>NC_140775.1:172512041-173838291 GCF_044657685.1 Stegodyphus dumicola
TCGTTGACAATATCCAGAAGAAGTTATCTGCCTGATTTGTTGAGGTGGCATATAATTGGATGGATGGAAATAGGGATATCACAAGCTGATACTACTAGACATCTCGATGTCTCTCGTAGTGTGGTCCACCGACTATGGAATCAGTTTGAATCTGAGGATTCTGTGTCTAGAAAACATGTTCCAGACAGACAAAGAGCTACAACACCTGCGGGAGACCATTATTTTAGCTCTTTCGACCCAAAGGGGGAGCAAAACTACTATGCCTCAGCTCATGGCAGATCATTTAGTGACAACAGAAAGAAGAATCACAGATACTACAGTGTGCAGACGGCTACACATTACAGGTCTGTGTGCAAGACGGCCAGTTGTTTGTATCCCCTTTACCCAGGGCACAGAGATGCCCATTTATGTTAGACAAGAAAACACATCTCCTGGACCAATCAACAATGGACAACTGTTCTCTTCACAGATGAATCTAGGTTGACATTGGACAGTGACTGAAGCTGTCAGCTGATCTTGAGGGAACCGATACAACAGATTATGGAAAGACACAGTTACAGATGTGGCAGAATAATGGTTTGGTTGGGATCTCTTTAGGTGGTCACACTGTCCTGCATGTGTTCCATGGGAGGATTTTGACTGGTGTGAGATATTGAGACAAGATCCTTGATCAATATGTGCCACTGTCCATATGACCATATGCTGCTGCTATTGGTCCTGAATTTCTTCTGATGAACGACAATGTGCGACTGCACTGATCTCGGGTTTCTGAAGCATATCTTGAGAGTTACAGTATGGACTAGCTGGAATGGCCAGCTCAGTCCCCAGACATGAATTGTTTCATGTCACCCCAACACTCACTAGACCTCACCCCTTTGGAATTTTGTCTCTTCAAAATTTAAAATTCTCTGAATAGTCTCAAGTTCACTTCTTTGAAGACTGTCAAACAATACCTTGATAACTTTGTTACAAATAAGCCTAATAACTTGAATGATTAAAAAAAAATTTCATTTACCAGACAGATGGCAAAAAGTAACAGAACAAAATGGCGCTCATTAGATTCAGTGAAACTTCTTTATGTTTTCACTGCTTCATTTGTATTTATCATCAAAAAGAAATTTTCTTACATGTTTCAAATACAAGGTTGTTATTGAAATTTTGATGTTTCAAATGTTTCATTTGTATTTTTCATCAAAATGAAATTTCCTTATGTGTTTCAACTACTTCATTTGTATTTATCATCAAAAATCCACAAAACTTTTAAGATAATCACACAAAACTTATTACTTCTTAGTTTTGCTTATTTATTTGCCTTTTTAAAATATAATGAATTTAACTTTTTTTGTAATAAATCAATAGCAGCTCAGAATTTACATTAATTTTGGTTCAATAAGCTTCAATCACAGATAATACATTCCTGCACTATTACCTGTTTCTAATACTTTTATGAATTCCTCAGAAAATGATAAATTCTTATAATTTTTAAGTTTCTAAAAACTTTAAAAAAAATAAAGTAAAAGATAAATGTAAGTGAATTAAAAAAGAAACCACTTTTATATTATACAGAATTCTTTGAATTTTTAGCTCTTTCTTGAATAAATCTTTGTCTTCAAAGTATTTTCAGCTGCTATCAAAAAAGCTTATTCAGCATTCCTTTCTCTATTTTTTAGCTTTCTTTTTTTAAAGAAAGAATACTTCCCCCCCCCCTCCTTTGATAGCTAGGCTTTTGAAGAAATTTGTTTAGTAATATGCTGCATTTTTTTCTTATTTCAGTTTCAGTTTTCAATTCCTCTTTTTCACATTAAGCTACAATCAAATTAATCATAACTTTATATTCTTTCTTATCTTTGCTCTAAAAATCCATTCACTCATTACTTTCAAAATAATCCATCTCACCTTAAAATTCAAAATTAATGCTTATTTCTTTTATCTTAATTATTTTATACAATATGTTTCTAATGTGATAGGAAAAGGTTTAGGTACTTTAATCTAAAAATTTATAATTATTTCTCCAACTGCTTTCACATTTGGACTTTATTTGTTTCATAATCGAAATTACACACAAACTGTGAGAAATGAATTTTAGCATCATTTTCCTTTTTTGTAAAACATATTACTAAAATGAACTGTACAAAATATTTTTTAAAAACTTCAAAAACTAGAAATCAAAAGATTTACTTTTTAAACAGAAAGAGATTTTGAAAGGGGGCACTTCATTAACAGGCTAAAACAGAAGAAGAATTCCCACATGTTCAGCAGATATTTTTCAATAATTGTATTTGAAAAAGGAGTACTTTTCTGCTATTAGAGCCCCACTTAACACAAAAACATAAAAGTTGGTGCAAAATGTAACTAGATAGCGCCAAATTTAATGATATGTTCAGCTTCATGGGGGGGGGAGGGAAGAACTTGTAATAACAGTCATGTATCATGTAATATAATATATATAATGTTTAATGTGTGCAATGCCAAATATTTGCAAAAATCTGATCTGTTTTCACTTAAAAACTCAGAGAACTGTACAAATTTGGCATCACATTCAACCTTGATATTATGCAATTTAATAATGCACAGCTAATCATGACACAACATAAACATGCTAGCACATTTGGTGCTTTGGCACACATTTGACAAATGATGCCTCTTTAACAGAAAAGTACCCCAAAAAATACATCTCATAATTACTGCAACTGTAAAACACTATGTGGTATGATGTCATACATTTTTATTATATGCTATTAAAGGCAAAAACAAAATATCAAAATATTCATTAACAAATTCAGGAATGAAAAAGTACACACCCCGTTCTTTGGCAAATGCTCTGCTTTTTTCAATAACATTAGATGCGAGTGGATTATATCGAGTTCCTTCAGGAAATATAACCATCCATGTCTGCAATAACAAAAAGGTTTTAAAGAAATTAATTTGATACTAATAATGGACACTAATAATTTTTTATTTAATACCTTCCATACATTATTAAGCTGAATTTTTCAAACTTTAACAATCATGAAATATTTCAGTATTTTTCTGAGCCGGTAGTTAACCAATGCTACTTAAATTGATCAGATTATATCACAGATAAATTATTTCTCTATTATTTTTAACAAACAGCCTCATTCTGAGTAAAAAGTAAATCTTAAAAAAAAAAAAAAAAGGAGGGATCATAATTTTGTGAATTACCATCTGCATGTAATGTTATCTGCTATCTACATACAAAAATAAAAATGTATAAGAGTTAATAAACATGATTTGCAAAATTGTACAATATAAAGGGCTAATATAGCAAAAACTTTTTTATTGAACTATTGAGAGGCCAGAAAAATTTTTCACCAAATTTCCATAAGTAATGGTATATTAGGGAGAAAAAAACAATTATACCACATAAATTCACATAACTGTGTTTTAACAAAATATTTTTAGTACTTTCTGATTATCTACACTTCTCTCCCAAAAAGTCGCCATTCATTTATGACTAACTTTTCACCAAGCTAAGGCATGAAAGACAACAACCAATTTAAAAAATGGAGCATACTAAGAATTACCTAAAACAGCAAACAATTAGCAAAATTAAATCCAAAGAAATATCCATAATAAAACCCTTACCTTTTTTGTTGTTGCTCTTCCCATATACACAAAAATCTGTTTCAGCTTGAAAATCACCATAAAATTGAAGAAACTTGGCAACATGTACACATTGTCATTCTCTCCACACATACACACTGATCTGTTTTTGCTTAAGAAATCACAGAAATTGTGCAAACTGGTGTACAAATTTGAATCCCTAAAATTCTACTTTTTAATATTTAATTAATATACTTTTTAATATTTAAGATGCAGCCACAAAAATGCAGCACATAAGCTAAATCTGGAGTAGCTCTTTAATATCTAGGTCCGTAATAGTGAAGAAAATGACATGCTTCTAATCTAAATCATCCATTGCATTTGAAATGAAGAACTAACTTATGAGTTCAACAAAATCCCTACAATTCATTAACAGTACCCAAAAAAAGCATAACGCTAAGAGAGAAACTTGTATTGTCTTGATAATCACTGCTTTACATAATCTCAGACAGAAAAACTTACTGTCACATACCATACTCAAAGCTTATTTAACTAAACTGCCAATAGAATTGAAATATAAATAAATAAATACAGATTGTGTTAAAAGATTCCATCTTTATAACTACATCTATACAAAACTAGCAAATATAGATTGGTTCTGGCACTAGATTAAAACACATAGCATTTAACAACAAAATACATACTGCGACCAGCCTAAAAGATCACAAATAAAAAAAAACCTGCACTGTAATGCTGATGAATAGATGTCAGTATCGCATAATGTGAAACTGCCATCTACACTCCAGCATTGCAATTATATACACTTTATAATTTAGATATATCATAACAAATGGATTGAGGCTATTTGACAAAAATAAGAAAGGCCTTTGTGGAAGTTTTTTTTAACGGAAATTGGCCTCATTTACATCATACAGAGATGTACATGAAGGAATTTTGAGAGATAATATCTAAATATACCTGAGGCTACCTCATTTGCTCATTTTCTATATGACTCTGATAAGAAAAATATCAAACTTCCAGCATTCAAATATTTGCTACATGAACAACGGAGAATTTACTTCAATGGAAAAATTTAATTTTTTCTAAATTGGTTTTATTTACTATTCCAGTTTGAGTAACTAAATGAATAAAATGTTATTAAATCTAAAATTTTTCCACTCAAAACAAATTGTACAGAAAATGGCAGATTTTATCAATGCTAAATTGAAATTAAAATTTCATACAGGGAAAAAAATACTTACAGGAATTCTCTTATTTTGTAAATATTGTAGAGAAGATATCATTTTATTTGAGTCAAAATAATGTCTCTTTACGAAAACGCAGCCATGCTACAAGATAAAATGATTAAATTGTTTATAAGCAAAACTTTATTTAAAATATGTACTTCGTTTCATATTAATGATCAATGCAAATAATAACTTTAAATATAAAAATGCATAAATAAATACTATTTCAAATAGCATAAAAGAGCATGCATATGATTAACTGCTAAGTAAATTATCAATCATGTTGCGTTTATACATACAATAATATAAAATTTGGTAAAAGTTTACAATTTGGTGCCCCTTGTTATTTTGGTGATTCTTTTTTGATGCCAAGATCGGCACCAGGAATGCATAATTTCAAGATGGCCACTATACAAAACCAAAATAAGAAGTAAAAGAATTGCACAAACTCGGTATCCATGTACACTTCGATCTATTTTCACTTGAAAAAAAAAACCCAGAATTGCACAAACTAGGCATTGTGCACTGCCTTAACTTTGTCCATGTACACATTGATCTATTTTCACTTAAAAAAAGTCAGGAAGCTAAAACAAAGTTAAAACTATCGTGGTAATCAGAAATAGGGTTTCATCGCCAAAACTGAACAAAATTTTTCACTAATCGAAAGGGCACCCAATTCTTCGCTAGAGCCCAAAATTTATATAACACCTGACACATATCTCATTAATTTACCATTGAATTTAGCAAAGAAATAACAATTCTTTTATGAAATATTTCAGAAAATGTATATTATCAGAATCCAACGAAGACTTTAAAGAACTAAGTTTAAAATGTGAAAGTTAAGCATACTTCAGATTGACATATGAAAATGAAGATATAAATATATAATAATGAATAATCTTTTAATAATAACAAAATTAGCATTCCTTCTGATGGCACAAAATAGAGAAACTATGGAAAAGACAGAATTCCTTAGAGGTAATCAACAAAATATTCTGTATGAGGATACAGGTTAGTCTTTTTTTTGGTAGCATATAATTAGACTAGAATTCAAAAACACGAATTGTGACTTTTCACTGTGTCTTATAAATACAACAGAGACAGAGAAAAGAAGTAAAGGTTATCAGATGGCACCAACTCATGCTTACAGAAGTCAAATTTTTGGCTTTAAATCAAAGGTAAAACAACGATAAACTAAAATTAATGAAATTTAAGTATAGCCTAACGGCTTCATGTTATAACTAGCACGTAAGCTGGCTCTGACCTAAGTTAGTATAAATAAGCCTAATGACAATAACTTAACACTGCAGAATTCTAATCATGAGAATCAAAGTTAGCAATATGGCCATCAAGCAGGCTTTATATATTCTGATTTTACCCTCCAAAACCTTCCTTTAAGTACTTCCTTCTTTGTACCTAATTTAAATATCCCATACACTGTAAATTTACATTCTGGCAGGGAAATGAAATGAGGCTTCATAGAAAAGTAATTTAACTTGAAATGCGACCTTATAATGTTAACAAATCACAATAAGAAATATGAAAAAAAAAAATAATAATAACAGTGTTTTCAGTGTGTGGCTTTTGCTTATAGACAATAAAATTTCAAATTATAAACAGATACCCGAAAGCTGAAGCAAAAGGGATCTTGAGAAATGAACGATAGGCTATCACTTTGAAAGAACAATTTTATGCTTTTATAGGAATACCCTATGCATAAGGTAGTAATATTCGAGCTAAAGAAATTTAACTTCATTACGGTCTAATCCATGGTTAAGCCAAAAGAATATATTAGCATCATCCTAAACAAAAGTGATAGTGGTAAAAGAGCTGTATGACACAACAGATTGGTTTCTCTCCAATGTTTGAAAAGAAAATAGTCATCAACATGAAGTTTCTTTTTAGTTTGTTCAAATGAACAAACTAAATGAACTACTATTGAAGGTAACTAAAGGCTATCTAAATAACTGCATTGAACAAGCATAAAATGTACGTGTTAATCATGGCAAAAAATATTATTAGTGGTAAAAAAAATCTTGCTAGATATGAATAAAAAAAAAACCCCACCTTTCATAATGTCTTTGTTATGTTCAGAATGCTATAAATTGCATATCAAAAATGCAGATCATGATTTCTACACTAAAAAATGAAACAAACCTCCCTTTGTGAGCATCATATGTTATGAAAGCAGTTGGCATTTCAGTCTTATGCATGCCAAGCACTAATGCCAGTGAAACCTATACAACTGCACCAGAGACTGGGATTGATGGATAGTAAAATTTTCAGAATTTAAGCAGGCACTGGGTGGTATAATTTATGAGCCATGGGATATTGCATCAGGCAGCAAAATATACAGCTTTCACCCTGAACTTACGTAAAACAAAGTGGTATCAGAAGGGCAAACATATCATCAGATTTTATTAAATTTCATTTAGTCAACAATTAGCTGAAGAGACGTATAAAAATCATAAAGGATACCTTGAAACTCCATGTATAAATTTTACTGGAAAGTAGAGAATATGAATTTGTAACACTATATCCCATAACCAAGATTTAATTTCTACAGTCGGAAGTGCCAGAGCCCTATAGAAGACCATCAGGAAAGAGAAAAAATAAATAAAATTAATTAAAAACACTTGGGAATAATTTGCAACACAATTTCTCTTGAGTTCGATTTTTGAGTTGTTTTTGAGTTAAATAGGCATGCCGATTTCAAACCTGTAGTTAGTTTCTTCTACCACATAAAATTTTTTCTGTATACCTTATGTGAAAGCGATCTCATTCCGCAACATCAAGCATGCAACATAAGAAGTACTACTGCTCTCCTATTGGCACTGGTGAATGATGCCGTAGAAGACCAGAGACAAGTGCATACTTGTCTAGATTCATTAAGTATGCCTGTGAAATTGTGTATCACTCTGATAGAGTGAAGCACATTCTGATGTGGAGTCCCAGTTTTTGCATATACAGTCAAAAGTCATTAATTCGGACACCCATAATCCTGACCTCAAAGCTACAAACTTTCTGCGCATGCATCACCTTGACGCATGCGCATAGGCGTTTACGCATGCGCGTTAGACCTTTACGGCTGCGAATTTGCGTGTGCACAAGCGCATAATACGTTTACGATTGTGCGCAAGCATAACGTATTGTGCACAAGCATATTGCACAAGCGTAACATATTGTGCACGTTTAATGTATAACGGACGGTATAAGCTAAGCTAAAATTATCTAATTGCAGATTGCATTGTTCCTTAATCTTTGAATTGGATTCGGCTTATTATTTTTTGCAGACTGTTAGAGCAATTTTATAAAAGTAAGCTTGAACTTTCGATTATGTCAAATAGAATTTCCAATATATATTTACTAATATGTAAAGGATCTACAAAGCGAAAGTATGTTTTGAAATCCGAAATCCGTTTATAATTTTCACGCTTCTCTGTGGCAGGGGGGGGAGAAACGCTGTAGCACGCAATGAATTGAAAGTTGATCTGTCAGCACTATACTTATCTTCAGGGCAGATGTTTTTATTTTTTTTGGCTTATAATTCCTTATACTAAATGTAGTATTTCATCTCGATGTACTCCGTCTTTGATATGATTTAAATCAAGTTCCTCGTCATTATAATTCGCTTCAGATAGTGAAGAAAGTGACAGATAGGTTATTGAAAATGAAAACATTTAGATTGACAAATTAGTCGGTATTCTCGGCACAGCAATTATAGGACTTGAACAGCGGAACCTTGTAACTAAACAAGAAATTATGTCTGTTTAATAGAATTGAAGAGAAAGTATTATCACATGAAATGAAGCAACTTAAACAACTTACATTGAAAGAAATATTTAATAAAGTAAACAAACAAATATTAAGCTTTTTCTTTTTGTAAATTTTGATACCCTTTAGATCATAATTGTTCTTTATTTCATAAATTACGGTTTCATATTTTTAATTTTGTAATTTCTGCATGCCATCTTACCAGATTTAAACTGATGATCTATAATCCGGAAAAATCGATAATCCGGAATCGCCGAAGTCCCGACGAGTCTGGATTAAAGACTTTTGACTGTACCTGCTAAAAATACTTAAAAATTATGAGATTATAAATTTTCTCAAGCAATATAAATGTAAATTTATGAAATATATTGATGCTAACATCATACTCAAGCTATTTTAATCATAATTTCAAAAGAAAAATGCCCATTTTTATAATAATAATGACTTATAACAATTATTGTATTATTAATACATTATTGATTTAAATTCAAAAATTTATTCACTATTAGTTGTTTAAGTACAGCATTTATAACAATTTGTTTTAAAGTCAAAATGACTTTGATGGGCATTATAAAATGATGAATGATGCAAAGTATCTGCCAAAGAGGATGCCCAGTCCCTCCATCACCAGTATGATGCATATATTATAGTTGCTGGTCATTCATCATTTGAATATACAGTAATTGTATATAATTATCAAATATTTCTATTCCATATTTTCTTAAAATGACTTTGTGTTCTCCACCCTTTCATTCATACTTCACCTCATATCGTATAATAAATTTGTTACTTTTGCTGTTTCTCTTACCCTTTAAATTTCTGACCACTAATTTTGTTACATCCAAAACGCACATATTTAAGAATTGGGCTCTACTCTTATATGCGCCCTAAGATCACCAAATGTGGCGATATGTGTTCTGTATTGGTTTTTGGCACGATAGCATGTTGTATGGCAACCCTTTTGATGTTGAAAACTCTTTTGCTGAAGTGGTTTAATTGCTCGTTGGTTCGTGTCGTGTGTGTTTTGAAATGGCCTATATTGCAATGAGAGACATGTTTGCAAGAAGGTCTGGGAGATTATTTTTAGTGGCTGTGCATGAAAGAAGTAAGGAAACATTGATGCAGTATATTAAAAGAGTGGACTGAGCCTTGTACAGCTATTTTTTCGGAAGGCAGGAAATCTTACAAGGATTTAGGAAAAGAAGGTTTCAACTATTTATTTGTGAACCATAGTATGAATTTTGCGGATAGCGAGTCTGGCTGTCATATAAATACCATAGAGAGTACATGGCGGCATGTTAAAGCTACGTTCTGCTGTCCGAAGAAGCATCGGTTATGGTAAGTGCATTTTATTTTGTAGAATGTTAAGTTGTTTTTTTACTATGAATTTCTGTTGTTATTGCTGTTTTTTAAATTATTTGTAATTTATTTTAGTTATTTTAGTTTATTTTGTTGATTTGTGTGCAATGCCTAGACTATGCAATTCGTAGATATTTTTTTAAGTTTAAACAGAATGCTGTGTACATGGTATTATATAAAATTTATTGTTGTTATGTTAATTTATTGAAGCGAGGTGTGTGTAGTTCGTAGATTCCTTTTCTGCCTAAATTGTGTAATTCGTAGATGTTTTTTTAAGTTAAAACAAATCGCTGTGTGCATGGATTCTTGTCAAATATTTTTGGCTACAAACTTTATGTGTTTGGTATCTAAATTTTTTGTTTTTGTTTCGAATTTTTAGCTTAAATTGTGTGTTCAAAATGTGGTTTTTGCATGTGCGAAAACCGCGTTTTTGGAGACATTTTAGGCTTAAAGTTCAAAATGTTGACAAAAAATTTAGATAGTAATATGGCAATGTGGAGTTTCTCGCCAAACATTTTTGGTGAGAAATTTGTCGCCGCATTTGGCGATCTGAGGGAGTATATAAGAGTAGTTCCAAAAATTGTGCAATACAGAAAATTAACAATTCACAATAAGAATTAAAAAGATAAAATTCCACAGATCCTAGAACAGTGCAATCAATATTAAGATTTCTGGTCTCCTAAAATTTTCATTTGCCTTTAATTGTGGCATGAACTATAAAAATATTATCACAAAATAAAGTTCTAATATTTTATACATTTATTACATCTTCTGCTAATCTACTAACCTCATAAAAATAAAATCCATACATTGGAACAAGTTGCAGAGAATCTTTCATGACATATCGGACATGACCTATGGAGCCCTGCCTATCAGCTAGCATATGTACAATGACCCAGTCCACTAAAAAATAAAATACATAAGGTAAACTAGAGAATAACAGAATATGTGCAGATATGACAGAAAATTACAAAAATATATATTACATATACTTTCAGAATTTCAATAAGCATGTAATTAAACAACTATAAAATATGCAGAAAGCAACATTTAAGGTAACAGCCTCTTTAAAATTTGCAGTTAAAATTCATATAAAAGGTTGAAGCTGATTAATATGCATTAAGTGCTTTCCAAAAATATAATTTTCTATCCATAACATTTTTATCTAGATAAGTACATATGTAATAATTTTCATTTTTAGAACCATAAACAAAAAGGGTGCAAGAAGCTAAATGCCCCCTCCCCAACAAAGGAGCTGGTCCCTTCTTTGGTCAGCATGATAATTAGCAATAGTTGTATGTACTCCATGTGTTGCATTAAATAATTTCTCTGTAAACAGAATTATATTTTTATAACCACACTAGATTTAAAAAGTAACACCAAGATTAGATCAACAAAAAATCAATTAAAATGTAAAATAATGTTTATATAATAATATATTTTTTATTTAACATCAATAATTTTGCAACTTAATTTTTAACAAAGAACATATTTCTAGAATATATAATTTAAGCATAATGAAACAACAATTCATAAAAGATGTTAATCGACGAACTACAAAGCAATTATTTTAAAATTCAGAATGCATTTTAATTTAAAATTGTCTTTCTTTGTAATAAATTTACTTGATATGTCCATTAATGTCTATAATCAAATTTAAGGGCTTTCCTTTTATTATCAGTCCTAAACTATATAAATATATTAGAATACCTCTTAAAATTTCAGTACTACATTAGTACAGGATTATAAATTATTAAAAAAATATAAGTAATGCTTCAAAAACAAGGGTAAAATACAGAACTGAGGAATTTTTTTTTAATACAGGAAATGTAAAGACACTCATACAAAGTAAAAAACTCACCAGTGCTTTGATGGTTACTGATATATATAACCCTTTCTTTCTTAGTTGAAACCTCTTCAACATTTCCGTAGAGAATGAGCTATATTAAAAATAAAAAAAGAAGTATTTTTAATAATGAATTGCAGAAACAACAAATGAGTTTTTCATTTAGTAGGCTTTAATTTTCAAAATTCCTGAAAAGAGATATAACACAAATTTAGTAGTCACACTTAAACTCTCTTATTTTGCTTGCATTTCTATTTGCTGAAAGAAAGAGAAGCATTTAGAAAAAAAGAAAAACATTTAAAAATCCAGGGAAAAAATTATTCTTAAAGGGGGAGGGAAACACAAACTAAAAAATTTCTGATCGGCATTTTAAGATTCAGTTTATAATGTTAAGCAACTGAAAATAATAATTGGTAAAGAAGTATATTGCAGATCACATTTTTTAAACATCATAGTCCTAGCATTACTGTATCTTCTTTTTTGTTGTCTTATACAACAAAACGTTTCTAATGAACAAAAATAAAATTTAAAACAAGAAAATTTACTACGATAAATAATTAGAAAAACTTACTTTAGTGCCGGTAACATGCTCGAAAAAGAAAAGTACTAGTTTTTGATACACAGAATAATAAATATCGTCCCCGGCTTGATATATCCAATTTGGTAGCAAACAGGACACAACCCTCCAAGTTAACCAAATAAGAAAATACTGAGGGACAACACCGAACATGACAATAGTCGGCACGACCATCTTCACATGTTTCAAACTGTAAACATACAGAAAAAGAAAAAAACAAACATCACGATTTAATATTTCACGCTAAACAAGTAATCAAATATTCGCGGCGAAAAATTTAATTTAAAAGAAAGCAAGTATCATAAAAAGTTCATCTCAACGCGTAAGTACAGTAGCCGGTTTAAAAGCATTCAACATATAGCAATTGATATATTTCCTCTCCCTCACTTTTCAAATTTCATACCGGTCAGTTACGTCGTCGTTCCACCACTGCAAAAAACTTTGCTTCATTACGCCGTTAATTGAAATACAGTTGTGAAAATTTAGATTTTTACACACTATCAGTAAAAATTTGTTTGGAACAGCAAAAGTATAGCCGGCGTAACAGAGCAGAACTCGACAATTCCGCCAAACTACCGCTCCTATTAAGAGCTCCTTCCATGCGCATAAACCTACTCAGCGTTTAACAGTATCGATCTCTGATTCTCTGTCCTGTAAGAAATAAATGTATAACTCGCATTACTCTCTAATATTTTATAATTAAACACTTATATTCACCAACCATTTCGTGGCAGTTATATCGCTGTGAAACTGGCGCATTTTTATGAAAATGCATTTCTTGCACATCGAGGAATGCATTTCCCCGCCGTCTCTCGTGGGTTCCAAATACGTATCTTTCAGAGCAGAAACCAAGTCAATGTAGACGCATCTCAGGTAAATTTTTTTGGATTGGCGCCAGTGGAAAACATTTCAGAAACAAAAGAATGTAGCACAATTATAATTTCCTTTTGTATGTTCGCAATAAGAATACGTATTTTATATACGACTGAGTTAAGACTGCTATTTGTGTCAGCTGGCCATGAAAGAATCAATAAAATCTCTATAATGACGTCGTTCGCGAAGAATTAATTTATCATTCTTCTCAGGCAGAAGAAGTAATTTTTTATATGTCCCTTTTTTATTGCACATTTGTCACGAAATGTGAACACATAGCATTTCGAGCCAGGACAAAATTTATTCTAATGCTGCATAGAACGCATCGAAAGACCACTCCATTCACAATAAATAAGCAGAGCTAACCGTAACTTACGTTGCCTTCGTGGTGGAATATTTAATGCGCAATCAAAAAGTAAAATACGATGATGTGAATTGAAAATTTATGAATTAATGTAGTTATCTTTTGCACAAATAATTCTGCTGCAAAACTAAAGCCAACAACTGTGTACCTTTTTGGGGCCTACAGACGTAGAGCTCCAAAAAGATTAACATTGGAAAAAGGGAAAACTGATAAATTGTATTTCCTATAAAATTTCAATTAAAAGTAGAATAACGAAATAATTATTGCTTAAAATTTATTTAAATTATTCATTACATTAATTATGAGTAATTAGTGATTTTTATTGTTATCTGAACTAGTACAGATGAATCGGAGATGCAGGTCATTGAATGATTACAGTTGCATGCGAAATCTGTGTTCATATGACTGGATTCAAGGTGGACCCTCTAACCACAGAAATGACTTCATATCTATTCTGCATGCACGGAAGTCCATTAAAACTCGCCTTCTCCAAGCTAACTTCCTCTAAAAACAAGAATAGGAAGAAACTACCCGAGCTCAATGATTTTATCCGGAAATGCTGAATAGCAGAACTGGTACTTTTATCCGAATTCCTCAGTTTAAATCAAGCAAAACCTCTAAGAACTATGCCCAATTACAAACATATGGGAATCACAAGAAGAGTTCTGTAACTCCAGGCCCACCACTGACCAAGTGACTGTAGCTCAAAGCATGTGCATTTTGCCTGGGATTCTGTTTCTGACTGATCTGGCCGGACAATTTTCGCCTAGTAGGATATAAAAGCTAGCAAATTTCTCTGAGAAAATCCTTCTCGTTAGATATCTCTTCCTTTTGGCACATAGCCAAGCCTAGCGTGCTTTATGGAACTTTAAATGAGCCCTGTCCTATACGTAATCTCATCAAAACAACAATAGTAAAATTTCCTCGTTGTTGCTCTGCCAAGGCACAACATTCATATCTGTTTGTCTGAGCAACGGAATGATGTTTTAATAATAATATTCTGTATATGTTTGAAATATGTTCTAATCGATACAAATATTGTAAAATGCAAATTGTCTTCGAAATACTATTTTAAAGTAGACTAATTCTTAAGGTTACAGTTGAGGTTGGGTATCTTATGGTTATAAAACTAGAATGGAATTAGGCGAAGGCTCAGGTTTTGACCGAGGAGGCAGACGGGGATGGAGTTCAAGGGTCTTGTATTTCTCTTTCACTAGCATCAGACTTTTGAGAAGACTTTTCCTCTGAACAAGATTTTAAGGGTTCCAATGCTGTAAGTACGCTATATTGTTATTAACAGAGATGCCTTCTCAGAAATTCGAACTGAGCCCAGTGGTGTGACAGCTGACACTGCTAATCAACTTATCGCCTAAAGTGGCATTTAATTCCCTAAATAACATGCTGGACATAATTTCAGAAGAATGTCAAGACGTAATGTACCTAATTCCGTTTAGTTGGGACACATGACAAATATTTCAGTTAAAAAATAATCTAATTTCTTAGTATATTAACCCTTTTTTTACAAATCGAAGCAGGTGCGCTAGTCTCATTTAACATATAAAATCTTGTCTTGGCAAAACTAATGGGTGAGTAGACCGTAAAGAATCCAGAAATATTCTTTGGAAGGTGTTACCATGCTGAGCGAAACATCACAGCTTCAATGTTCTTCTACGCGCCTTCCAGCATAGTGGATTTTCCGAGTCTTCCCATTCAGCAAAGTACAGATCTTAAAATTAGCTTTCAAATTTAGTCAGTTTGTTGTTCATTAACAAACTGAGTGATTTAAAAACAATGTATTGCAGCTGCACGAAACGAAAACTCTTATCATCCGCGCGATCTCACACGTAGCCGGTTCTCAATATGTTGCCACTCGGCATAGCATAAAGTCATTAATTTATCTTTCATATTTAACCACTCTATCATTCGATAACAAACCGAATTACTTAAAGGCAATGAATGCACTTCTTAGAAATTCGAACAGGTAATTTACTCTTCTATAATCATGCATCTAACTGATATAAATTGAAATATATTCAGCATAGTCGAACCTCCTTTAACGGATACTTCACTTTGAAGGGCACTTGTTGGGCAGTCACTAAATCCTATGACTTTTAAACAGGAAATCAATACTCTCAAATTTAACGGACGTTCCCTAATAATGGATAAAATCCTCGGTCCCACAGATATTTACTAACAGAAAATTTAAGCGTTGTTTAACTGGCATAACAAGCCTAATTTTTATGAAATTTTGCAACTTTGTTGGGATGAATAAAAGTTATTTTTAACAGCATATTTTTCGTAATAGAAGAACTCTTTTTTTCTTTCTCTCCTTTTTACGTTTTACGGCTTTAAATATTCTTAAATTTTAAAAATTTTTTGATCCTAAGCACTTTCTGAAGGGTTTAAGATTATAATATAAAGAGTTTAGCTTGCTGTTTTCTCATTTTGTTTTGCTTTTTTACATTTAGCCTCTTTGCTTTGTTTTGATGAAGCCTTTTTCACGGGTTTTATGCTTTTATTTCTCAATAAATTTTTCCTAGTGGTTAAAGCAGATAAATTAATGCTTATACTGGTTTGCAGATATATTTATCACGCGAAGAAAGAACAAAAGAACAGCATTTTTTACCAATTCACTATCAGTTTGAAATGATTACATTTTACTAAATTTCATTAACAGTAATTTTCTAGCCTTTGTGTAACGACTGTGCTGTCAAAAATTTTTTTTTCCTTTCAAAAATTATGAATATGTTTCCTTTACGTTTCGTAATCCAATATATATAACTGTATGTGGCAATGACATAAATGACATAATTGGCATATTCAGAATGCTTTTTCTGATAAACTTCCCCACTTATTTAAAAGCAAATTTATTGCCAGAATTAATTTCTTTGGTTACTCATTTAAAAGCGGGAAAAAAAAAAAAAAAAAATCTGAAAGCTTTGGGATTTTACATTGCACCCAAAGGGGCGTTTTATTAACGTTTCCTGTGTTACCTTTATTTATTAAATATCATGTTCTTCGAACTTAAACCATAAAATTCAAATTAACAGCAAAATAGCAAAATAATTTTTAAATGAGCATATTTTTAGAATTTCCGATACACAGTCTCGCGCGCTGTAGATAAAAATGTTTTTCTTTTTCTTTTTCTCAGTGCAGTGTTGCCATTGCTCGCTTTGAAATCATTGAGTTTCATAATCAGAAATTCTTTAAAGTGTTACAAAGTATAAAATCGATAATAAAACAAATTTCAAATTCCAAATTTGGGCTTCCACATGCCCAGATTCGGTGGAGGATTACGTTCTTCAAAATTTCCTGGCTCTAGGTACCGTTCTTTTATTACATTGCGAGAAACATATACATTCATTTATGCAGATTCTTCATTATTTAATTTCTTTAAATATAACATAGGGCGATAATATTTGGTGGCAACATTTTAAAAATTGATACGGACATTTACAATGAATCAACGCAAAATGCCAAAACGAATTTAATAGCTCTTCTGAGCTAACGCTTCTTTGGGTTAAAAATTCTCTTGTCATTTTAACGGTAGTTTAGAAGTTTAATCATACTATAAATTTCGGCTTTCAATTTTACTCAAATTACAGTGCCCTGAGCCCGGCCTATATATTATTTTTATCTGAAACAAAGGACTCAATGCGCACCCTTGTTTAGAATCCAATTAATTTTATCCGTGAAATTTTATGTTAACAAAGGTATTTTTTTTAAAAGATCAAAGAATTTTCAAATATTTCTTTTAATGTATCATTTCATTATGTTATTTTACTAGCCCAGAAAGGCTGTTAATTTCGTTTTGGGATTTTGCGTCGAAAACTTTAAATATCTGTTATATTTTTCAATTTGTTGCCGTCAAATGTTATCGCCTTGTGTTATATTTAAATAAATTAAATAATGAAGAATCTGCATAAATGTATGTATGTTTCTCGCATTGTGATCAAACAACCGTACCTAGAGCCATCAAATTTTGAATAACGTAATCCTTCGCCGAATATAGGCATCTGGAAGCCCTAATTTGGAACTTGGAATTTGTTTTATTATCGATTTCATATTTTGTAAAACTTTAACGAAAGTTTGATTAACAAACTCAATGATTTCAAAGCGAGCAATGGTAACACTGAATACAAAACAAAACATTTTTATCTCCAGCGCGCGAGACTGTGTATCGGAAATTCTAAGATATGCCCATATTAAAATTATTTTGTGACATTGCTGCTGAATTGAATTTTATGGTTTAAGTACAAAGAACATAATATTTAATAAATAACGGTAACACACAAAACATTTAAAAAAAGAAGGAAAAAAAAACACCTCCCATTTGAGCTTAATGTAAAATCTACAAGCCTTTCAGATTAAGAATTTTTTTTTTTTTTTTTTTTTCGCTTCAATCTTATGTATTTTCTTTTTGTTAGACTGTTAACTACAAAAACTCTTATTTAATTATTTAATTAATTTTTCAGCATACTACTTTCAATAACTTTTTTAAAATCTACTTGATTGCTTAATCTTTTCTCTATAAAATAATTGCCAGATTTAAAAGTTAACCCAGATTTTGCATAGTTTTTTGTAATTTTTAATTTGCTGGAGCTTTTTTCATCTTAGCATAACCGGCAATGTTGAAAATATTCTAAAAGCATTTTTCAAATTCCAGCGCGACTGAACTAAGCTGTATTTGAGAATTAAGTTTAAAAGGTATAAACTTGCTTTAGTGTCTACAATTATTGAAGCCAGATACCTTTTTAAAATGCATAATTCTGATGAAATTTCTGAAGCGTTTATATCATTTGGAAATTTAAATGCTAAGTTATAAACTGCTTCTTTTAAATTACCTAAATCCAACGATGTTAAGTTTTCATCAGAAAAAGAAAGATATCTCATCTAATTTTCTCCGTTTTATCTGTAAGATTATATTCTGTATATACATTTTCTGTATAGCCCACCAATAGCATAGCGATAAAATTGATGAACAGTGATAGTTCGACTTAGCTCAAATCCCGCCGAATGAGCTGGTTGTCCGGCAATTTTCATGGTTTTCCTTATGTGTCGAATACGAGCCAGTTTCCCTTAGAAAGTCTTCGATGAAGACATCCCTTCCCTTGCGGCTTATCTATACAAGAAGACGAAGTGTTCAGCGACGAATTCTCTCTCGCAGACTTATCACCTGATATCATTTCGTCTACTAGCTTAGAGTAACTTAGTTACTCTGAACTACTAAGCCAATTAAATCAGCTAAAGCAGATGACGTGTTTGTATCCAATAAAAGACCTCTACATCGGTATAATCTCAAAAAACAAAATAATTTGCAAGATTTTTATTACCTTTATTTTTCAGGGCTTAATTTTTAAAATGAGCTGCAATAATAATGATAATAACAATAATAATAGTAACAATAAACATGAAACTTAATAGCAGACAGAAAGTAACAGTGATTGAAAATGCCGATAAAAATACAAAAAATAAATAACAGTTCTAAATTTTAAAATTCCCTCGCCGGGACTCGAACATAGATCTCTCGAATACGTGCCGAGTGTGCTACCGTTACACCACGAACGCATGCACAAAGGAGGGAAAAAAATAAATTATTTCCTAAGATCTTTAGTTATTACTTAGTATAACTGCCCTTTTTAGCCTAAATGTGCGTTAGCCCAGAAGGGCCATTTGTCTCGAAACGGCATTTCGTGTCGAAACTCTATGAACGGTTCTGTCACTTTTCAGATTCTTGCTACCAAATATTATCGCCCTGTATTAAAATTTAAAGAAGCTAAATAATGAAGAGTCTACATGAATCAACGGTACCTAGAATCATCAAATTTAAATAACATAGTTCTGCACCCCATTCGCAGCTGGAAGCCCGAATTTAGAAATTCGAATTGGATTTATTGTCGATTTAGTATTTTGTAAAACTTTAAAGGAATTTTGATTAAAAAAACTCAACAATTTCAAAGCGAGCAATGGCAACACTGTAGGGAATAAAACATTTTAATCTCTAGCGCGCTAGCCTGTCTATAGGAAATTCTTAAGATATGCTGTCTTTAATTATTTTTAGCCCAGTAATCCACTCGAAAGCTGTAAGCTGTATGTGTTTGTAAATAAAAAAAAAAAAAAAAAGAAAAAAAAGAAAATTAAAAAAAAAACCGCCATTTGGGAGTAATATAAAATCTGAAAAGCTTTATATATTTTTTCTTTTGCTACTGTTACTTAGTTTCTGTTTTAAAATGTGTTCGTAATTGACTTGATTGTTCTATAAAATCTGGTTTGGTTTTGTTTACTTGATTCTGGCAATGCATGCGCGATCTATCTGCTTTGGTGAGAGTGATTTCCTTCATGGCTCACCTGCCCTTATTTACGTTACACATGGCGAAAAACACGAAAACGCCCATGCAGTCATCCCATTCTACTGGAATCGAACCAAAGTTCAACAAGCAGTTTCAGCAAGTTTACCGCTTATCCGCTGATAGGCAGTCTTCCATATCAAAATTCAAAACGTTTAACCTTTTCTTTTCTTTTTCTTGTGTGTATATATGGGGGGGGGCTTGTGCTTCCCTTCTGAATTCTGAATAATTTAAGATCTACTCAGGAAAAGTGAAGTCATGTCTTTGCATTCTAACCTTGAAAGAAAAGGAAACTATAGTGCTGATTTGATTAATCCACCTAGCAATAATTGAAACTACTTCATAAATAACAATAAATCAGCTGCACAATTCTTAGGAATTTTAAGTATGAATAAATACAAGACGAATTCTCATTAACTATACGTCTTATTCAAAGGCAAATTTTATAACGGAAAAGGAAGGAGGGGAAATTGTTCCTGAAAAAGAAGCAAGAAACTGATAATACGGTAGATTTCTTTTTCAAACATTCTTGTTTAATCTTCTGACGCCTTTCCAGTGGATTTTTGGATGTTAGATCTGATGAAACAAACGTAAAGCAATTTCCCCGCCTTCGTAAAACGTAAAGCTTTTCCCGCCTTTAAAGCAATTTATGGACTTTGGAAAGCTTGTTATGGCGGAGATGTGCCAGTATGAACTTTCTACAATTCAAATTCAAGAGCAATAACTCATTTGAATAGGACATAATACATAATCACAGATACCTTATATATATATATAAGATCAGATATATATATATATATACAGATATACTCAATCGACATAGCTAATGGTCCGTTTGGGAATGGCGCTTATCAACCTGTTTAAGCCCTGACAGTTATTCTAATTTCGTTTTCAAATCCGAATACAGGAAATGGCTCACCTGCCCTTATGGTAAGGAGTCAAGTCAGCCATGCGGTTAAAAGCAATATGTTTTGATTGTGCAACTGTTAAGATGATTTTGGATTAAAAAGAGAGCTGTCTTTTTTTTTTTTTTTTTTTTTTTGGGGGGGAGGGGAAGGTGTTCACGAAATACAGTACTGTTATAAACATACTCTTATACTCACTGAAAACAGATGCGTGGTAGTAAATTATTAGACATATACAAAGAAAATGATAGTGTATACTTCACTAGGTCTGCATTTAAAAATATGATACAATTCACTAGGTATGCTAACTAGGCAGGATTCTGGTACTTATTTGGAATGAACTTTGCAAGTTGAGAGGAATCGTGGTATATTATTTGCAGTTCGCAATTTTCATAATATGTCATTCCGTAGCCTTTAATTTTGTTCATATATTGAATCTCTTACTATTATTTCCATTAAACCCAAATTCAAAAATCCGTCCTAATATTCAACTCGAAATTGAAGTTATTAATGTAAATGATTCTTACAATTCAATATAACATGTATTGCGTTGGTTCGCTATAAACGGCGTATCACTTTTCAAATTGTTGCCACCAAATAATTTCACCCTGTATTATTTTTAAAGAAATTAAATAAGGAAGAATCTGCGTGTTTAAATGTATAGTTCTCACAATGTAATAAACGACGGTACTTGCAACCTGTGCAGTCGCACCAGAAGGCAGGGTAAGGGACGGAAAAAGTTTGGATTTAGAAGTACGATTGACATTACAAAAATGGCAAAGTTACAGGCGGATCGATTTTTTTCTCTGTTTTTACGTCCTTGTACGAAGTAAAAAGGAAGTATTGTAATCGCGAAAAGTTTCAGGCAGCATATTTCAACGAAAATATCCATTTTGGCTGCTTTCGAATGCAATTTAACGATGTATTTGCGTGATATCTATACGTAAGGACAGAATAAAAGACTCTTTTCCTCCAAAAAAAATTATAAAACTGCTTTAAAATGAATTCTGAAGAGAATTTTTTGTGGTGTCTGTACGAACGTATGTACGTACGTATCTCGAATATCTCAAAAACGAGTAGCCTCGGAAAGTTGAAATTTTGTATATAGGACTAATATAACATGTAGATGTGCACCTCGCATTTTGGTTGCAATCGGCCGCACCAAACGTATATAAATATATTTATATATATATCCACTCTGTTACCCGGCTCAGTGATCTCAGTTTCTTTACTCTTATATGTTTGTAAATTGAACATTACATTTTTTCTTTAAAAATGATTGAATTATGTTGTTTTTATCTTCCGGTTAAGGTTTTTATGCCTTTAGTAAATCTCTATGCAATATTTTTAGAATTATCAACAATTTTAAAGTTGTTTAAGTGCCGCTAAGCCTAATAATTTTTCTGATGGCGGCCATTGCTTGTTTACATTTGAAACAGCAGAGTAGTGGATTTGTTGCCAATTAGAGAAACTTAGCTTCACAACAACAAAGATAACGCCTTCATTTATTATTGCAAATTAAATCATGCTTAATCCTTTCTGGAATTTTTTCGAGGAAATAAGTCTTTAAGATTTACTTTGTTATTTTTAATACAGATATTTTGAGTTTTTATGCATTTTTGCCTTGTCGTGAAGTGAGAACTGAATTAATTGAATGAGAAATACTGTTTCTTTTTTGTTTTGTTTGCTTAATTTCTTTTATACATCGTTCTAGCTTTATTATAGTATTTGAATAGAACATGTGGCAACGATTAGATAATTCTTTAAATGGTATAAATTTTGTGCATTCTGAGTTATAATATGAACGAAATATAATACTGTTAAGTGAACCTAGCGCCAGAGTGTCGCTATGGTAAACAAATAAAGTGAATTTTAAAGAATGCATTTATTCTCTTGTGGTTTATGCGCTGTCGGCAAAGTAGGTTTAATTCAATGCAATAAGTTTAAACGAAATGCAAGAAAAAATGCGTATAATTTAATATTCCGTACAAGGAAGTCATGTGGTGTATACATCAGATTTTTTACACTAATAATCTGGAGGGGGGGAATCATTCGTAAGTATCAATTGCTAATCCAGAATATGTGCTTTTCTTTCTTAAGGACACAAAATCATTGACGTAAGTTGAGCAATTCTGTCATGAAAGGACTTTGCCCCACCCACGTGTCGAAATGCCGTTCTAGTACAGGCTAAAAATTTATGACACCACATTTGGAAGGGAGAGATTTCCCGTTCGGCTTAGGGCGGTGAACGAGTGGCTTGAATGGTGGCTTGGCAAATGCGGTCAAGAGGAGACTGACGTTAATTACGGAAGGGGAAAGTAAACGGCTGTGTTAGGGATCATAAGGGAAGATATATTTTAAAAGAAAAGTGTTTTTAGGTCTCATTCAGTATCAATATATCAGGAATATATATCGCTCGCTGGAGATAATTTTTTTTTTTTTTTTTGGTACAGTGTTGCCATTGCTCGCTTTGAAATCGCTGAGTTTGTTAATCAAAAATTCGTTGAAGTGTTATAAAATATGAAATCGATAATAAACCAAATTAGAGCTTCCACACGCCGATATTCTATGGAAGATTACGTTATTCAAATTTTGATGGTTCTAGGTACCGTCGTTTTATCATAAGCGAGAAACATACATACATTCATGCAGACTCTTCATTATTTAATTTCTTTAAATATAATACAGGGCGATAATATTTGGTGGCAACAATATGAAAAGTGATTCGCCGTTTATATTTTCAACGCAAAATGCCAAAATGAAATTAATAATCCTTCTGGAAAATTGTCCCTTTGGACTAATAATGTATTCTAAAGCGATGGGCTGATGCCTAGCAGTAAGGGTTTGGAATCAAGAATATATTTCACAGAACCATTATATTACTTGCAAGTATTTCATTAACTGATAACGTTAAATTTTGAAATTTCATATAAACTAGAAAAGGGATATAAAAATTAGGAAATATTTTATTTTTAAATAAACATTCAATTTATGTGTAGATAGCTGTAAATATTTCACTCATTGTTGTCGCAAAGCTGTAATTTTATTGGGGGGGGGGAAGAACTAGGAAATTCCACTAGTTAAGTAATGGAAAATCGAGAAAATTTTGCGATCGAGGAGCAAAACGCTTTTTTCTGGGAGGGGGTTGGTGGTCTATACCAGAAAAGAAGCAATAACACAGATAACTAGCATGTAACTAAATAAAATATTATACATTTTTTTAAAATTACAAATTTACATTTATTAGTCAATTCAAGAAATGCATACAAAAGCATTAAAGTCAAGATTACTGTTTAATTTGACGGTATTTTTAGACATTATGCTGTACATAAAACGGCTTTTCTTCGTTAAGAAGTTCGTTTTTAAAAAGGTACCCTTTTTCATCGGAATCGTCGGCACTGATACGAAATGAAGGGCGATTTATACTATACCTCAGTTTCTGGCCTGTAAGACGCGCAGTGGTTTATCAGGTTAAAACTTGCGAAAAATACTTTGACAGAAAAGGATTAAGTGCCTAATTTAATGATAACACTTTATACAACAAAAACGGAACTGTTGCATTAAAAAATTAGCAAATACATCAGCGTTTCTTAGAATCCCAGAAATTCGTCATCACTGTTGCTAAAATCTTTCCACCTAGTGCACTCCTAATTCCACACTTTTTAAAAGATTTGTTGTAGATTTGGATAATAGGATAAATGTATTTTTCAGTATTAACTTCATTCTAAAGAATTTTCTGCAGTCTAGTTTGCGTTATTTTATTCATAAGTCTCAAATTAAAAATAATTTAATGTTTTGTTTATATGTCATTAGAAAATTAACCAAAAAGCAGCGACCTCAATGTAATTGAAAAACAGTCCTTAGACGTTAAAAGGTTGAAGGCCATTTGGATTAAGATATTTTCTCAGATACTCAGCTACTTCGCATACATGGAACATAGAATTCAAAATGAAAAATTCAATATTTACTACAAATTCATTGCTGTAACAAATATTTGTCTTTCTACTCCTACTTAGTAAAAAAAGATATTATTTGCCTTACAGTTTATCGTTCAATAATATATTTTCATTGTACAAAATAGCATTTATTCGAAGAATTCAATTTGTATTTTCCTCTGAATAAAAACTAAATGTAGAGAAGTTAGATGTTTAAACGACCTCCACATTTTCTCAAGACCACGAGCAAGATTATCCCCTCCTTTTCAGCCCACCCCCGTGAAAAAAGGGGTTCTAAATTTACGACCTGACCGCATATGAGGTGATTTTTTTTGAATGAATTCAAAGTCCGAAAAAAAGGGGGGAAGTTTTAGGACAAACTAAGAACACAAAGTTTCATTCAGATGCTCAAACATTAAGAGGCCAAATATTTCAGTTAATTTCAGAGGTAAATTGCTTTTTTTTTATTAAATTTATCGAAATTCATTACTTTTTCTTCATTTATGGAGGGGGGGGAGAAAATGGAGTGGATAAATCTTTTTACTTGCAATAATGGAGTAAATGAATATTTATCCAATTTTTAAAAATAATCTCACATTGCAGATAAAATGCAGGTTAGGAATTCTTTAAAATCCCTAATCGAGAATGAAATCTGTAGGCATAGAACTCGTAAACTATATCTTACTTACTAAGCATATTTTAATGCTTGAAGATTTACTTGATTTGCTTTAGAAAAGAGAAGAGCTGTGTGCTTCTTAACCTGTAAATTATCCATCTACCAAAAACTCACACTCATCTGTAAAAGATAATTATGAAGACATTAAATTTGTTTTGAAATTAATATATTAATTTCCCTTCGCTTGAAAAAAATACAATAAATTACAATTCATTTTAACAACGTGAAGCATTTAAGCGTATAATTCAGTAATGCGCAATAATTTGTACGTTATTTAAACGGAATTGAATTATTATAGCCCAAGGGCAAGAACGCCTTTCTAATCGTTATTTGGAATGAAATTTTACAATTTACTTTACTTTTGCTTTTATTTTACTTTCCACAGCATTCAGTATGTGAAACTGTCAATAATAATATAATAATGATAACAAAAATGGCATCACACAACTAAAAGTGTGCTACCTCGTAAATGTCGATAAATTAATTACCGAAAATATTAAACATATCAATGGCAGGGTTGCCCAAATAGTTTCAAATTGCATTTCAACATTTCAGAGAAGGCGAATTATATTGCTATTTTCACCACACAAACGAATGGAATATTTCAGAAAAGAATTCTCCCGCGTTATTGCAATATTTCAATAATTTTCGCAAATTAAAAAATTTGATTAATCCGTTTTAATAGTAAATGATGCGATTTTCACTCATAAAATCCCTTTGTACATTATTATCTTTCATTTCAGCACCACTGCATAACTTTTCTAAGACATAAATTGCTTCCGTTAATATATGCTCCCATACGTTATATTTATTTTTTATATTTTTGTCATTAATAAATTAATGATAGATAGATAAAAAAAATTATACTGCTTAATTTATAAGCAATATAAAAACTGGAAATCTGAGGTCATTAATTTCTAAGACATAAATAGCTTTCCAAGATGCAAATAAAACAGATAACAATAATCATAAATATTAATGCTCCTAAAATATATCCGCTTTTTCTGACTGATTGTTGCTTTTTGATCCACCTGGGGTACAACAAGCCTATTTTCATTAAATAAAGTTTTGCGCATTTCTCTATGAAGTACGCAAAATTTGTTTCATACAACTACATAATTATGAAGAAACGTTATACTTGTTTCCTAAACAAGTATTTGTGTGTACTACTTTTAGAATCCATGCGATAGAGTGTGAGTACTCATCTTTAAATATACATTAGTGTCGATAAGCTTAACTAAAAATTATTAAACATTTCTGGGAACTTGAAACTTGGAAAGGAATCGTCATATTCAGTTTGTATTTAAATTTAGATAAATCCTCATACCATAAGTATTTTGTGTTTAACTTTAAAATTTCCATTTCGTATTACACAGTCATCTTCAAAGCTCTTTGGATACAGGCCAACAAAATTTGTTTCTACCTGTTTATTATTTCATCCTAAACTTGTGGTAGAATTTCCTAAAATTATTCGAATATCCATAATTTTTACTGTTAAATATTTAATAATTATATATTAACTGAAATACATTCATAGTACAGAGGAAATGTAGAAAGATGTTGCACTGGAATTATGTATCATTGGAATATGACAATAATAATAGTACAATCTGACTGAAAAACAAAACAAAAATAAAAACAAAACAAAGCAAAAAAGCAGATGTTTCAGCGTTTTAAAAGTGGACATCTTTACAGTGAAATCTTGGATGAAAGTTTTACTGTGACTCAACTTGGGAAGACACTGGAAATTTATAATGGAGGCGGGTCACTTTCTTCGCTAAACAGCTGCGCTAAAGTGTGAAACGCTACCCCTCAAGTATACTTCCAACTGGCTGATGACTCAGAACAGTAAACTGAACTTAAACTTGCTCTTATTCTAATGCCATTTCTCTAGTCTGTGGCGAGAACGAACAGAAGTTTTTCTTTAAAAACGTGATCTCAAATATAATTCTTCATTATAAAGGTTAAGTTATTGATTTGTAATATTACACAAACTAAATTCTTATAATTTAAAACTTGTTAAAAATTCAATTCAGCTAAACTTTTAATCCATTTATCAGAAAATCCAAACTTATCACCATTAACAATGCAAATGGCTGCATGGGTGTTTTCATGGTTTTCTCCATGTGTAACGTGTATACGAGGCAGTTTCCCTTAGAAAGTCCTCCACGAAGGCATCCCTCCCCATAGGCAGATAGCCTTAGTGTGCTTTGCCGTAATTAAATACACTACACTTAACAATGCAAATATCTTCTAATATTAACAACGTATTGTTATATTAACATGAAATATTTTGATGATAAATATGGAATATAAATATAATATATGTTTCCATACATTAAAAAACATAATAACACGCCAAAAATTAAAACAAAAATTTTTAAACACGTCCTGCGCTATAGCTATAGGATCGATCAATCAATCAATCGACTCGACTCGACAATCGAAAATCAATGGATTTGAATGGAGCTCATCAACATCTAAAAAGCGTTTCTATTAATATACAAGATATGAGAAACAAGCTTGAAGACATTATGAAAGAAGCTGAGTTTATTGCAAATAAATGGGGCATAGAGACTAAATTTGAAAAATAAAATAAAAATAAAAACAGAAAAATTTTGATGATTTATGGGAGGATAACAGGCTTGAAAATTCTGAAACGTGTTTTAAAGTAACAGTTTTTTATGCTGTTCTCGACATTTTAAATACTCGGTTAAAGTACAGAATGACTGGAATGACAAAAATCACAAAGATGCTTTCATTTTTGAAACTTTAAACACTGTCATCATTAACAAATACGGAAATTATTAATAATGCTTCAAAAATACAGAAAACATATAAAGAAGACTTTGCTAATGCACTGGAAATACAACTTTTATTATTTATAAATACTTTCAGAACAGAAATCCAAAATTTTAAATCCGTTAAGGATTTAGCTAAATTAGCAATGGTAAAATACTATGGCATGACAAGCAGTTATTAGGGAGTGTGCGATTCACTTATATTGTATTTATCATTTACCTGTAACCACATCATGAGCGAGAGGTCATTTTCAATAATAAAAACATATTTAAGAAACACTATGACACAAGATCGGTTGTTAAACCTATCACTATTGAGCGTTGAAGCTGAGATGGCTGAGAAAATGGGCATCCAGGTATTAAAAAATAATTTTACGGAAATGAAGGTTAGAAGACGCAAATTTTAATAAAGAAGGATTTTTGTCTTTATGATGAATTTTGGCCACCAGCGCTATAATTACACTTATTGAGGGGGGTTAGAGAAGAAGAGCAGTACGGGCTGAGGGAAAATTAAAAGGAAACAGGAAAAAACTTTAGCACTCATATTTTTTTTTTATAAAAATCATGTATTCAAGTAGTTTAGTGTACAAAAGGATTTTTAAAAAGACAGAAAAAGTTTACATATTTTCTACAAAAATTGTATATTTACAATTAATTAATTGTATATTTACAAAAATTGTATATTTACATATTTTCTACAAAAATTGTATATGCGTATAATTTAATAGTTTTTTTGGTAAAGTTTATGATAAATATGTTTTATATTTAACAAATGTATCATTTACAATATAAGAGTTCTTATTTATTACTTGTATATTATTGCATAAATCATGTTCGTAAGCTGAGTAAATCACAGAGTATTATATATTAATGTAATATCTTTTCTGCACGTTTATCAACTATCTTGTCTGTCAGTTTATAATATAACCAATTATTTATAAGTTTGCTAAATTAAGCGAAAAAACCTTAGATAGGCGCAAATTTTATATAAAAATTTAAAACATTAGTATGTAAAACTTCTTGGATTTTGTATAAAAATCTCCGCAAATCTAGGCTTTCTTCCTTTTCTTAATGCTATACTTAACACGTCGGCATGTTCCTTTTTACTTCCTTGTACGTAAAAAGGAAGTATTGTAATCGCGAAAAGTTTCAGGCAGCATATTTCAACGAAAATATCCATTTTGACCGGTATCGAATGAAATTTAATGATGTTTTTGCTTGATATCTGTACGTAAGGACAGAATAAAAGACTCGTTTCCTCCAAAAAAATTATAAAACTGCTTTAAAATGAATTCTGAAGAGAATTTTTCGTGGCGTCTGTACGAACGTATGTACGTACGTATCTCGCATAATTCAAAAACGAGTAGCCTCAGAACGTTGAAATTTTTGCGTATAGGACTGCTATAACATGTAGATGTGCACCTCTCGTATTTTGGTTGCAATCGGCCGCACCAAACGTATATAAATATATTTATATATATATCCACTCTGTTACCCGGCTCAGTGATCTCAGTTTCTTTACTCTTATATGTTTGTAAATTGAACATTACATTTTTTGCTTTAAAAATGATTGAATTATGTTGTTTTTATTTTCCGGTTAAGGTTTTTATGCCTTTAGTAAATCTCTATGCAATATTTTTAGAATTATCAACAATTTTAAAGTTGTTTAAGTGCCGCTAAGCCTAATCCTCTTCTTGATGGCGGCGATTGTTTGTTTACATTTAAAACAGCAGACTAGTGGGTTTGTTGCCAATCTAGAGAAAAGTAGCTACGCAACAACAAAGATAACGCCTACATTTATTATTGCGAATTAAATCATGCTTAATCTTTTCTGGAATTTTTTCGAGGAAATAACTGTTTAAGATTTACTTCGTAATTTTTAATATAGATATTTTGAGTTTTTATGTATTTTTGCCTTCTCGCGAAGTGAAAACTGAATTAATTGAATGAGAAATAGTCAGTCGTCTGTGAAAAACTGTTTCTTTTTTGTTTTGTTTGCTTAATTTCTTTTATACATCATTCTAGCTTTATTATAGTATTTGAATAGAACATGTGGCAAGGATTAGATAATTCTATTCTTTAAATGATACAAATTTTGTGCATTATGAGTTATAATATGAACGAAATATAATACTGTTAAGTGAATGTAGCGCCAGAGTGTCGCTATGGTAAACAAATACTAGAGTGAATTTTAAAGAATGCATTTATTCTATTGTGGTTTATGCGCTGTCGGCGAAGTAGATTTAATTCAATCCAATATGTTTAAATGAAATGCAAGAAAAAATGCGTATAATTTAATATGCCGTACAAGGAAGTCATGTGGTGTACACATCAGATTTTTTTTTTATATAGACTTATTCATTTATTATCTGTGTGTATCTCAGTGAAAGGAGAGAAATATCTGTCTCTCGCACTCACACGCACGCACACAAAAAGTCTTAACTAACTGAATTAAAATCATCTGACGTCAAATACCCAGACTAAAGCAAATTTGCACTTTACTAGTTGGCCAAGGGAAAATATTTTCCCTTTTATTCTTTCTTCATATTATGTACGTTTCAACTAGTTGCCTAAGAATGTGCTTTTATTTCTCAACAATTAATCCAGATGTGATAAAAATCATGAAAACATTGGCTCCTGGAATCCTTGTGGTTTTTTTTTTTTTTTCTTTTTTTTTTTTTTTTTTTTCTTTAACTTTTTTCGTTTTATTTATTTATTTGCTTTTTAAGCACATTAAATTTATTGGGATAGGAACCCAGGAAATTTTTATTGCATAGGTGCCCAAGAATTCTACTTACGCCACTGGGATATTGCATCTATACGGATTGACCACCTCGTATCTGACACAGGTTTCAGTGTTAAATTTTAAACATGCCTTTTTTAAAACAGACGAAAAGATTAGTTGAAGTAAAAAAAAAAGAATTGTAAAGCACTTGAGCAATCGAAACCATTTTGCACCGAATAAGTTGTTGTTCGCAGCGTCGTTTACGACAAGGTTCAAACTGTGATTACAACGGCACACAAAATGCTCTAGATTAATATCCAAAATTCTTTTGTGCACACCGCTATGCTTACCTCTCATGTTTAAACCATTTCGTATCCTTGGTCGCGTAAATTACTAATATCTAAACCATTTCCCCCTAAAGTCTTTGATAAGAATGTTGTTAGTCATTCAGCGGTAGTATCTGTTGCAATACAAAATACTAAAAACCTTTCTTCGATACTCACTTCTATATTTTCTAAATTAAGATACCTCATGCACAGTGGCGTAGCTAGGGTGGGGCAAAGGGGGCCATCTGTCCCTGGGCGCAGCATCCAAGAGGCGCCAAATTGATGCTACGAGATTTTTTAATGAAATATTTTCCATTCTTGGCACGCAGAAAGGGGCGCAAATTCTTCAGTTGTCCCCGGGCGCTGAAAACTCCAGCTATGCCCCTGCTCATGCAAACTCATATCTGCTCTTGATGGCTAGCATCATGAGTACAATCAAGTAAGATAGAAAAACACTTTACCTGTTTGATCTTATTTATAATAATTTGTTTATATTATCCTCTGATAAGCTAATTTTTTGATATTGAATTTTATCCTACTATTATTTCTTTCGAATAATTTGTTACTGGAGCCATGAAAGGCTACGTTTTGTTCGGCTAAAAACTGAATGGTATAGATGGTATTTTAAATGGTATTTTAAAACTGAATGGTATTTTAAAAACATAGCGCCGATGCTTAGTTTCTTTTTTTAATAAATTCTGAAATTCCGAATCAACAATTTTATCCTTTCGTAATCGGTATAAGAAATCGGACCAAAGATGTACGTTTCGGAAATGCATTTTACTTTTTTCGTAAAGTTTCAAGTGCTCACTGAAGTGGTTCCGGCGGTTAAATCCAGAACTACTCAATTTTACGTTGCTAAAATTGTTAAAAATTTTGCAACAAAAACAATAAGCATAATTCTTTTCAACAGAATACAAGAACCAATCTCTTTTGGTTCTTTCGCTGTTTGGCAAGATTCGACAAAAGTACGTCTCAGAAAATTTACGTCCATTTTTGTCTTTTGGTAAACTGAAACTAGAAACCAGATTTTGATAATATCTAGGATCATTTTTTAAGGCTTGTATTCGGGATGGCAATAATCCGGGATCATCATGCACAGGCAAATGCGTATCTACTACAGAAATTGTACATTTTACTATTATTTGCGATACTGTTTACTTATTTGCGACTCCATTCAGCTAAATTGTAAATAGCTAGGATTTCTAGATGCTTTCTTCGTGACACAGCTTTGCATCTTTCGAATGGCAGACCTTGGAATGTACGCTTTTCTGGACCACAACTTGTTCCTGACTCACCTAATTTTGGACTCTTCTACGTGTTCTCTTTGTATGACTGAACAAGATATGATTGCTTGGACGAGTGCCCTGCACTATCTGCTCTTTCTTGTCATGTGGCGAGATGAAAAGCCTGTTATCTAATAGTGGCCAAAGGATAAACAAAATAAAAGATATTTCTATTATTTCATCTCATGTTTCGATCAGCTGCATTGAAGTTGAAGGTAATTCCCGGGTAAAACACTTTCTAATTATTAGACCCCTTTAAGGAAAATTTCGGTAATTTCATTGGTAACTGAGACGCTGATAGACAACTAGTGCTGGTAGAGTCAGCTTGGGTATTCTCTGGGTTTTTGGAAAAACTGAGTAATTTTAAAATTGTGGTTTATTGCGTCTTCCTCTCGCTTTCTTTTCTTCAGTAAATTCTGATACCCAGACAGTTCTTTCTGTTTTTCTTCCGATATCTGGGAAAAATTGGAAATAAAATAAAAAGAAAATATCTGTTATAAGAACTATTGCGTAAAACACTTCTTAAAAACAGTCGGAAAGCTACTGTTTGAAGTATTTTACTGAGTATATCTTAAATCACTGCTGAAAAAAATATGAACTATTAGATGAGTACCAAGTAATGCAAGGAGCTGGTAGTACTTTTTTTGTTTATTAAAATAAATAAATCAAATTTAAATTATGTATTTAAGACTTAATGAAATAAAGAAACATTTTTCTTCCGTTTTCCAAACAGCTAAAAATGGGAAAATGGTCAATTTTTAATTTCAGAACACCTTGTATATTTTTATTTCACTTATATCTCAAACAGATATATTTTAAATTCAGTGATACTCCGTAATATGTCAATCCTTTCTTCTTGAAAGCTAATAATTTTTAATTTAATAAACAAATGGTTCATGTAAAAAAAATCGAGCAATTAATGCTCTAATTGTTACTTTTCTGAATTAAAAAGCTAACCTAAGTTTAACATAATATGCAATTACAACCACCAATTTTTTATGTATAACAACAATTACAACAAGAAACTACCAAAAAAAATCACAAAAAAGATAAACGTTGCACAAATTACTACGATTGCAACAGTAGATACAAAATAAGGATTAAGCAATTTGCCGAACACGTCTAGAGCGCTGGTGTCTAACCTTATATACACATCGGCATCACGTATTTTTACGTTCGAACAAAGGTAGCGAAACGGACTACTTGTTTTTAAGGCTGCCCTGCGCCTTTTTGACTCGGCGCCGTCGTGCGCCGCACGACCCTGCACCTATTGACGGCGCGAGCCAGTGTATAACTTGGAGGTAACATTCTCAGATTAGCAGTCTAAATTTAGAAATATGGTAAGCAGATCTTCTAATAAAAGAGACTTACTCCGATCCTTATGTTCGTAATGACTCGTCTCAAGATCTTAAGAGCGAAAAGATTCCATCGATAACAAGAAAACTAAACAAGAAGCGGTCGAAATGTAAACAAGAAGCAGTCGAAATGTAAACAAGAAGGGGTCAAAACGAACAACAAGAAGCGGTCGAAATGTAAACAAGAAGCAGTCGAAATGTAAACAAGAAGGGGTCAAAACGAACAACAAGAAACGGTCGAAACGTAAAACCTGACGCACGGAGTATAAAAGAAAGAGGTGAAATTGGTATTGCTACTTGACCAATCAGAGCAGGTATTCCCCAGGGTTCGATCCTTGGCCCGATTCTTTATCTGTACTATGTTTACGACTTCCCCAAACCAGAAGCAGACAATAACTCATTCCTCGCCTGCTACGCGGATGATACCGCGATTGCTATAAAGTCTGCAAATGTCAAATTTGCACTTAACAAGCTCCAAAACAAGATCACGGATATTGAGTTCTGGTACACGCAATGGAGAATTAGCATAAATGCTGCAAAATCCCAACTTACCATCATTCAGAAACCTTAAATTAAAAAACAACTAGAATGTGTTATCAAACTCTTCGATGTAACTGTGCCAAGGGTAAAAACTGTCAACTATCTTGGAATTATCCTAAATCAAAAGCTAACACGGACGGATCATATTCAGAATATAAGAAGAAAAGTGAATAACAAAATCCACAGTTTATATCCTCTGCTTGGTAGAAATTCAACCCTAAGTCTGAAATGCAAACGTCATATTTACGTCTCGGTTATCAGACCGGTTATTACTTATGCACCACTAGCATGGGCTGCCCACACACCAGCCAACGAAAAAATTCTGCAGACCCTCCAAAATAGGTTGTTAAGAATAATCACAAACGCACATTTTGTAGTAAGCACGGACATTCTGCACCGAGATCTTAAGATCCCGAGAAGGCATGCACTACTAAATGATCTGAATGACAGATTTTTCACCAAGGCTATAAATTGCCAGACTGTCAACTATTCAGAAATTTCGGTTATGAGATTCTTGACAACGACAAAATACTTCGACCTTTCGCCGCCCATTTACTGGCAAATGAAAACTTTGTCACATAAATTAAGAACTGCTGGATAATTTAAACATACATATCTATATATAATGTACATAGTTTTTCATTCTATCACTTATTTGTAATCATTTTCAACTGTCTTAATATTTGTTAGACGTTCTTTGACAGAGCTTCAGTTTCTCCTGAGCGACGATAGATGTAGCCGCCCTGCTTGTCACCTCATGATGTAACATCGACACCCCCTTCTTCTCCCGGACTCGAAAACCGTCCCACAGACACAATACCCTTCACGTAGATTACAATCTCAATTGCCACTCTCACGGTATTATTTCAGCAGAGCTGGTAACGTCGCGCGAACCAGCAATAATTCTATTATTGCTATTATTATTAGTATTACTACTTTTCCCAAAGATGGTCCACTTTTTGTCGCATTATTTATAGAAAGCATTGCAATCACCACTCGTACCAATCGTTTGTCTTGTCGTAGTATTTTACATAAGCAGTGATACCGAAAATGTTGATTTGATATCAATCTCCATTATGAATAAGTCATATGATGGAACATCTTTCTTCCTGGATGCAACAAGTTATAGAACTGTTAGGCTGAAGAATAAAAGCTTGGAAATCAAGAATCAAAGTATATTTAGAGCTCCAAAGGTGAGAAACTTTTATATCGTGCCTGATCAAAGTCAGACGAATTAATATAACTTTTCAGAACGTCTGAATTGTTAGTAAATAAGAGGATATTTACTGTATGCTTATAAAAAAATAATAAATTGGAAATGAGTTAAATATTGCACATAACTTATGTGCATCTGCACTTCGTGCATGAAAGCAAGCAATCGTTAAATTTTAAAATTAAACAAATTTCTGAAATTATACAAGAATGAGAGAGTATTTGCCCTTTTATTTCGTTTACAGAAAAGAAGGTAAACTCATTTCCCCCTCCTTTTCCGTTTGAAGTAGGCTTTTATAATAAATGGAAATGAACACAATGCTGCTTATAATTAACTTTACTTGCATGGTTGAGCGAAAACATGACAGCAGATAAGTCCAATGGAAAATGGATTCAGCATATTAAATAAGTTATGAATATTATGAAATCATGTCACCTGGTCACAATGAATAACTATTAAAAAATAAGATTTAAATCTCCGTACAGTGCAGGGTGAGAACCATTATGCACAAGGATTTAAAATTTTAATTTGTACGACTATTCAAGTTTTACATGCTGCAATTAAATTTTAATTTGCCATTACGATTTTCAAATTAAATTTTTGATCATTAAATATTAAATTTGCATCAAAGTAACGTAAAAAAAGTTACGTGTATCAAGTATATTTTTATTTTGTACGTAACGGAATTCTGGTATTTATATATAATTGTTGAAATATATTGTAGCGGATCCTATGCTGCTTGAAAAATGGAGAAATGCAATTCGAGCCGACCGAATACTTTCGGAGAAGGATATTGCATGTGAGCATCATTTTCCAGAGAGTGAACTCCGTGACCTGTCCAAAGGTTACAGTTTTAAACTTGACTTCTCAAAAATTTAAAGGTGGGAGTATGTTGAAACTCTTACCAAACGATTAACACTACGTGATTTGCGCATGCGCGTAGCCTAAAAAGAAACTGAACTTTAATAGAACTAATAATGGACGTTTGAATGAAAGATGTAATCTGTAACTTCTCTTCTATAATGTGTATATTTTCTGTTAGTGTTGTATATTAAAATATGTTTTATTACAGAATAATTAAAATATGTTATATTAAATATAATTAAAATATGTTATATTAAGTGCCTTTTGTGATGAGTAGATTGTCTTAGGTTAATAAAATATTCCTGGCTTATTTGGAATGTATGAAGAAGGAAGATCTGAAAAGATAAGCCTTTTACCTTTATTCTTAGAATGTTTAGGATTGATATTCATAACAATAATACTAGCCACCCCAAGTAGCACATGACGTTGCAAAGTGGTCGTGGTAACTTTTACGACGTCTTTACAACGTTGCGAAGACGCAAAATATTTGTCGTTGCATCTTGGCAATTTGTCGACGTTGCTGAAACGTCATGATATGACCACTTTTAGACATGGTCGTTTTAGCATTTTCTTTTAATTCATCAGCATTATTTTTAGAATGAAAAGAGACTAAATCTGCCCTCTCGAGAATCTGAAGTCCGCATAAGATTTACTTTGCAATGTTTCATTACTTTATTTCATCTAAATATATTAATCTAAGATAGATTCATCTAATGAAATGTAAATTTAATATAAATACTTTTTATTTATTAAATTTAATTAGTACTAAAAATACGTGCTAAATAATTGTTTGAAATTTTGTTAAAATAATTAATACTTAAAATATTTTTTATAAATATTATAGTAAAATATTTTAAAATGAAACTAATCTATAAGGTAAGTTATTAAATTATGCATTTTATATACTAGAAAAATTATATTTCCGAAATCAATGCAAATCACGTGTTAGCAACTATTTTACTACTGAAATATGACTTAATTTCTCATTTTTGAAGTAAGGACGAATTTATGGATGTCCAATATATATGGCGGAAGGAGAAGCAGACCTGTACATTATTTGTTGGATGCCTTATATAAACGAACGTCTCGAGATTTGCGCGCTTTGGCTAGCTGCCAAATTCGAACAACAGCGCAATTAATTCAGATTCTAGCAGTTCTAGAAGTCATTGGGTAACGATGCCATCTGTAAGGCGTTTGAAAAGACTTACTTCATGTTTGAAATTGAATCAAGCAATGGCTGATATAAATAATATTGCTTATATTAAAAGTAAATGTAATGCACTGTCAATCAAAGAACGCATTATGAATCTTCTCATTGTTATGTATCTATTTACTTCAACTGACTTCAGCCAGTGAAATTATCGTGAGAATGCTGAATTTGTGCTTATTTTGTGTGTGAATATCTGCTATCGTGAATCTAGTGTTCGTGAAATAGTGTCTCTGGGGTCTATAGTGGTCTCTGTGGTCTGTCTCGAATCGCTGTGGTTCCAGCGGTGCAATATTTGGATAAACTTTACTAGCTTTGTGCTTCGTTTATAACGTCCTAAGTGCTATATCGCATATCATTCACATTAATCGATTATTGTGTTCATATTGAAAAGTTGGCTTTCAATATGAACACAATAATTCATAAAACTAAAAATAACATACAACGGTAAGCCACTTTCTGGTTTTGCTTAAAATGCAATCAATACAGAAGCAACAACAATTCAAGCTGTTATGATATGTTCATTATTTTCAAAATACAGAGAAATTATTGGACTGGTACCAGATGAAGTATATATATGTATAATATAAGCAATTAATTAATTATTAAAATTAATAGTAATGCACATTCTATATTATATTGTCTTACAGTATGCAGAAAAGGTTAATGATTTTAAACAGTGTATGAAATGTATGATCGAAAAACTAGTGTTAAGGAAACATTAGCATTTCTATGAAATATTGTAATCTATAATTCTGTGATATTTAATTGTGTAATATTAAAAAACACTAACTATACTAATAACTTATAATATTTTTTATTGATTGCAAATTGCAGTTTTATTACTTCTCGTTTGGTAGCTATTCTTCCAAACACTGTGTAATTCGCGTTTTTTGAAATATTGCCGTTATGTATGTTTATTAGATTATCTCAATGAATTTTGGAAATCAGGTTTTATTTTTTATTAAATTTAAAATTTAAATTTAATAAAAACTGGGCGTCTTAAAGACGACATATTGCAACGTTTTTGCAACGACATATGCGACGAATTTGCAACGTCGTTACCACTTTGCTGTGCTTCTTGGGGCAGTAACTTAGTATCATCTTGTTAAAAAATCTTAGTACCTAAATTATACAAATACAGTAGAAATACATCCGGACGTCCATTATCCGGAATGATCCATAATCCGGACCTCAAAGACACAAACTTTTTTTGTATGCTTTACGCATGCGCATTTAATGTTACGGATGCGCGTTTAATGTTTTCGCATGCGCGTTTAGCACAAAAAAACGAAGCAACTTAAACAACTTACATTGAAAGAAATGTTTAATAAAGTAAACAAATAAATATTAAGCTTTTTTTGGTAAATTTTGATACCGCTTAGATCATAATTGCCCTTTATTTCATAAGTTACGGTTTCATATTTTTAATTGTATAATTTCTGCATGCCTTCTAACCAGATTTAAATTGATGATCTATAATCAGGAAAAACCCTTAATCCGGAATCGCCGAAGTTTCGACGAGTCCGGATTACGGACTTTGTACTGTATTTATAAATTATGTTGTAGGGTCCAGGTGGTTAATTTCTGTCTGGATACAGGAGTAGCAGGAAACTACACAGAAGAAGGGTTCAAACCCTTTATTAACTCTTTAAAAGTTACACTGCGTCAACTCGACGCTAATAAACTTCGCCTCTACTTGGGCGGTAACTGAAAAACAGGTAATTGAAAATTAAAAGTTGAAATGTTTAACAATTGCTAAACTAACCTACGGGGCTCAGCGAGATCCCGAACTTCAACCCCCTTCTAAGCTAGTAGCAGCAAAGCAAAGCAAATTAAGCCACTGGAACCAGCAATGAGTAAACGTACCTACGGCAGAGACGTCAGCTAGAGCCCAACTCGCTGATTTTCATTTCTATCGAAACTCGGCTTTTAACTACTTCCTTCAACATATAAAATTTGCATGCGTTCACGCGCGCTACAATATTTAACTATTCTGGCACTGACAATTAGGGGAATGAAGGCTTAAAACTCTGAACTTAAAATTTAAAATGTTAGTTAAAATAAATGTAAATCCCGACAATGTATACAAATATTTTATAGGCAGATATCATTAATTTCAATCAAATAACAAAGTTTGAAATCTAGTGATATTTCTATAATTCATTACTATTAGTAAGTCTTCTTATATGTCAAATGACCACAATCGATTTTTTAAACTCCCGCTACTCTCACTGTTAAAATTTTTATTCATTTAGTAATTTACAAGTCAAAAATCAATTTGAAAGACACAGTAACTATTTATTCTCATGACGACGCATATGAACATAATGAAATACGGTCACTGTGTCTTTTAAACTGATTCATTATTTTACCCCGCGCAAAAATTATAAAGAGTAAAATTCCCCCTCCCCGCAAGAATTATAAAGAGCTTTTTAATTTAAACTTATCACACCAACATTTTATTTAAAATAAAGGCTCTAATGTAGAATTGGATGCCCCTCCGATTAGCGACAAATTTCGTTTAATTTTGGCAATGAAATCCCATTTCTGGTTACCATGATAGTTTTAAATTTGTTTCAGCTTCCTGAATTTTTTCAAGTTAAAATAGATCGATGTGTACATGAACGAAGTTAAGACAGTGCGCAATGCCTAGTTTGTGCAATTCTGTTTTTTTTTTTTTTTTTTTCAAGTGAAAATAGATCGAAGTGTACATGGACACCGAGTTTGTGCAATTCTTTTACTTCTTATTTTGGTTTTGTATAGTGGCCATGATACCATAATACCTACACCATAATATTTACACAGTAAGAATTAAGTGCTTGACATTGCTGACGAAGCAAATCTTGTTAATGGTCTCCTGCTATATGAAATTATACAATATATTTCTTAAATATCAGTATAGCGCTATGAATTGCATTGAATACAGATTGCTTAGCCAAACGATATTTACGCATTATAAAGTTTTATCTATTCCATTAACATGATTTAACAATTTATATAAAAAGTGCCGACATATTTTCTTATACTGTTAGGTTCGTTTTCCAAATATTCTGTTACATTGCACAAATTCATACTAACACAGGACATAAACAAATCCAAAGTAGTTATAAGTTCCCCTTGACATAACTCAAATGGAACAGATAACGGAATCTTTTCAGCCTGACGTCATAAACGGCAACCAATAAGAACAGGGATGGTGGCTGGGGCCAGGCGTCACCACCGGAACAATATCATTCCGTACTCGCGCAAGAAAGTTAGCGACATCTGGTGGCCAATAAACTGAAGACGACTCTCGTGGCGTAGAATACGCATCCTGCTCGAAGAAGCGTTTGGCACTATTCAACCGAGGGAAAAGATCATGTTAGCGGCGCCAATTAGCACTTATTGCAAAGTTACTGTCACCGCATTGGCTAATTGTCTAATATCATCCTTTGCATTGTGAATGGGGACTAATATAATGATGCAGCCATAACAAAGAGCGCTGGATCCTCTGATAATGTTTGTTATTAATTGTGCGTTTTTTCTTACATTATGTCAGCTTCTGTAACGTCTATCAAAATGTACCAAAGATCTATAATGACTAAACCGCAACAACAGATGATTTTACAGTACATGGAAAAACATCCAGACTTATTCAGAGGAAAAATAACCAAAGAATTTACTCCTCAAATGAAGCTAGAAATGTGGGAAGACCTGGCGACTCTTTTAAATGAGCGTGGCCCTTGTGTAAAGACTACCGAAAAATGGCGGCGGGTAACTGAATTCACCTTCAAATTATTATGTATCAAACTAAAAACTTAAACCTGATTAATATTGTCATTTTAAAAATTCTTCCATGTATTTCATATATATTTAAGCAGAAACATAGTCTGATTTCTGTGCAAGTTTGGTGGTCTATAATATTATTGAATTGTATAAATTCTTGTACTTATAATGACATCTTACCGTACTGTATATAGTTGTATGCAGTATGGTAAGATGTCATCATAAATACAAGATCTCACTATCATGGTAACCAGAAATGGGGTTTCATCACTAAAATTGAACAAAATTTGTTGCTAATCGAAGGGGCACCCAATTCTACACTAGAGCCATGATCAGGAAACTACGATAACATGAGTTACATCTAGACTGTATTATGGAATAAAGTGCAAAATTCAAAGGCATTGATTTTGATGTATTTCTTTCATTTACCATTGCAATTACAGAAATAAAATTTTGAAGTCTTTTTTTTTTTTTTTTTTTTCCTGAACTGTTCCTCATTAGTACTGTAATTATGATGACTTAGTTGCTACATGGATTTACCATTCAAAAGCTTTGATGATATAGGAAACATAACGAGAACATGCCTCTGTTGAAATCTTGCGATTTCTTAAATATAAAGGATGTATATAAAGACATGAGGTAAGAAACTAATTTTTCGCAAAGACCAAAAATTGAAATTTGAAAGTAATAACAATGAAGAATTTAAAAAATGTTAAAATCAAAACTCTCCAAGCAAGCAATATCCCAATTAAAATAATCAGTGAAATTTAAATAAAAATGAACATAATCGAAGAGGAATTCAATCAACTTCAATGCCACTTCGTTATAATTAATATGGTTATCCGCTAATTCTGGATGCAGAAAAGCAAGGAGTTATGTGGAAGAGAGATTTCAGTCTTCCTCCTCCTGATAAAGTGGCACTGAAGTTGATTGAATTCCTCTTCTGTTATGTTCATTTTCTCTTTAAATTTCATCGATTTTTGAATTGGGGTATTGCTTATTTGAAAGTTTTGGCTTTAGCATTTTTAAAATTATTTATTGCATTTATAAGATTATTTGAAATTTATTACTTATGAATTTCAGTCTTTGTGAAAAATTACTTCTAAATTTCTTACTTTATATCTGTACTGATAATTTTTCAGCAGCTTAATGCATGAAAATACTAGGCATGATTGTATTTTGTTTTTAAAACAATTGGTTTGTAATTATATATATCTTTTAATAGTACAATAAAAAATTATCAACTTTTTTATTATTTATTTATAAATTTTAACTTCTTTATTTATCAAAAAAGAAGGACAGAAGAATTTATATGAGAAACTTGTCTCTTATCTGTCAAACTTGTCTGAATCTGAAGGATATATAAAATGCATTAGGTCGAAAAGAGACTTGATTTTTAAATGGTCAAAATTTAAGTATTTAATGAATCATTTGTCATTTTTGTTGAATCAACTAACTGAAAATGGTATTTTAAATATTTTATATCCAGTAGCATTTTAAACATGGTTATAACACAAGTGGCTAGTGGAGATTAAATAGAATGGCTTTGAATTAGATATGCATGTACAGTAAAGTATTTTGTTAGTAGTTTGAATAAAGATTCACTAGATATAAATGCGTAACAGAATAAAAAAGCTAATGATAAATTGATCATTTTAAAATGAGTTATATGTATTTGCTATGTGTATTAACTAGGTAATATACTTCTGAGATGCAGCTGTTGCAATATAAGCAAGAAAACATTATCATAAACGTAGCAATGTTTTCATTGTTTTACTTTCAAGAACTAAATTTATAATATGTCAGTGAAAAGCAACAATTTTGTATAATTTATATTACATCCAGAGAAAGTAAAAATCATCCAAAAGAAACCGAGTTCCTAATCTTCTGTCTTCCAAAGTTCTGTAAGTTAGCATAAATAAAAGGATCATCCATAAGTAAAACTGCATCTTTTATGTAAAATTCTGCCTGATTATATGCTTCATTACAGAGTAATTGCAATGCAAATAATACATTTTGGCTGATACAAGTATATATGATGTCATTTACTACATCTAATAACAATCACAAATAAAGTATTTTTGGCTGATCTTTGGAATATGGTAACTGGTAATTTGGCGACATTTTGGAGGCGATAAAGGTTACTACCTAGGACTTTGGTAATAAAGTGAGAAGTACTCAGTTCCGATTACACATTATTTTGTGTGAGGGGAAATGAGAGATCATGAGATATGTCATGTGACATTAATGGACGAATTACAGTTCTTTAATCGGAAAAGGGGGGAAATCTGGAAATTTTGTATTTAGCTTTATTCTGTGTTGTGTGAAACAATGTTGGTTAATTTTTGGATCCCATGGCCCTAACTAAAGTGAATTCGAAATGGGTATTTAGTGGGATTGAAAGGGGTAGTAATAAGTGTTTTTTTAAGGTTGTGCGAGATAGAAGTAAAGATGTTTTATTAAGTTATTTATTTTACCTGGTACCTTGCTGTGAACTATAAATATGATTTTAAAGATCCTGAAACAGGCCCACATACGCTTGCTTCTTATTTAGCGGAGGAAATAAGAAAAGTTTATCAGTCACGTAATCAAGATTCTGAAGAAGGTTAGGTAAGTTAGTATTTTTAATTATTTGAGGATATTATTTTTATGCATTGTTCTAAATGTAAGAAGTAAATAAAATATGGTATTATTGGAAAATTGTTATTAGTAATGATTGAGTTTAAAGTAATTAGGATTATAAGCAAATTTTTATTAATTTAATGTATGTGCTTATTTATATTTTAAGTAGTGTTTTTTTAATTTAATTATATTTTAATTAAATGATAGTTATTTTGTGAATTATATGTTTGTAGGAATTTGGTATACGTTTCAGTGGAAGTAAACATGCATGGAAATAATTTAAATATTTGACACTAAGTATTTGTAATGTTTGCGGTATGAATTCGTTGGGGACATTTATAATATAATAGATAATTTAGAGGTGAAAGTTTTTGGATATTTTATTTATTTTATACGTGGAAATGTTCATCTTTGGAAAGGGTATATACTTTTTCGCGATCAGGTAATTTCATATGTGTTCTTTTTACTGGATTTAAAGATTCACATAATTTTCATGCATTTTTCTAATTTATGAGGAAAAAGCAATATACATGGGTATAGTGAAGAGTGTGCGCAATGCCATTTTTGTGCAATTCTGGGATGTTTTTTCAAGTAAAAATAAGTCGACATGCACATGGTTTAGTGATATTTTAATTAAATGATAGTTATTTTGTGAATTTTATGTTTGTAGGAATTTGGTACATGTTTCAGTTGAAGTAAACGTGCATGGAAATAATTTAAATATTTTACACTAAGTATTTATAACCATTTGTAATGTTTGCGGTATGAATTCATTGGTGACGTTTATAATGTAATAGATAATTTAGAGGTAAAAGTTTTCGGATATTTTATTTATTTTATGCGTGGAAATGTTCATCTTTGGAAAGGGTATATACTTTTTCGTGATCAGGTAATTTCATATATGTTCTTTTTACCGGATTTAAAGATTCACAAAATTTTCATGCATTTTCGTAAAATTTTTCTAATTTATGAGAAAAAAGCAGTGTACATGGATATAGTGAAGAGTGTCCACAATGCCATTTTTGTGCAATTCTGGGATGTTTTTTTAAGTAAAAATAAGTCGACGTGTAAATGGTTTATGTGTATGTGCTATTCTGAAAAACGTGCAAGGAGTTTGCGATTGTGCACTTATTCCCTGATTAAGCATAAAATTTCTAGCATAAGTGTAATTTGGCTAGTAAGTAGATTGTTGGAAAAAGTGTTCAGTAAATAAAAAGAAAGGAAACATGTCTTTACTTCGTGAAGACAAAATGGCGGCGAAAAAAAAAATAGAGGGTTGCTGTAGCAGAGTTGGTTGCCAAGTTACCATAATCCAAAGATCAACCGTATTTTTGAGTCAGTTCAAAATAAATTATTTTTTGACTTAATTAAGATTTGTCAAGTAAATTATTTGCACCAGGTTATTTCATAAGCATAGTATGAGTTATTTTGGGGGAAAAGCAACATGTTGTAGATGTGGATGTGAACTTGACAATAATAGAAACAGTAGTGTCACTTTATATCACCACATATGCCTTTATGTAACATCAACATCCTTTTCTATATGTATATCAACATCCTTTTCTATATGTATATGAGGAATTTTGAGACTTAATAGCCTCCATTTGTTCAGAATTTGGAAACCTAATATGAAAATGTTTTCCATTCTTTCTGATTATACCCACCTTTCCCAAAAAGTATTTACAAGGCAATGCACTATGTTGCCAAAATAATTATGCGGTAACCCATGATTTCACCAAAATGTGAAGTGTGTTGATGTTTGTTTCAGCAAATATTTATTTACACCTTGCCAGTTCAACAATCACAATCCTTTTTCTGATTAGTATTAATTTTTGCATCAAGTTACATTCTTTTCCTCTGTAACAAATTATAATGAAACTGTGGAATTTGTTGGCTGATGGGAAAGCATTGCATTGCTTCATGAAAATGGAGTTTTGTCCAGCAATAGAGACTGCAGAAATTATCATTCCATGAAGTTATACTTTTTAAGCAATTGAATTTTTTATAGAAATGCAATATCAAAATTTGCATAGTAGTAAAGCTGTGCAATTCTCTGATTTTTTTTTTTTTTTTTTAAAGAGGAAACAGATCCCTTTTTGTGTGTGGAGAGAAGAACTGGGAGGGGGAAAAAAAACCTGTTAGGATTTCTTGATAAGTGTTTTATTAAAGATATTTCTTGCTTTTTAATTTTTATTGATTAATTCCTCTTTTACTGAAATTTTAGTATGTCACTGTTTTTTAAAATAGCTCTTGCCTTTTGCAAGCTTAGTGAAAAAGCTTGGCGAAGGATTAGTCACCAACGAGCTGATGATTTTTCAGGGGCAGAGAGAAGATCAAAAACTATCATACTTTCCTTGAGGATAGTTACTTAGTTTAAAAGTAAAGAATGATAGAATCCATTCAAAATTTTTTATCTTGAGTGAATTGCAAATATTCACAGTGCCAAGAATTAAAACTTTACTAATTTTATAATGCCTAAGCTTGCATTAAATTATTTAACTGCAAGTTAAAATGAATTTTTTTAAATTCAAATCTTAACAATTATGTGGGCTGTTTAATTTATTATGGTTTGTTTCTATTAATTAGACTTTTATAGACTGGAAATGTGCTGTCAAGAAAAAAGCAGCTGAGATTGCAGCAGTGGAAAAACAGACTGCAGGAAGACCAGTAAGCATTAAGGAACTCAGTGATGATGAAATGAGACTTGTTAATTTAATGAACAATGCAGCAAATGCTGAAATAGAGGCAATGAATGAGACAGATGAAGAAATTGTAAGAATATATTTTCAAATCTATTCAATTATTTTTATTTATTTATTTTAAGTAAAAATTTACCATTCACTCTAGATTAAGAAATATATTATAGTAGAGTTCTGCAACCTCAAATTCTGATTACTCGAGCTCTTGCTTAAGTCGAGGATCCCTTATTTTAATCACTAAATGATTTCTGTTGATCAAGTAGAACATTATCTTTGAAATTATATGGTGATTTATTAATAGATAAGCTAGGGTTTTTCAGTCGGCTTGGGGGGAAAGATAGAGTCAGCCTTTTATTTAGCTGTTAAGCATTTAGTTTTAGTTTATAAATATAAAAAAAAAATTACTTTTATTCAAGTTTGGTATTTATCAGCATTTTCTATACTTTTTTTTTATTTTATTTATGAAAACTCATTAAAAAATCTAAATAAATGTAGCTACTTGTCTTCTGTAATGGCCTTGGCAAGAAAGTGAATGGTATTGCCATGGTGCAATATGTTGCCAAATGTTAGAACTGCGGCCGTGATATGAATCCATGGCATGGTAAACTATAAATCAGCAATTCATTTATTACCTATACAGTACAAAGTTTGAGATCCGGACTCGTCAGGACTTCGGCAATTCCAGATTTGAGATTTTTCTGGATATTAGATCATGACTTTAAATCTAGTAAAACGGCATGCAGGAATTATACAATTAAAAATATGAAAACATGATTTATGAAATAAACAGCATTTTTTATCTAAAGGATATTTATTCGTTTACTTTATTAAACATTTCTTTCAATGTAAATTGTTCAAGTTGCTTCGTTTTTTTGTGCTAGTACTTTCTCTTTAATTCTATAAACAGATATAATTTCTTGTTTTGTTACAAAATTCCACTGTTCAAGTCCTGGTAATTGCTGTGCCCAGAAATCTGACTTACTTGTCAATCGAAATTTTTTCTTTTTCAATAACCTCTCTGTCACTTTTTTCACTATCGATAGTGTTATTATCTGGACCTAGAACCATACTACAGATTTCTCCATCCGTTAATTGATTGATGGCATTGTCAACGCAATGAAAAACTTTTGTTATATCACCTTCATTTATTACTGCTTCTCCGCATTTCTTTACAAAAACCATTAATTGGAAAATTTCACCTTTGGTTTGTCATATTCGAAGACCTTCAAATTCACGACTCTTATCTTTATCATCTTTACCATGAAATGTGGTAGCTGGCTATAAATTATGCCAAGCATTTTTTAAAGTATCTGGGGACACATCCTCCCACGATCTTGCAATGCTCCACACAGCAGATTTTATGCTAAAATATTTCAACAATTCTTGAAGAGTCTTGCCATTCAAGAAATTTAACATGGATTTTAGAGATGCTACTTTATATTTGCATTTCAGCGCAAGCACTAGTCTGATATCAATAGGCTGAATGATGGACTTACAATTTGGAGGAAAGAATAATACGGATACATTATCTTTCACTAAAACTTTTAGTGAAGTATGAGCTGTACAGTTGCCTAGAATCAGGACAATTTTTGCATCACCTGGTAGACCAACCAAATTTAAATGTTGCAGAGCCTCGGGTATAAAATGATTTTCAAACCAATCATTCATTAACGCTTGTGTTATCCATGCTCTTTTATTTGCACGATATGTAACGGGGAAAATCGTTACTCCTTTAAATGCTCGAGGTCATGTAGTTTTTGCGATTATGAAAAATTTGCAATTGTGCATGCTAAAACTGTTAATGCCACTTTGGAATCTTTGATTCCAGTTGAAGCCTTTTCTGTAGAGGTTGCCAGGGTATTTTGAGGTTTAAATTGCCAGAAAAGACCAGTTTTATTAGCGTTGTAAATTTGTTCTGGAAATAATTTTCAGAAGTAAGAGGTTCAATGAATTCATCTGCAAATAGTTCAGCAGCTTCAGTATGAGCTGAAGCTTTATCATCTAAAAATTTTAATTGCCTTATACCATGGCGATTTTTAAATTTGGTTACCTGTCGAATATGTGCACTCAGTTTTTAAGTTCATGTCTGCATAGAATTTTGACTTAAGCCATTAGCATTGGATCCGTCAGTGGCACAGCTTCGCTACGAAGCTGTCTGACCCATTCAATCATCACTTTGTCATGATCGTCACTTTCAACATAACGAACAATTTTCTTGTTATTCATTAAGAGTGAGTTGTCGGAATACACAAACAATTCAAAAAGTTCCTTTTTCTTATGCCATATACAGTTGACTTTCTATACTCCTCACATAATTTTGAGACAGATATGCCTTTATCCATTTGATGCAGCAATTCCACTTTTTGTTTAATGGACATCGAAACATACTTTCGCTTTTTAGATCCTTTTGCAGCTCCAGAATTAGAAACTCTTTTCAACCTAACCAAAAATTCAGGTTTTATTTTCATAAAATTGCTGTAATAATAACAGTCTGCAAAAAATAATGAGCTGGATCAAATTAGAAGATTAAGGAGCAGCGCAGTCTGCTACATTAACTGAAATTCTTTAGAATCAGTAAAGATAACTTTAGTGTAGCTTAATAGCATCCACTATACATTATTGGCTATGTATCATAAGTTTTTTTTTTTTTTTAACTTATTACGTGCTCCGCCCTTAGACACTATATGGAAAGGGAGGGAAGCCCCGTGGAGGTGTTTTTAAGGGAAACTGGCTCGTATCCACATTACACATGGGGAAAGCCATGAAAACGCTCATGCAGCCAGCTCATTCGCCGAGATTCGAACCCGGACTGAACTACCAGTGTTCAGTGGCTTTTACCGCTCGGCCGCTGGTGGGCGATGTATCATAAGATTGCGGACAAAAGACAAGCTGTTCCGATAAATTTGATCTTACTTCTATAGACTGAATTAAGCCTGAACTGTATACACATGCTTAAGGCTAATACGAGTCCTGAATAAATATCCTGAATAACTTTTCTACATATACTTAAAGTCTATGTAGGGCTGATGCTAGATACCGCATGATGCAGTCTCTAAATTCTGCTATAAAGTGCCTCCCTAAGTCCTAAATTTTCACTGCGCTTAAACTTTGGATCCCAGTGCTTTCCCTAAATTATAAAAATTTACTCGTCCCTTAATTTTGCCATTCGGTGCTTCTCCGAATTACAAAAATTTTGTCTTCCTTAACTTCTGCCGCCCGGTACGACCATATGAGCTCTGATGCATGTTCTAAGTTTATGTGAATAACATATAAGTTATTCTTAATTCAAATAGCACTAAATGTAATCTTTTGGCTTATGAGTTTCATTAACAAAATATATTTTTAGCATGTGAAAAGAATTTTTCCTCGTCAACATTTCTTAGCGCATTTAATTGTATTCATCGCCAAGCGTAATGTCAGCATAAAATGTTGCTGTACTCTTGTTATTCAATTACTAATATATATATACAGTCAAAAGTCTTTAATCCGGACTCGTCGGGACTTCGGTGATTCCGGATTATCGGTTTTTCCTGCTTATAGATCATCAGTTTAAATCTGGTAAGATGGCATGCAGAAATTATAAAATTAAAAATATGAAACCGTAATTTTGAAATAAAGAGCAATTATGATCTAAAGGGTATTTAAAAAAAAAAAAAAAAAAAGGTTAATATTTATTTGTTTACTTTATTAAACATTTCTTTCAACGCGCACATGCGTAAAGCATACATTATGCAAAGTCGAAATTAGAAAATTGCAACCAGAAAACTATTTGATGTGTATTCGTGATATTTATAATGATGAGGAATTTGATTTAAATCATATCAAAGACATTGAGATGAAATACTACATTTATTATAAGCTTATAATTCCTTACTCATAATACTACATTTATTAGTAAGGAATTATAAGCCGAATAAAATAAAAACATCTGCTCTGAAGATAAGGATAGTGCTGACAGATCAACTTCCAGTTCTTTGCGCACCACGTCATCTGAACTGTCTCGGATTGATGAAACATCCTGTGCATGGATAAGTCCAGATTTGCCCTGCAATCAGGTGATAAGGGTCTGAAGAGAACGAGGCACTTAAAGTCAGGCCCAGATCAGACATCATATGTTCAGTGGTAACAACATCATAGTGTGGGCTGGAATTTCAATAGGATATCACATCCAGCTGCACTTCTTTAAAGATGGTTTTGTGAAGGCTGCACAATGTCTGGATGAAGTCCTACATCCCATTGCAAGACTACGCTGCTGCAGTAAGTCCTGACTTCTTCCTTATCGAGGCAATATTGTTAAAATGTATTTGGAGAGAGAAGGCATTTTTCACATGGAGATGCTGCTGCAGTCCATTGACTTTAATCCTGCTGAAAATCTTTGGGATGGCCTGGAGTGTGCTGCGTCTGCACACTCCAGGACTTCTCCAGACTTCCTTAATGAAGAAATGGCCATTGCTAGCATTTAGAATGGTTGATCACATTGATGAAAGCATGGGCAATTGCTGTAAAGTTTGTGTGAAGGCCTTAATGGTAACATACCTTATTAATGTAAATTTTTAACTTGAAGAATAAATTAACCCAAATGTGATGTTATTATATAATTTACAAAAATTAAATATTGTTTTCTTTGAGAAAGTACTTGTTTCCCTTCATGTGTAAACACATTTTCTATCTTCACGTGCAATTTAGTGTTAATGAAAGCTTTACTTTGTCCTTTTTGTTGCTTTTACTGCCATGTGCTTTACTTTGGAAGATAATATATATTAGTATATTAAAACTGTCTCATAGTAATTACTTAATTGTATTGAATGTATACATTTACCATATATTGGATATTAATTCTCAAATTAAAGTTAATAAAATAAAAATAATGGAAAAGCATCATTAACATAAACTCTTTTACAGCTTACTTTTCCAGGAATACAAATCAGCCAGGTTTACTCTAATTGCATTCCAGTCATAGATCCTGTACAGATGAATTGGGAACCTCCCTCAGAGATTACTTCAACAAATATTTTGGAAACACAGATAAAACTGGAACCAACTGATTCTGTGAAGAATTTAAATAAAAACTTGATTGGGGATGGGCTCATACAGAAAAGCATAGACCCTACTTCAGAACCTGCTTTAGGAAATGTTTTGGAAGCACAAGTAAAGTTAGAACAAACTGATATCTGTGATACAAATTCAACACCAATAATACATAAAATTACAAATGAGAACTTCGTTACAAATGAAACTCCACAAAAGAACTTAAAACCTATTTCAGAAGCATGTGTGGTATTGGAACAAAGTGGAACCTTGAGTGAAAATTCTGAACAAGTGACGTATGCAGTTGCTAGTAACCACCCAAATGGAAAAGAACCTTTGCAAAATCTAAAACTTACACCAGAGAGTGTTTCAACTCATTCTTTTCAAACACACATGAAGTTAAGGCCAGTGAATGGTTTGAGGGAAAATTCAGAAAAGGAGGCTTTTGAAATTACAAATCAAAATTCAAGTGCAATTGAACCTCCTCTGAAGAAACTGAAACCTGCTTCAGAGACTGTTTTGACTACTGCTTTAGAAGTGGATCATGAAAATTTACGTAAAATGCCACGAGTAATTACAAATGGCAACTTACACCCGCCACGAAGGAAACTGAAACCTTCTTCTTCGGTGACTGCTTTACAAAATGTTATGGAAGCACAAATAAAAATGGGAAAACAAATGGATACATTGAATGAAAACTTAGAAAAAATGACAAATGCCATTACAGGACTAACAAAAGCTATTACAAATTCCTGCCAGTTAATATTTGCAGTTTTAGATAAAAACTATGCTATTCAAAATAAAAATTAATGAAAGAGGAAAAAAAATTCTAGATTTTTTTATTAGTTGATTAAATGTTTGTTAGTGGGAATGCAGAATAATAAATAAACAGAGAATATCAGATGATTGCCCTATAATCTTATTTTTATATCTGATAATGAGTAATAATTAAACCGTGATGCATGTATTCATTTTAGTTTTGAAAATGAGTAAAGCTTCTGTGAAGTGAAACTTAAGTTACAGTTCTAGCAGGTTTTTATAATGTTTTACATCATTATTATGATCATTATTTAATTGCAGCATAAATTGATCATACTAAATTTAATATTACAGTGTTGAGAATATGGCTATGTAGTAGTCCTAAATTAAATAAAGAAAATTTTTTATTTTAATTAACTAATCATCTTGTATAGTAACAGAAAATTTGTAGAGTTGTGGCTGTATGTATTATGGTTGTATAACATCTCTTTTAAAGCATATGTAGCTTCTTTTTGACTTTATGGAAAATGTTGAATCCCATTCAACTGCAACTGCTGTTTGATGTATTGGGATACATACAATTTTCTTAGGTATTTCATATCCATTTGAGCTGTAGGAGACGGTAACTGACATGCTGAAAAGCACATATTGTGAAAATTAGCAAGAGTATTAGCTGTTTCTACAGTGAATCTCATATTTTCTAAGCCTGGAATAAAATTTAACATATTGTTACAAATTTTATATTTAATTAGCTATTTTTAGTAAAATTATAATTGAAATTGTTTTATTTTTCTGTGCAGTGCAGCACATGACAAATTTTAAGAGAAAGCTACGACGGAAAAGTAAAAATACAAAAGCATGTGCATTTAATATTGAATAAAAGTTTATCTTGGTAATTTATATTTAATTTGAATACTATGTTAGCTGTAACCGGAATTATACTCTTTTTGCTTTCCATAAATTACTAGAACTATTTCTTGCGGTCAATTTAAAAAGCCAGAGAAAGAACATCTTACCATAGTTTAGTTAGCTGCTGTTATTGTTGATTGGGTTAGCTTTCTCTCTGCAGAATTGCATTCCATTTAACGTTTTAGTAGTTTAAAATATAGTTACTGATTGTATTTTGTGATATTGTAGGGTTCTGTTATATTTCTTTTAATAAATAAAAAGTCTTATATTTCTTTTGATAAGAATATATTTTATTAGCCTTTTATCTGACTTGTACATTCAATCTATTATGAACCCGTACAAACACAACAATATTACTTTTCTGTAATCTGATTTTTAAAATTATTTCATGATTTCATACAGAATATAAGTAGGTATATTTTTATTATATAAACTTTAGATTTTCTGTTTGAAAAAAGTCTGTATTAATGAATGAGGAAGCATTATGCATATTTAGTTATTAGGTATTTATACAGGGTGATTCATAGATCATGGGACAAACTTAAAGGAGTTGTGGAGCGTACTAAAACATGCATTTTTTTTATAGGAATGTAGGATCAAAAGTGACGGGTTAAGGCAGGACCGCAAAAAAACGACACAAGAGGAAAATGTGAAAATGTACAAAATAAATGCACAGTGCTTCTTTGCAGCAATACAGTATTCACGATAAATGTTCAAAAAAGGGAACACTATCAGTAATAGGAACTACAGCTGTGATTGGCTGGCAATGCAGCGGTAGTGAGCTGGACAAACCACGATCCGAGCAACTCTGATGTCAAGCGATCGCAACTTTGATGCCGAGCGTAATGGGTGAGTTTATGCACAGGAAAAAAGCTGATATGCATCTCATGTATGGTGCTGCTAATGGGAACAGCAGAGCAGCACTATGGTTGTACCAGGAACGGTTTCCGAACAGGTGTATGAAGCACATAATGTTCGAGAGGTTGCATCAGTCTCTGTGTGAAAACGGGTCATTTGAAGCCACCTCTGACACTTGAAGTGGAAGAAGTGCACGACAACCTCGCATTGAAGAATCCATCTTGAACATTGTGCATGAATCACCTCAGACAAGTACAAGAGCTATTGCACGTCGTCTGCAGCTGAGTCATTCCATCGTTTGCAGAGTAATGCATGAAAATGATTTGCATCCATACCATTTGCAGAGACAGATTACCCTCTTCGAGTTAATTTTTGTCATTAGTTCTTGCAGCAGTGTGCGGCGTAGGCGGATTTCCCATCGAATGTGCTATTCACAGACGAGGCAACTTTCTCACAGGACGGCATCTTCAATAGCCACAGCATGCACATGTGGGAAACTCATAATCCACACAGCACACGTCCACATGCATTCCAAATCCGCTTCTCCGTGAATGCGTGGGCGGGTATTGTTAACAGCTAATCTCATAGGCCCATACCTCTTACCTGCACGTACAAATGGCTTATGTTATCAGATTTTTCTGCAAGAAGTGCTACCGGGATTGCTGCAGGATGTTCCGGCTGTCGTTCATGATCGCATGTGGTTCATGATGGTGCACCAGCTCATAACCATGTGCAGGTCAGCATTTACTTGGATGGGACATTTTCGGGCCATGGTGGACCCATTCAATGGCCTCCCTGTTCGCCAGATTTATCCAGCATGGATTTTTTTTTTTTATGGGTCCATCTGAAGAGCATCATTTACGAGACTCCCGTTGACTCACTGGAGAACATCATTGTACGACTATCCATTGCAGCTGCATGCATGTGCGAAATGCCTGTTGTTTTTCAAAATGTACATCAATCCCTTCTGCGATGTTACCAAGCATGTATTACTGCTGGTGGTCGCAATTTTGAACATTTATTGTAAATACTGTATTGCTACAAAGAAACACTTTGCGTTGATTTTGTACATAAACACATTTTCCTCTCATGTTGTTTTTTGCATTCCTGCCTTATCCGTCACTTTAGACCCAACATTCCTATAACAAAATGCATATTTTAGTACACTTCACCATCCCTACAAGTTTGTTCCATGATCTATGAAACACCTTGTATATTAACCCGTAAATAAAATTAAAAAAATTAAAACTCTCCAGTTATCGGTTCATCAAAGTATTATAAAATCTATTAATAGCTATATCAGGGTTGCCACTCAAACAGGAGAATAGTAGTGTGCATTGACTGTGCTGAAAAGTAAATTAATTATGGTACCACTCGAAAACACAAAAATTTGCCAATTACATATAATCTCGAAAACATTACTATTATAATTTTCTCCACTGAAGTTGGAGATTAGAATCTGCTCAATCTGGATTAAAACCAAAGAAAGAAATCTCTTTTAAAATAAATTCAGGTATTTTATATTTATTTAGCAACATACATAAGCAAAAAATATGTGCATTAAATTTTGTGATAGTATGTCATCGTACTGCTAGAATTAGTTTTCAGGGTTATGCCAGAGAAAAATTGCCTGAAATTTGAATGTATTAACTAATAATAAATAAATTTAAAGGGAAGAAGCAACAGTAAAATGAAATTAATTACTCGAAAACTGAATTACAAAAATCAACAATTTTTTGGCAAATATTAAATGGTTAACCTAGATGATTGATTACTTTTTTTTTTTTTTTTTTTTTTTTGGTGGTAAAATTCCAATATACGCTACGGCCTTGGCATGATTTTGAAAACTACCACCACCACCAAAATGACCCATTTATTTCTCATCATAATGGTGCCAAGTCCCTCGTATACCATTACTATGATTAAACCAATTTTGTGGTCTACGAGAATGGGAAGGTATTTTCTTTCGTTCAACATGCACTGCAGTCAAATCCCGTGTGTAGTGTTACTAATATTAAACCAATTTTGTTTTATACGAAAACGGGAAGGTATTTTCTTTCGTTCAACATGCACTGCACATTCGAGTCTCTAGCTTCTTGAGGTTACTGGAAACCAAAGTTACTGAAAAACAATCTGATTGGAGCTGTGAAAATTGGCTCTGTGCCAGCTGCTTGAATGATTCTTATGCGAAACATCATCTGCCAAGAAAGTGATCACTTCCAACGTTTATGCAAATCTCGCTTTTTGAGGAATCACCATATGAAATTCCCTGACTTTTCAGGTCAACTTTCGAATTCCCTAACTTTTTCTAGTTTTCCAGATAGTGTGGCAACCCTGTTATATAAATAATTCAAGTTGAAGATGCACATATTATTAGGTTTATGGAAATAAAGTATGTACCCGAGGCCTAAGATATGATCAAAAATCTAGAAAATAATACTTAAATTTTGCTCATTAGAATTAAAATGATTTAAATGGGAATTCCTGTATAACATCTTCATAAAACTTGGGCCATGTTCATAAGTTGCTGTTTCTTGACAGGTAATATGCAAAGTGCACTTTATATCTCTTGTCACTGTGCTATTCTGATATGATTATTAATTCTTTTGAGTGCTGAAAATGATCATCTGCTGATTACATTAAGATGGTATTGATAGAATGAATGAAGACAATTTGTAAGTTTTACTCATAATGCTATGAATATTGTTGATATATAGTGTACTATTTCATGTACAGGTTTATTTTCAAAATCTGCAGAAGAAAACAAAGCGATCAGCTCATATTTAAGCTTTGTAAAATCAATTTATTTAGCAATATTTTGGAAAAATGAGAATTGTAAAAATGAAAGTTCTCTTCATTCAGAAGGGTCATAAATTTAAGTTTATTAAAGAAACCAAATCTTTTGTATATTTGAATAAATATGTTATCTAAAATCTCAAAGTAAAGTTACATGATTTCACATTTGTTAACATACATTCTTTTTGCAATTCATTTGTCTCTTGTGTGCTGGCATTTTACCATGCAGCTTTCAAATCATTTATGATGCCAGCACATGTTGATGATGGCCCTACAAGCATTTCCTTTGGCACTGTTTGGAAAGGCTTCGCAATTGTGTCACATCATTTCACCATTCCCAGCTAGTCATTTGTTCAAAATTGTGCATTTATCTACTGTTTACTTTTTTTGTTTATTTATTTAGAATTTTTGCAAAATTGTGGCCAAATGCCATGAGGCAGAGTTACATCTGAAAAATCAAAAAGGTTGATGATGCAGTGATCAATCATTCAGAGTTATTGAAAACAGATGAAAGTCTTCCTTGATGAAAATTAATCAACTGTGATCAATGACGTCATATCTCAAAGTATATTGAATCCACAGGTAGCAAAAGAAATCGTAGTGATCAATCATTCAGAGTTATTGAAAACAGATGAAAGTCTTCCTTGATGAAAATTAATCAACTGTGATCAATGACGTCATATCTCAAAGTATATTGAATCCACAGGTAGCAAAAGAAATCGTAACTACAATGATTTTTTGCAGTAAGACTGGTGAACCAATAAATATGTACAGTCAAAAGTCGTTAATCCGGACTCGTCGGGACTTCAGCGATTCCGGATTTATTTTTCCGGATTATAGATCATCAGTTTAAATCTGGTAGGATGGCATGCAGAAATTACAAAATAAAAAATATGAAACTGTAATTTATGAAATAAAGAACAATTATGATCTAAAGGGTATCAAAAAGAAAAAGCTTAATATTTATTTGTTTACCTTATTAAACATTTCTTTCAATGTAAGTTGTTTAAGTTGCTTCGTTTCACGTGATAAAACTTTCTCTTTTAATTCTACTAAGATATAATTTCTTGTTTAGTTAAAAAGTTCCGCTGTTCAAGTCCTATAATTGCTGTGTCGAGAACACCGACTAATTTGTCAATCAAAATTTTTTCGTTTTCAATAACCTCTGTTACTTTCTTCACTATCGGAAGCGAATTATAATGACAAGGAACTTGATTTAAATCATATCAAAGATGGAGTACATCGAGATGAAATACTACATTTAGTAAGGAATTATAATCCAAATAAAATAAAAACATCTGCCCTGAAGATACGGATAGTGCTGACAGATCAACTTTCAATTCATTGCGTGCTACAGCATTTCTCCCCCCTGCCACAGAGCAGCGTGAAAATTATAAACAGATTTCGGATTTCAAAACATACTTTCGCTTTAGATCCTTTACATATGAGCAAATATATATCGGAAATTCTATTTGATATAATCGAAAGTTCAAGCTTACTTTTATAAAATTGCTCTAACAGTCTGCAAAAAATAATAAGCCGGATCCAATTCGAAGATTAAGGAACAACGCAATTTGCAACATTAACTGAATTAGATAATTTTAGCTTAGTTTATACCGTCCGTTATACATTAAACACCCATACACATGCATATTTGCAGCCGTAAAGGTCTTACGCGCACACGTAAACGTCTATGCGCAGAAAGTTTGTAGTTTTGAGGTCTGGATTATAGGTGTCCGAATTAACGACTTTTGACTTTTGACAGCCGTAAAGGTCTTACGCGCACACGTAAACGTCTATGCGCAGAAAGTTTGTAGTTTTGAGGTCTGGATTATAGGTGTCCGAATTAACGACTTTTGACTGTATTAGTGGAATTCGCTGAAAAAACTAAGAATATAATATTGAAAAAAATTATGAATATTCATGTTCTGCAGAATGATTAAAAAAAAGGAGGAATTGGTGAGACAAGTGGATATTCGAACTTCATTTGCAAAAGCTTCATGCAGTGTCAATACTGATTAAGTACAATTAAAATAGGAATACATTTATTTACTCATTTTTTATTAATTCAATATGTTGACAAATTTACTGTATGCAATTTGTTTTTCATTCTTTAATACATTTCATCATATGAAAAAAATAGTTTTGCATTATTCAATTTTAGTCTGATAATCGAGCATCGCCAAAATCCTGACTCTTGCCATAGCTTCAAGAGTGATATACAACTGATCTTCAATAATTATATATTTTAACATTAACTATTTCAAAAACTTCTCACCAGTTGCCTCTTGGGAAGTATTTCTACAAATTTCCGGCAGCTGGGACAAGTATTATTCTGTAATTAAGATTATATTGTAAAAATCATAAAGAAATAGATTTAAAGATTCTGTAAAACTAAGAGTGTCAGAATACAGAGTATTTCCATTAACAACTGCACAAGATTAAATAACTATAAAAAATATATTTTTTCACTTGTATAGAGAACTAATTAGCTTTCATGAAAATTAACTGCCAGCTTAGTAGAAGTAAAAATCGAAATACTTTTGTAAATAATTCACGCTAAAAGCATAAAGTGAATTTGACAGAGATAAATGATACATACAGTAAACCCTCGTGGAATGTGGACTTAACAGAATGCGATTTTGCTCCATACATTTTCTTAACAATCCCCATTTCATTTGTCCAAAGCAAGAATTTTTATTAAACGTGGTCCCCTGCACATCACTGGCACATTGCGATAGTTCTCTTTAGTGACCGATTTAAAAGTTTATTCATTAAAGATATCAAATACAGCAGAACCCCAGATTTAAAGTTCTCCCAATTTTTAATAACGTGCAGGGCACAGTACTGCATTTTCCAGTTTTTAAGGCAATATTATTAAAGTTTGTATAAATTATACATACTTTCTTAATCTGAAATATACATAATCCATTTTTTTCCACAGCTTTGTGAAATGCAATTTTGCCGTATGTGAAAAGTGTTGATGACATAACACCCACATCTAGCAAGGGTTTACTGTATATGAATATTTTGAAACACTCACATGAGAAAAGTAACTTGTAAGAAATAGAAAATAAGACAAATAATTATAACATTTTATTTTTATTATTATCAATATTATTGTGCTAAAATGTAATTAACTGCTTAACAACCGCGCTTGAGATATCTTAGGAATATCTCGTTTCAATTTTCCTATGAACGAGTTAACTTGAGCGCTGAAAATTTTACAGATATTTAATGCCATCACTCGTAATATCACATGCTAATCGACACTGCCATGCACATGTTTTTTTAACTGTGAGAGCAGTTCAAGCGGCTTTTATGGTTACCCTCGAATGGCGGTGATTATTGTCCAGACTATGATGTGCTGCTATGCGTTACACCATGTTTCAGACTGTACCGTACTGTCAATGACATTTATAGATCACAAAATCTATTTACTTGATTTCTACTTTAGCTCTTATTACCTCAACTACAATTTTTGTATTACTTTTGGCTAGATTGTAACTTTTTTTTTTTTTTTTTGCTGCTTCATTGAAGAGAGTTAACTCGGGTGATGTCATGAGCCATAATAATTTTTTTTTTTCCCCTAGATGTTTTTTTCGCCTTACAAAGCTACATCTAGTAAGCTATATATATCTGTAAATAATAAAAGTGATATAAAAAATCAGGGATTTTCGGCATAAATATAAATTCGGTCATCAAGCGGTTAAGAAAGTTTTTTATACTATCTTGTTTAAATTCCAGAATCAAGACATTTAACAATAAACAAAATGGAGGGTAAAGACAATTTAAAATGTTTAATTTTAATTATATTTTTCTAAAAAAACATAATTTTAAATGTAATAATGCTATTATATTTGTTAAAAAAATTGTCATGAAATTACAGAATTTTTTTTTACATAAATTGACAGTGTTAGTACAAATTGCCAAGCCCAGTGGCACAAAACAAAAGAAAGCATATTTTAACAGAGAAAGAATTTTTTTAATGTAATAAAGAAAGTGAACTGAAATGATAAATCAAATGTCTCCAAGAGTATGGGCTTAAAAAAATATGGATGGCTCAGTAACAAATCGTGGACACAAAGATCATTTGCTGCACTGCCTATTTTGGCATTATCTAGCTTAATTAAATGTTACACTTCAGTTTGTTGGTCCAAATTTCTAAGCTGTGGAAAATTGCTTGATCAAGTTGTTTTCTACAGGGTAGGTGTATTTCTCAGGAGTGTCAGCTAAATGTATGGTAGAATGAAAGGACTGTTGCTGTGTCAAGTGACAATTTCTAGCTGTTCTTGGATCTTAAGGTCGCTTTCATGTAGGTTTTTTTTTAAATTAATACTTAGGCTATTCGTTCCAGTTGAGAAAGCAGACAGATCATCAGTGAAAGTTCCTGTTTTAGTAATGTTTTAAGTGTGGCTTAAGTAAGTTAACATAGAACATTTTATTTCATTTTTAATTGTAAAAGGACATGAATTTCCAATATGTTTACTGGTTTAGAAATTTCTAAGTATAATAAATTGTGGGACGCAAGATTTTTGAGTCAGATTTATTATTTTGTGAAAGCACAGTAAGGCTAGCTGTCTAAAAGGATGGATATTTCTTTGGATAATTTTCAAAGACAAACTGGTTCATATTCACATTATATATGGGGAAAACCGTGAAAACATCTATGTATTCAGTCCACGTGCAGGGATTCGAACACAGGTGAAACTACCAGCATTCAGAAGTTTTTCTATGTAGATTATGAGAATTTCAAGAATCACGGTACTTCACTTAAGAAGCAAGTGAATTTTTTTTTATTCCTGCTTATTCACAATAATGTCACTGAAAAGTGAACTATACAAGTTTATTACACTTGGCATTTTGGTGCACACTTACAATTAGCAACCTGTTAACAATCTTAAAAAAATCTGTCAATTGATAATAAATTGCAGTAAAAAATAATATACAGATTTATACTGCATCTAGTTCCCTAGGACCTAAATTATCAGCAGTTTTCCCTGAGCTATGATACGTAAATTCGTTTTTACATAAACTGACAGTTTTAGGAAAAATTGCCAAGCCCAGTAGCATAAAACAAAAGAAATCATATTTCAACAAAGAAAGAATTTGTTTTTAATGTAATAAAGAAGCAAATTGATTTAAGAAAGAATAATGTAATAAAAAGCAAATCCAATTTTAAAGCGGACTACACATTTAAAAATGTATCATTATTTTTTAATTTATATTTAAAGAGACTTTTCTGATTTTTATATTATTTCAGTATATATTAACTTGATTAAATAATCTGCTGAGGTCAGAATGAATTCTTCAGAAGCAGAAAAGGGCTTGATGAGTTTTTTATGAAGCGAGCTTTGAAAACTTTTATATTGTGTGCCACTTATTTGAACACTGTTTTGTGAGATCTTCATTTGGGGAAAAATTTCCATTATAAATCATGTTTTTCATTGATGAGATATAGTTTTTAAATAGTGAAATGGCTGAAGAAAAAATTATAAAATGGGAAATTCTAATGACCTGCATCCGTTTACTGATTCTCCTTTACACTATGCTAGTGTCTGATGTGCCTTTTCAGTGCAATGAATAGCTGAGTCCTTTTTCTTTGGATACTCAAACTTATATTATTTAGAAGTTTAGTATAAGAGAATAAACATCTACCATGGGTATAGAAACAGGGTACAACATGCCATACAATGGATCGACAGCTTTACATCCAAAGATCAGGCCACTAAGATCTACAGATCTTAACAGTGCAGACTATTTTTTGTGGGAATATTTAAAATGAATTGTTTTTATAAACAATGCACATACTTGGAAGAGAATTGAACATCACTGCTACCATTCAAAATATAGATAGAGAAAACCTTAAGATTGCTAGAACATAATAAAATGTGAAGACATATGCACTGTTGTTACCAGTTTTCTTGATCTAAGTCAAATCAGGTCCACAAATTTTATCTTGCCAAGAAGCAAAAGGGCATGTTGTTGACTAAGGCCTTAATATATCTTATAGGTGACAGAACAAGTCTGCTCAGCCCTGTTACAGATGTAACAGATCTCATGAGGATGGATGAAATGTTTTCCACTGAGCAGCTTCTTAAAGAGACTATCAGCCTGACAGTACTGCAGCCAGCAACTTCTTGAGAGGACAATATTTTAAGTGCCTCTTTGCTTGCAAAGATACTAAACATTTACAAAAATCAATGCTTTTGGGGAGAATTCAGACATGGGCCTAATGATATACCATCCTGCATAACAAATCTTCAAACAAAATCAAAGAGACAGACAAATGCAATAATTTGAAGAAAATGCCATTTCCAACATATGCTGCAGGCATTCTTTTCAAACATATACAATGATTGCTTCTTTTAAACTGAACATCCTATGAATAGCTTCCCCAAGATTTGAGCTTGGTAAAATCATGGATATGAAAAATACAAAAATATACAGGACAGGTGAAATAAATAGATAGAAAGCAGTAATAGATAAATAAATATTAAAATGTTTACTTAACTGTTGCCAACCATGGTGTAATACAACGTTTATGATAAAAATGTTTGCATGGTAAGGATTTCACTTTTTGCCTAAGATGGAAATCTTCTAAACATACAGTACACTGGATTCCCTTACCTATGAAACAAGAAATGTATTAAAACTATTTCAAAATTATACAAAATGTAACTGACAGTTAAATAATTATCTAAAAAAATTATTTTTTAGAAAAGGAATTTCACATTTCATGAAAGAAAACTAATTGTGATCCAGTTTTAAAAATAACTCATTTAACCACTTAGCAGTTCTGCACATAAATCAGATGAATAGTACTTTTTTGTGCAGCATAAAACCATGCTGCACAAAAACTACATTTCTGTTATTACATTTCATTTAATCTAACTTGCTTTTCGATTTGTAAATGGCATTAATCGAACACAATTTAATTTTTATGTACTTTACTTTTTTTAATAGTTTATAACTTCACTTCTATTATTAATTTATAAGAAACTACAAATTTTATTACTTTTTCAATTTTTTGCAGTTTCCCGAGTTACAGCCATATCTTTATTATATGCTAACCTTTATGAGTTTAAAAAAAAAAAAAATTATTTTTTTTGGGGGGGGGGAAACGATTTTCTTTTACTTCAACAATTATTCATGTTCTTGCCTTAACACCTTCTGATTTTGTAATTCTTGTAAACTGCAAGTGATTCTTTTGATTTCCTTCATAACAGTTGCAAGAAATTTTAAGTTTGGATGTGGAAAAGTAACTAATACAACACTAAACATAAATAAAACAAATAAAAAAGTAACAATTTATTTATTTGAAGAAAAATTCATCAAAAGAAAATTTAAATTCGACACTTTATCTCCCCTCCCCCCAAAAAACAATAATCAAGAAATCATATCAAATAATTTAGAAGGAGGAAGAGGGGAACTTTGTATTATATTTCATAAACACTGCATTTATAAAAATGTATGAGTATTTTTTAATTGATTATTAAATGTAAATAGATTTAAGTGCTCTGTTTAAATGTGGTTTATGTACTGCATTCATTTGCACATTAGAAATGATGAATAATCATAATAACAAAATAGCAATTTCATTAATGTCATTGCAACTTCTGGAAAGCATGTGAAACTGACAGCACTCAGTAGTGAGACGAACGAAATAACAACATGATCTTACTAGCTAATACATGCCAGATGACTTTCAGTAGCCCTTGGTTTCCACTGGGGTGTATCTGAGCTAAAGGAGACAACTGACATAGCTGACCCATCTCTAAAACCAGTTTTTTCACATGGGGCAGCAAGTTGAAAAATCTGAACTGCAGGCATAGCGGAGCAAGTTGATGCATGGAACTGACTCTGTTGTGAAATGAACTGAAGTAATAACTGGCACGAGGTGCCGCTGTTCGTGACGTCAGCCTGCGTGCCGAGTGTTTCGAATGGTTTGCTTGTAGACAGAACGAAAGCTGATCTCGGAAGAGTAAGACTGTTTGATGAAAATAAAGAATGGCTTATTAAGAATTTTTTTGACTTTATTCATAATGCACCCAGCCTCGGGTAGAGGCAGCCCGCAATTGAATGAACTGTTTTGAATATATTTGATTTATATATTTTCTGTGTTCTTCGCAACATACTCCATTAGCTCAGATAAACTCCCGTGAGAATGGGCCTTTAGAGAACTAGAATACAACATTTTTATGTGTTCTGACACACAAAGCAGTGCAGCATATCTCACTGATGAAATGACTTTGGTTTTCTTTTGTATGTAATTTAGAGAAAAACCAAGTGCTTTCAGATGCCCCAAATCCCTTTTTTTGGGGTGCAAATAATAAAGTATTTAGTCAAGCTACATAAAATATGTAAGAAGTTTTAAGAATAAGAGAAAGTTGGGAGAAATGTATTGTAAAACAGGTTGGCAGGAGTATGGTCAGAAATTGGTCGAATTGGTAACTCTGTACACGCAAGCAGCATATTTTTGTTTATGCTCACATGTGGTGCTTTCTGCTTAATTTCAAGATTTAATATTATGCATTCAAAACCCTATAACTGATACACATGGTTTATGCATTCTGTAATTAATGCCTACATATTCTGCCTCCAATGACTGAGCATTTCATTGTTGTGCATTAGCAGAAGATGTACTGAACACAGTAGTTCCACTGAATGGTCCGTGCAGACTGATTTTATTCCATTGGATCATTTCATGTGGATGCATACAGTCGAAAGTTAATATTTATGGGAATCCATATGCTTCACAAGATAAGTTATGGATGCATAGTGAAAACACTGTCCAATGGATTTTGAATTTTAGAACATATATGCTAGTATCTATGACAACAATGTAAGACCTATGATTTGGTTTGGTTTATTTGATTATGATAAGCCACAGGAGGATTATCTGCCTAAGAGAAGATATGCCTTCATGGAGGACTTTCTAAGGAAAATTGACCCAAATCCATATTTTACATGGAAAAAACCACGTAAATGTCCATGCAGCTAGCCCATTTATTGGGAATTAAGTCTATGTCAAACTACCAGTGTTTAGCTGCTTGGCCACTGTTGGGTATGTAAGACATATGTTATTGCTGATATCTCACATTTCCAACACTTACTGTCTACATATCTGCACAGTCTTTCTTTTGCATACTGCATGTGAACATCCCACCATTTCTTCCTGGACATAATATTTTGCTCTTATTTCGATATATTTGGAGACTTTGCTGAACAAATTCAAATCAGCATATTTTGTGACTTCCAAAGAAAGACTGACATGGCAAATGAGGAATTCTCTGCTTTAGATGAGTATCTACAGTTATGTGTCTTGCCACATGACACTAGAAACATCATTTGTAGCAGTACGTTATACTCTGCAATTCGTCTTTCGGCATTGCATCAAATGCATAGGAAATGTGTGAAATATTAATCACTTCAAACCCTGATGTCCGATTTTTGGCATTCTATATCATGCCTGCTTTCATATATTCCGGTAACATTTAGAATACTAAAATATTTGGTTAAATAATTTAATTACTTAACAGAATGTTTAAGTATTGTGCATATAATTTTGATTCAATTTAGAGTTCAAAGGAGTTAATTCAGTTTCAAAATCAAAAGCATAATGATAAGAGATAACATCTGAAAGTAAATACACATCAGCATTTTATAAAAAGCATAAAATAATATGATATATATTTAAATATTTGTTTATCAAAACAGAATAGTTAAAATACTTACGAATATGACTTTTTGATACAGCTATGGTTCGTAAAGATTTTATCCTTTTCTGTAAGAAAAGAATTATAATATAAATTTCAGTTATTCAGAAAACAATTAAATAAAAAACAGACAAGTACGTAAAAACTTATACTAGATATTTGCATTCAAGATAACTCGGCAATAAAGAAAGGGCTTTCCATGCACAAAGCTATGCAACTACATTTATCCATCTTCAACCAACTACGTATTCAGTTTTGGTTTGTTATTCAAATTTGTGCGTATTCAACCTGTACTTGAATTTTGTTGAGTTTTTAACTTAGCAATTTAATTTTTTTAGTCCATTACATAATTTGCTACTGCACTAAGAAAAATATTCTGCAAAACTGTCTATTAGGATTTTACGATAAATAAATTACTACCATATTGCAACATTTCTCAATCCTAGGGGATTCAAATATAATGGCATTATTGATGTTACAGAGCACTGCCTATGCACTGTGCTATGTCTCCTTGGGTGAATACAGCTACCAACTCCATCTCACGTCCTGCGAAGGTTAAAACTTGCTCAGTCGTGACTTGCAATCATGAGTGAACAACAGCTCTCTAGTTGTATGGAAAAAAATTTCTTGTTCAAAAAATGCACAGTCATCTGAAATTTGGCAGAGACTCCAAGCACATTATAGGGAAGTGTGTCTCTCTAAGACTTACGGGTTTGAGTTGTTGTAAGTGCTTCATTGAGGGATGACAGCACATGGAGAACATTTGTCACCCCTAGAAATACTGATCGTGTGAATGCAGTTATTAGTGAGAATAGGCACATCATTATCAAAGAACTTGCATCAATACTTTCAATCAGTATTGTCATCAATTTGAAAAAACATTTGCACCATGGCAAGATGTACGTATACCCAAAGGATTCATACAAGATGACAGATAAGAACCTAGTGATGTGCATGCAAACAGCCAATTGGAAGGCATGAAGTATGCACACCAACGTGTCAGTCTTCAGGGGTGGATTTACAGCAAAGTGAAAAACTTCAAAGAAAAGGGAATGAAAAATACTTCCAAAAATATATCAATTCTGGAAGGGTGAAATTCTTTCATTTAAAATACAGTTTTTAATAATAATAATAATAATAATAATAATAATAAAAGTCCATTTGAACCATCAACCTTCTTTCATGCCTTAGGAAACACAAACATATATCCTTGAAACAGTAATATTTAAACAAAACATCTTTGAATTAATATTCATGTTAAGACACAATAAAACACCGAATAACTACTAACTCAGAAATCAAACAACAAAAATCAGGGTTAGATTTAAAAATTTTCACAGGACTAATGCTGATTTTTGTTGTTTGACTTCTGAATTAGTTAATATTCATGTGTCATGATACCAACATATAAATTTTATAGATTATTATTAATACATTTATTTCCCTTTTATAAATTTAAAGATTATAAGGGAAACATAATACAGTCATCCCTGCTTAATATGATCACAAAAAATTAAATGATTAGGATATTCTTATTGGTTAACATTAACCACAATTACACTACATTATGTTCTTAAATCCATTTGTCAGAAACATCATTTACTGTAATCAGTAAATTATTTAATGTGATTAAAATGTTACAGAATGCTATTCCCATGCCATTCTTAAAATTATTTAATTATTTATTTGCTGTTAATAAATTTTGTTCTGTTATGTGGAAGATTTTTCTTGCACCTTTAGCAACTATTTGCAGTATAGAATGAATTTTTTAACCAAACTTAAGTCATAAAATCATAATTCAGGAACACAGATTACAGTCACATTTTTAATGAATGAAACTGAATAATGACCTCTTAAATAGCATCTGTAAAACTGTACACCACATTAAATAAATGGCTTCCTAAAAAGCATACTGAACTTTTACTCCTTCCAGCAAAAAGCACTTCTAATTTAACCTTATGAGTCACGAGGAAAGTAGAATCACTCATTGCATAAAAAATCATATTATGATTATTTTATCTTCAAACACTATTTTTTCATTCAAAAGGCAAACACACACATCCATTATTTATCATAAATAAAAAAATCATCACAAACAATTAAAAAAGTTTAAAATAAAAGTACACAAAATTATATATAATGAAAAATATTTATAATAAATACATATTTAAGATAAAACAGATAAACACTAAAACTAATGATACAGTGTGATGTCAAATGGAAGTAAAAATTAAAAGCTTGTTCAATCCCATATATAGTAAACATGAACATCAAATTATAAAATATACAATGATATTCTACAGTGAAAACAAAAGAAAAAACTCTTCAGGTCCCATACAAAGTAAAATTGAATGCTTATTTATAATTTATATTATGCTTATTTATAATTTAAGAAAATAGGCAGTCATACAGTTTTATGTCTTTTAAAATATTTGCATGGGCTGTGGTGACCCAAGCAAGTAAAATATTTGATGATTTGCATTTAAAAACTTAACAGAAAAATTTGCATTCAGTCAATTTTAATAATTCAAAGCAGCATAAATTACTAAACATGTGCTTAACTATTACCTATTTTCTAAACTCAAACCTGAATTTTGTGGAAGAAGTTTTAATAGTGATGTAAAGGGCAAGATAGCATTATAGAACATTTTGTTAGACCTGATAATTAAAAGATATGAAAAGGATGTTGAACTAACATGTTGGCTAAATTGAAAAATTAACAAGCCTTTGTTTCCCTTTTCCTTGCCAGTATATCATGAAAATTCTTTTGGATCATCCAACAGCAACTGTACAGTAAAACCAATGAACACAGTTTGACTAATTAGCTCAAATATTGGCAAATGGGCTAGCTACATGGGAGTTTTGCCCATATGTAACATGAATATGAGCCAGTTTCTTTCCATTAACCTTTTGAAGACGGGATGGCCATAGAGTCCTCTCTTTGAAAAGACGGGGTTGTCCACTATAGTGGCCAAGTCTTTTCCCCCCATTTTCCATGCTGAAATGTGGGGTGAAATGTCAAATTTGACGTCCCTAGGGTTTTAACCACTTATCTCTTTCAAAGGTCTTCCTTTTGGAACATAGATGCACCCCTCTGAGAATCCATTAAACTACACACAAGAATCTTTGTTGCAAATACGTGATTTCTTAAAGGGGGGAAAACATTCGGTTCAAGATTCCCCGTCCTTTGGCAGCTTTTACTGCTACTAAAGCCCCGGCCTCAAAAGGTTAAAACATCATTCACAGAAGGCCTCCCCTTCCCACATGCATAGAGTACCATTTTGAACTTTTAAATATTATTTCATAATTTACCAATTCTGATGACTATAATTTAGAGAAATTTGAAAAAAGATGACACATGAAGCACAGAACAGATTGTGCATAGATGAATATGCACTGTTTGCCAGTTACATTTTAGTAATTCTGATGAACTGAATTTAAAAAGAGTATACCTTTAGAATTTCTAATACACAGTCTTGCACACTGGAGATAAAAATGTTTTTACCCCGTATAGTGTTGCCCTTGGTCGCTTTGAAATCATTAAGGTTGTTAATAAAAAGTTTGTTAAAGTTTTACAAAATATGAAACAGATAATAAAACAAATTTCAAATTTGGGCTTCCAGATGCCCATACTGGAGTGGAGGACTACATCATTCAAAATTTGATGTCTCCAGTTACCGCTGTTTCACAGTGCGAGAAATATATATATACATTCATTACTTAATTTCTTTAAATATAATGCAAGGCTCTAATATTTGGTAGCAACAATTTGAAAAGTGATTCAGACTTTTAAAGTTTTTGATGCTGAATGCCAAAATGAAATTAATAGTCCTTTTGAGCAAATTGCCCCTTTGGGGTTAAAAAAAAAAACTTAAGGTTGTACTCAAAATACATGCATTAAAAAGGTTTTATTTTTATGGTAACATCTACAGATCAAAATTATTCTTGCCCACAGCTTATAATGTTTAAATTACACTTACTCGAGCAGTTTGTTTATCGACACGACTATTCAGATAGTCTGCAAACATACTGTAAAGTAAAAAGGCAAGGAATTATTAACAGTATTGAGTATACATACTTATAGAAATGCAAAATAATAATAATATGAGAAGAAATGATGGGAACATACTTTTCATCTACATCATTAGCAGCAGCATTATCTGGGGAGGGGAACAAAACAATTTTAGACAGGCATTTTTACTGTATCAATTGTGTTTATACAGAAACAATAATAGACATTAATATAAAAAATAATACATATCTGCCAACTCTGAAACTATGACATAAAGCTGTGAGTTTCCATGCTACATAGCAATACTTATTTAAAAATACCCCAAACTGACTTAAAGTCGCTTTATAACGGAAATTTAAATTGAACTATTTACAAAGTGATTTTAATGTATTAAGATTTAATTAGATATTCTAAAGTTTATTTTGTAATTATCTTACACTTAAATGGGAAAAAAAAAACCTAAATAGAGAAAAAAACTTATTCGTCAAAGTGCTTTTTAAAAGGATGAAAGTAAAATTAATAATAAATACACATACTATATAGATAAATTTATTAACATTCTATTTGTTAATGTAAAAGAAAATTAAATACAAATATTAATTGTTCAATCATTGGTTTAATTTTCATAAAATGTTCTACAAATGACTTAAGAGGTTATCACATATCCTATCCATGTACGGTCCCGGCTACATGGGACTTTTCTGATTCTGGTAGCACTGGTTTAAACGGAAGGATTCTTAGAAAAAAAAGCCCTGCTGGAAGAGAAGTCCTGCCTAGCTACAGAAACGATGTTGCAGCTATGCAGGATGTTTTCAAACCTCACTGAAAATGTCTGGCTGGAACTCCGCCCCGGTTAGAGACAACCAATTAGATAAAAGTTCTGCTTTTGAAGAATCACATGATCCTAATCTGAGCGATAATCAATTACTGTTTGGCGTTAAAATCTTTGTAATAAGTAAAAATGGTAACCTAACTATGTGGGTTTCCTGGAATTGTGCAAGTTCTGAGAATTGTCTCTTTCAACCTCAAATCCCATGTAGCCAAAACACAATGTGATTGGGAGCTTAGGTGGTCAGGTCAGATGGTGCAGGTGTCAGAACTGCTGTCCAATCTTGTGTGTAGCGGTCATAAAGCAGCAATAGCAGTATTCTTATGGGTAGCATAATTGAAACGATAGCACGGGGGAAAAAAATTTATTCCTGACACTGAAAAACACCTAAGAAAATTCAGTTCTAATAGTATAAAAAACTGATGATGGAGATGATCATTGATGAAAAAACTGGTTTGCATAGAAAGTGGGAGAAGCTGTGGTGCTGTAATCTGTAACATCAAATGGAGGAGCTTAGCTATTAGATGAAAGCAAGGAGTTAGAATACAAAATACATTGGATTAGTGGGTAAGTTAAAGGGAAAGGGGGACTAATTTTAGATTTGTACTAATTTTGAAAAATGTATAAGATAGCCTAAATTTAAAATAAGTAGGATGGGGATAAATAACAAGGAACAGCTGGGAAAATAAGTAATTAATATAGCAATCAAGAATAAAATTTTTTGAATTAAATAAGAAAATTTAACAGAAGTTGGAAGCTAAATTCAGACTGCCAACCTGTTAGTCCACAGTCCTAGTTCTATCCATTAGGTTTGTGGCATCACATTCAAAGTTAATATAGAAAATACATTCAATTTAAATGTAGGAGCACTTCTCTAGGTCTTTTTCTGCTGGTATTTTCATGATAATCATTGTTGACTTGAGAAATTTTTTCAATATTGTTGACAATTTCTTGCACAATTTTAGCCTTACATTTGGCTATGCTTTTAATATCATATTCATCATGAAAGGTACTGTACCTAATGAACCATCAGCAATTTGTATTAGTGTGGTATTTGAAGAACATGATGTTTGTGAATATTCATATTAGTAATGTAAACCCCCAGACAAAACAGGCATGCATAATGATGGGATGCAGCATGGTTTTATACATAAACAATTTATTGTCGACAGATAAAACTGAATTCCATGAAATTAAGGGAAATAGTGTAGCTTTAGCAATCTGAAATTTAGTCATACATGTACTGTGGGGATCCCAAGTGAGTCTAAAATAACACCAAAATAAAGTAGAAAGTCCTTAATCCGGACGTCCATTATCCGGAATGATCTATAATCCGGACCTCAAAGCCACAAACTTATGCATGTGCGTAAATCCAGTACAGCATTTACACATTTGCTCTTCCAATAGTGACGAAAGTGACAGAGAGGTTATTGAAAATGAAAAAATTCCGACTGACAAAGTTGATATTCTCAACACAGCAATTACAGGATTTGAACAGTGGAACTTTGTAACTGAACAAGAAATTATGTCTGTTTATAGAAGAAAAAATTAAAGAGAAAGTATTAGCACAAAAAACGAAGCAACTTAAACAACTTACATTGAAAGAAATGTTTAATAAAGTAAACAAATAAAGCTTTTTTTTTTGTAAATTTTGATACCCTTTAGATCATAATTGCTGTTATTTCATAAATTACAGTTTCATATTTTTAATTGTATAATTTCTGCATGCCATCTTACCAGATTTAAATTGATGATCTATAATCCGGAAAAACACCTAATCGGAATCGCTGAAGTCCCGATGAGTCTGGATTACGGACTTTGCACTGTAATTAATTTGCTTTGCCCAGGGAATTATATTATATGAAGCAAAATGTTGATTCAGTTTCCTTTTTCTTGTAAACAATAGGCTTTCTTGTGGCTTATGATTTTTACTCATTGATGGCAATATTTCATTTCTGAAGCCAGGACTCCAGTGCTTATATGTGTTTTTATGAGAATTGAAAGACTGAACTTAGGGTTGCATATTAAGTCATAATCACCGAGTTATCAACACACATAAAGAACTGTTGTGTTTATGTTGTGAGGATGATGTTCATAAAAATGAGAAATAATAGTGTACCAATTAACTAGCTTTGTGGAACACCTGCAAGTATTTCTGTGTAGAGTAGTAACTGTCATAGCAAACAACAAAATACCGATCCTTAAGATAATAACTGAAGATGTGACTTATGTAACCTGGGAAACCCAAGGTGTTTAATTTGTAGAGTAGCTCCTTAAGCCATACACAATCAAAGGATTTAGAAATATCGAGAAACAGTGCTCCAGTCATTTGATGATTTTGAAATACTTGAGAGATGAACTCCATCACTCCATAGAGCCTACGGTTGGTATTTTCATTGAAAGCCACATTGCTATGGAATTAAGAGTTTTCTTGTGATTTAGAATTCTCAGCAGGATGACAAATTCAGCCATTTTCCTGAGCGAAGAAAGCAGGCTAATCAACTGATATGATGATGGGTTATGTGATTCCTTTCCAAGCTTCAAAAACTGGCGTAATTATTACCATTTTCCATTCACAGGAAAATACTGAAGTTGCATGATGGAGCTGATAATTTTGATGAACTTCAATAAAATGAAGGATCCCATTTCTTTTATCATCTTCATACTGATATTATCCAGTCCAGATAATACCAATATCATGTTTCATACTGATATTACTTGAATCTTGGACTTTTTGGATATAACTTTGAACCTCTAAGGGCATAATTGGAGGGATGTTATTTATGTATGGCTGAGATAAGAATTATGTAAGTGTGTTAGAAACAATTTGATTTGTTTGGGGGTGAGGGATGTTGTTAATGTCAGGTTCTACATGCACTTTTTCTCTGCTTAATTAATTTTGAAGTATTTATCTCGGTGCTGTTATTGCAAAAGGCAGTATATAATTCCTGTTCTAGAAATGTCTATACTAGATTTTAACAACTGAGATCAAATAAAATTTAATAAGAAAAATTAAGCTGCAAATCACTATTTGTGAGAGGAATGCACTTTGCACTATTTAAATTTCCTTAATTCAATACATTCTATTATTGCTATGTTCTATGTTGCTGGGAAACATTTTAATTAGTAAAGGTTAAAAATTAAAACCAGAGTAATTCTGTAATCTCACTGGGAAAGTGTAAGATGTGAAAAAAACTGAGAGTTTCGCAGTTACCAGTGGGAAGGCTGGCAGCTATGTTGATACCTTAATTAAACATTAATTTTAATTCTTTCACTTCTAAAAGTTGTTTTAATTCTTAAATTTCTAAATCTTAAAGTTAAATTAGCTTAATTAATTAAAGCAAAATGTTAGATTATGCGCTTCAAATACACAGCCAAAATTGAAAACATGTATGAAGCAAAATTTAAAATCTAACTTCAATTCCAGCTATATGTATAACCAAAACTACAAATAATTGATTTTGTAACTTAGCTAGACTTATCAGAGAAGCTGAAGATAAGTGTTAACTTTCCTTTCACATGCCATTCTGTTAGGTAATTTATCTGAGCATGGCAAAGCACATGAGGGAGAGAGTATTATCTGAGAAAATACTGGCTGATATTCATGTTACACATGAGGTAAGTCATGAAGACCAGCCATGTAGCCAACCCATTTATCTGACAGAGAACCTGGGTCAAACTTTCAGCTTTCCATGGTCTTAATGACTTGACCACTTGTGAGGAAACAGCTATCATTCAAAAAATATATATGTTAGTATTTTAGAAAGAATGGGCATTTTGGGCACCAACAAAATTGGAAGTTCTTCATATTTCAGAATCTTCATATCATAATAAAGTTGAGAGAATTATATTTCTCAATTCTTCCAACTTTAAAGCATGCAAGTCATTTGGCATATTTGCAGTAGCGCAGAGCTTATGTCGTTTACACTGGTTTTTATTTATGCTAACAATTCTAAAATAATAATACAATTTCATCTGCTCAGATGCACTCTCAACTTTTATGAGTAAAATACACTTCTTTATTTCTCTTATATAATAAAAGGTGCCTGGACAAAAAAAGACCTGAATATTTTGCTGTTTAAAATTAAAAATTTAATTTAAATTAATTGAAATTTTAAAAATATTAAAAATTAAAATAATAGCTCAAATGATTAAAATAAAATTCCAAAAAGAAAAAAATATCTAAAAAATAACAATGGTGATTAAAAATATAATATAAAATGAAATATTTGCAAAAAAGAAGCTACAATGCACGTTTCCACTCATGTTGGAATGGAAACATGCACCATTCCTTTCATGCAGAATGAAGGTGAGTGAAATAGTTACCTTAAACTGAAAATTTTACTACATAGAAAAAGTGGAGACAAACTATATTCTCAAATTAGTTTATAAGTTTCTCACCAAAATTTACGAAATTTGGTATTTAGGCATTAATTTAAATCACAGAATCGAAATCTGGAAAAAAATTAGAATGCCACTTCTAAAGAAATCCAATTTTGTCTCAAGATAGATACGTTAGAGCATTACTATATATAAATCTATATATTCGAGATATGAAGAATTCAGACTGAATCTCATCAACAGGTCAAGTAGAATGGGAGATACAGAACAGTTCTCTCCTTTTTCGACTCAGAGTATATAAGACTAAAAAGTCATTATTTGTTTAGGAAGAAGATATTATTTTGCATGGGAAGGCAAATAAATAGAAACTGGTTTATGGAATACAATACTAACTTAAATCAAACTGATTGCAAATGATCAGAATATTAAAGAAAGAAAGGGAATTATCAGATTCAAATTCAAAAGTAAACTGAATGGTTGGGTTAATCAAATTCATAACAGATAAGGTTCCTGTTAAATTTGCTTTATATATATAAGAAGTCCAAAAAGGGTTATCACCATAGTGAATCCAAGAACAAAAACAGTTTTTCAACTAATCTGATCTCAAAATATGCATGTAAATATGAACAACTACTGAACTGAGGAGAATACTCTAGTAACTATTTTGGAAAACAACTATTCATTTTGTAATTTTTCTATAAGGATTTTGTAGTATGAAAGACAATATAATTTTTTGACTGTGCCTTTCTATGCATCAAATTTATTATTGATCAGACCTTCAAATGCAATAAAGTATAACATATAAAAGTAGGGTATTTATTGATGCTCTTTATGTATTATTATAAAACTTCTCTACTTTTCAATTACAATACTTATTATACTTTCAGTTTAAGAGTTGAAACAAAAAGAAAGAGGGAGAGGAAGAAAACTTTAATTAATCACTTTAAATCTTAAAAATCTAAGCATACAAATATACATAAAGTAACTTACTTAAATCTGGAAAGCCCGGGAAGCTGGAAAAAAAAAAGTACAAATAAATTAACAAATAACATGGAGAATAAGCCTTTTTACTTAGGGCAGCAATGTACAAAATATCTTCAAGAATGTTATGAAAATTTAAGGAATTAAATATACTGTATTTCTTCAAATTTAATATGCACCTTTTTCATATACTATAAAGATTACTAAAAACATAATGCATCTTAGTATCAAAGTTTTCTCAATTACTAATTATTCCAAAACAATTAATTTTTCTAAATTACTAGGCATATTTTTATTTATAAAATAATTTATTTTAGAAAAATATTTGTTACATGTATTTTAGGATTTGATTTCATTCATTTCATTTTCTAAGAATTAAAAACTTTTTCTCTGTTGGGGAAATTTAAGGTACACATGCATTTTACAGAATAGAAGAAATATACTTTTATAAATTATTGGTGAAAATTTTAAAAACTCATTTTTATATACACCATGTATACAAAAACTCAGGCTTTATTTTTCCAACCGTTTAATCACAGACATCTGCTTCCAGTTATCAAAATATTTTAAATTATGCAAATATTCATAATTTGACATTTTTAATTTACAACATCAATTTTACAAAATAATTCAGAAATTTATCTGGTACCCCAGTTCTCATACTTACATTTAGGAAAATTCCATACTTATCATGAAACTTAGAGGGGGGGAGAACAGCTGAAAGCTTTGAGACTTTACATTACACCCAATAAGAAGTTTTTTAACCTTTTGTGTGCTACTTATTAAACATAATGTTTTTTGCATTTTAGCCATAAAATTCAGTTCAACAGCAATATCACAAAATAATTACAAAATGAGTATATCCTTTAGAATTTCCAATAGATAGTCTCTCGTGCTGGAGATAAAAATGTTTCCCCCCCTACAGTTTTGCCATTGCTCGCTTTGAAATCGTTGAGTTTGTTAATAAAAAAGTCACTGAAGTGTTACAAAATATGAAATCGATAATAAAACAAATTTCAAATTCCAAATTAGGGCTTCCAGACGCCCATTTTCGGTGTTTATGTTTATGTTAAGATTATGTTATTCAAAATTTGATGGCTCTAGGTACCATTGTTTTATCACAATGCAAGAAACATACATACATTTATGCAGATTCTTCATTATTTAATTTCTTTAAATATAACACAGGGCAATAATATTTGGTGGCAACAATTTGAAAAGTGAATCAACACAAAATGCCAAAATGAAATTAATAGCCTTTGTGGGCTAACATCCTTTGGTAAAAAAAAAAAAAAAAAGTTCCAGAAATTTCATTTCAAAATTGGGATATAGGACATCATTTTCAACTTGCCTTGAGAAATCAGTTAATAAATAAATAAACTCAAGATGGATTTTTACTTAAATGCCATTAAATAATATTCTTTTGCAATTTTTTAGTGTGTAACATTCTTTAATTAACAATTTAATTACAACTGGTATGCTAAAAAAATTTTCACTCAAGTAATTTATAAGTTTTCAAAGTCTAAAAATGCATTATTCATATTTTCATAAAATATTTTACAATCATAATCATACAAATTTCATTAAAGTACAAATACTTTTCATTGTTAATTAATCCAAGTAATATTACGTGCTGATACTGAAGCCTGCCAGTATTTTCTAGAACACTAATTTTGTAAAATACTGTACTTAATCCAATAATTTGCATAAAAAAGTGCACCACCTAATTTATTAGAATTAGGAACCTTTTTCAGAATCAATTTTCATTTTTAATTATGCACAAATAGAAATATTTTCCTCTTCTATTTGCCTTTGGGCCCCTAAATATGATCTTTAACTGAAAAATGGCATATCTCAGATATCTCAGTCAATTACCACATGAGGGACACACTTTCTTTTACTTTTTATAATAATTATAGGAAATCAGGAAAATGTACAAAGGTTACATTTCATAATTTAAGTAAAATTAATTTTTTTTAGTTCAAAAATTCAAAGAACATGAATACATGCATCATGTAAAACACTTCTAGTTGTAGAAATGTTTTACATGTCTTCTAGTTGTTGTCTATGACCAACGGTTGTGAAAATAAAGGCATGGCACAGAATTTTGGGGTCCAGTATTTATTTGGCCTTAAGAATGTGATCATTAAAGGATAATGTAGAGGAGATTGAGAGTAGTAGTAGACTATAGAGGAGTATAATATTATATCAAGTTAGCAGCAAATCTCATGACCACGTAAGGGCAATCGTGCAAATCAGAAGTTAATTTAAATTCAAAATATTCTGAAAATTATCAGAACCCAAGAAAGAGACATTAAACAAGAAAATATAATTAATAGAAAGACACTGATTAAATTAATAAAAGAAAGCTGCAGAACTAAGAAATAAACTTAATTTGAATTGAAAGAAATATTCAATTAAAAAGAAATATTCAATTCAATTAAGAATTAATTTGTTAAAGATACTAGTAGAAAATAGTATCTTTAACAAATTAAGTTTACCAGTATCAACTGACATAATTTCAAGACAAACCTTGTAGATTCAAAGCAATTGTTTCCTTTAGCGATTTTTTGGAAAAATATTGCACTCCTGCAGAGATTTACTAAAGTTTTTTCCACTGCAGACGAATTCCACAAATGCACAGCTTAAAATTAAATTTAAAACCTCCCCTCCCCCCCCAAAAAAAAGATAATAAAAACTGTAGAAACTGGAAGAGTACAACAAAAAGAATGCATGTGAAACTGACAGTTTTCTTTGTTAAAACTGAAACATTTGTTATGTGCATCATTGTCACAGTCTGGTGCATTCTGAAAAAATTTATATGGCACTTTATTAAAGGTCACTAATACATCAGAATCAATTGTTCCTCTTTTCTGCATTTGTTTTTGGCATATTACTACCTATCTTAAAAATTTAAGTTAGCAGCTATCATATTTTGTTAACTTACATATATACATACAAATAACATGATAGTATGAGACATACATAATCATATTTGATCTACTTGTACTAGGAAAATGCTCTCCAGGATAGGGTAGAGGAGAGAGCTGAAATTCATCTTCAGACAGGTCATCACAATAAGATGTTAAAAAATCTCTGTTCATCGTCGGAAACTCTTCATCTGTTTGACTTCCATCACTGGCAGAATCTAATCTGCTAAAATTTATAAATTATATTAGCCATAATAATACCTACATAGTATAAATTTTATATTGCACTCAGCCTCACAAACACACGATACATTAAAAGATGATACAACAGAGAATAAGATTTACAGAATGATGAATTTATTCATACATTAAAAATGTTAACAGTTGTGTAGATTTAACATTTTCATTCTTGGAAACCACAGCTTTGAGTTACATAGTGCAATGGATGCAATTTGCACATCCATTTTGATCATAATCACATTTATGCCTTTCCAGGTTTTTACGGCAATTAATATTGATGAAAGACAGAGCAGCATGTGGCAAATAAATTCCCAGCACAGAGAATGAAAGCTCAGTTCAGAATGATTTAGTTTTAGTCAAGCTTTATCTTTGTTGGTTAATTTTAAATTTTGGTAGACAAATTTGAAATTATTATTGGATGAAGCCTTATGTGCATGACTGCATCATTATCGTTATGCAAGAATCATATGATATGGATTAATTTTGAAATGATGCAGTTTAGAGTGATTTATTACATGCAAAAACTACAATGGTGTTCAAAAATTAAGAACGAGGGAGAGAAATCAGCATAAAAGCAGAACAAGAAAACAGAATGGACCAAAAGACCAATTAGGAAACAGATTTGGGACTAGTATTAGGACATAAGCATATATGACACATTGCAGGGAAGGAATGTCAGAAAGGTATTAAAAACACAGGTGGTACACACGCCGAATTTCGGTGAAAGCTATGGCATGATTTATAGTGATTCCAATGACATTGTTATAAACATGAGATATAGCCAACAGGAACAGGCAATCCAGAAAACATCACCTGGTTCACTTTACCCACGGTCACACCACATGGTCACAGGACATGTGGGATTTTTTCCAGAGATGTCTGGCAGCATGTGATCAGCTGACAATAATGCTTCTACAACTGAAAATGGTACTACAAAAGGAATAGCGAGTGATGCCTCAACAGCCTTGATAAACTTGGCCTCTGCATGGACACATGCAATTCCTGTATCATATTCAGGGGCGATCATATCCCCTTTTAACACTGGATTTTTCTTCCATGGGCCTGTTGCATAGATGTTTCTGTCTTTTCTCCAGTCACATCCGCAGCTGCTTTTACAAAATGCCTTTTTATCTTTTTTATTCCTTGTTTGGATGGCTTTAGTCACTTGCTATGATGTGGGTCAATGTGGAACACTTCTGAATGATGTTACATTCGAAAAACTATCTCATCCTTAAATTTTGCACACCAGTGTATTTTTAGGATAAAAAGAATAAATAAATTAAAATAAAGAGTCAGAGTACTCTTGAAAATTAAATTTAGTTTTGATTTATATATCATATAAAGAGAAAAAGGCTCAGCAACAAAAAAGCATAGCTGCCAACCTTGAACTATGAAAAACTGGTATGTGCTCGCATGAAAACCAGGGATGCTGTTTATAAAATATACAAATATAAACTGACTCAAATTCTCCTTTTAATACCTGATTCAGGTTATTGAACTATTAACAATTTTTAATTCAATATTCCAAAGCTGAAGTTCTTTAACTAATATAATTTTGCAAGTATCTTATGCTTTTATGCTGAGAAAAATCTAAGTAGGGAAATGAAGCTTTTATTTATCAAAGTACTTTAAAAATATGATAAAAAGAAAGCTAATACCGTATTTACGTGAATCTAATGCGCATCGTTTTTGGCCAAATGTAGTATTCAAAATTGGGGTGCGCATTAGATTCGAGTGCAAAGTTCGCCGATGACCGCGAATTGACCCCGACAGGAAAAATTAAGCGTGCTGCACCGCACATTGTTGCACTGAATTTCTGTTGCCTGGAAAAGCATCGAAGCACCAAAGATTGTGAAATCTTTCAAGAAATGCTGAATTTCAAATTCATTGAATGGCAGTGAAGATGACGAGCTCTAGAACGCCGAGGATGACGATGATGATGATGAGGAAAGAAGAAATGAATCTGCGTCTGACGAAAAGAGCTGCGAGGATTCCAGTGATGAAAACAGTGAATAAAGACGTTTACTATTAATCACTAATTGTAGAAACTGTTAGCTAGATAGAAATGTTACGATTTATTTCATGTTCATATTTTACGATAGGTACCGTATATACGGTAGTGGTAATTAACAGTGATTGTTTCACATAACAATTGCCCACTAATAGGTTAATTCTATGTTCCACTACTTTATGTATAAATCCATTGTTGTATAAAATATGGTATCTAAATTTAAATAAAATTATGATACCATTAATTGATAGTTTATATACAAATCCACTGTTGTATAAAATAAGATTCAATAAATTCCTCATATCATTGATGCGCATTACATTCGCCGACAAACAATTTTTTTATTATTTAAAGTTTTAAAATGGGGATGCGCATTAGATTCGATGGCGCATTAGACTCGCATAAATACAGTAATTAATGTATTTACTATTGTGCTGATAAATTTAACAATATACCATATATTTGGGTAAATCAAAATTAAACACAAATATTAAGTAATTACGAATTTTTGGAATCCGAGGATACGTGTCTCGAATTTCAACTCGGCGCCGTTCTGTAGATATTTGAGAAAAAAGAATTTGGCACGTAGCCAAATCCCTGTAATAGGGAAAACCCAAGAAAGAAAATGGAAAATGTAGGGAAAATATAGGGGAAAATTAGTTTTTAATTAATATCTCGGCTAATTAAAGTCCCAAGAAGACGCGAATGGTCAAAATGGCGTGCCACACACCTGTGGAATCCAACGGCGTGCTTCATTAAGCCTGGGAGCCAGCCGTTTTGGAGGAGATGATGTTACTTCACCCTATATATATATGTGGCTCAAGTGTCTGTTTGTCGATGATAGTTTATTGGTTGCTTGCGTAACTGTACTAGCCAATGGGGGTGAAGTTGCCACGGTGCGGGGTTGCTGTTTCAATTGAGACGTAGACAATTTACTGTAAAACTTGCCTTTGCTATGACCATCCATAAGTCTCAAGGCCAAACGCTTAAGCGTGTTGCCATTTTTTTACCTGAGCCCGCATTTGGACACAGTTAACTTTATGTTGCCTCTTCAAGAATTCGTGAAAGAACTGACGTAAAATTAAAAATAATTGATGGTCCTCTGCAAGGACATGCCAGTGCAAGGCAAGCTTAAAAATGATGGAAAGATCCACACAAGAAATGTTGTGTACAAAGAGATCTTTGACATGTGAATTAACATTTCATTATTTAAATCACCTAAGCAATTAAGCAAGCAGAAGGGAGAAACCCCGTGGGGCAGTAACCAAAGGGGCATCCTCGCCGCCTGTACTGGGTAATTCAGTTTAAATTAGTAGACACCTTTGTAAATGTACAAATCATTTTAATTACAATTTATATATCTAGAACAGTGGTCATTTCGTATGACCGCTGGGCTTTCTAGTATGTCTGTCTATAACAGATTAAGGAAACTCAGGCAGAAGTTAAGTTTCATGAATTTAGGGAATTTTAATTATAGCTGATTTTTTTTTTTTTTTTTTTTTTTTTTTTTTTGTAAAGACTAAAAATTTAAAACTGGGAGTTTGAGATTTAAGAGGGAATGTTATGAAAAATTTGGGAAGTTGGCAGCTATAGGAAATTTTTTTTTTTTTTTTTGGAGAAAAAGTGTTAAAGCAGTAAGAAATTAAGAAAAATATAATCTTAAAAATGTAAATCAGGAAATTTTGAACTCAGTAACAATTTTTGAATAATGTAGAATAAAAATTTTGTGCATTAAATTTTTTCATAATAATTACTATTTTTAGACTTCTATTGATAAAAACAATCATACAGTTGGGCAAAATTTGCATTTTGACCAATGGTATACAGAACTATGGGCAAAAATGAACATATTCTCTTGTTCTTATTGTTGCTACTTACCTGCACAGATGATAAACAATATTGAATAATTCAATACATTAATTACACTGACTAGCAACTGTCACATTTAAAAGTCGTTAAAAGCAAATTCTTTTCATTCCATATCTTTAGGAATATTTTAATGCTGGTTGTAGATTTGAACAACTCTCAAATTTCACGGAAAAAATACAACAAGCACACATAGGATAACAGTAAATGATGAAATGTTTATACAGTTAAAAGTCGTTAATTCGGACTCGTCGGGACTTCAGCGATTCCGGATTATCGATTTTTCCAGATTATAGATCATCAGTTTAAATCTGGTAAGATGGCAAGCAGAAATTATAAAATTAAAAATATGAAACCGTAATTTATGAAATAAAGAACAATTATGATCTAAAAGGTACTAAACTTTACAAAAAAAAAAAAAAAAAAAAGGCTTAATATTTATTTGTTTACTTTATTAAACATTTCTTTCAATGTAAATTGTTTAAGTTGCTTCCTTTTATGTGATAATACGTTCTCTTTAATTCTATAAACAGACATAATTTCTTGTTCAGTTACAAAGTTCCGCTGTTCAAGTCCTATAATTGCTGTGTCGAGAATACCGACTAATTTCTCAATCGAAATTTTTTCGTTTTCAATAACCTCTGTGTCACTTTCTTCGCTAACGGAAGTGAATTATAATGATGAGGAATTTGATTTAAATCATATCAAAGACGGAGTATATCGAGATGAAATACTACATTTAGTAAGGAATTATAAGCCAAATAAAACATCTGCCCTGAAGATAAGGATAGCGCTGAAAGATCAACTTCAAATTCATTGCGCGCCGCAGCGTCCCCTCCCCTGCCACAGAGCAGCGAAATTGATAAACAGATTTCGGAATGTTTATAGAAACAAAGGATATGCCTTTATCTATTTTTTGCAGCAATTCCACTTTTGTTTGATGGACATCGAAACATGCTTTCGCTTTCTAGATCCTTTGGGAGCTCTAGCATCGGAAATTCTATTTGACATAATCGAAAGTTCAAGCTTACTTTTATAAAATTGCTCTAACAGTCTGCAAAAAATAATAAGCCAGATCCAATTCAAAGATTAAGGAACAACCCAATCTGCAACATTAACTGAAATATATAATTAGATAATTTTAGTTTATACCGTCTGTTATACATAAAACGCACATGCGTAAACGTATTATGCATAGCCGTAAAGTCTTACGCGCACGCTGAAACACACGACGCATGCGCAGAAAGTTTGTAGCTTTGAGGTACGGATTATGGGTATCAGAATTAACGACTTTTGACTGTAGTACATTCCACATTACGATTTGCACTTGATAATATACACATATATATATATTAACAGTGTGAAGGCTGATCAGTAAATGAGAAAGAATTTTGCATCAAATTTTTTGGAACAACTTATTAATTCTTTTTACTTCGCAATCTTTTTAGCACCCAATATAATGAATATAAGTTACAAATAATTCATATAAAAAAAACTGATCAAAATTTCATGCTAAAATAATTAAACTATGAAGTTCAATTTTTATTTTTAAATGTTCTTATTTTTCAACAATTTCTATATATATATATTTAAAAAACATGTTCTCTTTTATGCAATGTTTCAAAACTAATGGAACAGAACTTAAAAAGGTATAAAACATAGTAAAACAAATATTTTTCAACATAGAAAGCATGTTTGGACAATAAGCAATTAAGTGCTGGTGTGTACTTTTCAACCCTCCTTATTACACTTAGTCTTTTGCAAGACAGATAATGATGTCTGGCTTTTTTTTTATTCATCTACCAATCATTCTATCACAACATTCAGTTGCATATTTTAGATACTAAAGACAGCCTGTACATGTTTCAGATAACACAGACACAATTTTGATTTCATATTACAAAGAGCAATCATACTCCTAGGAAACACTACAAAATTCAAAAGGTTTCAAAAGTAACCCATGCATTCAAGTAAGTACAATCAAAAGTCGTTAATCTGGACTCGTCGGGACTTCGGCGATTCCGGATTATCGATTTTTCCGGATTATGGATCATCAGTTTAAATCTGGTAAGATGGCATGCAGAAACTATAAAATTAAAAATATGAAACCATAATTTATGAAATAAAGAACAATTATTATCTAAAGAGTATCAAAATTTACAAAAAAAAAAAAAAAAAAAAAGCTTAATATTTATTTGTTTATTTTATTAAACATTTCTTTTAATGTAAATTGTTTAAGTTGCTTCGTTTTTTATGTGATAATACATTCTCTTTAATTCTATAAACAGACATAATTTCTTGTTCAGTTACAAAGTCCCGCAGTTCAAGTCCCGTTAATTGCTGTGCCGAGAATACCGACTAATTTGTGAATCGAAATTTTTTCGTTTTCAATAACCTCCGTTACTTTCTTCGCTATCGGAAGCGAATTATAACGACGAGGAAGTTGATTTAAATCATATCAAAGACGGAGTACATTGAGATGAAATACTACATTTAGTAAGGAATTATAAGCCAAATAAAATAAAAACATCTACCCTGAAGATAAGGATAGTGCTGACAGATCAACTTCCAATTCATTGCGGGGCGCGGCGTTAAAGATAAACAAAAGTTAAAGTTTAGATAAACAAAGGATATGCCTTTATCCATTTTTTGCAGCAATTCCACTTTTTGTTTAATGGACTTCGAAACATACTTTCGCTTTGTAGATCCTTTACATATTAGTAAATATATATCAGAAATTTTATTTGACATACTCGAAAGTTCAAGCTTACTTTTATAAAATTGCTCTAACACTCTGCAAAACATAATATGCCGAATCCAATTCGAAGATTAAGGAACAACGCAATCTGCAACATTAACTGAATTAGATAATTTTAGCTTAGCTTATACTGTCCGTTATACATTAAACGCGCATTCGTAAACGTATTTTGCGCACACGCATATTCGCAGCTGTAAAGGTCTTACGTGCATGCGTGAAGGTATTACGCGCATGCATTGATGCATGTGCAAAAAGTTTGTAGCTTTGAGGTCCGGATTATGGGTGTCCGGATTAATGACTTTTGACTGTATATAAGTATACATATTCCATACATTTTATGAGTTGAAGTTCATAATAATACATTCTTACATTCATAATTATATGCAACTTACTCAATTCTGAACTCTCCATTACTGGTTGATGGTTCATGAAGAAAATGTTCAGTGGGAGCTAGAGGAGGATAAATCTGTATATATGTGGATTTTCCTATAGTGAATCCAATACTAGAAGGTGAAAATGTGTCATCTTCTGAATTTACCCTAGGAAGGATGAAGAAAAACTATAATAGAAATATAACTTGCAGTAGGTGAGTCTGTGAATATAATTTATGAACATTTTTATTTCAGTTACTTAGATTTATGGAAAGTCACATTTTTTAAATGTTGATGATTATTAAATTTAAAAAAATACTAAATTTATTTGAAAAATCACATATTCTGAGGATTTTAGTTTTAAAATAGCACACTTAAAAATTTTAGACACAAAGACAATTTGATGCAAGAATATATTCTTCTATTCATTATTACAGGGAAATAGAATATGACAGACACTTAAGATAAATAAATTCTGTAAAATTCCAACTACAGGATTTATTTAATATACTGGGAAACTTAATTATTTCATAAGAATCAAAATTAAGAAAATATAAAACTGTACAATTAGGTTTAATTTTTGAATTGCTTCTGCTAAAATGATAATTTCATGCATTATATGATTCAGGTTTTTTATCCTCTTATAACATCCTTCTGATATAAAATATGTAAATATTTAAATAGATATTCTAAATTTTATATTCTTTGGCTAATATCTTTTTGGTAATTTTCTCACATTTCTTAGAATCGGAAAAAGCTTGATAGGAAGAAAAGCTTTGATCTATCAAAGTATTTTTAAACACAGTGAAAATAAAATTAATGTTTAATGCACATACTATTGGGTGCATAAGCTTAATAATGTAACACTTATGGACGTAAAAAAATTTGGATTATAAATATTAACTGATTAAACATTAATTGAATCTCTTAAGTAAAATTTTAGCATCTCTACAGTAGATTAAGACATTTCAGATAAAATAAAATTTAATAAGAAAAATTACATTAAAAAACTCTAAGGGTGGGAGAATGAAACTTGCACCATTCAAGTTTTATCAATTCAATAAATTTCATTTATTGCTGAGAAATACTTCAGTAAAAGCTAAAAATTAAAAACTGGGAAATTTGATGATTTATCAGGAGATGTTGCAGAAACTCGAAAGTCTCTCAGCAAAACATGAAAAGTTGCCAGCTATATAATAACTTCTGATATACCTCAAACAAAGCATATAAGCATATTATAAATTAGCAAACAGAAAAATATACCATTTTTATCAGCTACCGAAATCTTAAAAATTCCTCATTTTCAAAAAAGTCTATCCTATAGAAATATTTTCATGAAATAGGAAAACAAGCAAGTTTCAAAATAAAACATAATTTTTAATATTGAGATTATTTGGATAAACTGATACACAAGTATGCTAAATTTCACATGAAATGCATCCTGCAAGGATGTAAAATCTAAATGTTGAAATGTGGATATACAGAATAACAACTAAATACTACAATACAAACTGAAAATAATAAAAATACTGCAATTTAAAAATTGTAGTAATTTATGACTATCCACACCCCTAGCAAAAACTCATTGCCCATTTTGGTGAGAAACATTTGGATATTTTTATGTCTACTTCAACAATGTATTCAAAGTCACCTATATTTTTACATTCTTCTTTTTCCATATGAGGCATTCACATTCCTCATAGTTAATCACTCTAACCAATAGTTGTATTTGGGGATAATCTTCAGAGTGTCTCACTGACAAATATTCCTTTGCTCAACTAAAGATAGATAGCAGCTGCTGTAAATGAGATATGCCTATTTCCAAATCAGTTTCTTACCTGCATTCTGTTTTTAGGCTTAGAATTTTTCATAATGCAATTCCACAAAATTCAGTCATTTAAGTACTACTCCACAGAAGGGGATACTGTTGGGCAGAAAACCATATTCCTTGAGAAATGCAATACTTTCTTTCCATCACCAAACTTCCAGCAAAAGAAATAGCTATTCAGTAAAAACAACAGTTGAATTTTTAAAAGTGCAAATACACGTCTACTCAAAAGCATGCTTTTCGTTGAGGGTGTGGATAGTCATAAAGTAATAATTATTAAGTAATTTTGCATTTTATTACAGAAATAGTAAAACATTTTTTTCAAAAATAAGTTAAACTGTTATTAGTAACTTTATTTTCTTTAGCCACCACTTATAAACATAAGAACAGAAGTTTTTAATTTGAAACGTTAGTGATTTTATTAACTGATGGGTTTACTATTATATTCACTCAACAAGTTATGTGGATTTTTGGCCATCTATACAATTATTTGGTATAAATGTGTTGTTGCAGCTAGAGATGGGCAAAACCGCTCCTTTAACAGATCAGATCAAAACCATTCACTCACTTAAGTGAATCAATTCTTTTTAATGATTCACTGCTCACTAACAATGACTTTGGTGAATGTGCTCGAAACAGGTGGGGATCAAGAATGGTGAACAATGATGAGGTAAAAGCAGGAAGAATCGAATAAGAAGTGGAATCGGTGGAATCAACTCAATCAAACCGCTCACTCCCTAGAAAAATTGCTCACCAAAATGAGCAATTTCTTTCAACTGTACTTTTGAGATCCCCTAAAAACACCTTTCTAAATCGAACAACGATGAAATTCTGCAATAAAAAAAGGGGCTAAAAGTTAAAAAATAATGAAAACTAAACTCATTTTTGTTAAAGATTGCATTATTTTATTACTATAATTGATATTTTGTTGCTACTGCAAAGAACAGTGTAAAAATAAATTTTTAGATTGGAGGCAGAACAGGAAACTGTCTGCTGACAATACCAGCATTCCCCCCTTTTTTTTATCTAGTTTGACAAAATGATACTACATAGTGTTCAAGGTTCTTCTATGCAGTTAGGGTCCACATTTTGTTCTGCAACCTTGAAAAAATACATTAGATGCAAAAATTTATGTTTAAAGAAGATTAAAGAGAAATTCACAGCTCTTGACTACAAGACATCAGTAAAATAAAAATATAATTTATTATTTTACATAAATGTTACAATAACATTCTTCAAAAAAGGTAATACCTAAAATACACAGCTCTACTGTGGTACAGTATTCAAAGAATCAAAATGAAACTTAAAGGAACATCTCCGAGGAAGCGAAAAGAGCAAATAATCAAGACTCCACAGAAGCCAGATTTGTGGCTACAGCACAAATGCCAGAGAGATGAAAAAAGTGAATAATAAAGACTTAGGAATCAGATCTGTGGCTAGAGAAGGAGTGAGCAGCTGGGAATCTGAGGAGGAAACTCAACACTTATAATCCATGTACTATAAACAGATCCTAGCACTGTCAGATGGAAAAAAATTCCATCCATCTGCCAACAGGAGTGGTCAGTTTCGCTGAAATGCATCAGTTTAATTAATGTTTTGTTTTTTAAATAGTAGATGGAACACAAGCAAACCAAAAGCATATACACACATATATATATAAAACACATACATACTTAATAAAAAGGTCAGAGATATTTATGGTAAAAATAAAGGAAAGAATGTTAGTGTTTACATAAGAGGGATGAAATTTTTGACACACTTCCCAGCAAGAGCTATCTGTAAACTGTTTAAGAACTACTGCTCCATTTTCATTGGACCAGAGATCACTTGCTGAGTACAATGAATCGTTTCTTTGAATCAATTCTGGAGAGTGGACTGTCCACCTCTAATCACAATCACTTTAGCAGAAGTTACCAAATTTTCAGAGTGTCTCCCAAACTCAGGTAACCACGCTCATAACAATTCAGTTAAGCAAACGCTGCCTTTTTTACATGTATTTGTTTTGTTATATTCGAAGTTCCAAAAAGTTCCAGTTGGTTTTTATAAATAAATTGTGATACTTTTTCCCTTAAATTTCAAATATGTGCTGGTGGAATTTGCATTTTTTTTACACAAAATCAGATGACTACATACTTGGGAGAAAAAAATTATACAAAGATTTGGAAACAAATGTCAGCATTTTATTTTTTTAACGAATCATGTAATCCTAATTTAGCAATCAAAATTGGTATTTTAAAATGCTAAAGTATGTTATCGTTTCATGTGTTGACAATTTTTGTCTATCTATAGTTTGGGAATCTTTTTAAAAAAGACTTTAGAAAACCATCAACCTGCACCTGACAAGCAACTTTTACCTTTTCATTTACTGAATTACACTAATGTTTTTGCATAAAATCATAAATAGCAATTTTTTCTGGCTTTAAAATTATTGAATGAAAGGGGAATGAAGTGAAAAAGATGAAAACTACCTTGTACTTATTTTTACACAAAAATTTCTTACTTATTCAACCTCAGGCTTAGTTTTAACTCTGTGAAGCATTTAAAAAATTCATGACAAATGAACTATGTAACCAATACCAAATTTTATAATATTGAAATAGAGGCAAATAAGCTTAAGTTTTTGTATACCCCTTAACATATTTCAAAAATATTAAATATGTCCATTTTTGCTAATATGATAGACAGCTATCGGATAATTCATTTTTCATTCTGCTTGCATACGACTGCATTCAGATTAACCAGTGCCATAGCATTAGTGATAATAGAAATTTGCATTAAGTGGGGTACAAACACAATGCCCATGATAAATTGTCACAAGGAACAATAATGTGAGATTAAATCTAAAGACTGAGGTAGTATATAATTTCCTCGTCCTACATGTTCTGTCCATGTCGAAGGTAAATTTTTATCAAGATGTTCATGAAAATGCACTTACTGAGACTTCAACCATGGCTGCCAGCCAGACATTCTAGCAGTTACATCAGGACAGCACACACATAAATCACAGCAACGTCGGCGACAAGAAATAGATGCAGTCCCATGAATTTTCTGGCTGTTCATCAGACTTGCTACCAATGCACTATGACAGCAAACAAGGGAAGAGGTGATAATTTTTTATATGGTTTCTATGTTAATGGTAAATTCTGACAATGACTTAAACATTCTCAATAATGTTTTTTTTTTTTTTTTTTTTTTTTTTTTTTTGTGTGTGTGATGGAAACCAGACAACTGTCTTATTGAAAGAGATAATGAGCATTACATTTATTCAAATGAGCATCACCCAGCTTTCCAAGACAATCTTCCCAATACTTTGTAGACATCTCTTATAGCAGCAAAACTGAAAACACTTAAGGTTTGCCAAATATGAAGGAAAAAAAGAAAAGCAGTTTACCTTTATTTGAATGTAATAAAATGCAGTTATTTTTTGTGAACATCATAATTGTGCACCAAAGCACTGAATGTGCTATTCATATTGCATCACAAGTAGCTATGAAATGACATCATACCAAATAAGCAAAAAAAAAAAAAAAAAAAGAATAAATAAATAAAATAAACATCAAATGCAGCAATATTCTCTCCTAGATTATCAGTCATTTGTGTGTTCAAGTGATGATCTTTTTGTTAGAAAACAATCGAACTGTTGCAAGATTGTGGGGGCAGTGCAAAATGGCAATATAAATATCAGAATGGCATAGTACACTGTGAAAATTCTTACCCAATAGAATTCATATGCCTTGGACTGCATAAGAAGAACAAATGTTTTTGACAATATACAACTTTATGACTCCTGCGCAATCTGAAATCAACCTAGCAAAACCTACTTTGCATTTTACATTTATTCTAGATATGTTTATATATATATAACAATAATGCAGAGCATACATAGCTTCTCCAGGTTCATCATCAGATGCATAAAGTAGGCTGTCTGGATTGGAACTGCATTGAGCAGGCAAGCCACATAGGAGACTCTGAGCTTCAGAACAATCGAAAACTTCATCTACGTCAGACTCAGTAGATGAAACATCAGATAAAACATTTGTAAATGAAGGCATCCTAAAAGTAAAACATTTTATAATCAGAAAAATAAAATTTATTACCTAGAAGAGCTAAAATAGAGTAACTATTTTACATTCCACTATCAAAACTAAATTGATGAGCTTAATATATTTGAAAATAATAAACTTTTACACAAATAAACACATTACGCAAAATAAACAGTGATCTGTTCATCGAAACTTTTCACAACAGGAACAGTGAGAGATTAGCAGTATTTTTGCCAACTTTCATGGCTGATGGGAAAATATGTAAATACTGAAAAAAGCAGCTAAATTCCTTTCCAATTTCAATTTTTAACAGTTTGACAATCACAGACTCTACTTTAATTTGATAGAATAGGGATTAATTGTAGATGTAGGGATTAATTGAACATTTTATAGTTTGGTTGCGTGTAATATCTGTTAGATGAATATATTTTTCAATTAAGATGTAATGTACTTTTGTCTTTTATAAACACTTCTTTCATTCTGATAGATTCCTTAAATAAACTAACTCCACCAAATTATTAATGGAAGTTAAAATAATAGATACATTCTAAATAAAAAAAGCCAATGTTGAAAATGTAATAACAAAAAGATTAGTAAATTAAGAGCATAGCCAATAGATGGAAAAGTTGCTATATGCAGAAAACTTCTTCATGAAATCACCAGCATTACTGCCATTTTGATGGTATTTATATCTTACATGTTCTTTGCAGAAGTGGTTCTTTTAAAAAATTCTTCTAGTTAAAAAAAAAAAAAAAAAAATTCTCCACCAGTACTTATACATTTTCTTATCAACCATGAAACCTGCCAGGCTTATGGAATCATGTTGGAATTACAGGAGCAGATCATTTTTAATGATTAAAATAATAAATAGATACAAATTTCGGATATAGGAAATAAAAAATTACAGAACTCAAGCTTTGTGATTATCTAACAAACAGCCATACACATTTTAAGAGGTGGAGAAAAAGTATCACAAAATTAGTTCATAGCATGATGATTAACACAGTGTAAAGTTCCAAGAATTTAAACAAGTCTTGTCAATGTGCTTGAGATATATCAATCAAACTAAAATAGTTAAAATTTTGCATCAAATAACATAAATCTTATGTCCGACAAGAAGAAACAAACAAATCTTTGACAGCCCATTTGGAAATTTAATCACTGTTTTCATTGGTTTTGCAACAATAATTCATATAGCTTCTTCAGTAGGTGAAAGGAGCTTCTTTGAAGCTTTTCGCATTCACAAAAGTTTATATATTTGTTAATGGCATTAGCTTCAATTCAGTTCTTTCTAATGCTTTTAGAATTCTAATATCTTAATCTTTCGTTTCCTTACTACTTTCCTTAGCAGATGGTGCTACATTCATATAAAATTTGTATTACTTATTTGCATTACATTAATACACTAACACTTCCTGTATGGCCATCAGCATAACAAGCATGTTATTATCATTACTTCCAAATGCTATTTTAATTGTAAACTGTAACAAATTTATTTCTCAGTTAGGCTCTACAAAAAGCATAGAGGATGGCTATGTTAAAAATAAATAAGAGAAGGTGCCAAGCTTGACAAAAATTTAAGAGTTTTATTTAAAAGAAAAAGCTTTTTTTTTTTTTTTTTTTTTTTGAGGGGTAGAAATTGGAAATAAAGTGGACCAGGAAAACATTTTAAGTCTCTAAAAATTGTACTTCCAATTAACGTAAAATTCAGCTTAAGAAAAGGATGATGTATAATCTTTTTTGTTTAATCAAAAAAAGTTTATTTTTAATGAAGTGTACTTATGCTGAAATTAATCAATATTATTTAATAATAATATTTTTATTATCTGTATCATGTAACTGTTCCCAGTCGCAGATTCTCAATAATGGTCTCTGTGATAGAAGCCTTGTGGAAAGAAGTAACAAGCATCATATTTACTTAACTGTGACATCACCTAGCTTTCTAATATGTTCAATAAAACACTCCCAATAATGTGCAAACATGGCAATGATTTGATTGGTAAACAAATTTACCATATTTATGAAACACATTGAGTGTTTCATAAATATGGTAAAAATAGGATTATAACCTTTATTTCAATATAATAAAATAAAGTTTTTTTTTTTTTTTTTTAATTTTTATTTTTTTATTGTTAATGGGGCATCAACCCAAATTATATGCTAAAGCACTAAGCAGTAGCCTATTCATATCACATCACAAGTAGCCATGCAATGACATCATTAGGAATAAGGTGAAAGAACAAACATCAAATGCAGCAATCTTCCACCAGAGATTTTCAGTTGCTTCTTTATTCAAGTGACAATCTTTTTTTCTCAGGAGACAATGAAACTGTTGTAAGGCTGTGGAGCACTCCAAAATCGTAAAATAGATGCTGAAGCAGCACAATCCACCACTCTGTAGATTCCTACATAATTGAATTCATGTGGCATTGACTGCACAAGAAGACATAAATGCTTTAACTAATGTTAAACAAAACCTATATTTTTAAAGCTTCGTGCATAATCCGAAACCATTCCGGTAAAATTTATTATGAGTTGTTTTTGTTATTCTGTATTTAATACAATAGTAATTTTTTTGGTCATGCAGCTGTGTCACTGGGATTGCCATGTAGTTAGATATCATGCCAACATTTATATTTGTGGCTATTTGGCTGCCATTAAAAAATAAATAAATAATAATAATAATAAACTCTCAAATTTTGTAACAGTTGTGCAATTTACTTGCCATTAATTTTATACAATATAATAAAATAAGACATACGTAATTTCTCTTGTTTCATCATCGAATGGATCAAGTAGATCATTTTGACTGGAACTTTGTTTAACAGATACTTCAAAATGAAACCTCTCAGATTCATTGTCTTGATCAGATCTGTAACAGTCTGAGAGTACAATATGTTCTTTCTCAAGTGGTTCACCGATATCAGACTCAGGAGATGAAACATCAGATAAAGTATCTGTATCAGAAGACATTCTAAAAGTAAAATTGTTCATAATTAGGGAAATGTAAATTTATTACAAAGAAAAGTTATGATGGAATAAGAATTTTGCATTTCACCAACTAAAACTGAACTGACAAGAGTAGCATATTTTAAAATAATAAACTTTTTGCTGATTACACATTACAGTAAATAAAGAGTGATTTATTCTTTAAAAATTTTGCTGAAATGAATGGTGCAAATTTGGGCAGATTTTTAACAACTTTCACAATTGAAGGGAAAATATGTAAATATCAAAACATGAAATTAAACTCTTTCTTGATCCTACTTTTGAACAATTTGACAGTCAGAGGCTTCCAGTTCAACCTGATGGAATGGGTATATGTACTAATTATGGAACCTACAATGTGTCTGAATACTTTATAATTTGATGTCCGGAATAGCTATGGATGAATATGCTTTCAACCAAAATGTTATATGCTTTCAGCTGTAACAAATACTTATTTAACTCTGGCAACTCTCTTAACTAATGCCACTTGTTTATTAATGGAAGATAAAAGAATGGCTACATCCAAAATTAAAAAGTTAATGTTGAAAATATAGCATAATAACAAACAGATTGGAGCAAAAATCAGTAAAATTAAGGACAAGTTCACTAGATGGATCAGCTGCTACATGCAGAAAACACACTCATTAGATTGCTAACACTATTGCCATTTTGGTGATATTTATATTCAGCAGGTCTATTAAAAAATTTCTCTGATTTTTTGAAAAAAATCTGGATTTTCTCAACTGATATCTATGAATTCTTCCATCAACTATGAAACTGTAGAGAGATCCCACTAAGCTTACAACAATCATTTCAGCAAAAGTTTCAGGAGCATATTTTTTTCATTATTAAATTAGATAATAAAGAATACAAGTTATGGTTGCAGCATATAATACACTTAAATAATACACAATGAGAAAGGTGAGAAAATCACAAAATATGTTTATAGTATGATGATTAATACAGTGCAAAGACCAAAGAATAAATGTGGGAATTTATAGCATATGTTGTCAGTGTTGTTTGAATCAAACTAAAAGCATATTAAAATTTTACATCAAAGAACATGAATCTTACATCCAAAAAGAAGAAATACATAAGTCTTCAAGAAACTATCACAATTGGAAATTTAATCACAATTTTGACTTTGGTTCCACAAAAATTACTCATAGAGCTTCTTCATTAGGTGAAGTGAACGTCTTTGAAGCCTTTCACATTCACAAAAATTTATCTTTTTTTAGTTTGTGATATGAATTTCAAGCCAGTCCTTAGTAATGTTTTTAGAATTCTCATATATTAATTTTTCACATTTTATTACCCCTTTCCTCAACAAATGCACAAAATTTGTATGAGTTATTTGCATTACTTTAATATAGTAATTCAAGTGCGAAGTAATGAAGGACATGCATATCTGGTTGGTAACAAAGTTAAATATGTATTTATCCCGTGCCCTCCACTTACCTAGGCATAAATTCTCAAAATTTAAAGCACACTCTAAAAGTGTGCTTTGAAAGTTAATAGCAAACTACTTCGAAATTACATGGCCTTACAAGGGCTTAGTGCTTCTGAGTCATTTAACATGCCTCGGTTATAATACAAAAAATATGGCACAAAACTACATAGAAATATTGCACCATGGGAGTGAAATTTCAACCCGGAAGAAAAAAATACGCAGATGTTTGCTATATAAACTGCACTACATAGATCGTTGCATTATGTAAATGCATGATACATGCTTTCCTTAAATGCACTAAATAAGAACATTAAACTAAATAAAATTCACAATGCAAAAATACAATATTAAATTATGATGCATGTAAAAGTCTCTTTGTATGCACATACATAACATATACGGTTACACATCACATTAGGTTAAACAAATAATGCATAGATACAGTATTAAATTATGATGCATCTAGTATTAAATTATGATGCATCAACTAACAATTATTATACACATGCTATGCAGCGTGCACCCTTATGTATCACATAAATACCTATATATAAAATATAATAAAAAGTCATTAAGCTAAGTAAAATACACAATATGTAAATAAAATATTAACCCTTTGTGGCTCGGTGTTCCACTATATGGAACACCCAAATTGAATCGCTTCCGAAACCTTTAAATTCAACCGTAAATAGATAAAAATGCCTTTATAATATACTTTAAACTTTTCTTTTTAAACAGTAGATAGCAGCATATCACAAGGAGACACAGAATTTTCATTTATGTGTTATTAAAATCCACTTTTTCAAGTAATTTTCTCTATTTTTTTATGATACAAAAAAATTTTATTTGGAAAAAACATTAGGCAAAATTTTGCTGGCTGTACTCCAAATTATTTGTTCTATATTTTTTTAATCTTTCATACAAAAACCATAAGCAGAATCATTGAATAAAACCAAGTGTTCCATTAGCGGGAACACTGTGCCTTTAGCGATCTCATGCTGGTACGAATCAGAACATCTGTGCTTAGGAGAGAACATCCGTTGTTTACGTTTTCTGTTTCCGTTGTTTTGGGGAGGGGGATGAATTCAAACAAAGCAGTACTGAGGGGTAAGGTGTGTTTTGTGTTATGAAAGTCCTAATATTGGCATCTCGAATTTTTTGGGAGTAGTTTTTAGGCAGGAATTTTATTAGTAGCTTGACTCATCTTTACTTAGACCTGCACTAACTTTTTGATGTCGCATTTTAGTCTCATTCTCGTTTATTTTCAATAATTGTGTAGATATTTTTTGTGTATGTATATATTATAGGCTTATTTTTCTTTATTGTTAATATTAATCGTAGTTAATTTTTTTATTATTAATTTTCCGTAAATGGCGCAGAGAGGTCTAACTCTTTCCACCTATGACCAAACATACACACACACTATCTTGTTTGCATTGTAGCTAATTATCTGGACAGAAAATAAACAACAATGAATAGTTCAAGTAATATATTAATTGCACTGATGTCATCCAAGACTTAAACTCCTTGAGTTAAAAGCAATATTTTTTTCATTTCACGTCTTATGAAAAAATGTGATGGAAGAATGTTAGTATGAAGATTTTTGTAATTCTCAAATTTCACTGAAGTAATGCAAAAACCACACTAAGAAAATTCAATAAATGATGATAATTTATAGTAATTTTCACAATACAACTTTTGACTGATAATAGATTAGTATCTTTTAAGTCTGAAAGTAAATGAAAATGAATTTTACATCAAATTGTTTGGAAGAATTTGGATTAATTAATTTTTACTTGGAAATCCTTTTAGCACCAAACATAATGAATGAATGAAAATTAATTCATATAAAAGAGCTGTCTGAAATCTTATACTAAAGTAATTAAACTATGAATTTCAAATTTTGTTTTTAGATGTTCATATTTTTCCTCAATTTTTATGAAAAAATTACAAAAGTGTGTTTACGTTTACTTTTATGCAGTTTTTCAAAACAAAAAAGGTGATAGAACATATTGAAACAAAATATTTTTTTAACAGGACACATGTTTCAACATTAAATGGTTAGATATTAGATGCTGGCGCACATTTTTCTCCCCTCCTTCTGATACACAAATTCTTTTCCAAGTCATACATAATATCTAATTCTCTTTCATTTATATACTGACCTATGCTAACACAGCTTTCACTATATTTTAGATATTAAACTCTGAATGTGCATGTTTCAGATAACATAGATGTAATTTTGCATGCATTTCAGATTGCATGGAGCAATCATAATTCTGGGAAGTATGACAGAATTCAAAAGGTTAGAAAAAACATGATCTATGCACTCAAGTAAGTATGGGCATAACTACATACATTCTATAGATTTAAAAATATAACCAAATGTAACTTACTGAGTGTCAGAATTTCCGTTATTGGTTGATGATTCACAAAGAAAATGTTCAGTAAGTGCTAGGGGAGGATAAACCTGTATATATGTGGATCTTCCTATGGAGAATCCAATACTAGAAGATGAAAGTGACTCACCTTTTGAATTTATTCTGAAAAGGTAAAAAAATATCAGAGAAGTATGTTTACAACAGGATTATAAATTAAATATAAATTATGAAAATTTATGTTTCAATTAGACAGATTTTTGAAAAGTTACATTTTCTTATTGTTACTGATGATTACTAAATTTTTAAAAATACCAAAATTACTGAAGATCCAGTTTTTTAGGATTTCAGTTTTCAAATAGTATGACAAAAAATTTTCAAGCAAATACAATTTCATGCAGAAATATAAGTGATACTTATATTTATATATGAATATACTTTTGGATTATATCTTATGAAAACATCATGTTTTAATAAATGGAATTTTGTGAAAATCCAATACCAGGATTTATTTAATTTACAGGGAAGGATAGTTAGAATACATGTTTCTAAATTAAAATGTGATAATTTTAGACATACAATAAGCACAGCATATATATAAACCAGCAGAAATCTATACCTTTTTTAAATCTGTTATATCAAATATCAGTCACACTATATATCAGATATTATATCAGATCATAATCGGGTATCAATTTTTGTTTTAACTTAAAAATTCTGCTTTCAATAGAAGTCATCATTATGTTATATTTTTATATTTTTACAAAAGGGAACAGCAAACAAGTTTCAAAATGAAATCTAGGTTTTAATTTGGAGATAAACAGTAAGATACAAAATAAGTATAAAATTTTACATAGAACAGAACTGATACAGAAGTGTATAAAATTTTACATATAAGGCAGATGTTTATTATCTAAATGTTGAAACTGTAGAATACAGATTAACATGAAAAGAATGTCGCTTTCTACATCAATTTAGCAATTTTGGTACTTTTAGGATTATTTGCATTCTCCAGCAAAAAGTCATAAACTCTTTGTTTAAATTTTGGAGAGAAACATTTCGTTGAATATTCTTACTTCTATTTTGACGCAGTTCTACTATTTTACATTTTTATTTTGTACGGAAATGTATGTATACTTTTCAAAGGTAATTATAGTCATCAATAGCTGTGTTTGGAAACGATTTCAATTATTCTTCATATTACTTATTTCACTGTCAAATATTCCTTTGCCCAATAATAAATAAAGAGAACAGCTGTTGTAAATGAGATATAGTTATATGTAAACCAACCTGCATTCTGACACTTGCTTGCAATTTTTCTCATTGCATTTCCATAAATTTCAGTCATTTAAGAAACACAACTTCGTAGAATGAGAATTTTTGCATTCTCAATGACTGGGCAAAATGCCATATTTCTGATGAAATGCAATGTTTCTTTTTCATCAGCTAGTAAATTCTGAAGTCCTGTTATAATTTGTTATGGCAATATATATATATATATATATACTCAATGCTAAAACAAATTTGAACCTCCTTTTGCAGACTGCCAAAGCTGTCATCTTCACCTACTATTTGAAGAGGCTTTATAATAGACATGACAACAACAACAAAGCATCTCACATTAATTAACCAGTTATTACGATTCAAGTCTTTTCTATAATTTCTCCTTTCCGTATTCCTCACTAGAATGAAAGGCTGATCATTGGAATATGGTAACAGGTAGTTTGGCGACACTTTGGAGGCAATAAAGGTTACTACCTAGAACTTTGGTAATAATGTGAGAAGTAGTCAATTCCGATTACGCATTATTTTGTGTGAGGGAAACGAGAGATCGTGAGATATGTCATGTGACATTAATGGACGAATTACAGTTCTTTAATCGGAAAAGGGGGTAAATTTGGAAAAATAAGTACTATATTATTTTGTATTAAGCTTCATTGTGTGTTGTGTGAAATAGTGTTGATTAATTTTCGGATTGCATGGCGCTATGTAAAGTGAATTCTAAATTTTTAATGCGTTTATCTGATAATAATAATAACTTGAGATTGTGTGAAAGGAAGTTTGAATGGCGATGCAAGAAATCTGGTGAAAATGGACATTTTGTGAAACGGAGTGTAAAGAAGGGTACGTGGTTTGCTGAAAGTAGTTCGAGTAGGGGTGAAATTTTATTAATTTCTTATTACTGGGTGAATAAACTGCCAGTTGACTACTGGATTTCGGATTTAGAAATTAGCAGTAGTACTGCAGCCGATTGGAACTCTTTCTGTAGGGAAGTGTGTGTTCCACGTAATGAAGATTCTGAAGAAGATTAGGTAAGTTAGTATTTTTAATCATTTGAGGATATTATTTTTATGCATTGTTCTAAATGTAAGGAGTAAATAAATTAATATGGTATTATTGGAAAATTGTTATTAGCAATGATTTAATTTAAAGTAATTAGGATTGTAATCTAATTTTTATTAATTTAATGTATGTGCTTATTTATATTTTAAGTAGTGTTTTTTAATTTAATTATATTTTAATTTAATGATCGTGATTTTGTGAGTTATATGTTTGTAGTATTTTGGAATACGTTTGAGTAGTATATGTTGAGTATTTTCATGTATTTTCGTGAAATTTTTCTAATTTATGAGAAAAAAGCAGTGTACATGGATATAGTGAAGAGTGTGCACAATGCCATTTTTGTGCAATTCTGGGATGTTTTTTTAAGTAAAAATAAGTCGACGTGTACATGGTTTAGTGATATTTTAATTAAATGATAGTTATTTTGTGAATTTTATGTTTGTAGGAATCTGGTATACGTTTCAGTTGAAATAAACGTGTATGGAAATAATTTAAATATTTTACACTAAGTATTTGTAACTATTTTTAATGTTTGCGTATAAATTCGTTGGTCACGTTTATAATATAATAGATAATTTAGAGGTAAAAGCTTTTGGATATTTTATTTATTTTATACGTGGAAATGTTCATTCTTGGAAAAGGTATAATTCTTCGTGATCAGGTAATTTCATTTATGTGCTTTTTACTGGATTTAAAGATTCACAAAATTTTCATGCATTTTTGTGAAATTTTTCTAATTTATAACAAAAAAGCAGTGTACATGGATATAGTGAAGAGTGTGCGCAATGCCATTTTTGTGCAATTCTGGGATGTTTTTTTAAGTAAAAATAAGTCGACGTGTACATGGTTTAGTGATATTTTAATTAAATGATAGTTATTTTGTGAATTTTATGTTTGTAGGAATTTGGTATACGTTTCAGTTGAAGTAAACGTGTATGGAAATAATTTAAATATTTGACACTAAGTATTTGTAACTATTTTTAATGTTTGCGTATAAATTCGTTGGTGACGTTTATAATATAATAGATAATTTAGAGGTAAAAGCTTTTGGATATTTTATTTATTTTATACGTGGAAATGTTCATTCTTGGAAAAGGTATATACTTTTTCGCGATCAGGTAATTTCATATATGTGCTTTTTACAGAGTTTAAAGATTAAGAAAATTTTCATGCAAATTTTTTTAATTTATGAGAAAATAGCAGTGTAGATAGCTAAAGTTAAGAGTGTGTGCAATGCCATTTTTGTGCAATTCTGGGATGTTTTTTTAAGTAAAAATAAGTCGATGTGTAAATGGTTTATGTGTATGTGCTATTCTGAAAAATTCGCAAGGAGTTTGTGATTGTGCACTTTTTCCCAATTTTGCAGTTAATATTTGTCATGATTAAGCAGTTTTGTTACATAAAATTTCTAGCATAAGTGTAATTCGGCTAGTAGATTGTTGAAAAAAGTGTTGAGTAAATAAAAAGAAAAGAAACATGTCTTTAACTTCGTAAAGACAAAATGGCGGCGAAAAAAAAATAGAGGGTTGCTGTAGCAGAGTTGATCGCCAAATTTTCGCCAAGTTACCATAATCCAAAGATCAACCGAATGAAAATTAGCTTTGTGTGTATTTATGGCATGGGTTTTGAATCTTTAGTTGAGAGAAGTCTGTCTGAGGCAATCATGTCTTGCTGTTAGCATGTTTAGTCAGCTCTCTTTAAAAATATATATTCTGGCTTTAGCATTCTTGTACCTGATGCTTAATATATGTGCCAGTAAAATATATCAACTAGCTTATTCTATTGCAATGCTTTGGTCTCAGACTACATTATCCACATTCAAATTGAATTGTCTGTTATGTTAATTTAAAATATCCACAAGCTGTGTAAATTTCATCTGTAGCACAAGTTGTGCCTTTGTGTTCAAACTGAGAGTAAAATAAAAAGGTTATTTAAACCTCCTCCTGTATTTTTAGAGCTGTTTAAGATATAGCTGTAACTCACTGTCTAGTAGGGTCTGCAGATATTAATTTTAAGGGTCTGCAGATATTAATTTTAGTTTTCACTTATAATAGCAACTCTAAAGATTCTTTGATTCGCAAATATTTTAAGTACTATATTCTCATGCAAAAACAGCAGAGTTTTGTTAATGCTTTAGTTTTTAAACTATCAAGCTATAGAGCAAATGAACATTCAGTTATTCTTGTTATTATTGTATTCACTTTGTGTTCTTGGAATCTAAGCTAAAGCTGGGAGAAGATTGAAAAAAGCATTTCACTTTAAATAAGCTCTCTCATACATTTTACTGGCGCATTTATAAAGCATCAGCTAACAAGAATGTTAAAGCCAGAATATTATTTTTAAATAGAGCTGGTTAAAAATACTAACAGCACACCATTATCAGAAGCTCTCAAGAAAGATTTAAAACCCTCACCTTAAATACACACAAATCAAAGAGTGTCACAGAAAACAAGCTGTTTCAAAAGTGAATATGGTGTATAGTGAATAAAAAGGGGAGATCACTGCAGATATATCTGCAAAATACCTCAAGAAAATCATTAAGGCATTAAGATTTTCTTGAGGCATAAAATTAAACTTTTTTCATGTCATATACTATTTTATTTATTTTTTCAATTTAAAAAAGGAAAAATTTCAACTTATTCAGATATATGGATAATATTTTAACATGTTAAATGTAGAATGGAAAATTGAGTAAAGCAATTGCACAGTGATAAAATCATGGAAAATTGTTCATATGCATATCATTCTAATTAAAATGCAGATAATACAACTTTCTCATTTACATATCTTTTCTGAAAGGCCCATTGAAAGACATATTAACTGCACTTTATGGTATTTTATCTTTTAATGCAGAATGCAGTTTTCCAGGTAATGGAAGGCATCATGATGAATATTGAGTGACAAAGTATTCTTTCAAAAGAAATGTTATTCAAATAAATAAAATTTAATTAATAATTACATTCCTTCCATAATAAAACATGTTGAGTTTGCAGGTTTTCCAACTGTCAGTAGAATGGGCTACTAATTACATTATAATAGCATGCATGGGGGAACGTCCTTATATGGCTTCTACATTTTATGGAAATTTTTCTTTGAAATAATCTCAGTAATGATCTGTGTGATTAAAGCCAGACAACTGCTTTGAAAGACATAATAGGCATCATATTTATTCAACTATGGCATCACAAAACTTTCCATTATGTCCACGAAAATCCTTGCTATAATTTGCACCAAAGCAATAAATGTCCACTGTGCAATGATGTCATTTCGAAAAAGGGGAACATCTGAATATGCATAAACTTCAAGCAGATTTTCAGTTACTATTTTGTTCAAGTGACAATCTTCCTCTCAAAAAACAATCAAACTGTTGTGAAGTTGTGCAGCCCTGAAAATAGCAAAACAAATGTCAAAGCGTTACTGTCCACCACTCTCTAAATTCTTAAAAATTCCTTGAAAAGGGTGAAAAATTACTTAGTGTCTTTTTTTTCGTCATAAAAATTTTGTAGGCTTTTTAAACCCAAATTTACCTTAATACCAAGAAATATTTTTTAAATTTGTATCAAATGAGCTACACTATTGATACAAACTTCACAACACAGAATTTTTTTTTTTAAATTCATGTTATTGGCAAACAAGCCAATTTTTTTTATGTATTTCAAAAATATTCAATATGCCCACCTTTGTTAATATGATAGACATCTATTAAATTTATTATTAGTATCACTATTTATCATACTTGTATACTGCTATATTCACACTAACCAATACTTTACCTATTTCATGCATGAGAAGACACAAATGTTTTCAAGAATGTTAATTAAAATCTACAGCTTTAAGCCTTCTATATAACCTAAAATCAATTTAGGACTTTGTATTTGTCTTTCATTTTTATATTTCTGTTGGAATTTTCAGAGCAGACATTGCTTTCATGGATCTATAGTTATTCAGTTAGATTTTACACCATCATTTATGACTGAAGCTAAACTAACATTTTGTACAACATAATTAATTAACTTACTATGAATTGTTAAAACACTAATGAATAATCTACTGTAAATGCAACATAATAGTATAGTATAAGACATACCTAACTTCTCTTGGTTTATCTTCAAATGCATAAAGAACGTCATTTTGACCAGAACTACATCCAACAACATCAGGTACAGTATTTGCATCTGAAGGCATCCTAAAAGTAAAATATTTCATAATTAAAAAAATAAGAATAATTGCACAGAAAAGTTATAATACAATACAAATTTTACACTGCACTTTCTAAACTAAATTGATGAGAGTAATATATTTAAAAATAATACCATTCTTGCTGATTATATATTACACTAAATAAAGAGTGATCTCTGCTTCCAAACATTTTATGCAATGAATGGCACAAGATCGGCAGGATCTCTGCCAACTTTCAATGTTTATCGGAAAACACATAAATACCAAAACATACAGCTACACACTAAACTCTCTTTTTAATAGTTTGAGAATTAGTGGCTTCTAGTTCACTTTGATGGACTAGGGTGTATCTAGTAACTGTAGGAGCAACAATGCTGTTGAATGTTTTATTGTGTGGTGCATGCAATATCTATTATGAATGAATATACTTTCCAGTCACAAGGTAAAATACATTTAGTTGCTTCAAACATTTATCTGGCCTTAACAATTTCCTAAACTTAATTATTAAAATCACTGACCTTTTTAATTTTTAACATCGACTATTTTATATTATTTTTTACTTTTCATATACTATTATATGAAACATGTTATATTTCACATACTTTTATATTACTTGTTACTTTTCATATACAATCATACTTTTTTTAATTTTTATGTTTATTTATTCATACTTTTTGTCGCCAAAGGGTTCTTTGAAGAAGAAAACCCAAATATTTTAATGAATTTTTTACAAAATTTTAAATGAATTGATAAAGATATCTCCACAACATTGTATCACTGAAATTTTCACTACCATATAAAATTTTCTCTAGTAGTAAAAGTCCATGGATCTAGCAGAATACTCTATTTTAGAATAACTCATAAAACATCCATACCATTCAGGATATATTTTTACGCTTAAATTAACAACCCTCCCCTTTTTTAATTTCTGCCACGACAGAATTTTCGTTTGGGATAAATTCAAAGTCTAACCAATCTTCTGGAGGGGTTTTCAGAAATTTGAGGCCCTGCCACCAACAGAATGCCATAAATGTTGTGGAATGAAGCTGCGAGATGCCACATCTGCATGATTCAGTTATCCTGGGATGTGCCTCCAACATTTTTGTTTTGAGAGTTCCTGAGTTACTGTTCCTCTAATAAAAAATGATTTGGCACCGCCTAACCGGTGTAATGGTACCGTTGCTGACTGCCAAAAGGCCTGGGTTTGAATCCCGGAGAAGGCATGGATGTTTGTAAATGTATAGTGCCCATATGGCATGGCAGCAATCTAAATATGGGGTGAGCCAAAAGTCCTCTCGTGTGGTTTGGTGGAAGGGGAAAGGGCTGGGAGACCCTCGGACCCATACCCCCGGGTGCTATCTATCAAAATTGGAAACGAAATTGAACTAAATCTCATGGTGCTCAAGGATGTTGCCAACCGCAGGTGTAATCTAGTGCTCCTTGCCAGGAGGAACTTTGTGGGCTTCAGCTGACTACGTCAGACAAATGAGCACATGCAACAACAAAAAATGATTTCGCGGCATTATGATGAACAGTAAGTGCGGTATTTATAATGAGCAGTAAATGAGTCATTTTAGTGTGGCAACAATTTTGAAAATCGTACCAAAGCTTTACTAAGATATACTAATACCATATACTAGGATTTTACTAAAATTTTTAATGATCTTTTTAAAGAAATTTTAAATGAATCAGGTAAAATCCTAGTATACGGTGCAGCCTTGGCGCGATTTTGAAAATTATCGCCAACACCAAAGTCTATGTATATACTATACACTTTATACTATCACTGTACACATAGTATTATACTATGTACATTTTTGAATGACCCGTTTACTACTCATCGTATATGTCCCGGTAAAGTCGCCAAAAGTAGCCAAATCCCGTGTGCACCGGATACTAGGATTAAACCGTGAACAATATTCTCGAAAATTTTCGCATAAATCTAAACTAACTAAATATGAAAAAAAGACAAAAAAAAAAAAAAAAAAAAAAAAAAAGCTCTTATAAATATACTATATTTAATATCGAAATAAAGTCGCTATTAAGACTATAAATTTTTATATTACCCAAGTACAGAAATTTTAATAATCACATGTATATATATCATAACGCAACAGATAATATAAACAAAATATTTTAACAGATGCAACTGAAATTAGACACACACGTTATAAAAATGACAAATTCGTACGCAAAGGGGCTACTGTATCCAAATATAATCTTCTTGCTAATTTTCTGCGAAAAGAAATTGATGACAACTCCACTGTCCCTCACAAATACTCGAAACACGTGCACTACTTCACTCTCCAGAGAAATTTACAAATAACATGTTTTGTACTCTTAAAATCTTCCTGCCCGCAGTTTCGAAAGAGAATAAAAATCAGGGAAAGAATGTACGAGTTTAGGTAGGTTGCCTAAAATCAATAGAAACCCTCTTTAAAGAGCGTTTACTATAAGAAAAATTTTACAGAAACTTCCACACAGAAACATTGTTTTAAAGCATGATAACTAAATAAATTTTCGTCCTCGGGCATTTGATATTTAAAAAAAAAAAAAAAAAAAAAAAAAAAAAAACAAAACCCTACTTCTAACCAACAGGCAAAGTAACCTCGCGCAAACCTGCAAAATATACGCGAAATATGAATCAAAATAAACCGGGCTCACCGGGCTTAGAAATATCTGCGATAGTATGTATTCCTGTGTTTAAAGTATTCCTTATTGCTTGTGTAACTGTTAATCACTTTCTTTTTGCTGAAATTCAACAGGAAGATTACTATATTTCTATTAAGTAGTCCCTTTGCTTACATATTTATCATTTCTAAAAAATATGAATCCAACTTCAGTTGCACCTTTATTTGTGCTTATCTGTAAAACTGCTTCGGTACATACATATTTCTTGCCGCAGTTTGGTGAATTTTACGGAAGAAAAAGAATTAGTACGAAAAGATATATATATAATAACATATATACATATTTTCCGTTTCAGCTGTACATTTATCCCAAAAAACAGTCAGTAAACCTAGTTGCAAACGAGTTTTTGTTTCTATTGCAGAAATTTCCTAGCGATCACTTCTAGAAAATATTCGAGCCATTATTACGCAAGCAATTTTGGTGCAAAATACTGCATTGCCGCAGAAATTTCACCTGTTTCTTCTATTATAGGGAAACCCCACAAGCACGAATTTTAAAATCGCGTTTAAGATTTAAAAAATAATTATAATTTTTATATAAAGCCGTTGGAACTTGCAGTTACGGAAAAAGAATGCATACGGAAATGGAGATGTTGGAAACTGGACGTTGCTACCTGGTTAACAGTTTAGTGTATTCTGAAACTCTGGCGATTTCTACTAAGGTGGTTTCGTAGTACAATCAGAGCTTAAATTGCGCCGGAGCCCGGCTCCGGTACTTCTTAATTTTGGAGATAAATCATAATTGTAGGCGGAGCGAACCAGAGCCCTAAATAAGAAGGCTCCGGCACTTCTTTTATGTAACTGAACAACAATTTCAGCAGAAATTTGGTCTCGAAAATTTTATTTTTTGCAGTAAAATTATATTAAAAATCTCTTATTAAATTTTAGTTTATCTCTTTACATTTTATTTAATGACTTAAATCTTTAATTATTTAAATAAATAATAATTAATTAGTTTTTATTTAATTAAATAATAATCGATAAGTAATAATTATTAATATTGATTAAATAATTAATAATTACTTTGATGATAATTGACTATTTAATTTTTAAATTATTAATGATTTTAATAGAAATTTTACTTATTTATTTACTTTTGTTCCTCTTCGCTGACGGTCTTCCATAGGGCTCCGGTACTTCTAATTTTAGAAATTAAGCCCTGAGTAAAATTGCTTATTTTTGCTATCTTTTGTTACATATATACGTCATTATTAAAATTTCCATTTTTGTGTAATACAAAAACTTTGTACCCTTAATAGTAACTTTTGCTTTCGATATTAAATATAGAATAAAGTTATAAGAGCAATTTTACATCAAGACAGAAGAGAAACACGCCTCAAAAAGTGTAGCAACAACCTGTGTTAGACGTAGATTTTTAGCATAGAAACTCGATTTCGAGGTCGAACAAAGTCCCTCTTCACCAGGAGCTAAGAAAGCTGCAGATTTCTTTCTTTCACAAAGAATTTGAAGCTTCTATGCTAAAAATCTACACCTAACACAGGTTGCTGCTTCACTTTTACCATTTTTTATATGTTTAGTTAAGTAGCTTAGATTTTTATGAAAAATTTCAAGAATATGATTAATTTCAAATTTCATAAAAAATTTTTTAAAATATTTTACTGCTAGAGAAAATTTCGCATTTTAATGGATGTTTTAATGACATAATATTATACAAAAATCTTTTCAATCTAATTTATTCCTAATTTAAGATGCACAAAAGGAAGGGTCAACTCCACTTCTTGTTCGATTCCAGGCGAACAGGTTTTTTCGTGGTGATTTTTCATAGTTTTTTCCATGCTTAACATGGATGCCAGTTTCCGTTACAAAGTCCGAGGAGGAGTCCATTCTAACCTCCTTGAGAAAGTCCTCCACAAAAGGTAGTGTATACGAGCCAGTTTCCCTTAAGTCCTCCACGAAGACATCCCTCAGGCAGATAGCTCTAGTGTGCTTTGCCATAATTAAGTAAACCAAAACGAAACCAAACCACAAAAGGTATCCCTCCTCTTAAGCAGGCCCACCAGCGGCCGAGCGGTAAAGTCGCTGAACACTGGTAGTTCGGTCCGAAGTTCGAATCCCGCGAACGGGCTGGCTGCATGGGCGTTTTCGTGGTTTTCCTCATGTGTAACGTTTATACGAGCCAATTTCCCTTAGAAAGTAATACACGAAGGCATCCCTCCCCTTAGGCAGATAGCCCTCGTGTGCTTTGCCATAATTAAATACACCAACACCTCTTAGGCAGATAGCCTTTGCAGACTTTCCCATAATCAAATAAACGAAACTAAACCACAAAAGAAATGTGAGAATCGTAAGATCTGAATGATATTTTACCATTTGTAATATGATCACATAAAGGCACCAAAACATAAATTTTGCGGAGAAACTATTGTTTAAATAACTGTCGGTAATACTTTTTGCTCTTCATATATTAATGAAACATACTAAATACTTCCTTGTAAAAGTGATTACTGCATTTGGTCCCAAATTTTGAAAATTTAATCACTCAGTCTATAATTTGAAAATTTTAAATCGTACCAAAAGCTGCTTTAGCAAGGAAGCACCAGCTAAAGAAATATCATTTTTATCCGGAGGAGGTGATCTTATTCAGTACATTTTAATTATATGATCTACAAATCTCAGTCTGTGTCACATTTAACTTTAGGTAGCATTATGCATGTTGAATTCTTGCTTGAAATTTATCTATTTTGTCACTTAAAATATATTTTTTATATTGGTATACTACTTACATATCTTGAAATTGCTACTATCTGTGGTCAAATGTTTGTTCGTGTTTGAACTGCTCATGTTGCAGATAAAAAACAAAGTTAAAAATATTTACGGGTGCCCTTTGGCGATAACTGGCGATTTTGAGCGGTACATGGAACCGAGTTTGTGCAATTCTTTAACTTATTATTTTGGCTTTGTGTAGCGGCGGTTTTAGCGCCAAAAACCGTCGCTGCACAAAGCTAAAATAACAAGTCAAAGAATTGCACAAACTCTGTACCCATGAACACATTGACCTATTTTCACTTAGAAAAACACCAGAGAAATGCACAAACTAGGCATTGCGCACTCCCTTGACTTCCATGTACATATCGATCTATATTCACTTAAAAAGTCAAGGGAGCAGCTAACAATAAATATATAATCTCAATAAGCTATATTTTAAATCAAACAATGAAATAACATGAAAAAGGAAATTCATCTTAGCACTACACAAAGGAAATATCCACTTAACCTTATTTACGAATTTCCGAGTCTTCAGTCAAACAAAATTCCTTAACAGCATCCAAAAATTTTCTAGGCTAATCTTTGGAATATGGTAACAGGTAGTTTGGCGACATTTTGGTAAGGCGATAAAGGTTACTAGCAAGGACTTTAGCAGTGTACATGCATATAGTCAAGAGTGTGCGCAATGCCATTTTTGTGCAATTCTCAGATGTTTTTTTAAGTGAAAATAGCTCGACGTGTACATGGATGATACCGTGTATGTGCAATTTGTAAAAACGCGGCAAGCAGCGGGCGATTCGGCACTTTGTCCCAATTTCGCACCCATGCCTTTACTTCGTGAAAACAAAATGGCGTCCAAACAAAAACTAGCAGGTTGCTGTAGCAGGGTTGGTCGCAAATTTGCGCCAAAAAATCGCTAAGTTACCATAATCCAAAGATTAACCATTTTCTTGGCGGCGCCACATAAATTCACAAAAATAAGAGTAAAAAATACATACGAAGTGCCGGTATCGTCCGACGTTCGACCGCACGCATTTCCATTCTACAAGGATACTTATGATGCCTGCTAAGTAAACCTTCATTTACACACTAGTCAATTAATGCGTTTTTCCCTTTCATTCCAAATCGTACAGAAACTTCAAATTAATCTTACCACATTCAGCCATTTTACCATTAAACCGCCGTACATCCTAAGCAACATCTAACACACAAACAAGCCCTTAATTTTTTCCCCATCATTCAAATTCACCGCAATCACGCAACCAATTACGTCATAATAGGGTTTCCATAGCATGCAAATACTCAGGTTACCATAAATGAAACAACAACTTGGCGATAAATGAAACAACTGGGATAATCCAAAAGGTATCCTTAAATCTAGTCTAACCAAAACAAAAGCATCAAGCATACTGAAAATTCTTCAAAATTTCTTTTTAGCTCAAAGGGACGGTAGCCCAGAAGCGCTATTAGTCGCCCTGTATTTATTTAAAGAAAATAAATAATGAAGAATCGGCATCAATGTATATATGTTTCTCGCCCTGTGAAAAACGAGGGTACCTAGAGTCATCAAATTTTGAATAACGTAATCCTCCAATGGAATATGAGCATCTGAAAGCCCGAATCTTGAATTTCCAATTTGTTTGAGGTACTTTTCCGTTTCGCCGGCGCAAATCTTGCCAAGTAGACTTTATTGGCGAAAACACACAATATACACATAAAACGTGTTGACAAATGTTAGTTGTAAGAATTTTTTATTTTGAAGGTATAAATATTTTAATGTAGTTTAAAATTTTGTAAAAAAGCCAATAAATAAAGACAATAAATTCGTAAAAAGATATTAATTTAAGAACTTACTATGCTTTCATCGTACAACATCCTGATTCGCTGGATCATATCATGTGACCCCAAGTGATCTCATCTCACGTAAACTACGCTACAAAAATCTAATTCTCTCAGTAATTATCTACATTAATTTCAAGTTAAATCTTAATTTGGGATACAAGTTTAAATGCAAGAATTATTCCAGTTCGTACGAATAGCTTACTCAGAAAATAAAACTGCAGTGCTTTACTTCGCTAGTGTATTCTCATTAGAATTGATGAATTTAACCCATGACTTTGCCTTTTCTATATTTTCGCCATCAGGTGAGCGGTGTGATTGCATCCTAATTGACTTAATTACCGCCCGCAAATGGCCTTAGGGCATAAAATTGAACTATCTGGTAAAAATTCTATGTAATTGTATGCCAATATTGAAAGAAACAATCAATCTGATAAGAAATGGTTGCAACTTGTTTTTAAAATGTAAAATTAAAAGGTTACCAGCGAGGATATTTCTTTTGGCATCGGTTGTACCATTACTAGCGACTTTATCGCTTGCGCCGGCAAAACGAAAAAGTACCTTGGTTTATTATCTATTTCATATTTTTTAAACTTTAAAGAATTTTTATTAAGAAACTCAACAATTTCAATGCGAGCAGTAGGCATACATATATACGGATATATTTATATTCAGCTATACGAATATATATTTAACTCAAGCGCGTAAGACTGTTTGTGGGAAATTTTAAAGATATGCTATTTTTAAATATTTTGTGATATTGATGTTAAATTGAATTCTATGTGGGTTAAATGCAAGAAACGTGATATTTAAAAAATAACGGTAACACACAAAACGTTAAAAATTTCGAATTTGTTTTACAATATATTTCATATTTCGTAAAAATTCAATGAATTTTTGATTAACAAACTCAACGATTTCAAAGCGAGCAACGGCAACATTACACGGAAGAAAACATTTTTATATCCAGCGCGCGAGACTGTCTATCGGAAATTCTAAAGATATGCCATTTTTTAATATTTTGTGATATTGCTGTTCAACTGAGTTTTATGTGGTTTAAGTGCTAAGAACATAATATTTAATAAATAAAGGTAATACACGAAACGTTAAATGAAGTTCTGTTGGGCGTAATATAAAATCTGAAAAATCTCTCTTTTTTTTTTTTTTTTTTTCCTGAGGTTATATTATTAATGAGGAAATTACAATTTGAATTTTATCTTGCAGTTGTGAGCATTAAACATTTATTTTTTTTTTCATATCTTTAAAATTTTTTATTATAAACTCTATGTATCAATGTTTCTTAATTTTGATAAATTTAGTTGTCAAAGAGGGTGTTATTCATGGAAACACGAAGGAAAGATAATGTATATTGTAAAATCGTTAATTTATATTCTGTTACAGATTTAATGATACAAAATTTTGTATAATAAGAAAATAATAACTCATTTTAAAAAATAAAATCATAGCAAAATATCTAGGTAATTTTAGCTTATTATGCTAAATTGGGATTTATGCATTTAAATCAATTTTAAATTTGACAGAAACAGATCTATGGTGGTCGGTGAAGTTATAAAACTAAGCAAAAGTCAGTCATAGACTGACATTGGTTTTTATAGAAAATTTGTCTACATTGAGGGACGCATGCATTGAGTCCCTCGAAATTGAGGGGATTGTTAATAAAAACTATTGCCTATCTAATGTTGATTTTTGCCTAGCTTTTAATTTAATATTTGCATATGCTTTTTTCTGTATACAGGACTATTCCATTTTTAATGAGTTTTATTTCATTATTTGAATTATGTGGTTAACATTAAAATATATATTTATTTATATGAAATGAACTTATTTTGAGATTGAAATAGTGGTTTATGAAATAATGAATCTTTTCTGACATATATATATATATATATAAACCCTCAAGAATTTGTTTCGCACTTACGCCATATGCAATTCAACAGCAAAATTACTTAAATGCACATATGTTTAGAATTTCCGATGCAGCGTTAAGTGTTGGCATAACACATGTTTCTGTTTTTCCCGCCTTTCTTTCCAGTTCCGCCCCTTTTCAATTCATCATATCAGTATTCAGTTTTCTTACTAAGAAGGCTTTATGAAACTTGTCTTTTTATTACTAACTTTTTGTGGGTTTGCTTTCTTTTTTAAATATCGTGTTCTTGGCGCTTACGTCGTATAAAATTCTATTCAACGGCAAAATCTCAAAGTATATAAAAACAGGGTAAAAGTATAGTTTAAGGTATCCCTTGGCGAAACTTGGCGATTTTTGGCGGTACATGAATACCGATTTTGTGCAATTCTTTGACTCGTTATTTTGACTTAAATCGCCGCTACACAAAGCCAAAATAACAAGACAAACAATTGCACAAACTCGGTACCCATGTACACATCGACTTATTTTCACTTGAAAAAAAAACTCCCCGAATTGCACAAAAATGGCATTGCGCACTCCTTTGACTTTATCCATGTACACGTCGACCTATTTTCACTTAAAAAAAAATCCCCGAATTGCACAAAAATGGCATTGCGCACTCTTTTAACTTTATCCATGTACACGTCGACCTATTTTCACTTTAAAAAAAATCCCAGAATTGCACAAACTGGCATTGCGCGCACTCCCTTTACTTTGTCCATGTACACATCGAGTATAAAATACATTTTAAACCAAACAATAAAATAACATAAAAAAGAAAAACTATGTTATACATTTAAGCACTACCAAAAGCAAATATTCACTTACCATGATTTTCGAGTTCGCTTCGTACACCCAGAGCCACGTAAAAATCAAAATATCAGTCATACTCAAATGACTTTTTTCAAACCAGGTACTCTTTCTGATCGAACGCTTCACATAGTGACCATCTGAACCTTTCTTCCTACAAACCCATTAAAATCCATCTAAACGGTTTTAACACACACCACAAAAACGCTTACAAAACATCCCATGATTCAAAATTTCCCAGAATCATGCACCCGATTACGTCACAATAGGGTTTCCATAACATTCAACTTCTCAGGTTACCATAAATGAAACAACAACTTGGCGATAAATCAAACAACTTGGCCATAATACAAGGGGTACCTTAAAGTCTACTCTACCTAAAAACAGCATATCTTTATAATTACCGATAGACATTCTCGTGCGCTAGAGATAAAAATGTTTTATTCCGTACAGTGTTGCCACTGCTCGCTTTGAAATCTTTGAGTTTGTTAATCAAATATTCGTTAAAATTTTACAAAGTATGAAAAAAATAATAAAACAAATTCGAAATTCAAAATGCGGCCTTTCTAGTGTCCATGTTCGTGTTAAGAGCTACGTTATTCAAGATTCGATGTCTCTACGTACCGTCGTTTTTTCGCAAATGTGAGAAATATATATACATTTATGCAGATTCTTCATTATTTAATTTCTGTAACTATAATACGGGGCGATAACATTTGGTGGCAACAATTTGAAAAGTGACACAACGCATTCTTTCGATGCAGTATGTCATTTCGAGACTAATATTCCATTGGGTACTAACGTGTCTTTTAAGTTAAAAATTTGGAAATAACGAAATCTAACTTTTAATGTGGTTTCCCAGTGCCTGTAGTTATACATCGGGAAAAGTTTTATACTCGTTATGGAAAAAATAAATAAATAAATAAATAAATATAAAAAAAAATACAAGAAGTTTGACTTCCGTATAATAAAAATTGATCGGGATATTTAATTTCAAAATGTGCAGCTTTTGATGTCATTTTCAACTTGCCTTCGGTGATGGGTTAATTAATTTAGAATAATTCCAGAGAATAAGTTAAAATGAAGTGCAGCAAAAAATGTATATCATTTAATAGGCCGTACAAGGAAGTCATGCTTTGTCTAAATCAGATTCTTTTTATATGTGTTTTATAAATTAAAGAGCAAAAAGTATACAAAATGTTGATAAATACCAAATCTTGATTAAAAGTACATTGCTGGCCATTAAAATTGCAACACCAGGAAGGAATGATCTGATGAACGTCAAAATCACGTGAAATGAAGAAGTTGGGATATGAAAATGATTAGTATTTCAGAGCAATTAGACGACGCAGGAGGTAGAAACGACATCTGAAGCACTGTATAAAAGAAAAGTTGTGTAGTGGATTTCTTATTCGGAAAGTGTTTTGTAAGGTTGGAGTTTGCTTAGAATACCGTGTTACGCCTCGAATAAGAAGAAGAAATGCTTACCAGCAAGTTTCGAAATTCGACAGAGGCACGATCGTTGCCTATCGAAAGTGCAGATTATCGTTCCGTGATATCGCCGGTAGCACTGGTCGACATTCAACCACTGTCATGCGAATATGGAATCAATGGATTTCTGAGGGCCACACTGAACAGTATGCAGGATCTCAAAGCCCTCTCATGACTAACGCTAGAGAGTAGAGACATATGGTGAAGGTCTGCCCCGCAAAACCGTACGACCACATCACGGACCATTAGTCAGGAAATAGGTATGTTTGCAGCATGCCCAGCGTCAAGTCGTAAGGTTCGTCGACGTTTGCAGCGACGTGGATTATCCTCAGGGTAACCACTATTTCGGCTTCCCTTGACAATGCAGCATAGAGAGAGACGGCGACTCTGGTGCGCCGAACGACAAAGCTTGGTACAGGAGTGGCAAATTGTCGTCTTTTCAAACGAGTCTCGGTTCTACGTGCAGTATTCTGATAGCCCTATACTTGTCTGGAGTGTCCGAGGAGACTGCTTGCCTGCTTGAATTCGATATCGGCATAGGGGCCCTGCACCTGGTGGTTTGAGCAGCCATTGGGTACACGACACGCACATCGCTAGCTTGGATTGACGGTAATTTGAACGCAGATGGGTACATTTCTAACATCTTACGTCCAGTCGTTGTGCCCTATCTTCGAGGCCCCCAAATGCCATGTTCCAACAAGATAATGCAAGCCATATGTTGCACGTCGTGTTCTGACTTTCCTCGATACACAGGGTATTCGACTGCTGCCCTGGCATGCAAGGTCTCCAAATTTGTCACCCAATGAAAACATCTGGTCATGGGTTGCTGAGAGACTGGCCCGCCACTCCTCTCCAGCTAATACGGTTGATGAAGTGCGGCATAGACGTGAAGCAGTATGGAATGAGTCGCCCGTTTCTGTCATCCAAGCCTAGTTTGACTCAATGCTTAATAGAGTAAGGGCCGTTTTAGCTGCCAGGGTAGCAGCAATTTCTACTTATTTCGCACCTCTATAAACCTCCAAAATGCTTACAAATTTAATAATTTTGTCTTCATTCTATACTGTTTACGTGCAATAAAGATCTTTTTTGTATTTGCTCTGCTTCATGGTATTGCAGTTTTAATGGCCAGCAGTGTAGTTTTCTATATTCATAAACTAAAACTAAACATTTGAAAGGTAAACGAAAGGCTGAATACATTCCTTTCTGAAACTACGAAACTTCCCCTTGTTAAGAGCCTTAGACAGACAGCCTTGTGTGCTTTACCATGCTCAAATAACTTAGCCTAACCCAGAAATGTATAAATATAATTATCTTGTATTATAAGCGATTTGGTTTATTTCATTACGGCAAAGCAAGTGACGGCTGTCTACCTAGGGGAAGGAATACCTTCGCTGAGGAATTTCTAAGGGAAACTGACGCGTATCAGTGTTACACAAGATGAAAAATACGGAAACGTCGACGGAGACAGTCCGTTCGCCTGGAATCGCACCCAAGTCAAGCTATTCAGTATTCAGCTACTTTACCACTTGGCCATTGATGGGCCTTGCTTTTTTGGCGGAAACGGCTCTGAGTGCAAAGTTCAAAACTTTCTTTTCTATGTACAATTATTCTATTTTTTGCTGCATTTGCTGTAGTTTTTTCCGGTATAAACTTCTGAAATGTCGGAAGGAGTTATGAATCAAATTCTTTACATTTTTCAGTTAAATTAGAAGATTATAAAAACCGTATGAATAGTTATATCAATGTTACTGAAAACTGTCTCTTCAATCTACTATGTATTTCAAAGAAATCCGTTGCAGCAGTGGCGGCTCGTAATAAGTTTCACTGTGGAACTGCAGCACCCCCTATTTCCACTTATTATTATTTTAAATATTTAATATAGTGTGCCCTTTAGTCTTTAGTTCTTTCTTTATACTTTTACAATACATAATCCTTAGGTGTCCGCCGATAACATCGCGGCAAAAACATCGTGGACGAAAACGTCGCGGAGAAAACAACGCAAGGTGAAAACGTCGTGCTACAAAACATCGTGGGAAAAAACATCGCAAAGAGAAAACATCGCAGTTCTAAAACATCGTGGTACAAAACATCGTCGTAGAAAATAAAGCGGTTCAAAAACATCGCAGTTTAAAAACATCGTCGTCGAAAATATCGTGGTAAAAAATAAAGTATCTACAAATCATCGCATGACGATAACATCGCAGACATGCCTTTTTCAGGTTTTAATAATTGTAAATGGATATTCCCATAATGATTTGTGAGCGCAAGGTGTAAAGAAGGATAAATTTTACTTTCACATATTTTATTAACGAATACATTTTTGCTGAAAACGTAAGAAGGAAACTTAAGCATATAAAATTAAATGTAACTTATAGATTATACTTTTCATGAAATATTACCAGTAAAAACTTTATAAAAATGATTTATTAATGGCCTTTGTTAGTTAACTATGTCGGTTTAAAACTATATTAAGTGCTATAAGTTGCATTAATTTTTTATGCTTAAGTTTCCTTTTTATTTTCTCAGCAAAAATTTATTAATTAATAAAAAATCTGAAAGTAAAAATTATCCTTCTTTCCATCTTGCGCTCACAAATCATTATGGGAATATCCATTTACAATTATTAAAACCTGAAAAAGGCATGTCTGCGATGTTATCGTCATGCGATGATTTGTAGATACTTTATTTTTTACCACGATATTTTCGACGACGATGTTTTTAAACTGCGATGTTTTTGAACCGCTTTATTTTCGACGACGATGTTTTGTACCACGATGTTTTAGAACTGCGATGTTTTTTCCCACGATGTTTTGTAGCACGACGTTTTCGCCTTGCGTTGTTTTCTCCGCGGCATTTTCGTCTGCGATGTTTTTGCCGCGATGTTTTCGGCTGTAACCAATCCTTAAGCTTAATGTTAGTTGCCATCCCCTACTTTGTGAAAAAAGTACGAAACTCTTTGTTTGGAACTGCGCGCTTCACAGTTCCAGCGACGTGGTGTTTAGTTGTTCTGCACATGCGCAGTTCATGAAAATTCGCAACCTTTAAAAAATTGCCTTACTGAAATTCAATCAACATCAAATGTAGATCAAACTATTGCAAAAGCAAGAGGAATTTAAAAAAAAATCTATATGATGATAATTTCAAGTTTTGGTTACAGCTTTTTTATCAGATGCCTCATGTTGAAATAATGTACAACTAAATGCAATCCAGAGAAATTGTGTTGTGTAAAGTTAACGAATATATAACAAATTTCAAAACTGCTATTTTAGAATTAAGAAACTCAAAGAACTGTAAGAATTTTTCAAAGACACTGATGGCAGAAGCTAAGGAAATATGTGACTTTATACTATGATATAATGCACAAATATTCTTCCACTAAACACTTAACAGCTGCTAAATTGTTAAACAAGAAATGCTTCGCTAGTTTTAAGAATGAACATTCTACAGAAGAAATAGTACTGACCCCTGAAGCATGTTTAATGATTGACAAAGAAAAGCTTGAAACTGAACTAAAAGTATTCTATTGTAGGTCTGATATCCATGAATACTGCAAATTAATTGAGCTAATGAAATTTATCTTCGAAAATAATCTAGATGATGTTCTTAGTGAAATTACGAAACAAATAAAAATTCTCTTGAGAGTTCCCATGACTACATCAGAGGCAGAACGCTGCTTTTCAACATTTAAAAGAATGAAAACTTTTCTAAGAAGCACTAGGAATTCGGAAAGACTAAATGCGCTTGCATTGATTTCAATAAAGAAAAATCTCCTCACTTGTCATCCAGAGATCAAGGAGAAAATTATTAATTTTTTCGCGCAAATTAAAACAAGAAGAGGGCCCACCAGCGGCCGAGCGGTAAAGACGCTGAACACTGGTAGTTCGGTCTGAGGTTCGAATTCCGCGAACGGGCTGGCTGCATGGGTGTTTTCGTGGTTTTCCCCATGTGTAACGTGTATACGAGCCAGTTTCCCTTAGAAAGTCCTCCACGAAGGCATCCCTCTCTTTAGGCAGATAGCCCTTGTGTGCTTTGCCGTAATTGATAAATCCAATCTAAAACAAGAAGAATGGATTTAATTTTTAGATGAATAGAAAAAGATTGGACTGTAACAATTTTGGTTAAAGTAATTAAGAAATATTTAATTTTTTTCTTGTAAGATTTCATGAAGTTTCAAAATAAATTTTCTTTTTATACACGTTTATTTCCTTTTAGACAATTTTAAAACAAAGGTTAAATTCTTTTGGAACAGCACCCCGACTAATTTTAGCCACGAGCCGCCAAAGCGTTGCAGGGACTACTTCTGGCATAATTCTCTCTACTTACACTTCATAACTTGCCATCCACCCATACGTTATGCTTCTATGAATTAAGAGTTTGTAATTCACTTGCTGAAGAAACGAGGAGGACGTATGATATGTGAGTAAATAATGATATTCTTTTTATTTTACACATCAGCATCTATTCTTAAACAACATGTACAAAAGAAATTTCTTTTTTATGAAAGCAATATAAAATTTTTTTGAGAATTTTATTGCTGGTAAAGGACTATAAAATAACAGAGCTCTATCAATCTTACTATTATCTTATAAATAACATTTTAAAAGTGATTCTTCTAAAATTAATTTCTAATAATTCTAATTCTTTTTAAAAGTGTTTCACAAACATGCTTTATACTTCTGTTACAAGACAGAACAATTTTGGTACACATTTGTTTATAGTATATCAACGCGTACACCTATAACATGCGGGACAAAGAACTGTGAATTATAAATAAAAATGTTAAATACGATTTCAAATAGTGTTTTACAATAATACTCATAATTTCGGCTTAATCCTTATAATTCAAATGTACAACCTAGATTACAATGCTTAGTGCTAAAATTTAAAATATAAAAAAAAAAAAAAAAAAAAAAAAAAAAAATCTGAAATGTTTCAGATTTTAAATTACGTCCAAAGGGGCGTTTTTTAATATTTTGTGTGTTACCTTTCTTTATTAAATATCATGTTCCTCGCACTTAAACCATAAGATCCAGTGCAACAGCAATATCGCAAAATAGTTTTAAAACGAGCATATCTTTAGAATTTCCGATACAGAGACTCACGCGCTGGAGAGAAAAATGTTTTTTCTGCACAACGTTGCCATTGCTCGCTTTAAAATCCTTGAGTTTGTTAATCAAAAATTCGTCAAAGTTTTAAAAAATAGGAAATCGATCATAAAACAAATTTCAAATTTCAAATTTGGTCTTCCACATGCTCATATTCGTTGGAGGATTACGTTATTCAAAATTCGATGACTCTATGTACCGTTGTTTCATCACAATACGAGAAATATACATACATTTATGCAGATTTTTCATTATTTAATTTCTTCAAATATAATGCAGGACTCTAACATTTTGTGGCAACAGTTTGAAAAGTGAACCGACATTTATGAGTCCGACGCAAAATGCCAAAGCGAAACTAATAGTCCTTCGGGATTCAAATCCCTTTGGACTAAAAAGTGTGCGTTTTTAAAAAAATCATCTGTATTCTCGCCAGGATTCGAACTACAGACTTCTGACTGTGAGCTGGACATGTTATTACTTACACCACCGGATCATGTGACAAGGATTGCGATAATTCTTTACATTCGAAGATATTAAAAAAAAAAAAAAAAACAGCGGAAAGAGGTATGAGGCCCAGTTGACCATATCTAAAGGGCCGTTCCCACTGGGGTTTATCTGAGCTAACGGAGTCAGTTCCCTGTGTCGACTAGCTCCGGTTTGCCTGCAGTTCAGATTTTTCAACTTGCTGCCCTATGCGGGAAAACTGGTTTTGGAAATGGGTCAGCTACGTCAGCCGTGTTCGTTAGCTCAGATAAACCCTAGTGAGAACTGCCCTTAAGAGGTGACGAATTTACAATAGCATCGAACTAAAATGCTGTGCACAAAATTTTAGTTCAGGCACCGAGGCACCACTGCAAAGACATAATTATCCACCACACTTTAATTCAGAGATACATAAAAAGACATTAGTCCCCCCTTTCCATTTTTGGTGCAGGAAGTATTAAAATCCTCCATGATCTTCTCCAAGATCCAAACTACTGACAAAGAATATCTATGAATCTAAAAAAACTACGCCAAAGCAGGGGTAGCTTCCTCATAGAGGGAAACAGGGGCTATCCGTCTAGATTTAATAACATTTTTGCGCATGCGCGAAACCAACAATTAAATGAAACAGTTGCCGAAACCGAAAATGAAATACTTGTTGAATTGGTGTCGAAACAAATCCAGCCTTTAATACCTTTTTGTGCTAGCGCGAAATAATTGTCGAGCCGGTGTCGAAGGTCACATTCGTCAAAAGTTCGAAGTTCCGAGATATCTTTTTTCTCCCCCTATCGACGTAAATTTACGTGATCTGCGCAGGTAGATTAATTAATGAATTATTTATTTTGACCAATAAAATATACGAGAATCCAAGTTCAAATTATTGCAAGAAATTTTGTCAAAGAATGAATCCTGTAAGTTCCTTGAATTTGTACAGTATTCCTTAATTTCCTGTACACCTGGAAATTTGGTGACAAAAATTTGTCTCTCCGTGATATAGCAGCGTAGTAGTCAAACTGATTTGCATTACTTCTACAGAAGCTTTCTTTCTTTATATACATATTTTTTGCTACTGATCCTCCAGCTGATAGCTGGACGTGCTAGCAATTACGCTAGGAAGTTAGCACTTACAGTAGGGGCAATTTGATAATTCGGGATGCATGTATTTATTAAATCTTGTTCTTAAGTTAATGAGGTTTTTCAGTAATTTCTTCATCTACAATTACCTTTCTTTTTTGGCACACATTATCAAAATTGTATTATTTTGTGTCAAGTAATCCGTATGGTGCACATTGTAATGAAATGATATTCCACCGATAATGAACAGAACATTTATAAAATAAAATTATAATTAAAAAATAGTTAAAAAGAGTTTCAAAAACGAAAACAGGAAAACGATAAAACAAAACACTTCAAAATATCATACAGTGACATCGCTGATAAATCGTTATCGCTTATATGAGAAGAGGACAGATTGCAAAGAATTACAATTGGGTTTCAAAGGCAAGCATAATTACTTTAATGTAACGCTCTCGGTGAGTTTCCCATGGAAATGAAACAGCTCAGCAAATTTAAATGTTATCATCATGGATCATAAGTCTGGCACCTGTTCAAACGATATATTGTATGGCTCTGCTGGTTCAGAAGTTTAAATCAATGTCCTTCAGTCCCTACTAGACTGATAAGCGAATTATCTCTGTAGTCGCAATCAAAATGATAAAGTCGTATGAAAGTGAAAGTGAAATTTAACAGAAAGCACAGAATGAAACTCCTCCACTTGAGGATATTTAAAGTACCATAAATTTTAATTTTAATTTAAGTGACGTAGTCGGAAATTACACAGAGTGATCTACTTAAGCTGGCTGAGGTCATTAATGGCGCATATTTAACGTCGTTTAGCAAAATGGCTAAAGTCGGAATAAGCTTTGGCAGAGCTAGAGATGGGACGTGAGCTTCAAGCGAAGCTGCCAGAAGCTCTAGCTTTGAAAAGTCCAGTCCAGTCCATGTCTTTATTGCCGGTCTATCCCGAGTAAATGGGACTCAAACCCTCGGCTTAAATACTTTACATGACTACTACTAACTACTCGGAATGCGCTTTACAGATACTCCGCGACCGTTCCAGTATGGGAACGAGGTACTCGCAGATTTGACAACAGAAAATGAAATTAAAAATCCTATTTCAAAACTAAAGACTGCCAGAGTTTTGGCTATGGAAACAATTTCAACTTCAAAATCTTGTCTCTGAGGTATCAAAATTAGTGCTGCCATCTTGCAAAACTACGTACAGCTATGTCAAGCGAGATTTTTCTCCCTGCATAAATATCATAACAACATACGAAAGTCGCTTAGTGAAGAGCTATCAGACATTCGTCTGAAATTATCATCATTTGAACTTGAAAACTGTGCAAACAAATAAAATACAACTACAAGTGGCTGACTAAATGTTTATACGTTATGCTACCTCTTTGTCTACAATGGTGCTATAGTTAGCATAAATTGTAACTATCATCTGTAATGGAAAACAGAAGTTTCGAATAACAAGTAATGAACAATTACTGCAAAAAATATTCTACCTTCGTTCGATTACCTAAACAATGCATCATTAAAAAATGATCTAGAAATTTAATTGGTGCAATGTGAAAACTACAGATGCCCCAGAGACATTTCCAAAGGAATTAAGTAAATTTATACTACCATAAAAAAGCAAAAGTATTTTAAATTCCATAGCATAGGTCAAAAAAGTATCCTACTTTTTTCTAAAATGAGGGGAAATGGGTTTATATTATAATTAATATTCTGTAGGATGTTCCTTAGACGTAATAATGACTAGATGAATTTCAGACTTGATGGCATGCTTATAACTAGTTTTTTAAGAATAACTTTATGTTTCATACATTCTTACTCTAAATGTTGTTTTAGTCTTCTTGTTTGCAATTGGACAATACCTTTATTTCTGATCCTTTGACCTCATTCTTTTGTCAAATGTTCAATTCGATTTATATCTGGTGATTGTGGAGGTGTTTCAAGTACAGGGTGATCAGCGAATAAGCCCTGATTTCAAAATTAAATATCTCTACAACAAAAATTGATAGAAACATGCGGTAAACTGTACATTTATTAGCAAAACTGTAAAAATGGTGTACAAAAGTTTAGAAAATTTAGTTGCGAAAATCATTAACAGATGGCGCTCTGCACTGAAAACTCTTTCCCTGAAAGGATAAAAAAAAAAAAAAAAAAAAAATAAAGCAGTTTTTGCAATCAAAATACAACTTTTTCAAATTGTTCACCGTTCGAAACAATGAGGTGGTGTAAACGAACAATGAAATTTGACATCAGGTCTTGCAATGTCTCGACGGAATCACATGAAACACCAATCAACGATTGAAGCTCATCTAGAGTAGCAGGATTGTTTCGATAGACAGCGTCTTTCAATGCGCCCCACAGAAAGAAGTGACAAGGACTCAGATCGGGAGAATATGAAGGCCAAGCTATTCCTGTGTCAGTAAATTGAGGATAATCTAACGCAATTACTCTGTTTCAAAAGTATTCATGAAGAAAGTGAAATCCTTTATTTTTTCAATGTGGTCGAGCCCCATCTTGCAGGAACCAGTCGATACCTGGTCGATCTTCCAACGCTAGTTGAGTGCTGACAAATTGTTGCAAAATTGTTCCAGTAGTTATAATTTCTCGTACGAAAAAGGGTCCGATAATGTCTCTGGCGCATACCGCAGCCCATGCCATTAACTTTAGGCGAATGCAGTGCTTTTTCTTCACACAAATGAGGATTTTCGGTACCCCCAAATCTCCAGTTTTGTTTATTAACGATTCCATTCAAATGAAAATGTGCCTCATCTGTGAACCAGATGCAGCTCACATCAAATCTGTCGTTGTCAATCATTGTTAGAATCTGATTCCCAAAGTCAACCCTTTGTTGCACAGCTTTCATGGGTACGGCTTGATGACTTTGGATTTTGTATGGAAACAGGCGTAGGCTATTTTTAAATATTTTTTGTGTGCTCGTGTACTTCAAACCTGTCTCTGATGCAATCCGTCGGATGCTTTTCCTAGGATTTTCCTGAACAAATCCAGAAACTTTGGCTGCATTTTCAGGGGTGACTATAGTTTGCTTAGGCCCAACATTCCCCTTTCGATCATCAGCCACGCTGCCACTCCATTCGAATTTCGCGAAGAGCATGCGAATGGTTTTCGCATCGGGTCCAACTGGAACATTGAATCGGTTTTGAAAACTGCGACGTGTTGTCGTAGGACTGTGTTCTAATCGGTGAAATTCCAGAACCAAAATACACATTGTTCAATGGAATACATTATTTCATTTTCTACGCTAGCCTCTTTTCACCAGCCAACAGTTGTACTGATCACTTTCGACTTCGAAGGACATTTTAAAGGCTATTGATAGGTCATTGCGATTAGAGCGCCATCTGTGAACGATTTTCATAACTAAATTTTATAAACTTTTGTACACTATTTTTACAATTTTGCTAATAAACGTACAGTTTACCTCATAATTCTATCGATCTTTGTTGTAGAGATATTTAATTTTGAAATCAGGGCTTATTCGCTGATCACCCTGTACTTTTAATGTGTTGTACAACAGACAAAGTCTGGTATTTAGCGCTTTATGTTTCGGATCATTATTCTGCATGAACAAAAAAAAAAAAAAAAAAAAAAAAAAAAAAAAAAAAAAAACTGTCGATAATCCCATAAACAGCATTGGCACGTAAATTTGCTTTCAAAATGTTAATATGCACCTTATGGTTCATTATGCCATCGATAAAATGTAGTTTCCCTGCACTTGTATAAGACATGCACCCCCAAAACTTAAAGGAACGTCCGCCATGCTTTACTGTTCGTCGGAGATTTCTCAGTACAAATTCTTTATTTCGTTGTCTCCATACATTATGATTACCATCTGCTTCAAATAAGTTATGCTTACTTTCATCTCTAAATAAAACTTTTTCCAAAAGTTTAAAGGCTCATTTACACATTTTTTCGGCAAATGATAGCATTTCCATTTCGCTGAATTCAGTCACGAAATATTTTTTTCGATCTGATCTCCTTCATAACCAAACTCCTTAAGGGCATTTCTTACAGTTTGAGTACAAACGTTTTTCTGAATCAGGAGTTTCAGTTCTGGGCCATTTATAATGTCGGAACTTTTCTAAGTTGTAAAAGATATCGTTTATCATGCCTGGTCATCTTTTTTACAGTCCGTTTCTTGTCCTGTTTACAAAATTTGTTGACTTCTGATGCCTTTTTGCTATGTATTTTACAGCTGAAAGTTGGTCTTTTAATAGTTTGAGTAATTTTCTCATATATTTCTCTAGATTCCCTCATGTTAATTACAATTTCCCTTTCTTCAGTCGTAGTTCATTTTCCTTATAAAGACATTTTTAATTTCCCGTTTAAAATTGCAGAAATGAGTATGGTTCAAGCCCCAAACTTTCAAATAACCTTAAGAAAATGCTGTTTCTCGCAACATTTAAGGATGTTTTCAAGTGTTAATTTAAACTTTGTAACCCTTCTAATAACCTAAGAATGGTCAGAGACGAACACTTTTTTCGCGATAAGAACAGGTCAATTACAAGAAAGTCGCTTTTATCCCAATCAACTTTGTTTTTTCAAATATGATTTTGCATTTATGACCAGAACAGACCTTGATAAAGCCTACAATGAAAGAAAGTTAACAATGAATAAGCAGAACTCTGCTTTTATGTCATTTTTAAGACATTATTTAGTAAAGTCTAATACTTTTTGACAAAATGTAAGGCATTAATTAGTAAAGAGGAATACCTTTTGACAACTTATATGTAGTTTAAAAAAAAAAAAAAAATCGGTTCAACTCAACCGTAATTTTGCAGAGTTCTTTTATTTATTTATTTGTTTTTGGGCACAAAGGGCAATAGCCCAGAAGGCTATTAATTTAAAAACGGCATTTTGCGACGATACACTTTTGAAACTGTTGCCACCAACTATTATCTCCACGTATTATATTTAAAGAAACTAAATTATGAAGAATCTGCATGAATGTTTCTCCCATTGTGAAGAAACAACGATACCTAGAGACATCGAATTTTGAATAACGGAGTCCTCCAACTGAACATGGGCACTTGAAAGCCCGAATTTTGAATTTCGAATTTGTTTTATTATTTGTTTAAAATTTTATAAAACGTTTACGAATTTTTTATTAACAAACTCAACTCTTTTAAAGCGAGCAATGGCAACACTGTACACACACACACACAAATAATAATAATAATCTCCAGCCCGCGAGACTGTGTATTGGAAATTCTAAAGATATACTGTTTTTAAATACTTTGTGATACTGCTGTTTAATTGATTTTATTTGTTTTAAGTGTGAAGAACATGATATTTAATAAATAAATGAAAACGTTAAAAAAAAACCGCCCTTTTGGGCGCAATATAAAAACTTAAAGCTTTCAGATTTTGTTTACTTATTATTATTATTTTTTATTTTTAATGGCGGGCACTAGCCATAGAAAGTTCAAATAAAACTATCGATTTCGAGGGTGATAAAATACAGGGTAAATATGTATATGCATGTGATGTATCAGCTTTAGTCGTAGCTTAAATAATCAGACGATAAGTTTAAAAAAAAACAGCATCCATTTATTATTATTCAGGAGAAATAGCAATTACAAAAATCAGATATCAGGAGTAAATAAAAAGAATTACTAATAACTTTTTGTATGAAGTTTACTACATCGTGACATTTAAGAAAAAGCCCGGATATTCCTTTTGCGAGTATTTTTATATCCTCTGGAAAGGCGGAGCTTCGAAGAAATGACGTCAGCCTCGTCAGCCAATCCAGTTCGCTTTTAAATATTTCCAGAACATTCTAAAACTGTAAGTGTAGAAAAGGCGGGAAAAACAACTTGACTACGGGGCTGTGGATTTAATTCCACGTACTTTCAAGTAAGAGAACGTCGCCATTAAAAATGAAAAGAACATACAGTTAGAATTTTAATTGTATTCTTGACTATGGAATTTTATTATTACATGCATATATATATATATATGTGTAATTACATGCATATATATATATATATGTGTAATTACATGCATATATATATATATATATGTAAAGTTGATTGCGTAGATAGAAAGATGACACTTGCAGACAATCGTAGCTGTAAATGCAACGTAATTTTATTTATGTATTAAGCAATTGCTGAGGTGCATAATTTGATTCACATATCATTATGGGCATCAATTTGCACCTCGAACTTTTTGGAAGTTTAGCACACTCTCGACAACGGATAACACAGAGAAAAGCGAACCGCTATTCGTGTTAATAAAAGAAAAGCAAGGAAAAATAATGCTTCGCATTCAGAAGAAGCGCGAGCGGGAATCAAAAAAGGTTTGGTTTCAGTAGAGATCTTCTTCACTAGTGGCTAAAAGATACCTGCATTGCAGCGTTATGTAAAAACATATGATGCGGATTAATTTGAAATGACGCAGTTTAGATTGATACATTATAAATGGTTACTGTTTTGAGGACAGAAAGAGAAAACAACCAAATTAAAATGAAAGATAAACGGGGTCATTGCTAATTAAAGTAAGAAGTTTAATAAATTTTACTTTTTTTTGGGGGGGGGAGACGTATATATATATATAGAGAGAGAGAGAGAGAGAATGTTCATATATACCTGTATTTTCTGTTATTTTTTTATTTTATTATTATTATTTTTTTTTTTTTTTTTTGTAACACTTGCGTGTATTTTTTCGTTTCCAACCTTAAATATCTAAAAATGGCAAGCATTAATCAACATTTTTATGAAACATCATTTTAAAAAGTTCAGTATGCGGACTTTGTTCACCTTTAAACATATATTCTTCATGTTCACCTTTAAACATATATTCTTCATGTTCACCTTTAAACATATATTCTTCAATGCACTTTATCATGACTAGCTTCTTTCTTTTCACATTTATTACTGTTTTCATCTTGCACTCTTTTCTTTCGTATGCTGAGAAATTTGATAAACCTGAATTGTTTTAATTAATACTTCAATTAATCAATCGAGTGCGCGAAACGTGGGAGTGCAAATATTGATGCTAAGAGTACAAGACTTTATCGTTGGTAAGTGCGATAACATTGTAATGATAAGCTTCCTTAACACTTATTTTTCATTTATTTCGGAATTCCCTAAAAGAAGAACCATTTCATTGTCATAGATTATACATTATTATCGGTGTTTCGAAAACTTACATTGAAGTTGTTATTAAGATAAGCAGACTATAAAAGTCAAAAATTCTACTTCCAAATATTTTCTCTCCTTCCTTTACGCAGCCCTCGGTAAGTGGAATAAGTACTTTTGTGGCAATTAATTATGCATTTAAAAAGCACTTATTTAAAGTGAGTTATTGATCTTAACAGTATTTACTTATTGATGTAACACACAGCTCAAGAGTAAAATCAAACCAGAAATTTGTTAGCCATTACTGGTAACGTAACAGCTTTGAAATGAATCCATATCGTGCAAAATCTACAGACTTCACAAAACTGCCGTAAGCAACCTGCTTGGGGCCTAAATTCCAATTGTTTACAGCAATAACTTAAATCTGAAACCTACAAACACTGAGTCGGATCTAATGTAAATAACCACTTAAACAACATACCAAGCTCAGTCTATAACTCTCTGTATCTGCTTTACAATTATTGAAAGCGATTTACGCAGAAAGGACGACAGCAAGACCGTGAAAACTTTAATACAGCCTTGATTAAAATTAACATCCAACATTTAAATCATACCGCTTCCTGCTCAGTTTGCATAATTTTTTTAATCTGGAAAAGTGTCATGACAGAACAGAACAGAATTTAACTTAAGGCTATTAGTAAAATTTAAGCATCTTTCTCGCAGTTAGAATCATAATTTCAAGAACAAGGCCATTACGATCATTGGTTATTCTGTCAGAATCCTTGTGACCCACTTCTTTCGGAAACTTCTAATAATCTAATACTATCTCTGATATGCTGCTTTGATATTCCATGGATTCTCCTTTTCCAAGATCTCCTTCTGTCCTCTCTTTTACCTTTTCAAGATATCTATCTTAACGACACGTTTCTGATTCAATTTAATACATAAAATACTTGTTGATTTTTAATCGCAAGTAATTTTAGAACGAATTTAACTTATAAAACTTAACATCGCAAAATTTCCAAAATAACTAACTTTTAATACAACAGAACACAGACAAAATTTCGGTCCGGTAAAATTCGGTATATTAAGGCAACTTCCATAGTGAAAGTCGACAAATTTTCAAACAACTCTAGCAGCAAGGTGCAATAACAATTCTTCACTTTTAACCAGCAGTGTCGCCATTTTCATAGGCATTTTTGCTGTATTCCAAGTGCAACGGTTTTTATAACATCATGCTATTTTTATAGACACATCATGCTATTTTTTGTTTTAAATTCGATTTTAAAGTATCCTTTTATGGAATTTGGCCGCAATGAGAGAAACTGTAGTAAAATTTCTAAAGAAATGCATTGTTTTCATGTAAAATGGCTAAACCGAACAATTGCTATAAATTTGTTTTTAAAGCAATCACTATGAAATTTCTGCCCCGACAAAAGAAATAAAAATCCGCTTGTTAGTGGGTTTATTCATATATTTTCGGGATAAATATTTAATTAAATCGCGAAATATGAAGTATGTGGAAAATAATCTTTTGAAATTAAAACAACATTCTTTTTCTTTAAAAAATCGCTTGCTAATGTGCCAAGGTGATTGCGCTACTACGTAAATACAAAGAAGCCTAGAAATGCAAAAACTCGTGAACATTTTTAAGGAAAAATGCTATTGCTTTAAAAGAAATATTGAAATGACTCTTAAGATGTTAACCATTAGCTTATTTAAAAGAATCGTTTTATGTGTTGTTAGATTCCAGGTTTATATTTTTAATTTATAGATAATTACATAATTATTTTACTTCTATTATTACGATAAAATATGGTTGAAAAAGGTTTAAGGTTTAATTTATAAACTGTCTAGAACACATTTCCGCGTTTCTTTACCTTTCGTTTTCTTTTGAACGAAAGAAAAAATAACAACGCTAAGCAATTTTTTTTTATTTTATTTTATTTAAGCAAGTAAATATATCTTTAGATTGCTGAAAAATGTTAAATAAAATAACATTTTTTTTTTTTTTTTTTTTTTTTCAGAGAAAGATGAAGACTGTGTATGTCATTTTCTTAGTTACTCTTCTTGTATTAGCATTAGGTAAGTAATATTTACCTAAAATATAGAACCACTCTGCTTAACCCTGCATGTTAATGCAAATTATAATAATAAGTAATATTTATCTAAAATATAGAACACTCTGCTTTAGTCCTGAATGTTAACGCAAATTATGAAGGAAAAAATTGATAACGTCCCCACAAAAGCATTCCATCCCTTTCGCAGATAGCCCTCATGTGCTTTTTCAAATTCAAATAACCATTAAATAAAATTGGTGCAACTGATGTGAAATAACCGGGTTAATAATGGGAACGACGGTCCGTTATTAGCTCAAAATTACGATAAATTCGAGGGCAGTTATAAAGAACGCAAGCAAGAGAAATAAGTAAGCCATATTACATTTAACAGAAGAATAAAATTAATAATTTACCCATATCTTCAAGCACTTTAATCAGGAAAATGAACTCATTTAGTAGCGTAAATTATATCAGTATTGGAAACAAAAACACATTGCAAATAATGGAAGAATGAACCTAATTAAGGATAAGGAAACTAAATTATAAATGCCTTTAAATGAACATCATTTACGAAAGAACTTAAACAATATCACTGAGTTCAAATTTACGTTAAAGAACTCTCTTAAATTGTGTTTTTTGTTGCACAGTTTAATTTGGCAAACACGATCTGCTATTATTGCCTTTTCCCAATATTTTTTTAGCTATTTGTTTTGACGAGCAGTCCAGACGGGAAAGTGGTTATTGACCCTGACAGCCGTATCGAATGGCTCGGGCTCAAATCCCCGAGAAGGCACGCATGTAGTTTGATTATCTCTTCATAGGAGGCAACGGTCGACCACCTATTAGATGCCTCCATAATAATGTGACGACCGCTTCGGGCTTTAGTAGTGGCCAACGCCTATAAACGGCTAGAGTCCACCATTAAGAGGGGATGTTTTGAAGAAAAAAAAAAAAAAAAAAAAAAGCTTAAAACTAATTTTTTTTCCTTAAAGCTTAAAACTAATTTTCCATTGTTCAGATCTCCGTTTTTTCTTTTAATTAATTCTCAGTTAATTTAGTTTATTCTTTTCTGGTTAATACATTCATACCCTTTGTTCCATGCTTTCTCGTGCTTGCACTGTTAAGATTGTTGTCTTTTGCGTTGGCGATTTATAGGTTTTATTCATTCTTTCGTGATTTGCTTTAACTGTTAATGCTTTTCAGTTTTTTAAAGTATTCCGCTCTAACTGTAGAACTTGTTTCATTAGATTCTGATTGCTAATAATAAGCTACCTTCTTTCACTGTAAGATATTTTATGTGGAAATATATTTTAATCGCCAAAGAGGGCGTAAATCTTTCATGATGTATATATACTTCTTGTTCTTGGATCTGGCATCGCCAGTTGAATGTGTGTTAGACGTGAATAAACTTGGGAGTTTAGAAACCTGATTTGTAGTGTTCATGTATCTTGATGTTATGTGTGATTCGAATTAGTGTTTTTTGACTAAGATGTCTTGCAATTTTTGACAGTTAATATAATATTTTATATTCACTGTTAAATTTATTTGCGTTGCGATTTAGAAATTTGGTGTTGCTTTAATTTTGGAGTCATTTCAGGTGCTTAGTTCTTAGCAATGTTATAACTAGAAGAATGAACTTAAAAAAAGGGCTTATGGGCTACAACCCGACAAGTAATCACTTTGGAAGAGGGAAAAATTGCTTTTTAAACAAAATTTATAGAAAAATATAATCGTCAATTTTATGGTGCATAACCTTGTTTTACATTCGTTTTCTGATATTTTTCTTTATATTGCTATTATTTTTATGGAGCTGGCCCATCTACCATTATTTGAAATTTTATGAGAAATTTTAATAAGGAACTAAATTTATTTAATTTCTTTTAATTTAATATAATACAGGGCGATAATACTTGGTGGCAAGAATGTGAAAAGTGATACAATGCATTTAAGTGTTTCCACGTAAAATGCCGTTTCGAGGCTAATATCACATTTGGGACTAACGTCTCTTTTGGGCGAAAACAATCTAAAGGTTTCAGATTTTAACGATCACCCAAAAGGGCTCATTCAAAGTTTAATATTGTTTACCAGTAGAGACTTTCAGTTGACATGTCCCAGGTGGAGTAGAGAAGTATTTTTTAAGATATTAGATGAATATTAATTTAGACTAACATGGGAACATCATCTGTATACATTTTCTGTATATTTAGAAAGAGGAAAAATACATAACGTTCTTCTATAAAAATATTTAATTTTTTTAATTAGATATGTCATGAATTAAATGCATTTTTATTTAAATCAATCAGATTAAAAAGAAAAATATATATACATATTTTAAAGACCTGCATCTAATGCTTTTAAATAATTTAGTTTGTTAATTAATAACTGACAGAAAGTCTGTTATTAATTAAGAAGCTAAGCTTACTCGTAAACTATTACATTTATGAATTCAATGTGATATGAAATATATATAATATAAATAATTTAACAAACATTCTCTATTCGTAAAAAGCAAATTTAAAGTTAATTTAACTTAAATTTAATGCAAACAACTAAATGATTAATGTTGTTGTGAACTAATCTACAATATCATTTCAATTCTGAGAGCATATGTAAATCAACTGCAAGTATCAAATTCATGAATATAAAATTCTAAACATTATTTAATCCTAAAAAATTATTTAGAAAAATGCATAAGTGAATGATTGTTGAGCAGGCAGGAGACAGACTTATCAAGGGACCTACAATCGCATAAGTAAATGATTTCCAACAATCATTCACTTATGCATTTTCTAAATAATTTTTTAGGATTAAATAATCTTTAGAATTTGATATTCATGAATTTGATACTTGCACTTGATTTACATATGCTCTCAGAATTTAAATGATATTGTATATTAGTTCGCAACAACATTAATCATTTAGTTGTTTGCATTAAATTTAATTTAAATTAACTTTAAATTTGCTTTTTACGAATAGAGAATGTTTGTTAAATTCAAATTTCATTCCTTGCAGCAATGGCGCAATAGAATTATTTAAAATTAAATTCAACTTTACTTTAGTCTTTATAATATAAATAATATGTAATAAGCAAGAGTAACATATTGCGTTTTCCCAAATGCCGACAGATTCGAATGAAAAATTAAACAACAGAAAATCATGTTTCGAGACCACTTGTTCTTTTGAGTAAAAAAGGGAGCTGTGAGCGGCGGGGGGGGGGATTGTGAAAGTAGGATTGAGAATTAAAATATTTTCATTAATAAAATTGCAGGCTATAAATTAACATATTAAACATTAAATAATGATAGTGTTCTTTTGAAGTATTAGATACTTATAATGTGACGTAATTTTAAATACTAAATAATTGTAAGACGATATTGCTTAAAGCATTTAAAATAAATGCTCAGATTTCAGATCCAAAGCATAACAAGCGCTTTCCTGAATGTTTATTTGCTTCATGATGTCACTGATATCGCTATATGTCATGTGCTTCAGTCTGTCTTCTAGATGAACGAGTTATAGTTATGATTTAGCAAGACAGCTGCTGAATGATGAAACAATTTAGTCTTAAAACTTTACAGTTGTATTGTGTATCATTAATTCAAAGTTCATTAACTTCTCTTCTTTGCTTTACAAGGTTTTTTTCTCCCCCCTTCTAGCAAGCCTTCGTGGTGTAACGGTAACACATTCGGCGCGTATTCGAGAGGTCCAGGTTTGAGTCCCGACGAAGGCATTGCTCGTTTTTCATGTCTCTACAGTGGCGCCCAAATTTAAAAAAAAAAAAAAAGAAAAAAAAAAAAAAAAAAAAGAAAAAGAAAAAAAAAAAAAACCGGTGCTGACCACCAGGATTTGGTGATTGGGTCCCCTAATCTCTCTTTAAAAGGGGGAGTACATAGTTTCTCCCTCTTTTCTGCATGCCTTCGTCGTGTAACGGTAGCACACTCGGCGCGTATTCGAGAGGTCCACGTTCGAGTCCCGGTGAGGGCATTGCTCCTTTTTCATGTCTCCTGCTTCAAAATAACCTAATGACTCTACAGATTTTAAGATTTGCTTATGCGTATTTATGTGTACGTCTTATTGTATTTTTAGTTTAACTACCTACCATCTGTAACACCACAGCTTGCCTCTTCAATCTGTAATACAATCCTACTGAGGATGTACATGGCCTTGTAAGACCATGTACTTGCCTTTGACAATCTCAATAATCTCCTGGTGTAGCCTCGTGGGGCTCCAGAGAGCTTTTGCTGTAGTTAGAGGAGGGCACGGCGTGGAACATATGCCTGTTTACCTCTGTTAGACACCAGGCGTTCCAGTCCTCCATAACTTACCTACCTACCTACAGATTTTAAGAAAAATACCTATTTTTCTCTATTTTTTTTTAAGGAAATGCAGTTTTGGCAAAGAGCATTTTTAATGCCCATATGTTTGTTAACTAAGATTTAAATTCATGACGCATAAGAATTTATGTTCTCTCATGATCATGATTTAGTGACTAATATTTTGTTTAATCACATTTCATAGCTGCATCCTACGTGGAAGCTGGTTTTGGCTGTCCCGGGGACCAATACGAGTGTAACAGGCATTGCCGGAGTAATGGATTTACTGGGGGTTACTGCACAGGATTTCTGAAGTTTACCTGTAAATGCTACACTTGATCAAAATATGTATCACTGGTAGTCTTCCAATTTCAATAAAGGTAAGTATTACAACAATGAAAGAAGAATTTCTGTGTGATGATATAGAACGTAATGATGATACTTATGCTTTTTTCTTCCAATAAAACCATCTTTATTTTAAGCGTGATCCAGATTCTGAAACTGCTTTCTAAGCTCGCAAATACACTCATGTCCATAAATTAAGGATACTTCGGAGTCACGCGGAAATCGAACTCTAAAATAAATATATCACCTGTAAAATCACTACACACAACTTCAAGAACCATATGCAAATTTCAGGAAGTAACCAGATGACACCGATGGTATGTCACAATAACGACAATGTAAGAGAATGATATATAAGGAATACAAGCAAAGAAGTAAAATTGTTCGCAGACGCTTTATAAGCATTTCAGTGCAATAACTGAATAATTATGACACAAAGGACGCATTTAGATGATTTTTTACGTGGTAGAATTATCGGCCATCTGGAATGTGGGCGTACCCAACTGGAAGTATCAGACGATCTTGGAATTGCCCAGAGTGTCATCTCCAGGCTTTGGCAACGATTCCAAGATGATGGTAATGTGAGTAGACGTTACAGCACAGATCGCCCCAGAGTTACAACGCCGAATGAGGACCGGTATTTGGCAGTTACTGCCAAAAGAAACAGGCAGAGCACAGCCTCAGACCTGTCTCGTCAGCTCTCTTCAGCCACTGGTACGACATTTTCAAGGAAGACCGTATACAGACGCTTAGGGTAAATTGGTCTATATGCTCATAGACCTGTCAGATGCGTTCCACTTACTGCAACTCACTGTCGCCTGCGGTTAACCTGGAGTAAAAAGCCTGCATTGTGGACACCGCAACAGTGGGCTTGTGTGTTGTTTTCCGACGAGTCCAGGTTTAGCTTGCAGTCTGATTCTCGCCGGACTTTCATATGGAGAGCTCCAGGTACCCGTTAACACCAAGAAAACATCACTGAACGACACCGTTACAGTGGTGAAGGAGTGCTCGTTTGGGGTGGAATTATTCTGGGTTCCAGAACTGACCTGCATATTCAAATTGGAACCATGACAAGCCAAATCTATCGGGACGTCATTCTGGAACAACATGTACGTTTGTTTCGGGGCGCCATGTGCGCACAATTTGTGTTTATGGATGACAACACCCGTCTTCACCGTGCAAACATCGTAAGCAAATGCCTTCAATCGGAGGATATCACCCGTATGGACTGGCCAGCATTCTCAAAGGACTTGAATCCAGTAGAGCACGTGTGGAACATGCTTGGCCGACGAGTTGCAGTCCGTCAACCTCCTCCTACATGTCTACCGAAACTTCGTAGAGCATTGCTTTTTGAGTGGTGTAATATCCCCCAAGATCAGATCGATAATTTGATACTCAGCATGCCTAGGCGTTGTACGGACTGTATTGCATCGTCTGAGAGACATACAATGTATTAACAATTATACTAACCATGTAATATTGGTATTTTATAAATAGGTCATTTTTTGTAATTTGCTCCAGGGAGAAAAAATCGCTAATTTTTTTAATAATATCAAACATATAGCATCTTATTTTGCTCTTTACCTTTTTTTAATAAATAAGCTTTACAAATAAGTCAAATTTGTTTTGCTTCTAACTTTTCCTTTGCCTGATTTTGCATTATCCTTAATTTATGGACATGAGTGTAGTTAGTCATCTATCATCTTGCCAGTCGAGGCTAACTGTGTGCATTCCACACTACTCTAATAGGTAACTATAATAGGATTAAATTGTTAATTAGCATAAAACCCTACATCTGGAAATGTCTGAAAACTGTTACGTATTATTTTTGGCACAATAACGTGGACAGCAATCCACCGCTGTACTTGAATAAACAGGCCTACTGACAAAATGTTTTACGTACCTGGTCTTGTAGGGCTCCCCCTTAGTTCACTAACCAGTTAATACTTCACTAAGACGTACTCCGTAGGGTTAATAATCTTGGAGTAAAAGTCGTTAGACTGAAGACTCGTCCTTAATTCAATTCACGCCAAAGGTTAGACCGAGCGTGATTTGGCTAGTGTAGCGCACGTTTGCTATTTTGTCCTCCATCGGTTAATCTTGGTAGCGGCTATGCATTTAGGCCGAGTCAACCTGTTAGATTAAATTAAATTGAGTAGTCTAACATTGTTTCTTACCTTTTGAATTTATTGTTAGATTATCTTTAAGTTCTCACCGCAAGAGTCGTGCACTACTACTTGCGTAATCCGTGTCTTTCTGTTAAAGAGTTGTGATAAATAAAATGGGCTTTTTGCACCCTTTCCCTGTTGTATTAAACTTCACGCCTGTGCGCTAGATCAGTCAGACAAAAGGCTAAAGTCAGATCTTATAGTCTTACGAGAAAATCACTGAGTTACCAGCTTTTCACTCGTCTTCTATAAGACAGCGTCCAAGATGATGCTATCTTTACTTATAAAGTCATTTAAATATCGGCCACAGAGAATCCAGGTTCAGTTTAAAGATTCGAAACATAATTTCACCGGGAAAGAGCCTGGAATACGCAATCTTCCCTCGCATATTTCAGAATGGCATTGTTTCCATTTTACTTCCTTGGGAAGAAATTGTAAGAAACAGCCGTAGTAAATTTCATGACGATATCGAGTTACTGTACAGGCTCTTCAGACTGTGAGAATATAGCTCGAATGGATTCACTACTATAATCATATGACATCAGTCTTATTGAGCATGTATTCGGAATGGCCTTGGTATTCATGTTCTTCCTTCTTGGAATACCCAGGAGATTAGATCTTCCCTTTTAATAGTATAGCTCTTAATTCCTATGATCTTAATCGATATTTTAATTAATAATAATATTTATAATTACAACGTAATAGTTATATTATAAATATAATTCATTATAATATTAATTAAAAACTCCTATATAATTACAAATATTAACTACTTCAAGAGGTTGCCCACAATTGACTAATAACACCTTTGAAACCTAATGATACAACTCCGCCCTTTTTTCAATTTGTATGTAGTTTAGTACTAGCAGCAATATTTTACCATTTGCTAAACTTTTAAGCAAAGTAATATTTATTGTAAACAAAGCAATATTTACTTTAAGAATGTTTATGCGCAATTTTTATGTATTCTTTACTCTGTAATGAAAAGTTAGTTTGACTCCTTTGTTATCATTTAATTGAGGCAGCAAGTATAAATCAGACTCTCTTCCAAGCTGTCAGAGTGAATGCAATTTTTCATCTGAAAATCATCAGCAATTACTTTCGATAATTCAAGGGTTGGACATAATCTGCGATGCAATTATAAATAATATTTTGCTACCATGTAGTAATTTACACGTTATTTAAATAAAGGAAATCAGGAGAACGTCTTTTGACTAATTTAATCATTGCAATAAAATACTGGTAAAATTTTAATAGCTTTTTTTATTTTTGTGGTGGTTTTTAAATAATTTTTAAATTGCATCAGAGAATAAAATAAGCAAGTAGCACTTTAGAAGCCATTAGGAATTTTATTTCGGAGCAGCAGATGTGAAAAACGATTTCGAATTACAATATGAAGGCATACAGTAAAAAGGAAGAAAATATCTTACACGCTCAATGATATTTTCCCTTTGCTAAAAGTGAGAAAAATGAGGTACTAGCATAAAATAAAAAATTAAAAATTGAAGCAAGTTAAAACAGGATAAATAAAATATTAATATGAACGCGATAAAAAAATATTTAAGGGGAGAAATGCCAAGATTTGTCTCTGGATTTAAAATCTGTCTGTATTACTCTCCCAACCCCGATTATTTTATATAAAGTAATATTTGAGCCATTTAATATTTCTGTGCGTCGGTATAGCTATATCTATATATAATATTGTATGATTTTAAATTCACTTAGTGCGAAATCGAGTTATCCTACTACTTGCGCAGTTGCTGCAAAGTAAGTTAATAATAATTTATTTACTGAAGAAATATTGACTATGTTATCTCCTAAGATTAATTTTAGTAGAATTATCTTAAAAGAGTGAATCCATAGTTAGTAAGTTCAATTTCGAAAATTGGTTTAAAGCAACTTGAATGTAAATTGTTAAAAATGTTTAACGGAGACTTGAATTAAATCATGAATAACAAAATTTCAATTGTAAAAAGAAATAAATTAAAAACAAGTAATTAAATTAAATGCAAGTAATCATTCCCACTGAACGGAAATTAGTAGACTTTTCAAGGGGAACGAACCAACTCCCGTTCAATGAACAATAATTAAGAAATAAATACGAAGGTGTTTCGTCCTTTACTTTATTTCGTCCTTTACTTTTAATTTATTTCTTTTTACAATAGAAATTTTGTTATTCATGATTTAATTCAAGTCCCCGTTAAACATTTTTAACAATTTACATTCAAGTTACTTTAAAACAATTTTCGAAATTGAACTTACTAACTATGGATTCACTCTTTTAAGATAATTCTACTAAAATTAATCTTAGAAGATAATATAGTCAATATTTCTTTAGTAAATAAATTATTATATACTAGCAGCTTCGTTGCCAGCCTTCGTCTGGCTTTTAAATGTACCGAAAAAATGGCTGAAGGGAACACCAAACGTTAAATTTAAAAACTGCGTAGAATTTTACTTTGCAGAACAACTTCATTAAAAAAAGTTATTACGTATAACAAAATTACAATGAAATAAGCAATATCCCTTAATGCAATTATTAATTATCCTAATAAATAAATTAACCAATTTCCCTTTGCAAAATCTTAAGAACTCAAATGGTATAAAGGGGATTAAGAACTTCGTTTCCTAAAAAAATCACTCAAAACTTTTAAATATCTCAAAAACGGTGAAATGAGCCATAAATAACAGAAAAGAATACAAAAAACAAAAAATTCTGAAAAGCAAAGAATTAATGATATTTTATCTTGTAATTTCAAGAGGAAAAAATTACAATGAAATAAGCTATATCCCTTAATACAAATATTAATTATCCTAATAAAAAAAATTAACCAACTTTCCGCTGAAGGAAAAACAATAACATGGAAGAAACTCAAAACAAAAAATTTCGCGCAGAATTTTACTCTGCAGAACAACTTTATCAAAAAAAATAAATAAATAAATAAATAAATAAATAAATAATAAAATAAATAAATAAATAAAAATGTATTATATATATATATATAAAATGACAATGAAATATGCCAATCTCTTAAAAACAGTGCCATAAGAAATAAGATGAAATATTGTTGCCAAACCCATATTTCTAAAAGATTGAAACTATTCAAAATGATGCGATTTCATCAAAAATTTTTCAACAATAAGAAAGGAAAATTGTTGCCAAAATCATATTTTTAAAGATGTGAGATGTGAGAAGTGTACTCGGAAGCTTCATTTAAAAATTTTTTTAAAATACAAAATATCATTTTTTTCAAAATTCTTTTTGCAAAAGCAGTCGCAAGGATGAAAGTTTAAGGTGTCTAAAAATCAAAGAAAGATAAACTGTACATTTTTTAAAATAAACTTTTTTAGAAAAAATTCCGTTGAATAGGTGTTAAGCTCCCTTTGTTAAATAAATTCGTATTTGATCAACTTATTGAAACACGAAATTTATTTTATGTTCGTAAAATAGCTAAGTGCCTACGTTTCATGACGATGTGAAAATGGAGTGTGTAAAGTAAAATCTTGCTTTCCTATAGCCCATTATGTCTCAAAATGACGGATTTCGTCACAAAAATAAATAAATAAATAAATAAATAAAAATTCGAATTCGAATTTTGAAAAAATCCCTTCGAGGTGCACTGGATTTTGTCTAGATGCAGCTATGTACCAAATTTCGTAGCCGTGGGTCTATTAGCTTACGCGCAACGCGAACGAGAGACACACACACACAGACTCTTATATATATATATATATATATATAAATCTGTATAAATATAAATATGTGTATTTACTTATTTACATGCATATTTATACAATACATCTTTTATTGCAGGTGCTACAGTAAAATGGAAGAATACGAATTCTACAGCCTTACATTCCCATTTAATACCTTTGGAATGTCATTAAGATTTGCATTCTTAATAATACATACTATTTGATTTTTCTCAGCTAAACTGTATTTTTATAACACAAATTTTTTAATAAATGTAATAGTTACGATAATTTTCTTTCTTAAAATTAACAGTTCTATCAGAATACAATGTTTCATATAAATTTGAGCAATGAAATTTTCGAAAACTGAAACTTTACAATAGTGTTTACTCTTTTTCAAATGAATTTAAAATGATTCCATAATAATTATTACTTTTATAGACTAAATAAATTTTTGAGAGAAAATTAGAAGGTTACAATAATCTTTATTCTAAATATTATATAGAGACTATAAAAAAAAATCTGATGTGTACACCACATGACTTAATTGTACGGAATATTAAATTATACGCATTTTTTCTTGCATTTCATTGAAACTTATTGGATTGAATAAAATCTACTTCGCCGACAGCGCATAAACCACAATAGAATTCTTTAAAATTCACTCTAGTATTTGTTTACCATAGCGACACTCTGGCGCTAGATTCACTTAACAGTATTATATTTCGTTCATATTATAACTCATAATGCACAAAATCTATATCATTTAAAGAATAGAATTATCTAATCGTTGCCACATGTTCTATTCAAATACTATAATAAAGCTAGAACTATGTATAAAAGAAATTAAGCAAATAAAACAAAAAAGAAACAGCTTTTCACAGACGATTGAGTATTTCTCATTCAATTAATTCAGTTCTCACTTCGCGAGAAGGCAAAAATACATAAAAACTCAAAATATCTATATTAAAAATTACGAAGTAAATCTTAAACACTTATTTCCTCGAAAAAATTCCAGAAAGGATTAAGCATGATTTAATTGGCAATAATAAATGAAGGCGTTATCTTTGTTGTTGCGAAGTTAAATTTCTCTAGATCCGCAACAAATCCACTAGTTTGCTGTTTCGAATGTAAACAATCAATGGCCGCCATAAAAAAAAAAAAGGCTTAGCGGCACTTAAACAACTTTAAAATTGTTGATAATTCTAAAAATATTGCATACAGATTTACTAAAGGCATAAAAACCTTAACCGGAAGATAAAAACAACATAATTCAATCAATTTTAAAGCAAAAAAATGTACGATTTACAAACATATAAAAGTAAAGAAACTGAGATCACTGAGCCGGATAACATAGTGGATATATATAAATATATTTATATACGTTTGGTGCGGCCGATTGCAACCAAAATACGAGGTGGACATCTACATGTTATAGCAGTTCTATATACAAAATTTCAACGTTCTGAGGCTGCTCGTTTTTGAGTTATGCGAGATACGTACGTACATACGTTCGTACAGACGCCACGAAAAATTCTCTTCAGAATTCATTTTAAAGCAGTTTTATAATTTTTTTGGAGGAAAAGAGTCTTTTATTCTGCCCTTACGTACAGATATCACTAAAAAATATCGTTAAATTGCATTCGATAGCGATCAAAATGGATATTTTCGTTGAAGTATGCTGTCTGAAACTTTTCGCGATTACAATACTTCCTTTTTACTTCGAAAAAGGAAGTAATAAGAAGCATTTATTGAAATATTAAAATGAAAAATTTAAAACAATCACACATATGTAATATGTACAAGACAAAATTTTTAAAAGCATTGTGAAATTCCAAGAATAATTGCTTGATTTGCCAAGTTGCAGCAGCAATTAAAATCAATAAAATATTTCAAAAGTAATCAAATCTTTTAAATATCTCATTAAGTAACAAACGAATAAAATACAATCCTAAAATGAATTGAGTTACGAACTAATAAAAAAGATTATGTTTATGAAAAATTAATTCTAAATGCTCCATAAAACTAATTCAATAAATAACAAAGTAAGCTATTTTCCTGACTTTCCATGAAACGGAAATGGAAATATTAACAGATGAAACATAATAAATCAGTTAGTCTAATACAAAGCTACATGTTTATGATACTCATTTAAGATAAAAGTGAAAAATTCAAGAACCCTAATACATTTTTTGCATATACCTATTCTTCTCTAAATTAAAATTATCCTGACGAATTTTTCAGCAATAAAAGGAAAGTAAAACATTGGTACCAATATTGCCAATAAAATGTCACCATTAATGTTTCTTTTAATATTATTACAGCAATATTTTTGTGAATGCGGAAGAAATATTTCTATATTTCAGCAACAACAAACCTTTTAATGAATAGCTAATCTTTAACCATTTAATAAAAATCGTTTAAACGATGGTCATTTTGCTATTTAATCAGCCGAGAGGTTACGAGGTTGAACACTAAGTAGTTCAACTTGGGTGTGATTCCAGGCAAACGGGCAGGCTGCTTGGGTATTTCCGTAGTTCCTCTCATGTGTAACTGGATACGAGGTAGTGTTCTTTAAGAGGGTCTTCTACAAACGCATCCCTCCCCTTAGGCAGGTAGCCCTCGCTGACTTTGCCATATACAAATAAACCAAACGAAACATATTTGCTATTTGTAAATATCAGTATTATGCAGGGCTCGAAAAATTTTTAAACAAAACACACTTGTAATTGATGTTAAAATTATACAAAGATTTTTCGAAATAGCTTTGTACCGAATTCATCTGAAAGGGCTAGTTATATGTGTTCTTCTTAGTGAAACAACCTTATGTTTAGAAGAATCTTGAAAATTGGCAGAGGTTCTGTTGTATGAAATGGAGGTTTAATTAGTTCTTGTGAATGTCAAGTCTGTAGGAAAGATTTGCGTCTCGTTAAGCAACTGAAGAATTATCAGTAAATAGAGCTTAAGGATCAATCGTATAATTAAAGTTGAGCTTAATAAATAATTTTAGTGCAATAATATGTAAATTTGTAGTTCTGTTATATAATGCAACACGAAAGGCCTCAAGCGTGTGAAGCTTCACCGGAAAAAAGGTTACAGGGACAAGCCCATTTAACATTGAGATAAACGGTTATTGCCAAACTAACTGGTTGTTTTGACGATTAAATTTTATCGCTAAACTTAGCCAGAAATCATCAGACCTGTCAACCATTTTGGTTTGATCCCTATAACACTAACTGTATATGATTTGCAGCAATTTCGAAAAATCGAAGGCAGTTCCACTTAGAACTGCCTTCGATTTTTCGAAATTGTTTATAATAATTATTGTTTGCTCTCTATCATATTCAGAAGAGCTGTACAGGTACTTTTGTGAAAAGTTCTAGAACTGTGAAAGTATTTCTTTAAGATTTTTTTTTTGGAGTGTTTTCTTTTATTTTCCAAAGTATTTCTTTTGAAAAAATAAATTTTATCAAGCCATTACCAGTTCTGTGAGCATTCAATCCAGTATGAACCCATACGCACGTAACTTTATCATACATGAAAGTGTTCTGCGAATAAGCAAACGCCCTTGGTTGGAAGAGCTGAAAAACTTCGGTGTTGTTTTATCTCATACAAATCTCTCTTATGAATCTATTCAAGTCTGAAACACACTACCGAATATTCAACACCAAGAAGGAATGGCCCGAAAATTATGCAGATTTCAGGGTTTACGCACGTCACCAAGTTATGCAAATGATGTGAAATACGCAGCTCTCCAGCGCACATTGAAGATAAAAAGGAAGGAAGCTGTAGAATATTCAATTTTATGCTGCTATTTCTGCTAGGGAAATCATCGTAGAAAATTTTTTCTTGTCTCAGAAGATGCATGTAATAGCAGAGAATGCCAGTCAATGGAGGCTGTTCCAGCAGACAGACGATTTTACGACAGGCATGGTGATCGAACTGAGAAGGGCAGGTTAGTCCATACGGCAAATCTCATCTGACACACACTCGGACGTGTCCACAGTGCACTGGCTGTGGTGACGATGGCTTGAAGAAGGAAATGTGGTAAGTTCGAAGGATACCAATGCAACCAGAATCACATCAGCATGCGTGGATCAATGCATCCGCCAATAAGCGGTGGTGCACCCGCAAGCCAGCATGTTCAAAACACCCTGGATGTTCCCATATCGACCAGAACCATTTGCTGTCGATTGCTGCTAGTGGCCTGTACTCGTGGCGTTCGTTAAAAAGACTGCTATTGACCCCACATCAGAGACGCCATCATCTGCAATCGTGCCGGGCTCGAGCAATGTGGAAGACGGAATGACAGAGAATCGTGTTCACAGATGGGTTACGCTTTTGTTTCGCCAACAATATCTCAAAATCTTCAAGCAAATCCTCTTTAAATAACGCCGATTCAACAAACCACTCCATCAAAACTCCAAGTGTCGGATTTCAACTACTCTCACCATCAGCAATGTCTTCAATTTCCATTGATCAGAATGATACATTTTTCACCTCAAATCAGTGTAATGAGAGAGGCATCAAAATACAACATGTCTAGAATAAATGTATCAAACTATTAAAAAGTGACAATAAATGCAAAAGATACCTCACAAAGGATGTATTCAACAAAATCAAAACAATAGCAGACTTTCTAAAAGACAGTGCCTTAGATATCCACACAACTGAAAAACAGGGATCAGCTCAACTAAATCTTATTGACGCAGCTATTGGTTCAAGCCAAATACATATAAACAATGCATCCACTTCTCCAATCAACAATCCACCAACGAACACAAGCCTTTATTCATCCCAAGATAATCAAGAATTTTGCAACTAGTCAACCAATTAAAAAAGGAAATCTCTAAACCCTTTTATAGATAACAATATGCTCCAAGTGTGAATAAAGAACTTACTCGATCATTTCATGATATCTTTTTACATAAAGAAGATATCTAGTAACAAACACACCTCAGTATGGAATTACCAGATCATGAACTAATTTCTTTAATAGATCATACTCACCATCCAAGCCAATCAACAAATAATAAGCATTACCATGAAAAAGCTGCCATATTGCACACAAAATTTCAAAAGAAATACCGATTAACTAGGATGATATGTCTAATGATAACATTGTGATCATGAACACAGTTCAACAAATAAATCCTATGCTGATGCTTTAAAAACCATGAATATTCCAAAACATAAAGAAGTGCCAATCTTAATACAGTCAAAAGTCTTTAATCCGCGCCTCAAAGCTACAAATTTCCTGCGCATACGTTAACGCATGCGCGTTAATACCTTTATGCATGCGATTATCCGTTTAATGTATAACGGACGGTATAAGCTAAGCTAAAATTATCTATTTCAGTTAATGTTGCAGATTATGTTGTTCCTTAATCTTCGAATTGGATCCGGCTTATTATTTTTTGCAGACTGTTAGAGCAATTTCATAAAAGTAAGCTTGAACTTTCGATTATGTTAAAAAGAATTTCCGATTCTGGAGCTGCCAAAGGATCTACAAAGCAAAAGCATATGTCGATGTCCATCAAACAAAAAATGGAATTGCTACAAAAAAAATGGATAAAGGCATATCCTTTAATTCTCTAACCATTCCGAAATCTGTTTATCAATTTCACGCTGCTCTGCGGGGAGGGCGGGGGAACGTCGGGGAGCGCAATGAACTGGAAGTTGATCTGTCAGCACTATCCTTATCTTCGAGGAGGATGTTTTTATTTTATTCGGCTTATAATTCCTTTCTAATCCGTCTTTGATATGATTTAAATCAAATTCCTCGTCATTATAAATATCACGAATACATATCAAATAGTTTTCTGGTTGCAATTTTCTAATTTCGACTATGCGTAATGTATGGTTTACGCATGCGCGCGTTGAAAGAAATGTTTAATAAAGTAAGCAAATAAATATTAAGCCTTTTTTTTTTTTTTTTTTTTTTTTTGTAAATTTTGATACCCTTTAGATCATAATTGCTCTTTATTTCATAAATTACGGTTTCATATTTTTAATTTTATAATTTCTGCATGCCATCTTACGAGATTTAAACTGATGACCTATAATCCGGAAAAACCGAAGTCCCGACGAGTCTGGATTAAAGACTTTTGACTGTAATATACCCTAAAGACTAACCAACAACTCCAAGAGAAGTTAGAAAAATACAATCCAATCAAAAATATTGGAGTTAAAATCAACAGAATAGCACATATTAAAAAAGGAGGAATAGTAGTCTCCTGTTCTTCCAAGGAAGACATTCATAAAATTAACTCAACCTTGGAGAATGATATTAAAATCAACCATTTAATTATGTTAAAAATTCCTACTAAAAGAACCCCAAAATGATGCATAAATAATTTACCGAGAAATACTACAGAAAAGGAAATAAGTGAATTAATTACTACAAATCTTTAAATAGAAAGAATGGACATCAAGCCTTCCTTTAAATTGTGCGGCAAAATAAATCAGGCCATCAAATGGATAATACAAGAAGAATGCACTCCAAACTCTAATGAGCAAGGCACTTTTCACAGAGGATGGAGAAGCCACAAAATAAGAGAATTTTTCGGAGCTAAATGCTGTTATATGTGTCAAGACTTTGAACATCACTCCAGAAACTGCAGATTTAGGAACTACTGTGCTTTCTGCGGGGGAAACCATAATGTAAATGAATGTAATGCCAACAACCCAATTTGCATAAGTTGCAAACTGTTAAATGATGCAAATAATACTCATTTCAATACCTGTCATCCAGCATATGCACCAAATTGCCCTATGTACCGAAGAGAAATATTGAAAATCAAAGCCAGAACTGCATACAGCTGTAATGTAATATATTATTGCAGTTTTAGGTCATTTCTAATTTTAAATCATAGAACAATGTGAAAATTTTAAATAAGGAACAGACGAAATGACAGCCTCATGTGAAAAGCAAATAAAGTGAACGTTTCTATTATAAAAAGAACGTATCAAAATGTTTTCCTTTTTTCTTTGTCTGTATTGTTTTATCTTTAGATACATTGTGTAAAAATATTTGGTAATTGTAAAATTATCATAATAAGTTTAAGAAATATCAAAACTGCTAAATTTTGATCCACACTTTAAGAAACGCTGTTTTAATATAAGCACTTTACATAACTATGATATGTTATTAAAACTATTTGTGACTGGCAACAGTACCGTATTTACGCGAATCTAATGCGCATCGTTTTTGGCCAAATGTAGTACTCAAAATTGGGGTGCGCATTAGATTCGAGTGCAAAGTTCGCCGATGACGTCAGCAGTTCGCTGATGACGTCAACCGAATTTAAATCGTAACAATGGATTAATGTATTTCTAGACTACATTTATCGTTGACACATTATTGCATACTGCAGAGTACGTAGTCACGAAATGGAGGGCAAGCAGAGAAGAATGTCATATGACGCTACTTTCAAACGTAAAGTAATTCTTTATCCTGAAAGAAATGGCAATAGAAAGGCTAGGAGAGAGTTCAACGTAGCTGAGAGCAATGTTCGCTTGTGGCGGCAACAGAAATTGGCACTGTTTGCAACTAAAACTAGTAGAAAGAAATTCACTGGCCCTCGCAAAGGAAGACACCCTAAAATTGAAGAAAACGTTTTGGAATTTGTACGTGAAAGGAGGAAGAATGGACAACCTGTGACTAGCGACACTATAAGAAATAAAGCAAAAGAGGAGGCTGAAGTTCTTGGAATACCGAAACGAGAGTTTAAAGCTAGCCGTCGATGGGTGGATCGGTTTATAAAGCGGATGGGCTTATTTCTAAGACGCCGTACAACAATATGCCAAAAACTTCCTGCAGATTTTGAGGGAAAACTACTAACATTTTAGCGGTATGTCATCACACTTCGGAAGGAAAAGAATTTTTCAATGGGGCAAATTAGCAACGCTGACGAGACGCCAATTTGGTTTGATATGCCTCGTAACTACACCATTACGGAGAAGGGGACTAAAAAAGTTATCATCAAAATAGTGAATAAAGACGTTTACTATTAATCACTGATTGTAGAAACTGTTAGCTAGATAGAAATGTTACCATTTATTTCATGTTCATACTTTACGATATGTACCGTATATACGGTAGTGGTAATTAACAATGATTGTTTCACATAACAATAGCCCACTAATAGGTTAATTCTATGTTCTGTTACTTTATGTATAAATCCATTATTGTATAAAATATGGTATCTAAATTTAAATAAAATTATCATACCATTGATTGATAGTTTATATACAAATCCATTGTTGTATAAAATAAGATTCAATAAATTCCTCATACCATTGATGCGCATTACATTCGCCGACAAACAATTTTTTTATTATTTAAAATTTTAAAATGGGGATGCGCATTAGATTCGCATAAATACGGTACTTAATATAAGTTTATTTTTGCTCTAAAATCTTTAGAGTTATGTATTAGAATGCAGAATTCTCTTGACTTTCTTGGTAAAATTATATGCTGCAAATAAAAATGTTTTTGTTTGAGAACTTCAATATGTACTGTTTCTTTATTAAAGCATTTGTGGAGTCTGGAACTGAACAAAAATTTTCGGAGTACGTATCCTCAGTTTTTGATGAATCTGCTTTTGTACACGCTCCTGTTGACTATCTCCCGTATAATGGAAAATATGGGAAAATACTCCTCTATTCTCCTGTATAATGGAAAATAAAAATTTTCTTATGTTACTTCAAGAAATACGAAATTTCCGATCACATGATATTCTGAAAAGCATTTTAAGTAAACTCTAACAATCATGACCAGTGAGATTGCTCTGGAGCATCCGTTTCCTCTAGAATTAAGTGATGTTGTGGCATTTATCATGCCAAGATCCGCTTCAAGACTAATAGACTTTTCTGGATAAAAACATTTAATTTACCAAGATATCTAAATTTAATTTCAATGACATATTGTCAAAAATTAGCCGTACATGAAGGTTCTCCCAAAGTTTAAAGAATGAAAACAATTTGTGTAGCAACAGATATTTTACATTATTGCTAAGAGCATCAGCAAGATCATTACAAATTTGGTTCTTGCAAGTAATTCATAACACGCAGTTCAGTTCAAATCCATTCAAGCTCTCAGTGTCCTGACACTATTTGCTGTATTGCAAAGTTATGCCTATAATTGCTCTTTACAGATACAGTAGCTAATTTGCCATATTATCACCGGATATAGTTAGATGGAGTGAGTGAGGTATATGCAAAGACTCTTCCTATGCAATGCATGAGATTTAGTCTCAATTACAAACTTTACTTTTCACGTTATGCCAGAAGAGATATGTGCTTTTGTACATGTAATATACAGCTGTGTAGTCGGTAGGTAAAATGACCGACTCCGACTCCTTCATATATATATAAACATACATGGGTACAGCTTATTTTTTTTATTATAAAAGAAGTAATAGATGCTAAATAAAAAAATTGATGCACAGCAAATTTTTTATGTTAATTAGCATTTATTATGAAATGGAAAAACGGCATTAATAATTTCTAAGAAACAGTAAAACTTCGGCAAGACCTTCTTTGTTAGAGGACCACAGATCCAATTTGATAAACTTCAGAACTGAGAAGAGTGTTTCCACACTGACTTGAGTAGGAAGAAGTACTGTTACGGCCACTTTCTTTAACTTTTCAGGATAGATTTTTATAAGTTCTAAAAGAAGTGTCTTGCAAGAGCAATCGTATTTATCTATTTCTTCAAATGCCATGTATAAATCTTGTTTGTATTTTTTCATTTTCATATTTAAAGGCTCTTGGTTCTTTATTTTCATTCGCTTTGCCTTAGCCTTTTCAATATTATCCAAATATTTCTCAAAATCTAATTCATCAGTGGAAAAGGATGATAGAGACTCAGTTGCAGTTTGACTGTCCTGATTTGAATGCTCCAGTTGTTCTGAGAATAATTTCCTTCTTAATGAAACTTCATAGATGGCTTTCTTTGCCTTTTTAATTTGTTTTTCATCCAACAAAATTCGGCATTTTGGATCTACATATATTGAACCCAGCACGATCTTATTGTCTAGCAAATTAGTTTCTCTTTCCTTCAGTGAAGAAATGATTCCTTCTGCAATAAACCCTCCATTTCAGAAAGAACAAACATTACATTCTTCCAGTATTGCCTCTTGTTAATTCTTCAGATTGTAGCTTTTTGGTGGCTATATACGGTATAGAAAGAAGAGTTTTTAATTCTGCAAGATCATTCCACAGTCTTTCTGTTGGTAAAATATTAGGGTTATTTACGTCTTCTGAAAAAGTTCTTAATCCTAACAACCATTATATAATAAAATATGTACTTATCCATTGCGTTGCTCCTTTTCCTGCTCGCTTCCTAAGAATGGCATCAATTTTGGGAGTTCTTGCTGCTTACCTAAATTCACCAATGAGATTAGTAACTAAATGAATCAGTTTAATCAATAATGGCAAATATCATGTCCATCCTGCTCCCTTATATTTATTTACTAATATGTCAATAAAATAGAAAATAACTATTTATTAATGTATATAGTCTATAAATAAAAATATTATCTCAGTTTGTCATTATTATTATTATTTTTTTTCCAATTCACTTTACTATCGTTTCAAATTGAAATTATTCAACAAAAACTGAAGTCGGAGTCGAAGTGTTTTTTAGCGACTCCAACTCCTTTTACCCCAAAATCAACCCGACTCCACAGCCCTGATATACAGGATGCGGTTTTCATCCAGGCGCCTGTTACTAAGTGTGTTTAACACCTGAGTCTTCAGTTCAAATACAAATTTGATTATTACTACTTGTTTGAAATTTTTTAATGCATTATAGAAAATAAATACAATTTAATTTTATTATTGCGCAACTGTAATGCACCATAGGTCTACATTTAAATTAAGACATAATATATAAAAAAATAAAAATTAATAAGTTTCTGTAATTGTGTTTTTGTCAACAGATTTCTGATTTTAGATTGAACTATTTATATTTGCAGCGAATGCTTTGTTCAGCATTGATGTAGATTCTGTATATTGGTGTGGTACCTGCAGAAACAGAGAATTCTACTTTACAGGAATGTTTGTGAAAGACGGTAGTACTAATTTTGCTTTCTCAGACAAAATTTTGAATTCATCTTATATGTATCCAGAATGGTAGATTTCGGGTAGGAAAGATGCAATTATTACTTTCCTTTTCTATGCACTTCAATCAATACCTAATTCTCTTCTTAACCACAAACATTTTGGCATTTGCATCAAAAACCATACAAAGGGATTCAGCAGGATTGAAACTGATGCTTTTCTGATGGCTAGCTAAAAGTGCTTCTAATCTACCTTTAATTGTATCTCCATGCTGCAACAAGACTGGCTAATTCCTCTACAATCATAACGTTTCTATCAACGGCCTGAATAAAAGCGCCTGCTAGTGCAGCATCTGTTGAATCATCAATCTCTACAATATAAAACACAAAGTCCTTGCATTTGGATTTTAACTTATTGAATATATCTGCTGCCAGATCCGCTAAACAACTCGTTACTGTCACACCAGACAAGCTAATGTTCGATTAACTGTTATGGACAAACCACATCAGTTGAACACTGAAGACATTCCTTTACAAACTCGACAAAAGGTTTTCCAAGTTCTATTTTTCTGCTAGGAAGTAGCTAACATGAACACTGTTTTCAGACTCTTTGTTCACCCTGAAGAAAAAAGACTGTTAAGAATTTAGTTTTGATTTTGATTCACTGACTTCATTTCTTCAAAAATGTCCTTCCAATGCAAAATATTTCACATTGTGCTTAGTATCATAATGGTTCTTGATGTTATATTCTCGTTGCAAATAAGGCAAACTGTCTTACTTTGGTGTTCCAACTTTTCCTGGAAGGAAAAAAATAATTTTTGTCAGCTTTTCGTTTTTGTTATCATGCCTTGCCATTGTGCCCTCCTTCAAAGACCAGAAATGCTTTTGAATTACAGGGTCTGAAATCAGTAGAAATAACCTAGCATAAATTAAGTAGCCAAAACTGCTATCTCCAACCAATCACGAAGTTTACATACACCAGTTCCTTAATGAACTGATTGTAACATTAGGAAAAATAAAATTCCTTTCATTTTCAACCTCACCACTCTACATTTTTTAACAAGATGCACATAAAGGTATGAGAAAGGAACCCAAAGTAGTTTCTTTTGTGTTTGTTTTAGTGAAGGTCAACATGGTGGAATGCTTCAAATATATTGACCCTCAATAAAAACTGAGTCGGGTGAGATAAATAACTGACATCTTGCAAAATTCTCTATAGGGAAAATTAAAGAAAAGCAAAGATTTGATACAGTCGTATGAACAATTTCATTTTTAACTTATCGAAAATGTTTGACAGGCCACAGGTTTATGACCCCTAATTTTTAGTACGTTTATCATTTTTGGGATATCCTCAAAACAATAAGAAGAGATACATTTCCTTTACATAAAATATTCATTAAAATTATAAACCAAGTTAAACATCACATAAGGAAATAAGGAGCAGACCTTTACACAATTTAAGAAATCATATTTTTGTAAATGTTTCATAACTGGTCATTTTTTTTCACAGGAATTTATTTTACATAGTCAGAACAAAATAACAGATAAAAAAAAAAATTCTAGGCAAAATAAAATGAAAAATTGATACATATGCAGGAAATGTGCTTGCCTCTGGAAAATATAAATAAGAATGATTACATGCATGGAATTTCTGTAGCACCGAAAAACAACTCAGAGATAAGCATTGTAAATAACAGGACAACAAAACTTTGAAATATAAAAACAATTTTATTTATAAAAAGCAAAGTTCACCTACATACACATTTTTCAGGTTCACTCTAAGAATTGTGCGACTGATTCAAACACACACACACACACACACACAAAAAAAAAAAAAAAAAAAAAAAAAAAAAATTAATTCTTTAAGCATACTTTTCAGGTTTGTTACAAATAAATGTAATATGTAAAATAACACGCAATATGTAGCAATTCTGTGGAAACCTAAAAGACTAAATGGGTACTACACTTTTGTCAGATTTGCTGTAGGAAATCCAGAGCCAGTGCAAGAGAAACCAGTACAGCCACATTGGGCAGCAGGATTTCAAGTTGGGAAAATTTAGCAAGTTTGGGGAGACAAAGGGCGGAGCAGTCTAGGAACAGGAGACATTGCACTAACTGGTGCAAAGCCTAGTGTCGATCTTGAAGAGGTCTGTGGTGATCTACTCAAAGAACAAACAGGTACTATACCATGCCAAAGATGTTTCTTAAATCCTTCAGATTTCCAAGATTTGGCCAAGGCATTAGCAGATACTTTAGCAACATCATTTACACATTTAAAATTTTCACCAGTGTTAGAAATTACACTTTTCCTTGAACTTGATTTAGTAACATGGTCAGCAAACAAAACATGTCCTTTTTTGAATCTCGATTTTTTCAGTGACTGATTACCAAGTACATCTTCTTTGCAGGAACTGTTATCCACATTCAATTCTGAAATAAATAAGATCTTATTAAGAAACCACCTGCACTTGCCTTTTAACTGAGAACATCTTTTAATAGCTTTCTAGTCTAAAAATAAAACGATGTTTTCCCATTAAAATATTTTTTGGGAAACCATAGTCATATTACAAATACACATTTGCAATTAAAAAAGATGCTAAAATAATGATCCAAATCTTAAATTTAACACTAAAGTAAAACATATTTAATTAATTTCGTTACTAGGCATAATGACCATTTAACCATTTTAGTTAGACCATTTAACACTAGAAGCATGATAGTCGTCAAACTCACCACTATAAAATTTAATTATCTCCAAAAGAATTACAGTTTCAAAGATGGAATGACATGTTTTTCCTTAAAGTTACTTACGTAGCATGCATAATTTCAAAATAAATGTTCATTTAGGATCAAGTTTACAGGTGTCTGTATCTAGAACTGCCATGGGATGGTTAATTTGATCACAATTCCCACATAATAACTGAAATATTTAGGAAACAATTTTTTTAATTCAACATAACTTTTGTAATAATGGAAAAAAATTATATGTATGCAGATGCAGCATCACTACTGGCTGGAAATAAAAAGCATATTTTCTACCTACTTACATATTATAGCACCAATGGCAAAAGTGAGATACCTTCAAACCATGAAAGTTTGTGGAGATTCCATCAAAAATATGCCAATCAGAAAGAATTCTCCACATTTAATAAACAATTATTATTCAGCCTGCTTTTTAAGGTTTTCATCCATTTCTCCGATTTTACTGGAAATAATTTAGAATATTATCAATGCAAACCTCCAGGAAATAATTATTCCAATTTTTATTATTTTGTCAGCGATATGCAGCTGATCATATGGTGTCCATTGATACATTAATGTAAGAAAGAAATACAGCAACGACAGTTCATTTATAGCCTTGTTTATAAAAACAAAGTGTGGCTATAGGGAATGATGGAATCTTGGGGTAACATCAAACGAAAGCACAGATACTATGAATGTGTCGTTATGCCATGCTTAACTATAACTGGCACTAAATTACGCTGGCAAGTGATAATCTCACGGTGACAGGCTAATGTATAAGTACCATCTTCCATTACGACTTTATGGATTTGAAAACAGCTCCGTTTTCACTAGGCAAGAAAAGACCACAAAAGCTAAATTTCAAAATTGACTAAGTAAATAAAATAAAACTTGCAGATCCTCTCTTCAGTATTTCATACAGATTACTTAGTTGTTTCCTTAACATTTGTCATAAGCTACACAAACTACATCATTTAAAGCGATGAAGAAGCATCATAAAGAATGAAATGTAAATCATTGTCGTTAATCTGGACTCGTCGAGACTTTGGCGATTCCGGATTATAGATCATCAGTTTAAATCTGGTAAGATGGCATGCAGAAATTATAAAATTAAAAATATGAAACCGTAATTTATGAAATAAAGAACAATTATGATCTAAAAGGTATCAAAATTTACAAAAAAAAAAAAAAAAAAAAAAAAAAAAAAAAAGCTTAATATTTATTTGTTTACTTTATTAAACATTTCTTTCAATGTAAGTTGTTTAAGTTGCTTCATTTTATGTGATAATACTTTCTCTTTAATTCTATAAACAGACATAATTTCTTGTTCAGTTACAAAGTTCCGCTGTTGAAGTCCTATAATTGCTGTGTCGAGAATACTGACAATCGAAATTTTTTCGTTTTCAATAACCTCTGTGTCACTTTCTTCACTATCGGAAGCGAATTATAATGACAAGGAATTTGATTTAAATCATATCAAAGACGGAGTACATCGAGATGAAATACTACATTTAGTAAGGAATTATAAGCCAAATAAAATAAAAACATCTGCCCTGAAGATAAGGATAGTGCTGACAGATCAACTGCCAATTCATTGCGCCCGCACAATGAATAATCATCATTTTACTGCAAACCTATTGGGACATGCTACGGCAATGGGGTTTTCATAGAAACGCAATAGAGATAGTTATACTGATATACATACTTTGATTTTTTCTGTAATTTTCAAGCACAACATATGGAATAAGGGACCCCTCTTTAGATTTTGTTTCTTTCACCACCTCATTATCATACTCTAGACCCATAGGATGTTCTTCATTCCAGTTTTCATTTCCCATATTCAATTCTGCATTAAATGACATAGTAAAAGAAAATCCTTAAATAATTAACAGAAAAAACTTTCAATTACTTTAAAAATATAAAACAATATGTGCATAAACATGGCAATGTAAAATTTAAAATTAGTAACCTCTCCCCCCCAAAAAAAAAACATTTTTTGGGGTGGGGTATATTTCCTTGTTGCCAGGTGTCACCAATTTAATCCTCCCCCCCCAAAAAGACACAAAGACACAAAAGAGGCATGATGCAAAAAGAGTGTATTTGTTGAACCACATCATGAAATTAAAATGTGACCAAGTCAAAATGGTAATACTGCCTTCCTTTTCGGTTTCCTACAGATATTTATGGCTGTTAAACTACTGATAATTGGGACATTGTCACTGAAATAAAAGACTTCAATTACATCATCTTCATTTAGCATTTCTTCACATAATCCATTAATTGAAAAGTTTTAACATTTTACTTTATGCTTATAATACATACAAAAATCAACAGATTTGAAACTATCATCAGGATGAAACATGACAGCTGGCTATAAACAGGCTCAACTCACTTTTGGCATCCTAGACTGGTTGACACCCTACATAAATTTGTAATTTAAAGAAAAAGGTTCTTTTATTTAATTGCTGCTTGTGAGAACCACTTAAATAGAGTCCTTCAAAAATCAGCACCATAGCCATTTAAAAAAATATCTACAGGGTCTTCTCATGACCCTGCAATGCTCCACACACCAGGTTTTATAAAATAATTCGAGAATTCTAGGACAGCCTTAGTGCTGCCCTGATTTTAAAAATGCTGCTTTATAGCAGCATCAGTGTGCATAAATTTCCAGTATCCATTCGGTGATTGTTGGATATAAAGTTCCGAGAGAAAAGTAAAACTAAAATGTTATCTTTCATTAAAACTATTTTTATGAGATAACAGTTTAATTCAGTTTGTAACAAATGAATATCATCGCCAATGCCCTCTACCGATAACATAGAGAAAATACTCAGCTGAACACACCTTTTCTGTATGTTAATGTTAGGTGGTAATAAAACATTTAAAACTAACTCCTGATTGATTTTTTTTTAAGGATTAATACAAGGAAATTAGCACCCAACTCACGGCAGCAGTATAGAATTTCAGAACGCGTCAAATTTACTTTTGTTTCAAGATACTTCATATAGATGTTGTGAATAGTCATTTTGTTGTCTTTTAAGAAAGGAATGGATCTTCTTACCCCAGAGGTGCATTGCTAACATCTACCCCAATGTGTATAATTAAGATAAGTAATCTTGACTTAAAACTATTGAATAATATTTGATTATTTGTAGTATTAGAATTTTAATTGATACCAAATTTTGACAAATGTGTGAATTGTAAGTATTGTGAACGAATACTGTTTATTTCCAGTTATTGCAAAGTTGATTTCTTTTGTATGACCCTAAATGCTTAACACTATCAACATCAATGATATCTAAGGACTGAAGGACGAATTTAAATACATTTAAAATTCAAAAAAGTATAAAATTAGAATCTTAAGTTTTAACAATCATAGTATGAACTTTAACCGAGACTTTATGACAGTGTGTAAAGGCAAAATGTCCCTTTTGGATAGGGGGAGAAAAGAGGATCTAAAACTCCTTGCCCTTGAATTGGAGTTAATCGTGGCAGACAATCTAAAAGTGATGCAATTAAAAGAACTCATAAGAAAACCCAATAATTATGATGATGAATTAGTGAAAAATATATTAATTAATATAATAGAAGAAATACTTGAGAAACAGAAACAAACTGTATTAGAACGTATTGCTCAAGAATTAGCCAAAGAAAAAGTAGAAGAGTGAACTTATGAATTGGAATGCTTGAGACTTCACAGGTCCTGTTGGTGAAGTTGAAAAAAACCAATTGGGTCTTGAGAGAATTTTACCTAAATATGATCCTAAGGATAACATTGCCTTGTTCCTAAATCTTTTTGAGAGACAACTGAAGTTTTTAAAGGTTCCAGAAGAAACTTGGGTTGGAAATTGGAAAATTGATTGCTCGTGAGCCAGAAGAGGAATCAAGAAATTACCAAAAGATGAAGATTGTTCTAAAGAGATATAAGCTCACCGCTGATAAATTCCGACATCTCTTCGCTCTACATCGGAAGAAAGCAGAAAGTACTCAGCGTGATTTCTACTTTGAACTGCCAGTTATTTTGAAATGGCTTAAAGAATTAAATATTACAAAATTTGATGACTTGAAGCAGCTAATTATAGCTGCTTATGTTATCCCAAAATCCACGCCAGTGAAGAAGACATATACTAATGTAGTAGATAAACTGATCCTCTCATGCTATGGTTGTGGCAAAGTTGGATTTATTAAATCAAAATGCCCAGATTGTCAACACTCCACGAGTTCAACCTCAGTTCTTTTTGACAATATTTGTATACAAAAGTTAAGCAACTTTAAGACAACTGTAGTGATAAGTATCTTCATCAATGGAATATATGGCACAGCTTGTGCGAATAGTGGCGCAAGTCGTTCAATCGCTAGCAAAAAACTGTAACATATCTTGAAAGAAGATGGGATAAAGTTCGAGAAATCCTCTTGCACTGTTGGTCTTACTGACGGCAGCCAAACAACGAAAGACGTTTACGCAACTTGTGTGAAACTTGGCCTTGGAGGACGAACCTTCCCTTTGACACTGATAGCTTTTCCTGATGCTAAAGGTAATCGAATACTGCTGGGAGAAAACTTCTTAAAGGAAGCTGGAGTAGTTTTAAATATTAAAGAGCAAAAGTGGTTTTTTTGGTGACAATCCAAATAAATGTTTTCCATTTGTTGAAAGAGTTCAAGTCCAATCCTGTGACATGTCAAAAAATCATTGCCTACTATGTCCAGACAAAGGTGAAAATCTAACTGGAGAGCAGTGAAAACGATTGAATGCTTTATTAGAAAAATACGAAACCATGTTCTCTCCTTACATCGAACACCGAATCGATACTGGTGATTCATCTCCAGTGGCTACAACCCCTTACAGTTTATCTCCAGCAAGAAAGGGGATTTTCAAGAAAGAAATCCATGTACTTCTTGCATCTGTCATAATCGAAGAGTGCGATTTGCCCTACGTAGAACCCACTGTTTTAGTTCCCAAGCCGAACGGTGACTTTCGATTATATATTGACTACAGGAAACTGAATTCTGTGACTAAGTCTGATCCATACCCGGTGCCTCGCATGGATGAACTTCTTCATACTGCAAAGCAAACTAGATACATCTCTACCATAGACTTAAAGTCAGAGTATCACCAAGTTAAGATGTACCTTCCAGACAAAGACACAAACTGCCTTTGTATGTCAGTTAGGAGTCTATAGATTCATAAGGATGCCTTCTGGATTAAGATGGCACCAGCCACTTTCCATGGATTGATGAATGGATTAAAGGTCCAGAATGGATTAAAGGTCAACTCTCTTACTTATCTCGACGATATCACAACTCATAAGAACCATGTGTGACATCCCCCCAGGACATAACCAAACATCGCCTAGGGAGTAAAAAAAAAAATGTCTATTTGAAATAAAATAAATAAATGTCCAATATAAACAATGTCTATTTTGCTAAAGTCTATGAGCGGCTATAGGTCTTGAATAAAGCTCAGATTGAATAAATTTATGTGTTAGAGAAAAAGCTTTAACAGGACATTTGGGCATTTCATTTTTGAATTTAACAGTTAAAAATACTTTGTTTCTTTGTGTGCCACCTATTTTTCTCTTGCGTACCACCAGTTGAGAATCACTGCTTAAAACCATTAGATCGCACAAAATACTTTTATTCTTTAAAAGAGTTCAAAACCTTTAAAATAGAATTTAAGTGTAATCTCTATGAGTTTCCCACAAAGATTTCAAAAAATGGTACATAAATTGGTCAATGTGAACAACTAAGTTACGTTTACGCAACTTGGCAAAGCATGCAGTCTATCTGTCTAAAGGGAAGAATGGCTTCATGGAGGACTTTCTAACGGCAACTGGTGCACAGTCACATTAGACACTGGTGAAGCTACAAAAACCAATCATACAGGCAGTTTGAGATTAAACCACCAATATTCTATGACCTTAACCTTCTATGGCCTAATTTTTGAAAGCTCATTTCAAAAAAAAAAAAAAAAAAAAAAAAAAAATATATATATATATATATATATATATATATATATATATATATGTATAATTGATAACAAAGGAAATATCAATTCTTACTAAAACCATTAAATGGCCCTGTGTTAGTTTTAGTTGACATGGTAAAATTTTAAATAATTCACATTGAACCAAAATTAGAAAAAAATCACAGTTTATCTGAATTTTTTTTTTTGGGGGGGGGAGAATCATCCCCATCCTCAGCTAACCTATAATAATAAAAACTAAAAATGTGGTGATATGAATGAGTAAAAAATTCTTCAAGTGTTTGAAAATTACGAGCCTGTTGTAAATAAAAAATTGTTATTTATACTATTTTTTAAAAAGAGATGCAAATAGCAGGATGTGAATTTCTTTTTCTTTCTTTTTTTTCTTTTAGCAGAATAAGCTAAAATATCAGAATTATATAATTTCATAGGTGTGAGAGAGTATAGTATACCCCCTGAATACAGCAAGCCTAACATTATTTAGCATAGCAATACATTATATACTGAATACATTATTACTTCATTAAACATGTTGGAAAGTCTTACTTGCATAATATGCCAGTTATTGATAATGATGATAATTAAATTAACATCCTATATCACATTTGTTGTTACAATACTTGTAGTCACAGGAACACAACTGTACTATTGGTATAGTTGCAGGAATACTTGTAGTCACAGGAACACAACTGTACTATTGGTAATGAGCTTTATAAGATCTTTGATAACTTTTAATATACTACACACATTTCATACAAATCTGCTTTTTCTTTTGTAATAAATTTCATTTCCCAATAAAACTTACAAATCACAAACATATTTTTGAAAAACTTTATAATTAAAAATATTTTTTTTTTTAAATTACTAATCTCAATCATACATTCATTTTCAGTTTCTTTCCAAAGCAGACTAAAGCTCCTACAACTGAAATATATACCTTACATCTTAAACTCATATTCAATTATCCACTTTTTTTGACTGAGGTTTTGAAAAACATATAAACAAAATTATAGTTAATGAATAGGATGGATATCAGATAAGCCATACACTGAATACGCATCTTGACTTTAAGTTAGATATTCAGTTACCCTACTGACAGATGGAAAATTTATTTTAATTAAATTATGTGCAAAATATTGCTGACACTCATCAATAAAGCTTTTACATCACATCAACTGAATTTTAAAAAAAAATTAACTTGCCTCAATCATGAATTCAATCCCAGTTTATTTACTCCCGCCTTCTGTCTGTACATTCTATTACCAGTAAGCATGAAAATTCTACATTGAATTATATATATATAACATCTTAATCTCAAATTTCAATTATGTCTTTATCTGTCAATTTTATAGCAAAAAAAAAAATTTTTTTTTCTTCACATACCAAAAAAACCAAAAAATCCAAAAAAACGTCATGCAAACAAAGTAATGAATTTGAGACGGGATGCTTTTTAGGCAGTTTGGTTTAGACATTTACACTTTTTTTTGGGGAAAAGGGGGTACAGGGTTGCTAACGCTAAAGACAATATTTTATTAGTTTCCTTCACGGTAAAAATAAATAAAGAAATTATTCTTCATTGTGTAAAACAAGGTGCATTCTAAGGCATATAAACAAAGCTTTATTACAGGAACATAACAGATATCAGATCAGGCAAACAGCAAGTATCATGCTCAATTGTAAGCTAGTACTCTATGATCTTGCTGTAAGATGCGAAATTTTTTTAGTCAAATTCTATGCAAAATATTGCTGACATTAATGCATAAAACAATTTACAACACATCCTTTGTATGAAGAGTCGGTGAATGTTTTTAAATACTACAGAAGTAAATGGCCTAAAAAAGGAGGTTCAGATAAAAGCATTTAAATTCTCTGCATATCTATTAATTAAACATACTTTAATTATGGAATAAAATCTAAATTTTGTTATCGCAACAAATTTGAAGTCATTAAAACTCAATGGAAACTTCTGGGTTTTTATAGGAAACACATATGAGCTGATTAAAAACTTTTCATTTTAACTGCTTGCGTGATAAAGGGGAAAACAATTGCTTAAAATGATACTGAAATTAATAAGTGATACATTTTTGGTACATTGTATGCAATTCATATAACTTTTTTTTTACAAATATTTAATTTGGCAAGTATATTTGGTCATATAATTATAATACTGTTGTGAAATGCCCAGCTGAGGTAAGGTAGCTAGCTTCCCAGAAAAGTAGGGTATGCCATAGACGGAGCAAGAACATTCTAGAATGCATTCTTAGAGGTTCCCTCGAGAATATTCTTGAACGTAAAGTTATATATACCCTGCATGTATGCAGAGAGTGTAGTGTAGTAGTAACTTGAATTCAGAGATTAGCCTGGCAGTAAAGACCAAGTTGGGAGTTGTATTTTAGTGCTTTAGCGTTACAACCTGAAGGCTGTGTTCCTAATTGTTTCAGCATGTTTACTGTAGTTTTTAGACCACTGTCCTGTGTAAATTGTGTTTTAAGTCTTCATCAAGTGATATCACAATTACTCTAAATCCACCAACCTGTACAGTGCAACAATATTTAACTGCTGTCGAATATTCAGCATCTGTGCCAGACAGTTTATTTTAATTAGATGTTGCTGTATGTATATATCTGTAGACATTTAAATTCTTTTACTACATTATATGTTTTGTATTTGTGATAACATTTATTTTTTTTATGTGCTATTGTTTCTAATAACGGAACTGTCAATTTTGCTGATCGCTATGTGCAGAACATAAGACTTCACAAGTGATTTTCACTATTTCTTGCACACTAAGAAGAGATGCTTTACACCTGCATTTTGCCTAAGCTCTTTAAGGTTAATTACTGCGCTGTTTGTACCTGATTATTACAATACATTATTAATTTCGTCTGGTGTATATGGAGTGGTCTTTCAGAGAGTTATAAACGACCTGACAGCCCACAAAAATATCTATCACATACTACTTTCCTGTACTATTTTTTAGTGTATGGATGCACAACATTAATATGTATGAACAAATATAAAATACTGAGAATATACCTAAGTAAATGAATTTTGAAATCTATCCCATTTGTTATAAGAATTCTCTGAAAGTCCAAGGAGCAAACAGATAAATTATTAATGCAAATCAAATATTTAGAACTTGTGTCAGTTCATGACTAAAGTGACACACATATGTCAGAAAGCACACTTTTTCTTGAATATAATTGGGGAAAGTTATTGCAGTCATAATCATCATTTTACTGCAAACTTATTGGGACATGCTACGGCAATGGGGTTTTCACAGAAACACAATAGAGATAGTTATACTGATATACATACTTTGATTTTTTCTGTAATTTTCAAGCACAACATATGGAATAAGGGACCCCTCTTTAGATTTTGTTTCTTTCACCACCTCATTATCATACTCTAGACCCGTAGGATGTTCTTCATTCCAGTTTTCATTTCCCATATTCATTTCTGCATTAAATGACATAGTAAGAGAAAATCCTTAAATAATTAACAGAAAAAACTTTCAATTACTTAAAAAATATAAAACAATATGTGCATAAACATGGCAATGTCAAATTTAAAATTAGTAACCTCTCCCCCCCCAAAAAAAAACATTTTTTGAGGTGGGGTATATTTCCTTGTCGCCAGGTGTCACCAATTTAATCCCCCCCCCAAAAGACACAAACACACAAAAGAGGCATGATGCAAAAAGAGTGTATTTGTTGAACCACATCATGAAATTAAAATGTGACTTTAAGTCAAAATGGTAATACTGCCTTCCTTTTAGGTTTCCTACAGATATTTTTGGCTGTTAAACTACTGATAATTGGGACATTGTCACTGAAATAGAAGACTTCATCATCTTCATTTAGCATTTCTTCACATAATCCATTAATTGAAAAGTTTTACTTCATGCTTATAATATATCCAAAAATCAACAGATTTTAAGCAATCATCATGATGAGACACGGCAGCTGGCTATAAGCAGCATCATCTCTAGCATTTTTTGAAATCCTAGACAGTTAGTATGGTTGGTTCCCTACATAAATAAAACATAATTTGTATTTCAGAGAAAAATGTTCCTATATTCAATTGCTGCTTCCAAGAACAACCTAAATGAAGTCCAACTGCCTGCTTAAACAAACACCCTTGCTGCTGACCTGATTTAAAAATTCTGCTTTATAGCAGCATCAGTGTGCATAAATTTCCAGTATAAATTGAGTGATTGTTGAATAAAAAGTTATGAGAGAAAACTAAAATTGAAATGTTATTGTTCATTAAAACTAATTTTTATGAGTTAATTTTATTCAGTTTCATTCTAATATGATGAACTATATATACCAATATGATGAACAATTTATTACCCGAATTAATACTTCCTACAGATAAATCTGATGTTTCATTCCCTTTTGATATGCTGGCAGGTTTGTTTTTCTTTTGTGCTGTAACATAAAACAGAATTTATTTAAATACAAAAACAGTTGAGTTGATATGATGGAATGAATTACTTTTCTTTTTATACATACATCATACATATAATTTATTACCTGAGTTAAAACCAGCTCTAGATACACCTGATATTTCATCCGCTTCTGTAATGTCGGCAGATTTGCTTTTTTTTTTTACTGGAACGTAAAGCAGAATTTATATAAATCTAAAAACAGTTAAGTTGAAATGTTACAAAAATTAATTTTCCTTTTTAATAAAATACAAAAATAATTTAAGTTGAAATGGTGAAATTTATTTTTCTTCTTAAAGATATTACATATCTACAATCACAAAATACATTTTTTAATAACTGCCTTTTCATATTTTTAACTAAAAAAAAAAAACTAAAGTGTGACAAATTTTAAGCAAAATGAACTACAAAAAGAAAAAAAAAAGGGGGGGGAGAACTATTTTCATTTGAATTCTTGCCAAATTTTTACAACATTCAATACACGTTGAATTATTGAAATATAGTAAATTCTCACATAAATACATAAGCAGTTTTTTTATGAATTATTTTTATTTGCTTCTATCATCAAAAAGAAAAAAAATTGCTAATACCATATTTGATTTCTATCTGTCCTTTTACATCACTTTAAGTCATCTATATTGCTGACATTTTTTTTTAAGAAGGCCACACAAACAAAGTCCTCCCTTCACAATTACGATAATTTTCTGGTTTAATATCTGTGGCTTCACTTATCATCACTTCGGAGAACTAAATGAAGAAAAGTAGCCATAACTTACATAAGCATGCACACTGAATCACAGGCAGCGATGTCATGGGACTTTTAATTATATACAGTTGCAAAGAAGTAGTGAGGATGTTATGGGAAGTGTTTGCAGTGAAGGAGGTTCAGAATAGAAGAGACTCCTCCTTCGAGCTAAATAACGGTCTCCCACAGGTGTTGTAACTCGAGGTCTGCCTGGAACACGTCTTCTAGAGACAGAAACTTCGGATTCAAACTGATTCCATAGTCGGTGGCCCACATTACGAGAGACATTGGGATGGCATCAGCTTGTGACATCCCCATTTCTATCCGTCTGATCGTCCGCTACCTCAATGAATCAGGCAGACTTCTCCTGGACATTGATAGACTCTCCTAAATATTGTCCACGAAACTGTAATAACAACTGAAGACCAACAGTCATGAACAAAAATTACAATTTTTACATTTCTTCTCCAACTCCATTTCTATCCGTCTGATCGTCCGCTACCTCAATGAATCAGGCAGACTTCTCCTGGACATTGATAGACTCTCCTAAATATTGTCCACGAAACTGTAATAACAACTGAAGACCAACAGTCATGAACAAAAATTACAATTTTTACATTTCTTCTCCAACTCCTATATAAGTATTCATTTCTATAAAGTAGTGATAGCTATTGTTTCTGCATATATTTTCTTAAAATTCATTACTATCATGCATATGAGCTGTGAATTTAAACGTTACTGACATTTCTGTAAATGTGAGCTTTGAAAAACATGTTGTTCCTTAACTTTTGGAGGGCAGTGTATTATGACCAAATAGAGACACCAACTGAATAGTTTCAAAAGAGATTTTTGTTTGCTCCTAATTAAAACTGAACAATATGTTAAATATTTAGTCTTACAGCACCAGCCCAAAGGATCCAGTAAATAATTAAAATTTTTACATCTAATTTTTTTCTTCAATTAAAGCAGTTTCTTTATTATTTTTAAATAAATTTTTGTCTATTATAAATCCTATCAAGGTGGTCGCTGGCTGTGTCTATATTTTAGGAGAGGCTATCATGGGGGAGATTTGCTGCTTTCATAGGACTAGAACCATCCTTTATACAGTGGTCCGTTCAGGCATGGCAGGGACTCATAATGGAGCTGTCAAGCCTGAACTTAGCCTAACGTTTTCATAATCAAACATTTGTTAAATGTTTGATTATGAAAAAGTTAAATGTTTGATTATGAAAAAGGTCGACATTTGGATTTTTGGACCTGGAGAATGACATAACTTGTGTATGAGCAGCTAATGCTGCTTGGGTCTGAGCCTCCTCTCTGATGCAATGGAATGTCTATTAAATACAGTCAAACGTCGTTAATCCAGACTCGTCGGGACTTAGGCGATTCCGGATTATAGATGCTTAATATTTATTTGTTTACTTTATTAAACATTTCTTTCAATGTAAGTTGTTTAAGTTGCTTCGTTTTATGTGATAATACTTTCTCTTTAATTCTATAAACAGACATAATTTCTTGTTCAGTTACAAAGTTCCGCTGTTCAAGTCCCGTAATTGCTGTGTCGAGAATACCGACTAACTTATCAATCGAAATTTTTTCGTTTTCACTAACCTCTCTGTCACCTTCTTCATGTCTTTATCCATTTTTAGTGCTTTGCAGTGAAGCTGCTTTTACCGTTACAACCTGAAGGCTGTGTTGCTAATTGTTTCAGCATGTTTACTGTAGTTTTTAAACCACTGTCCTGTGTAAATTGTGTTTTAAGTCTTCATCAAGTGATATCACAATTACTCTAAATCCACCAACCTGTACAGTGCAACAATATTTAACTGCTGTCGAATATTCAGCATCTGTGCCAGACAGTTTATTTTAATTAGATGTTGCTGTATGTATATATCTGTAGACATTTAAATTCTTTTACTACATTATATGTTTTGTATTTGTGATAACATTTATTTTTTTTATGTGCTATTGTTTCTAATAACGGAACTGTCAATTTTGCTGATCGCTATGTGCAGAACATAAGACTTCACAAGTGATTTTCACTATTTCTTGCACACTAAGAAGAGATGCTTTACACCTGCATTTTGCCTAAGCTCTTTAAGGTTAATTACTGCGCTGTTTGTATCTGATTATTACAATACATTATTAATTTCTTCTGGTGTATATGGAGTGGTGTTTCAGAGAGTTATAAACGACCTGACAGCCCACAAAAATATCTATCACATACTATTTTCCTGTACTATTTTTTAGTGTATGGATGCACAACATTAATATGTATGAACAAATATAAAATACTGAGAATATACCTAAATAAATGAATTTTGAAATCTATCCCATTTGTTATAAGAATTCTCTGAAAGTCCAAGGAGCAAACAGATAAATTATTAATGCAAATCAAATATTTAGAACTTATGTCAGTTCATGAATAAAGTGACACACATATGTCAGAAAGCACACTTTTTCTTGAATATAATTGGGGAAAGATATTGCAGTCATAATCATCATTTTACTGCAAACTTATTGGGACATGCTACAGCAATGGGGTTTTCATAGAAACACAATAGAGATAGTTATACTGATATACATACTTTGATTTTTTCTGTAATTTTCAAGCACAACATATGGAATAAGGGACCCCTCTTTAGATTTTGTTTCTTTCACCACCTCATTATCATACTCTGGACCCATAGGATGTTCTTCATTCCAGTTTTCATTTCCCATATTCAATTCTGCATTAAATGACATAGTAAAAGAAAATCCTTAAATAATTAACAGAAAAAACTTTCATTTACTTAAAAAATATAAAACAATATGCGCATAAACATGGCAATGTCAAATTTAAAATTAGTAACCCCTTCCCCCCAAAAACACATTTTTTGGGGTGGGGTATATTTCCTTGTTGCCATGTGTCACCAATTTAATTCCCCCAAAAAGACACAAACACACAAAAGGGCCATGATGCAAAAAGAGTGTATTTGTTGAACCACATCATGAAATTAAAATGTGATTTTAAGTCAAAATGGTAATACTGCCTTCCTTTTGGTTTTCTACAGATATTTTTGGCTGTTAAACTACTGATAATTGGGACATTGTCACTGAAACAGAAGACTTCAGTTACATCATCTTCAATTAGCATTTCTTCACATAATCCATTAATTGAAAAGTTTTACTTCATGCTTATAATATATCCAAAAATCAACAGATTTTAAGCAATCATCATGATGAGACACGGTAGCTGGCTATAAGCAGCATCATCTCTAGCATTTTTTGAAATCCTAGACAGTTAGTATGGTTGGTTCCCTACATAAATAAAACATAATTTGTAATTCAGAGAAAAATGTTCCTATATTTAATTGCTGCTTCCAAGAACTACTTAAATGAAGTCCAACTGCCTGCTTAAACAAACACCCTTGCTGCTGACCTGATTTAAAAATTCTGCTTTATAGCAGCATCAGTGTGCATAAATTTCCAGTATCCATTGAGTGATTGTTGAATAAAAAGTTATGAGAGAAAACTAAAATTGAAATGTTATTGTTCATTAAAACTAATTTTTATGAGATAATTTTATTGTTTCATTCTAATATGATGAACTATATATACCAATATGATGAACAAAACAAAAAAAACAGGGCGATAAAAATTGAATGGATTATATTGGACTATAACTGATGTTCAGCTATTCAGATATTTTCATGGAGGATGACTTGATGATTTTTCAACAAAGCTGAATGAATAGCTTTGATGCTTTTCTCAGTTTTGCTGGTTACAACTCAATTGGGACAATTATAAGTTCTTATACTTTTTTGTTCGTCTTAGAAACATTTGAACCACTCGCACATGGCTCATAAACGCTTACTATATGTGTCTGCAACCGTGTACAAGTCTTAACTCAGATAACTTTAAAATTTGACATAAATTTTCTTTCAGGGCAGATGCCGTGACAAGATACTTCAAATATTCACTCAAAGCTTCCCTCTATGCAAGTGAATTGAGCTACGATGTTACGTCTCAGTTTGGATGCATGGCATGATCCAGTGTCAATCTGTGCCAAGCAACCTTGTCCTGCTTAGTTTACTTTGTACATTTGGACCCAATTTTGAAACTTTTTCATCACAGCTCATTTAGTAAATGAAATATTTTTATTTCTACTAAGCAAAAATGTCTCCAAAATCTATTAATATTTAATATTTATGTAAGTATACACCACCTAAAATAGTAATAATTTAATTATTGACAGATTTACCTGTCAGAAAAGCACCTAATTTCATTGAAACACAAGCCAATTATTTGGGGGTTTTATTATTATTATTTTTTAAAATAATGGAAAATATTTTCTCTGAGGTTGCCTTTGAATGTAGTGCCTTTTCTTTCTTTCTTTTTCTTTAGGGCGGGGGGGAGATTAAAGACAGAATTCAGATACTTTGCATTTAAAAGCTTTAAAATGATCGTAAACTGAAATTGCAATGTTGCGTTCAAATGAAAATCAAATCAAAAAGCATTTGACTTTTATATCATATGCTTCATTGCCTTTTATGAAAAAATTCGGTATCTCTTTGGATTTTACAGCAATGCCTTTAAAAACATTTACACACAGTCAAATTTTAAACTATTAAACACAATCAAATTTTAAACTATGCTGCACTGAGAAGTCTTGCATAATTTATATAATTTAATTTATGTAAATTGAATTATGTAAATTATGCGAAACTTGCATAAGTCACATAGTTAAATTTTTCGCTAGTGCATAATTCTACAGAAACTTTAGATGCTTTAAAGCACAGAAATTCTGTAGAATATGAGGCTTGGTTTGATAATTTTAGCTTCTTATTCTAAGGTGATATAAATCACAAGCTTGAAAAATTTCCAAGTTAATCACAACTCATAAGAAATGCGTGTGACACCCCCTCCCCTAAATAAAAAACCTTCACTGAAAAGTTTGGAATGGTAAGTTGCTGACCTACAAATAGTCACGTGAATTAACTTAGCCATTAACTTAGCACATGATATCATGAGATTTGCCAATCACCAGAAGAAGCAGTTGGTTCAGCTTTATATACTATTTTCCTTGTCCCCTTTCATTAAATTTGTAGTTTTAAGCATTTTTCATGGAAAATTTGGAGTAACTGTAGTATTGGAGTCTCTGCATATACTAAAAGCTAAAGATATAGTCAGCAACTTTTAGTGGTAACCAGGAATGTCAAGAGTGAAGCAGGTTTGTTTATACTAATGGATGCTATTTCAAAAAGGAACATGTAAAAGTTTTTCACATTTCTGAAAATAAATGCCCTATATGTATTTGTAGTTATATTTTTGAACGAAGGAACACTTTTAATAACTACAAAACTTATTTTACCAAATTACATGGTACATCTTATGCATGTTTATTTCCCTTTTTGTTCCTTACTAGATTAAATTAAAAAATTTCCATTTATAATACACTTATGGAAAATAAAACAGTATGTTCATGCAGAATTATTACCCTAAGAAGAATTGGTATCATACTGCTCAATGAACTTAGATATACTGAAAAATTTTATTAGTACATTCCACCTGAGTATTACTGAGAAGCAATTCCAATATAGTAGAGGACATTTATACCATTCCTACATAATATATAATGAGTACAAATTAACAAAAATTTTCAATTATATAAATACAGCGAAACTTAAGGAGACCTTTATACACTTTCATAAGCCTTATTATATATATATATATAAAGTACAGAACAAAGTATATTCTTTTACAGATATAAATTTTCCAAATGAGAAGGTCTCAAGTTATATTGTGCATTCTTCAACTAATATTCAGATAAATTTCAACACACATATATATATAATGCAAGATAAAAAAGGTTTAAACAAACATACTAGCTTGAGTTCATACTATTCCCTTAACTCTCAATTTTAATTTGGCTATTTTTCCTAAAAAGAGTTACAATTTAACCTTCCAGTACGAGCGCTTGGCAATTTTACATGAGCACGCGCGCGTAGTATTTTTTACGACATCCGTTTTTTTATCTTTTTTGGAATGAAAAATCGACAGAAATGAGTGAATATTGATAATAAATTTGCTAAGAAATAAAATATTAATCTTATTATTGCAAAATATAAATCATTATCACATTCAACTATAAGTAAATTATTTTTAAGTTCTTATGTTAGTGAGATGGAAATGCAATGATGTATTTCATCACAGAAAATTTTAAATTTATTATTTAATAATTATATTTTAAAATCGAAGCTAATTTTAATATTCATCAACAACAAGTAAAGACAAAAAGGAAAACACCTTGGTAGGAAAAAAAGTAAGTGTAGCATTACTTCTGCAAGGAAATTTACTTCTTACTGGTTACAAAAATGCACTTTAAACTAAATTTAATGTTTTTATTTATTTCTAAAAAATAGAAATAAAAGAAAATAAGGAATTGAAATCACTATTGTTCTCCCATCCAAAGGCTTCCTTGTCTTCCTTTTCTTCAGCAGATAATTCTTGAAGAATATGAGCAAAATCAACTGGTTGCACATATTTTTTTGCGATTGAAAACTGATATAAAATTTACACAGGCAAATGTATTCAAATTAAAATAATACATGACAATTAATAACACAAAATTACAAAATATTTGAGAAAAAAAATATTTTCCGAATTTTAAAACACGACCAAGCACGTATCGTAAATTTTGTGAAAAAGCTGCCACGTAGAACAAAAGTCCAGTTAAAAAAAAGTCAAATGACTTCCTATTGGCACATTCCATGACGTGGGGAAGAGTAGAAAGGAGCAATAGAAATGATCTTCAGACAGTTTCAATATGCGAAAAATGTGCATTAAAAACTGAATTTCTTGTAAATTTTGCGCATACGCGCGTGCTGCAAGGTTAAAATAAATCAACATAAATTGCAACATTAGAAAATTAATCAGTGTCATATATTCTTGCACAATGCTAAGGACACATGCACTAATATAATATTTCAAACTTCAGAAATTTTAAATTTGGGAACTAAAACTTAGTCAGTCAATGGGGGCAAATCTTAACTGAAGCTATATCACTCTGAACCAAATCTGAATCTTGGGTACATCATATTCGATCTTGGCTTCTGTTCTTACTCGTTCATACAAGAAAGAGCACACTTAGAATGAGTTTATCAATGATGCATCAACAAGAATAATAAAGCATTTAAATCGGCCATGCATACAACTACATGCCTTGGCTGCCATTATCAACATCCATGACATCAACACCCAAATAATACTTTTGTTTCATTCATAATCTTACAAAGAATGGAACATAAAACGAAAAAAAATATTACCTAAATTAATTCTTGCTACAGATAACTCTGAGGTTTCATGCCCTTTTGATATGCTGGCAGGTTTTCTTTTCCTTTGTGCTGTAATATAAAACAGAATTTATTTAAATACAAAAACAGTTGAGTTGATATGATTAAATGAATTATTTTTCCTTTTATATATACATCACACATATAGTTTATTACCTGAGTTAAAACCAACTGTAGATAAATCGGATGTTTCAGCCACTTCTGTAATGTTGGCAGATTTGCTTTTCTTTTTAACTGTAACATAAAACAGAATTTATTTAAATCCAAAAACAGTTATGTTGAAAAAATAAATTCTCTTTTTTAATAAAACAGAAAAATAAATTAAGTTGAAATGATGATTTTTTTTTCCTTCTTAAAGATATTACATATATACTATATGTATATGTACAATACCACAATAAAAATTTTTAATAACTGCCTTTTTATATTTTAAACTAAAAAAAAAAAAAAAAACAACAACACAGAAATATCTAAAGTGTGACAAATTTTAAGCAAAATGAGCTACGAAAAAAAGGGGGGGGGAGGGGAGAACTATTTTCATTTGAATTCATGCCAAAACATTACACCATTCAATACACATTTAATTATTGAAATATAGTTAAGTTCTCACTTAAATACATAAGGAGCTCTATTTTTTATGAATTATTTTTGTTCGCTTCTATCATCAAAAAGGGGAAAAAATTGCTAATACCATGTTTGATTTCTATCTGTCATTTTACATCACTTGAAGTCATCAATATTATAACAGCTAACTCCCTTTTTTTTTTTTTTTTTCCAAAGAAGACCAATCAAACAAAGTTTTCCCTTCACAAATATGGCAATTTCCTGGTTTAATATCTGTGGCTTCATGTATCAACACTTAGGAGAACTAAATGAAGAAAAGTAGCATAACTTACATAAGCACATACACACTGAATCACAGGCAGTAATGTCATGGGAATAATTATTCGATCATGGCTTCTGTTCTTACTGCAATATCCTTCATCCAACAAAGAGAACACTTAGAATGATTTCATCAATGATGCATCAGAAATGTGCATCAACAAGAATAATAAAACATTTAAATCGGCCATGCATGCAACTGCATGCGTTGGCTGCCATTATCAAAATCTATGACATCAACAGCCAAATAATACTTTTGTTTCATTCATAATCTTTCAAAGAATGGAACATAACATGAAAAAATTTATTACCTAAATTAATTCTTGCTACAGATAACTCTGAGGTTTCATGCCCTTTTGATATGCTGGCAGGTTTTCTTGTCCTTTGTGCTGTAATATAAAACAGAATTTATTTAAATACAAAAACAGTTGAGTTGATATGATTAAATGAATTATTTTCCTTTTATATATACATCATACATATAATTTATTACCTGAGTTAAAACCAACTGTAGATAAATCGGATGTTTCAGCCACTTCTGTAATGTTGGCAGATTTGCTTTTCTTTTTAACTGTAACATAAAACAGAATTTATTTAAATCCAAAAACAGTTATGTTGAAAAAATAAATTCTCTTTTTTAATAAAACAGAAAAATAATTTAAGTTGAAATGATGATTTTTTTCTGCTTAAAGATATTACATATATACTATATGTATATCTACAATACCACAATAAAAATTTTTAATAACTGCCTTTTTATATTTTAAACTAAAAAAAAAAAAAAAAAAAACATTCAATACACATTTAATTATTGAAATATAGTTAAGTTCTCACTTAAATACATAAGGAGCTCTATTTTTTATGAATTATTTTTGTTCGCTTCTATCATCAAAAAGGGGAAAAAATTGCTAATACCATGTTTGATTTCTATCTGTCATTTTACATCACTTCAAGTAATCAATATTATAACAGCTGACTTTTTTTTTTTTTTTTTTTTAAAAAAAGAAGGCCACACAAACAAAGTTTTCCCTTCACAAATATGGCAATTTTCTGGTTTAATATCTGTGGCTTCACGTATCAACACTTCGGAGAACTAAATGAAGAAAAGTAACATAACTTACATAAGCACACACACACTGAATCACAGGCAGTAATGTAATGAGAATTATTATTTGATCGTGGCTTCTGTTCTTACTGCAATATCCTTCATCCAACAAAGAGAACACTTAGAATGATTTCATCAATGATGCATCAGAAATGTGCATCAACAAGAATAATAAAACATTTAAATCGGCCATGCATGCAACTGCATGCGTTGGCTGCCATTATCAAAATCTATGACATCAACAGCCAAATAATACTTTTGTTTCATTCATAATCTTTCAAAGAATGGAACATAACATGAAAAAATTTATTACCTAAATTAATTCTTGCTACAGATAACTCTGAGGTTTCATGCCCTTTTGATATGCTGGCAGGTTTTCTTGTCCTTTGTGCTGTAATATAAAACAGAATTTATTTAAATACAAAAACAGTTGAGTTGATATGATTAAATGAATTATTTTCCTTTTATATATACATCATACATATAATTTATTACCTGAGTTAAAACCAACTGTAGATAAATCGGATGTTTCAGCCACTTCTGTAATGTTGGCAGATTTGCTTTTCTTTTTAACTGTAACATAAAACAGAATTTATTTAAATCCAAAAACAGTTATGTTGAAAAAATAAATTCTCTTTTTTAATAAAACAGAAAAATAATTTAAGTTGAAATGATGATTTTTTTCTGCTTAAAGATATTACATATATACTATATGTATATCTACAATACCACAATAAAAATTTTTAATAACTGCCTTTTTATATTTTAAACTAAAAAAAAAAAAAAAAAAAACATTCAATACACATTTAATTATTGAAATATAGTTAAGTTCTCACTTAAATACATAAGGAGCTCTATTTTTTATGAATTATTTTTGTTCGCTTCTATCATCAAAAAGGGGAAAAAATTGCTAATACCATGTTTGATTTCTATCTGTCATTTTACATCACTTCAAGTAATCAATATTATAACAGCTGACTTTTTTTTTTTTTTTTTTAAAAAAAGAAGGCCACACAAACAAAGTTTTCCCTTCACAAATATGGCAATTTTCTGGTTTAATATCTGTGGCTTCACGTATCAACACTTCGGAGAACTAAATGAAGAAAAGTAACATAACTTACATAAGCACACACACACTGAATCACAGGCAGTAATGTAATGAGAATTATTATTTGATCGTGGCTTCTGTTCTTACTGCAATATCTTTCATCTAAGAAAGAGCATGCTTAGAATGAGTTCATCAATGATGCATCAGATATGTGCATTAACAAGAATAATAAAATATTTAAATCGGATATGAATGCAACTGTGTGCTTTGGTTTTTTTGTCATTATCAACATTTACCTTCAACTAAATAATATTTTTGTTTTATTCATAGTCTTACAAAGTATGGAATATATTATGAAACAATTTATTACCCGAATTAATACTTCCTACAGATAAATCTGATGTTTCATGCCCTTTTGATATGCTGGCAGGTTTGTTTTTCTTTTGTGCTGTAACATAAAACAGAATTTATTTAAATACAAAAACAGTTGAGTTGATATGATGGAATGAATTACTTTTCTTTTTATACATACATCATACATATAATTTATTACCTGAGTTAAAACCAGCTCTAGATACACCTGATATTTCATCCGCTTCTGTAATGTCGGCAGATTTGCTTTTTTTTTTTACTGGAACATAAAGCAGAATTTATATAAATCTAAAAACAGTTAAGTTGAAATGTTACAAAAATTAATTTTCCTTTTTAATAAAATACAAAAATAATTTAAGTTGAAATGGTGAAATTTATTTTTTTTCTTAAAGATATTACATATCTACAATCACAAAATACATTTTTTAATAACTGCCTTTTCATATTTTTAACTAAAAAAAAAAAACTAAAGTGTGACAAATTTTAAGCAAAATGAACTACAAAAAGAAAAAAAAAAGGGGGGGGGGAGAACTATTTTCATTTGAATTCTTGCCAAATTTTTACAACATTCAATACACGTTGAATTATTGAAATATAGTAAATTCTCACATAAATACATAAGCAGTTTTTTTATGAATTATTTTTATTTGCTTCTATCATCAAAAAGAAAAAAAATTGCTAATACCATATTTGATTTCTATCTGTCCTTTTACATCACTTTAAGTCATCTATATTGCTGACATTTTTTTTTAAGAAGGCCACACAAACAAAGTCCTCCCTTCACAATTACGGTAATTTTCTGGTTTAATATCTGTGGCTTCACTTATCATCACTTCGGAGAACTAAATGAAGAAAAGTAGCCATAACTTACATAAGCATGCACACTGAATCACAGGCAGCGATGTCATGGGACTTTTAATTATATACAGTTGCAAAGAAGTAGTGAGGATGTTATGGGAAGTGTTTGCAGTGAAGGAGGTTCAGAATAGAAGAGACTCCTCCTTCGAGCTAAATAACGGTCTCCCACAGGTGTTGTAACTCGAGGTCTGCCTGGAACACGTCTTCTAGAGACAGAAACTTCGGATTCAAACTGATTCCATAGTCGGTGGCCCACATTACGAGAGACATTGGGATGGCATCAGCTTGTGACATCCCCATTTCTATCCGTCTGATCGTCCGCTACCTCAATGAATCAGGCAGACTTCTCCTGGACATTGATAGACTCTCCTAAATATTGTCCACGAAACTGTAATAACAACTGAAGACCAACAGTCATGAACAAAAATTACAATTTTTACATTTCTTCTCCAACTCCTATATAAGTATTCATTTCTATAAAGTAGTGATAGCTATTGTTTCTGCATATATTTTCTTAAAATTCATTACTATCATGCATATGAGCTGTGAATTTAAACGTTACTGACATTTCTGTAAATGTGAGCTTTGAAAAACATGTTGTTCCTTAACTTTTGGAGGGCAGTGTATTATGACCAAATAGAGACACCAACTGAATAGTTTCAAAAGAGATTTTTGTTTGCTCCTAATTAAAACTGAACAATATGTTAAATATTTAGTCTTACAGCACCAGCCCAAAGGATCCAGTAAATAATTAAAATTTTTACATCTAATTTTTTTCTTCAATTAAAGCAGTTTCTTTATTATTTTTAAATAAATTTTTGTCTATTATAAATCCTATCAAGGTGGTCGCTGGCTGTGTCTATATTTTAGGAGAGGCTATCATGGGGGAGATTTGCTGCTTTCATAGGACTAGAACCATCCTTTATACAGTGGTCCGTTCAGGCATGGCAGGGACTCATAATGGAGCTGTCAAGCCTGAACTTAGCCTAACGTTTTCATAATCAAACATTTGTTAAATGTTTGATTATGAAAAAGTTAAATGTTTGATTATGAAAAAGGTCGACATTTGGATTTTTGGACCTGGAGAATGACATAACTTGTGTATGAGCAGCTAATGCTGCTTGGGTCTGAGCCTCCTCTCTGATGCAATGGAATGTCTATTAAATACAGTCAAACGTCGTTAATCCAGACTCGTCGGGACTTAGGCGATTCCGGATTATAGATGCTTAATATTTATTTGTTTACTTTATTAAACATTTCTTTCAATGTAAGTTGTTTAAGTTGCTTCGTTTTATGTGATAATACTTTCTCTTTAATTCTATAAACAGACATAATTTCTTGTTCAGTTACAAAGTTCCGCTGTTCAAGTCCCGTAATTGCTGTGTCGAGAATACCGACTAACTTATCAATCGAAATTTTTTCGTTTTCACTAACCTCTCTGTCACCTTCTTCATGTCTTTATCCATTTTTAGTGCTTTGCAGTGAAGCTGCTTTTACCGTTACAACCTGAAGGCTGTGTTGCTAATTGTTTCAGCATGTTTACTGTAGTTTTTAAACCACTGTCCTGTGTAAATTGTGTTTTAAGTCTTCATCAAGTGATATCACAATTACTCTAAATCCACCAACCTGTACAGTGCAACAATATTTAACTGCTGTCGAATATTCAGCATCTGTGCCAGACAGTTTATTTTAATTAGATGTTGCTGTATGTATATATCTGTAGACATTTAAATTCTTTTACTACATTATATGTTTTGTATTTGTGATAACATTTATTTTTTTTATGTGCTATTGTTTCTAATAACGGAACTGTCAATTTTGCTGATCGCTATGTGCAGAACATAAGACTTCACAAGTGATTTTCACTATTTCTTGCACACTAAGAAGAGATGCTTTACACCTGCATTTTGCCTAAGCTCTTTAAGGTTAATTACTGCGCTGTTTGTATCTGATTATTACAATACATTATTAATTTCTTCTGGTGTATATGGAGTGGTGTTTCAGAGAGTTATAAACGACCTGACAGCCCACAAAAATATCTATCACATACTATTTTCCTGTACTATTTTTTAGTGTATGGATGCACAACATTAATATGTATGAACAAATATAAAATACTGAGAATATACCTAAATAAATGAATTTTGAAATCTATCCCATTTGTTATAAGAATTCTCTGAAAGTCCAAGGAGCAAACAGATAAATTATTAATGCAAATCAAATATTTAGAACTTATGTCAGTTCATGAATAAAGTGACACACATATGTCAGAAAGCACACTTTTTCTTGAATATAATTGGGGAAAGATATTGCAGTCATAATCATCATTTTACTGCAAACTTATTGGGACATGCTACAGCAATGGGGTTTTCATAGAAACACAATAGAGATAGTTATACTGATATACATACTTTGATTTTTTCTGTAATTTTCAAGCACAACATATGGAATAAGGGACCCCTCTTTAGATTTTGTTTCTTTCACCACCTCATTATCATACTCTGGACCCATAGGATGTTCTTCATTCCAGTTTTCATTTCCCATATTCAATTCTGCATTAAATGACATAGTAAAAGAAAATCCTTAAATAATTAACAGAAAAAACTTTCATTTACTTAAAAAATATAAAACAATATGCGCATAAACATGGCAATGTCAAATTTAAAATTAGTAACCCCTTCCCCCCAAAAACACATTTTTTGGGGTGGGGTATATTTCCTTGTTGCCATGTGTCACCAATTTAATTCCCCCAAAAAGACACAAACACACAAAAGGGCCATGATGCAAAAAGAGTGTATTTGTTGAACCACATCATGAAATTAAAATGTGATTTTAAGTCAAAATGGTAATACTGCCTTCCTTTTGGTTTTCTACAGATATTTTTGGCTGTTAAACTACTGATAATTGGGACATTGTCACTGAAACAGAAGACTTCAGTTACATCATCTTCAATTAGCATTTCTTCACATAATCCATTAATTGAAAAGTTTTACTTCATGCTTATAATATATCCAAAAATCAACAGATTTTAAGCAATCATCATGATGAGACACGGTAGCTGGCTATAAGCAGCATCATCTCTAGCATTTTTTGAAATCCTAGACAGTTAGTATGGTTGGTTCCCTACATAAATAAAACATAATTTGTAATTCAGAGAAAAATGTTCCTATATTTAATTGCTGCTTCCAAGAACTACTTAAATGAAGTCCAACTGCCTGCTTAAACAAACACCCTTGCTGCTGACCTGATTTAAAAATTCTGCTTTATAGCAGCATCAGTGTGCATAAATTTCCAGTATCCATTGAGTGATTGTTGAATAAAAAGTTATGAGAGAAAACTAAAATTGAAATGTTATTGTTCATTAAAACTAATTTTTATGAGATAATTTTATTGTTTCATTCTAATATGATGAACTATATATACCAATATGATGAACAAAACAAAAAAAACAGGGCGATAAAAATTGAATGGATTATATTGGACTATAACTGATGTTCAGCTATTCAGATATTTTCATGGAGGATGACTTGATGATTTTTCAACAAAGCTGAATGAATAGCTTTGATGCTTTTCTCAGTTTTGCTGGTTACAACTCAATTGGGACAATTATAAGTTCTTATACTTTTTTGTTCGTCTTAGAAACATTTGAACCACTCGCACATGGCTCATAAACGCTTACTATATGTGTCTGCAACCGTGTACAAGTCTTAACTCAGATAACTTTAAAATTTGACATAAATTTTCTTTCAGGGCAGATGCCGTGACAAGATACTTCAAATATTCACTCAAAGCTTCCCTCTATGCAAGTGAATTGAGCTACGATGTTACGTCTCAGTTTGGATGCATGGCATGATCCAGTGTCAATCTGTGCCAAGCAACCTTGTCCTGCTTAGTTTACTTTGTACATTTGGACCCAATTTTGAAACTTTTTCATCACAGCTCATTTAGTAAATGAAATATTTTTATTTCTACTAAGCAAAAATGTCTCCAAAATCTATTAATATTTAATATTTATGTAAGTATACACCACCTAAAATAGTAATAATTTAATTATTGACAGATTTACCTGTCAGAAAAGCACCTAATTTCATTGAAACACAAGCCAATTATTTGGGGGTTTTATTATTATTATTTTTTAAAATAATGGAAAATATTTTCTCTGAGGTTGCCTTTGAATGTAGTGCCTTTTCTTTCTTTCTTTTTCTTTAGGGCGGGGGGGAGATTAAAGACAGAATTCAGATACTTTGCATTTAAAAGCTTTAAAATGATCGTAAACTGAAATTGCAATGTTGCGTTCAAATGAAAATCAAATCAAAAAGCATTTGACTTTTATATCATATGCTTCATTGCCTTTTATGAAAAAATTCGGTATCTCTTTGGATTTTACAGCAATGCCTTTAAAAACATTTACACACAGTCAAATTTTAAACTATTAAACACAATCAAATTTTAAACTATGCTGCACTGAGAAGTCTTGCATAATTTATATAATTTAATTTATGTAAATTGAATTATGTAAATTATGCGAAACTTGCATAAGTCACATAGTTAAATTTTTCGCTAGTGCATAATTCTACAGAAACTTTAGATGCTTTAAAGCACAGAAATTCTGTAGAATATGAGGCTTGGTTTGATAATTTTAGCTTCTTATTCTAAGGTGATATAAATCACAAGCTTGAAAAATTTCCAAGTTAATCACAACTCATAAGAAATGCGTGTGACACCCCCTCCCCTAAATAAAAAACCTTCACTGAAAAGTTTGGAATGGTAAGTTGCTGACCTACAAATAGTCACGTGAATTAACTTAGCCATTAACTTAGCACATGATATCATGAGATTTGCCAATCACCAGAAGAAGCAGTTGGTTCAGCTTTATATACTATTTTCCTTGTCCCCTTTCATTAAATTTGTAGTTCTTAAGCATTTTTCATGGAAAATTTGGAGTAACTGTAGTATTGGAGTCTCTGCATATACTAAAAGCTAAAAGATATATTCAGCAACTTTTAGTGGTAACCAGGAATGTCAAGAGCGAAGCAGGTTTGTTTATACTAATGGATGCTATTTCAAAAAGGAAAATGTAAAAGTTTTTCACATTTCTGAAAATAAATGCCCTATATATATTTGTAGTTATATTTTTGAACGAAGGAACACTTTTAATAACTACAAAACTTATTTTACCAAATTACATGGTACATCTTATGCATGTTTATTTCCCTTTTTGTTCCTTACTAGATTAAATTAAAAAATTTCCATTTATAATACACTTATGGAAAATAAAACAGTATGTTCATGCAGAATTATTACCCTAAGAAGAATTGGTATCATACTGCTCAATGAACTTAGATATACTGAAAAATTTTATTAGTACATTCCACCTGAGTATTACTGAGAAGCAATTCCAATATAGTAGAGGACATTTATACCATTCCTACATAATATATAATGAGTACAAATTAACAAAAATTTTCAATTATATAAATACAGCGAAACTTAAGGAGACCTTTATACACTTTCATAAGCCTTATTATATATATATATATAAAGTACAGAACAAAGTATATTCTTTTACAGATATAAATTTTCCAAATGAGAAGGTCTCAAGTTATATTGTGCATTCTTCAACTAATATTCAGATAAATTTCAACACACATATATATATAATGCAAGATAAAAAAGGTTTAAACAAACATACTAGCTTGAGTTCATACTATTCCCTTAACTCTCAATTTTAATTTGGCTATTTTTCCTAAAAAGAGTTACAATTTAACCTTCCAGTACGAGCGCTTGGCAATTTTACATGAGCACGCGCGCGTAGTATTTTTTACGGCATCCGTTATTTTATCATTTTTGGCATGAAAAATCGACAGAAATGAGTGAATATTGATAATAAATTTGCTAAGAAATAAAATATTAATCTTATTATTGCAAAATATAAATCATTATCACATTCAACTATAAGTAAATTATTTTTAAGTTTTTATGTTAGTAAGATGGAAATGCAATGATGTATTTCATCACAGAAAATTTTAAATTTATTATTTAATAATTATATTTTAAAATCGAAGCTAATTTTAATATTCATCAACAACAAGTAAAGACAATAAAAAAGGAAAACACCTTGGTAGGAAAAAAAGTAAGTGTAGCATTACTTCTGCAAGGAAATTTACTTCTTACTGGTTACAAAAATGCACTTTAAACTAAATTTAATGTTTTTATTTATTTCTAAAAAATAGAAATAAAAGAAAATAAGGAATTGAAATCACTATTGTTCTCCCATCCAAAGGCTTCCTTGTCTTCCATTTCTTCATCAGATAATTCTTGAAGAATATGAGCAAAATCAACTGGTTGCACATATTTTTTTGCGATTGAAAACTGATATAAAATTTACACACGCAAATGTATTCAAATTAAAATAATACATGACAATTAATAACACAAAATTACAAAATATTTGAGAAAAAAAATATTTTCCGAATTTTAAAACACGCCCAAGCACGTATCGTAAATTTTGTGAAAAAGCTACCACGTAGAACAAAAGTCCAGTTAAAAAAAAGTCAAATGACTTCCTATTGGCACATTCCATGATGTGGGGAAGAGTAGAAAGGAGCAATGGAAATGATCTTCAGACAGTTTCAATATGCGAAAAATGTGCATTAAAAACTGAATTTCTTGTAAATTTTGCGCATACGCGCGTGCTGCAAGGTTAAAATAAATCAACATAAATTGCAACATTAGAAAATTTATCAGTGTCATATATTCTTGCACAATGCTAATGACACATGCACTAATATAATATTTAAAACTTCAGAAATTTTAAATTTGGGAACTAAAACTTAGTCAGTCAATGGGGGCAAATCTTAACTGAAGCTATCACTCTGAACCAAATCTGAATCTTGGGCACATCATATTCGATCTTGGCTTCTGTTCTTACTCGTTCATACAAGAGAGAGCACACTTAGAATGAGTTTAATCAATGATGCATCAACAAGAATAATAAAGCATTTAAATCGGCCATGCATACAACTGCATGCCTTGACTGCCATTATCAACATCCATGACATCAACACACAAATAATACTTTTGTTTCATTCATAATCTTACAAAGAATGGAATATAACACGAAAAAAAATATTACCTAAATTAATTCTTGCTACAGATAACTCTGAGGTTTCATGCCCTTTTGATATGCTGGCAGGTTTTCTTGTCCTTTGTGCTGTAATATAAAACAGAATTTATTTAAATACAAAAACAGTTGAGTTGATATGATTAAATGAATTATTTTTCCTTTTATATATACATCACACATATAATTTATTACCTGAGTTAAAACCAACTGTAGATAAATCGGATGTTTCAGCCACTTCTGTAATGTTGGCAGATTTGCTTTTCTTTTTAACTGTAACATAAAACAGAATTTATTTAAATCCAAAAACAGTTATGTTGAAAAAATAAATTCTCTTTTTTAATAAAACAGAAAAATAATTTAAGTTGAAATGATGATTTTTTTCTTCTTAAAGATATTACATATATACTATATGTATATCTACAATACCACAATAAAAATTTTTAATAACTGCCTTTTTATATTTTAAACTAAAAAAAAAAAAAAAAAAAAAAAAAAAAAAAACATTCAATACACATTTAATTATTGAAATATAGTTAAGTTCTCACTTAAATACATAAGGAGCTCTATTTTTTATGAATTATTTTTGTTCGCTTCTATCATCAAAAAGGGGAAAAAATTGCTAATACCATGTTTGATTTCTATCTATCATTTTACATCACTTCAAGTAATCAATATTATAACAGCTGACTCTTTTTTTTTTTTTTTTTATAAAAAAGAAGGCCACACAAACAAAGTTTTCCCTTCACAAATATGGCAATTTTCTGGTTTAATATCTGTGGCTTCACGTATCAACACTTCGGAGAACTAAATGAAGAAAAGTAACATAACTTACATAAGCACACACACACTGAATCACAGGCAGTAATGTAATGAGAATTATTATTTGATCGTGGCTTCTGTTCTTACTGCAATATCTTTCATCTAAGAAAGAGCATGCTTAGAATGAGTTCATCAATGATGCATCAGATATGTGCATTAACAAGAATAATAAAATATTTAAATCGGATGTGAATGCAACTGTGTGCTTTGGTTTTTTTGTCATTATCAACATTTACCTTCAACTAAATAATATTTTTGTTTTATTCATAGTCTTACAAAGTATGGAATATATCATGAAACAATTTATTACCTGAATTAATACTTCCTACAGATAAATCTGATGTGTCATGCCCTTTTGATATGCTGGCAGATTTGTTTTTCTTTTGTGCTGTAACATAAAACAGAATTTATTTAAATACAAAAACAGTTGAGTTGATATGATGGAATGAATTACAGGGGTTGGACAAAAATATGGAAAAACTTTTAAAAAAACATGTTTCTTTGCTTAATATGGTGTAGGAAACCCGTTGGCATCCAAAACAGCTTGCAGTCTTCTCGGAATGGATAAATACAGTTCCTGTATGTTTGCCAAGGGAATATTATACCATTCTTCCTGCAAAACGGTGGCAAGTTCAGATAACGATGTCGGCGGCGGATAACGAGAACGCACTTTCCGTTCCAATGTAGACCACAAAGGTTCAATAATATTCAGGTCTGGTGACTGTGGTGGCCAGGGGAGATGGGACAACTCATCCTTGTGCTCAGAAAACCAGTCCTGGACAATGTGAGCTGTGTGAACAGGGGCTTTGTCGTCTTGGAAGACACCATCACCATCGGGAAACAAAGTTTGTACCATGGGATGAACTTGATCGGCCAAAATGTTCACATAAGTCTTGGCAGTCATGTGCCCTGACACAGTTATCATGGGGCTAGCAGAGAACCACGATATGGCCGCCCAAACCATAACAGAACCCCCGCCATGTTTCACTCTTGGCAACAAGCAGTCTGTATTATAGGCTTGAGGTGGCGTTCTCCAGACGTAAACTCGGCCAGAAATGGGAAACAATGCGAAAGAAGACTCGTCAGACCATATTACTCGCTTCCACTGCTCTATAGTCCAGGCTTTATGATTTAAACACCACCTTTTCCTGTTACGGGCATTAGCATCACTGATGAGAGGCTTCTCAATTGCAGCACGGCCAGCAATTCCCTGTTTATGAAGCTCCCTTCTAATTGTTTTGGTACTCATAGGGTTCGGTAACACAACATTCATTTCAGCAGTAACTTTTGCAGCTGTGGTCTTCTTATTTTTCGTCACAATTGCCCTTAATGATCGTCTGTCACGATCACTCAGGACACACTTTCGTCCGCGCTGTGATTTAGCAGATGATGTTTTTCCGCTTTTCAAATATGCGGAATAAATCTTCGATACAGTACCTCTTGAAACACTAAACACCTCGGCTACCTTGCTTACGGAAGCACCTACTGTACGTGCTCCAACAATTTGCCCACGTTCGAAGTCTGTTAACTCTGACATAATGCAATGACAACCTCACATAACAGTACTCTGATAACAACTGAACTGTTTAGCACATTTACGAAGTTGTATAGGTGGCGTCAGTAGTCAAAAATGCCAGCGCCACCTACATATTTCATTAAAATCAATCTTTCTTTTCAAACATGCATTTCACAAGGTGTTTCCATATTTTTGTCCATTCACTGTACTTTTCTTTTTATACATACATCATACATATAATTTATTACCTGAGTTAAAACCAGCTGTAGATACAACTGATATTTCATCCGCTTCTGTAATGTTGGCAGATTTGCTTTTTTTTTTTACTGGAACATAAAGCAGAATTTATATAAATCTAAAAACAGTTAAGTTGAAATGTTGAAAAAATTAACTTTCCTTTTTAATAAAATACAAAAATAATTTAAGTTGAAATGGTGAAATTTATTTTTCTTCTTAAAGATATTACATATCTACAATCACAAAATACATTTTTTAATAACTGCCTTTTCATATTTTTAACTAAAAAAAAAACTAAAGTGTGACAAATTTTAAGCAAAATGAACTACAAAAAGAAAAAAAAAAGGGGGGGGGGGAGAAATATTTTCATTTGAATTCTTGCCAAATTTTTACAACATTCAATACACGTTGAATTATTGAAATATAGTAAATTCTCACATAAATACATAAGCAGTTTTTTTATGAATTATTTTTATTTGCTTCTATCATCAAAAAGAAAAAAAATTGCTAATACCATATTTGATTTCTATCTGTCCTTTTACATCACTTTAAGTCATCTATATTGCTGACATTTTTTTTTAAGAAGGCCACACAAACAAAGTCCTCCCTTCACAATTACGGTAATTTTCTGGTTTAATATCTGTGGCTTCACTTATCATCACTTCGGAGAACTAAATGAAGAAAAGTAGCCATAACTTACATAAGCATGCACACTGAATCACAGGCAGCGATGTCATGGGACTTTTAATTATATACAGTTGCAAAGAAGTAGTGAGGATGTTATGGGAAGTGTTTGCAGTGAAGGAGGTTCAGAATAGAAGAGACTCCTCCTTCGAGCTAAATAACGGTCTCCCACAGGTGTTGTAACTCGAGGTCTGCCTGGAACACGTCTTCTAGAGACAGAAACTTCGGATTCAAACTGATTCCATAGTCGGTGGCCCACATTACGAGAGACATTGGGATGGCATCAGCTTGTGACATTCCCATTTCTATCCGTCTGATCGTCCGCTACCTCAATGAATCAGGCAGACTTCTCCTGGACATTGATAGACTCTCCTAAATATTGTCCACGAAACTGTAATAACAACTGAAGACCAACAGTCATGAACAAAAATTACAATTTTTACATTTCTTCTCCAACTCCTATATAAGTATTCATTTCTATAAAGTAGTGATAGCTATTGTTTCTGCATATATTTTCTTAAAATTCATTACTATCATGCATATGAGCTGTGAATTTAAACGTTACTGACATTTCTGTAAATGTGAGCTTTGAAAAACATGTTGTTCCTTAACTTTTGGAGGGCAGTGTATTATGACCAAATAGAGACACCAACTGAATAGTTTCAAAAGAGATTTTTGTTTGCTCCTAATTAAAACTGAACAATATGTTAAATATTTAGTCTTACAGCACCAGCCCAAAGGATCCAGTAAATAATTAAAATTTTTACATCTAATTTTTTTCTTCAATTAAAGCAGTTTCTTTATTATTTTTAAATAAATTTTTGTCTATTATAAATCCTATCAAGGTGGTCGCTGGCTGTGTCTATATTTTAGGAGAGGCTATCATGGGGGAGATTTGCTGCTTTCATAGGACTAGAACCATCCTTTATACAGTGGTCCGTTCAGGCATGGCAGGGACTCATAATGGAGCTGTCAAGCCTGAACTTAGCCTAACGTTTTCATAATCAAACATTTGTTAAATGTTTGATTATGAAAAAGTTAAATGTTTGATTATGAAAAAGGTCGACATTTGGATTTTTGGACCTGGAGAATGACATAACTTGTGTATGGGCAGCTAATGCTGCTTGGGTCTGAGCCTCCTCTCTGATGCAATGGAATGTCTATTAAATACAGTCAAACGTCGTTAATCCAGACTTGTCGGGACTTCGGCGGTTCTGGATTATAGATGCTTAATATTTATTTGTTTACTTTATTAAACATTTCTTTCAATGTAAGTTGTTTAAGTTGCTTCGTTTTATGTGATAATACTTTCTCTTTAATTCTATAAACAGACATAATTTCTTGTTCAGTTACAAAGTTCCGCTGTTCAAGTCCCGTAATTGCTGTGTCGAGAATACCAACTTATCAATCGAAATTTTTTCGTTTTCACTAACCTCTCTGTCACCTTCTTCATGTCTTTATCCATTTTTTGCAGCAATTCCATTTTGTGTTTGATGGAAATCGAAACATACTTTTGCTTTGGCAGCTCCAGAATCGGAAATTCTTTTTAACATAATCGAAAGTTCAAGCTTACTTTTGTAAAATTGCAATTACCGTCTGAAAAAAAGTAATAAGCCGGATCCAGTTCGAAGATTAAGGAACAACGCAATCATCAACATTAACTGAAATAGATAATTAGATAATTTTAGCTTATACCGTCCGTTGTACATTAAACGTGCACGCGTAAACGCCTATGCGCATGTGTGAACGCTGCGCATGCGCAGAAAGTTTTTAGCTTTGAGGTCCGGATTATAGATCATTCCGGATTATGGGTGTCCGAATTAACGACTTTTGACTGTATAAGCATTAAGTATAAATAAATGGGTAAATTTTATGTTTTACTAAACCTGCCACTCAAAAAATTCTAGGCAGTTGTGCTAAATTAAGCTACTGTGGAATTGGTGGGCAGTATGGAAATTTTACCACATACAAAGTGGTCAAAGGTTTAAAATTCAATGGAAATATGCTGTTGATTACATATTTTTCATTTAAACATTTGAATGATAATAATAAATTGCTAAAATGATGTTGAAATTCTTAAGTTATGGTACATTGAACTTATTACCTAAAACTTTATGTATCATTCATTTTCCCACATATTTAATTTGCTAAGTATTTTGCAATATAATAATAAAATCTGGCCTCTATCAAATATTCAGCATAAACACCAGATTATTGATTTTAGCTGGATATCTATTGCATCATGCTTTTCATTTTTCTCTCTCATTTGTTAGCCTGTGGATACACAACATTACACTTTCCAAATTTCACTTTTAATGCAGTAATAAACAAAATATTAAAGGAAAACCATTTGTCCTGAATAAAGTACAAAGATAAAAACTTTTAATGAATTATCAACTATCAATGAAAGTGCAATAAAATATCAATAATTATAATAAAATAACACTGCACAGCAATGTTTTATTTTTCTGCTGCTCTAAAAATATGGCAGGTTTCCTCCAGATATTAAGCATCTGCGGAGTTACAGCAGCTATTTCTGTGGTGATTCAACTTTTTAATTTTTCAATTGTGTGAATCTCTGCAGCTTAAACTTGGTTCTTAAAGGATCTTCAGAAAAAGAAGTTGAATGATGTGACATCTAGAGAACTAGGTGGCCATGAAATTTGTTCCCATCTACCAATCCAATGATCTGGGAATGTTTCATTAAGGAAATCATGCACATGTGTATCCTTCTGACAGCGGCACAATTTTCTGAAGAAATTGATCATATTAATGATGTGTTCAAGACTGTCTACAGAACATTTCTTACACGGTTAGGTTCAACCACTCACGAAAAATATTATGAGCAGTTGACCTGGGAATTCTCGTTTGGAGGCTGGCACGGCAAACGGATTTACTGGGATAGCGCACAAACACGTCCTTGAATGGCATAAAAATTTTCATCTCTGACACTTGGCCTACCTGCACCTCCTTTGTGCAAAACATGATTGGTCTTTCGGAACTGTTTTAACTACCGTAATTTCGCGCGTATAGTCCGCGGACTATCTGTGTTTAAAATGCGAATTTTTGAAGCTGCGGATAATACGCTGGTTGTTCACGGTTAAAATCCTTGAAATTTAAAAAACACGCTGTCGTGAACTGCCGATGATCAAATATAAAAAAAGCACGAGATTCCAAGAAAACATTCGTATGTATCGTATCGATAGTAAACCATAGAGCATAGTGCAGAATGAATGAGTAGTAGCAAGTAGAGCTCCTAAAATCCAGGCCGGCACATCAAGCGATGCCGGGATATGAGCAAAGAAAGTCTTGTATGAACACTCACTTAGCGCAACCAGAGTCTTGTATCCCAGTGTCCTTCGCACTGCTTTAGCGCAACTGCCGGGAGGGGGAAAAGTAAGTGATGCGTCAGCTCGGTTTTTAGGAGCCATAGTAGCAAGCACCTGGAGTACAAAAAAAAAAAGCGTGATTCGTTTACTCGGTGGTTTGGCAACACCGAGTGAGTGGGGTCGAAGGTCACATTTCATTACCACTTATGACGAGTATAGCACGTTGCACAGTATTTTGTATTTCATCTTCGATAACGTTGATGAAACATCGCCAGGAAAAAGATGGAAATAGAGTAGCGGGCCGTTATTGGTTTAATCCTAGTATTCGGTGCACACAGGATTTGGCTACTTTTGGCGACTTTATGATGAGCAGTAAAAACGGGACATATACGATGAGTAGTTAACGGGTCATTTAAAAAAAATATATAGTTTAACATAGTACATACTACATATATAGTATATATACTATGTATATACACACATAGTATATAGTGCATAGTATATATATAGACGTTCTTTGGATAATTTTTGGTGTTGGCGATAATTTTCAAAGTCGTGCCAAGGCTGCACCGTATACTAGGATTTTACCCCGTTATTTTGAAGTGGACGAGAAAGCGGTGAGAAATTGGCGCAAAGGATGTGTTTAAAAAGCATGGGGATATTGCCGTATTAAAAAAACGTAATTTCGGACGTATAGCCCGCGGACTATCCGGTGGTGCGGACTATCTGACGATTTTTGAAATTTTTTTTTATATAAAATCTTGCGTGCAGACTATACGATGGTGCGGACTATACGTGCGAAATTACCGTACTTTATAATTTATTGTTCCGTTAAGGAAGCTTCAAATTCAGGTCCACTTCACCTCTGGGATTGTTTTTTGAGATTTCATTTCCCATAACCACAGAAAGCACTTGGCTTTTTTACTGCATGATGCCATTTTGCCTGTTAACATTCACAAAATTAGAAAAAACAAAATTTCTTTAACTACAGATTACATCAATATAAATTATTTCCAGTTATTTTGCAAAATTATGGTTCAATTTAATTTTGTTATCCAGTGATTAAATTATAAACACCCTATATAACTGTGTCAATCAACACCTGTCTACAGATACATATTCAATCCAATCAAATTCTAAATTGCATTTTTAAAAATTCATAGACAAAGTGCAGTAAAGGCACATCATCTTCTGTCTTTTCAAGATCGGCTTCTCAAGAATTGATTTTGAAACCTGCATGCCTAAAGCAATCGGTAACAGTTTGATGGAAATCACGCTCCACCTTATCACTATGTAGAAAATTACATCATGCAAGTAAATGAAAAGGAGAATTTGTCATCAATGAACAGTTACAGTACAAAGTCCGTAATCCATACCTGTCGGGACTTCGGCGATTCTGGATTATAGATCATCAATTTAAATCTGGTAAGATGGCATGCAGAAATTGTACAGTTAAAAATATTAAACCATAATTTATGAAATAAAGAACAATTATGATCTTAAGGGTATCAAATTTTACAAAGAAAAGCTTAATATTTATTTGTTTACTTTATTAAAAATTTCTGTTCAAGTTGCTTCGTTTTTTGTGCTAATACTTTCTCTTTAATTCTATAAACAGACATAATTTCTTGTTCAGTTACAAAGTTCCACTGTTCAAGTCCTGTAATTGCTGTGTCGAGAATGCTGACTAACTGCAACACATAACTGATATCATCTTTATAACATATAATTTTTTTTCACAATAATGTCATAAACATATATTTTAGTACATCATTACAGTTGTTCATTGTTTCCTATGGCAAAATTCTGTTGAACTAGCCAATTTATGTACTGATTTTGTAACTATTCTGATCCAAACCACCAAAGTGAACAAGAACACATTGTTCATGTTTAATAATTCTCGTCGTCATTCTGTTCTTTCAAGAGCTTTTTCTGGCCGCGCAATGTTGGAGATTTGATGTTTTACCAGATTCCTGATATTCACGGTATGCTCATGAAATGGTCGTATGCAAAAATTTAAATTTTATCGTTACCTCAGAGATGCTATGTCCCATCTCTCATGTGCTGACTACAACACCACGTTCAAACTCACTTAAATCTTGATAACATGCCATTGTAGCATCAGTAACTGATCTAACAACTTTACAAGACACTTACTGTATTATATAGGTGCTGCCAACCACTGCCCCTTACCATGAATCCATACCTTTGCTGTTTGCATACATATGATTATACCAGTTTTTTTTTGGGGGGGGGGCTCTTCAGTGTAAATCCAATTGGTTTCGTAATCTACATAAGTTATAGTTATTAGTTCATAAGTTACAGTTGAAATCTATGGATTTCAACTGTAACTTAATATCAACACTGTTCTTTTGGTATACAACACATAGGTAGCTGAAGATGATTCTAAAGATTTTAAATCTAGTTCAATAGTGTCATTTTCTGTATCCCAATCACGGCCTAAAATTTTAGCTTGTATAAAAGAATTATTCATTGATAAACCGTTTTTTAACCAGATGTCTTTTAACTTTTTAGAAGACTTAAATTTATGTATATTTGCATGCTTTAAAATGGTAACTGCATCAGATAACAGTTGGTAAGTTTTTTCTATTGTATTTGCTCCATTCCATTATATAAATCATCAACATATAAAGATGAATTCAACACTACATAAATTTCAGGCTTTTTAGTGATGTATTTTTTAATATGATACTTTATCTTAGCTAAAAGAATGAATGGACTGACATTAATACCAAATGGTAAATGTGTCATGTTCATAATTTTGAACAATTTACAATTGTCATTCTGAAAACAAAAGAATTTTAAATATTTGTGATCTTCCTCGGAAATACTTATTATTAGAAATGCCTTTTCTATATCAACGGAAAAAGCAATATTGTGATCTTGAAATTTAAGAATAACATCTAATATGTTAGGATTTAAATTAGGTTGTCTCCAATAAATCATATACAGATTTAGAATTTTCTCCATTACATGATGGATAAAAAACAATTCTAACATGAGAAGTTTCTTTATCTGGTCTTATCACTGCTTTATGGGGCATATAATAGCCTGATTTGAGATCTTTACTTTGATATACTTCAATAATTCTATCTTTGAGCTGTTCCTCAATTATTTTTATAATAATTATATTCTTCACGGTCTTCTTTATCCTTAGTTAATTCATCAGGGTTAGATTTTCAAAGTAACTTAATTTGATATGCACCATTATTAAAGGATAAAGAGTTTCCAAATTGATCAATTATATGTTTATCTTTAACAGACAATCTTACGCTTTCTTTTGAAACACAAACGGAGTTTAAATCCTGGAACTCTCATATCTCATCCTTATCCTTCATAACAGCAATATTTTGTGAACAAGCTTTCTTTTTTCCAAATTCTGAACCTCTAATTACCCATTCAGACAGTTTTATCGCACCTATACATTTGTTTATTGCGATTTTTTAATCTGAGAAGATTTTCCGAAATATATTGAATCCTATTAGGATTTTAACATCCAAATATTTATTTCTGTAGCATGAATCAGCAAGCTGTAATTGATGACCAGCCATAAATTCTGATGGTTGTTTATCTGGTGGGGAAATTATGGCTCTACTAATGTTTGGGATAATAAGTTTCAATTTTTATTGAATTATTCCTTGCTTTGATTTCCAATTCTATGACTGGATATTTTTTCTCTGTTGTGTGTTGCATTCCAAAGAAATAAATGGAAAATATTTCATAGCCAATAGGTTTTAACTTAAAAGAGTACTTGCTAAATGCTCACTGCAGAAATTTCTTCGACTCCCATTATCAAGTAGGAATTTAGAATTAAATTCTAAACTTGCAAGAATTGAACATGTTTTAAATAAAAATTTTTTTAACATGTCATGCTTGAATTATACTGTGGAACTGAATGGAAAATTTCAGAATTATAATTATTTGATATTTGAATATTCCTATCATTACAATTTAAATTCTATGATTCTTTTCCTTTATTTCCAGTATTATTCCCTTGATTAATTGTTGCAGTATTATTATTTTAGTCATTAAACAGACAAATGGAACTACGATGACTTTCGCTTTTGCATTTGAGACAAGAAAGTTTATTAGAACGGCAGTTTTTACTAATGCGATACATTTTAAAACATTTCAAATAATATTAAGTACTCTTCAATATTTCTAATTTATTTTGTGGTGACATCTTACATTTAAATGAATTATGTGGCACAGAATGGAAAATGCAAGTAGACAGCATCATATTGAATGCAATTGCTAACAGTGTACTTTTATAAGTCCTTTTCACAAGTCTTTCAGTTTTGAGCCTTTACATTGGGATCATTACGATTTCCTGATGGGATTTGAAAATTTGTTCCACATTCATTTGCATACTTGTTCTGTGTCAAAAATAAGGCTTTTTTTTCTGCTTTGAACTTCTGATTATAGAATATTAATTATTTTCGAGACCTTCCAATTTTCGTCCAATCTGCATTTTTTAGTGATCTTTAGAACACTATCTTGCGGTGTTGATTTAATCAATATGAAACACAACACAGAACTGTGAATCTCTGAATTTACCCGAGGCTTCTATATTGCAAACTTCTATTTCACAATCATCTAACAATTCTCAAAGCAGGGAAACATCAGTACATTTCCTAACAGCAGTTACATTCAGCAATTTATTTAAATGAGAGTTAATGACTAAAGTCTTTTTACCAAATCTTTATTTTAAAGGTTCCTATTGTCTTCGTAGTTAGTATTTGTCAGTGTAATTCTTTTAACTGCATTCATGGCTTACTTCAGCTAAATATAATTACATTTATCTACATTAAATAAATCTTCATTTTTTTTGTGTAGCAGAGATTCAAAACTGATTTCGGAATCTTTGCCAATTGGCAAGAACGCCACCAAATCTTCTTATTGTCATGTTATGAGGGTAATTTAACAAACTGTTTTCCTAATTTTAACAAGCAAATAAGTTGTTCTGATTTTGTGTATCTAATTTGCATTTATTAATAGCGGACTTCAACTGACATATGAAATTAATCAGTTTTTCATGATACACATCCCACTTAATAATTTCAGTTTCGATTTTTTTAACATCCGTAATTTGATTCTGAACATCAGAATCTATTTCACTTAACTGATTAAATACCTGATTAAATTTCAAATTTATCTATTCTGAAAGTTCTAATTCTTCAGCCTTTGCTAGTTCCATTTCAAAATCAATTTCAAACAATTCTTTCAAATTAACTTGATATCTTCATTTAATTAAATTTCTCTTTTGATTTTAATAACATTAAGAAAATGAGTTAGAAGTAATTTGCAATATAAAGATTTATTTCTCAAGAATAAAGAATATTAAATCTTACCTCATTGCAGATTATTAATCTTACTTGTTTATTCTATATATTGCGACACATCACAAGACTTTTATTTTGCCCACCACAATGCATAAACATCATTGAAGACAATACACCATATTCCATATTCAAAGTGCAAATTGTTTACGGAACCTTTAGTAGGATAAAAGTGGCTGGCACTGATTGCCATAAATAATAATATATAAGGATGATCATAGTGAGAAGACTACACTGTAAGATTACAAAAATAATCCTTTATTCTAAAACAAAGGCTCGGAAGCCATCAGTACTTCTTTACTCACCAAGCATCATAACGAAACTAATCTTCTTTTTTTAGAAATACCCTCTAATGACAATAAAAATCAATCATTTGTCGGGTTTCTCAACAGGTAGGTAAATCACTTTTAACTCTGGTATGAGCCATGCAGTTATCAATAATTAAAGCTATTTTTTGCATCTTTCAATGAAAATTTTAACCTAAATTCGTGACTGTCTTTTCCCATAGCTCTAAAATTTTTCAAGAAGTAGGCATTCACAGATGACTAAGAACAGTTTTACACCAGTAAGAAACCAGGGATTTTTTGATTTTTCTATGAAAATAGGTTTCGGCTTTTCACCACTAACCCCAGCAAAACAGTCAGTTTATCCTGATGCATTTTTCCTTCTTGAAAGAAAAAAAAAAAAAAAAAAAAAAAAAAAACAGTTTTGCCAGCCAAGATTATATATTTGCATTCATCCACATTAAAAATGCGGTTTGGACCATATTGTTCACATACTTCTTTTATCACTATGTTCTTCCAGTCCAGAACTTTGGATAAATTCAGATGTTTCTTCTTGAATTCTTTTTTTCCCAGTTGCGGGCATTAGCCATTATAGGCGTTCGCCACTACTAAGGTCAGAAGTAGAGGTCAGTTTATTATGGAGGCACCTAACAGGTAGACTACCACTGCCTCCTATGAAGGGACAGATAATTTACATCCATGCCTTCTACGGGATTCGAACGCAAACCCTTTGGTACGGCAGTCAGAGTTGCTAATAGCTTTCCCGCCTGGGCAGCTTTTTGTTAATGTTAAGTCATGCATTAACTTAAACCTTTCAAACCATCTATTACCAACTGCAAAGTTTTCCTTCTGTGAGTTCATCAGCAGTTAGAAGAACTTTTGCCTTCAAAACTAATGTACAAATTGCAACATTTTGCATCCCGGCATATTTTATTCAGGTGATTATAGCTTTCTTGATTTTTTCATAGGGAGACATCTTTTTTTCCTTTTCTTTCTTTTTTTAAATCACAATCTACAGTGTCTTTTGATGATAAAATTATAATTAACTGTGTTCAAGGAATTATACGAGCTTTTGCAAAGGCAATTCACTGATAATTTCTCTCCCTCTTGTTATGTATTAATCGTTATATATATATATATATATTTTTTTTAAGCTTAAGTTGTTTTGCTTATTTCAGTTTTGATTTGTAATTGAAGTTCTAATTTTTTTTTGTTGTTTAAAGTTGGTTGTAAGTTTAAATTGTAACTTTTGTAAACTTTAAGTTTTGGTTAGGTTGCTTTTAAAAGTTCTGAGTTGAAGTTGTTTAATTTTAATTTGAGTTTAGGGACTTAAGATTTTTGTTTTTGTTCTAATTGTTTTGACCCTTAAGGTTGTTTAACTTTTAACTTTAATTTTTATTTTAAAACTTTGCTGTTGCACTTTTGTGTGTTAATTTTTTTCCTTAACTTTGAGTAATTTAATTGGTATCCCTCTTTCTTTTAACGTTAAACGAATACATACTTTCTGACTGGCGGTAGAAGAAAAATAATTTGATTCTATTTGTATTTCTTTTGTAAAAATTGTGTTTAGTCTCAATTGGTGGCTGAGGAAACATTTATTACAGTGCTGACATTTTTATTATGTATTATAATGTTTTGTAATTAGAAACTTCATTTTTTTTAATTTACCAAAGTCATTTTGTATTAACTTAGTTCAGAGATTTTCACCTCTTGCCCTCTTTCCTTCAGCGGAAATTCTTATCAGCAGTTGTACTGCACCCCAAAATTCCTTTCTGCTAAGCGTTCCACCATGTGTGTGGGGCGAAAGTGCTTGATAGTTTTACCATCTGGGTTTCACGAAAAGGGGACCCTGTTTTGCTGGACCAGGCTAGCAGGGTGATATTCTACAGCATACTTATGGTGGGGGAAAATACACGTTGAGACAGAAGATCTGAATTATCGACTGGGACCCTGGAGCGAGGCTAGTTTCTTTCCCCCTGTTTCCGCCTGCAGTTGTGACGACACATTGGTGTGGCCTTGGAAGTTGAACGATGGAATGGCGAGAAACAGCTCCTTTTGGTAGTCGGGAAGCCCTTTCCCGTAAAGATCCAGAGTGTGGGTTGCCTTTTTTTGGCTTCCTGCTAGTCACCATCTACTCCAAGTTTTCAAAAAACGCGCCAGCTACTAAAACGGCTGCGCAGTGTTTTTCGAGAGGCTTCGGGAGACGAGGAGAGTGACGGAGACGACAGAAGAGAGACGGAAAAAAGAAATTTCACGAGAACTTATAAGATGACTACTTGGACGAGCAGCTCGGAGGGAGCCCCATCTTAGACGTACAACGTAAATTAACCAACACTGAAGAGAGGCTGCAACACCTATATTTCTAAAATCCTAAAATTTACGCTGTCATGATGGCCTATGGAGGGAAGACCTGTGTCCTGCTGGTTGGAAGCAGTAATAGGAGGGAAGCCTGGCCTCCGAACCAATATCTTGGTTGAGTCTCGTCAATCTAACCCCTTTTGTTTTCTAATTTCAGATACTATCCCAAGTTTTTCTCCGAGAAATAAGTTTCGCTAACAAATCTCAAATATATGAAGGATCCCTAATATGTTAAAGAAGGGTATGTCATCCTTTTCTGTTGTTTTCACATTAGTTCTTTAATTGATCCAGCCACCACGTTTAATTGTAATGTTTAGTGAGGTCATGACTCTCTTTTTATGTTTTGTAATCATAATATTTTCCTACCTTAAATAAACGTAAGTTGATTTTATTCTCCTGTCTGTATTTATTGTAATTATCTTTTGCACTGGACCTTAAACATAGAATGGGTTTTGTTTAACACAATGCAACTTCCTGGAAATTATTGATTTGTTTACATATTTTGTTCTTATGTTTCACTATGACTGCCCACAATACTTAGTATGTTATTGTTAAAATATTGATTGATATGTTCAGTTAAGTGACTTATACACACAGTTACCTACCGCATAACACAGAATGAACTTTTTCTCTAGTTGTTTCACAAATATGGTGTTCATTTGTAATTATTAAGTATGAATTTATGTTGTTTATATAACACTCCGAAAATGATAAAATTTTCTGAAATGTATGTCAAGTTTCAACTTTCAAACTAAAGAAAATCAGGAAAGACCCAAGAAAACAACTTGAGCATGTGTGCCAAAAACTGCCCATCTGTTTATTTTCCCACAAATATACGTATCCAGTTATTTTATGAATGAGTAAAAAAAAAGAGGGAGACAGACAATGCACTATTAGCTCCTTCTTTCTGAGGTTGAAATGGCTTTGACCTCTGAACTGGGAAAAATAGCTTTTTTTGCATATAAAAAATAACTGCTTATCAGATGGTATGACACTTTTAAAATGATGGTTTTGTTGTTGTTGTTATTATTATTTACCTATTCAGTTCGTTGACACTTTGCAAAACTGACAGTTTAAGTATGGTCAACGAGGGTCAGCCGCAAAAAGGCTGCTACCTACACAACATGCATAAATTGTGAAAAGGTGTTCTATTCTTTTATTAACAAAAATATTGAATTTATGGATAATATACACATATAGCATACAACTTAATATATAAATAAACCTAAAAATATATATATATACATATATATAAATGCATATATTTATATAAAATGGGGGGTAAATTATTTTAAATTTAAAACATTCATGAAATATAAATCTACAGTTCAATGCATAAAACTTAAGATATGGTATTAAATTAAAATTTTAATAAGAAATAAAAGTTCACAGAAGAAAATAAAATATTTATTACCTAATTGTGTTGTGAATGATTCTTTTCTGAATGGCAGCCGTTTTCTTTTGGATTCTTTGCATCTTTCTTTGGGTTGCTTTTCTTCAATTTTCCTTTCAGACTGCTGAAAGTTATTACAAGCAATGAGTTCGTCTTGCATGAAAGCTCCAAATCTTTTCATTTGTTGTTCAAGAAAATATTGCCTAGGCAACGTATCTGTTAAATAAAGAAACATATAAAATAACATTAATTATTTAAATGCACCATATTAAATAATAATGATATGTAAAGGAAAGATTATTCAGGAATATTTTTCTAACATGCATTATGTTAAAATATGTTTAATATAAAAAAGGAAATATAGTAAAATTCATAGAGAAATAGTCATTATGTAAATATATTAAAGCTTTGTATAAGACTTTGAAATTCTTCCTTACTCAAGTCACACGTTTTCTGAAAATCATTAAAAGATATCACAAGAGTTTCTGCAAATGGAATTGTAAAACAAGAACAGGAAGCATGAATAAAACAAATTCTCCTCAGTCAATTACTTAATGCATAGTCAAATGTCACTATTTATATATAGTCAAATACAAATTTTAATGAAGAAATTACTAACCATTAAAATCAAGCACATTTCATCCATAAAGCGAAACAACTTTACATTACTGTATTTTATTTTCACCCTAATTTTTCTCAGGGTTATAAAGAAAGACTACAAGTGTGACACTCAATTCTAAGAGAACTAGGATACAGTAAGCATATTGTAAGACACTATATGGTGTATGTGCGCTGAAGCAAAATGCGCGAATGGGGTCTCCAATTCCATTCAAGTTCTTTGACTGGAGCTATGTTCCATGTTGATGATATAGTGGAAATTTCAAAATTTTTACTATTCAGGGAAAGTATTAGTAGTGAATACATTCTTATGAACTAGTGGCTACACAGCTGATTAATTTTTTAAGGAATGAAAATTTTGTTATTCCTTGTTTGATGTTAAGTACAAATGCTCTCAAAGTTCTGTCATCTGTACAACTATAATCAGTTTAGGTTTATTCTTTAGAAATGTTACTGAATCTTTGCTTTGCAAAAATACATATTTTGTGAGAAATAAGTATATTTTCATTTCATATTGGATAAGACGCATTAGCGAGGAAATTATCTCCCTTTTTTCATATTTTCAGAAGAACAATTTATCTCATTTTTTTGCCTAACTCTTGATGATTTTGTACTGAAGAAATTTTTCGAGTCAAAAATCCATCTGCATGGCAAGCTGTAAACATAAAGCATTTGCTATTTAAAATAAGATGAACATTATTCAAAAAATACAAAGTGGATGCAATCAAACTGATATTTGCTTACAGTTTATCCAAATCTGCAGACAGTAGCATTTGGCAAAATTGGTACTTGCTAATTTTTGCTTATGGAAAAGAAGTGTGATACAGGGTAAAAAACTGAGAAAAGCTAAGCATAAATATGTTGATGAAGAACTGCTGAAATGGTTCACCATTCAAAAAGCTGTAATCTGTCATTATTAGGATAAATACTTCAGACAAAAGCCAATGAAATTTCCAGACATTTTAAAGAAACAGCCTTTGTGTGCTCCAATAGCAGGTTGGATAGATTTAAAAAGTGGAGCATAATTTGTTTAGAAAAAATTACCACAGAACTAGAATATCATTTCATAATTAGATGTAAATCAAAGGCTAAAATTTAAAGACAGATGTACCAGTATAAAATTGTCAAAAGTACAAATCAGAGTTCTTGGGAGTACTGATACAAATGGCACTGAGTTTTGCAGCCAGGTTGGTAAAATTTTATATATGTGTTTGGCCTATATGGAATTTTGGTAGCTTGGTTACAAAATTCCACATAGATGCTAAAATTTTGGTAACTTGGTTTTTTAAATTTTTTATATATACAACTATAATCAGTTGATAGATGGCATTGTAGAAAAGCTGCCAATAGAGGGTGCAGGATAGTAAAAAAAGTAATCTAAAGGCTAGAGAACACGAGCGATATGACCAGAATTCCTCAACTTACAGCTATATGTATATAATTAATGTAGTAATAAACAAATTTGTTAAATACTATGAGTCATCCTGCAGAAAGAAAGAAAAATTCACACCTTTTGACATCTTTAGCATCTCAGAAGAGGGATTATGATGCAAAATGCTCATCGAATCATTCGTGTATCATGAACATCGAAGAAGGGGTAAGTTTTGATTTCAAAAATTTGAATATGTGCAAACTGTGGAATAATTATATTGAAACACCTGTGATAATTTTAACAGAGTATAGAATTAAATTATTAATTAATATTATGGATGAGAATATTAAGAAAGCTGTACATAAAGCGAAACCGAAATGCAAACTTTAAGGAGAATAACAACACAAGTAATTAACAGAATATCTTAGTTACTGGAACAAGATATTGCAGACATAAAATCCTTAGAAAAATGTGAGATCAGTCTACAAGAAAAAGCAGAACAGATAAAGTTTGATCTAAAAATTGCTAATTTAATTCCTCAAGTATCAGGTCTCGGAACAGAAGTCTAAAATAATCAGGAATATACAGAGCGCATTATTTACATGAAATCAAAAGTTAAGAATTATCTCCAGAATTCAGATAGAAATAAGGCAGGTTTGTTATTGAAGAGTAATTTTTCACTTATTTTGAATAGTGAACCAGAGCAAGAATAAATTTGCTGAAACTTCATGTAGAACCGTTTGAATGGGTAATTTCGAGCAGTTTCAGGAATTTTGGTCACAGTTTGAAAATGCGATCCACAGTAACAAACGCTTAAATTAGATAAATATAATTAATTATCTTAAAGCTTTCTTAAAAGGACCAGCCTTAATTAATATTCAGGGGCTAAAGTGACAAGTAGCAAGCAACAAAGACTATAACATTCCGTAAAACTTCACAGAAGACCTTTTGCTATTGTTCATATGGATCATTACGCAGTTCTGCATAGGTTTTGAGATGGAGTAAGTTCGAAATAGAATTAGTAACATCGTCATTTGGTATACAACACGGATATTTACAATACTTTATATATATGTATCTTGAAGCAAAATTTGATATCCGCATTACATGAAAAACAAGTTTAAGGGCATGTATTTTAAAAATACATCACTGTCTAAAAAGATACACATCAAATTTGGAGAAATACATAGATAAACTCTTGAATCTTCAAATTCCTTTTCTGGACACAATTTAACAAACACATCAGTTAATTGAAAATAAATTGTACAGAAACAAAACATACTTTTGATTTCTGTAATAATTATATTTAACAGATATGGTTATGATAAAACTCTTAACTAAAACAAACACTAACTTTTGACAAATCATTTGAAAACGCCAAAAAATCCACTCAAGGCGATGGTATTCAAAATAGCAGCTCTAGTGAAATAATTCATTGTGTGACAGGCAAAATCTCTATCACTAATTGTTCTTCAGAGACATTTCTGGATCAAATTGTTGGATTTCAAAACAATGTAGTTTGTATTTTGTACTTACTTTCCTTTAATGTTTCACTTAAATTATACTTATAATTTTACAATACTTATTACTTTTACTTTTTGGCCACTAATAATTGTTGTTAGTTTGGCTTCATGAGAGTGGCAGCAGGGCAAGTCATAGAATTAGGTAAATATGTTTCTGTAGTTAGGCTTATTTAAGATTAATTATATGTTATATACCTGAGTGATGTTTTATTAAATAAATGAATACTTTAGAATATAGTAGTCTCTTTAGAGTCCTTGATATGCTGGTAGCGTAATAGTTTGACACGTAAGCGAACACAAATCTGCTAAAGAAGATCCTCACACAACATTATAAAGAGGAAGAAACAGTTTAAGGAGACTGGTTGCTTATTCAAAAGATAAAGCCTAGGATGACCATATCAACCACCAAACACAGGTCAATAATAGAATAAAGAAAGGTATTCATGTGATTTAGCGATGAAGTGTCAGTTTCATCATGCCAACAGATAAATAAACATAACATAAGTAAAATTATGGCCTGTGTTGTACAACCTTCTGCAGTTCAGATCTTACAAATTTGGCATAATGCAGGCACTAAAAACTTCCATCCAGAAGACAGTTCAGCATAGTTCTGCATTCATGGCCAGACTTGTGTTCACTCATGAAGCAATGTTTTATTTACACGGCAAAATGAAAACTGGTGTAATTTGATATTTTGTGCATAGAATATATATTTGCTACACTGGCACTCCGACGATAAACATTTTCTGCACATTAATCATATATAGTGAGTTTAGGGTGCAGGTTTGCGATTTTTTTTCCTTGGCAGTGTATGAAAAACAAGATGCTCTTACTCCAGTATGAACAAGGCTTATAGCAACAGCAGCGGTCAGGAAAGGCTGTCGAGTCAACTGAACAAACTATTTTATCTGTACAGGATTTCATAGTTTTTAATTTATTATTCTCTTTTTACTTTCATTTCTGTTTTCATCTTCTACCAGAAAGCAAATCAGTTAACATTCTGAAGCACAGAGTTCTTGAGTTCAAGACAGAGCTTTTTAAGCTATCGCTTACCATCTTGCTATTACTTCTCCCAGTAACTCTCTTACTTTCAAATTTCATTTTTAACAGTGCTAGCTGTAACTGTTCGGGAGAACTTAAAAGGCCTGAGCTGAAACTTTCAAGCACACTTTGTCTTGCAAGTAATACAGTACAAAGTCCATAATCCAAACTCGTCGGGACTTCGGCAATTCCAGATTAGGGGTTTTTCAGGATTATAGATCATCAATTTAAATCTGGTAAGATGGCATGCACAAATTATACAATTAAAAATATGAAACTGTAATTTATGAAATAAAGAGCAATTATGATCTAAAAAAAAAAAAAAAAAAAAAAAAAAAAAAAAAAAAAAAAAGCTCAATATTTATTTGCTTACTTTAGTAAACATTTCTATTAATGTAAGCTGTTTAAGTTGCTTCGTTTTTTGTGCTAATACTTTCTCTTTAATTCTATAAACAGACATAACTTCTTGTTCAGTTACAAAGTTCCACTGTTCAAGTCCTGTAATTGGTCTGTCGAGAATACCAACTAACTTGTCAATTGAAATTTTTTTGTTTTCAATAACGTTCTCTGTTACTTTCTTCACTATCGGAAGTGCGCATGGGTAAACGCTTAGTAGCTTTACGCACATGCGTAGCGGACACGTGCATCAAACGCGCATGCGTAAACGCTTTAAGCGCATATGCATAAGTTTGTGGCTTTGCGGTCTGGATTATAGATCATTCCGGATAATGGACGTCTAGATTAGAGACTTTGTAATGTATTTTACTTCAACTGTTGCTTTGATAAATTGTGACTGTCTTTATGTATTCAGCAGTTAACAGCTGGCACAGGGTTGATCCTGACAACTGTGTTGCAAGACTCAGGAATTAAATTTTTGTACAGACATCTACATGTCACAAAAGGCCTCCTCATCGAAGGTATATATATATCCATAGAAATTCATGGAGTTAAATTTTAATCTTATACTTGCAGTTGTGACATCAATTCATTGCAGTAATCATATGCATGTTTTCTTCCTGTTCCTTCAAATATGAACGCCTTGCATTTGAAAGACAGTTAAGAATTCAACAACCATGGCTGAAGATTTTGACTGATAGGCAATAATTACCATATGTGTGCAATGCAACATTTATTTACTACATCATGAATTGCTGCATATGATAATACTAGATTATCTATGTCCCCCCCCCAAAAAAAAGCCCTACGATTCCGAGCTTTAAATTTAAATACTATAAAAGATTTTCAAGACAAGACCTAGAATGGAAAAAAAAAAAAAAAAAAAAAAAAAAAGAATGTAAGGGAAAAAAAGTGCACTTGTAATTCAGTCTGTATTTACTGAATTTATTTTCAAATACCTACAGTTAGATTTGACCTCAGTATGTTGATCCTTATACCAAGTGGGTAAACAAAATTGTAAATTTTTACACAAAAGCTTAAAATAGCTGATAGTTTATTAAAAAATAATTTTTCTTTTCTTAAATATGCTTCTCCTTTCTTTTTATACATATCTAATTTGTCAGGTATTTGCTCAAATGATCATATCTGGCTGTTGCTCAATACTCAACATTTATTACCAGATAAATGTTATTGATGAAATATTCACAGTATAGTCTATGGATGCACTCCATTAAATGCATATATTATTATAAAATACTGAGAACAGAAATGAAGAAAATAACTTTAAAATCTATTTAATTTTCTTTAAGAATCCTATTAGAACTCGAGAAGCAAACAGATAAATTTCAATTAGCCAACACAAACTAAACTAGAGCAATAAATGCACCACTTCTTGAGTGTCTGGCACTTTTTTAAGAGAGCAGCCACAGATGCAAGTTGGCAGAAACAAAATGTGACGGAATACAAGATGAAGGTCTATTTGAACATGAAAAAAGTTTTCGTTTGCAAATTTTAACTTTCAATTCCCAATAAATTACATCATACAGCATTATGTAAAGGACAGAAAGGGGAAATATCAAACTGAAAATTGAGAAATTAAGGCACTACTGCAAACTCAAAATAGAATTTTGATTTACATATTTTTTTTTATCTGTCAGTGCTTCAATTATTACCTCATGAAACACTGCATGAAAAATTCATTATCTGAATTAATAATTACAGTAGGTAAATCTGGCATATATTTTGTAATGCCCCAAAAGCTTTTTTTTTTGGGGGGGTGGTAAAATAGAATTTATTTAAATATGAAATGAACTAAACTGAAAAGATAATTTTTTTTTCTTTTTCTTTTTAAAGGTATTGCAGTTATCACATATAAAATTAATTACCTGAATTACTACACACTGTAGATATATCTTGCATTTCAAGCACATCTGTAATACTGTCAGATTCACTTTCCATTTCAGCTGTAAAATAAAATATATATTTTTCTTAAAAAAAAAGCTGAAATGATGAAAAAATATTTTATGAGTATTAATAACTATTGGAAAATTTGCATTCCCCCTTACATCTACACAGCGCTAAAAAGGAGAGCAAATAATATTTAATTTTTAGTAGGAAGTTACACTGAGGTGGCTATCATTGTAATTGTAGTCCTCTCCATTGTGATGCATTGAATGTAACTGTTGAAGACCTAAATGGCAGGGGTCCATTAGAATGTGAGATTCAAGTCCCAGTTAGTATCTATTATCTACCCATCGAATCTAAGCCAAGTGCCTGCCAACGGATATAATGCTAAATGAAGCCAACAGACATCATGCAGCAGTGTTATCATGGTCAAGTTAAAAATCTATCTATCTCCTCTTGTCCTTTTTTTAATGTCAAAGGCTGACACACATGTGTTCATCTATCTTGTTATATTGGCTAGCCAGCCGATACAGTGATGCTTGATTGCTGCACTGACCACTGACAGGCTGAATACCAGAGAAGGCATGGATGTCTTTAATTGTATAGTGTCTGGTTGGAAAGCAGACACTCAAAATGCATGGCAAGCCAAAAGTCCTCTTGAGAGGTTGCTGGTAGGAAAAGAGGGGTAGGAGAACCTTGGACCATCGCCAGGGTGTTCTTCAAAATTTTTTTTTTTGCAAAACTGCCCAGTTTGTATGGCGGGACTGTACCTGCACAACCAATGGTGAAATTCTGGCATCCAACTCACTTTTACTTGTATCCTATTATGTTTCAGATGAAGATAAATTAAAGCTTATGTTGTTCATTCAGACGAAGCATTCACTATGTTGAGGAAAGTTCTACAACACAATTATCACTTCCAATCCCTAACAGTAATACATGAATGGTCCTTTAAACTTTTAATTAAAAACTATAAAAAAAAATATCTTTTCTATGATGTGACAAAATTTATGCAAAACAGGCTATGAAAAACATTGGAAGTAATTTGCATATGTATCAAGACTAGAACTTTAGAATATATGATTTACACACATTTGATAACCTCTCTCTTGCATGAATAAGTACTTCTCTTTCATATAACAGTTTGTGTTTGTTAACATGATCGCAAGGGAAGGGAAAAAAAATGGCTCATATAATGTTGGGTTTCTATTACTTTTTTTTAATATCAGTTTGTTAGATCATAATTCATATAAGTATCAATTATTCTTAATAAAGTAATCCTTCCACATTTTATCCTTTATAACCATGGCCTCATGCCTAATTTTATATTAATTATATAATTTATAATATTTTATTTATAATTAACTCAATATAGAAAATGGTAGTGGCCATAAACCTTTGCTAATTATATGCCATATATCTGATAGAAATCACTTAAATGGCAGATATATGTTTGAAATATAGTAGAAATATTATTAATTATTAATTGAGTATGTATAATTACTTATTTTAGTCTGTATTTTCATAAACTTATATTCATTAAGATAATATTTACATCATTACAGAAAGTAAGAAAGCAAAATATCTTAAATTATAATCTAATATATGCCAAATAGCAAAACTTCTGATGACCGGATCAAGCCGGTCATAATGTTCAGAGGGCTAAGGAATTAAGGAACATAGACCATATATTTATAGCATTGCTTTGATAGATACATCATCATAAAAATAAAATAAAGTTTATTTCTAAGACTCCTCCTTGCAAAGTATGCCTTAAAAAAAACTTCACCTAAATTGATTAAATACAACCTACAAAAAATGAGGGATTTTAAAAAAAAAAAAAAAAAAAAAAAAAAAAAAAAAAAAAAAAAAAAGGTAAAAGAAATTTACAAGTGTGATGAGCAGACACAGGCACTTTTTATATCATACATGGGAGGAGTATTTGTGAAAACCTAAATATTTTCTCAAGTTTGTTAACACTGCCTTTGAAATGTTTTTAGTCAGAAGATCAGCTACGTTTTCCATGGAATTTACATATTCCAATTTAATCACACCTTGTTCAGTATAGTCCCAGATGAAGTGATGCTTGATGTCCATGTGCTTACTGCGTTCAGATGTAGTTTGGTTTTGTGCGATGAACATAGCCGCTTGGTTGTCTACTTTTATAACTGAGGGTGATGGGATAAACTTCAACATCCCCAGTTCCTTCAACAATCCCCTTATCCATAAAACTTCCTTTGTAGCAAGGCCAGCAGCCACATATTCGGCTTCAGCCGACGATAAGGCAACAGTAGACTGCTTCTTACTGCACCAAGATATTGCAGGACCACCTAAGATCAGAACATATCCACTGAAGGACTTTCTGTCGATTTTGTCAGCACCCCAGTCAGCATCAGAGAATGTTTCAAGGGCTCTTCCTGTCTTTCTGAATGTAAGGGATAGATGTTTGAGCTCTTTGAGATACTGGAAAAGATGTTTAACACTCCTCCAGTGAAATTCAGATGGCCTCTCATTAAACAGGCTCATATAGGTTGCACTAAATATGAGCATATCACGACGTGTTCCGCAAGCAAGATATAATACGCTACCTATGGCTTGCCTATATGGAATTTGGTCCCTTTCTGCTTTTATACTTCTCCACTCTTTATCATCTACCTTTTGGTGTTTTACAGTGGGATCCATGGGTGTTGATGCTCCATTAACTGATTCTAATTTGAACTCTTCCAGAATTTCTTCTATATAAGCTGTTTCATCTAATGTTAAGGTGCCATCAGTATGCTTCTGGATCTTCATACAGTATTTCATTTGCTTCACCAAGGTCTCTCGCTTTGGATCTTTGCACAACTTTATGCTTAAATGTGGTTATTTCCTTTAGGATCCCAACAATTAACATGTCATCATACATAGATACCAAGATGTAATGCTTTGTTTGGATGCTAATAAATGCATAGATCACATTTTGAGCATGACAGTCCACAATTCTTCAAGAAAGTATCAAAGGATTCATTCCATTGTCTTCCTGATTACTTTAAGCCATTCAAGCTTTTTTTTAAATGGCACACTAGATCCTCTTTACCTCGCTCTTGAGATCCTTCAGGTTGTGACATGTATATGTCTTCCTTGAGTAAGCCATTTAGATAGGCAGCAGTGATGTCCATTTGATGAATTTCCATTTTAACTTGACAGCAAGGGCTAGAAGGATTCTTATAGATTTTATCTTTAAAACAGGGAAGAAAGTCTCTGAAAAATCTTTACCAGGGACTTGTGAGTAGCCTTTAGCTACTAATCGAGCTTTAAATATGATTATTCCTCCTTCTGCATTTTGCTTTTCTTTGAATACCAACTATCATCCTATGAGTTTGATGCCAGCTGGCTTTGGAACCAATTCCCATGTCTGGTTTTTGTACAAATTACACAATTCTTCCTTCATGGCTTCTTTCCACATCTCTGCATTTGGAGAATTCATAGCTTCTTTTACACTTGTTGGCTTCTTACAGATTTTGATGGCAAGTTGTTCTTCACAAACAGCTTTATATAACACTGGATCCCCATAGTAAGTCTTAGGTCTCCTTTCTCTAGTGCTTTTTCTGATTCCAATAGGATCTTCCTTACTGCTATCATAATCTTCCAGGAATACTGATTCTGTGTCTTCAATTTCTTCTGCAGTGTCATTTAATGGGGTTTCACCATTTTCGACTCCAATGGTGGTGCAACTGATGGGTACTTGTAATGGAACAACATTTACTTCACTGTCAGAATTGTATTCATGATTTCAGTTAAAGGTCACTTCATTTTCCTTCTTTGCTTGAGTAGCTGTCTGGCTTCTCCTCAGTGGAAAAACAGTCTCATCAAACTTAACATTTCTGCTCACTAAAAACTTATCTTTCACTGCATTCCATAGGTTGTATCCTTCGGGATATCCTATAAACACGTATTCTTGAGCATGCTTCCCTTTCTGTAGCATTTTATCAATTTGAGCAAAAGCTCGACAGCCAAATATTCTCAGGTGACTAATTTGCACAGGCTTCTTGGTCCAGAGTTCTTTAGGTATGTTTCCTTTGGTAGCTTTTGATGGACACTTGTTGTGCAAATAACAGGCAGTAGTCACAGCATCTGCCCACAATTCTTATGGGATGTTGGAACCTAGGAGAAGACATGTAGTCACATCAAATAGAGTATGGTTCATTTTTTCTGCAACTCCATTTTGTTGTAGTGTCCAGGGAACTGTGAGTTGTCTTGTTATTCCACTTTTAGTTAGGAAATCATCAAATTCATTGTTGACATATTCCCCTCCATTGTCGCTTCGTAGAGTAGTGATTTTGAGTCCATGGAAATTTTCAATATTTGTTTTGTATTCCATGAATTTTTCAAGGACTCGATCTTTAGATTTCATAGCTTTAACCACAGGATACCTTGAGTAGTCATCAACAAAGGTAATGACATACTTTGATCCACCTTTTGATGTAGGTGCGATAGGTCCAATTATGTCAGTATGTATCAACTGAAGTAATCTAGTTGAATGTTCGGCTTTTTCCTTGGGAAATGGAGTCTTCTTCATTTTCCCCAAAACTGAAGTTGAGCAAACAGTCCCCTTTTCTTGGATTTCTTCACACGTCATATTCGAATCATACCTTTTCATAAGTTTCTTATCTGCATCATGGTGGAAATGTCCTAATCTTCGATGCATAATTTCGTCATGTCTGGAAAGGTATATTTTGTGTGTTTGCTTCTCTTCAATTTTGTATAATTTTCCATACAGTGCAGTGAGAATTACCTTATCTTGTTGTCTTGGATCTTTATGATTCCTTTGCGCCTCTCAAAAGAAACAGTCATTCCCATTTCTTCTATTCTTCCCACTGAAAGAAGGTTACTATCAAGATCAGGGACACAGAACATTTGCTAGATGAATAGCATCTTTCCCACATTCTCTGACAGGATTCAAAACAATGTCTCCCATGCCAGAGACTTCAATTTTTTTACAATTGATTATCTCAACTCGTGATTTCACTGAAGCTAAAAGCTAAATTCATAAATTTCTGCTCTTGAGAACACATATGTTCAGTGGTTCTGCTATAAAGGTACCTATCACAGGCAGGCTTCCCACCGCAAGAATCAACAAACAGTGCTCGATAATACTTCATTAGAAACCATTTTTGCACGTGGGGTTTTAGCAGCAGAGCAATTTTTGACAATATGACCCCACTTCTCACAAGAAAAGCAACGAGTTTTCTGTCAGTATTTTTATGCTGTTTCTGTAATAGCTGCATAGTTTTAGTTCTGTACTTATCTCGAGCTTTGAGAGCTTTCGCTCCCATGACCTTACTGGTAGCAACTTCTGTTTTCACTTATGTGTAGTGCAGTAATTTTTTCTCTTCAACGATGAGACGCGATTTTATGATTTGAGTTGACAATGTACCTTCTTCACGTTCTAAATTGAGGATAAGTCCTTACTATTCCTCGGGCAAACCCATTAACATAACGAGGGCAACTTCTCTGTCCGCAAGATGATACCTTTCGGTGAAGGTCCATCAATCAACTTAGATAAGAACTGACGCTTTCTCCTGGTTTTAAAGTCACATTAAAAAATTCTTTTAAAAGCTGTAGAGAATGCAAGAGTCCGAATTTTGTATGGATGTCTTTTAAAGTATCCCATGCTTCTTTCGCTCTTTCACAGTCAGCGATGTCATCTAAGAACTGGTCTTCAGCCACTAAGTATAGAAAAGTTAAGGCTTTCTCCTTAATTTTCTTTTTGTCATTCTTTAATTCAGCACCGTAACATGGATCAAAAGCTTCCCAACAATTTCTCAACTAAAACAGCTCGTGCTCGGATTTTCCAAGCATTGTAATTATCTCTGTTGAGTTTCTAAATCTTAATTTCTTCCATCAGATCGTTTTTAACGTGTTAGGCTTAGCTTCGGCATCGCTGTGAATGTTGCTTCTTTTTCTTTTGGTAAAATCAAAATTTCTTCTTCATTTCTGCCAAATAAACTTCTTTAGAGCATATCGTGCTGATAACGTGATAGAAATAATTTAAATGGCAGATATATGTTTGAAATATAGTAGAAAGAAATAAGCAAACCACAAATGTACGTTCTAAGTTTATTTACTTGAACTGTTGCCATTCAGCAAAAAAAAAAAAAAAAAAAAAAAAAAAATGCATATTAAGGAACATAGAGTGTATAGTGTATGTATATTTATGGCACTGCTTTGGCAGATACAACATCATAAAAATAAAAGTTTATTTCTAACCATATCATGACTATTTATTACTCTCTTCAAAATATATAAAGATGTCTACCCATGGACATTAAGGATTTTTAAGGATCATCAATGAAAATAATAATAATAAAATAAAGAATATAATTATGAAATGAAAACAGTATATCTATGGAGTATCTTCCTTTTTGAAATAAATTCTAAGAATAAAACAGAAGTATACAAACAGAAGTAACAGACATTACAGTCAGAATATTATAGATAGGGTACATTACAGTCAAGCCTTGGTGTAATGAACAAACCTTTTGGTTCCATGCAGTTTCCTATACATTTAATGTAAATTTTAGCTGCCATATTGAACATCCAAGACCATGAAAATCAGATATAATGAACTGTACGGATATCTTTGATTGGAACTTTTTTTGTGTTATTCATATTTTTTCTAAAAGAAATTTACTAATTATTAAAATCCTTTACGATATTAGGATCTACATGCCATCTACTATACTAATTCCATTCATAAAGAAGACACCCAAACAGTATAGTGGTCAGCGTTGCTGATCGCCGTGCCAAAAGGCCCAGATTTTCAAATCCCAGAGAAGACATGGATGTTTGTAAATGTATAGTGTCTGTGCGGCTGGGGACACTCTAAATATGAAATGAGCCGAAAGTCCTTTCGAGAGGTTGAGAGTAGGGAAAGAGAGGGTAGAAGACCCCTTTCATTTTCAGCTTTCACATAACTTCAACGATTTAAAGATCAAAGAAACTAAGATAAATATTTAAAAGGATAAGGTAATATAAAATGGCAAAGAATCTAAAATAAAATACCAAAAGACCAGAGGCAATAGAAATTTCTTGTTATAACATCAATAATAGAAAATAACACAAGTCCGAGACAGAAATACTGAAAAACAACATTATTCAGGGATGAAAATTATATCAGCTGTGCTTCATCAGTCTCATGTAAAATTATTTGCCAAAAGTTACATACGAAAAGCAAGGGTATCTATGTATGTTGTGACTTATCTCACTTGTCTGACCTCATCATCAGAACAATGTCCATGAAATTTAACATGGCAGTGAGTACAAGGTTAAGTCTGTTGTTGGCAAGAACCCTATTGAGTACCATACAGGTGACTGCAATTTTATCCAATTTCATCCCAATTTTGAAAGAGCACTACGGGGGATAAGCCTGAGTCTCCTACTACGAAACAACACAAGAGAACTTTTGGCTCACAAATTTAGAACAGCTTCATGCCCCAAAGACACTATACATTTACAAACATCCATGTCTTCTCCAGGAATTGAAGCTAGGCCCTTCAATATTGTAGTCAGAGTCACTAACCACTATTCCATATGAGCAAAATGAAAGATTGAAGAAGTTTTGGTTGAAGAAAGATGATCAGTGCCCTTAAGGTTGAAATAAGATGATCAATGCCCTTAAGATGCAAGTCTATTTTTAAAAAAGAAACAGGAATTACATTTCGAATAGCTTAAAAAACTGAAAATGCATTTTGACTCAAATGAATAGCTTTTTGGTTCCAACTATGGGTGGTTGTCTACTTTAGACCAATTAGCTTATGTCTGATTGACATTACAAGCTTTTTTGTAACATCATACTCTACCAATAATGCTTATTTGGGAAAAAAAAATTAAATTAAAATCAAGCATTGAATCAAGAGATTTGAATTCAGAAATTATACACATTTGGCAACAATACACATTGCACACACCTTGCCATTCAGTCATTCCATGTGCCTCAGAGTTTCCTTTGTGTTTAATCCTCGTGTCTGTGACTAATGAATCTAAAAAGAAAAAATTAACATCATGTAACAATCAACAAGCTAAAAAATAATGAAAGACAGCTAATTAAGACATAAAAAGGAGAAATATTAAATGATATGAAAGCAGGAAAAAAAGAATGAATGCCTGTAATTTGAAGATACTTCATTTCACATTATCGGCAATTTTGAAGGGCAGCGAAAGAATTCCCAATGCTGTAAAAGAAACTGCTTCTATTCCAATGATTCTCAACTAATGTGTCGCGATATTCTTGAAGGGTGCCATAAAATTTTATGAATGCAGACAATAAAAATTATTTTGTATGCGCTTATGTATGGTGTTACTATTCTTATGCAATACAACTTATTTTTCTTATATGGTGCATGTATGATTTTTCTATATCCAGGGTTTGCAATTAAGGATGGAAATTAAGGCCTTTTAAGGACAATTAATCAGGGTTCATACACGTTTCTGCACACGGAAATTAAGGACTTTTAAGGACCATTAATGAAAAAATTAAGGAGCTATGAGCAAATAGGAACTGAATAAATTCAATTAAAAATATTATTCTATGCCTGAATTTCACTTTTGTAATACCATCTTAAAAATAAAACAGATCCCTAAGTAGTATGCATTATTACATGAATTAACATAATTATTAATAAGTTTGAGAATAAAATAAAACTTCATGCAGTTTATCAAGTAGCATTAAATATTTTACACTTATACAGTCAAAAGTCTTTAATCCGGAGCTCAAAGCTGCAAACTTTCTGCGCATGCATAAAAGCATAATGCGTTTACGCATGCTCGTTTAATGTATAACGGACGGTATAAGCTAAGCTAAAATTATCTAATTATCTATTTCAGTTAATGTTGCAGATTTTGTTGTTCCTTAATCCTCTAATTAGATCCGGATTATTATTTTTTGCAGACTGTTAGAGCAATTTTATAAAAGTAAGCTTGAACTTTCGATTATGTGAAAAAGAATTTCCAATTCTAGAGCTGGCAGAGGATCTATAAAGTGAAAGCATGTTTCGATGTCCATCAAACAAAAAGTGGAATTGCTGCAGAAAATGGATAAAGATATATCCATCTCAAAATTATGTGAGGAGTATAAAAAGTCAACTGTATATGACATAAGAAAAAAGAAGGGGAGAAGTTGCAGCACGCAATGAACTGGAAGTTGAACTGTCAGCACTATCCTTATCTTCAGGGCCGATGTTTTTATTTTATTCGGCTTATAATTCCTTACTAAATGTAGTATTTCATCTCGATGTACTCCGTCTTTGATACAATTTAAATCAAATTCCTTGTCATTATAAATATCACAAATACACATCAAATAGTTTTCTGCTTGCAATTTTCTAATTTCGACTATGCGTAATGTATGCTTTATGTAAGCGCGCATTTAAAGAAATGTTTAATAAAGTAAACAAATAAATATTAAGCTTTTTCCTTCCTTGTACCAAGTAAAAAGGAAGTATTGTAATCGCGAAAAGTTTCAGGCAGCATATTTCAACGAAAATATCCATTTTGACAGTTATCGAATGCAATTTAACGATGTTTTTGCGTGATATCTGTATGTAAGGACAGAATAAAATACTCTTTTCCTTCAAAAAAATTATAAAACTGCTTTAAAATTAATTCTGAAGTGAATGTTTTGTGGCATCTGTACGAACGTATGTTACGTATCTCGCATAACTCAAAAATGAGTAGCCTCAGAACGTTGAAATTTTGTATATAGGACTGCTATAACATGTAGATGTGCACCTCGTATTTTCGTTGCAATCGGCCGCACCAAACGTATATAAATATATTTATATATATATCCACTCTGTTACCCGGCTCAGTGATCTCAGTTTCTTTACTCTTATATGTTTGTAAATTGTAAATTTTTTTGCTTTAAAATTGATTGAATTATGTTGTTTTTATCTTCCAGTTAAGGATTTTATGCCTTTAGTAAATCTGTGTGCAATATTTTTAGAATTATCAGCAATTTTAAAGTTGTTTAATTGCCGCTAAGCCTGTTTTAATGGTGGCCATTGATATTTACATTTGAAACAGGAGACTAGTGGATTTGTTGCCAATCTAGAGAAACTTAGCTTCGCAACAACAAAGATAACGCATTCATTTATTATTGCCAATTAAATCATGCTTAATTCTTTCTGGAATTTTTTCGAGGAAATAAGCGTTTGAGATTTACTTCGTAATTTTTAATATAGATATTTTGAGTTTTTATGTATTTTTGCCTTCTCGCGAAGTAGGAACTGAATTAATTAAATGAGAAATACTCAATCGTCTGTGAAAAACTGTTTCTTTTTTGTTTTATTTGCTTAATTTCTTTTATACGTAGTTCTAGCTTTATTATAGTATTTGAATAGAACATGTGGCAACGATTAGATAATTCTTTAAATGATATACATTTTGTGCATTCTGAGTTATAATATGAATGAAATATAATACTGTTAAGTAAACCTAGCGCCAGAGTGTCGCTATGGTAAACAAAGTGAATTTTAAAGAATGCATTTATTCTATTGTGGTTTATGCACTGTCGGTGAAGTAGGTTTAATTCAATCTAATAAGTTTAAATAAAATGCAAGAAAAAATGCGTATAATTTAATATTCCGTACAAGGAAGTCATGTGGTGTACATATCAGATTTTTTTTTTTGTAAATTTTGATACCCTTTAGATCATAATTGCTCTTTATTTCATAAATTACGGTTTCATATTTTTAATTTCATAATTTCTGCATGCCATCTTACCAGATTTAAACTGATGATCTATAAACCGGAAAAACCGATAATCCGGAATCGCCGAAGTCCCGACGAGCCCGGATTAAAGACTTTTGACTGTAATAGGTTGGACATATTTGAAAGAAGATAAGTGACATTTACGTTTTACTAATAGTTAGCTTTATGTTGATTTTTTTATGTCTCATTTTGTCACATATTTGGTCAGTCTAGAGCAGAGGTTCTCAACCAGTGGTATGTGTACTACTGGTGGTACGCAAGAAAAAATAAGTGGTACACAAAGAAGCAAAGTATTTTTAACTATTTATTTAAAAAATTAAAATCCTAACAAACTGATTGAGTTTTTTCTCTAACACTCGTAAATTTATGTGATCTTTTCAAGAGTGGTGGTAGTAGTACTTTGTAGCGGTGGTACTAAAAAGGTTTTCAATTTTTGTTTAGATGGTACACGTTAGTCAAAAGGTTGAGAACCACTGGTCTAGAGGTTTGGTAAATAGCAGGTAGATTTTATGTCAAACGGCATTGGCTAAAATGAAAAGTAAGATCATAATCAGCATGATTCATAACAAAAGACTAGATGTTATTACCGCTGCTGCTTGACTAGAGAGAGACCTGCTGATTAGAACAAACCTGAAAGGCCTGATGTAGGCACAGTTGGCAAGTGTTGAAAGTTAGTCAGGCTCTGTTTGATGCAGTTAGTGTCGTGACTTTGTGTAGAGTTCCATGGGTTGTAACTCAGTTAATATACTTTCAGGTTCCAATCCAATAAGCCATTAAAGCACCAGAGGTAATAAGTTGTTTTGTATTATTTTAAGTCTCACTAGATGCAAAGAATAAGTTTGACCTGAATTTCTACATTTTTGTGTTTTATCTTGTGACCACAGTGAATATTAATGAAAGGCAATAACTTGCTTTAATATGTAGAGATAATTTTTAAGGGTAAGCAGTTAGTTATAAATAATTAAAATAGGTAAATCATTATGGATTTACATGGCCACTATTAAATTTTATTTTTTTAACAATATTTGTTAAAAAAGCCCTATTAAAATCAAAATCTAATAAAATTTCACAGTTTAAAATACATGCAATTTATGACACTGATTCTTAAATGGTATTAGAATAATTACACATTAAAAGCTACAAAACATTTATGTTTGTAACAACAACATTCAACAAAATATTTATCCGTCATTTTAATCTGAAGCCTTCCCAAACATTTTGGCTAGTTTACATCAATTTCCTTCTCTTTAAGCATCTTTTCTAACAATTAGAGATTTGTCTCAATATTCAAACCAGTGCTCTCGCTAGTTTCTGCATGCTTTATCTCCTAACTTGTCAACCTCTCCACAATGCACCTATAAGGCTTTACTTGATCTGGTAAAAGAAAAACAGTCACAAACCCCCAACAGACATGAAGCAAATTATTGCTATGTCTGAAAGTAACTATATTATCAGACAAAGGTTTAAAGAAGCCTCTTATTTAAAAAGAACTTAGAACATAAATGCATGTTCTGATGCTAACAAAATCAATTACAGCTCATGGTGACGTAATTAAACAAGAACAGTCAAATTCAAACTAAAAATGTGGACTAGTGGTCAAAGATTATACAATTTAATTTTACTTTAATCTGGCTCAGTAACTCTATCATATGAGGAGATAGAAATGCAAAAATATAGTAAAGGCTGAAATCGTAAACAATTGGATAATTTACATAATAATGACTGCACATATCTTTGAAGAATAATTTTCTGTTCCTGTGTTTGTGTATTCTGTTTCTTTCTTCAACATGTTTCCTTTTCATTTTAGAAGTTTTGGATTTAGTTAAGGATTTCTGTTATTCTTAAAAACACTATATGTATTTAGAATGTATAGAAAAAGTGGCTAATTTCATTTCTTTAGTAATATGAGCATTCAGAAGAAATATGAAATATATATGGTAAGGGCTGGTTATAGAGCTATTGTGGCAGAGTTTTTAGAATTTAGTGACACACACAGCAACAAAATCTAGAAATGTCAAAACTTTTTGAATTATTAGATGAATCTTTTAAATTGTCAATTTTCAATTTCTTTATTTATAAAAAAATTCCTTTCTTATAATGCTGTCCATGTGATAAGATTAGAAGCCTTTTTGATATTTTCATGCTTGTGTCTAGAGAAAAATAGAAGAAATAAAAGGAAGATAAACATGTTAAGAAAAAGATTCTAGTATCAGAAGTAAAACATTAAAATATTGTGTTTTCATTGTTCTTCCAGACATTCTCCAAAAAGTAAGAAATTCATCACACATTTTCTATAAAATGCATCCATTACGTGTTAATACCATGGGGACAATTTTTCATTTTGTTATGTTTTCTGGAATCTTCTAGAATCGTGAGTCTATAAATCTTGCCTTCAAATTCTTCTTAACTTTCCTTTATGCAATGTCTAAAATCCTAAAAAAAAAAAAAATCATCCCTACCAATTCTGTAACAGCAAAAGGCCAGAAATATTTTGAAAAAAATCAGAGGAAAAAAGTGTAAAATTAATTTTATACAGATTCTGAGACAATTACATGGGAAAAAATCTTACCATCAAAAAATTCAAAGAGATATTTTTAATTCATTGCATAGCTATTTTGCTTTTGATAAGAACCGTTTTGTAAATTGTGTTTTACAATGTTATACCTTGTTCATTTTTCAATTCGAATTATTGCATAACAAGTGACCAAAATGAAATTTTATAATATGAAAGTGATTTTTTTAAAATTTTAATGTTATTTTCTAAATATTATTTCAATATATTACCATTGTTTTAATGAAATTGATCAATGTTACAATGTTTTAGAAACATCGTTGAAAAATTCCCAGATCTTAGAATTAAAAATTTTCTTTAGAAACTGATTTTAAAATCGCCAAAATGTTCTAGTATCATTGTAGATAAGTCGTGAAATTTAGAACCGTTTAATAAAAAAATTCGCATCCCCAAAAACTAAAAGTTCTTTGTTAGAAAAAATGAAATAACTTTGAAATGCTTATGTTTCACTTCTTGCTCAGAAACTCAAGTATCCCACCATTTATATTAGAAATAGGAACAAATTATAATCCATGAACCCATTCAAAACATAACCATATTTATCAGTGAATTACCAAAAATATTCCTCCAAAATGCTAATTCACACTCAAAATCACAGTCGTAAAAACAGATAGAAATTTCCGAAGATTAAAATTAAGGACCTTCTGTTGATTTTGTACCAAAATTAAGGACTAAAGATCGATTTGAAAAAAAACCTAAGTACTTTTAAGGACTGTATGAATCCTGCTAATGCTTCGTTAACATTTCTGTGGACAAATGATCTTACCTTCTATGGTTCTTTTTTCTTAAAAGTTAGCCAGTGTGCTACTAGTATTTGGATTTTGCATGCATTTATTCCAAATTGAATATACATGAGTTTTAAATGCATTATTTTAAAATTTATTTTGCAGTATACATACACATATATACATTCGGCCTTTTCCACTTTTAATTAAAATAAGCAAGTAACATTTATTTTAAAATCTGACAACTGAATTATGAAAAAAAAACATTGGTGACAATTTTCAGTTGAATTAAGAACAAAATATTAGAATATTTAATTTATATGCATATTACAACAGCAACTTCTCTTTTACATGCAGAAGCAATTATCTTTTTTATGAGTCATTTCTGTTTGTCCATCCTCATAAAACAAGGAGGGGGGAAAAGAAGAATTATAATACAAGAAAAAATGCCTATGCTGGCTTTCTGTGCATTTTTTTTTTTTTTTTTACTTCTCTTCTACAGAATATCAATGAGATTAGCACTCATGTTTCTGGATAAGCTCATTGTTAAAACTTTTTTCTTTTAAAATCATAGACTCATAAACTTTAAACATGAGATTCTGTTTCTCATGCTTCACTTATCCAAAGTTCAGAGCAACAGCACTGAATTCCAAACAGACAGACATACAGACATCCACATACTAATACATATTACAAATGATCTCTAAAAAATTAGATTCATATGGACTTATTTTAAGCAACTTCACAACAATCAGCTATGTATAAATAATTCTGTATGCTGAAATAATATAATTCAATTCAATTAAAGCTTTCAGATTTTATATTATGCCCCAGAGGGGTGTTTTTTTAACGTTGTATGTGTTACCTGTATTTATTAAAGATCATGTTCTTCACACTTAAACCGTAAAATTCAATTCAACAGTAATATCACAATCACAAAATATTTAAAAGTGCATATCTTAGAATTTCCGATACACAATCTTGCACGCTGGACTTAATTTTTTTTTTTTCTTTTCTGTACAGTGTTGCCATTGCACATTTTGAAATCATCGAGTTTCTTAATCAAAAACTCATAAATACTTTACTAAATATGAACTAGAAAATAAAACAAATTCCAAATTTGGTCTTCTAGATGCCCATATTCAGGTGGAGACATATGCTATTCAAAATGGCTCCAAGTACCGTTGTTTTATCACAGTGCGAGAAACATGCATACATTTATGCAGATTCTTCATTATTTAATTTCTTTAAATATAATACAGGACTCTTATATTTGGTGGCAACAATTTAAAAAGCTATTCGCGGTTAATAGCGAATCAATGCCAAAACGAATCTGGGCAAATAGGATTAATTTTTAAAATAAAGATGATGCCAAATCAAAAGCTCTTTCATGGTATCTTAGTTTGGGTATATGATAAATGCTGGATGATTTCTAATGTATGAAACAGTCACTTGAAATTGTTTGGACCCATCAACCATATGCTCTTCTACATAAGTCACAGCTAGAGATGACAGCTTCGACACACATCTCATGGAAAAAGAAAAACAATCTGAAGCGGATACCACAGTTTCCTCGCATCCCTATTAAATTATACATATTTATTTGCTGCACTTCATTTAAACTTCTTTCAATTCAAAGTAACCTTTTGGCACACCCAACTAATTTCAATAAAAAAGAGAGGTGCACAACTAGATGTTTTAGCACTGCCATATAAAAAATTCAACATTCTATGGCTAACCGTTTATGAGTTACGCAAGATACAAACGTAAAGACACCACGCCGATACTAGTCAAAAATCCTAAATACAAAATTTCAACATTTTACAGTGAGTTTGAGTTTTGAGATATTTTTGAAAGTATAGACCTAATGACGAAACTATTAGAAATGTATTCAGAAACAGTCAAAACTGACATTTCTGTTGAAATCTGACTTTTTTTTTTTACCATTATAATACTATCTTTGTTTTCTTTACAAAGTAATGGAAGCATTTTAATCACAAAAAAAAAAAAAAAATAAAATAAAAAAAAAAATAAATAAAGTTTAAAAAAATGGAAAAGAATGGACCTTCTTGTTTATCATTCCAGAAGGAATTATTACATAATTTTTGCAAACACTGGAAGTATCAGCAAATAAACTGTTCAAAGACTATCTTTAAAAGTTTGATAATGAGTGGATATCAGCAGTCAACAAATTTACTGTAACTGGAAAAATCCAAAGACTTTCCATTGGAGTGATTTGCTTGTGGATTTTAGTGTATGGGCTCTGATACACGAAGTAGTAGTAGTGAACTCCAGGCAAACAGGGATATCAAATGCTCTTGATAGTTCTGAAGATCAATGTATATGAGAAGACAGACCAAATGGTGATGAATATGATGATAGCTGCGATGACAGCAGTGACCAGCAGCAAACTGCAGTGCATGACACTGACAGCAGTTTTAGCTGCAATTAATCATTTGAGGCCTGGGAAATAGGGGTGGATAGTAATATCAGCAGACAAAATTTAAAATATGGGGAAGCAGAAAAAATATATCTTATCACATATTGTAATATTACTGTGCATTCTTTATGGAATGTACTTTGCTTTTAAATAAATAATACTGTGATAGTTACTGGTAGTTTATCCCTGAATACTTTTAATTTGTTACATTCTTATCATAACTGTATCTTTTGGAAATTTAGTTACTAGTGTAATTTTCCAGTCTTGATTTCTATATGCTCTTATTTTGTTTACAAATTTTCACGTTGCACTGCTCAGATAGGACAATGGTTAGTGCGAGTCTGACTGCATACCGAAGGGTTCAGGTTCAAATCCTGGAGAAAGCATGAATGTAATTTGACCGTTCTTTCATAGGAGGCAAAGATGGCCCACCTCTAAAGTGCCTCCATAATTAAGAAACTATTGCTTTCAGCCCTTTATAGTGGCCAATGCCTGTAAACAGCTACAACTGGAAATTGGAGGGGGGGGGATTATTTTGTATGCTGAAATAATACAATTCAATTCCGTTAAAATGAATATCAGATAAAGATGGCATTAAAATAAATTACAAGGTAGTAAACATCAATAATCTTAAATTTTCATTTTCTAATCAATGAGAAACATAAATTTATAAAAATTGAACTAAAGCTCCTTTTTTATCATTGATTAACTAAACAAAATAAAAAGAAATGTCACTGTTTCATTTACATGGAGTTAATTCTGAAGTCAAACACTGAACCACTATCGTACTGGCAAACAGAACACTCATAGCTTTACATCAACTTTCATTTATGTGCCATGGTACAACATAATTGCTTTGTTTGAATCCACTATTATGTTTCTGTGGAGTGATTTATACAAAGCGGGTATCTTTTATTATCCATTTATATGAAAAAAATTAAAGCTAGAATCAATTTATTACAATTCGAATATACAGCCCCTTTTGGACCTTTGCAGTTTCTGAAATGTTCAGTTGAAAATGTCCTTCCAGTTCTGGAAAGTACAACTGAATAAATTCCATATTCTTGCCCATTCAACCCAGATATGTCTCATTGATATCACTGAATATTCTGCTTCAGGTATCTAGGATACTGACCAAAGCAAGATATTGTTAACAAAACAACATCATTTATCGAACAGTGTTCCCATAAACAGCAAGTAACACAGAGCATGTTTAGCTTTATCTTAAGAGCAGGAGGAAATTTCAGCGTTTATTGTAAAAATGAAAAATTTTTGTGTATATTTTACGTTTTGATGTGATCAACTACTGTAAGCTTTTTTTTTTTTTTTTTTTGCCATACAATAACAAAACAGTGAAAAAAGTAACAAATACCATTATTTCATAAAAATTATCAGAAATTAATTACAAACTTAATTCTATTGCTCACTTTAAATATTGCATTAATACTGCAGTTTTATATGCAATGTATACTAATTTGATTAGAGATACATTTATGAAGTTAAAAAATGCTTTCATATTTGCATAATAGAAAAGAACAATATAATGGATTGAAACAGAATATCATTAAGTAGGCCAAATCTTTGCAAATGTAATATCTGAATTGTTTTCCCACAAGAATAATGCATTTATTTTATACATTAAGAATATTCCTGCAATAAATGTAAAGAAAAGAACCTTTTTTTACACTGCAAGACTTCTTTTTGTTCCCTTTTGTCTTCCTTCTTTTCTCCTTCCCTAAAGTAATAACATTTATTAATTCAATAGCTATACAACAGAACAGCACATAGGTGAACAACAAATAACATCATTCAAAATAAGGACTGGCAAAAGCACCATTTTGAACTTACATAATTGTGGTTAATGATACATAAAAGGCAATAAACTGTGTTTATTCATGTATCCCCCCCCCAGCTTCCTAGCAAAAGGCACTGAAACTTTTTTAAATAATCATGCAATTTTCCCCTTCTTCAATTCATTCAGAAAGTAAACAACCCTTAAATAAATAAATAAATAAATAAATAAAAAGACCAACTAAAAACTACAGGAGCAATTTTTAAACTAAAGACATTGTCAAAATAAAAATTTCCTAATTGTATCATAGTTTGGGTACATGATAGTGCTGTATTGGTCGTGTCAACTAACGAGAAGCATACAGGGTGATACAGGGTGAAGCATACAACTATCAGTCTGAGAGATGCCAAAAATTTAGTTTTCTAAGAGATAGATCTAGCAGATCACAAAGAGGAAGGCTCATAATGAAAATTAAATTACTCTGTAATAATTAATATATGCTGTGCAAAAAAAGGGGGGACAGTTCTATGTCTCCTATTCTACTGAGCTGAATGACGAAATTCAAATTGCTTTTTCAGATTTCAAAAGCATGACTTAGTACACATAATAAATTTATATATAGCACTGTTCTAATATATGTATTTTGACACCGAAATTTAAGGAGAAATTTAAAACCGAAATTTCACTTTTAAAAGTTTATCTTGGCAGATTATTTTCAGTTTGCGTCAGGAATAATTCACTTGGCGAACTTCTTAATTTATAGCAACCTATTTTCTTTTCTTTTTTTCTCATTGTAAACGAAAGGAAAAAAAGGTCCCGTTCATTACTTTCAAGTAATTTTAACACAGCACGTGAACCACATTTGGCGATATTATTACTTGTAACAAATATGCCAAATTTCCAAGCACGCCAATAGGTAAATTCACATATATCTTAGGAAACTGAGAATTAAAAAAAAAAAAAAAAAAAAAGTACTATTCCATTTTGAGGACTGTAAAAAATTGCCAAACTATTGTTGATGCCAGTGCTGCCAAAAATAATTACAACAACCCTATAATAGGAAGTAACTATCTAAAGATTATTGTTTTAATTGATATGAAAGGTTAATTTCATATAATACTTTTTTATTATTATAATTTATATAAAAAAGGCTAAACATAACTGAATGGAAGCATAAGAATAAATAACTATTTCAGATCATTATTATAATTTATATAAAAATTGCTAAACATAACTGAACTGCATCGCTATTTCGTTACCGAGCTATCGTCTAAAGCATAATTTCATCTCGTTGGTTGTTCAAACATAATTTTCCATAATAAATGATGCCTTTTCTTTGAAAAAAATTCTATTGCAGATTTTTTGTCATGGGCAATTCCCATATTGTTAAATCCATAGGATATCAAAAAAAGGATGTAAAATCAAAAAAGAATTTAAAAATTAAACTAGTATTTCAATGGCGTCTTAACAAATATAGAACTATACAACTTACGCAATTTAAAATCAGCGCATACGCTAGATCTGGCGCACTGTTTAAATGGGCGTGTTTGCTAGATTTGGCGCTTTTGCGCATACATTTTCGCTGCAATTTTTTACAGTCCTCAAAACGGAATAGTAGCAAAAAATCTAATTTTCCACTGGTGTGCCTAGAAATATATCTATTTTAAAATGATAATAAAAATTTTATAGGTTATAATACAAATTTTGTATCAAAATATTTATAAAAAATATTTTAAAAATAAATCATAAAAAAATGCTCGAATTATATTTGGATTAAGCCTAAATTTTGAATTCTCGGAGAAGGAACAAAACAAGTAAGGTTAATAAAAAAAAGGTATTAATAAATATATATCAAATTCAATTAACATTGAGGAGTTAAAATTTTGAGAGATAATTTTTTTAAAATTACTCGAGCAATTTTTACAAAACTTGGCATTATTTGAGTTGTAGAATCGGAACATGGAAAAAATTGGTATGTCAGAAAAAGTCCAATTTTGTGTCAAAATACCTATATTAGAACAATGCTGTATATAAATCCAATACATATCCTAAGTTGCGCTTTCGAGACATGAAAAACGCAATTGAATTTCGTCAATCGGCCCAGTAGAATCGGAGATATAGAACTGTTTCTGATGCAAAAACAAAGTTTAAAGTTATAGAAAGCATTTAGCAGAAATAACTATCACAGTAGAAACACCCTAAGATTATGTAATATGCAGACATGGATGACAAAAGTTTTAAAATTAACCAATTTATTAACAATATATATAGAAATAAAAATACAATAAATAAATTTGATAAATACCAAGAACTTAAAATTAAGATTGTAACATAATCATTGCCAAAAATTGCACTTAGTTAACTATTCATTAAACCCCAAGAGTTTTTCCTTTAAGAATATTACACTGTTAATGATATAACAAACATATTACCTGTTCTATGAATACTGGCATTCAAAAACTTGCAAAAAAACATATCACAGAACAAAAACTACACCATTAAGTTGAATTTCACTATGCTTTTGGCCAAGAAGGCACCTGAAAATTAAACCTTAAATATACTTGTATTTATAGATGCCACTCACCGCAGTTTCTTATGGCATACCTGCCAACCTATGACACTCAAAAATCAGGAGATTTTTCACAATGTTAAAAAGACTTTTTAAATGATAAAAATATGGTTTTTAATAATGAATTAACTTTAATAGTAACTAATTCTTAAATGCAAGCAACACAAAAATACCTTACACATAAAAAAACATTTTTATTACTTGCATCGTTTACGGATTAAAAAAAAAAAAAAAAAAAAAAAAAAAAAAAAAAAAAAAAAGGGGGGGGGGGAGGGAATTTTAGTTTAGAAATTTAGGAAGTTTCTTTCTTAAAGAACTAATTTTGTTCACTGCAATTGACACGTATGCCTGCTTTCGCTAAGAAAAGTTTTTCTAATGTGTCATCACTAATATTAGATCTAAATTTAGTCCTCGTTTACGCAACAACACTGAAAATCCTCTCACATTCTGCACTACTATGGGGAACTGTCAAGATGGCCAACACAATTCTAGACAGTTAGCTATATTTTAAAATTCCATCAGCACCTTTCAGTTTTCCAATTAAACAAACTCCACTGGGTGTCAATCCTAGCTGATTTTATAACTTCATTCAAGTTTTTTAATTGTAAACTGCTGTTATGCAGCTGTTGGAACTGTTTCAATTTTTCCTTCCTTTTAGAACTCCTTTCAAGATTATAATAAATATCAACAATGTGTTCATCCACATTTATTGGTAAAGAATCTGCCCCTTTTTCAGCTGCTAAATTTAAGAGGTGACAGGTGCACCTCATAATCTGCAAATCTGAATTTTCCTTTCTTAAGATGCCTGCAACACCAGTCTTCAAGCCTACCAATACTGGCGCATTATCGGCACCAAGTGCTAAGCAATTATCCAGAGGGCCTGCATTTTCTTTTAAAGTTTAATAATTAGCTGTGGTATATTAAAGCCTGTCAAATGTCCTAAAATGGGGACAGAAAGTAAACTGCACTCAATTTCTTAAGAATCTGGATTAAAAAAAGAAACAACAATTGGATACAGTTTTGAATCGGTATTATTGCTTCTATCCGTAAAGAGGCAGAACGGAGCTGTTTTGTGCAATCAATAACTGAAGATTTATTTTTCAAACTTATTTCTTTAACAATTGCACCTGTTTTGGTTCTTGCACTTGAGTATTTCTTAGCAATTTCACTATCGGGAAACATTTTTCTAAATAAAGCTGCAGCGTGATCCAATGCATTCAGTGGGAGGTTGTGCTCCAGTAAAAAGGCAGAGAACAGACATTCTGCATTAATAACTTTTTGGTCCTTTGTTTCCGAAGAAAAATTTAATTTTTCGTTTTTTTAAAAAACAACTCATGTTATCCTTGTGTTTTTGTGTTCGCACATGTTTGAGAACATCCGCTCTTCCACATTGCGAATTCGAAAAATCGCAACGACAGGCGGTGCACATCGCAAATTTATTACATTTTCTTGAGGAAATAATGGAACGAAAGTCAACTGTGGACAATTTTTGAAACGTACACGAGTATTTCATTCTCGCAGACATAACAAAAGATGATAATTTCTAAAACTATTTCCCGAAGGCACGTGCACTCACACAACTCAGCACAAATTGAACGAAATAACTAAAGAACATCCAAATAACAGCTTGCTTTGTCCTCATTGGCTAATATATGCCAGCTGACACGCAGTGGAGTTCGATGCCCATTGGAGAACTGGAGAACGACGTTTCTGGGATACGTATAATGCACTCACTCACAAAGCTCACTCACAAAGCATAAGTTATCTGATTCGTAAGGTTTTGTTTTAGATATAATCTAGAGAAAATTCAATTGCTTTCAGACGTCCAAAATCACTTTTGTTCATATAACAAAGTATTAAGCCAAGTTCCATAAAAATCGTGAGAAATTTTAAGAATAAGAAAAAGTCGGGAGAAATATATTGTAAATCGGGTTGGCGGGAGATCGGTCGAAAATCGGGAGTCTCCCGCCTAAATCGGGAGAGTTGGCAACTCTGTTATGGGAAACCACAGCTTGAAAAACATTGCCGCTAAACCTTGAAAATCACTTGTGTTAATGATGCCGACCACAGCAGTTGCTCACCAGAAACCACAACTGAAATACAACGCCGCTTTGCAGAATCCTGGAAAACAAACATAGCCTGGAACCACGGCACTGAAGAGCCACTTAAGACTAGACGACAAGTGTCACAAGAACGTCTCCGAATGTGAGCTGGAACAGTATCCAAAGAGCAATGGAAACAGGAACAAGAAGGACTAAGCCAGAGCGATGTGAGATATTTATATACGTAGTAGACATGACGTCATAGCACAGCAGCCAAGCTGTCAGCACGACTCTGCTTTCCAGATGATGTAACCTCGAGTTTTGTTTTTATATATTAATAAGGCTGGAACAGTCTGTTCGTAATACAAACAGTGGCGGTAAAATCAAAGTAGGAAAAATTGCTATATCCCTTAAAATAAAAACTAAACCTCATGTAAAAGTTAGAATTATTTCAAGGAGGAGAGATGATGCAAAAGGAGTTTACAATAAGCCATATTTGCAACAGTCCCCCCCCTTTTTTTGTGTGTGGTCTACATAACTTCAGTTATTAGTAGTGCACTTTTAGTGATTTGGTGTGTAGTTTTGTATGCATAATAAACATCCAAAAATATGAATTGTGGATAATTTCATTAAGCAATAGTAAAAGAAAACTAAGTAACATCACAAAGGTAAAGGCTGGATGTCATTCAGTCGCTTGATATTGTTTGGACACATCAGCCAGATGCTCTTCTACATAATTCACAGTTACAGTTGGACTGCTTCACAGGCATCTCATGAAAAATGAAAAATAATTTGATGACACATGTTCCTCATATGCCTATTAAATTATACATATTTTTTACTGCATTTCATTTAAAATTATTTCATTTGAAAGTGAGATACAGTGTTCCAATTGGAAGAGCCCTTTAGGCATAGCTGAATTCAATAGAAAGAATGATGCACAACTAGATGTCATAGCAGTCCCATATATATAACTTTCAACATTCTACAGCTTTTGCAAAAGCACGATTCCAGCACTCTAATAGTTTAATACCTGCATTCTTCAATTTCACACAGAAGCTATGTGCTTATATTGTAATGAAATCAATATCCAATATTCAAACAATGCGGCTAGCATGAACGTATAATATCTACAGCATCTGCAAATATACTTATCTGTTGTTGACCATATTCTGCAGTTTCAATTAGTAACAGAAAATGAAGAATTAGCATATTAAATTGAAATTTGCTTCAAAATAAGTATTTGGATTTCCCATATTGCTTTCATCATTTTCCCATTGTAACACATTCTGAAACTAGCTTTTTCCCTCACCAAATTTAATTACCTTATTAAAAATATGAAGCAATTTTGACAAATAATGATCTCAGAGCCTTTTGATATGAGAACCATTATTACGTATAGCTGCATATACCTTCTCTATGCTTATACTTAGTGCAAACAGGTGGTCAGTAGATATTGTGTATATCTTATAATAGTGATTTCTTCATTCTACTTTGATCAAAACTGGTGAAAGAATAATTAATGTCTTTGAAACCTACATTTTCTCAAGGAAAATGTGTCTATGCATCTAATGCAGGAAAACAAACTTCAATTTACTTATCCTAAACTTTAATATACTTTTCATTTGATGAATATCAGAGGATGCTCAAACCCATCACCAAGAAGAATATACCAGTGCTAACATCCAACAAGTTCAAGATGACCTACTTCTGTAGGGGAAAAAAAGGCTTATAATTTACAAGTGACAAAGTTTTTTCACATGCCAGTTTTATTGGCAAGTGAAGTGCCAACGAAAATATGCTACAAATGCAAAGTTTAGGGAGCTATATCCATCCCTCAAAAATTAAAAAAAAGACACTTTTCAACAAAAATTTAATAAATATATTAAAACAAAAAACTTAGCTTAATTTACTTCTAATATCGTAAATTCTTACTTAAAAAAAAAAAATTACATGTTACTTTTTACGTGGCCATAAATCAGAAACTGCAGCTTACTGCTATTAGGAATGTTCATTGTAAACATCCTTGGAAAAATGCAATAATTTCATTTGCACTTGGTCAATCAAAAATTATTATAACTTTAAAATTAAAAAAAAGAGAGAGAGAGAGAGATCTTGTGAATGTTTGAAAAAAAAAGAGAGAGAGAGACAGACAGAGATCTCATGAATGTTAAAAAAAAAAAAAAGAGAGAGAGAGAGAGAGACAGAGATCTTGTGAATGTTTTTTTAAAAAAAATCACCTCGTGATTTATCATTGGCAGCCAGTAAAACCATACTTAAATAAATCAAGCACAGGAGAAACTTGAACTAGTTTTATTTTTGTTTTAATTTATATTCTGTTTCAGGACTTAGGTTTATGCTTGATATTGTTTAATTTTTGTTGCCTTCATGTTAGATAGCATGCTGATTTTAGTAGTTTGATACTCTATTTTGTACATATGTCTGTACATGCATGTATTCATTTCAATCACAGAAGTGTATTTCATTTTCATTTGTAGAATACAGTTTGCACCAAGATTCATGTCATAACGTCAGATTTTAAAGAATTAAAAAGTCACGATTTTCTTGATAAATGTTGCTATACTGCCATCTTATCACTTGGATAAAATTTAACAAGAAAAACTTTTGCTTAAATGCAGTTAAATTTCTTCATTATATACAGTATTTCCCATAACCAAGCATTTAAGGTGTTCTCATCACAGGAAAAAATTTATTTTGGACTAATCAAAGTCACAGTAGCAAAGAATTGCTAGGAGAATAGCACACAAATAGTATGCACCACAAATGGAAAGCATGGTCGCACATTATGCAAATAGCATTAACAGTGCTTGGGATACTGCAGAACTATATATAGGTCATATTATATGAAAAAATGGGAGTTTCTAGGAGGTTTCCAAGCTGCGCAGTAGCACCATTTCAAAAGAACTGCTTTATAATGCATGAATAAGGCTATTGAACTATTTATAATGTGATTTCGAGGTATAATCAGTATTTAATTTGATATTCTAAATTTTATATTTCATTTTCAAACTTTCTTACGCTTGATTTGAAAAAAATCCTGAGAATCAGGTAAAAACTATATTTATCAGTCTTTTAAATATCATGAAAATAAAATTAATGATTAATGTACATACTATTGCATGGAAAAACTTAGTATAATAATATATTATTTACTGTAGACAATTCTGATTAAAGAAAATTTAATAAGAAAAAAACTATGATGAAAATCGCGAAGGATGAGAGAATGGAATTAGCTGAATTTAAGTTTTATTAATCTAACAAATTTCATTTATTGTAGGGAAACATTTTCCTTAGGCTAAAATTTAAAAGAAGAGACTGAGTGATGTGCTGCGAAATGTGGGGGGGGGGGGGGAACCAAAGTTCTAAGTTTGCAATAGATTTTTATATCTGGTTTATCTAATTACCTTACATAGTCACACAATCAGCTTGTGATGCTAAGCTCAAAACCTTTCATTAAAGCTTATATAGTACAAAGTCCGTAATCAGGACTCATTGGGACTTTGGCGATTCCGGATTAAGGGTTTTTCCAGATTATAGATCATCAATTTAGATCTGGTAAGATGGCATGCAGAAATTATACAATTAAAAATATAAACTGTAATTTATGAAATAAAGAGCAATTATGATCTAAATGGTATCAAAATTTACAAAAAGAAAAGCTTAATATTTATTTGTTTACTTTATTTAAACATTTCATTCAATGTAAGTTGTTTAAGTTGCTTTGTTTTTTTGTTCTAATACTTTCTCTTTAATTCTATAAACAGACAAAATTTCTTGTTCAGTCCTGTAATTGCTGTGTCGAGAATACCGACTAACTAAAATTGTTTCGTTTTCAATAACCTCTCTGTCATTTTCTTCACTATCGGAAGCGGTACATTGAAACATGCTTTCGCTTTGTGATCCTTTGGCAGCTCCAGAATTGGAAACTCTTTTTGACATAATTGAAAGTTCAAGCTTAATTTTTATAAGATTGCTCTAACAGTCTGCAAAAAATAATAAGCCGGATCCAATTAGGAGATTCAGGAACAGCGCAATCTGCAAAATTAACTGAAATGCCTTAGAATCGGTAAAGATAATTTTAGCCTACTTATACCATCCATTACACATTAAACACATCATGCACATGTGTAAAGCATACTAAAAAAAAAGGCTGTGGCTGTGACATCTGGATTATAGATCATTCCAGATAATGGACGTCCGGATTACGGACTTTGTACTGTATAAATTCTTTTAACTTACAATAAATTTGAATGCTCAATCAGCACCCCCCCCCAAAAAAAAAGAGAGAGGGAGAGAAAAAAAAAGAAACTTTCAAGACACAATAAAAAAGAAGCATAGGGAAAATGGCACTGCAACAACAAAAGCTTAGAAAAAATTATTTTGTTAGATGCAGTTTCTCACAGGAATTTTAATACAAAACAGTTTAGGTGAAATGAAATGAAAACATATTAATTTAAATTCATTATTAAATACACAGTCATATAAATAAAGAAATATGGAAAGGACTAAAACATAATGCATGATTTGTAACAGATGTCCTATATATTAAATATTAAAAAAATAGAATTTAAAAAACATATCTAGGTCAAATATGCTAAATTCATTTAAATTTTTACCAAATTCCTGAAAATATTTTGCACAAAATTAATTTTTTCTTGTACATTACTGCACAAAATAGCACAAAAGCCAAAATATGATGAACCCTCTCATGATAAACACCTCTGAAAGACACCATTACTTCTATTAGTATAAAGACATATCAGTACTGAGTATGATCTCTCTAAGCTAACTGTATCCATAGAAAACTGAAATCATCTGGAATGACATGTAGTCATTTATCTTAGAGATGTACTTGAAATCTGAAGCAACACGATTTTATATATCAGCATTTGAGCTCCACTTTTTATAAAATAAGTGAAAGCAAATGCTTTGTTACTAGAAAATAATCCATTAAACATCAAGTTAAAAAAGAAGAGTAATATTAAGTTAAATACATATTAAAATTTTCTGTTTCAGCATAAGTCAAACAAATATAATTCTTAATTACTTATATCCGGAATGTCCTCCAGACGTATTTTTAATCCAGATACTTCCATGTTCTCATACTGAAAAAGAAAGAAAAAAAAATTCAAATATTACTACCAAAAACTTTTGTTTCAGATAAAAATATAATAATGTACAAAAGATTTAAATAAAGAAAATAGATAATTTAAATAAAGATAGCTTTTCAGATTTAAATAAAATTTTAATCATTTTTAAAGTATTTGGTGAAACTCTATATAATTTCAATAACAAGTTTTCCTTTTGTTTAACTAGAACAGAAGTTTACCTTACACCACTACTTTTACAAAACATTACATACAGTATTTGCATCTATGTTTGCTAATAAAAGAATAAAAAAGAAGTTTCGCTCTCACCTATGATAACTGTTACTTTTATATCAGCTGTTGTACAGCATAAAACAATTTAGTAATCCTTACACAGGTTGCCATTCAAACAGGAAAATGAAATTCCCTGACATTTCTGAGTGTCTTTTAAGAAAATTTCAGTCTAGACGTGTAGTGCACATAGGCTGTGCTGAGGGTAAATTTATTATGGTATCATTTGAAAACACAATAATTTGCTAATTACATATGACTTTCATTTAGAAAAATGCTTACTTTTGAATGCCCAAAGCATCATTATTATAACTATAATAGGAGTTGTTCTCACAAACTTTCAAATTAAATTTTTGCCAAACTACGTAAATTTGCTATACAATATTTATATACTCAACCAACACTCTCTTCAGCAATCAATTTTATCACAAAATTAGTAAAGTACAAATACATTTACTTTTTAATTAAACAAAAAGACTATATCATACCAGAAGTGACTGATAGTGCATCAGAAATGTTTGCAGTCCTTGATACTGATACGTATTTAAATAAAATGGTGGCACAAATAAAATTAGTTAAAAGTATAATTTTACATGCATAAAAACTTTCATTTACAAAAGAAATTAAATACAATTCATTCCATTTAAGTAATAAATAAAGAAATGAAACTTATTGATTTTTCAGCACTATGTATAAACTTTTAAACATTGGATTTTTTCTACCATTAATGGTGATAAAATTGTATAATGAAAAATAGCTTTATTCTTTTAAAAAGTATTACAAATGAATCCTGGAACAGAAGTAATTGTTTACAAAATGGCAGTGTGGTAGTAGTTATAGCTATCCTATTAAATATACAGGGTGTTTATAAAGTCCTGGACCCATTGTCGGCATCCATAGAGGCTATTGCGGTTGTAATTCTGGCTTTTAGGTCATCAATGTTCGACACTCTCCTCCTGTAAACGTTGTCCTTTACAAATCCCCAAAGGAAAAAGTCCAGCGGCATTATATCAGGTGATCTGGATGGCCAAGGAATTGGACCTCCTCGCCCAATCCATCTTCCTGTAAAATGGTCATTCAAAGAACTACAAACGATGGTACCCCAATGAGGTGAGTCAGATTGTAAACTCATAGCTTTTGCAGATGATTTTATGCTAATTGTTAAAGGTAAATCGGGTATTTCTTCTGCGGCTCAAGCTTATCTGGATGTTATAGCAAACTGGGCACGAAGGCATAAAGTGATTATTTCTACCAGTAAAACTCAAGAAATGTTGATAGGGGCATCTAAACCCCTCAAATGCAAACCACCTTTAAAATTGCAAGGCAAATCTATTAAATTTGTAGGAAGCTTGAGATACCTAGGTCTTATTATTGACTTCAATCTTTCTTGGACGACTCACTTGAAGGCAATCAGAACAAAAGTAATGTTACTGACAATTCACATGAAACGAACAACTAGTAAGAATTGGGGAATCTCATTGCGGATTTTAAAAATATGGTACTTAACTGTAATAGAAAGAATAATCTTATATTGTTCAGCAATATGGGCTTACTCTCTTACGACACATGAAAAACGACTCTTAATTTCTATTCAAAGATCTTTTCTTCTAATGATCAGTCGAAGTTACAGAATGTAGTGTTAAGAATATGTAGTGTTAAGAAAGAAAACTTCTCTGCAACAGGAGTGGCTCCTTCCCAACGTAGAGGGAAACAGCTGTGAATGCGCAAAATATACCAAAGCTCAAATCTCGTGTCGACGTTCAAAGGGCACGTTTATCAAGAGTTCATAAAAAGAATATTTATTTAAATTTCTTTAAACTTAAAGGGAAAGAAAAGGTTTTTTCACACAAGTAAATTAATTAATGGATTAGTTATTTTGGGCAAAAGAAAAAGTACAATAATCCAAGTTTAAATTATTGTGAAATGTCAAAGAAGAAACCATTTGTCAAAGAACGTTTCTTCTTAACATGTGTTCCTCAATTTCCTGTACACATCGCGGATGGGAAAATTCTCGCCACCGGTTTGTCGCCAAATCCCTTGGTGAATTTTCCCTCCGCTTTCCAGCAGCGTGATAGCAAACTGGTTTACATTATGTTTATGGAACTCTTTACACAGATGTTCTTTGACCACAGACTGTAACAAGTAGTGGCCTATATATTTGATTAGCATTCTGCGCAAGCAGAGGGAGAAGAATATTCACACCAGAATCATGACTTGGCTTACAGATCAAAGTGTGCTTTATTTTTACCAAACAGAATTCAGATCGCAACATAGCACTACTGACTGACTAACTTTTCTACTTGGTTCAATCAATCATAGACAGTTCAGGAAAAACCTTATAAAAAGACAACTGCTCTTTTCCTTGATCTCACTGCAATCTTCAATAGAGTCTGAAGATGGAAGTTCATCGAGATCATACACAGGGTAGGCATCTCTGGCAATTCCTTACTCTGGATTAATGACATTCTTAGGAAAAGAAAATTCGTTATTAAGGTCGCTGGAAAATTTTCCTAGATGCACAAATCTTGAGCTGGCATCCCACAGGGCTGTCCTTAGCCTCTGTTATTTCTTGTTTATATGAAGACCATTCATAAGTATATCGACAATGACACTAAGATAGCCTGCTATGCCAAGAACATTGTTATTTGGCTCTGATTATCAAGGCTTCCGAGCATGCCTTGTACCTCAGTCTGAATGGCATTGAGGCTTGGGCTAAAAATCTTAAGTTAATGATTAATTCCGAGAAAACCAAACTGTAGATATCCACAACTGATTGAAAAGGCAGACACACTTATCATCCTGCAATCAAGATTTGCAATTCTGGCTATTGAACAAATCACTCTTCCTAAATACCTTGGACTTACACTCGATGCAGAACTGAGATTTACCAGACATCTCAAGGAAATCTCACATCCAGCCTTGAGAAAACTCAGCAACTTAAGAAAACGTTTTGGACATGGGGTTCCAGACCAAAGACACTTCTGCATACTTATACAAGAGTCATAAGACTGTTCCTGGACTACGTTGCACCTAACAGTGCTTCAGCATCTTGTTTAGTAAAGGAAAGGATCAATCCTGTCCAATTTAGAGCCTCCAAGATTATTATTGGAGTTGTCTTGCCCACAAACAACTCAAAGGCTGAGACTGAATGTGGATTAACACAGCTGGAAAACAGAAGGAAACTTGCCACTCTGAAATTTAGGAATAACATCAGGAACAGTGCTGATGAATGTATCTCAAATATTGCCACACAGGCCTGCTTTTGCTAAAAAAATTTTTCTAATGTGTCATTACTAATATTAGATCTAAATTTAGTCCTTGTTTTTGCAGCAACATTGAAAATGCTCTTGCACTCTACATTACTATGGAGAATTGTCAAGATGGCCAAATTTTAAAGTACAGATAATTCACTATACTTTAAAATTCCATCAGCACCTTTCAGTTTTACAACTAAATTCTACTGGGCATCAATTCTAGCAGGTTTTATAGCTTTATCTTCGTTTTCTAATTGTAAATTGCAAAACTGCGACTGGAATTTAGTAGCTGCACTATCAACATCGTTTCTCATGGCTAAATGAAATAAAATAGGAAATCTTTAAAAAAAAAATATCTCATATCAGAAAAACATGTATTTGCTAGTGGTGCAGAAACATCTGCAACTTTAGCATATTAATCAATTCATCATTGATTGGAAATTTATGTAGTATGTAATGACATACTCAGCAGAAATAACTTCTAACGTGGAAATAAAATTTATTTTTGCCATCCTCTCAAAGTTCTTTCACTAATTTGTTAGTCGCAGTTCCCACTACCAAATTTTAATCTTTCTTCTGATTTTCTGCTTCATCATAAATCACATCACATAGAATTAGAAGATAAAAGAAAGATTAGTTTTACAAAATTTGATAAAAATAAAACCTGAATTAATAGAATTCTGCTTTGTAGAACTGTGTTAAGAGCATCGAATGATGGCAAATTAATTGTACAAAAAAGGAAAAGCTTTGTTAACGTTCGAGGACAAAAACATAAATACAGTAAAGTCCGAAATCCAGACATCCAATATCCAGAATGATATAAAATCCAAACCTCAAAGCCACAAACAACATTTTTTTTTTGTATGCTTTATGCATGCGCATTTGGTTTTTTCCAGGCACCAAAAAAATACCTTGTTATTGAAGAAGCAATCATTTGAGCATAAATTTGTGAGATCAATAATTTGGCTCCATAGCTGTGTTATCTGCTTGGCATACATCTCAAACTGAAACATTCTATGTACATAGGAACATCATTGATTTTACACCTACTAGTATTTTATATCCCTGATGCCAACTTGGGGAATTATTTTTTATAATATTTGCTTTTATCACTGCATACTTATCAACACGACAACCGGAGTAATGATTCATGCAGCGATGTTTAAAATCTTTTTTATATTAATAATTGTATAAAAAAGAATATGAAAAACTTTTATGCTGACATTACGCTTGACGATGTTTATATATTTAAGTTAAATGTGCTAAGAAATGTTGATGAGGAAAAATTTAACGAAAAATTTCTTTTCATATGGCAAAAATAGATTATGTTAATGAAACTCATGGGCCAAAAGATTACATTTAGTGCTATTTGAATTAAGAACAAGTGATATGTTACTCACGTAAACACAGAACCGGCGTCAGCACTCGTGTGGCTGAACGAGGAGGCAGAATTTAGATATGTTATTCATATAAACACAGAACTGATGTCAGAGCTTGTATGGCAGCACAGGGTGACATAATTAAGAGAAGACAAATATTTTGGAATTTATACAAGCACCAAGCGGCAAAATTAAAGGATGAAAAATTTTTTATAATTTAGGGAAAGCACTGGGATCCAAAGTTTAGGGATGGCAAAAATTATAAACTTAGCAGTGGCGTATCTAGGGTTTCCAGCACCCAGATACAACTGAAGAATTTGCACCCTTTTCTGTGTGCCAAGAATGGAAAACATTTCATTAAATAATTGCGTAGCATCAATTTGGTGCTGCCTGAATGCTGCGCCCGAAGATAGATATCCCCTCCTACCTAAGCCACTGGAACTTAGGGAGACTGCAGCAGAATTTAGAAACCACAGAGACTGCATCAGGCGGTACCTAGCACCTGATGATACCTTAAGTATAATGTAGGAGTTTATTTATTCAGAACTCAGATTAGCCTTAAGCGTGTACAAGAAAAAGATGTAGGTATAATAATTAATACAATTCAAACTTAATTCTCTCAGTATGCGATAGATGCAAGACAAAATTTAGCAGAACAACTTGCCTTTCGTTGCTACTCTCTCATGGCACATAGCCAGTAATGTATAGCAGACCCTATTAAGCTAGGCTAAAAGTATACTTTACTGATTGTAAGGAATTTTGGTAAATATAGCAGATTGCACTGTTCCTTATCTTTTAATTTGATCAAGCTCATTATTTTTTGCAGACTGCTATTATTACAGCAATTTTATAAAAATTAAAGCTTGAACTTTCAATTATGTCGAAAGGAGTTTCTAATTCTGGAGCTGCAACAGAATCTACAAAGCAAAAGCATGTTTCGATGTCCATTAAACAAAAAGTGGAATTGCTGCAAAAAATGAATAAAATCATATGTTTCAAAATTATGCAATGAATATGGCATTGGAAAGTCAACTGTGTATGACATAAGAAAAAAGAATTTTTTTAATTTTATGTGAATTTCGACATTCCACTTGCAATGAATAACAGAAAAATTGGTCATTATGCTAAAAGTGACGACTGAACCGTGTGAGCGCCGCAGTGAAGGTGTGCCATTGATGGGTCCAATGCTAATGGCAAGCCAAAATATTTCATGACGAAATGAACTTAAAAACTGAGTGCACATATTTGACAGGTTGGTTAGCCAAATTTACAATTGCCATGGTATAAGGCATTTAAAATTTCCAAGTAAAAAAGCTTCAGCTGATACTGAAGCTGCTGAACTATTTGCAGATGAATTCGATGAACTCATTAATAATGTAAAGTTATCTCCAGAACAAATTTATAACTCTGATAAAACTGAACAATTTAGCAGGCACAAATGCTGCAGGAACACACAAGTGCAAACGCTTCATAATTGGAAAATATGCACGATCTCAAGCATTTAAAGGAGTAACGACTTTTCCCATTATATATTGTGCAAATAAAAGAGTCTGGATGACATAAGCGTTAACAAATGATTGGTTTGAAAATTATTTTACGTCAGAGGCTCGGCTACATTTGAATTCGATTGGTTTACCTGATTTCACAAACCTGATTAGTGAAAGATAATTTACCTGTATTATCCTGTCCTCCGAATGGCACATCTATAATTAAGCCTGTAAATCCCAATATAATCCAATTTCGGAGTGCCAATGGTTCTAAACCATGCACCTCCACATTATAAAAATATCTTAGTAAGGGCAGAAATAGGAAAATTGCATAAATAGTTAGCTTGATGTAAGCTAGACGAAGCCACATGAACTCAAGGGAGTTTAGGTGTAGGGGAAAAATATGAAGTCAAAAGGTTAGATTTTTTTAAAAAAACTTTTTTATAGTTTTTATGATGTTTATTTATTTTGTAAATTTTTTTTTGGTAGTTTACATTTTTATAGCATAAATGAAACACAAAAGCAAAAAGTGAAGAGGAAAGATTTTTTAGATTAAGAGGCTAAATGGCATATGATGCTAAATCAGAACGTAGTAAAGTTTGTGAAAACGCAAGGAAATATCCAAGGCAGAAATTAATTTTGCACGCATGATGTTATTTTTAAATGAACAAGTTGATAATAGGGCAAAGAAGGCCACTTTTCAGTTGAACTTGAGAAGAAGATAGCAATTTGGTACAGTCAGTGAGGAATAGCAATTGTAGAAGATTGAGATGTCCATTCTTCACGGCGCGGGGCTGGAACTGAAGAGGCGAGGGTGTGTCTACACCTTTTAGCAGGAGGATCATTCAGCTTATGGATATTGGAATAGTGCACACGCTGAAATGCAAATATAAAGTAGCATTTTTAAAATGCATGTTAAATTTCTTGAACAATGGCAAGACTATTCAAGAATTTTTGAAATGTTTTAATATAAAATCTGCTGTGTGGAGCAACACAAGATTGAAGGTGGATGTGATTCCAGGTACTTTAAAAAATACTTGGCATAATTTATCGCCAACTACCATATTTCACGGTGAAGTCAATGAAGATGATAGCCACAAATTTAAAGGACTTTGGATATCGCAAACCAAAGGTGAAATTTCCAATTAATGGATTTTGCAATGAAATGTGAAGAAGTGGTAATAAATGAAGATGATATAACAGAAGTTTTTTATTGCAATGACAATGCCCCAATCATCAATTAATTAACGGACAGTTAATTAATTGATTAAGTTTAACAATTAAAATCTGCAGTATGGTTCTAGATCCAGAAAATAATGCTACTGATAGTGAAGAAAGTGACACTGTGGTTATTGAAAACGAAAAACTTCGACTGACAAGTTAGTCGGAATTTTCAACCCAGCAATTACAGGACTTAAACAGTGGAACTTTGTAACTGAACAAGACAAAAAGAAAAATTTACTTGAACTCCGAGTAACTTTTAGAAAGTACAGAAGCAACCAGAATACGATAATGTGTTTCCAATGCGAGCATTTTGGACATAAGCAGATTTTCTGCAATAACCTACAAAGACGCATGAAGTATGGTCAGAATAATCTGACTTATACTTGCACTTTGAAAAGGGAGGAAAAACCAATTTGGGTGAATTGTAAGTCTGATGAGTTTGCCTCAGCAAAGATTTGCGAATCTCGTCCGAAAATTCGCACTAGAACTGCTCCAAAGAAACAAAATCTGCCCACTAGTCTCCAAAGTTCCAAAGCAACAATTAACGAGCTGCCAACGGAGATGCCTGCCTCCAAAGCCAGAAGACCTCCAATGAAATCATATTCTGCTGCAGTAAAGAAGGATGCGACGGATTTCAAATATTAGGAAGTTATTCTTCAAATTTATGGAGTTTGTGAACAAGTGCAAGAAGATGAAATCTCTCCAGAATTTTTTTTTTTCTTACCCTGGGTATCGTAGAAGAACTGATCAAAATAGAATATTAATTCCTGCTTGGACGACTAACTTAACTTTCCTGTTTCAGTTGACCTGGGCTTCACTAGATGGTGCTACTCATTGGACTGTTTTTCAAGTGAAAGTTTTTACTTTAAAAACTTTGATTTCGCCTGTGATCCTTGGACTCTTCTTCACCACTCTTTGGCCCTCCTTGGAGTGCCATGTACAGGCAGCTCTATGTGATGTGCCATTGGCAAATTTTCTGATCGAGCCGGAAAAACCGCACAATGTGTGGTAGTCCAGCAATAAATAATCAGTCAGTCAGTCAATAGAAATTATGTTGGCTGGTAACTGGTTAAGAATTTTAGGGTAAGAAATTTCTGTTGAAATTATGTTGGAAATTAAAGAAAAACTAATTGCAACAAAAATAAAGTAACTAAAACAACTTACCACATATACCCACGTATAAGTCGATATCGCGTATAAGTCGACCCCCCCCCCACTTCCGAAATCGATCGAGAAACTTCGAAAAAAATTCTTTTAAGTACTACATTTATTCAAAATCATCTGAAAAAAAAAAAAAAAAAAAAAAAAAAAAAAAAAAAAAAAAAAGAAGTAAATATACGATAAAAAATACCTTGGTAAATAAACAAAATCAAAATCCTTCTTCTAGAATTTGTTCCGGAAATTCTAGAATTCTAGAATTTTAATTCTAGAATTTGTTCCGGAAAAGATTCGCATACGTAAAATCTACCTGCATTTCCCCATTTTAAAAGTTAAAAGAAATATTAAAAACTGTTCAGTTATTGCGTGGGCTATTTTTTTAATTTTGACGTGTACTGTTAACAAAAGTATTTCATGAATGAACAATAACTATTATAAAGACTTATACGTACGTTTTATCGAAACTTACTCTAGTTAAAGTATGAAACTCTGTGATTAGTTCGTCACATAATTTAAGTCATGAAATTACTTCAAGTAAGTGACTTATTTGATAAGTCGTCCAATTTGAATGCGGGAAGAAAACAACTGCATTATATAAAGAAATTTTTGAACTTCTGATTATTTTAATTTTTTATGGCCCCGCGTATAAGTCGACCCCCCCCCCACTTTGAAGCCTTTTTTTTGTCCAAAATATCTCGACTTATACGCGGGTATATACGATACATTGCAAGAAATGTTTAATAAAATAAACAAATAAATATTAAGCCTTTTTTTTTTTTGGTAAATTGTGATACTCTTTAGATCTTAAATACTCATCATTTCATAAATCACAATTTCAAATTTTAATTTTATAATTCCTGCATGTCATCTAGCTAGATTTAAATTGATAACCAAATATCCGGAAAAATCCCAAATCCGGAAGCGCCGAAGTCCCAATGAGTCAGGATCTTGGACTTTGTACTTAATTCATTCTTCACAAGATAAACTTATAGTAATTGGAAAATGTTTCCCTTGTTGAGTAATTTTTTTAATTACTTTGAGAGAAATTTGTATTGTAAAATTATCAGGTTATGTTGAAACAGGAGACATAAAAATTAGCAGTGCCCTTGCCAGGACCTCTCCAATACGTGGCAAGTGTGTTAACCATTACAGCACAAAGGCATGCTGGGGAGGAAATACCTTATAGCAGAGGTTCTCAACTGGTGGTAGGTGTACCACTAGTGGTACACAAGAGAAAAATAGGCGGTATGCAAAGAAGCAAAGTATTTTTAACTATTGAATTCAAAAATTAAAACCCCAACATCCTGATTGAGTTTTTTTCTCTAACACTCGTAAATTTATGCGATCTGAGCTTTGTTCAGGAGTGGTGGTGGTAGTACTTTGTATAGGTGGCACTAAAGGTTTTAAAGTTTTGTTCAGATTGTACGCGTTAGTCAAAAGGTTGAGAATCACTGCCTTATAGTACCAGCTTTACGCTTATATTTTGCAGTATTATTTCGAGAACTGCCAATTAAATTGCTTATTGGTGTAGAAATTATTTTTCTTAAAGCTATTTTCAACAATGAAAGTAGTAACTACATCTCCATTTACTTTATGTATTTTATAACTTTGAACAGAGCCTTTTATATTAATTCTAGAAGCTTTTACTTCTTTAAAAAATGCAAAAAGTGAGTTCCATTGGTCAAGGATTCTAGATAAACATTTCTTTAAAGATAGCCAGAGTGTACATACAAGTTTCAAAATGTTTCTTACTTTTAATAAATAAAGTAAGAATATGTACTATGTAGATGTTGGAATTGTTTCAACTTTTCCTTTCCTTTAGAATTCTTTTCAATACAATAAATAAATATCAACTAACTGTCCAACTACAGTTATTGGCAAAGAAGCTATCCCTTTTTCAGCTGCTAAATTTAAGAGGTGACAGGTTCACCTCATAATTTGCAAATCTGAATTTTCCTTCATTAAGATGCTTGCAGCACCAGTCTTCATGCCTACCACTAGTGGTGCATTATTCGGCACCAAGCAATTATCCATAGGAATTGCATTTTCTCTTAAATTTTTAATAATCTGCTGTGCTATATTAAAGGCCTGTCGAATGTCCTAAAGTAAGGACAGAAAATAAATTACACTCAATTTTTGAAGACACTGGATTAAAAAAAGAAACAACAATTGGCTACAGTTTTGAATCGGTATTATTGCTTCCATCCGTAGAGACAGAGAATGAAACTGTTTTTTAATGCAATCAGTAACCGAAGGTTTATTTTTCACACCCATTTCTTTAACAACCACAGTCACTTGTTTTCCTTGCACTTGAGTATTGCTTACAGATTTTGATGTCAGAAAAATTTTCCTAAATAAAGCTGCAGTATGATCAGATAGATGCATTCAGTCACAGGTTGTGCTCCAATAAAAAGGCAGAGAACAGACGATCTGCATTCATAACTTTTTGGTCCTTTTTGTTTCCAGAGAAAAATTCTTTTTTTTTTTTTTTTTTTTTGTGATGGAACTCGTGTTGCCCTTGTGTTTTTGTGTACACACATGTTTAAGAACATCGGAACATCGGCGATTTTTCAATTTCGCATGGTAGACCATGCGAAATTGAAATATCACAGGGACAAACGGCAACACATTGCAAATGTATTACATTTCCCCTAGGAAATAATAGAAGTAAAGTCATCTGTGTGCAATTTTTGAAATGCACATGAGTATTTTACCTTTTTTGCAGACATAACTAAAACAAAAGATCGCAATTTCTTAAACTATTTTTTGAAAGCATTTGCACTTGCACTGTTCAGCGAGAAGATGAACAAAATAATCTTGATCTTGCTTTGTGCTTATTGGGTAATTATGTGCCAGATAACACGTAGTGGCGCCAGATGCTCACCGGAAAACTCGAACATGGCATTTTCGGAAGCATACGCTCTCACTCACAAAGCAAAAGTGCGCCATAATTTCTCACTGAAACGACTTTGGCTTTCTTTTATATATAATCTGGAGAAAAACCAAATGCTTTCAAATGCCTCAAATCACTTTTGTGTGTGTGTGTGTGTGTTTGTGTGTGCAAATAACAAAGTATTAAGCTAAGCTAAATAAAAATCGTGAGAAATTTTAAGAATAACTGAAAGTTTGGAGAAATATTTTGTAAATCAGGTTTGCAGGTGTCTCCCGCCTAAATTGAAAGAGTTAGCAACTGTTTTCTTTGCATGTTTTTATACCCATATATTTTCTGATTGTTGATGTTCTTTGAAATTGCCATTGAATTTACTATAAGGTATTTCACCTGCCTTTTTAGCATGTTTTCATGATGTAATGGTCATCGCACTTGGTCCTGCTAAAAAAAAAACCTAATGTGTCTACAGTGGCGCCCAAACAAAAAGAGGGGAAATGATGATTGTCCACCACCAGGATTTGGGGAATGGGTCTCCTAATCTCCAGTCACCCTTTAAAAGGGGAAGTATATAAGGTATTTCTCCAACCTTCTTAGCATTCCTTCGTGGTCAGCACAGTCAGTGCGTATTCGAGAGGTCCGAGTCTCGGTGAGGGCATAGCACATTTTTCATGGCTCCTGCTTCAAAATAACCGATTATCTCTACAGTACAAGTACCAGCATTTATGAAGTGATGGATGACAATGGCACCTACTTTCACAAATAGTCATATTTTCTAAGATGATCACATTTACAGAAAATTAAAATTGTCTGGAAGCATGGGTAGTTAACATGTTGACTGCCGCACGTATTTCATGTGGTTTCCCATGGCGGCAACATTATTTTTTTATTAGTTGATGTATATTATGAAATATTATCTATAAAAGATAAGGTGAGTTATGTAATCGTGTTTAATGCATTTTTCGTGGTGTGGGTCACCGCTCACACCCGAGGCACTGCAGACTGTTTTTGCGATTTATTATTTAAACTTTTGCGATCTATTACTCTTCAAACCATTATAGTAACAGTGGTTATTATTTTAAAAATTTCATCTGTATCAATATTTACCCTAATTACGTATTTTTACTGTTGGTCGCGTCACCGGTGGCCCCTATGGTGATGTAGTTGAGTGCTGCCCACCGGTGACCCCCCCACGGCAGTCAACGTGTTAATTATTCTACAAAAATTTCATTATAACAAACCTTCTTAAATAAATTTTCGAAAAGTTCCCTGTGTCTTTTCTTCTGTCTTGTGTATTCATCAATAAATTTAAGTGCAGTGTTTCCAAACGTCTCTGTGGCCACATCTGACAAATTACCTGTAAAAAAAGTATCAGATATTGCAAAACTAGATTTACTCTGAAATTTAAACAAAGAGATTACTGGATGTAAGAATGATTTCTGAATGTCAGATTACTTCCAGCAACAACCAGTTTCACTGAAAAAATTGATTTGCTGATAATTTCACTAGCATTGAGTTCTTAATACTGGCATGCTATTTGATTACCATCATATGTTTCAAAATATATATTTACAAAAGATTAACAAACCATTTAATTAACGTCTTAAATTTTAACTTAATATATCACTTATTTTTATTACTGTTCAGATGGAACTGATTACTATTTTGAGGCATTTGTATTTAAGTTTTTTCAATCAAATGTTATTTAATTTACTTCTCCTATTTTTTTCCCTCCCCTGCAAGATGCGCTCATTCCAGAGTTTACGCAGTTTTGTTTAGGTAAACAGTTTTTATATATAAAGTTTAGAGATTTACGAACAGGAGAGTGAGAGTTTGGTCTGTTGTCTGCAGCCTTCCTGATTAAAGCAAAGTCTGTTAACGACTCTAGTGCAAGTCTTGTTGTGACTACTGTAAGTTAAGGTTAGATCCCGTTTTGGTAATGTGCTTGAATAACTGTTATAGTTTAGGTAAAGTCTGCAACCTCTAGTCTAATTAGATTTAGATCATTAAATTTATATCCGCTGTGAAAAGAAGCTTTAGGTTTTAAATCAGGACCAGGTTGGTTGGTAAAATTGCATTTGTGTATTTTAATTTAACCACTCACAAGTGGTAATTAATAAAATAAACTTGCTGTTTTAATTCTGTGTATGTTTGCTTGATGATTGATTAAATATTTTGGTGGTGATAATTCATGTTATGTAACATACATAACACCTTATTGACCTAGCTAAGTTATTTGCAAAACACAGGAAGTACAATTTATGAAAAGATCAATAACCATAAAAATAACAAATATTTTTAGGCACTTCAAAACATTGCCAATGAACCGGTGACTTTTTGTAAGGGTAAAAATAATCAGAAAATACCAAAATGGCATGTTTAAAACTAGCATACTTGTAACTAATAAATGTCCTTTATTAAAACAGAGTCAGGATGAGATTTCAAGATTCCATGAAAAAGCATGCCTTTTACTTTTAATGACCGAATTTAATTTTTCAAATAAAATGTTGCATCCTTCACAGCCAGATTAAAGGCCTCACAAATGAAAGCTTAAGTTATAGAATGTTATTTTATCTTTATGCACCTTAAAATCAGTTACTATATTTACTGTGAAAGGACTTTAACCGTTTGACTGCTAAGCAATTCTTGCAAGAAAGCACGGAAACTGTGGGACTCATTTTGATTTGATGTTGTCAAATAAAACACTCTCATTTAGACAAATATCAATCAATTTTAATAATTCTTTTCGTATTATAAAGCAACAAAGGCACAGTGAAACTAGCGCTGCGTCGCGGTTTTCGAGACAAATGAACGCAACGCTTTTGCGCCACATAACAGTCAAACGGTTAAATAATCTGGTTGTCTACTAAAAATAAAATTAGAAAATTAAAGAAGAAAGTTAGAAAAATTAAATTCAGTCATTGAAAGTAAAAGGCATGCTTTTTCATGGAATCTTGAAATCTCATCCTGACTCTGTTTTAATAAAGGACATTTATTATCTTTTCATAAATTCACACTGTAAACATAGACTCCAACCTTCAGCAAACCTTGTCAGTAGTCAACGCGCGAACGACATTTTTACAACTTTGAAAATGTGCGCGTAGCGTATGTTGTAATTAACCATTCATTAATTTTAAATTAATAATTAATTGTAATCAATTTTATTACATTTAAAATCCATATACATATAAAACTGAATAATTAAAAATATACCTTGTAAATTATATGCACATTTAATTAGAAATTTTCTTTTAACTCCTCAAGCATTCACTAATAAAAAGTACTTCAAATCACTACTAATCATAGAAAAAATCAGAAGCTATAAATCATATCTTTATTCTGGATATGATTTCTACAGGGAAATAAAATTTAAATAACCAAGAATGATACATATAAGTATTAAACAAAATACGCATAATTTATGAATGCAAATATTTATATGTAGCATGCTTAGCAAGCTTAAGTTCTGATTTTGAGAATGTTTTTTTATAACACAGTTCTTCATTTGCCTGCATATTTATTTTTTCAATCAAAACTGCTTCAAGAGTTTTAAGACCTAAATTTGGTCAAAATTCCGTCTGATTTTTTTTAACAATAGAAAAAATTCTTTCGCATGCTGCATTTGAATGAGGTATTATTAAGACAGCAAGCATTACAGAAGGCAATACTTTGTATTTAATACATCCATTCATATTTTTTAATTTGGCAATTTCTCCCCATGCTATATCAATACGCAAATCTACAATTTCTTTCAAATCATCTACTTGATACATGGAAAATTCAATTTCTACTTGATTAAGACATTTTTTCATCAATAATGGATGGAAAAGTATTCATCAAGTAAAGAACAGATGAAAATGAGACTTCAGTTCTCAAGTTGATGTCAGCAACTTCAGCATGTTTTAGAAATGGATCACTCAGTAGAAATTTATCAATTATATATGAACATGCAGTTACAAAAAAAGCTCGCACAGAATTGAAAAATGATTTCACTTCACTTTCATTCAAAAACTTGGCATTTTTTAAATATAGTCTTGTTTCTGCACCAATCGCTAAATTTTCATTTTCTTTTTGTTTACTATACTTCTGAAATGGAATAGATGTTAGAGTAACATCTTCATTTTCTTTAGAAATTACTGATGGTTTTACGAATCTAACAAATAAATTCATTAAAAGTTCAAAAAGTTCTCTTCTGAATTTATGTATATAAGGAGCTTGTTGTTGCAAATTAATATTTACTGTTATAAACAAAGTATTTTTCAAAAATAACAAGTACAATTTGGTGGTCGGTGACTGTAAAATTTTTTTAATGTTTTCAATCTCTTTCCTTCATTCTCACTGTTATCTGGTTTATCTCCAAAAAAATTTATCACAGCATCCCACTGTTCCAAAATCCTTGCTATAGATTCTAAAAGAGACAACCAATGTACTCGTACTGCAATATTTCAAAATTTTATGAGATTTTGCATTCTGTCCCAAAATTTGTTGAGCAACTTTGAAGCCATGCTTCCGTTTCGAACTTTTCTCCAAGTAAAAACATATATCTATTATCAACATTTCAATTTCTGAGCCAATTAATTTTTCAGTAGCTTTTTTTGCAGCTATATGCAAGAGGTGGCATGGACAACCTCGGGCGATTATACTTGGTTAATGCATTTTGATAAATGATGCTACACCTTTAAACTTTCCAATCATATTACTAGCATTATCTGAAAAAAATGATAAGCAATTTTTCCATTCTAAACCTTTGTTTTTAAAGTTTTCATTTATACAATTAAAAATACCTTCTGTATTATTTGTACATTCTAAAATAGAAATCAATGAAGTAATTATCACTCCCTTTTCTTTACTGTAGTATGTTATAACCAATGGGTACAGTTTGTTATCATTGTTATCATTACTTCCATCAGTACTTAGAGAAAATGATGTACTGCACACTGATTTTATAATATCAGCAACAGTATTTTCTGCAAGCGTTTTCACAATAGCAGCAGTTTTGGTATGACCGCAGCTAAATTTTTTTGCTATGGCAGAATCCGGAAACATTGCTTTGAAAAGCTCTTTGGAATGATCCGAAACAGAAAGCGGTAGATTATGTTCAATTAAAAAACGAACAAAATAGCATTCGGCTTTTATAGGATCTGTTTCATCATCTTTTATTAAGAAATTTGTTATTTCTTTAGATTTTACGGTGCCAAGTTCTATATGCTTTTGAGAAAACACATGCCGTTTACAGTCATCTTTTCCGCCATGAGCAACTGAGAAGTCTTTGTTGCATACACTGCAGTGTGCGTGATTCACAGAAATTTCGGACGCTTTAATGCATGGAAATTCTGAAGAATATGAATCTTTAAACTTCTGCTTTGATAATTTTGGCTTCTTCGTTCGAGGCAGCATTATGATTAAAAATCTTTCACCTGATTCACAGTTCACAAGACACACGCTAAGCTCTCGCCGTAAACTACACAATGCAGCCGAATGCAGCCTAAACACGCATCAGCGAGGAACCTGGGAGACAGACAATTGGGTGGAACTATTGATAAGTCGTTAACGGTTGGAGTTACTGATCTACGATTGGCTAATTCTTCAAAACTAGGAACGCACTCAACACGTGATATATGATAACACGAGTATTCAGCCAATCATCGAATGAATTAGTTGGTTCCGTTTTGCATACTGGTTCTCCTGCTCTTGTTTCTGTAAAATCCGTAGTTTTTTCCATACTTTTCGTAGCTCGTAGTTTTTCATGAATTTCCGTAGAAACTACGGAGAATCCGTAGTAGTTGGAGTCTATGTGTAAAGAAGTACACAAAGTAAAATACAGGTAGGAAAACTAGAAAATAAACTTAATTACTTTACAGAATAATATCAAATTAACAACAACAAATTTTGATAAAAACAAATTGCTTATTTGTAACACTGCTACATTTAAAGATCAATAAAATTTTAGCTTACTTTGAGAATTATCTGACTCTGGATCCACTGACACTGGTAAATGATCCATATTATAAATTGAAGTGGTTATAGCATATTTCAATTCTAATTCTTCAAAACTGAAGACCTAAGAGAGAGGTAAAACAATTATATTATGCATTACATACATTGTTGCTTGTACACTAATTTGTAATGGATTGAATGCACTCAGAATCCACGATAAAGCTTTCTTTTTTCCTGGTCTTCTACTCACGTGCACAGTATTCTGTTTTAACTTCGAAAAATGCCACAGAATTCTAGAATTCTCAGCCCTGCACTCCATTTACACAACAACCTGTTTTAACTTGAAAAAAAGTTTTCAGATTTTGTATTACACCCAAAGGAGCTTTTTTTTAACGTTTTGTGTGTTACTTTTATTTATTAAATAACATGTTCTTTAATATCATGTCCGCTTAAACCACATAAAATTCAATTCAACAGCAATATCACAAAATAATTTTAAAAAAGCATATTTCTAGAATTTCTGATATACAGTCTCACGTGCTGGAGATAAAAATGTTTTTTTTTCCTCACCTGTTTTGTAAATGTTTTACAAAATATGGTGTGGCATGCAGCACAGGCATGAATTTCAAAAATCAATAAAATGCAAAATATTCAAGAATAAACAAGCTCTTTATATTTTTCATATTCACTTAGATAGGAGGTTTGAGTTTAGACAGTTTTGAATAATGCATCAGCCAAATGGCAAACTTCAAAACAGAAAGCAAGCTGCAAGCGGATGATCGAGTGGCTGTTGGAAAAATAGGCTTGCACACAAAACAAATGTTGCTTCGTGGACCACTCCATATTGGGAACTGACCTTGATTGGGGAAACAACCTCCCCTCTCCCTCTTTAAAACCCTGCTCCTTTCAAGCCTCTATGACCATTGGGAAGGGAGCAATGACCTTTTCAAATCTATGCATCTGTCACGCGCCACCCTGTAGTTCACTCTGTACAATAAATTCCAAATCTGGACTTCCAGATTCTCATAATATCGTGGCGACGTATGATATTCAAAATCTGATGGCTCTAGGTAACGTTGTTTTATCACAATGCAAGAAACATACATACATTTATGTAGATTCTTCATTACTTAATTTCTTTAAATATAAGACAGAGAGATAACATTTGGTGGCAACAATTTGAAAAGTGATTTGGACTTTTTAAAGTTTTCAACACAAAATGCCAAAACAAAATTAATAGCCCTTCTGGGCCAACTCCCTTTGGGCTAAAAAACACAGAATTACACAAATTAGCTTCATAGAATACATTCTACACTCTACTAATAAACAAATTGCAATATTTCTGAAAAAATGGAACACTTTCATTATCAGATAAACTCCACAGTGGCATTACAATTTGATTTGTTACAAGCTACCCCCCTCCTTAAAACAATTCAGACACTAATCACAAAAAGCAGAAGCAACACACATAACTCTTGAATTTTAATACTCCACAAATTACATGCATGCAATGCACCTAAAACCATTAATGAACATATAGATAAATACATTTTCGTCAAATTCTGAGTGGCATACTTTAATGATGCAGCGGTTTGGCCAGTGATTGTCAGTTTTGGATGGATAATCAGAGATAATCATTTATTTTTTTCAAATATAATTAAACATAGAAATGTATATTTTTGCCAAATATTTTATATTAGTGTAACTTTTAGAATTACTGCCTAACACAGAAATATAAAATTTTCCTAAATATTTACATGTGTAGCTTGGCTTTCAACATTTTCTTTAATTACAACACTAAGATTTGTTTCTTGGTATTTCTACACCCTCAAATTACCATTTCTCGAAAGTAACAACTTAGCTCAAATTTTATTTTTAGTATAGAAATATGGAATTGCTTCTGAAAGGTGGGATTATGAGAAGTTTTATCAAGATCAAAAGAAAAATTATATTTCTCCTTTAAAAATCAAAGTAATAAGAAATTTTTAAATATAAACTGGGCAGAATTGTTGAGATGTAGCTTCATTTTCAATCGGTTATTTTCTCAAAAATTTAATTCTAATTTTCCAATTACAACAATTTTCCAAATTGTTGATAACACAAAAATTTTCCAACTACATATTTTACAGCATATACATAATATCTTTTGAAGTAGAAATACACTTTTCAAATAGGGTTTCAAATACCCAGACTACCTTAATAGTAAAGAAAATTTTGGCTATAGGTTATCTTTTCAATAGACTTGTATTTATTTATTGTTATAACAGGATGGTGTCATTTTTTAATTTCTGCATTTTATTTCAACTACAATTACAGATAAAAAAATTAAACATTTTAATTTCTGTAAAACAAAATAAAAAAACAAATTTTTTTTGGCAAAGTTAAAATATAAAAATTTTTTTATTACCTATATCTCTTCTCCAGATTTTCTCCTATAAGAATAATTGTTGAGACTCACACTTATCTATCTAGTGCCCTTTTCTAAAATATAAAAAGGACATCAAATGAACATATGACAGTCACCTAAAATTCATTTCAGTAGTTTTAATACATCTAGTCCGCTGGAAAAGTATATAAGATAAAACAAAAATGTCATGAAAATGAAACATACAGCATGTATATAATTTTTTTGCCCTATTTTTCAAACAATGCCATTAGCCAATGTGTATACAGCTGCTGCTGGATTGTATTAAGCAAATCAGTAACTTTGTTTCATTTTCTACTAAAAATAAACTGAGCTAGCATAAGACATGAAATTACCATTTCTGAGTTAACAAATTCGCATGACATTCTTGTGAGAAATGAGTTTTCTTTCTTTTTTTTCTTTTCTTTTTTTTTTTTTTTTTTTGTAAAATTTGACATACTTAGCCCTTTTTTTACATCTTCCGGTTCAATTAAGATTTACTTATATAAAAACTGCGAAAATAGACTGAATGCTTTCTATGCACTAAACTCCTTAAGACAACTACTTTTGAAAGCAATCAATGTTAAAATGGAAATAAGCACTGCTATTGAATATACATACATGCTAAATACTAGCTTTCTAAAACGAACAATTCCACAAAAGAATAAATTAATCTGAAATTATTGATAGTCATTTTAGAGAAGGTTAATAACAATTTAAAATAAGTGACTTTTATATTACAATACATACTTTTACATTTAGTTTCTTAAAAATATGACGTCATTAGTTTGTGGCACTATTCTTAAATCTTGGCAAAGAATTATTAAATGGAACAAAATAACTGATCCATTTTCAAAATTTTAAGATAAAATCTGAAAATTACACAAGGTCTATCTGGAATGCTTCATACAAACTTTTAACAGATTTTACAGTAAGCCTACCACACCTTTACAACGGTACAGAAATAGTGTGATACACAGAAAATTTTTTAGAACAAAATTTAAAAAAAAACCACCACTTTCAATTTTTAACTGCAATACATATATGAAATAAAAGTAATAGTTCTCTGGTGTCCAAATGAACCTCTTCAGGGATTATTGAACATGTTGCATATAAAAAAATTCATTAAATTTCAATGAATTCTTTGTTAGATAAAATACATCATGAATTATTCACAATTTTAATTATGGAAATCCTTATTGAAGAAGAATCAGAATTAAAACTGCTGCACCTGTTTCTTTATTTTTAAAGAAAGCAAAACTTCAATTTAACATTGAGTAATTTGGAAACTTTTAAGTAATATAATATGGTGTAGATATGTTTATTCTAAAGGTTATTAAATATTATCTTAGGCTCTTTACCTATGTAATTGTTATCAGCAAAAAGAATGTGTAAAAATTATAATGCTTTCACCCAAAAAGTAACGTGTTTTGTTTCAAATTTAACTTTATTCAAGGCAGTTTTTGTAGTACAAATGAAAGAAAAAAAATTATTCCCCATATATAATTCTGTATATCTTTTAATATAATTTAAGATATTCCTCTTTATGTAAATGTAATTTACAAGAATAAGATGCTAATGTCAGTGCCTTATTCTTGTGGTGGATTTGTTTTATATGCTTTTCATAGATCTTTTGATTTTCCAGAACACCAAGAGCTACAAGAGTTCATTTTATTTTTCACAACCATATCTTATTATCAGTTACATGATACTACAGTATTATAAGATATAACAGTTTTAACAATTATATCTTATTTTAATTTTTAATAATCATATTATAGGGTTGCCACTCAAACATGAGAATGAAATTCGCCGACTTTTCCAGGTTTTCCAGGCATGTTTTAAGAAAATTCCAGTCTAGTTCTGTAGTGCATGTTAGATGTGCTGAGGGGTAAATTAATTATGGCACCACATGAAAACACAAAAATTTTCCAATTACATATGACTTATCCCCAAAGCATTGCTATTATAACTATCACAGAATTTGTTTTCTCCACTGAAGAATATAATTAGAATCTGCCCAATCTGGATTTAAAAAGTCTTTTTTTTTTCTTTTTTTTCAGACATTTTGCAGCTAACTGAAAGAAATAAATCTTCTTTATATTTTAAAATAAATCTAGGTATTTTATACAGTCAAAAGTCGTTAATCCGGACTCGTCGGGACTTCGATTCCGGATTATAGATAATCAGTTTAAATCTCATAAGATGGCATGCAGAAATTATAAAATTAAAAATATGAAACCGTAATTTATGAAATAAAGAACAATTATGATCTAAAGGGTATCAAAATTTACAAAAAAAAGCTTAATATTTATTTGTTTACTTTATTAAACATTTCTTTCAATGTAAGTTGTTTAAGTTGCTTCGTTTTTTATGTGATAATACATTCTCTTTAATTCTATAAACAGACATAATTTCTTGTTCAGTTACAAAGTTCCGCTGTTCAAGTCCTATAATTGCTGTGTCTACCGACTAATTTGTCAATTGAAATTTCTTCGTTTTCAATAACCTCTGTCACTTTCTTCGCTATCGGAAGCGAATTATAATGATGAGGAATTTGATTTAAATCATATCAAAGACGGAGTACATCGAGATGAAATACTACATTTAGTAAGGAATTATAAGCCAAATAAAATAAAAACATCTGACCTGAAGATAAGGATAGTGCTGACAGATCAACTTCCACTTCATTGTGTGCCGCGGCGTTAAAGATAAACAAAGGATATGCCTTTATTCATTTTTTGCAGCAATTCCACTTTCTGTTTAATGAACTTCGAAATATACTTTCGCTTTGTAGATCCTTACATATTAATAAATATATATCAGAAATTCTATTTGACATAATCGAAAGTCGAAAGTTCAAGCTTACTTTTATAAAATTGCTTTAACAGTCTGCAAAAAATAATAAGCCGGATCCAATTCGAAGATTAAGGAACAACGCAATCTGCAACATTAACTGAAATAGATAATTTTAGCTTAGCTTATACCGTCCGTTATACATTAAACGTGCACTCATAAACGTATTTTGCACACGCGCACAAGCATATTCTCAGCCGTAAAGGTCTTATGCAACGCGACGCATGCGCAGAAAGTTTGTAGATTTGAGGTCCGGATTATAGATCATTCCGGATTATGGGTGTCTGAATTATCGACTTTTGACTGTATTTATTTAGCAGCATACATAAGCAAAAGATATGTGCATTAAATTTTGTGATGATATGTCATCATACTGCTAGAATTAGTTTCAAGAGTATGTATACCAGAGAAAACTGTCCGAAATTTAAAAGTATTATTAACTAATAATAAATAAATTTAGAAGGAATAAGCCACATGAAAGGTTACAAATAACGTTAAGATAAAGTTAATTACTTAAAGTTAATGACTTTAAATTTAAATTTAATTACAATATTTATTTAAAAAATTTAATTACAATAATAAACAATATTTTGGCAAATATAATTGTATTAAATGATTAGTCTAAATGACTGATTACCAGTTTTTTATTTTAATGCAAAATGACAAATAAGGCATATATTAAAATTTAAAAAAAAGTTTTAAAGATTTTGTGGTAAAATCCTAGTATATGGTACGGCCTTGGCATGATTTTGAAAACTGTCACCAACACCAAAATGAGCTGTTTACTGCTCATCATAATGTCGTCAAATCCCATGCGCACAGTATATTAGGATTAAAGCGATTTTGTTTTTTATGAGAATGGGAAGGTATTTTCTTCAGTTCAACATGCACAGCACATGGACATGTGAATCTCTCGATTCTCGAGGTTATTGGAAACCAAAGTTGCCGGAAACTTGTTTTGCCTTTTGAAAAGAAAATCTAATTGGAGCTGCGAAAACTGGCTCTACCCTAGCTGTCCAAATGATGCTCATGCAATACACAATTCGTCAAGAACGTGATCACTTCCAACATTGGTGTAAAAATTGTTTTTTGGGGGAAAATTCCCCCGACTTTTCCAGATTTTGACTAAAATATTTCAATTCCCTGACTTTTCCCTAATGTTTTTAGACAATTTTTGAATTTCCCGAGTTTTCCTGGCTTTTTAGGTTTTCCAGGTAGAGTGGCAAACCTGATATAAAAGCTGTTTTTATCATTTACTTGTTATCATTTTCATTTCTAAATAATTTAAGATTGTCTATCATGGAAAAAAATGCAAATTATAATTATTATTCAAGAAATACTACTTTTAAGGTCTTCATAAGAAATTACTAAAAAATAAAAATTCTAGTCTCCATCCTGAAGGTATAGTTAATGGAAGAATCAAAGTCGGCAAGAACATTCAGGAGTTTCTGGACATTGATGACTTAGATGTAATCACATATCTAAAGCAATAATTAAACATTTCGGAAAAATATATTACTTCTCATGATGTGAGACTCAAGGTTATTGCAATGAAGTGAATAAGTAAAGAGAAAATTAATGTGAAAATTATAAAATGCAGATCCAAGGGCATTTTTATAGTCTGTCTGTTACTCATACAGTAAATTTACTAATAAATGATACATCAGATATTGACCAAAACAATTCAACATTTAAGTTAGCATATATGGGAAATTTATTATGCAATATTATGAAAAACATTATAAATTAGGAATCATAATTTGGCACAGCTTTAGTATTAGTCCTTTTTGGCGAGAATTTTTTTGGCAACATTAATTGAAAAGAGCACCAAGAAAATATTTTTGTATTGAAACTGATAGTTTTATATTTACATTTAATTTGATAATATGGTACACTGAGATTACTTTAATAAATATTGTTGGCAAGAAATTCCAGAATAAAGTATAAACTTTAGATAATTCACTGAAAAAGGAAAGCATTTTATTGGATCGAAGAAAAGATTCACATGATAAAATATAGGTAACCTTTGATTTACCTGGCATTCTATTTACAGTTTTGGTTTAACATGGTTGAAGAGTGGAAGAAATTCCATTTACACAGCCTTGAATTTCATTTAAACACAGAAAGGATAGATAAATATAAAAAATTACATTATTATTATTGCAACATTAGAGCCATCAAATGGTATTAAAAGAACAGACATCTCTCAAAAAAAAGTTTTAATAAAAAAGAAGCTACAAAAAAGACAGAAAAAAATTTACATGGTACATCATTGTTGTAAACGTGGAAGTGAGAGAAAATTCAAAGCTCTACATCATTGGAAATTTGGCTTATTTCCATTCTAACCATTCTTAAGCTGTATACATACCTCAGCTGTGAGCATAGAGCATACTATTGAAATATGTATCCATATAGCTTATAAATGAAACACTATTTTGAGACCATGCTCTATGCTCATAGCTTAGGTACACGCATCCTTACTAAGCTTCTAAATTTAAGAGCACAGCTATATAAATTCTTGCCCAAATTATACAAACATAAAACAGCCTGAATTTCTATTCCCATATTGTGTAATTAGGTATTTGCAATTAGGTATTTAGGTATTTGCATCATTCTACTCTTTATAATTTACATTATGTTAGTATAGTGGTTCTCAACTTCTTTGTCCCATGCACCCCTTTCAACTACTGGTAAAAGATCATTCCCTCCCCTCCTTTCCAAAACTTGAAAAATACATACATAAATTCCTTTAATTTTAGATTATTTTCAACTTGCTTTATAAATTAAAAAACATAAAAAAAGTTGATAAATCCAAAAACTTGAATAAAGTTTATATATATAAAGTTTACATGGCACAGCTTTAGTATTAGTCCTTTTTGGCGACATTTCGGCGTGATAAATGAAAATCATGATAACCTTGGCCCACCAGCGGCCGAGCGGTAACGTCGCTGAACACTGGTAGTTCGGTCCGAGGTTCGAATCCCGCGAACGGGTTGGCTGCATGGGTGTTTTCGTGGTTTTCCCCATGTGTAACGTGTATACGAGCCAGTTTCCCTTAAAAAGTCCTCCACGAAGGCATCCCTCCCTTAAGGCAGATAGCCCTCGAGTGCTTTGCCATAATCTAATAAACCAAACCAAACCAAACCATGATAACCTTGTTATTTATGGTAACCCTAAATACTGAGTTGAAAACATACATCATTTTTGTCCACGTTCACTTGAAGGTGAAAATATAGAAAAGGCTAAGTCAAAGGTTAAATTCATCAATTCTAATGAGAATGCACTAGCGAAGTAAAGCACTGTGGTTTTACATAATTTCTGAGTAAGCTATCCCTAAGAATTACAAACATTCTTGAATTTAAACTTGTATTCCAAATTAAGATTTAACTTGAAATTAATGTAGATAATTACTGAGAGAATTAATTTTTGAAGCATAGTTTACGTGAGATGAGAGTCATGTGATACGTTCACTTGGAGTCATGTGATACGAACCAGCGAATCAGGATGTTGTACCATGAAAAAATAGTAAATTCGTAAATTAATGTCTTTTTAGAAACTTATTGTCTTTATTTATTAACTTTTTAAAAAATTTTAAACGATATTAAAATGCCTTAAAAATAAAAAATTTTTAGAACTAACATTTATTAACATTTTTTATGTGTACACAGTGTGTTGTCGCCAATAAAGCCTGCTTGGCGAGATTTGCGGCAGCGAAACGGAAAAGTACGATGAAATCTCACAAAATTGTAAATAATAATTTAAAAAAAATAAATAAGTATAATTTTATTGCTTGATTCCACCCTAGAATCTCAAAGAAAATGAAAACGAAAATTTTTCAATGGCGTTGTTAGAAGAAAAACATGTAGTCTGCACCAACCTTGTGAGAAGAGGAAAAAGGGAAGAGTGTCTTCAATGCTCTTTCAAAAAATGTCTTTTGACTGCATACCATCTTACGATTCATCTTTGTAAACAAAGATATACTAATCTATTATTTTTAATAATTAAATTCATTGTTGTAGAATTATGGTTTAATTGACAGTAATGCTTAATAAAGTCACATATTTTCATGCATGTTTAATAAAATATTTTGTTCTTTAAAAGCTTTGTTCCTTAAAACGAAAAAAATCGTCATTTTTTCATATGAATTTAACTGCGTAAAATTAAATGGTTTATGTTAAAAATATATTATATATTACCCCTCACAGTAATTATGCCGACAAAATTGTCACAGCAGTTAGAGGTTAAATATCAGAATAAAGTCGATAAAACATTTATACGCGTATAGAGTATATTTACCTTTCTTGCAATGTTACATAAAAAAAAAAAAAAAAAACTGAACATAAAAGTCTTGATTTTAATAGCAAATAATCCTAGTCTGAAAACTACCCCAAAGTTCCCGCCAATCCCCCAAGATTCTTGAACAATACAGATGTCCCATCGGTTCATAGTTTTGCACCTGCTACGGCTTTGTACCAATGGAATGAAAAAAAAAAATAATAATTAGACCAGTAAAATAATAAATAATAAAAAAATAAGCTTTAATTCAAAACTCAAATAATTTGTAGTGGCCCAGTTAGTGTATGAGAAATAATTATTTTTTATTTCATATATTTAATTATTTTATAAAATTAACTTTAATATTTTGTTAATATTCATATTTACATTTCTTTTATGCTGAATGGCAATAAGTAGTTCATATTTATATTTAAATTTCTTTATGTTGAATGGCAACTAGTTCTAGTTCTGATTCATGATTGCGAGGTTTTGGTTTCAAAACGTTGCTCGGAACGTCGCATTTCGACAGCCGGAAAATAAAATGCAATAACTTAGCTATTTGTTTATAATTCATGCTGTTACTAGTCATAAATTAATTTTAAACATTAGTAGCCAAGGCTACATCGTGGTGACCCTGATTAATTTTCGAAATGTCAACAAATGACTCTTCTGAAACTGCTATGAAAGATACGATGCAGTCACCGGAGCTTCATAAGGTGAGTGTAAAAATACTTCCTTTTTGGATTGATAAACCGGAAATATGGTTTTTTCAAGTTGAAGCTCAGTTCAAAATTAGTAATATCGTTTCAGAAGAAACGAAATTTAATTATTTAGTTTCACATCTGGAACCTAAGTTCGTCGAAAATATTTGGGACATTGTAACGAACGATAGTGCCACAAAATATTCGGATGCTAAAATTAGGTTATTACATTTATTCAAAGAAAGTGAAAATGTACGGATTAAACGTTTAATTACTGGTATCGAACTTGGAGACATAAAACCAAGCCAACTTTTGCAGAAGTTGAGATCAGTTGCTACTACAGATGTGTCTGAAAATGTAATCAAAACTTTATGGCTGGAGAAGCTACCTGACTCCATAAAAAATTTATTATTAGTTAGTGATGAAGATGTAACCAAGTTAGCGTCTATGGCAGATAAAATTAGTGATATGAATCGGAAACCAGAAGTATTTAGTACTAATGCTCCTTCCGTTCCCGCAAATGATTTGTTGCAAAGAATTACCTTTCATGAACAAAAAATTGATCAAATAACCATTCGCTCAAGACGCAGGGACTCGGATTTACGTAATTCACGTTCACGATCTCGAAGCCGATCTCGTAAACGATATGACACTACTGGCAAATTTTGTCTTTATCACTTTCGTTTTGGAGCAAAATGCATTCCAGAGAAATGCAAGCCTCCGTGTGCTTGGGTAAAAAACGATTTCAAAAACCAGGAAAACTCGAATCTGCAGTAGGTTCAGCGGCAAACGCTGCTGCAGAAAATATGAAATAAGGATTGTCGCAAATTTCGTTTATTCGTTCGTGACCGAAGATCAAATTTGCACTTTCTTATTGATAGCGGAGCTGACGTAAGCATAATTCCTGCTACTTCACAAAATAAATGTAAAACTGAATATAAACTGTATGCAGCTAATGGCACCGATATTTCCACTTATGGCATAAAAACGCTAACTCTTGATTTGGGATTACGTCGTGATTTTCAGTTTCCATTCATAATTGCTGATGTCACAAAAGGTATTTTAGGAGCTGACTTTCTTCACAAATATAAATTGCGTATCGATATAAATAAGAAAAAGTTAATTGATGGCGTAACACAGCTTTGTGTCCAGTGTGATGTCGCTGCTATTTCCAGTGATTACTCAGTAACCACATTAAATAAATCCATAAAAATTTTCGATTTACTGTCGAAATATCCCGAAATTTCTAAACCTAACCTTTTTCCTACACAAATTAAACATGGTGTTACACATTTTATTACGACTGATGGTCAACCCGTTTATTCAAAGGCACGACAGCTCGATCCAAAACGCTTAGCTATAGCTAAAGAGGAATTTAAATTTATGCTTGACAATGAAATAATTCGTCCATCAAACTCCCAGTGGTCAAGCCCCTTGCACCTTGTTACGAAAAAGGATGGTTCATATCGTCCTTGCGGAGACTACCGACGATTGAATGCGCAGACGATACCTGATCGATACCCAATTCCTCGCATTGAAGATTTTCATCATATTTTAAGAGGTACAAATATTTTTTCTAAAATTGATTTATTCAAAGCTTATTTTCAAATTCCCATTGCAGAAGAAGACAAATGTAAAACGGCTATCATCACTCCTTTCGGTTTATACAAATTTAATGTAATGAGTTTCGGTTTAAAAAATGCTCCTGCAACGTTCCAAAGATTTATTCATGAAGTCTTTAGAGGATTAGAATTCGTTTTTCCCTATTTAGACGATATACTCATTGCATCCAGTACCCATGAAGAACACGAAAATCACCTTACATTAGTTTTCGAAAGATTACATACATTTGGGTTAAGAATTAATGTTTCAAAATCTGTATTTTCTGTTCCCCAAATCGAGTTTCTAGGCTACCTAATTACACCTAAGGGTTCCCGTCCTTTGCCAGAAAGAGTTCAAGCTATTACTAACTACAAACGACCAGAAACAATTCATGAACTTAGAACTTTTCTTGGAATACTTAACTTTTATCGTCGTTATATAAAGGATGCAGCGAAGAATCAAGCATTGTTACATGCGTATCTCAAGGGAGCTAAAAAGAGGGACAAACGTAAAATCGAATGGACTGAAGAAGCTGAAAAACAGTTTGAAACGTGCAAGAATGACCTGGTGAACACGGCACTGTTGGCTTTTCCCAACTCTGAATTACCTCTGGCGTTATTTTCAGATGCTTCAGATACGGCGATTGGCTCAGTGTTGCAACAATATGAAAACTCCTCGTGGAAGCCAATAGCATTTTTTCTAAAAAATTAAGTAATACTCAGCAAAAATATAGCACCTATGATAGAGAACTATTAAGCATATATCTTTCAGTTAGACACTTTAAGCATTATCTAGAAGGAAGAGTATTTACAATTTATACAGATCACAAGCCCTTAATATTCGCCTTTCGTCAAAAACTTGACAAAGCAGCACCTAGACAGGCTCGCCAACTTCAATACATCTCCCAGTTTTCGACTGATATCAAATATGTAAAAGGTGAGAATAATATTGTGGCGGATACATTATCTAGAGTTAATGAAATTTCATCGATAGATTATGATAAAATAGCTGATGAACAAACTCAAGATGAAGAACTGAAAAGTTTGCAAACCACTACTTCCTTGAATTTCAAGCAATGTTCTCTACCTTCGGGGAAATATTTGTGGTGTGATACATCAACTAAACATGTTCGGCCGTATATTCCTCAGGCTTTCAGACAACACGTCTTTCAACGAATTCATGGTTTATCACATCCAGGAATAAAATCGACTATGAAATTAATGACATCAAAATTCATTTGGCCTAACATAAAAAAAGATGTACAGTTGTGGACAAGAACCTGCATTCCTTGCCAAAAAGCTAAAATCAGTCGGCACACCAAAACAAAATTAGGTGAGTTTGAAGTACCACCAGGAAGATTTTCTGTCATCCATATCGATCTCATAGGACCACTTCCACCATCTAAAGGGAATATTTATTGCCTTACTTGCATAGATAGATTTTAGAATTGGATGGAAGCAATTCCTTTAGAAAATATTTCCGCTGAGAACGTCGCAAGAGCCTTTTATAGCAACTGGATTGCGCGTTTCGGAACGCCAAGTAAACTCATTAGTGATCGTGGATCCCAATTTAAAAGTGATACATTACGAGCTTTGTCCAAAATCTGTGGCATCAATTTACAACACACTACTGCCTACCACCCCTCGTGTAATGGCAAAGTTGAGCGCCTTCATCGAACATTAAAAACAGCATTAAAAGCCCACAACAACATATCTTGGACGGACACGTTACCAACAGTACTTTTGGGTTTGCGTACTGCTATTCAAGAAGATACCAATCATTCTATTGCGCAAGTAGTTTATGGCCAGAGTCTCAGACTTCCTGGAGAGTTCAGCGAACCAAGTATCCAGACATCATCGGAGACTTTTGCTAATAAACTCAAGAAACAGATGGAAGTTGTTGGACCGAGACTAATTCGCAAAAATTCCTCTGAACAGATATTTGTACATAAAGACTTAAAAACTTGTTCTCATGTGTTTCAGCGAATAGATCGGGTAAAAAAAACCTCTGGAACCTCCTTATGAAGGACCATTTCCTGTTATTGATCGCAAGGACAAATATTTTACTATTAGCATAAAAGGAAAACATGTTAATGTATCCCTGGATCGCTTGAAACCAGCATATATTTTAGCTGAGGAAAATTCTCAGTTGATACAACCTGACTACACTAATTTGCAGAGACCGGACTCAAATTCGGATGTGAATCAAAAACATTCTCTCACAGGCAGAATTATACGTTTACCTGTTAGATTCAAGGACTGACTAAATTATTTTGATAGTGGTTAACACTGCAATACTAGTTACTACCTATTTCTCCATCTTCGTAACGTAACTTAGTTACTGGTGGGGGAGTAGTGTAGTGGCCCAGTTAGTGCATGAGAAATAATTATTTTTTATTTCATATATTTGTTCATATATTTAATTATTTTATAAAATTAACTTTAATATTTTGTTAATATTCATATTTACATTTCTTTTATGCTGAATGGCAATAAGTAGTTCATATTTATATTTAAATTTCTTTATGCTGAATGGCAACTAGTTCTAGTTCTGATTCATGATTGCGAGGTTTTGGTTTCAAAACGTTGCTCGTAACGTCGCATTTCGACAGCCGGAAAATAAAATGCAATAACTTAGCTATTTGTTTATAATTCATGCTGTTACTAGTAATAAAATAATTTTAAACATTAGTAGCCAAGGCTACAAATTAATGAAATGCAGAGAATCGTTTATTATATAGCTTAATGGGAAAACAGATTAAATAATTCTTTGTTAAAAATTATCGACAGCAGCGGTTTCCATACATTTTGCCATGAGTCCACTTTAGAATCAGCTCATCTAGAGGAAGCCCTAAAATCGCTATCACTTCTGCTTTTCCTGTCTGGGACACAGGTCGAAAGAAACATTTCTCGGAACCTCCTCATTTTTACGAAACCTACGTAGCTGGATGTTGAGTGTAGCATTCAACCAGTGTAGAATTATTAAGCAGTGTATCATTTTCCCTTTAGTTTTGCTTTAAGTGACAGCAGTTGTAAAACGTTATTTTGGTAGAATAAACTTGTTTGGTTATGTGTAAATTTTTACAGATATTATTTAGGTAGAAATAAGTTTATAAATGGACAAAATGGGGAATATTTACTTTCGTATCTAACACTGGGTTTCCATTTTTAATTGGTAAACATACTTAAAAGCCAAACAAAAATCAATTATTCAGATCATCCATGAGGATTCAATTCTTTTATAAATTACACGCTCAAAGATTTTGCCCAAGCCTGCAGTAAGCTTATAGGTCTATAACCCTCTGGGGTAGTAGCATTTTTTCCTGGCTTAGGTAACAAAATAACTTTGGCATTTTTCCATTTATCTGGGAAATAGTTGCGTTCCAGGCATGCGTTTAATATGCTAACATATCTAGTAATAACGTTTAAATCGCAGCTTCAAGAGGAACTTGGAAGATACAGCTCCGTTGACGCTATATTACAGCGCCACGTAATTTTTGCGCAAAATAATTCTATTGGTTAAACGCACTCTTTGCAAGCTTGCTCGTTTGGACGCTTTTTGGCTCGTAACGTAAAAGCGTGTTCATCCGCTCCGTTTCGAGGGTGGTCGTGTGGACGGGCCTTGATTATTAAATTCCTACTATAGTCAAAAGTCTTTAATTCGGACTCATCGGGACTTCGGCGATTCCGGATTATCGGTTCTTCCGGATTATAGATCATCAGTTTAGTCTGGTAAGATGGCATGCAGAAATTATACAATTAAAAATATGAAATCGTAATTTATGAAATAAAGAGCAATTGTGATCTAAAGGGTATCAAAATTTACAAAAAAAGCTTAATATTTATTTGTTTACTTTATTAAACATTTGTTTAAACACGCGCATGCGTAAAGCATACATTACGCATAGTCGAAATTAGAAAATTGCAACCAGAAAACTATTTGATGTGTATTCGTGATATTTATAATGACGAGGAAACTGATTTAAATCATAGCGGAGTTCATCGAGATGAAACACTACATTTAGTAAGGAATTATAAGCCGAATAAAATAAAAACATCTGCGCTGAAGATGAGGATAGTGCTGACAGATCAACTTCCAGTTCATTGGGCACCGCGAAATCCACCCCCAAACAGATTTCGGAATGGTTAGAGAAACAAATCACCTCTCTGTCACTTTCTTCCTGCCTTTATCCATTTTTTGCAGCAATTCCACTTTTTGTTTAATGGACATCGGAACATGCCTTCGCTGTGTTGATCCTTTGGCAGCTCCAGAATCGGAAATTCTATTTGACATAATCGAAAGTTCAAGCTTACTTTTATAAAATTGCTCTAACAGTCTGCAGAAAATAATAAGCCGGATCTAATTCGAAGATTAAGGAACAACGCAATCTGCAACATTAACTGAAATAGATAATTAGATAATTTTAGCTTAGCTTATACCGTCCGTTATACATTAAACGCATAATTCGTTTACGCATGCGCAGAAAGTTTGTAGCTTTGAGGTCCGGATTATAGATCATTTCGGATTATGGACGTCCGGATTAAGGGCTTTTGACTGTATTATCTCACACTCTCTCTGTACCTTGTTCAAATACACTTTTTTAAACTTGTAGTGGGTGACACTTGACGTTAATACAGTTTTTTCATATATTAAACATTTTTGAAATGTTTAAAATTTTTATTAAAAATTTTTTTTTAGTATTTTTAAATTTTTTTGTTGACCTAAGTAGGAATTGATTTTTTTTTATATATATTATTTGTTTTTAAGTTTATATCAGAAATCAAAGAGCTACTGAAGATGTTGATGAATTTAAGCATAAATCAGAACTGTCACCTGAAAGGGGCTTAAGGCTGTTGCCAAGGGAAACCCAGTCTCGTGCGCTGGAGACAATTTTTTTTTTGTACAATGTTGTCATTGTTCGCTTTGAAATCGTTGAGTTTGTTAATCAAAATTTCGTTAAAGTTTTACAAAATTTGAAATAGATGACAAAACATATTCAAAATTCAAAATTTGGGCTTCCAAGTGCCCGTACTCTGTTGGAGGATTACGTTATTTAAAATTGTATGCTCTAGGTACCGTTGTTTTTTCACAGTGCGAGAAACATTCATGCAGATTCTTCATTATTTAGTTTCTTTAACTATAATATAATATATGGTAGCAACAGTTTGAAAAACAAGCCAACGCAGAAAGTGAAATGACACAAGGCGCCGTTTTGAGACTAGTAGCCCTTTGGGTCTAACGCCTCATTCGGCTTAAAAAAAAGTTTTGATGTTCCGAAATCCTTAACTGACGCATTCCCCGCATCCCGTGACTGAGAGTAAGGATAAAGAAGACATAGTTTGAGAACATCTACCTAGACACGTTGTGATGTCATTGAAGAAACCAAAAATGTATAAAACTCCAACTGATAAAATTGCAGCACACATAATTCATTACTGAAATCATTTCACACTCGAAATGAGCAATACTACTTAGAGTTTGAGATTTAATTTCCTTATTTAGCTTTTCTAATGGCCGAACACTTGCTTATAAGCATATGTTGTCGAATGCGAACCAGTTGATCATTGAACCTTCTCATTACCGCAAACGTTTTCCAGGGTACATCACAGCCATCCACAGATTGCAACCGATATTGCACCCGCGAGGAAGGAGGAATAAAGCAAACTTGCACTTGGCGAGTCTTAATGCAGGAATCAAACTTATTTTTTAGGGCTGGGGCTAGCAGGCTTAGTAGGGAGGTAGCTTGAAATTTTGTTACTGTATATCTGGTAATATATTTTACAATTTTATTTAAAGTATAAAATATTTATTAAAACACTTTCCATCTTACTTACATTCTTTATTGCATTTCATTGAGCTGATAAATATAACATTTTCAAATGCGTTACAGATCTAAAGAAGGAACCTATATAAAAGCTGTTGATTTCAAGGATTTTCATTTTCTGAACGGTACGTCAATTCTGGGCTGTATAGCGACTAAGTTCTTACTAATGCACAAAAAAAAAAAAAAAAAAAAAAAAAAAAAAAAAAAAAAACACTCTAAGAATTAGAAATTTTGTTTAAAAGAATACTTTCCTGTCTCTTTAGCAATTGATCAATAGGAATGAATTTTGAATCTCATCTTTTAAAGCAACTGATTAATAAAGGTCCAGCCTGTAAAAAAATTATCTGAATACACATTGCTGAAGTTCTTTAATTGTACTCATATCCAACGAGAGAGTTAAGATTGGTGCTGCCATCTAGTGATCTCCTTGAAGAGAATTTCATTGAAATGCTCCATTTGTTTCAGAAAATTTTCATTTTTTGAAACTTCCCGAATTCTTTTACAGATCGAATTTGAACTTTAAAGGAAACATTTTCAATAAGCCGTGATCGTATAGTGGTTAGTACATTGCGTTGTGGCCGCAATAACCCAGGTTCGAATCCTGGTCACGGCATGCTCACATTTTTACTCATTTCACGTCAGAAATATCATCTTTTTTAAAATTTACGTTCCAAATAAAAGAGCTGTTGATGCATTTAAAAATAAATCAGGAATTTGAGAAGATATTTCTACAATTTTTACCATCATAAAGCACACAGATGTGATGAATATTTCTAAGAATATATTATAGCTCGTATATATGTTTTATATGCATTCTCATTTAGAAATGATTTAACCAATACAAATACATTAAATTATTAAGGGTTCCATTTTTATATATGTACGCTTGGTTAGAGGCGTAGTTAGAGAGAGAGCAGTCCGCCTAGGGGCATTATTCGCTTGAAGCATTATAGTAATAATTTTTATTCTAATATTGAATTATTAGTATTTGAGCATTTACCACGAGATTTCAACAGCTATTATATATTTTTTAGTCTGTCAAAAATTTTTAATGAAAATTACGAATATCGGCTAAAGTGCAGAATCGCCCGATTATTTTTTTGGCGCTTTTTACAAGGGTAAAAACAATTGGATTTTTGTCAATTTTCTTTGACTTTGTAAGTGAAAGTAGGTCGATGTGTACTGTAATATTTTGTTATTTATCAAATAACTATATTTATTGTTGAAGTGGCAACGCCATAATTGTATTATGTAACCGTTGATCAGCAACGTAAGAAATTGTTTTAAGATTGGAATTCTGAAGTTTGACCAGCTAGCGGATGTATCAAAATTTTGCCACTTAAGATTTGTATACAAATTATATATCTCCATAAACTAAAAATAAAATTTATGTTTTAGTAAGAAGTTTATCTGTTTTGTTAATTACTGCAGAATACAATACAGTACATGGATAAAGTCAAGGGAGTGCACAATGCCATTTTTGTGCAATTCTGGGATTTTTTTTAAGTGAAAATAGGTCGATGTGTACATGGATACCGAGTATGTGCAATTCTTAAAAACACGCCGAACAGTGGGCGATTCTGCACTTTCCCCCGAATATCAACTATTAGGATCATAGTGACATTCATACGTGCAGAATTCCCCGTTAAAAGAGAATGTTTCAGAGTTTTATTTTCGCTGAAATCGTTGAGTTTGTTAACCAAAAAATTCGTTAAAGTGTCACAAATTACGAAATCAATAATAAAACAAATTCCAAATTAGGGCTTCCAGATGCCCATATTCAGTCGAAGATTACGTTATTCAAAATTTGATGGCTCTAGGTACCAGTGTTTTATCACAGTGCGAGAAACATTAATGCATTCATGCAGATTCTTCATTATTTAGTTTCTTTAAATATGATACATGGCGATAATATTTGGTGACAACACTTTGAGAAGTGAATCAATGCAAAAAGTAATTGAACGCAAAATGCCAAAACGAAATTAATAGCCCTTCTGGGCTAGCGCCCTTTGAACTAATATAATTATTGAAATGAAATAAGCGTGCTTATAACTAAGCTTACTACTACTTCTCACTTTGAGTGGGAATATCCCTGTTTCACCATGGGATCCTTGCGTCCAGGCCAGTTGATCATTTTGTTCCTGCTCGTGGAACATGCACAGTTAATATCATTACAATCGTAGAAGTATTTAAAGCATTTTTGACAGATGTCTGCCTTATATTGAGTTATGAGAAAACAGTTTTGGTGGAGCAAAATCTTTTATTTGGATTAGAAATAAAAAAACAGTAAATTAACATGGTATGAAATGAAGCTTTAGGGGGAAAAAGTTAATGGAACTGTCCCAAATAATACAATAAATATAGATCATCTATTTGAACAAGTAATGATTGCAAGAACAGTTTGTTCAGTTAATTATGAAATTTGGAAAAATAAAAGTTGGGCAGAAAAGTGTATTTTCGGTGATTTCAGTGATTTCGAAGGGAAAAAACTTTTCATTACCCAGTATTTTTCAAATAACAGAATGTACCTTCAGCTCGCCAGGCACATAGGAACCGGTTGAAAGTGTATTCTCAGATATCATATGTTCTGAAGGAAGAGGTAGAATGTCTGTATCAACAGTAAAAGCTTTACTGAGTTGCAAAATGCAAAATGAAAAATGAACTTAATAGCAGTGAATGGTAAAATTTTTGAAGAAAGTTAACACTAGTGGGAAATACTAATAACTTATTAATAATAAGATATTGTTAGGTGAATTAAAAATTTCTTTTAACATTATTATTTTTTATTAACACATTTTTTATTATATTTTTCAATCATTAGTATTTATTATAGCAAGTTTTATTTTCTGTTGTATTTTCTAACAATTATCATGGTTTGAATAAAAAATATTATTTTAAGATAACTATATTGATAACTGATATCTGAAATTAACTGAAATGCTGCTTCTAATTTTTACTTATTTTTTTATAGATAAATTTATTTCAAATGAATTTTTAGCATTTCCCCCTGAAAAAAAAATTAACACTGAAAATATTACAAGACTGTGTATATCTTAGTTCTCGATTATTAAGGATATACTAAGAACTCTGTCAAAGACAACCACTAACAGTTCCAGATGATTTTGTTCTGTAAAGGTGGCCATTTTAGAGAGCTGACGTTCAATACCGATATTTATTCTTGTGCTTAGAATTCTAGTTTTCGCTGATGATGGTATTAGTAAGTAGGTTGCTAGGAGAGGGTTCCCTGTCTAATTTTTTTTCCTAATATGATTTTAGATCAAAGACATAGAGAAGAAAATTTATCATCATTATTAAAATTGAGTATTTCGGCAGCAGTAGAAATTTAAGAGTTCTGCAAGGATAATTAAAATTATCATTTTAATTTCCTTACTCCTCAATTTTCCCCTTTTTCTACTTTAGAGTTTGCGACAGTACAGATGCAAATACAAAATAGATCTTAAATCCAAGCCTCGCAAAATGTTCCAAACCTTTCTTAGAATCTAGTCTGAAATTTTGTCAAACTTATTTGATTGTTTTTTTCCTGCTGAACCTTCTATAATTCTTTAATCTTCTGTTATTTGATAATAAAGCAGAATAATAAAAGAACAGTTTTTAATGAACAGAAATATTCTTTTATTTTATTTCATACGTTTCTTTATAATGGAAAGTAATACCATTAGAGCAGTCACTTTCATTTCTCATTAGTATCCAATTGCTTGCTTTTGATTTGTGTTGTTGACCTAGCACCTTGGTGACTGGGGGGGGCGGGTTAGTCCTCCTTGAATCGCCTGCAGGGATTGGGCTATTAATCGAGTAAAGCACTTAAATGAAGCCATATCTAGATGCCCCATCTCCCCAGTGTACTGTTGTTATAACTGTAAAATATACAGAAAGAAATTGGAATTTTGGCTCGTTCAGTAACATGGTTCAAAGAAACCTTATTTTGTAGCAGTATGAACTAGGAGTCATCAAAAATTTTCATTCTGTAATTTTACTCATATGTTCCGTTCCCATTTTTGATTGCTCGTTTCAGTCACAACGAATAGTGCTGCCATCTAGTGGTGATCATTCAAGATGCATTTAAACGTAATGCTCCAATTGTTCCAGAAAAATTTCCTATTTATAAACTTTATCTTTTCCTCAAAGCAATGAATCAATACCTTTCTGGGATAGGTTTCGGACGTGCCGTGATCGTATAGTGGTTAGTACATTGCGTTGTGGCCGCAATAACCCAGGTTCGAATCCTGGTCAACGCAGATGTGCGTTTTTGCATTTTTCCCTTCAGAAATATCATTATTTTTAAGTTTATATTCAGAATAAAAGAACAATTGTTGCATTAAAAAACAAATAAGGGACCTGAAAAGATATCTTTATCATTTTTATCTTCTGATGCACCCATGTGAGGGAAACGTTTCTGAGAATAAACTAAACTAAACTCAGTGGCCTAATAGGTGTAATGGGGCAAGGCCTGCAGTGCCCGAAATCTGCTTTCTTGACCGTGGGCCCCGGGGTGCGTAAGCATATGCCCTGAACAAGTGGTCAGCTTGGTCGCAGGACCGCCAGTGTTTAGTCCCCAAGCGAACTTGGTACTCATTTTATCGACCCAATTTCTGAGAATACTTTACTGCTATTATATACGTTTTCTCCTTCAGAAATAATTTAATCCGTACTAATACGCAAAATTAATTGTTATCGAGTCTACTTACGTACGTATGCGCAGATTTGACATAAATAATAGCTATTTACATTAAAAGACGTTTGGATTTGGAAAAAAAGCATCATTAAATCGGCAAAACACTGCACACATTGCTGCTAGATTAACTAGATTATATGAATACGAAAAAGCTCATAAAGAAGTATCTACATTAAGGAAGGGATTCCTTCGTGGAGGACTTGATAAGGAAAATTAGCTCGTAATCAGGTTACACATGGCCAAAACTCCAAAAATTAATCATGCAGTTGCCGTTCATTTGGGTTCGAACCCGTGTCGAACTTCCAGTAACCAGTGTTCTAGCTCGACCACTGGTGGTGGTAATGCTGCTAGAAACACCTATAAATTTCACTGGTAAATTCAGATGTCATACATATGTCAAAATTCCCTTTTATACCGTTTTTTTAGCATTCATGGTGCAATGAGTACCGACCACTGATTTTTGACCATGATGGGTCGAACAGGCATACAGACACTGCTGTTCTAATCTGTAGATGGTAATGCTCTCGGCCATTGGTGGTTAATATAAAACAAAAACAGAACACCTGGTGTGGATGGCGAGAGATTTGTAGCTGTTCGAGCTAGTAATGGAAACTGTCAGGCAGAAAGGGAAGATGTACACAATAGTACGGACGGAAAGATGTACACAGCAGTACATAAGTAGCTTTGGGAAAATATGAACATTAATATAGATGCGAAACGAAAACAAACTTAGTGTATATATATATATATATATACTAATATCATTTAGTAAACATATATATATATATATATATATATACTAATATCATTTAGTAAACATATATATATATATATATATATATGCTTCTAAACATAAGAATAAATTGAATTTAAATAAATTTAATTTAAATACAAATTTAATTAATCCTTTGCGCCATTGCTGCAAGGACTGAAATTTAAATTTAAACAAATTAAAATTTTAACAAACATGTATATACGTAAAAAAGCAAATTGAAAGTTAAAATAATTAAAAAATGTGCGAACATATAAAAGATTTAATTTTCGAACTAATCTACAATATCATTTAAATTCAGATAGCATAAGTAAATCAAGTGCAAAACCAAACCATGAAAATAAATTCACCAATTTAGCAAATTAAAATTAATCTAAAAAATTTTTTAAAAATGCATAAGTGAATGACTGTTGAGCAGGCAGGAGACAGACTTATCAAGGGGAAGTTGCCTCCAAACCTAACTCTCCAATCATTCAATTCGTGTTTCGTCATTCATGCAGGCAAGGGTAAAAAGTCAAAACCAAAAGTAAAGAGTGAAGAATGTCCAAAAAGAAATACCAATAAAGTGGTACCTTTAGAAATTAGCAATTAAAAATTAAATTTCTAAAAGAAAAATACCAATAAAGCCTTTTGAGAAATAAGCAATGTAAAGTCAAGTATTAAATTAAACTTTTTAAAAGTTAAAAATTAAAATTAAAAAAAAATTAATTTTTCAGAAAAATTAATTCAGAAACCAATGCATTTTAGAAACCCTTGGTTACAGAAACCTCCCCGACACGAATATGCATATCAATAAAAAGAAACTAAAAAGGAACTAGACATAATTTATAAAAACCAATAAGAAACAAAAAGAACTAATTCGTAATTTTTAAAAAAACAAATATATACTTAAAAATTTCATATCTAGAAAATACTTAAACACTACATAAAAAATATTTAAAATATACTTGAAGCAGGTAAACATATATATATGTTTACTTGCTTCAAGTATATTTTATTGTGTGTGTGTTTACTAAATAATATTGATTATATTATCTCCTAAGATTAATTACAGTAGAATTATCTGAAAAGAGTGAATCCATACTTAGTAAGTTCTATTTCGAAAGATGTTTTGAAGTAACTTGAATGTAAATTGTTAAGAAGGTATATTCTATAAAAGAAGGTAACATGCTGAAAAGAATGAAGCACAAATACAATATAAGCACAAAACCTTTTTAAGACTTCTGCACCTAAAAAATATATGTAGAATCCTTTCTCGCCAATATATCGTTTGGCGCTCGTTTGTTTTTGACGTAGCTGAGTTTCATGATAGGCTTCAAATAATATACAAAATATTTACGGAATGTAAAACATTTTTCGGGGGAAATCCTGAAATGGGATACGGATATATGGAGCTGTACCCTACAATCCGAGATGTGAAGTCATTGTAATACGATAATAATACATGCTAGAGATTTTGAAACTCGTGAAGTTGTTTGTTTGTTTACAGGAAAACATATGAAGTCTCTTTGCACGACAAGAAAGATGCTTTTGTGGGGGATTTCTTTATTTACACCATACCTCGGGAAAGCCGTGAAAGTTCCTCTTCAGGTAGCTAGTTCTCCGGAATTCCAGTCGAGATCGAACTACCAGCGGTCTGAACTGCTCCGCTACTGGTACCCCGCAACTTGATAGCTTTTGAAGTAGGAAAGTTGCGTTCAATAATATTGAATTCGAACTGCTTTCTGAAAACAATTATTTATTTATTTTTAATTTGGAGAGTGGATTTGCATGTCTGCTTTTTTTTCCCCAAGGTTTTTAAGTTCGAGAAGAGTTGAGAAAATTCTAAGATTACTTAGAAGGAATACATTTTAAATGTTAAGAGCTATATAGCTTAATATTATTAACAAATACTGAATTATTTTTTATCGCCTTTATTTCAAAAAGATTATACACTTAAAGAAATTCTTTAGTTGACAAAACTGAAAACAAAGAATTTCGTCGACCAGATTTAACAATGAATCGTGTATACGGAATTTCTCAAGAAAAATTCTGTAATTCCCCCTCACCTTTTTTTTGGCAAATATGTGTAATAAAAGAATCTTCAGAATGCAATTACCTAAGAAATTTCTAATAAGATTTGAATTGCTTAAAGCATTAAAGTTAATATCTTTGTGTGGTGTTCGTATTGAAAATTATGTGGTATTAGTGGCAAAATAAATTTACAAGGGATTTAGAGGATATGAAAAATTATTTTAATCAAGGATTTTAGTGCTGCCCTCTAACGGCAACTAGTTCAGATTACTGCAATGCTCCATTTCCTTTTGCACTTCTTCTAGAGGTTTTTATTTCCTTTTAATTCGAAGTATTCCTTTTAAAAGTACGGAATTAACGTGCCGTGATCGTATAGTGGTTAGTACATTGCGTTGTGGCCGCAATAACCCAGGTTCGAATCCTGGTCACGGCAGTGCGCTTTTTTTTTTTTTTTCTTATTTCTTTCTTCCACTTTTATCAAACATTTAGCGAATAAAAAAAATAAATTTTGAACTACAAATTCTTCAGCTTGAACATGGTTAATTTCAATTACATTTTGAATGAAAAAAAAAAATATGATGCGGACATCACATGACTTCCTTGAACGGCCTATTAAATTACACACACTTTTCCCTGGGCTTCATTTAAACTTACTATTTCGTCGAATTATTCTAACTTAATAAACCGATCGTTCAAGATAAGTTTAAAATTATATCAAAAAGTGCAAATTTTTAAATTAAATATCGCAAGCAATTTTTGTCTTACGAGAGTCATACTTCTTATAATTTTAATTTTTCATAACGAGTTATAAAACTTCCCTTATATAAGTGTAGAAACTGAGAGACCTCATTAAAAGTTATTTGTCCAAAATTAGGTTTTTTTTAAAAATTTGATACTGCGAAAACATGAAAATTTCGTAATTTAAAACACTTCCGCAAATGGATAACTGGAAGATGACTACGACCAATGATTGAGGAAATAAAGGTCGGGTAAGGCTTATTAGCAGTGTAAAGAGGTGGGTATGTATGTAATGATATGACTTTAGTTCTTTGCAGTGACTTGATGTGAGATAAGTGCTTGACTAGGGAAGACATTAATTTGCAGTCGCGAGTGGAATGAGGATTAAATTTAAATAAAATATCAATTACTTAGTAGAAGATGCGGGGCCACTTTTGAAGAATGACAAAAATCACTTAATAACCCAAATATAGCTTTATGACTTGCTGATTATTCTATTAAATGACACAGCACAATGGGGGCCAATTTACACTCCACAATTTTGGTGATGACGCATTACATTTTTAATAGAAACAGCTAAGCAAGAGACGTCCTTAAGCAAGCATGGGTAGAGAAAGAGGGGGGGGTACTTGGATTGCAACGGTATGTATAGTAAAATTTTTTGTTAATCCGATTGGCTAAAATTTATAGACAGTACAGAAGTTTAAGATGACACAATACGGAATTAGTTTTCAGATATGACGCAGTTTCGAGAAAGCTATTACTAAAGAGGAAATACCCAAATTAAAAAATAATCCACTAAGAGGCTTTTTAAATTACAACTTTGATTTATATATTTTTTAACCTTACATATATGTGATGTACAAAGCTTTAGTCGTAGCTTAAATTATCAGACGATAAGTTAAAAAAAAAAAAAAAAAAAAAAAAAAAAAAAAAAAAAAAAAAACAGGATCCATTTATTATTATTCAGGAGAAATAGCAGTTACGAAATCAGATATCCGGAGTAAATAAAAAGAATTACTAATAACTTTTTGTATGAAGTTTACTGCATCGTGACATTTAAGAAAAAGCCCCCGATATTCTTTTGCGAGTCCTTTTATAGCCTCTGGAAAGGCGGAGCTTCCAAGAAATGACGTCAGCCTCGTCAGCCAATCCAGTTCGCTTTAGATATTTCCAGAACATTCTATAACTGTACGTGTAGAAAAGGCGGGACTTTTAAGTGTATTCTTGACTATGAACTTTATTAATTACATATATATAGTTCGAGAATTAAATCTTTTACATGTTTGCATATTTTAAAATTATTTTAAATTATTTTGGCTTTTTTTCTTTTTTTTAGAATTTAAATTTGCTTTTTTTACTTTCTTTACTTTTATACGTATTTGTTAAGAATTTAAATTTACACTTTTCGTACTATACATTGCAATAAAAAAGAAAGGTACACAACTAGATATTATAGTAGTCCTATATACAAAATTTCAACGTTCTACGGCTAATCGTTTTTGAGTTATTACGAGATACACGATACGGGTCCTGGTATAGGTATACACGATACGGGTCCTGGTATACGTCTCGGATATGATAAAAAATCTATTTTTAATCCATTTTAAATTCATTCTACAGTTCATTTTGAAAAAAATCAGTTCTTTATTCTGTCCGTACTTACAGATATCAAGTACAAAAAAAATCCTCCAGAAGGATTCGGTAACCGAGGAAATGGATATTTCTATTGAAATATGATACCCGAAATTTTTTGAGATTACAATATTTCCTTTGCTTCGTACTAGGAAGAAAAAAAGGGGAAAAAAATATTCGTCACAAGTAATATTGTTAAAGATAGTTATAATAATAGAAATAATTTATGAATGTTCTCAACAGTTTTAGAGAGAACTTTAACGTCTCCCTAGGAAATGGAAAATATTCGTTTAAATTAGATTATAAGTATCTGGATTTTGCAATATTCGTATAAACTACTCTATGAATACGTTATCAAACGACGCATACCAACATAGTTCTTATAATATATTAGTTTTCTAAGAACGCATACAAGAAAAAGAATTAGGGAATGCAGTTCAATAAACATGAGCGTAAAGACAATTATATTCTAAAAAAAGAATCGAAAATTATTAACATAAAATAGGAAACTCAGGTATTATAATTTAATCCTGAAAGAGGAAATTTTTGTAGCTTAAACTGATATGTCGTGCATTTAACATAATTAAATCGTTTCAGTACACTATCCTCTATTTAGCAGTTTTATAAAAGAATCATAAGTTAATATAACTATGAAAACTTTATTTAACAAATTAGGGAGTTTGCTTACCTGAAATAGAATACAAAGTTAAAAATCTTTACAAACATTTAAATTGAAGTGTTGAAAAAAAAAAAAAAAAAAAAAAAAAAAAAAACTTTCAAAAGATTCATTGACAAGTTTTAAGTAACTTCAGGCTTACGTATTAAGCAATATTATCAGGAGTATGGCTAATCTTTGGAATATGGTAACAGGTAGTTTGGCGACATTTTGGTAAGGCGATAAAGGGTACTAACTAGGACTTTAGCAGTGTACATGGATATAGTCAAGAGTGTGCGCAATGCCGTTTTTGTGCAATTCTGAGATTTTTTTTTTTTTTTTGAGTGAAAATAGGTCGACGTGTACATGGATGATACCGTGTATGTGCAATTCTTAAAAACGCGGCAAGCAGTGGGCGATTCTGCACTTTGTCCCAATTTCGCACCTAATCTTTGTCATGATTAAGCACTTTTGTTCCATAAAAGTTCTAGCATAAGCGTAATTCGGCTAGCAGATTGTTGGAAAAAAATGTTGGAAATGTTGAGTTAAAAAAAAAAATGCCTTTACTTCGTGAAAACAAAATGGCGTCCAAACAAAATCTAGAAGGTTGCTGTAGCATTGTTGGTCGCCAAAAAATCGCCAAGTTACCATAATCCAAAGATTAATCGGAGTATATTCCATAAAAAAAGGTAACATGCTGAAAAGAATGAAGCACAAATGCAATTCAAGTACAAAATCTTTTAAATTCAAATACAAAATATGCATTTAAAAAACATAGGTAGAATCCTCTCTCGGCAATATATTGTTTGAAATTTTTTTTGTTTGACAAAAAAAAAAAAAAAAAAAAAAAAAAAAAAAAAAAATCAAAACAAACTCTTGTTTCTTTTTGACCTTGCCGAGTTTTACTGTGCAAAAGTGCAAAGTTATAACACATATACATATTTATATGTTAAATGTGTTGTAACACATTTAAACTCATATACATATATGGATGTTTAAAATTTATGATGTAACTTTGTTGTTGTAAAATTACAAATATATTTATTTACTGTAATTTACTGTAAATTACTTATTTACTGTATATTTATTATAATTTACTGTAATTTAAAGATCATCCGCTTGAGGTACTTGTACGGGAACTGAAAATATACTTTCTGTGAAATTTTATGCTATGCATTATTTGCTTAGTGTTATATAAGTTCATTTCCATTTATCGTCAGCAGTCTGAAGAAATTTTGCCTTTTCAAAATAAAGAATGTTTTCGAATTTCCTACTAGCGCTTAAAACTGTAACACTTTTAAATGGCCGGGATTCTAACTGAAAGCTCGTTTTATGCGAACTACAGCGGATGAAGGAATGCAGAGACTTTTCACCGTATTCGAAGAAGTGAATTTACTTAAAAAAAACTCATGTTATACTTTTGTTCCAAAAGCGGCAGGGCTTATAAAAGGCTGTTTTGAATTTGGCTTTTAATAAAACTGCAGAATGAGAAGAAGAAAATTAATTACCATACCGTATAGAATAATTACAGATACACCATCGACCGTGAAATTTGGTCACGGTCGATGGGTATTACTCATCGACCGTGAAATTTATCCATCATTGAATCATGAAAGTTGGCAGCTTCAATCATCTAGAATTAAAAGATAAAAAAATTATGACAATTTTTAGGTATTCTACATAATCAAATTCTAGGTTCATTCTCTTTGGTCAGGCTGTTTTCCATTTTATTTTCATTCACTCGGTATTTAAGCAGGTATTATTTTCATTTACTCTAAATAATTGCATTAAAAATGATGAATAATTTAAAAAGAAAAGTCATAAAAATTTGCAAAATTGTCAGTAATTTGAAATGTAAATTATTTGCTGGTAAATTTATTATCAATGGTAAGAAATATTTTTTAAATACTCAAAATATAAGCAATAGATTGAAACTATGGTAACATATTTTTATGATTTAATCAATATATTTATGACAACCAGCACCCTCCACACACATAATCCATGCTTAAAAGCAATATTTTATTTTTTTAGCTTTTTTAAATACATAATATTTTTACAATGCGAGTATTCCTTTTCATTAGAAATACTTGTTAATTTATATTAGCGTAAATCATTTTTACCGCATTGTAATGACTCTATAACATTTCGAAAATATTAGAATACATTTGTAAATTTAGAATGTTTATAAAAATTAAGAATACATTTAGAATATATCATAAAAATTAGAAGATGTCTTAAATGAAGGAATAAAAGTCTGTTTAGTCAATGCAGCTTTTTTCTTCCTTATCTTTAGAGTGCAATGCATTTTGATTCAGATATTTTTTTTTGTTCAGTTTAAATACATCCAACGGAAAACAGAATCACGTTAAAAGCAGAAAAATATATTTTTAAACATTTCAAAGTTATTAAACCACAAAAAGGAACTTCAGCTCCTCATTTATCAAGATAATATTAGAAACATTGTCTACAGTTAGTTGAAAATCACATTTAACCCGAGCGTACCTGAAAAAAATACAGAAAAGGGGAATAACCGATGTTCTTATTAACAGAAAAAAATACTGTTAGCAATGTAATGTACCTGCACTTTCGAATAATTTAATATGGTGAATAATTTAATCTGGTTACGTAAGTTAAATCAATATTGAAAACAAAAGAAGATATGCAAATAATAGAAGTGAAGAAACTTGTTTGGTGAAGTGAAGAAACTTGTTGTAGTAGAAGTCTTGAAGCAGAGAAACTTGTAGAAAATCAGTATAAGTGAAGAAACTTGTAGCAGAAGAAACTCGTAGAAAATCAGTATAAGTGAAAAAACGTGTTGTTGTAGAAGACTTGTAGCTGAAGAAACTTGTAGAAAATCAGTATAAGTGAAGAAACTTGTAGAAAACCTGTAGCAGAAGAAACTCGTAGAAAATCAGTAAATGAAAAAAAAAAGTGAAAAAACGTGTTGTTGTAGAAGACTTGTAGCAGAAGAAACTTGTAGAAAATCAGTATAAGTGAAGAAACTTGTAGAAAACCTGTAGCAGAAGACTCGTAGAAACTCGTAGAAAATCAGTAAATGAAAAAAAAGTGAAAAAACGTGTTGTTGTAGAAGACTTGTAGCAGAAGAAACTTGTAGAAAATCAGTATAAGTGAAGAAACTTGTTGTAGAAAACCTGTAGCAGAAGAAACTCGTAGAAAATCAGTAAATGAAAAAAAAAAGTGAAAAAACGTGTTGTTGTAGAAGACTTGTAGCAGAAGAAACTTGTAGAAAATCATTATAAGTGAAGAAACTTGTTGTAGAAAACCTGTAGCAGAAGAAACTCGTAGAAAATCAGTAAATGAAAAAAAAAAAGGGAAAAAACGTGTTGTTGTAGAAGGCTTGTAGCAGAAGAAACTTGTAGAAAATCAGTATAAGTGAAGAAACTTGTTGTAGAAAACCTGTAGCAGAAGAAACTCTTAGAAAATCAGTATAAGTGATAAAACGTGTTGTTGTAGAAGACTTGTAGCAGAAGAAACTTGTAGAAAATCAGTATAAGTGAAGAAACTTGTTTGGTGAACTTCGCTGAAGTGCCAATTATCTACATTTCTATTACGAAATCTCTGTTCGTAACACACAAATATTCGCCTCCAGCTTTTGGAAATTCGCCACAGTTCAAATATGTTGGCCACTGAAATCCAGAGTTAATCATGGATTGCCTACAATCATTATAAACTTTAGTACAAAGTTCTTTGCAAGGTGGTATGACTATTTTGATTTCAAGGCACACAGGGACATACAGAAGACACAGAAAATATTTCAAATTCGGACTGCACTGCATTTCAATCAAAGGGTATAACTGCTGGAGTGCCAGACTGGCCTCTTCCTGATTCTGGTGGTGAAGCCAATTTGGAATGATGGTTTCATTATAAAGTGCTTGGCACAGCGGGATGGTTATACCCTCGCGTGAAATGCGCATAAACGTGTTGTTGTAGAAGACTTGTAGCAGAAGAAACTTGTAGAAAATCAGTATAAGTGAAGAAACTTGTTTGGTGAACTTCGCTGAAGTGCCAATTATCTACATTTCTATTACGAAATCTCTGTTCGTAACACACAAATATTCGCCTCCAGCTTTTGGAAATTCGCCACAGTTCAAATATGTTGGCCACTGAAATCCAGAGTTAATCATGGATTGCCTACAATCATTATAAACTTTAGTACAAAGTTCTTTGCAATGTGGTATGACTATTTTGATTTCAAGGCACACAGGGACATACAGAAGACACAGAAAATATTTCAAATTCGGACTGCACTGCATTTCAATCAAAGGGTATAACTGCTGGAGTGCCAGACTGGCCTCTTCCTGATTCTGGTGGTGAAGCCAATTTGGAATGATGGTTTCATTATAAAGTGCTTGGCACAGCGGGATGGTTATACCCTCGCGTGAAATGCGCATAAACGTGTTGTTGTAGAAGACTTGTAGCAGAAGAAACTTGTAGAAAATCAGTATAAGTGAAGAAACTTGTTTGGTGAACTTCGCTGAAGTGCCAATTATCTACATTTCTATTACGAAATCTCTGTTCGTAACACACAAATATTCGCCTCCAGCTTTTGGAAATTCGCCACAGTTCAAATATGTTGGCCACTGAAATCCAGAGTTAATCATGGATTGCCTACAATCATTATAAACTTTAGTACAAAGTTCTTTGCAATGTGGTATGACTATTTTGATTTCAAGGCACACAGGGACATACAGAAGACACAAAAAATATTTCAAATTCGGACTGCACTGCATCTCAATCAAAGGGTATAACTGCTGGAGTGCCAGACTGGCCTCTTCCTGATTCTGGTGGTGAAGCCAATTTGGAATGATGGTTTCATTATAAAGTGCTTGGCACAGCGGGATGGTTATACCCTCGCAGCGGTATGAAACAGGATTCGGAGTCGTAGGGCATCCGTATTGAAATGGGAGCGTGGTGAGTACAAGCAACACTGATATCCACGACATAAGCAAGATGAAAGCCATCTCTGCACGAAGGGACTGCAGCACTTTCGATACTGACTGTTACTCTCATTGATCGCACACTCACATCTGTTTCTGCTCACGTTAAAACCACGTTGTTAGACTCTGCATAACAGCTTCCAAACCTTATCATGTTCCTATCTCCCATCATCTATCACTCTTGCTCTAATTGGACATTAGCGTTAAACAACTTCCAGGAAGTTGCTAGATATGTACGAAGCTGAAAGAGCAGAAGGAAATCTCATCTCCCAGGCACAGCTGTAAAATGAAGCATTTGAAACAGTTGTAGCAGAAGAAACTTGTAGAAAATCAGTATAAGATAAGAAACTTGTTGTAGAAAACCTGTAGCAGAAGAAACTCGTAGAAAATCAGTAAATGGAAAAAAAAAAAAAAAAAAAAAAAAAAAAAAAAAAATGAAAAAACGTGTTGTTGTAGAATGACTCAAATGGACTCAAATGAAAATTAAACTCTTAGCAGCTTTACATCTTTAAATGATTATGTAACTAAGCACGTGTCCAGAAATTTCCTTATACGGCCTTTAGTTTAACAACTGTTGATCATAACTATATATAGAGACGGTGTTTATACAATTTTAGAACGATTTTTGAGGCCGTTTAATTTATGTCTAAAATGTATAGACTACTTTTTATGGCTTATTACAATCGAGTTAATTTTAGAAACGTTAAAAACGGTACGTACCTTTTTCCGGTATTCTTTGGAGTCTTCTTTCCATGCAGAAAAAATGATTGAAAGCTTTTCCTTTTCTGATTAATAACGATGCTTATTTTAAATTAAAAATTTTTAATACTATGCGTAAATTTCACAGCGCTTTTAAATGATGGAACAGGAACATTTATCGTTGAAATGCGCATAAACACATGCTATGTCTATGTCTATGTCGTAACGCAATTAAGAGGCAATCGGCCTAGTGCGGCCTTTACCAATATATCATAAATAGGGTATCTTTAATGATGAGTTGAATCTAGAAAGATGGAACGCACTTTTTGCTCCTAGTGCAGGGTCTCTAGAAGTCTAGTAAACGTGGCTCCATCTTTTGGCAAAAATTGTAATAATCGTGAGCGGGGCTGAGAAACACATGCTTTCAAACCCCAACGTATTTGCATGCGACATTCTGAAAGAAGAATAAATTAAAAAAGTAGCAGATATTTCTCATTTCAAATAGTAAGCTGTTGCCCGAAATTTTCATTCCAAAACATTTGCTTCCTTTTTTAAAATTATTTAAAGAAATTATTCTAAAAGTGTTAAAAACTTCTGTAGTTCAGGTTACAAAAGTGTTTTAAATGACGCAATTATTTATGTTTTGGAAATTTTAAATTAAAAAAAAAAAACTGTTGTATAAAAAATGACGAAATTTAATTATTTTGTATTTTTCCCCGGTTTCTACCGGTTTCCCGGTTTTGCGAACATTTTTATACTCACTATTAAAAAAAAAAAAAAAAAAAAAAAAAAAGATTAATACCCGAACGACAAAAATTAGCCAAGATGTTTCATTTCAAAGTTACACATCGTATCCAAGGGGCGTGTACAAACTAGAAGACGAAGTGCTTCCATTTGTGTTTAATAAAATTAAAACATTAATTTAAGAAAAGGTTCTGATGTTAAATATATTAAGTGACGAGGATTTATGCGCATATTTGCATTGAAAAGAAAACGCTGATGAACATAATTTCTTTCAAAAAGAAAATTTTATTAACAAAGTTTTATATAATTAATAGTTTTGTTTTCATTTCATTATGGCAAAGCTTCGAGGACTATCTGCCTAAGGGTACGAATGTCTTCGCGGAGGACTTTCTAAAGGAAATTGGCTCGTATATATGTTACATATGGTGAAAACTACAAAAACGCCCGTGCAGCCAGGCGGTTCACTGGATTCGAACCTTGGACCGAAACTATAGTGTTCAGCAAGTTTATCGATCGGTCGCTGGTGGGCCAATTCGTATTTTTGAAAACACAGCCTCCAATACTAGCGCATAGATAACTCTCAACATTGCTAATTAAAATTAAAAATAAAAATAAAAAAATATTTGTGCATTAAAGAAATTTTTGCATGATTATTGAATTGTGGTTCTAAAGTAATAAAACTGCGTGAGAATCTTAATAACTTATTTTTAGCGTTTGAAAATTTATAAATTTTGTGCGAAATTTTTTCGGTGCGTCAAATGCAATAAATTTATAAATTAAAGAATGTAACTTACTAGTAAATCCGAAAAGAAATATAATTAAAAAAGTTGAAAATGACATCAGATATCCAAAAGTTTGAAACTATTCGTAAATATCTAGAGCAATTTTCATCATATGGAGAGAAAAATTTTTGTTTTTCATTTTTTATAATGAGCATAACATTTTCGAAAATGTACGCAGCATAAGAACCAGGAGGTCCATATGAAAGTCAGATTTCATATGGACAAATTCATATATATGTTTTCTTTCCTTTAATTTCATACAGGACCTTAGTCTTTTACAAATTTGAATTGTAACTTATTTGTTGGCAAATTTATTACCAATGACAAGGAATAATTTTTAAATGCACAAAATGTAAACAAGTGATTTAAAAAATGGTAATACCTTTTTACTGCCTTATGCGAAGAAAAGGAAGCACTGTGATAGAGAAAAATTTCGTTTTCGGATTTCAGCTGAAATATGCATTTTGACAGTTCCCGAATCCAGTTTGACTATTTTTTTACGTCATGTTCTGTATCTACGGACAGACTAAAGAACTTTTTATTCGACAACAGGTTTTAAATGTATTGAAAATGGTGTTTTTCGTAATGTATCTCACAAAACTCGAAAACGATTAGCAGTAGAACACCTAAATATGTAAATATGTATATTTTGTATATGGGACTGTTGAGAAAGGGAAAGCACAGGGAGGAGAACCTACAAGTTCTTTCCAAAAGTCACGTGCTCAGTTAATACATACAGCGGAGCACAAACTCAATTCTACACTGGCCATGGTCCCTTCCCACATTACCTTAAGAGATTCGGCATACGAGCATCAGATTTGTGTGAATGTGGTGCGGTAGGTGATGCAGATCACTTCCTCTTCAACTGCCCACAAACCGACAAACTGCATTTAAAAATGCCAAGCAGTGAATACTGGCTGCAAGCAGACGAAAACTAAAATAGAGGAGGTAATCAGGATTTGCTCAGCAAGATACTAAGAAATTCTCCCCCTCTCTTGAGAATTGTATCTTCACAGCATAATTTTAATAGCAATTCAAAATACTACAACAACTGAACATCCACACTAGGAAAATTAGCTCACCCTGTAGAATAATAACAGGACTGTAAGAGCAAAACTATTGTAATGTAAGCATATTACTATCCAGTTTGTATGTACTTGATAAAAATAATATTGTAAAGCAGTTTAAATGATATTGAAAATCCAGTCAATGTGTAAATGAATTACAAGTTTAATTTTGATTATCTCAGTAAAAATATTGTAAATATGAATTCATATAATGTCTAAATGTACACATAGCTGTCATGATTTTATGTATCTGTCATATGTAACTTGTACAAGATAATGATTGTAATCAACATATCTATGCTTATTCACAGGCCTTGTATGACTATGTAATATTTATATGTATATTTTTACACGGAGGAAATTTTCCCTTCTGCCAGGATGACTACTAACACTGTAAGACTTTTACAACAAAGTCAGGTCAGTGGTTATCTCAGGCGGCGCTCAGTACCTTTTTCGAAATAAGAAGCGGGAAAATTTAGTGTTTGAAAAAATTAATTCAATTCTGAATTAAAAAGAAAGACTTTTAACTACTATTTTTCTCCTAAATTAACATTATACAACATTGTATAACAGACTAGTAGTTTAAACTTATATCGTTTCTGAGTAACATTTTAAGCGAGAAGGGTGATCAATAAACATTATGCTACAGAACCGAGTATTTAGTTCCAAGATTTTTAATCTCACAAAAATGAGACGATTTGCTTATCCTTAGCTTAAAAATAGCAAAATGAAGCTTCGCTATATGACAACGTCTGCAAACGTTGTATACCCTAACCTGTTTTCTCTTCTCCCGAAGGATGCAAATCTCGACATTTTTCTCCTACAACTGACAGCTTTTCCCGATTTTGCATTTTATTACTCATAATTCTTATTTCTGGATTTTTAATATTGTTTCTGCGTTCTGTTTTGGTCGTTTACTGTGTTAAATTTCATGTTTTTCCCGAAAAGGCGCGCTCTAGTGGACATTTTGGAACTAAAATTTTTTTTTTCGAAATTCCGTGAGCGCGTCTCGTGTATAGCCCATATATAAAATTTCGTTGCATTCCGTTCACCCGTTTGCGCTGTAGGATGCCGTTTAGAGAGGAAGTTTAATTATAACTACGCGGCACTTCCGGTTATACGGGTGCTTTAATTAACGAAAATATTCACGTTTTCGAAATCTCAAGTTTAAAAAAGAATTAATTTTGAATAAATTGATAAATGAAGAAATCCAACTTTTAATGCTGTCTCCCGTTCCTATACTTACTTATACATGGAAAAATTTTATGCTCGTTGAGTAAATAAAATTGCAAGAAGCTTGACTCCGGTGCGATAAATATTAAATGGAATATTTGAATTTTAAAATGTGTGACTTTTCATATTATTTTGAACCTACCTTGACGGATTAAGTTTTAATAATTTGAGGAAATAAGCTTAACTGAAATTCAGCAAACAATTTGTGTAGTTTAATAGACATACAAGGAAGTCATGTGGTGTTCACATCAGATTTAATCATGAAGTTTATAAGATGCACCCCCATCCCTCAGCATTTTTTGAACAATTTTTATTTTTCATTTTGAAAATTTTTTGAACAATTTTTATTTTTCCTTCTGAAATTTTTTGAACAGTTTTTATTTTCCATTTTGAAAATTTTTTTAACAGTTTTTATTTTTCATTCTGAAATTTTTTGAACAGTTTTTATTTTCCATTTTGAAAATTTTTTGAACAGTTTTTATTTTTCATTTTGAAAATTTTTTGAACAATTTTTATTTTTCATTTTGAAAATTTTTTGAACAATTTTTATTTTCCATTTTGAAAATTTTTTGAACAATTTTTATTTTCCATTTTGAAAATTTTTTGAACAATTTTTATTTTCCATTTATTCTCTATTATTTTGATCATACTTACGAAGAAGAACCAATATGAACCCAGGAGGTTTTCATTAACTTAAATTTTCTCAAGGAGACCATTAATTAATAAATAACTGCGCGTTAAATATTAGTTGAAAGAAAACAAAACAAAAGATGTAATAAATTTAGGTGCAAATTAAATGGCGCATTTCTCAGTTAAGAATAAATTTAAGCGATATATATTTTAAATTAAATTTCTATCTTGTAAGGTCACCCTGGTTTGGTGGGTTATGCACCGCATGGAAGTTATTATTACTTACGATGAATTGAAGGTCGTTTCGAAGGGAGAAGGTCGTTTCGAGCGTTAACAGAAGGCACCTAAAGCGCCTTTGATGTGCTTTTCGAAAGAAATAACAGCTTATTAACCCAAACGGACGCTACCCCAAAAGGGCTATTAATCTCGAAACGGCATTTTGCGTTGAATCACTATTAACGGTTGCATCCCTTTTCAAACTGTTGTCACCAAATATTATCGCCCTATATTAAATTTAAAGAAACTAAATAATGAAGAATCTACATGAATGTATGTATGTTTCTCGCTATGTGAAGAAACAATAGTACATAGAGTCATCAAATTTTGAATAACGTGTTCTTCCACCCAAACATGGGCACCTAGAAGCCTGAACTTAGAATTTGTTTTATTGTCTATTTAATATTTGATAAAACATACGAATTTTTGATTAACAAACTTAGGAATTTCAGAGTGAGCAGTGGCAACACAGTAAGAGAACAAAATACTTTTACTTCTAATGCGCGAGACTGTCTATCGGAAATTCTAAACATATGCTGTTTTTAAATATTTTTAGGCCAATGTAGCGTTAGCTAAATGCTCTTGGAAAGAGTGTATGTGTCTGTAAATGGGGGGGGGATAACTGAAAGCTTTTAGATTTTATATTACTCCAAAAGGGGCTTTTTTTTTTAACGTTTTGTGTGTTGCTTTTATTTATTAAATATCATGGTTTTCGCACTTAAACCATAAAATTCAGTTCAACAGCAATATCGTAAAATAATTTTAAAATGAGCGTATTTTTAGAATTTCCGATACACAGTCTCGCGCACTGGAGATAATTTTTTTTTCCCTCGTACAGTGGTGCCATTGCTCGTTTTTAAATCTCTGAGTTTGTTAATACAAAATTTGTTAAAGTTTTACAAAAGAGGAAATCGATAATAAAACAAATTCCAAATTCCAAATTAGGGCTTCCAGAGGCCCATATTCGCTGATTACGTTATTCAAAATTGGATGGCTTTAGGTACCGTTGTTTAAGCCACTGCGAGAAACTTATATACATTTATGCAGATTCTTCATTATTTAATTTCTTTAAATATGATACAGGGCGATAATATTTAGTGGCAACAATTTGAAAAGTGAACCGCCATTTTCAAGGCAAAATGCCAAAATGAAATTAATAGTCCTTCTAGGCAAACTGCCCCTTTGGACCTAAAAAAAAAAAAAAAAAAAAAAAAAAAAAAAAAAAAAAAAAAAGAACGTAATATAGACTCTAAAACCTTTAATATTTTGGCAGGACTGGCACACCGTATAAAAACTAGAAGTCTGTGCCGTCACGTCTATAACACAGCTCTTAATTCGACATTATAGTAGATAACAGCATACTTTCATGCAACGGTGTAATACAGGAAATTCAAATTTGCTATACAAATCACATAACTTAAGTAGTAAAATGATAAAATGTAGATGTTGAACTTGTAAGGAAAGAAAATACATTTTCCCTATATTATTGTGTAATATAATGAGCTGCTAGACTGGAAGACCTTGCTATTGGAAATTGACTTTCGACGAGGGCGTAAACCAGTTCTGGAGAAGGCTTGTTATTGGAGTTTACTTCCGGCGAGGACATAATGAATTTCCGGGATTTCCTGTCACAAATACGCCTAATTACTTAGTTAGCAGCAGGAAATATGGGAGTTTATAAACTTTATAAAGACATTTTGCTATCATATGTGGTAGGTCACAGTGAGTTTGGAGATATTTTAATGGATTCACCTATAACATTAGAATTCTCAAAAACAACTAGCTTTTTGACTACTTTCACTGCTAAAAATAAATATTGTGCATGTATAAGATGCCAAATATGAAACAAATGGCGTGTATATTAACTTCTGAGGCCCATCATTGACCGAGCGATAAAAGTAGATGAACACTGGTAGTTTCGGTCTGAGGCTTGGGATCTCACGAACGGGCTGGCTGCATTAGCGTTTCCATGGCTTTACTCATGTGTAACGTGTATACGAGCCAGTTCCCTTAGAAAATCCTCCACGAAGGCATTCCTCTCCCTAGCCATCGAGGCTTTGTCATAGTCTCATAAAACCAAACCGTTTATCTCTTATTGCACTCCACCTTCCTAACTCGGACACATTGAACTAACTTACTTCCTCTCACCCGAGTATATACAGTCAGTTTTTTTTTTTCAGTATGCAACAGGATATATCCGTTAATATATTGTAATATAGAGAATTGAAAAGACATTGAAATAAAGAATTACAAAGAAAAGAAATGAAAATCTGAAAGGATTTAGAATTTAAAGTCACACTTAATGATTTGCAAAAGTTTTTTATTCTCTCGATGAACATCGCAGGTTACCAATTCGCTGTTGAATTCACTCCTGCTAACAGAATCTTTTTTGTCTTTTTAGCTTAAGCATCGTTTCTTCGTAATTACTCTACATAAAGTTCAATAGCAAACTCACAAAAATTTTAAAAAACAGCATATCTTTAATAATCCCGACAGAGTGTTAGAAGTTTGCTGTACAGTTTTTTATATTTTGTATATTATTTTTTTGAAAACCAGTCGCTTGAGCGACCAGCCGCCTAAAAGTTATTAATAAAAAGAAAAACGTACATAATGATTTTAATGGACTCAGCTGGTGTCGTTTCAAGAAAATATTTAATTTTTCTAATTAGACATCTAATTGCTTAAATGTATTTTGATTTAAATCAATAAGATTAAAAAGCGGAAAAGGTATTTTTAACAACTGCGTTTATTACTTTTCAATCACTTAGTTTGCTCCTCAGTAACAGAAAGATTAAATTCGAAAATTAAATATTTTGCGCTTTACTAAATGGCAACACGCTGGAGATAATAAGTATTCAATTTTAAAGCAGTGGCAACACATTACTTTCAAATAGCCAGATTTGTGGACAAAAACAGAAAGATAAATATCTTACATTTTTGCTGAATGGAAGCAGTCTGATGCGCTGGAGATGAAAATGTTTTAATTTCGAATAGTACTGTTACTTCTAGCTTTCCAATCGCTGGGTTTGTTGAAAAAAATTGTTAAATGTATACAAAATATGAAAGAAATAATAATAATAATTAAAAAAAAAAACTCTCAAAATTCAAAATTCTGGTTTCCAGGTCTCGTGCTCGGGTAGACGACCACATATATTAAAAATTAGGCAGCTCTAGGTGCCATCAATGCAGATTTTTCCTTACTTGATTTTTTTATGAAATAATATTTCACTGTGAAATTTGGTGGCAACAGTTTGAAAAGTGATTCGGACAGAAAAATGATACAGACAAAAAGGGCATTTTGAGACTGTAGGGTTCATTTAAATTTTCTAACCCTTTATTTTAAGTTAAATTACTTTCCTATCAGGTATCATGTCATTTTCCTGCCAGAATGCAAATTTCCAGCACGTGTGATATTCATATTAAGTAGAAAGAAGGAAGTATTTAAAAGAAGAGTTTGGGAGGTTGAAATCAGAGCGTGATTCGCCTGCTTGAACGCCACGTTGCTAACTTTGATTCTCTAGCGATTAGAATTCTGTGGTGTTGAGTTATCGGAGAAGCAAAATTTAAGCAAAAGTTTTAGGCAAAAGAAACAGAAAACATATTCGAGAAGTTACAAATAATTAGCACAAAATATACATGATATATTTCCAAACAAATGATACCTGAGCGCTGTTAAAACACGTAATTATCACTAACCTTCCTATGTCTAACCACACTCCGAATCGATAGAGTCATTCAAAATCTTTGTTAAACTAGGAATGATTTTTTGTTAACTTTAAATGGTTGACTGACCAAGCTATTTGGCGACTTAACTATCTTACTTGATGGGACTTCACTGTCAGTTGACAATTTTTATAATAATATATTTTGACTTCATTTGTCGGCTTTACTTGAAAAAATTCTTCTATAATATTTTGATTATAGTATTAACCGGATTGTTGATACAATCAGCAATTATTTTCCATGTTTCTATATACAAACGGGTGAGACATCGGCAATTCGATAGCAATATCTGAATGAAAATATTAATCGTGAAAAGATTAAACAGCGTCTGTTGTAACTGCAAATATATCTATATAAAACATAGTAATATAGCAATGTAATAATAGTAATGTAATTGCCAGTATATCTACATAAATGGATACTTTCAATAATTGTTTTCATTGTAATTTAAAAAAATGTAAGAATACTACCTCCAGATCGGTACAGTGGCTTCGGATGATATTTATAAGTGTATAGTATATGTGTGACATGGAGGCACTTAAAATACTGGTGAACCGGAAGTTCTGTCGAGTGGTTTGGAGAACAATGGATCGAAAACCAATTCCGTTCCTCGGGAAGATGTCCATCGAATTGGGCGGAGCTCCTCAGTTAGTGTGATTGGGATTGTACATGCACGACCAATTGTGCAAGTCTGGTGTCTCAGCCACTTCTGCCTGTACCGGAATATTTAATTTTGAGAATCTTAGAATACGATAAGCTAATTAAACACTTTGAATAGTATTGCATAAAACAATATAACATGAAACAAAAACAAACTGCTGAAGAAGCGCCTAAAAAATTTAATTTTTTAAAATTGAATATTTTTTGTTAGAATATTCCTCTTGAACAGTTGCCATTTTACCTAAATGATTCATTACCTAATTACGGAAAAGTAAAATAAGAACAACAAAATTTTTATCTAAATTAATTATTACCTAATTACTGAAAAGGAAATATAAAAAAGAACAATAATCTTTTTGTTCGCATTTATAAATTACTGAATTATGATTTGTTATAACGACTTTTCTTTTTCAGAATATTCCATTTATTCTCATTTTCGCATCATAATCGATAGAAGAAGGTAACGATGTAGCATTTAAAAGAGTTAATAATAGTTAACTTCTCTGATCTGAAAACTAATTTTAGAATCGTAATTTATAATTGTGCCAAATCTTTTAAAACTCTTAGCTAGATTCGTAAAGAGTCTTTTAAAGCGTTTCTGAAATGCTGTCAGTTCACTAGGAAGTAACAACCCATTTAAACATGGATGAGGGACATTTGACCAATTTGCTTAAAAAATCATAGTACGTTTTCATTTGAAATATTTAATATTATCCTGAAGATCCAGTCATTCGTTTACGATTGTATGAACAAAACAGAGATTGTAATCTTTGTGTATCTTTCCATAAAAACCACTTAGATGAAACTTAAACCTTTATAAAGGATTAGCGTGATTATTTTCTTAAATCATACTGATTTAGAAGTACGTATATCCATCAATAAATTTTATAATACATAATTTTACTTAAGATTTTAAAATATATAATTCATATACAGAATGCTTCACAGGGTATATAAAACGGAAACATTGAAAAACTTTTAAACGGAAAAAGGCTTTTATTTCAATTAGCGTGATTATTTTCTTAAATCACACTTAGTATTAGAAGTACATCCATCAATATATTTTATAATATCCAGTTAGAAGTATATCCATCAATATATTTTATAATACATAATTTTACTTAAGATTTTAAAATATATAACTCATATACAGAGTGCTTCACATGGTATAGAAAACGAAAACATTAAAAAACTTTTAAACGGAAAAAGACTATTTCAAATTTTCAAGATATAAGATGAAAGCAAAAGAAACTAAAGATGAGTTGCTCAAAAATTTTGCCATCTGAGAAGACAATAAAAGAAATCTCTGCTCGAAATTCGAGATATCCTATTTAAACTGGTCTCTTGGAATCTACTTATCGCACTTGCTGTCATGTTTTCAGCTCTTCTATGGTTTTTGGTCGATCTTTAACATAACCCTAGAAGAAAAGAAGTGCAGTTGTAATAAATCAAGCGGTCCAAAAATGTCCATCGCCAAAGCAATTTGAGAAGCCCCTTGCGATGGCATGATTGTCATAGAAAATCTGAGCAAATCCAAGACGTCTCTTGTTGAATGTGGAGATGCTCCATATTGCTGAAACTATGTGTCATGAATCCAGTTTTCGTGGTAAGCATTAAGAACGAACCTCGTTCTCAAAGAGTTAAGACAGCGTTCAGAATTCACTGTCTGGACACAAAAATACAGACCCAAAATGCCATCAGACCCAAAACGACGCAAAACTGTGACATTTTGTGGATGAGCAGGCTTGGCAGCGACAAATTTTGACTTTTCGCTGCCCCAAATCCGATAATTTTGACGACTTCCATCCAACCAGAAGTGTGCCTTATCGGAAGTCAAGCTATTGAGACAAATATCGTTTTAGTGTTGATGGTTCTTTCTTTACTGTTTTGACTATGTTGTTGTTGTCAGTGGTGATGTTTACAGCCTTTTGTTTGGTCTAAGCATAATGCGAGATGTCCACTAAATCAGCTTGCCATTGGCTTTCTTTACTGTAAACTGTGAAGCGATTCGTGGGAAATCGGTGGCGAAGGGGCTTGTGAAGCGTGTAAGCATCTACACCTTTCAACCATTTCTTGATCGCTGTCTTCGATATTTTGCCTTAAGCAGCACGATAAAAAGGCATCCAAACCTCCATAGCTTGCGACTTGTTCCGAATCTTGATACGTTTTCTTCATTGCAGCAGGAAATACGATTATTCGAAACGGTGACACGAAAATGCCTCATTTCTATATAGTTTCATTTAAACGCAGAGTCATATATGCAACATTGTTCAGAAGAAATGTGAAATCAATAGGCAGTTTATCACCTCCGGTAAAATATATATGAACGGTAAAATGAAACATATGAGTATGTAAAAGCACAATATGAACGTAACTTCCTGAGGCGTGGACACAATGACAAATGGAATCAGTGGTTTAATACATCTATTTTATACCTTCGTATGTTAAAATGAATTATATCCCATCAGGTCAGTGGTCAAAAGATTAAATTACTACTGATCTCAGGAGATATTTTCACTCCGAGTTCAAATCGCGGTCACGAAAAAGTAATATCCGATATTCACTTATTCAAACTAAAATGTTAGCACTACCGAAGACACTAAAATTAAAGCAGTATAAATTAAAATTATAGTAATAAGTATTCATATTTTAGGATGACTAATATTAGAAATGATTATGTATGTGTGTGTATGTGAAACTAAATGATGAAATTTATTGTTCGCATTATTTGTAACAGTAATTTCTTTACAGAAAAGGACACTGTCGCTTTGTCATAGTAACCCACGGTTGTTGTCATGTCTGCATTTGCCGTTACCCCTGTACGGTTGCCACTCGATCAAACCTAAACTTTCAGCGTTGCCTAATCTAATAGCATAGCAGCAGCCTGCGAACTCTTCCACAATCTTTACCCTTTCCGGTGATACTATGCATGACGTAGCCTCCCTTCCGCAAACGTCACTGACCACGCCCACACCCCACACCCCAACGCACGCCGCGTGCAGGTGAACTCTCATATTTTATCTACTATTATATTTTGCAGGTTCCTAATTGCCAAATTTGGGCATGCAGACTTTACTGCCAGGGCAGTGTCGTCTGCATAACACCCGAGGAAGCAATTGTAGTCTAAGTTCACCTTAGGCAGGTCTGCTACATAAAACAACCAGAGTATAGGCTCAAGGATACTACCTTGGGGAACCCCGGCTCTAATTCTTTTAAAGTCAGAACAGTGTTTTCCTATGGAGAAAAAGAATTTTCGTCCGTACGGAAAGGAGTTAGTAATCCTGATGAGAGCACAGGAGAGACCAGTACTCATGAGCTTGAAAATAAGCCTCTCATGCCAGACTCGATCGAAGGCTTTTGCCACGTCCAGCATGAGTAAGGCGATATTTTGACGGTTGTGTAAAGAGCTTCCAAATTACTCAGAAAGCCTCACAGGCTGCTTACTCATAGAGAATGCGCTACGAAACTCGAATTATTCGACTTGTAGCTTATCCAGATTGATCTAGTTTGGAACAGAATTAGAGCATTGGTAAAAAAGAGTGTTGGCAGATTTTAACTCCCGTTTTATTTTGCTCTATTCCTCATTAAAGAATTAAAAAAAATAATGATATTAGTTTTTGTTTAATCAATTTCGGTAAAATACATAAAAGCTGTCTGCCTAAGAGTCTGCTAATATTTGCACTTCACATGAGGAAAGCTATGGAAATGTCCAATCAAAAAAGGTAATTAGAATATCATCAAATGATATATGTTTTAATAGCACGTGGATGTTAATTGTATCATAAATGATTAGAACGTCTAACAGGTGATTAAAAAAGTATGTGGTTCGAATACCGGTGAAAGCAAATTTGATTTTCAAAAACATTCCTTCATAAAAAGATAGATTTATCTCTGCAGTGGTACTCGAACTAAAGTGCATAGTCTCCCAGTCGCTATTCAAGTGCGAGAGAATGCATAGAAATTTTGCATTCCCCCGTACTGTCGTGGTGTAAGTGGTTAATACAGGGCTTCTAAATGTTTTCTTATATTGGCCCCTTTTAAAACAACAGTTTTCTTCATCGACCACCATATAATTTTCTGTATAATATGTAGCATAATCGTACTATAAATAATGAGATACATTCCGATGACCTCAGAGATCACGTGACTTATGTATAGCTAATGTAAACAAATAAGTTCATTCCTCTTCTCTTGTGGAATGTATCGCATTGCATTTAAATAACAGTTCACCTAAGAAAACAAACAAAAGTTTTGAAAAAAAAAATGGCTTATTCGATTTATATTATATTATTTTATATATATATATTTAATTTTACAAATATAAATACATTTTCAGAAACAAAATCACAGATTCTAATTACCCGAGAGATTGATTTTAAGTAATGTGATGGGTGAACTTGATATTTTGATGTTTTTTTTTTATATTTAGTGTAAAATTGCTTAACTTAGTTCTTCAATTATCTCGCTCAAAAATATTCAACCCATTTCTTGTTTTCCGTAGTAAATTATTGACTTGATTAAACCCTGCTTCTACTAGATCAATAATGTTGGTTCTGTAATAACTTTTACTTTGGGATATTTTTCTCGGATGACTTTTAAATTCCGAAACGTAGCTTCCCCATATGTTTTTAAAAATATTTTACTTTGTATGATATAGCTTATATTAATGAACAATTAATTAATAATTTTTTAATTAGTTTTTAAATCAATGTTAGCTTGATTATTCTGAGTAATTCTCGGTGCACATTAATTCTCGGCTATTAAGTTCTAGTCGACCTCTTGATCACCATTGACACCTTTAAAATTTCATCGACATCCAGTCGGTCAGTAACCCCGCTGTGAACCCATAGGTTAGTTCTTCCAGACTGCAATCGAATTGCTGCTAGGGCATAATTGATTTTTCATGGGTCTTTCAATGAAAGATCTAGTAGTTCTTAAAAGCAAAAAAAAGTTTAGAATGCCTACCTTTATTAGCTTTTCTTATAGCTGTTTAAAAAATCATAAACATATTTGTATATCATAACAAATTTGTACTAAAAGAAACAAATTCCAAAGATTATGTGGTTTATTTTAAATGCAAATCAGCCTCTATAAAACACCTTTTAATCGAAATCTGTTTCTAAATTATATAATAAATATACTCTTTAATATTTATAACATGAAATTTAAGTTTATTTTATTAAAATATTTTTCTCTTCATCTATTTCTTTTTCTGCGCAGGAAACATTAAAAATTCTCAGTCTGGAGTAAAATCATGTAGAATGTGTTTTTAATGAAAACAATCAAATCATATATTAATGAGCTATAAAGTGATATACAGGGTATCTCAAAAGATCGCTGCCAAACTTGACATGCTGGTTTGTCATACCATGACAAAAAAGATTTACCTAGGAACTTGTATCCGAAAACACGAACGGCGACCGCTAGAGAGCAATGTTGGTAGGCTTTGGGAGAATGAGAAGTGTGATCATTTCAGGTGAGAACTTTACATGGAAAAGATAAATCGGTCTACTAACTCAGTTCTTTATGGACATTTTATGTGGAAAGAGTGTATACTCCGAAACATCTAGTTTCAGCCTGATGGAGCACCTGCACATTTCAGCGGGAATACCTCCATAGGACATATCCTGATCGCTGGAATGGCAGAGTCGGAGCAGTCGCATAGCCACCGCGATCCTCCGATCTGACTCTCCTGGATTTATGCCTGTGGAGATATCATTATATACAGAATATTGCTCTTGATTGAAATCCATTAGACACCCAAAGCTGAAAAATGACTCCTTTATTTTCATTAAGAAATAAGAACGGAAATATGTTTTTCATCAAAAATTTCAGAAAATGGAAATTTATTATTTGTTTACTACAGTTATTCTTAACACAAGCAAAATAGCATTTTTCCGGCATTGAGTGTCTATTAAATTTACAACTTCTTGTACGATATATTCAGGTAAATGTCATAGACTTAAATAAAAAATCAAATTTAATAATTTAGTTTTTCATGCAAAGTACAAATAATAAGAGGGGAGGGAATAAAAAGGAGAATTGGCTTAATGTTAGTTTTTTATTTTGCCCTTTACGTATTAATCTCGTATTTATTTTATTCTAGCGGAAACGTTGTACCTGCCTGTATGAAACTAAATCGTTTACTAACAGACATTTAGTTTCTGGAAGATCTTGAAGATAGCTGTATATATTACAGACATAGTTGCATAAATTGAGCATTTTCAAGGTCGTTTCTTTTAAAACGCTTATGAAAGTCATTGTAGGATAATGGATTTAACGACCAGTTTGATAAATTAATGCGATTAGATGTCGAAAGTTAAAATATTGAAATTGAAATTTTAGTAAAACATTCTTTGGGAATTTAGATATGGTGCTGCCATCTGTCGGCGAGTGAAGGAAAATGTCTTTACGCTCCATTTACGACACATCATTTTCATTTAAAAAATTTTCAGGAACTTCAACAAAGAAAACCTATGTAATTGCTTTAAATAGCTTTCTGCTTGAATCCGTGATCGTATAGTGGTTAGTACATTGCGTTGGGGCCGCAATAACCCAGGTTCGAATCCTGGTCACGGCATGTGTATCATTTTAAATAAATTTGTAAGAATGATATTTTAAATTTAAGCGAGTAAATATTTAAGTTTTTCAAGTTTAGAAAATTCTAAATGATATAACACAAGCAGTGAAGGAAATACGAATTAAATTTTTTTGTTTGAAAATAAGTTTATAAATTCCATTTTTTAAAAAAAGTTTATTTAATTTTTTTAAGCAAATATGCTGTTTTCTTTATTATTATGAGTTTCTCATTCCTTCCGAGAAATATTAATAAGAGTTAATAATTTCTTCCGAATTTTTGGGTAAGAGAAATATTGAATTTTAATGTAACAAAACCATTTAAAGTGTGCTTTCATGTCATATTTAATGCATGGCAAATTATTAACATACAAACATTCTGACACAGTTCAAAATGGACAGTTTTGAAATATTATACAACATTTAATTCTTATCACTTTCATAAATAATTTTCATAATTAATTTCATAATTAATTTTTTGAAATTTTAGTTAAAAGACGAACTTCAGAAGTAAAGTTTCTCTGACTCTGATGAGCGTATTTAACACATTTAGATAAAATATTTGCCTTAAATCATATTTTTAGTAAACTCTTTATTAAAAAAAAATAATCTATGTGTTTATACTCTGTGGTTTCTTGTATTTGTCCCAGTTTTAGATTTATAAGGTTATACGTAGTTTGCCTAAATTTAAATACTAGTTTAAAATTCTAAGACTGCCTTACGAATTACTGTCCCGTGTTTATTTTTTAATTACAGAACATTAAACTGATAATGTGAAAACAGGTAAGGGTTTTTTTAAATATGAGCTTCAAGTGTAGAACTAAAATATTTAAAAAAATTCACTTCTGCTTCTTTCGGGATTGAGAGATAACAATGATTAAAATATTTACTATTTATAATTTAAGCTTAAAACTTAACAGCCTGGCTTTGTTAATCCATAATTACTAACTTACTTTTCAACCACAAACAAATTCATCACTTTAATTGGCAACAGTTCTGAAGGCAGATAGTAATACAGGAGTTTCGCCACGGAAGATTTACGTTGACTGTCCTCTCTCCTAAAATTTTCTCGTTCCTTATTTAAAATTTATTTGCATATTTTAATGGAGTAAACGAAGTAGCAGAATTCCAGAACAGATCCTAACACGAAAACGAGTCATTTTATTAAAATAAAAATTAAGTTATATAGAGACAAATTTTGTGAAGTTTGTCTCGAGAAACAAATTCAATAAAATATAGAAGTGGAAATGTTTTACCTTGTAGAAGAAAACAAGTCATCATAGGCAGGTGCTAAAAACTGTGCCACTTGGTGTCCGCCGATAACATCGCGGCAAAAACATCGCGGACGAAAACGTCGCGGAGAAAACAACGCAAGGCGAAAACGTCGTGCTACAAAACATCGTGGGAGAAAACATCGCAAAGAGAAAACATCGCAGTTCTAAAACATCGTGGTACAAAACATCGTCGTCGAAAATAAAGCGGTTCAAAAACTTCGCAGTTTAAAAACATCGTGGTACAAAACATCGTCGTCGAAAATAAAGCGGTTCAAAAACTTCGCAGTTTAAAAACATTGTCGTCGAAAATATCGTGGTAAAAAATAAAGTATCTACAAATCATCGCATGACGATAACATCGCAGACATGCTTTTTTCAGGCTTTAATAACTGTAAATGGATATTCCCATAATGATTTGTGAGCGCAAGATGTAAAGAAGGATAATTTTTACTTTCATATTTTTTATTAAATATTAAATTTTTGCTGAGGAAATAAGAACGAAACTTAAGCATAGAAAATTAATGCAACTTATAGCACTTAATAGAATTTTAAACCGACATAGTTAACTAACAAAGACCATTAATAAATCATTTTTTATAAAGTTTTTACAGGTAATTTTTCATAAAAAGTATAATTTATTAAGTTGCATTTAATTTTCTATGCTTAAGTTTCCTTCTTATTTTTTCAGCAAAAATTTATTAGTTAATAAAAAAATGTGAAAGGAAAAATTATCCTTCCTTACATCACTTTCGCTCACAAATCATTATGGGAATATCCATTTACAGTTATTAAAGCCTGAAAAAAGCATGTCTGCGATGTTATCGTCATGCGATGATTTGTAGATACTTTATTTTTTACCACGATATTTTCGACGGCGATGATTTTAAACTGCGAAGTTTTTGAACCGCTTTATTTTCGACGACGATGTTTTGTACCACGATGTTTTAGAGCTGCGATGTTTTCTCCCACGATGTTTTGTAGCACGACGTTTTCGCCTTGCGTTGTTTTCTCCGCGACGTTTTCGCCCGCGATGTTTTCGGCTGTAACCGTGCCACTTAGGGGGTTAAGGAACCTGGAGGCGGCAGGATTTCACAAAGTTAAAACACTTTCGAAATATGTGATTTCCCCTTACTTCTGTTATTAATATTCGAGTTCACTGTAACCTTACCTACAATCGACGTGTTTTGATCTTTTGAAATCTATTTATTTTTTCGTCCCCTTCTGCTTCGTTCCTCTGGTGTCCCTCTTGGGTACTGCGGTCAAGATTCATTTATGTGAGGTGCCCCTGGGATTTTACAATGAACATTCAGTTATCGTCAGATATCAATTCGGTAACCGTTAGATATTGTAATGTTAATGTTACTACCCATTTTTGTTGGAATTTTGATTTCTTTTACAGAAATAATATCGTGATAGTTACCAGCAGTTTATCCACGACGATTTCCTTTTATTATGTTCTAATTGCAACTTTGTTCTTCAGAAATTAAATTACTCGAAAAATTTGCTCTTCTTTATTTTTTTAACGACAGAAGTAATTATACGTGAAAAGGGGCAAAATACCTCAAAAAACAAGGTATACCTAATGAAAATTAAATTTAGAGTAAAAAGCATTCAAATAAACAGAATTTTTCAACGTGGTAGTAATCAGACAGTTATTCATGTACTGTGTCTTAAAACTGTAGTCGGAGAACGTAGCATTTTCAGATTGCGTTTAGGTAAGAAAAAAGATATTGTATTTCCATTTATTATTTTATATTTATAAGACAAAAAATGAAAAACCTACATTTTCAACTTAAACAAAAACTGTCTTTAATTTTTTTAACAATGCTCCAATAAACAATTTAAAAAAAAATTAAAAAAAAAAAATCTGAAATGTTTCAGATTTTAAATTACGTTCAAAGGGGCGTTTTTTAACATTTTGTGTGTTACCTTTCTTTATTAAATATCATGTTCCTCGCACTTAAACCATAAGATCCAGTGCAACAGCAATATCGCAAAATAGTTTTAAAACGAGCATATCTTTAGAATTTCCGATACAGAGACTCACGCGCTGGAGATAAAAATGTTTTTTCTGCACAACGTTGCCATTGCTCGCTTTGAAATCCTTGAGTTTGTTAATCAAAAATTCGTCAAAGTTTTAAAAAATAGGAAATCGATCATAAAACAAATTTCAAATTTCAAATTTGGTCTTCCACATGCTCATATTCGTTGGAGGATTACGTTATTCAAAATTCGATGACTCTATGTACCGTTATTTTATGACAATGTGAGAAATATACATACATTTACGCAGATTTTCATTATTTAATTTCTTCAAATATAATTCAGGACTCTAACATTTTATGGCAACAGTTTGAAAAGTGAACCGACATTTATCCGTCCGACGCAAAATGCCAAAACGAAACTAATAGTCCTTCGGGATTCAAATCCCTTTGGACTAATAATAACTAATCCTTTTTAACATTTTGGCATTTTATTGTTATAAAAATTTTAAATAAATATCTTGTATTTCTGTGCATTAAATAATTTTTTTTTTCTCGATCAAATAAAAATTTCTTCATCAAGCAAATTTTTTTTTGTTTCTTTAAAATAAAAATTTCTTTTGATAATTAATATGAAATTAGCACTGAGGGTGCAATGTGTCAGTTTTGTTAAAAACACTTCAGATTTCTTAAATAATAAAACGCGCAAACACAACATCTTATTGAAGACGTGATCGTGTAATGAGTCAAACCCTGTAGTAAGAAATAAGTTAGTATTCAGAAGAAAATTTTGATAGCGATTGTGAACGCTACTTGGTTTGCGAAGAATCAAAAATTCATGAAGGTCTAAACATACAGGTACACTTCGAAAAAAAAGGGGGGAGACAGTTCTGTATCTCCCATTCCACTGGGCAGATTGATGAAAGAAATAACATACCATTTTTTTTTTCATATTTCGATTCTACGACTCAAATTACGCCAAACTACTAAGTTTTGTAAACATCACTCGAGTAGTTTTTAAAAAATTAGCTCTCAAAATTTTAGCTCCTCAATGTTAATTGAGTTTGGTATATATTTATTAATCTTTCTTTTTTTTTTTATTAAGCTTATTTGATTCTTCCTTTCACATTTCGAAATTCAGTTTCATTCCAAAAAAAATTCACTCATTTTTTTTTGTGATTTTTAAAATTTGTGTTTTTAAATAATTTTTATAAATTTTTCGAAAAAATTTTGAATTATAATCTACAAAATTTTTACCATAATCTTAACGGCTCACCAGCGGCCGAGTGGTAACGTCGCTGAACACTGGTAGTTCGGTCCGAGGTTCGAATCCCGCGAACGGGCTGGCTGCATGGGCGTTTTCGTGGTTTTCCCCATGTGTAATGTGTATACGAGCCAGTTTTCCTTAGAAAGTCCTCCACGAAGGCATCCCTCCCTTAAGGCAGATAGCCCTCGAGTGCTTTGCTGTAATCTAATAAAACCAAACCAAACCATAATCTTAACGTAGACGTATTTCTAAACACACCTGCAAAAATTATGGTTTTTTATTCAAAATTTCCGAAGATATACGTGGATTTATATATTGGCGCATTTTGAAATTTGGCATATTTGTTGAAAGCGATAAAACATCAAATGTGGTTTAGACACTTTGCTAAAATAATTCGAAAATAGGAACGATGTGACTTTTTTCCCGCTCATGCACAATGTAAAATGGTAGGAACGAGCTGCATTTTTTTCCTCTCCGGCATAATGGAAGGGAAAGGAAATATATTGCCATATATTAAGAAGTTCGCCAACTGAATTATTCTTTGCGCAAACTGAAAAAATTCGCCGAGATAAATTTTTGAATTTTTCCGTAAATTTCGCACCAAATTTTACAAAATTTAATAACTAATGCAAAATTTAATAATTTGAGTCGTAGAATCGAAATCTGGGAAAAAATAGGTATGTTATTTCAGAAAAAGTCCCATTCTGTGTCAAAGTACCTATGTTAAAACAATGCTGTATATAAATCTAATACATATCCTAAGTCGCGCTTTCGAGATATGAAAAACGCGATTTGAATTTTGTCAATCGGCCCAGTAGAACGGGAGATATAGAACTGTCCCAATCGTTTTTTTCAGTGTACATGTGCAAGTGGACGAGATACCAAGATCCCGCTATGATTGGTTCCGGTGTAGTCTCACTGCCCTATCTGTTCAGTTTGGTACGAATTTCGAAGGAGAACAATTCCGAGACCGGTACGAGGTCTTCACCGCCTCTTCTCCTACCACCGGCCTTTCGAGAGGCCAATTGGCTCACAGTCTGTTTTGAATACCTTCTTTCCGCACAAACATTATACACTTCAAATATCCATGCCTTCCTCGGGATTTAATCCCGGGGTCATTCGTGCACTAGCAACTTCTCGTTATTTTTTCACGCAGGTCATGATTTCAAATTACACGTATTTGCAAAATTGGTAGAATACCATCCAACTCTGGAATACCATTCAAAAGGCTTCAATATTCATATTAGGTAAGAGCATGTGACTGATTATAGTGTATATATTTTTTACGAAAGTGCATTTATTTATTCAAGAATGATTTACTGTTCTCAATGGTGTATTTAGGTTTCCACATTGTGTTTGAAAAATTCAATTCGTATCTTTCAAGCCCATCAAGTTCACGTTTGAGTTACACTCGTTCATAGTGTTTACAATTTCCACGGTGGCACGGCTATGAGTGTCAAGGTTTTATTTCCCTCATTCAATGCAGCTCACTGCCACTAAAGGTGTCATTGTAAAATTTTCCTCTCATTTCTGTTCACCAGCTTCCATTACCAGCTCGAATAGCTATCATTCTATCGCCATTTATGCTTTTTTCATATTGAACCGCCAGAGGCCAAGAGCATCGCAAGTTAAAATTGTAGTGGTTGCGCTTTTGAATCAACCGCCTTCTGAATAATCAATCCATCGTAGACTTCTGAATCATCATTCACGAGTCGGAAGATAAAAATATAGTGCTGCCATCTGTCGGTGAGGCTTCTAAAAGAGAAATTTTATTTTAACGTTCTAGTTGCTCTTGAAGGCATCTTCCCCCCCCCTTTCAGATGCAATTTTCAAGAAAATACTTCCCAAATCAAAGTGTTGCCCTTCATTTCCTTTCTGTTCTGAGATTCTATAATTTACAATATTTCTGCGTTACGACTTTAAAAGTATGTTTGTGGTGCTGCCATCTAGTGGCGTTTCATAGAAAGTTTATCACGCTCCATTTGCAGCATAAAACATTTATTAAAAGAAGATTTGAAAACTTTTCCGAAAAGAAATGCCTTTAATCCCATTAAAGTAGCTCTTTCTCGAAGCCGTGATCGTATAGTGGTTAGTACATTGCGTTGTGGCCGCAATAACCCAGGTTCGAATCCTGGTCACGGCAGATCGTATATTTTCAGAAATTTTTAGTAACACACAAATCGGTTCTCGATGTTGCTACCCAATTTTGTTTTTGTTATTTTCTACTGTAAAAATGAACATCTTTTAAATTAAGTTTGCGCACAAGCAGAAAATAAACTAAATGCGAGAGACGAAAAATTCTTGCAGCCGTAAAAATAGTATATTACCTGAAAGCTCTTTAAGCTGACAAAAACTAAGTTGAAATTTGAAATATTGTTGTGAAAAATTTAAGGCAAAAGTTTTCAAAAGAATGTTAAAGTCAAACATTTTTCGCTTAAGTTTGGATATTATCTCCTTTTCCTTATTATAAAATGTTTTATTATTTTTTGGGAATTTCTGAAAATTTAATTATAAATTACTATTAACCGCACACAAAAATTTTGTGCCGAATATAAGAACACGTTATAAACGAATATACGAATCCATACTAAAATTGAAAGAAACTCATTCTCTGGATACATTAAAGAAAGAGAAACAATTTCATTGCTGGACTGAAAAGCTAGGAGGGCGGGGGAAATACATGTGAAATAGGATATCTAATTTAGATATTCTAATTCTAGCTTTTATGTACACTATTGCTTGTATCAAAAATAAAATCTAATGGCAGTAATGAAATTTTATAATAGCATAGAGATTATAATCCTCTTTCTTAAATGATTCCAAACGGTGTTGACCTTCGCTTGCAAACTGTAATTTACTGTAATATTTTGATTTTAGTTTCATTAAGGAAGTAAACATTAGATGTTACAGTTTCCGATGCTGAATTCTTTTTCTTTTAGTCCAGAGGGGCACTTTGTCTTGAAGGACTATTAATTTCGTTTTGGGAAACTTTAAAAGTTACTATTAATTTCGTTTTGGGAAACTTTAAAAGTAACTATTAATTTCGTTTTGGGAAACTTTGAAAGTTACTATTAATTTCGTTTTGGGAAACTTTAAAAGTTACTATTAATTTTGTTTAAAAGTTATTATTAATTTCGTTTTGGGAAACTTTAATTTTTTCAACGCTTTTTTTGCGTTGAAAACTTTAAAAGGCTGTACCACTTTTCAAATCGTTGCCACCATATATTATCGCCCTGTCTTATATTTAAAGAAATTAAATAGAAATTAAAGAATCTGCATAAATGCATCCGCATGCATGTATGTTTCTAGCACTGAGATAAAACAACGGTACCCACAGCCATCAAAATTTAAATAACGTAATCTTCCATAGAATATGTAGCCCTAATTTGGAATTTGTTTTATTATCGATTTCATATTTTGTAACACTTCAAAGAATTTTTGATTAAAAAACTAAACGATTTCAAAGCGAGCAATGGCAACACTGTACGAAAAAAAATCATTCTTATCTCCAACGCGCGAGACTGTATCGAAAATTCTAAAGATATGCTCATTTTAAAATTAACTTGCGATACTGCTGTTGAACTAAATTTTATGGTTCGAGTACGTAGAACATGATATTAAATAAATAAAGTTAACTCACAAAACGTTAAAAAAACGCCCCTTTGGACGTAATTTAAAATCTGAAACTTTTCAGGTTTTTTAGTCCAAAGGGATTTGAATCCCGAAGGACTATTAGTTTCGTTTTGGCATTTTGCGTCGGACTCATAAATGTCGGTTCACTTTTCAAACTGTTGCCACAAAATGTTAGCCCTGCATTATATTTGAAGAAATTAAATAATGAAAAATCTGCATAAATGTATGTATATTTCTCGTATTGTGATAAAACAACGGTACATAGAGTCATTGAATTTTGAATAACGTAATCCTCCAACGAATATGAGCATGTGGAAGACCAAATTTGAAATTTGAAATTTGTTTTATGATCGATTTCCTATTTTTTAAAACTTTGACGAATTTTTGATTAACAAACTCAAGGATTTCAAAGCGAGCAATGGCAACGTTGTGCAGAAAAAACATTTTTATCTCCAGCACGTGAGTCTCTGTATCGGAAATTCTAAAGATATGCTCGTTTTAAAACTATTTTGCGATATTGCTGTTGCACTGGATCTTATGGTTTAAGTGCGAGAAACATGATATTTAATAAAGAAAGGTAACACACAAAATGTTAAAAAACGCCCCTTTGGACGTAACTTAAAATCTGAAACTTTTCAGGTGTTTTTGTCTTTTTTATTTAATTAAGCTCTAATTTAATTTAATAGTAAATATTTAGTTTTATTAGTTGGAAGCAAGAAGTATAATTTCAGTTTTTTCTTCTGTAATAAAATACTTCGGGAGCTAACAGATAACCCATGTTTCCTGGTTTCTGAGTTGACAAATAATCCAGCTGTGAATCCGCGTTGCGAGAAGAGGTATTTTACCTAAAATGTAGAAATATGGAATCGAAATTTGCTAAGACTGGTGTTATATATTTTTGTTCTCACGATTTTCTCTTGCAGAAATTTATGAAAATATATAAATTCTGAAAAAAGTCCAATAATGATATAAATTTATTATCCAAAATTATCTAAGATAAAAAAGGTACACTTAAATACGAAAAAATAACTTGAATGTAATAAAAGCAAAATCTTTCAAGCAAAATTCAAGATCGGACCCCTTCATTTATGTTCATTTCCAAAGACTTTCCATTTCCATTAATGAACTTTTAAGTACTTTATTATTTTTAGAGCATTTTGTAAAACACAGAGCTATATTTCAGTGTATTACTATGAATATTACAATCTACTCTTTTTGGAATCTTTCGTTTCTTTTAAAGAAACAGTCATATGATGATTACCTGCAGTTTATCAACGACTACTTTCTATTTTTTATGTTCTAACTGTAACCGCGGTCTTCGGAAATTAAATTACTTGTATAATTTTTCCCGCTCGATTTTCGGACGATGAAAGTAGTTAAAGAAAAGGGAGTAAAATGCCTCTCCCAAAACTGAAAGCTTTCAGATTTTATATGACGCCCAAAGGGGCGTTTTTTTTTAACGTTTTGCGTGTTATCTTTATTTATTATATATGTTCTTCGCATTTAAACCGTAAAATTCAATTCAACAGCAATATCACAAAATAGTTAAAAGAGCAGAACTTTAGAATTTCCAATACACAGTATAAAAAATATTCCAGTTTCCAAATTTGGACTTGCAGATACCCATATTCGGGTGGAGACGTACGTTATTCGAAATCTGATGGCACTAGATACCGTTGTTTCATCACAATGCAAGAAACATACATACATTTATGCAAATTCTTCATTATTTAATTTCTTGAAATTAATACAGGGCTCTAATATTTGGTGGCAACAATCGCCGTTTATAGTGAAGCAACGCAAAATGATAAAACGAAATCAATAGCCCTTCTGGGCAAATAAATTACCCCTTTAGGCTTAAAAAAAAAAAAAAAAAATTACGGTATACCGATTAAAAGTAAAAGTAGTAGCATTCATATAGTTATTCACATACTGTTTTTAAAAATTGTAATCGTAGAATATGATTCTTTGAGATTCAGATTTCTTTAAAAAATTATATTCTATTTCCGTTTATTATTTCAGACTGCATTTCTATAACCAGAAAAAGAAACTGCAATTTCAGTTTAAAAACAAACTGTGCTTAAGAAGGCGTTTTACGAATATTTCTTTTCTTTATTAATTGCTTTTATATCAATTTTAAATGAATATCTTATGTGTCTGTGCATCAAATAAAAATTTCTCTTCTGGAAAAATTTTAAAAATACTAAAAAAAAAAAAAAAAAAAAAAATCTGAAATGTTTCAGATTTTAAATTACGTCCAAAGGGGCGTTTTTTAACATTTTGTGTGTTACCTTTCTTTATTAAATATCATGTTCCTCGCACTTAAACCATAAGATCCAGTGCAACAGCAATATCGCAAAATAGTTTTAAAACGAGCATATCTTTAGAATTTCCGATACAGAGACTCACGCGCTGGAGATAAAAATGTTTTTTCTGAACAACGTTGCCATTGCTCGCTTTGAAATCCTTGAGTTTGTTAATCAAAAATTCGTCAAAGTTTTAAAAAATAGGAAATCGATCATAAAACAAATTTCAAATTTCAAATTTGGTCTTCCACATGCTCATATTCGTTGGAGGATTACGTTATTCAAAATTCGATGACTCTATGTACCGTTATTTTATGACAATGTGAGAAATATACATACATTTACGCAGATTTTCATTATTTAATTTCTTCAAATATAATGCAGGACTCTAACATTTTATGGCAACAGTTTGAAAAGTGAACCGACATTTATGAGTCCGACGCAAAATGCCAAAACGAAACTAATAGTCCTTCGGGATTCAAATCCCTTTGGACTAAAAAAAAGTGTTAATGATCTACTTGAAGAAGAGACAATTTTTTTTTTCTAAAATATGAGTAAGAAAATTATTTTAAACGAAAATAACAATTTCTATCGAAAAGGTAATGAAACGAATTATATGATTTAGAATTTCGTTATCTGGTTTAACATATTGCCAGGAAACAATCTAAGTTGCAATGCATTGACTTTTTTGTTTATTCAAAATTAAGGATATAAGGATTATGTTAATTTTATTAACAGTTAAATTTTAAGTTAAAGTTCCTTTTCTGACAAATTCTTAACTTCAACTTACCACTTCCGGCCAGAACGTAGTTTTGGAATCTTTCTGAATACATAATGAGGAAGAGTGGTATTTAACCGCGAAGTTCTTTGGTCTTAGCGAGAGAGAATCAGAGTTTCTGATTTACGCGCGTCTGCCTTTTGGCCACTCTCTCTCTCACTCAAAGCTGTTATTACGCTCGGCCGTACTCAGGCCCTTGATAAGCTTCGTAGTCAAATAGAGTTAAGGGGCCGACTAGTCCAAAATCTTCATTAGCTTCGGCTATATTTCTTTAGTTAATCTTAGTTTTAGTTTAATTTTTAGTATCTTAAGTCCAAAGCCAAGTGTCGGCTTTGATTGTACACTCCAAAACGGAGTTTTGTTAAATCTTATTGAAATAATAAAGGGTTAGTTACCCTTCTATCTTGTTGCTTCTTGTCACACGAACTGGAGCGATTATTCGCTATCTAGTTCTTAAGATTCGTCACTTTCTACAGTAACTGAGATTTACACTAGTGAGAATCTTACAAGGAATTAATGCACTGCTGCCATCGATTCATAATTAATACAAAATTTGCACTGCAGGTTACGGTTTATTTGAAAAAACGTTTTGTTTATTTGAAACGTTTTGTTAAAAACGTTTCAGATTTTTTGAAAAGAAAAACGTGCATCCATAGCTTATCGAAGACTTGATTGTGTAGAGTTAGACCCTACTGTAAGAAATAAGTTATCTTTCAGAATAAAATTTTGACAGCGTTTAAGAGCGCTACTTGGTTTTTCAAAGAAGCAGAGATTCATAAAATTCTAAATACACATATACAGGTAGAAGTGGCGGGACAACAGAGTTCCACCATTGGTCGTACCTGTATAGTCCCACCGCATTATGTGTCCCAGTTTTGAAGGAGAGCACCTCGGAGGATGATCCGAGAGTCTTTACTTCTTTTTTCTATTACCAGCCTTTCCAAAGAACTTGGGCTCACCGTGTATTTTGATTGCCTTTTGTAGGACAGACATTATACCCTTACAAATATCCAAGCCTTCTTAGGGGTTCGAGCATGGGGCCATCCATACACCAGTATCTAAAGATAAACGAAACTCAAGACTTTATCCTGACAAGATCTCATAATTTTTTCACACAGGTCACGAATTCAAATCATACCCATACTGATAAATTGGTAGATTATGATCCAACGGTCGAACATTCATTCAAACCACCTCGAATCATTCATCACAGTACCTCTTTTTTTTTTGCAGTAAAGTGGGAATGAATATAGTTTACATAATATTTACAAGAGTGCACCTAATTAATTAAAAATGATTTAGTATTCTCAAGTGTTGTGTATTTGCGCCATATTGCGCTTCTACCCATATTGCGCTTGAAAAATTCAGTTCATACATTTCAAGGCCTAAGTTTCCGTTTTACATTGTTTAAATGTAAGTTTCAAGCCGTAAATTTGAGTTTTACTGAAGCGTACATGTATGTTAGGATACATGTATGTTATATATACATGTATGTTAGGATTTATACTTTGCAGACTTACTGTGCATATCAGATTCTTATTTTGATCTTTTCATGCAGCTCACTGCCACCTAAGTTGTCAGTCTCTATATTAGCTCTCATTTCTACCCCCTAATTTCTATTACCAGCGCTCGAGCAGCTATCATTCTCTCCTCGTTTATCGACACTCTATGCTTCTTACATATTATTTGACAGACAGACAGACAGACAAAGTAGACAGATGTCTTGTTTTGCACCCGCTAAGTCTTTCTGCACCGATGGGCGAAAAATCAAGCATAGGTGCGAAGGAAAGGTATATAGAAAGAGGGGCAATTTCGTATTTGAGGAGAGTAAAAAGGAACTTCGTACATCTTGTACGAGTTCAAAAGGCCAGGAAGAAAAGATGGGACAAAATAAAATTTAAAATAAATGGCCCAAAAACAATAGAGGGAAAAAAAAAAAAAAAAAAAAGGGCTTATAGAAAGAAAAGGAAAAGAAGTAGAAAATATCCTAAATACGATTGTGTCCATGAGTGTAGTTAAAAGGAGAAGAAACTGTCTTCATTTACAATAAATAGTGTCTCACAGGTGTGTTTGTGTAGTGAGTGTGTTTGGTAATGGTGAATAGATGTGTTACTGGGGAAAAAACAAATATTGACGGTGTTAAAATGCTTCGTATCAAGGTATTTAGCATGGAATATAAAGTAATATGTACGCTTGCATCCTGAGATATCAACAAAGGTCATCAAACAAAAGTATATATTAATTTAACCAAAGTAACTTATGCTACTTTCATTCTCAACATTTTCGTACATTTTTCAAAAAACAGCAGCAGACTAACAACAGAGAACCATATACAATATATACAATACAAGACCACAACCGCACACACGCACACACACACACACACACACACACACAATATATATATATATATATATATATATATATATATGTGTGTGTAAATTACTGAGTATATGTATTAAAAACACAAATTAAACAGTATTTATTAATTTAACTATTATAATTTATTACAAGATTAATTATTTTACTATCATAATTTATTACTAGTTAAATAATGTTAGTATAACACAATGAGGCACACTGTTATTTATATAAGCTCATAGTTCTAAGAATTCATTTAAGGCGGTGAAGAATAAACCATCCCTTAAATATGGACATTTAACAGATAGCAAAGAACAGTATGAGAAAAAATCGGTGAGGTATAATATTATTTAAAGGCGAAACTATATTCAAGCGATCTAGAAAGAAATGAGAATCCAGAAGATCCGAGAGGGAAATAGCGCGATGCCCAAATTATCCCTCTCATCCCCAAATTTTCCCTCTCTCGAGATTCCTTAAGGGCTTTGTAAGTGTTGACAGACGTGAACTGATAACGCTGGCGTCTGTTTGGAGTTGATACACAGAGGAAGCCACAAGCAATGGCAATTTCAAGTATTTTTTAATGCTTTAAACTGATGAAAAATTAAGATTTATTGATTTAAATGCACTTATTTAAAGAAATTTGATTTAGTTTAGATGAAAGAAAAGTACTTATCTTAAAATTCCAGGCTTTTGGAGTATATCCTTACATTGTCCGCTGTTTTATTCTCGTCAACATCGGAGCCGAAATTCATTGGAATGATATAGGTGTTGTAGGGGAAAAAACATTTTTCAAAGAAATTTAATTGATAATCACCAAGAGGAAAGGAAATATTTTCACTTTTTTACGGAGCGCAGCGATCGTGCTGCCGCTTGCCTCGGTGATCGCAGACTCCACCACTTTAGGAGTGACAAAAGTTGTCCACATATTATTTGAACGTCAGTGGCTAAGAGCACACAGGTTAAAATCACAGTGGTTGTGCTTGTGGATCAATCCATCGTAGTGAACGAGTCGGAAGGTAGTGTAGTGCTGTCATCTATGGGTGAATTGCAATTTTAAAAAATCAACGCTTCAGTTGCTCTTAAAAGCACTTTTATCTTCTCTTTCAGATGCAGTTTCAAAGCAGACACTTCACAAATTGAAGTTTTGCTTTTCATTTCCCTTCCGTTCTGAGCTGTGACTGGATAGAGTTTAGTACATTGCGTTGTAGCCGCAATAACCCGGGTTCGAATCCTGGTCACGGCAGGTTAAATTTTTGGGAAACGTTTAAGAGTATGGAAATAGGTTCAGTGTTGCTAAGGAATTTTTAAAAAAATTCCTGCTGTTAAAACTAACATCTTTTAAATTAACTTTGCAAACAAACGGAAAATTAGGTGTACTAGATGGAACAATTTCATGAAACAATAAAATATTACCACCTGAAAGCTCTTTAAGCTGAGGAAACTTAAATAGAAATTCGAAATACTGTCGTGAATATAACTTAAAAAAATTAAAGTCAAACATTTTCCCGTTAAGTTTTGGAAATGTCTAATTTTCCTTTTGGAGCTTATAAAACGTTTTATTCCTTTTTCTGTACATTTCTGAAATCTGAATCATAATTTACTATTAATGGTACACAAAATTTTTGTATCAAATATACAAATATATTTCGAACATTTTTAATAGGTACACAGAGTAAACCTTAATGATGCAGCATCAATAAAATTTAAAACTTACCTTCACATTTGCTCATTAAGTGAGGAATTAGGAAATATTTCCCATATTAGTTTTGTACACATTTTTATTTGATTTAGTACATCCGCGTGTAGTATTCGAAATTTATGATATTTTGTGTGTTGTTCATATTAAAAGCTAAGTTTAGGACACTGGGTAAGCGTCATAGATGTACTACAGATATGATATGAGGAACGCAGTCTGACTCTCCTGGCAGACTTTACGTCGCCCTATGGCCGTTTTGCGGGCTGCGCCAGAGAAAGCTAGAAACAACACCTACAACAAACAGACATAAAGAACATAGCTAAAAAACTAAATTAAAATCCCTACTGCTACCTTATTATGATTAATCTTCTCCATCATTTTCCTGGCAAATGTTTTCAGTCTTTTGAAATCCTCTAAAATATCATACATATTAAAAACATCAATTTTCTTAAACTCGTTCCTGATATCAGTAAAATATTTACATGTTTCCACATAATCCCTCGCAATGCCCGGTTCTTTACAGATATTACAGAGGTCAGACTCTTGTAATTTAAACCTTTTAAAATAGAAAGGAAAACGGCCATGACCTGCAATGATTTGGTTAACGTCAATGTCTGAATAACATAAACCTTTTTAAGTCTGACAAATTTCATATAACCTTTATTTCGATCACTTTTCCCACTCCTCCCTCCATTTATCATAAACATAATTTTTCATAATAGCCACTGCTTTCCTTGTTGACCTTTGTACATCAATATTACGAGATGTACTACAGAATCGTCAGTAGAAGTAGTTATTTATTGTAACGGGAAGTAGTTATTTATTGAAATTTTTCTTCGTTCGTTTTGAGCAGACCACCTTTAAAAGCAGGGCCAAACGGATAAACCTGGTGAATAGAAAGAGTTCGCATCCGCTTTAAATTCCAGGGCAAAAGTTGACGGTATGAACATTTTCGCGCTTTATTTTGTATAACATGAATATGACCCATTTTCCTTTAGAAAGATATGATATAAAAGATATGATATGAGGCCATTCACGAAGGCTTCTTCGCTTAGACAGAGAGCTCTTGTGTATTTTAATGTATTCAAGAAATATAATCTAATCAAATTATTACAAATTCATCCACGAAATCATGCCTGACTTAGACAGGTCGTCTTAGTGTATTTTACGGCCATACATTAAGATGTAAGTTTCGGCCCTGTAGTAGAGGCAGAAAAATTTGAAATTACATGTCTTATTCGAATTATTCATAAAAGTAATATGGTTACCACCTTGTTTTGAAACACGTATCTTCATATCAAAATCTAATAACATAAAAAATGTTTTAACAATTTCAAGAATCAATCTCCTTAACATCATGAATCTTTTGGAGTTTTTATACACATAAATACGTTTTATTTGGATAGACTTACATGTAGAATGAGTAGTTTTCGATGTTCGAGTAAATCAAAATCCGAAAAGCTTAAACTAGAGGAACGTAGCTTAACTATTTTTAGCAGAGGAAAGAAGCTTAACTATTTTAGCAGGTAATTTTTAGTTTGGAACTTTTATTTGATTGTATTATCAACCTAAAGAAAAGAATAGTTTAACAGGGGTTTTTCTGAGAAGAACTAGATGGTATTTATTTTCTACTTTGTGAAAACCCTGCAGACACACCAACAGCTGACACCTTTATTGCGAAAATACCAGCATTCAGCGGATTTATCCCTTCTGCCACTGGTAAGTCCTCTCCTTAGGGGTAAATTTCAGTAGTTTATGTTTAACATTTATTATAAATAAGTACACAATTTAGTGTGGAAGTGAAATTTAACATCATTTAATGTAGTGACGTGTTGATGAAAGGAGTAAATTTTCATTAAGAAGATCCTTAGATGTTTAAATTTGAAAAGAAACTAAAATACTGCTTTGCAAATACATTCTTAGAAAATATTTTATAAGAAGAAAACATTGTATAAAAGTATGAAAACTCGAAAAAAAGAAAGAAATTTTTTGAAATTCTATTTTATCTAAAAAGGATAAAGAAAATTATAATATCATTTTGATATTTCATGAACAGGTTTCTAACATTTCCGCATCCGAAGATGTAGCTAAATGCTGATAAAAATGTAAGTCCTCCTTTCTTGGTGCAATTTCAGAAGTCGAGTGTGGTGCTGCCATCTCTTGGCGGAAGTTGTAAACTCCTATTACGCTCCATTTACTGTGCTCCGCATTAATTTTAAATTTTCCAAAAAGTACTCAAAAGGAAGGAAGAGTAATCCCATTAAAGTTGCTAGTTATCGAAGCCGTGATCGTATAGTGGTTAGTACATTGCGTTGTGGCCGCAATAACCCAGGTTCGAATCCTGGTCACGGCAGGCGTTATTTTGGCATAAATTTTGAATATTAAAATCAGTAACTGGCCTGGCGGTGCGGTGCTTATCTCAATTTAATTTAAGAAATGAATCAATATTTGTTTATGTAGCAACGCAGTTTTTTTTCTGCTTTCCGTAGAATGCTGACTATTTTAATTCCGATTTTTGACAAATTTTTGAATAGAATCAGTATTTGTTTTGACGTTGAAGGCAATTTTTTTTAATCAGTTGTAGGGTTTATATTTATTTTAACTAACATTTATTTTAAGTTTAAACTATCTTTCCTGTCAAGCCTTACTTTCCCCTGGAACTGCCAATGCCAGAATATGTAAATTTGAGTAGAACGCGCAAGCATTCAAATTATCAGCGGAAGTATTATGATTTAAATAGGAAGGAAACAAGTTCGGTGGGTGATATTCTTACTGCACGAGCGCGGAGGTAGTTAGCGAGAATTGAAGAACCCCGCGTTGCGGCCTATGTGCTTGGCGGGAAGTAGTGGTAATCGTTCCAGTGAGCTTCAAGTCTGCTGAATTAGCAGCGGTATTGTAAAACGCGGTGAGTTAGTTATTTTTAGAGAGCCTCGTAGTTAGAATCTTGTCTTTACTTTCTTTTCAGGTTATTATTTTTATTTTGACTGCCAAGTTGGCACAGTCTGTGAGCGTCAAGAGCACGCAATTGTAATTTTATTACGTTGAATAAAAAGGGACTTAAACCCTTCACAAGGCTCTATCTTTTATACAAGTTTTCACAGTCACCTCTTGGTTGCGTGCAAGTTGGAGGCGCGCAACGTTATACAGTATAAAAACAAGTTTTTAAGTAACTTTTGAAAACAAAATTAATGCTTGTGTAGTGCGTTTTTTATCTTATATATCAAGATATTCCTGATTTTCGTAACCTAAATTTTACATACATTCTGAGATTACAGTTACAGTATTTGGGTTCGTATACCAGTGCATTTTTTATCGCAATAGAATCGGGATTTTACTCGTTGCTCTTATCCTATAATCCTGATATTCCAAAACAGGTGCAGCGTGAATACGATGAGTTTCTGTAAGAAAATCCTTCATGAAGCCATCTCTTCCTTAAATAGATACCCATAATTAAATAAACGTATTTGCCTAAATAAACGTACTTTACCATGATTAAATAAACGAAATCAAACTGACATACCAAAAAGTCTAATTAATATTGCATTTTCTTCTTCTTCCTACTATTAATATACCATGTGTTTCAATCAAGATATGTTGTTCGTATTCCTATCAAACAAGTCAGAACTCTGTGAAAGGGAAAACTTAAAATATCTTTTTTAAAAATCTTAGCAGGTCATTCTGGAAATCCAGAAGTAATAAATGGGTCTTTTTTTTTTTGAGTTATACAGCGTCAAATGTTTTTAGCATTTCTGATGAGGACTATATAATTTTTGTTCACTTTCTTTTTAACGAGACACATAAATATCAGATGTATCTGGACTAAAACGCTAGGCGGAAAAATACACGTGAAGTACGTTGTATAATGCAAACGCTCTAATTCTAGCTTTTATTTACATTATTACCTGTATCAAAAACAAAATTTGATGTTGGTGGTGAAATCTTTAAAATAGAATAGAGATTGTAATCTTCTTTTAAGTTCCATTCTTAAATGATTTCAAACGCTGTTAACCGTCGTTTCCAAACTAAAATTACGATACTCATCTAATTATATCATTTTAGTCTCATTAAGGGAATAAAGAGTTAAACACCAGCGTTTTCAAAACTGAAATTCTTTTCCTTTTTTATTTAATTAAGCTCTAATTTAATCTAATAGTAAATATGTCTTTTATTAATTGGAAGCAAGAACTATTATTTTAGTTTTTTTTGCAATAAAATACTTTGTGAGCTAACAGGTAGCTCAAGTTCCTGGTTTCTGAGTTGATAAATAACCCAGCTTCTAATCCGTGTTGCGACAAGAGATAGATTGCCTAAAGTTTAGAAACATGGATTTTGAAATTTGATAAGATGATATTATACATTTTTGCTCTCACTATTACTGAAATATATTCAGAAATATATGAAACCATATAAATTCTGAGAAAAGAATCAAGAGCTAGATTCTGAAGTATTCGTAACAGGCAATAAATGCCAGTAATGGTATAAATTTATAACGCCAAATTATCAAAACTCAAAAAAGGTATACATAAATTTGAAAAAGTAATGTGAATATAATACAACTTAAATTTTTAACCAAAATTTAAAATCTGACACTCTCCCTTATGCTAATTTCTGAACATTACCGATTTTCTTCACTTAACATTTAAACATTTTATTATTTTTAGTGTATTTTGCAAAACACTGAGCTGTAATTTATTATATTACTATCTACTCTTGTTCGAATTTTGGTTTCTTTTAAAAAATATTTTTGTGGTAGTTACCTGCACTTTATCAATGACTATTTTTCATTTGTTATGTTCTAACTGTAACCGAAATTAAATTACTCGCATAAGTTCCCCCTTCCTCTCAATTATCAGACGAGGAAAGTAGTTAAAAATGTCTGAAAATACCCCAAAAAATACGGTATACCTATTAAAAGTTGGAATTAAAAAGATTCAAATAAATAGCAATTTTCAAAGTAGTAGCATTCATATAATTATTCACATAGTACTAAACTGTAATCGCAGAACGTGACGTTTTCAGCTTTACATTAAAATAAAAACAAAAATATTTTATTTTCATTTATTATCACAGATTCATTTCTAAGACCAGAAAAACAAAAACTGCATTTTCAGATTAAATATATTTATATATAAACCCACTCTATGTTAAGAAATTATTTTGCGAATTCTTGTTTTAGCATTCCATTAATCACTGTTATAGTAATTTTAAATGAATATCTTGCATACCTGTGTATCGAATAATAATTTATTTCCCTGAAAGATCTTAAAAGTGCTAAAATTTTGAGAGAACTTAGAAGTATTAAAGATGTGTTGAAGTCAGACAAGTACTTACACAATATTAAAAATTGGTTTAAAATATTAATAAGAAAAATATCTAAATGAATAATCCAGTTTCGACCAAAAGTATAATCAAATGATTAAATTATTTATCTGTAACATATATGTAATCTGTATTAGTGACTTATCTGTATGCTATAATGAAAGAATTAAATGAATTGCCTTATCTTGAGTAATATATTGCCGAGATACAATTTAAATTGCCATGCACTAACTTTTTCTTCAATATCAAAGACGTGATCGTGTATTGAGTCAGTATCAAAATCGTGTATTGAGTCAGTATCGCCTACAGTATCAAAATCGTTGTCTTTCAGAATAGAATCTTCGGAACGTTTACGAACACATCGTGGTTTGCAAGGAACCAGAAACAAGTGAAGTACCATATCTAATGCTAAAGTTCTAATTCTAACTTTTATATGCATTATTGTTTGTATCTAAAACAAAATCTAATGGTTGTGATGAAATCTTATACTATTATAATTTCAAGTATTTTGTATTTAGTTTCCCATATTATGTTTTAAAATTCAGTTCATATATTTCTAGTCCCAAATTCGCGTTTGTATATTATTTCATGAACTAAGTTTGAGTTTTGGATTTATCTTAGTGCTTACACTTTTGAAAGCTACTTGTGTTATTCCAACCTCCATATTGCTGTGTATTTCAAGGTATTATATTCATTATTTTTTGGAGCCCAGAGGAATTTAAGGTGCCACTACTTTCATTAGTTAGCTCTCAAGTTAGCTCTCATTTTTGTTTTCAAATTTCCTTTACTAGCTAGAACAGCTTTCATGCTCCCGCCATTTATCAGCCTTGTATGCTTCTTTTATATTTAATCTCCAGTAACTAAAAGCATTGCAAGTTAAAATCTCAGTAGTTGTGCCTCTGAATAATCAATCACAGTCAACGAGTCAAAAGATAAAATTTAGTGCTGCTATCTATTGATGAGGTTTCTAAACTACTATTTTTTTTTATTTTAACGCTCCAATTCCTCTTAAAAAACATCATTTTTCCTTCTTTCAGATACAATTTTAGAGCAAATACTTCTCAAATGAACATTCTCCCTTTTGTGGAGTCGTTATCACGATCCGTGATCGTATAGTGGTTAGTACATTGCGTTGTGGCCGCAATAACCCAGGTTCGAATCCTGGTCACGGCAGAATTTTTTTTTTCTGTTTTACTTTTAGGAATATGGAAATTTGTATGTTGTTGCTACGGACACATTTTTTGTTATTTTCTATTGTACAAACGAACACTTCTTAAATTTCCAAACCAATAGAAAATTAAATTGGTCTAATAGGCGAAACATTCCTGAAGTAATAATAATAAATATCTGAAAGCTCTTTAAGTTGAAGATACCCAAGTTGAAACTGGAAATACATATGTGGATAAAATACTTACGGAAATAAAATCCTTATGACTTGAAATACTTATAATATTTACTAGAAATACTTATGGGAATAAGAACAAAACTTTTCAAACAAAAGTTAAAGTGAAACATTTTTTGCTTAAGTTTTCAAAATATCTGATTTTCTTCATGGAGTTTATAGAATATTTCCATAATTTTTTTCTGCAAATTTCTGAAAAACTGAGTTATAATTTACTATTAAGTTTACATAAAAATATTTTGTCGAGTAAGTGAACATGTTTCAAGGACTTTTAAGAAGTGTTCAGGATAAGTATTTCAAATATGCTTTACTCCTTATATTCATATCTATCCATTAAGTGAAAAATTAGGAAATTTTTCTCAATGTGAGGTATGTGCTCATTGTTATTTTCATTAGGAACCTTGGCATGAAATGCTAGAAATTTGTTATATTTTGTGTATTTCTCATATTAAAAGCTATATTTATGGAGAATGTATAAGCGCCATAGCTGTACTACAGAATCTAGGAGTGAATATAGTACATGAGAGTAATTATTCATTGAAATTTTCTTCGTTCAATTCAAGCAAACTACTTTTAACAGCACAGGCCAAACGGTTAAAACTGCTGAACAGAAGTTCGCATCCACTTTCAATCTTAGCGGAAAAGGTGACCACAGGAACATTTTCATGTTTTATTTTGTGTAACATGAGCCAGTTTCCTTAAGTCATTTGCACAGGTACTTTTAACTTTAGACAGATAGCACTTCTGTGTTTCACGGTATTCAAGTAATCTAATATAACCTAATTATTAAAAATTATCGTCTAAAGCATCCCTGACTTAAGCATATAGTTTTTGTATATTTTTCAGACATGTAGTAAACGCATGGGTTATCAGCCTAAAGAAAGGGATACTTCGGGAGACTTTCCAGCAAGAACTAGATTATACTCATTAAATCCTGCAGACAAACTTACAACTGACCCCCCTTACTGCAAAAAAAAAATACCAGCATTCAAAGGATTTATCCATTGTGTCATTGGTAGGCCATTTCTTTATGAGAAAATTTCTTCAATAATTGAAGTTTAATATTTATTATAAATGAGCACACAATTCAGCCCGTGGAAATGAAATTTAACGCCGTTTAATGTAGTGACGTGTTGACGAAGGGTGTAAATTTTCATTAAGTAGATCTTCAGATCTTTAAATTTGAAACGAAACTAAAAAAGCTTTAAGATTTTGCTATACATACTTGGAAAATATTTTATAAGAAGAAAAGATTCTGTAAAAATATGAAAATTAGTAAAAAAAAAAAAAAAAAGAAATTTTCAAAATTATAATTTATTTAAAATAGAAAAAGAAAATTATAATATCATTTTGGCATTTCATGAACAGGTTTCTATGAGTTTCGTATCTGAAAAAAGAGCTAAATACTAATAAAAACTAGGTCTCCGTTTCTTGATGCACTTTTAGAAGTCGAGTGTGGTGCTGCCATCTGTTGGCGACAGTAATAAACTCCTATTACGGTCCATTTACGCTGTATCGAATTTATTTTAAGTTTTTCAAAAAGTATTCAAAAGGAAAAAAGAGTAATCGCATTAAAGTAATGGGTTACCGAAGCCGTGATCGTATAGTGGTTAGTACATTGCGTTGTGGCCGCAATAACCCAGGTTCGAATCCTGGTCACGGCAGGATATATTTTGCATAAATTTTAAATATTAAAAATCAGTAATTCGAATCCTGGTCACGGCAGTAGATGGTGTGTGTGGTGTGGTGTATTTAATTATGGCAAAGCACACTAGGGCTATCTGCCTAGGGAGGGATGCCTTCGTGGAGGACTTTCTAAGGGAAACTGGCTCGTATACACGTTACACATAGGGAAAACCACGAAAACACCCATGCAGCCAGCCCGTTCGCGGGATTCGAACCTCGGACCGAACTACCAGTGTTCAGCGACTTTACCGCTCGGCCGCTGGTGGGCTCACGACAGTAGAAATTTTGCCTAAATTTCGTATTCTTATGTTTATCTTTAAATAAAGAAAGATGGAAATATTTTCTAGTGTCTCCATTATTTTATTCAGAAAACAGCATATATAAAAATCTCGAGATTTACTGTATTTACCAGTTACTCATATTTAGATCGACACTTTTTGTACATTTTAATAAATGTTGAGATCTTAAGGGGACTCATATACCTTAAACCCCTCAGGATCTTCGAATATGTGACTGTTGCGAGAATTGGGATATTTTATTTATTTTAAAAGCAATTACTTCCAACTTTTTACAGCTGACTACATAATATAGCTGCTTTGGAAACTAGTAACCAGAAAGTTTGTGTTGCCACAAATATTTTTGTAATTAAATCCTCTTTGTGACAAAATATTTCGCCATGTTTCCACCTTGCGCGCATGATATTTTAAAAATGGCTAATGGTACATACTTGAAATTAGATGGAATTCTTTATATGGGCATTATTTTCTAACTGAACCAACAATCTGATGAATATTTTAATATTGAAAAATTTTATGGACGAAAACATTAAAATTTTTTTAAATAAAATACATTTTATAAACTCAACTCAAAATAAAATAAAAATTTAACGTGAAATTTTTAGAATTTTAGGTTCACAGTAGTTTCCAAATGTTATAAAAGCTATATATTAAATATGGAATTATATTATGAAACAGAACGTTTTAAACTGTGCGCGCAAGCTGGAAACATGACGAAAAATGTTATCACAAAACGGATTAAATTATAAAAATATTTGTGGCAACACAAACTTTCTGATTAATATTTCAGAAAGCAGCTATATTATGCAGTCAGCTGTAAAAAGTTGGTAGTAATTGCTTTTAAAATAAATAAGTTATCCCAATTCTTGCAACAGTCACCTATTTGAACATCTTATGGGTTTTAAGGTGTATGAGTCCCCATAACAGAACATCTAAAAGAGTTTAATGAAACTTTTTTTTTTTTTTTTTTTTTTTTTTTTTTGCATAGCAGAATTTACGATACTGAAATAATTTACAGTAAATTTGCCACCTATCAGCCAGAAATCAAAGAAAATTATTATTTCATTTCGTAAAAAATTATGCGATGGTATAATTTCTTAACAGGAAAAATGGCTTTCTGTAACACTGTAACACTTTTCTGTAACATTTAATATAAGAATTAGCTTGAAGATATATCTCCCAAAGCAAATTAATAACCATATGAATATAATATGGTTATTAATTTGCTTTGGGAGATATACCTTCAAGCTAATTCTTATATTAAATGGATCTTCTTCAGAATTTTAAGAAAAATGCATGCTTTTCATTCATATCATGCTTCGTTTACTTTATTTTTACAAGTTATATTTTTTATGATGCATGTTGATAAACATTATATTTACATGTGGAAAACGAGAGGGCTAATGTTAGAATTTTGTGATCAAAGTACATCAAAAATGGAAAACAAAAATGTTAATTCTATTGAATTTTAGGTTTTCCTAAGAATCAAAACTTTCGCTTTTCTGCAATTGAAAAATTATGTTTATTATCATATAATGATGAATATTTGCTTTTGTGAGTATAATATTAATGGTTTTACACCATAGAAATATTATACTACAAAAAGAATATACATTTGCTAAATGCATGTTCAAGTCTAATAAGCCTCCCGGGATAGTGGTTATCGACCCTGGATGACCCTGGGAACCGTCTTCCTGGGGTACTCTCCTTCAAAATTGGGGGGGGGGTGGAACTCAGTGAAAACGTACTGTTACCTGTATGGTGCTCAGGGCTGTTATTAATGACAGGCGCAATTTTGCACTCCTTGCCACGATGAATTGTGTGAGGAATGAAAGTTACTGTCAGACAAGTGGGATAAATCAGAAAACAACACAGCTAAGTCTAATAAAAGACTAGAGATACAAAAAAGATTTTGTTAGAAAATATTTTGATGAAAAAAAATTATTTAAAAATCTGATGTGTACATCAGATGACTTCCTTGCATGAAATATTCAGTTATACACATTTTTTTTTTGCATTTTACTTAAACTTATTGGATTGAATTAAATTTACTTCGTCGATAGTGCATATAGTGGTTAGTACATTGCGTTGTGGCCACAATAGAATAAATGCACTCTTTAAAATTCACTATACGTATTTACCATAGCGACACTCTGGCGCTAGGTTCATTTAACAGCGTTACATTTCGTTCATTTTATAAATCAGAATGCATAAAATTTATATCATCTGAAGAATTATCTAATCGTTGCCACATGTTCTATTATTATCTCTATATATAATAAAAGAAAGAGTCTGTGTGCTTTCGTTCGTGCTGCGCGTAAGCTAATAGACCCAGGACTACAAAATTTGCTACATAGGTGCATCTAAACAAGAGCCAGTGCATATCGAAGCTATTTTTTCAAAATTCAAACCAGATTTTTTTAAATTTTATCTTTTCAATTTTATCGCATCATTTTGAATAGTTTCATTCTTTTAGAAATGTGGTTTTGGCAACAGGTTTTCATTCAGATTGTTGGCTGTTTAAATTTAATGTTTGGTGTTCCCTTTAGGCATTTTCCTGGTACATTTAAAAGCCAGACAAAGGCTGGCCGCGTAGTTGCTAGTACTATAATAAATCTAAAGCGGTGCATAAAAGAAAAGAAAAAACAAAACAAAACTAAACAAAAAAAACAGTTTTTCACAGACGATTCAGTATTTCTCATTCAACTAATTCAATTCTCATTTCACGACAAGGCAAAAAAAAAAAAAAAAAAAAAAAAAAAAAAAAAAAAAAAACCCTCAAAATATCTATATTAAAAATTAAGAAGTAAATCTTAAACACTTACTTCCTCCAATAAATTCCAGAATAGGTTAAGCATGATTTAATTCTCAATAATAAAAGAAGGCGTTATCTTTGTTGTTGCGAAGCTTAGTTTCTCGAGATTGGCAAGAAATCCCCTATTTTGCTAAGTTTCAAATGTAAGTAAATATGGCTGCTATGGTTATCAAAATTTAGGCTTAGCCGCACTTAAAAGACTTTTAAATTGTTAATAATTCCACAATTACTGCATGCAGATTAACTAAAGGCATAAAAATCGTAACCAGAACACCATAATTTAATCATTTTTTAAGAAAAATGCACTATTTACAAACATATAAGAATAAAGAAACTGAGATCACTGAGGCGAGTAACAGAGCGGATATATATATATATGTTTTGGTGCGGCCGATTGCAACTAAAATAATAGGCGGCGCACGTCTACTTGTTATGGCAGTCTTATATACAAAATTTCAACTTTCTGAGGCTACTCGTTTTTGAGTTATGCGAGATACATACATACATACATTAGTACGTACGCACAAACGCCAAGAAAAATTCTCTTTAGAATTCATTTTAAATCAGTTTTACAATTTTTTTTGGGGGGATAATCCTTTATTGTGTCCTTACGTACAGATGACAAGCAAAAGCATCGTTAAATTGCATTCGGTAGCGGTCAAAATGGATATTTTCGTTGAAATATGATACTCGAAATTTTTCACGATTACAATACTTACTTTTTACTTCGTACAAGGAAGTAAAAAATGTGAAATAAAATAAAATAAAAATCTTGCAGTGGAATGGTATGGTGTTCTGAAGTTACTGTCAGAGAAGAACAGATAAGTCACAACACAACGTAACTAAATCTAATAAAAAGCTAGAGATGTAAAAAAGATTTTGTTACAAAATATTTTGATGAGAAAACATTATTTCAAAATGTGAATGCTAAAAAAAATCCTTAATAAAAATACCAATTTCTTAATAAAAATACCAGATGATGGTATGAATGATGAAATAATTATATGAATATTCAAATTCTGGTTTGTAAACTTTCGCTATTATATGGAGTGAAAAATAGTCATTTCTTCAAATTGTTGGTACTTACGTATTATCGCAAACACCTTAGCGCAGTTTGATGAATTTTACGGAAGAAAAAACAATTTATTTTATTCTAAAAAATTATATATATGTTTTAGGTTTCAACGGCATATTTATCCCAAAAAACATTCAATGAAACAGTCACAAACTTTTTTTTTTCAGGGGGGGGGAGTCGAAACTTCGTAACAATCGCTTTTAGAAAAGATTCGAACCATCATTCCTGTAGAGATTTTAAAGCAAAATACTGTATTCTCGCAGAAATTTCTCCTCTTTTTTCTACTATTATAGGAAAGTCCCACGAGGAATAATTTTAAAATCGCGTTCAAGACAAAAAATAATAATAATTTTCTAATATAAAAGCCACTGGAACTTGCACCAAAGCAAAAAGAACGAATAATAAAATGGCGATGTTGGAAACTGTCATGCGCACTGTTGCCTGACTAAATGTTACGCACGTGGTTAACAGATTTTGGCGTGTTCTGAAACTTTGAAGACTTCTACTATGGTGGTTGCAATAATACGCAAGTACCCAAATTGTCACGTGCTGCCATTAGTGCTAACATTATTTAAGGTTATGATGTATAACGCATTTGCTTCCGACATTTTATAATGGTGCTGCCATCTAGTGGTGATTCATTTAAATAATTTTGAAGCTGAGTCATTTAAATAATTTTGAAGGAATTCCAGTAAAAATATTTCATAGAAAACTTACGGTTTATCATCTCGTTCACTTTTTCAGCACCAAATAAGATTTTTTTTTTAATATTATGACAATATCACAGAAGACTCCACACCCTTTTCTTAAAATGATCGCTCTTAGTATTCAAGAAGTTACAGTATTTATCGTGTATTGTCCGCTTGGCATGAATATCCCTCATGGTCATACAAACTGTGAATCATGAGTCCTGCGAATAAATTCTTAAATTATAATATAATGAGGCAAAATGACAAAAGTAATATTTTAAAAGGGTTTAAAAGTAATATTCGTATCTCTTAATACATGTCGTCCCACCAGCGGCCGAGCGGTAAAGTAGCTGAAAACTGGTAGTTCTGTCCGAGTTTCGAATCCCGCGAACGGGCTGGTTGCATGAGTGTTTTTGTGGTTTTCCCCATGTGTAACGTGTATACGAGACAGTTTCCATTAGAAAGTCCTTCACGAAGGCATCCCTCCCCTTGGGCAGATAATCCTCATGGCTTTGCCATAATCACACGCACACTTAATACATGTCTCCTCTTCTAAACATCTTCTCATGTTTTATTTGCTAATTTGTAACAGGGCATTGCTTATATGAATTAAAAATTAAGTTAAACAATAGGTTTCTTTATATAATTACTACACTTAAAAATTTATGGAAATATCAAAAATGAATTGTTTAAAAGTACGTTAAAAAACTTTTACTGCATTACATTGTGTGTTTATTGAAATGATAATTTTTATTTTTACTTCAACGATTATTTGCTTATTTAAATGGTGTCTGTATTGGTTTCATGCAAAATCACGCATGAAATATGTAAAATCAATGAGATAATTAAATAAAATTCATGCAAAATCAATGATTTAATCAAAAACCTTTTTTACATGTTAGCTACTTTATTACTAAATCTCTAATAGTATTAAATAATGATTTTAAGTGTAATAAATCACAATAACTGTGAAAATGCAAAGAAATTTCTTCCTCTGAACATAAAGTAACAGTTACTGTGATTTATTACATTCAATATCATTATTTTATATTCGCAAATGGCAGTAGCTTTATGGAAAATGCATGAGTTTGAAATTACAAAAAAAAAAAAAAAAAAAAAAAAGTCATTCGATATATTCAAGATTTTAACATGGCTAAAAAAGTTAGATGTCTTTGTGTAAGATTCTAAAATAATTGGATAAGAAAAATATTGAAGTACTGTTATTAGAAAAAAATTATAATTTCTTAAAAAATTAAAGGAAAAATGTGGCGTCCAGTTCTATTTTAATTTTCACAGATTCCTAGAAGTCATGATTAAGGAAATACCAATTAAAATTTTTTCTGATGCAAACTTTAGACATTTTATAATGGTGCTGCCATCTAGTGGTGATTCATGGAAAGTTCCATCACGCTCTATTTACGAGATTTTGTGTTTATTTTAAAAACAGTTTAAAAACGTTTTTAAAATAAAACCAAGTAATCGCATTAAAGAAACTCTCTCTCGAAGCCGTGATCGTATAGTGGTTAGTACATTGCGTTGTGGCCGCAATAACCCAGGTTCGAGTCCTGGTCACGGCAGCAAATATTTTGCATAGATTTGGAGTATTAGAATTTGGTTTTGCATTGCACGGCAGTCATTTCTTACGCAATAGAATTTTCGATTCTCTTTATCTCAGTCTTACATAAATTTGATTTGAAAAAAAGCCAGATTTGTTTAGTGTCGTAGTGCATCTTTTTTTCCTATTATCAGTAAAATAATAATTATTTTTATCCTGATTTTAGATAAATTTTGAGTATGAGAAACCAGTATTTGATTTGGCATTATTATGCAGTGAGTTCTTACCACAGCAGAATCTTGATTATCTTTACCTGAATTTTATACAAATTTGGAAAAAGAACCAATGTTTGTTTAGTGTTGCAAAGCTGTTTTTTTCTAATAGCAGTAGAATGATAATTATCCTAATCCTGATTTTTGATAAATTTTAAGACCAGAATCACTATTTTTTGTTGCAATATGCCTTTTTCTTATCATAGTAGAATCAAATTTTAGATAAATTTTTAGAACAGAATTAGTGTTTGGTTTGTCACAATGAAATATTTTCTTACGATTATAGAGTCCTGATTATCATGATCCAAATTTTACATAAATTGGGATCTTAGAGTCTCAGTATTTTAGTTGTTTAGTACTGAAGTGCACTTTTGTATGACAGTATAATTCCAGTTACATCAGATTTAGTAAATCGTCCTCCTTTTATTAGTCTAATTATATTGTGAGTTTTATTCAAGACGTATTCTTCATATTGCCACCAAGCCAGTCAGAATTCTGCAAACAGCAACCTTGATGTCTCTTTGCTAGGCAGGCCATTCTAGCACACTATATGTATCATATTTAAGCTACGTATTTTCAGATTGGGGATTAAATTATGTTACTCCAAAAGTTGTTAGAAACTCTAAGAAGTGTTTTTGTTTTCGTTTGTTTCCTTGTACCCGAGCCAGCTAATCTGCACTGAATATGAAATTCCTATGTCTCTCCAGCATATTTCAGTTGACTGTCCTCTTCTGAATTTTTATCATCATTTATACGTTATGAGTGTTGATTACGAATAAATGGCGAAAAGACGTTTCATTAATTACATTAGTTGGGCCTAAAACCTCATTTTAATTTTTTTAATTTTTTTAATGTATTAATTTATATCATAGTTCTTAACTGTTTTTGCTTGTTTTTTCCCTTTTGACAATATAATTTGAACAAATAATCTTATATTTTTTGTATTTTCTGTGAGCACATTTGCAATTTTTAGTATAAATTTGAGATATTTGGCACCACAGTGCACAATAGTTTTGTTTTATATTTTAGTCTTTTGCCCAATGATACGAGTTTCTATATTTTGATAATAGTTTGTCTCTGAGTTGAAGTCTACATTTCTTTTGTCTGTGTTTAGTTTATCTTTTGTTCTTACATTCACTTATATTTTTGTGTACATAATGGTTTTACAGAACTGTATTATGGTATTTTATATATATTGGATCCTATGTATGACTAGGCGCATTTTGAGCTTCTGAATAGTTAGTCTAGTATCTGGGGCAAAATAATCATATTTGGTATCTGACTAGGCGTATTTTGAGTTTCTGAATAGTTAGTCTAGTATCTGGGGCAAAATAATCATATCTGGTTTTGCCCCATTTTCAAACCAAGCAAACCTTTTAATAGAGACATATTAATTTCTGAAATTATCCACATTCGACGAAGCCTAAATTAGCTTAAATGTTTTTTATTTATCTTTGCTATTATAAAACTGTGTTGTTGATCAACGTAAGGAAGTGAAATTTTTCCAAACTAATTCTGCTTGCACTTGAAAATATTTTGCAGCTAGCCTCATTCTAAACCATCAATACATAAACATTCTTAACCATCAATACGTAATCATTCTAAACCATCAATACATAATCATTCTAAACCATCAATACGTAATCATTCTACACCATCAATACATAATCATTCTAAACCATCAATACGTAATCATTCTAAGCCATCAATACATAATCATTCTAAACCATCAATACATAATCATTCTAAACCATCAATCATATGCAGTTTTGTGATATACAAAATAAGTTTGTAGTGCTGTATAATGTATCCATTGCAAAATTTCTTATTCTAGTTTCTACATACTATATTACCATTAAAGTACGAAATCCGACATTTCACGAAATAACTGACAAAAATATGTAATAAATTAGTAATTCCATGCTTTAGGTAGTCATTTCACAGTGAAGCTATGTAATCTCTGTTAAAGGGCGAAGTAACAGACATGACATCGCCTAGCTACTATATTGTGATACACCAAGCGATTTAAATTAAAATTCCGAATTAGAAAGTGAGACTGGTCAGTAACAGCCCATCATTTTCAAACTACGTACTATAAGGTTTTATATAATATAAATATTATTAACTTTATATTTCTTTTAAGAATATATAATAAATAAAGTATGCTTAGTCCGTTCACAATAATGTAATGAAAACGTAGGTTATTCGAAATGTAATATGCCATTCGACATATCGTGTTTAAAGGACTCTGTTTCGGGAAACAAGATTGTATAGAAGATCTGCAAATTATGTTTTAATGAAATGAAGGCTCACAGGGACAAAGAATATTTGCAAATTCAAGCTAAGAAGATGAAATTAATATCATAAAAATCTCATTCTGAAGCCTTTGTGGTGCCTACAATTCCTATCCCAGTGACCCTAAGTTGACAGAGGAAGAGGTGATGCCAGATCTAAAAATTCCAATTTATGGAAACGATTTTCTATTTAAATTTTATTTTTCGCATTTTGGGATAAAGGTTTATCAATTTCAATATAATTATCTGCTACTGTTTCGTTAGTTGTGTTTGTGACTTATCCCACCCTTATTTATCCTCCATTATTTATTATCGACAATAGCATCAGAGCAAGCCCACGAAATTCGTCATGGCAAGGGGTCAAGATTTCTTCTGTCGTTGACAAGAGCCTTGAACACCATATAGGTGACCGTACGACTTTGCACTTTTCCGCCTCCGGTTTTGAAGGAGAGCACCCTGGAGGATGGGTTCGAAGGTCTCCCACCCCTTCCCCTACCAACAATCTCTCGAAAGGACTTTAGGCCTCAGAGTGCCCTCATTCCGCACAGACAGTATACATTTACAAACACCAATGCTTTCTCCAGGATTCGAATCCGGGCACTTCGGTACGACAGTCACAATGACTAAACATATCCCGGGTGGCAGATCGAAGAAATGCCAGGTATAATGCCGAAGAAATTGTTCCGGTTGGTTGCTACAGCTAAACGTTTTAGGCACCAGTCAGAGATTTAATATATATTCATATAAAACTCATCGTGTGAACAAAACAAAACAAAACAAAACAAAAAAAAAAAAGTATTTTTTAGAAATAATATTCTATGTAATTTCAAGTGCCATTTTAGTAATCCTTGCCGCAACAAGTGATTTTATAATGTCTTCGTACATATGACATTTAGTATGCTGTATAATTCAGTTAAATTCCTTTATTATATACTTTAATTGTTTATCGTTAGCTAGTTTATAGGATAATTAGTTGATATATGACATGATTGGTTAAATTGGAGAATTATTAAATTATTAATTTATCACTCATTTTAACGGTCTTGACAAGTTCTTTAATAAAATAACTAGAAAATAATTATTAGACATTCTATGAAATAACGGAATTACGTTGTTTAACACATACATCGAGTAAATAAGTAATCCTCGTCATTAAATTTCTTATTTGGATGTTTCAACCTTCAATGTCAAACTGTAGTTTACTGTTTAATATTTTGATATTTACCTAGTTATACTATTTTACTCTCAAAAATGAAACACACAAGTAAATGTCGAAGCTATCAGAACTGAAATATTTCATTTATTTTTAGTTTCTTAATTTAATTTGTTTAATCTTCTCAATGAGAAACAACAGGTATTATACTTGTTTTTATTTCTGTAATAGTAAAATATTCTTCGAGGAAATGAATAACACAGGTTTCATTCCTGGTTGAGGCAAGAGACATTTCACATAAAGTTTTCAAACATGAAATTGAAATTTGGTGAGATAAAATTATTTATTTTCGATTTTATTATTTTCTCTTGCAGCAGTTTATGATACTATATAAATTCTAATCAGAATAAACAATCAGAAAATTAAATACATGCTATAGGCTATATGCTGTAGCAATGATATAAAGTTATTATCTGGAAACTATCAAAGTTCAGGAGTGGGGTGAATATATTGCAGACAAAATTTTCCAAATAAAAGTTAAGAATCAAAGGCTCTTGCTCAGTTTTGAAAACGTTCAATTTTCTTAATGGTATTTCTTAAATGTTTCATGCTTATTAATGTCATTTTTTAAAAATTCAACTGTATTTGAATATTAATAATATGCGAATATTTCGCTAAGAAGTTCTCGCTATGAATTTAAATATTTTCCCTGGATATTTAGGAATAAATACTTTGAAGAAGATATATATCATATATCCTGATTTATCTCTAAATCAAGAAGTGTATAAATGTTTTCCAGTTTTGATGAGAGCTTTCTGTTATTTTATTCAGAAATATTTTAACAGCATGTATAAAAACCTCGAGGTATGTTACTCACCACACATTTTGATAAACGCCGCAAGTTTAATATAAAATCTAGGAGTATTTAATTTCATACTTTTAATCACATTACGGAATTCACTTGCCTGATATTGAAGTGAGTAATATTTAATTCTGTAACTCGATGTTAGTTGAAAACTAAGGCAATTAATAATTCAATTTGGATGAAATTCCTCAAAGTGAACATTTATGAGCATAAATGTAATGTAATAGTCATGAATATAATATGCAATAGTCATGAATATAATATGTTAATCTATTTACTTTAGGACTTTATAACCTGATTTTTGATAATTTCAGAATAATACCTTCATATTAAGAAAATATCCTGCGATCATTCCCGTGATGATTAATTTATTTATTCTATAAGAAATTATTTTTTTCTGATACATGTGGATAAACATCATAATTACAAGTAGAAATCAGAAGACCTAAAATTATAATTTTTGTATCAAAATATACATTAGGAGTTAAATCACGTTAATTCAGCTAACTTTTATTTTTCCGAGAAGTCAAAACTCATTTTCTAAAACTTAAAAAATATGTTTACTGTAATACATTAAAGAATACATGTGTCAATGAGTATAACATCAGGGGATCAATGCTTTATAAACGGTATATTATGAAAGACTTGCATTTTACTAAACAGAACTCCATTATTATTATTATCTTATAGAAAATTAAAGGTATTAAAAAGGTCTTGTTTAAGATCGTTAAAAAATATTTTTATAAGAAAAAAAACATTGTCTCTAAACATTAATGTTGAAAATAATTATCCTTAAAAAGATACCAGTATCTTTTTTAAAAACTGGATGAAAATGATGATATGAATTTTCATTTTGATGCTTTTATGGAATGGCAAATAGCTGGTAAACAGTTCTTGCATAGTTGAAAGCGGGACGCAGTGCTGCCATCTTTTGGCGATTAGTATAAATTCTATTACGCTCCAATTACGATGCGTCAGTTTTATTTCAAAGATTTTTTTAAAATGCTTTAAAGGAAAGAAGAGTAATCGTTATAAAGTTTCAGATATTCGAAGCCGTGATCGTATAGTGGTTAGTACATTGCGTTGTGGCCGCAATAACCCAGATTCGAATCCTGGTCACGGCAATCGATATTTTACATAAATTTTGCAAATACGGAATAAGTATTTAATTTTTTTATTGTAGCACATTCTTTTTTTCCTCTTGTTTTATTTCAGTAGAGCCTTGATTATCTCAATTTCAGTTGCTTGAGATTCTGTTACCATTTGACGCAAACGCATTCTTAAAATTTTCGTTTTGATGCTTTTAGTGCTTCACTAAAGAAATATTGCAGCACAGGCACTAACTGAGTAAATGGCTTGCGGATAGAAATTTTGATATTTTGTAGATTAGCTGTACATTTTAAAAATCCATCCAAAATTATCATTTATTCTCACGTGCATCATTCTTCACAATTTGTTCTCATGTGTGTTCCTTCAAAATTTGAGAACTCCTTTGAAGTCAGCGGCAGTCAATGTAAGAACAGGCCCTTTTAAAAGATTTTTTTTAGCGTTCATACTTCTTGAAATTCTTATTAGCATATAACTAATAGAAAAATTTTTAGCTTCAAATAATATGTTCATAGCAAAATTTCTAAATATAGTTCTTTTGTACAGTATCGCCTATAATAGAAATATAATGTAATGACAAAGATAAAATTTTATAGTAACATAGTGGCTGTGCACTAGTATAAAATTTTCTGTTACTGTCCATAAATTTCTCATTTTCAGTCTCTTTTGAAAGAATGAGTTCCGTTTCCAAACTGTAGTTTAATGTTTTAATAACTATTATCCAAAAACAAAATACGAAAGCAAAAGCCATTGACTTGAAACTGAAATCCTTTTAGTACAAAGTGGCAATTTGCCCAGAAGGACTATTAATTTCGTGTTGGCATTTTGCGTCGATTCACGATAAGCGTTGTTTGACTTTTCAAATTGTTGCCACCAAATATTAGAGCCTTGTATTATATTTAAAGAAATTAAATAATGAAGAATCTGCATGAATGTATGTACAGGGTGATCAGCGAATAAACCCTGATTTCAAAATTAAATAGCTGTACAACAAAGATCGATAGAATTATGCGGTAAACTGCATGTTTATTAGCAAAACTGTAAAAATGGTGTACAAAATTTTAGACAATTTAGTTACGAAAGTCGTTAACAGATGGCGCTCTAATCGTAATGACCTCTCAATAGCCTTTAAAAATGGGCTTCGAATTCGAAAGTGATCAGAACGACTGTTGAATAAGTGAAAAAAGGCTAGCGTAGAAAGTGAAATAATGTATTCCATTGAACATGTTTTTTTGGTTCTGGAATTTCACCAATTAGAACATAGTCCTATGGCAACACGTTGCAGTTTTCAAAACCGATTCAATGTTCCAGTTGGAGCCGATGCGAAATCCATTTGCATGCTTTTCGCGAAATTCGAACGGACTGACAGCGTGGCTGATGATCGAAAGGGAAATGTTGAGCCTAGGCAAACTGTACTCACTTCTGAAAATGCAGCCAAAGTTTCTGGAATTGTTCAGTAAAATCCTAGGAAATTTCGTACGAGAAACGATAACTACTGAACGTTACGTTACAATTTTGGAACAATTTGTCAGCACTCAACTAGCGTTGGAGGATTGACCAGGTATCGACTGGTTCATGCAAGATGGGGGCTCGATCACATCGAACAGATAAAGTTTTTCGCTTTCTTCATGAATACTTTGGGAATGGAGTAATTGCGTTAGATTATCCGCAATTTACTGTCACAGGAATAGCTTTGCCTCCATATTCTCCCGATCTGAATCCTTGTGACTTCTTTGTGTGGGTCGCATTAAAAGACACTGTCTATCGAAACAATCCCGCTACTCTAGATGAGCTTGAATCGTTGATTGGTGTTGCACGTGATTCCATTTCCGTTGAGACATTGCAAGACGTGATGTCAAATTTCATTGTTCGTTTACGCCACCTCATTGTTTCGAACGGTGACCATTTTGAAACAATTGTATTTTGATTGCAAAGGCTGCTTCACTTTATTTTTTTTAAACTTTTTTCAGGAAAAAAAAAGAGTTTTCAGCGCAGAGCGCCATCTGTTAACGATTTTCGTAACTAAATTTTCTAAACTTTTGCACACCATTTTTACAGTTTTGCTAATGAACGTACAGTTTAAAGCATAATTCTATCGATCTTTGTTGTAGAGATATTTAATTTTGAAATCAGGGCTTATTTGCTGATCACCCTGTATATTTCTCTCACTGTGATAAAACAACGGTACTTAGAGCCATCAAAATTTGAAATAATGTAATTTTTGATAGAATATGGGCATGTGGAAGCCCTAATTTGAATTTGAAACTTGTTTTATCCATTCCATCTTTTGTAACACTTCAACGAATTTTTGATTAACAAACTCAATGATTTCAAAGCGAGTATTGGCAACACTGTACGAAAAAAAAACATTTTTATCTCCAGCACAGGAGACTCTGTATCAAAAATTCTAAAGATATGCTCATTTTAAAATTATTTTGCGACATTTCTGTTGAGATGACTTTTATGGTTCGAGTACGTAGAACATGATATTTAATAAATAAAGGTAACACACAAAACGTTAAAAAAACGCCCCTTTGGACGTAATTTAAAATCTGAAACATTTCAGATTTCTTTTATGTTTAACTTTTAACAGCAAAATATTCACTGAGATGTCAGATTCTAAAGCTTGCTTTTAGCTACATTAATAAATTCTCCACCCAGACGGGAACGTGATTAGTGACACTGGCTGCCCTACCGAAGGGCCTGGGTTCGAATCCCAGAAAAGGCATGGATATAAATTGACTGTACCTTCACAGAAGGCAACGGTGACTCGCCTATTAGGTGTCTGCAACACAAGTGACCGCAGCTTTCGGCCTTAGAAGTGCCCAACGCCTATAACGGCTAGTGCCCACTGTTGGAAGTAAGAAAAATAAAAGTTAACAAGTTCTAGCACAGCATTCCTTTATAGTGTATTAAAAAATATTCAACTGACGTTACATGCAAAAGTCACTAAAGTGAGTTAACAATCAACTGGCTGATCACGTGGCATCCTACCAAACAGCGGTATTAATATCTTATTGCTTCGTAGCTTCTTGTTTATACGTAGCATCACTAAAAGGAATGACCCTGAAAAATAACAATTTTTTTAATTAATTTAGGTTTGATTACAAATAAATTGACGAACTTTACTGAACAGTACAGATATTATAATTTCTCTTTCAATATGGATCATTCCTTATTTCTAATTCTAAAAATCTCATGTACCGTGACCTATCTCGTAGATGTCATCTTCCTAATATGACCATATCTCAAAGTGACTAGTATTTTCAAGAGCTTACAATGGAATCAAATATCATAATGTCTTATATCACCACTTTAACAGAAGATCAAAATCCTTTTGTATTGTCGGTGATCATCTAATCACATGCATTACGTCCGTCATGTCCTAACATGTTCTTTCGTATCGAAGTGGTTATCATATAATTTGGCATATGTTCTTATTTACGAAACAGATTCGAATAAATGCGAAATTTGAGAGTATTAGAAATTAAATGCGAAATGTTACCTAGGAAACATTCGAAGAAAAATTTGTTTTCATTTCGAAGTTGTTCATTTGAGGGTATATGTAGACATATGTTTGTTTTGTTTGAATACGAAAATTTGAATATCAGTTTCTTAAAGGAAAGTTTTAAAAATGAGTTTCAGAGTCCCAAAATACGAGCCCAAGTGACTTTCGTTTCATAATTCTGTCTGCAGTTATGGAATTGATTTCTGAATTTAGAAGGATCAAACTATGCATTCGCTTAGATTTTAGAGTCAGCCAGATGATTAAAATTTTCACTTGATCGCCAAAGTGATGGTTACTCTGCGGACAAAACAGAATTGGTTTTGAAAAACAAACAAAAAAACTGAAAGTTGGTCAGAAGCATACAGTGATATTAATAAAGGAGCATAAAAGATCTAAGTAAACATACTCTAGATTGGTATATTTCTAACGCATCCTGTAAATGAATATTATATGCAGATTTGCTGATTAATTGGATATCCAGCTTAAGTTTTGAATCCAAAGTTATTATTTGAAAACTTCCTAAAACATCATGTTTTAAAAACATTTCAAAGGATTAACTCATTGATGGATACAATCATTTCCATAAATAACTCCTTACAGTGATCACTGAAGACATTCACGTTGATGTCATAGTCATCCTTAAATATTCTGCCATTCTCAAAGGTAGCTATTGAAAGACTGCATGGTTCCGTTAACAGTGTGAATGCTGAGACATATTTTAGAGTGTCCTAGTAGGAAGAAAAGAAAAAAAAACTTAAGAAGTAGATTATCGACATGATGATGTTAAATCGTTTCCGATATTTTTTTAATAATGTTGTAATATTTATTTCAGTACAGTGGGGCTGACAAATAATGACTGGTGTTTCTTTCTTTTCTTTTAATAACTTTTCCCTGGATAAATGCAAAATTTTTATTAGTCCAAAGGGATTTGAATCCCGAAGGACTATTAGTTTCGTTTTGGCATTTTGCGTCGGACTCATAAATGTCGGTTCACTTTTCAAACTGTTGCCATAAAATGTTAGAGTCCTGCATTATATTTGAAGAAATTAAATAATGAAAAATCTGCATAAATGTATGTATATTTCTCGTATTGTGATAAAACAACGGTACATAGAGTCATCGAATTTTGAATAACGTAATCCTCCAACGAATATGAGCATGTGGAAGTCCAAATTTGAAATTTGAAATTTGTTTTATGATCGATTTCCTATTTTTTAAAACTTTGACGAATTTTTGATTAACAAACTCAAGGATTTCAAAGAGAGCAATGGCAACGTTGTGCAGAAAAAACATTTTTATCTCCAGCGCGTGAGTCTCTGTATCGGAAATTCTAAAGATATGCTCGTTTTAAAACTATTTTGCGATATTGCTGTCGCAGTGGATTTTATGGTTTAAGTGCGAGGAACATGATATTTAATAAAGAAAGGTAACACACAAAATGTTAAAAAACGCCCCTTTGGACGTAATTTAAAATCTGAAACATTTCAGATTTTTTTTTTTTTAAATTTTTTTTTTTCCTTTTATTTTTGCGAAATTTAAATTTTTGAAAGTGAAAATTATGCATCTTTTTGTACAATGTACTGGATATCTTAGTTTATCTGTTTCAATTTTTCAGTGAAATCATTAATTATTTTATGGAATAAAAATGTCAAGAACTGATTTCCGTCTTCCCAGTGTGAATTCTTACCCTGTGAGATGTACTAGTGTAGTACTAGTGTAGGTTGACTGCTGCTTGTGAATTCGACTCCCACGTGAGACTTAGCTGCTTGTGTGTGTCCTTTTCCTCCCTTTCTAAAGACACTATTAGTTCATCCTATGTGGCGCTCTTTGTGCAATGTTTTCGGACCAAGGTGTTTTGATTTCAGAGTACCTTTCCAATTGAATGCAACTACTCCCATCTCCTTATAAAAATTGAAATAAATAAGAGAAAGCATTCGCTAAGGAAAGTAAAAGAAGCCATTATGGGCTTGAGAACGAAGTTCGATAAGAGGTCACCTTGGAACAAGAGAGATGATTACCTGCCTTTTACCTTAATGAAAGAGCCTTTAGCCTCCCATTGTGGCACACGCACAGAATTCGAAACTAGAAAAAAGGTTTTCGGTGGTGAGAGAGCGGTGAAGTGTCCTTTAGAGCATGTCGGATTTTTGAATTTCCGAAGAATTGCCCCACGCTCAAGAAAACATTCGACCACTGGATGAAAGACATGTTCAGGAATTACAGTTGCTTTATTTCAGATTTATAATAAAGTATACTCTTATAACATTTTCTTCATTGGATCTGTTTTAATAACCGAGGAATTACGCGTCAATCAATACTCTTCCGTTGTACTTATGTTGGATAATCTGACATTTAATCTATTTTCAAGTCGAGCTCTCCGAGATAGCTTTTAAATATTAGAAAGAGGAAAAAATTAAATAAAAATTCATGAAATAGAAGATGTATTCTAGTTACAATATGAGTATATATGCGTAAACCTTCTTGTAATTTCGATTGTTGTCGTGAATGTTATCGAAAAAAAAAAAAAAAAAAAAAAAAAAGATTTCTTTGTGAAACTTAAAATCTGACTGCCTTCCGATTAGTCTATGTAGTTCTGTTCTTCTTTACAGAATTTCTTCAACTTTTGTTATTTTTAAAATGGTTATACTTTAAAATTAAAGGCATCTTATGCCGTGTAATTTGTTTTGGGAACGCTTAAAATCATTGAAATAATTTTGAAGGAATTAAGAAAAACTCTTTCGGAAAAATTTTTAATTTTATCAGCGCATTTATTTTTTCACAATGAAATTGAGATAAATGTAGAATATTAATGGTAACACTAAAGAATTCCCAGGTGTTTTACTTAAGGTATGTGCCTACCCTAAATTCGTCGTTTTAGTGAAAATTTTCGAAATGTTTTTATTTATTCATTTGATAGACCATATATTTAAGTTTCCAAAAATGCTTTATTTTTGTTTTTACGATAAATAGAAGCAAAGTTATAGTATAAAAAGTAAACCGGAAGTGAATTTTTAGATGCCGGAAGTTGGCATTTAAATGGTCGTAAAAATGTAAATGTTTAAACAACTATTTTCTAATTATTAAACAATCGCAATCAAAAGTATCACTTTGCTGATAAAATGCCTACACGGGAAGACTCAAAACAATAATGAGTGTTTTAAGAACCTTTTGAGGTATATTTTACCTAAAGAAACTTTTGTCCAGCTGAAAACATTGCTTTTAGGTGCACATATTGCTGTATTATTATTTAAATCAAGATATTTAGGACTTTTACCTATTTTCAAGTATATAGAAATAGAAATTAATCCCATTATGCTTGAAAGCTACATGGGAATAGACAAACAGCGAATTCAGAAATAGAAACGCCTATCTCTACAAGCAACAAAGTTAACCAGAAAAATGCTAAAAGAAAGTCAAAATTAGTTAAGAATGAAGTTAGAGAGGGCCTGACATACAAATACGGCAAGTTTTAAAGATCTAAAGTGACTACAAAATTTTTTGTGCTGTATAAAAATCTTTAAATGCATTTTCTGAGAAATCGTGTTTTTCGTTACTTTTGATTGCGATTACGTTAATTTCTCAAAATGTATTTAGAATATTGAAAAGAAATTTTGCCAAAATGTTTTATTCATCTTTAGCTGTGTTCTGTAGCAAAATCTGACCTCTTTGTATTTATTTACTGATTTTATTGACAGTATTTTGAAGAAAAGAGGATTTTTTTTTTTTGAGTTTTTGTACCAAGTTTTGAATATTTCAAAAAATTTTATAAGTACTTCAAATCTTTTGTTACAGAACACAGGTAAGTATGTTATTCATATACTATGTAAATATTATTGAAGTATATTCATTAGAATTTATTTTAGGAGATCTGGCGTATATGTAAATTTTCACTAAAATTTTACTAAATATTGCCCATATTTGAAAAATTAATGAAACGTTCTGTAAAATTCCATTTAAATTCATAGTTTTATATCCCATATTACTCAAAAACATGTGTGTTTAATTAAAATTTTATGTATTTAAAAAAAGTGCTTCGTATGTAGGCATATTTAAAACTACTGCTGTTAGTATGCTTAAAATTACGCCATTCATTGTATATTACATATCGTTCAAATTCTAAACTCAATACTTCTTATAATTGGATAAACACCAAAAGAAACTAGCAAATTAGCAAACTTTAAAAATAGGTCTTAATTGATGATAGTTGCTTTGTTATTTAATTTCTCAAGAAAAGAAAAGTTTTTATCTTTGCATGGTTATTTCACAGTTCCAGCCGCTTATTGGACTTAATATTTTGCATCTACACTCAGAAGTAGTCTGATGGAAAATACTTGAGCTTATGATTAAGAAAAAAAGTCATTTACATCAGTTTAGTAGTATTTCAACTGCTTCATAAATCTACGCTAAACAGATTTCGATGCTAATCAAGATTTTAAACAGGACTAAAGATGTTAAAGGTAAGACCTTATGAAAATATTAGTGTAAGAATAATGTTAGATTACGAATATTAGAAAATATCTTAAAATTTCGCAAACGAAAATGGTTATCTGGACACAGGATTAAGGAAGTACCAATAATTTACGATTTTTTCCGTTACGAAATTTAAAAGTACGGTTGTGGTGCTGCCATCTAGTGGCGTTTCATAGAAAGTCATATCACGCTCCATTTACGACATAAAACATTTATTTAAAAAAAGATTTGGAATTTTTTTCCGAAAATAAATGTTTTTAATCCCATTAAAGTAGCCTCTCCTTCGAAGCCGTGATCGTATAGTGGTTAGTACATTGCGTTGTGGCCGCAATAACGCAGGTTCGAATCCTGGTCACGGCACTGAAACTTTTGCATAAATTTTGTGAATGCAGAATAAATATTTAATTTTTTGTTGTATCACATTATTTTCTCACCTTGTTTTATTTTAAGTACAACCCTGATGAACTCAACGTGAATTCCTCTAAATTCTGTTACATTTGATGTGGGAAAAATCTTAACTCATTCTTAAATTTTCTTTTGATGCTATTGTTACTCCAATATGTGCTTTACCAAAGAAATGTATTCTAATCAATATTTTCAGAAAGAGATGTTATTCTAATCAATGTTTTCAGAAAGAAATTTTTACCTGTTGAAATGTTAATGTACTCATTTTTAGCATCAAATAACATGTCAAATTAAAAATTTCTAATTGCAATTCTTTTGTACGCTATCACCTGTATTAGAAATAAAACATAGCCGCAGAGATCAAATCTTGTTGTAACTGAGAGATTTCATATGACTCTTCAAAAGTTTTTTCTCCTCAATTTGTTTTGAAAGAGTAATTTCTCTTTCCAAACTCTAATGAACATTTTAATGTTTTGATAGTTACTGTTCATAAATTAAAGACGAAAAGAAAACCTGGAGTTCTAAAACTGGAATTCTTTTTTATTTAATTTAATACTTTTTACAATTTGGACCTAATTTGTGGTATCTTTTTCTCTTCTTTTTAATGGCAAAATACTATCTGAGGTATACTATGGTAAAAATTTTTTAAATTATATTTAATAGTTCTCTAAAGAAACCTTTTTATACTGTTTTGAAAAAAAAAAAAAAAAAAAAAAAAAAAAAAAAAAAAAAAAAAAAAATGCAAGAGACATTACATGCAAGATTTACCAAAGTGAATCTGACAAGAAATTGGTTTATCACGTGATATCCCATTAAACAACAGTGTTAACATCTTTTGCTTCGTAGTTTCTTGTTGCTACTTAGAAGGTATATCACCAAAAGAAATACAGTAAGAAAAACATTTTTTTAAATTAGCTTTCATAAGAAATAATTTTGTGAAGTATATAGTGTAGGTATTACCATTTCGTTCTTCAATATCCACCAGTATTTATTTCTAATCTTTAGATCCTCACGTACAGTAACCTAATCTCGTAGCTACCATCTTCTTAATATGATCATGTCTCATAGAGACTAGTATTTTACCTTAAAGTGAGAAGTAGGTTATTGCTTATCTGTTCAAAAATTAAAACAATGTGCTTCTTAACATTCATACAAATATCAACATGAAATTATTTATTTAAGAGCGCGTTTGCAAATTTTCTGCATTATGATTACATAATAATAATAATTGAAGAATATTTAACTGAAATAATAATTTTTATTTGAGTTTCAGCTATGAAAAATTCACTTGCTTATATAAATAGTGCGTATATTGGCTTTCATTTCTCCTTCAGAATCAAAGATATTATTTTTTATTTATTCTAATTCCATTATTAAATTTTAAAGTAAAAGTAAAGTTTTTCTTTTTAGTCCAATGTTTACCATGTCTGCGACTTACCGAACTTATTATTTTATATTACCAAACAGAAGTAGGCTACCAGAATGTACTTGAGTTTATGGTTCGGGAAAGAATCTGCGCTGAACAGATTTAATAAGATTTTAAGAAGGGTTAAAGCTGTTAAATGTAATTGTGCAAGATCTTAATAAACTTTAAAATTTTTTATGGTGCTGCCATCTGGTGGTGAACCATAGAAAGTCCCTTCACGCTCCATTTACACCATACCCATTTTACTTACTTACATATTACTTATTTTTTTTAGAGAGTTTCTCGAAGCTAAATGCGTTTAATCACATTAAAGTGGCTCTTTTTCGAAGCCGTGATCGTATAGTGGTTAGTACATTGCGTTGTGGCCGCAATAACCCAGGTTCGAATCCTGGTCACGGCAATTGATATTTTTCAAATGTCAAACTAGTGTTTAATTTTTTTACTGTAGCAATTCCTCTCTCTGCCTTTTTTTATTTTAGTAGATCCCCGATTACCTCAATTTCATTTGCTTGAAATTCTCTTACATCCGACATGTAAAAAAAAAACCTAACTCTTATTAATTTCTTTTCCCCCTTCTTTTTTTCTTTTATTTTATTGCCACAACAATGTGTGCTCCACTGAAGAAATATTACTGTAAAAGGACTAAGCGAATCAATCTTTTCACAATAGTAATTCTCATGTTTCTTAGTCCACTCTAAAAGCTTTAGCAGTCCACTCTAAAAATCCAAGTGTATTAACTCTTCACTTTATTTTTAAGTTTTTGTTCTCATGAGTCTTGCTTCAAAATTTGTGAATTTCTTTGAAGCCAGCTGCACTCAACGTAAGACAATGCTCCATTTAAAACATTTTCCTCCTTTTAATATTTCTTAAAATTATTATTAGCATATAACTAATGTGAAATATTTTTATCATCAAATAATATATCCGTTACGAAATTTCTAAATGCAGTTTCATTGCACATAGTCTAGGTTAGAAATTATAACTAGTGGTAGAAATAAAATTTTATAGTAATTTAGAGATTGCGTGCTATTATAAAATTGAATGTTGCTCTCAATAAGTTTCTCATTTTCTCTTTTAAAAGACTACCGAACTTTCGAGTCTACTTCCGTTTCCGGACTGAACTTCTGAGGACGAAACCAAATGTCTTTTGAAAACCAAGCGAATTTGAAAACCAAGTTGATGAGAAGTATAAAGTGAAAATATTGATATTAGCAGAGAACATTTTAATAGAGTTTTTTCTTCCTCCTTCAAGCATGCCTTCGTGGTGTAATGGTTAGCACACTCGGAGCGTATTCAAGAGGTACAGGTTCGAGTCCCGTCGAGGGCATTGCTCATTCTTTCAGTTTCTTACTTTCAAAATACCTAATGACTCTACACGTATATTAATAATATCTAAACCAGTAAATGAATGCTATAATCAAATTTCCTGATTAATTTCTTAGCAATAGCTTCGAAGCCAAATTATGAGGAAAATCTTCTCTAAAACGCTATATTTTAAACACATTCTTAAAGACTAACTCACTGATGGATGCAATCATTTCCAAACAGAACTTTCTACGTTGACTAATCAACAGATTAACTATGTTATCCTACTGATTCTCAACGTAAAGCTAAAACATTCTGCCATAAGTCCCTCTCAAAGGCAGACATTCAACGCCGTTATGGATCCATTAATAGCGTGGAAGCTGGGACACATTATAATAAATACAGTATAGAGTTACATAAGACACACAGTTAAAGACAGAAGTTATATTTCAGGAATTATAGTTAAGGACAGAAGCAATATTTCAGGATACACAGTTAAGGACAGATGATAAAACCAAATTATGGAGGAAAATGCTACAATTATCTTAAATCCTTTCAAATACCTTTTATATTGTTGTAGTATTTATTTGATCAGATCTTTAATCTTTCTTAGCAAATCCTTTATCTTGGGGTGATCCTCAACAACACTCTTACATGGTCCCCCCACATCACTTCTATTATCCAGAGGTTCCGTGTTCGTAAAGCACAATCAACCTCTTAATTGCTCGAAACAGTGTCTTATCTATAGACAAAAAACTACTTATTTACAAGTCCATTCTCAGACCATTGCTTTGTTATGCTAGTCCCATCTGGGCTCATACACATAAGACTAATATGAGTAAGCGGCAGGCGTGCCAGAATATTGTATTTAGACAAATTACCAGTGCCGAATGGTACATCCGCAACAATCGTATCCACGAAGAGCTGGGTATGGAATTATGAAGATCATTTTATTATAAGCTTGCCACTAAATTCCATGCTCGGCAGCAGCAAATCAATAATCCATGCATTAAAATCTGTGATTATAATTATAACGACCTTGCTAACATAGATAGGCCAGTGGCCCAACTTAATGTTTACATCATGTGAACCCACCATTACTTTATGCCTGTAGTTACCTGTATTTGTAATGTTTTCTTGTACCATGTATCCTCTCTTATTTTTATTTTTATCAGTGCATGTCTTATGTAAAAATTTTCATGTCATTAATATGGATTCAGACTACTGTGAACTTGTCACTTACCATGTTTTCTCTCCAAGTCACGGCTCGACCGCTTCTCTGTGCCTTCATCTTCGCCTCGATACCCAGAATTCTTAACAACTCATTAATTAATGTACCAAATCAAAGTTATTAGACTCAAAATCTAACCCTAAATAATATTAATTTTAATAATATTAGTACTGATATATATATATAAGATTATCCGTTTTTTATGATATATATATATATATATATATATCATAAAAAGAATTATGAAATTCTAACTTAAATCTATATGCTTTTTGAATAGTTAACTACTGATACAAATTCTAAGATACCAAATTGTTCTACAAGAGGTAAGGCCTTTGGCTTAGGTACCCTGGGGTCTCAAACACCGTTCCACTGGGAGAAGGCTTTAATCTTTCTTTAATGTATTAATCTTTCATTAATCTAATCCGTTTTCCCTCTGAATAAATGCAAAATATTTGTATTTTATATTTATTTTTGCGAATGTTCGGTTACCAAAATTATGCTTCATTGGATATAATGTATTGATATCTTAGTTTACGTGTTTCAATTACATATAAAAAAGTAAAGAAATAGTGTTCATTAATGATAATCCTGGACAGTATAGCAGCTAGTGAAGGCTGACTGCTGCTTCGAATTCCAGATTGCGAGCTCGGCGCCCGAGTAAGACTTGGTTGTGTATATGCATCATTCCCTTCCTTTCAAGGAAGCACTAATTGTTCACCACATGTGGTGCACCCTGTGCATTGCTTTCGGTGATGATACGAATAAGAGCGCTATGGAGCCCCCGTCGGGATTTTGAATTCTTGACGAATATCTCAGAAGAAAATTCTCGGCTGTTGGATGAAAAAAGTGTTCAGGAAAGACATCTGGCCTTTAAAATTTCATAATTGTGATGAGCTGTATTCTTCTTAATTCCTTTCTTGGATCTATTTTAATAACCGACTGATTATGCATCATTCAACTACTCTTCCGTTGTGCTTAAGTAGGACAATCTGACGTCTACTAGATTTTCAACTAGTACTCTTTGGAACAGATTTCATCTTCTCAAAAAATGAAAAAATTAAATATAAATACGTGAAATGGAAGTTGATATTCCAATTTTTAGACATATTTAATATTTGAATTGTATATACATGTAAAAAGTCGCGTAATCTAAATCACTATTATCTATTTTACTGAAGAAAACATTTCTCAGTGAAAGTGAAAATCGAACTATTTTCCTATTAGCTGCTCTGTTCTGACTTTATTTCATAGAATTTTTTCAATTATTTATAGTGTTTATAGATTGAACTGCAATTATCCGAATCAATTGGGACCGGACCCCATTCGGATAATCAAAATTTCGGATAAATTGATTTTTTCCGAAGAATGGGTCTACGTACACTTTAATTAATTACTGTATGTACTGCATGTTGAAAATGGAGGGAAAAAAACCTATTTTTAAAGATAAAGAGATTTTAGTTAATTAAAGGGAAAGGGCAACACTTTTACGTATATGTTATATAGCGTACTGTACAGTACAAACAAGTGCTGAAAGCCATTGCTTGCTAGGTCAAAGTAAGCTGTTTGACAATTTTCATCCATTTTCGGGCAGTCAAGTCGTTAGAATTTGAAACTCAGACTCTGACGAATCACACACCATCCATTATGCTGTATCCTCACCACTAACTTCTAAACATCCAGGAGTTTTCAAATAAATATTTCTTAATTAAGTGACACGTCATCCTCATCTTCTCCTGTCTCTTGCATATTCACAAAGCCTACAGACCATTTCTCTTAGGTCTGCTTTCATTGGATGAAACATTTGCTTGGCGGTCATATTTGGAATGGCGAGTTATCGCCCTGTAGGCGTGGTAATTAACGCCAAACAAAGGGAAATGGCGTTTATTTCATTCGATATTTTTTTAGTTTATGACTGAAAGCTTGGAGAAATTGTGTGGAATATATTTTAAATAACTTACTGATCTTATTATTAGTTTATTTGTATTTGAATTTAAACTTTTAAAAGTACGTAATTGGCTTACAAGAAAAAGGTGTTTACATGGAGATAGCATATGCGCTTTTTCGTCATTTCTGTTAGAAAAAGTCTGTTGTGTAAATTTCCATAGCGCATTAATTTATACAAATATAGGATTATTAAAAAATAAACCAAATGAAAACATTCAGTAAACATTTAAGGGCATTGGATACCTATTCTTTTTTACCTGAATTATGAAAAGTAAGTATAACTAAAATTATATTTTATTCCATTATGCGCTATTTCTATTGAAACGCTTTTCGGGATCTTGGATCGTAATCTTACTACTGGTACCTACTACAAAGAGTACAAAACAGTAAATAAAAATAAGAAAAATTAACAAAAATAGAGAAAATAAAGGCGTTTAATTTTTAACACCGCACCCGAAGGCTAAAAGACAAATAATGACAAAGTCATTCAATAAAGTTAAAATAAAAATAAATCCGTATAGAACAGAGTTTATGAAAGAACCGGCGATCTAGAAGTCAGAATTTTTTTCCGCGCTCTTTACCGCTGAGCTGCGGTTTCTCCTATGGAGTTTGCACAATTTTTGGTACACCACGCTCAAATACAGATTCTAAAAGCGATGAACCAAATGTCGCCAAGCACTAGGTTCTGTAACCCTACGTTTCCTGTTTTAACCAATCGGAGCAAACAGCAGTAGAAACGGTCTGTAGGCTTTGTGAATAAGCCTGTCGCTTCCCTTTCCTTGAATTTCTTTCTCCTTTTCCTTCTCTTCTTCAGTTGATTCTGAAATATTCTGAAACTGATTCGGATAATCAGTGATTCGGATAGTCGGAGTTCGGATAGTTGGAATTGTACTGTACATTGTATGTTATTATTTCTTTATAACATGTTTGTTTCGAAAAGCTGAAAAGCGTTTAAATAACATTAGAGGTATTAAAAAAAATATTTTGAAGAAGATATAGATCTTACCTTCGCATTTATTTCCTCAGAATGAAACTGGGATGAATGTAAAATATTATGACAGTGACGCAGATGATGGCAACCGTTCCATTTGTGACTGTGGCTCTTAGTTATGCAAATTTTCAGTATTTAATGTACGTTATATTTCATTCCCTTCCTAAACTATGTATGTGTTTTAACTGTATAAATAGCATAGACGTCGAAAGAAAATAACACATTTTCAGTCTAATAAACTAACTGTTTTAAAAGTATTACACTTATCGCTTTATATATATATTATTATTTTACTTGTTATCAGTTAAGTTATAGCAGGATATTGCTTATCTGCTTAAAACCTAAGTTAAAATGACATGATTCTTCATGTTGTGTATAAATATCTGGAATAAATTATTTATTTAAGAACGCGGTTAGAATTTTCTTCTGCATTACATAATGTATTGAAATGAGCGTTCCTGTTTGTAATTTATCTGTGGAAACATCATTCGGTTACATGATTAGCGTATGTATTGGTTTTCATCTTCCCTTCAAAATCAATGATATAATTTTATAAAATATCTTTATTGATATTGGTTCTATTATTACTTAGTTTTTCAAGTAAAAGAAAAGTTTTACCTGTACGTCTACAGGTTACTGTGATTTACTGAAATTGTTATTTTATATTCACAAACAGAAGTATAAATAAATATGTTTATGGTTATTAAAAATATCATTTACGTTGTTTAAGTGATATCCCGACTGCGGCAATGAATCTGAGCTGAACAGATTTCGATATTAAGCAAGATTTTAAACAGGGCTAAAGATATTAAATGTCTTTGTGTAAGATCGTAATGAAATACTTGTACAATAATAATGCTGTACTATGATCATTAGAACATTTCTTAAATTTAGCCGAATGGAACTAATTAGAAGGTATAGATTCTTGGGACCGAGGCTTAAGAAAATCTGCGAACTTTAAACATTTATTTGTGGTGCTGCCATCTAGTGGTGATTCGTAGAAAGTCCCATCACGCTCCATTTAATGCGTATCACATTTACTTAAAAAGATTTTAAAGTTTCCTGAAACTAAATGCATTTAATTGCATTAAAGTGGCTCTTCTTCGAAGCCGTGATCGTATAGTGGTTAGTACATTGCGTTGTGGCCGCAATAACCCAGGTTCGAATCCTGGTCACGGCAGTCGACATTTTGCATAAAATTTGCAAATGAATAAATAGCATTTAATTTATATTTGAAGCATATTTTTTTACTTGTCTTATTTTAGTGGAGCCCTTATAAATTCAGTTTGAATTTCTTTAAACTCTGCTATATTCGACCTGTGTAAAATGTTAAATAATTCTTAAACGTTTTTTTTGATGCTATCTTTACTACAGTGCGCGCTTCATTACATTAAAGAAATACACTCATGTCCAAAATTATGTTTACATGCATAAATTCACGGATTTCTCAGAGACTATGACTTATAATTTAATGAATTTTCGTGGAATCATGCATAACATGATGACACATAAATGCAAAAGAAAAAATTGAAGATCGGCTCATATGATATAAATTTGTAGCATGAAACAATAAAAATGGTAATAAAGTGTGACAAAGAGAGTTAAGAAAAAAAGGAATGATTCAGAAAAAGAATTAAGTCTTACGAATTTAATATGGAAAATGATCTTCCCTGACTTGTACACACATATCACAACGTGTTTTAAGGCTGGAAATAACGTTGTTAACCACAGTTTGGGGAATTAATCTCCACTCTTCCAGCAATGCCGTCTTCAGAGCATTTACATCTCTAGGATAAGGATGTATACGTGCAATTGCTCTTCCAAGGTAGTCCCATAAGTTCTCTATCGGGTTAAGGTCAGGAGAGTTTGGTGGCCAAGGTATTCGCTTAATGTCTTCACTTTCAAGGAATTCATCAACGAGGTTTGCTCGATGTGGACGGGCATTATCATCCATAAATAAAACGTCAGGTCCATATGCACCCCTGGAAAGTCTTACATAAGGATCTAAGACCTCATCCCGATATATCTGGCCTGTCACAGTTCCGCTGTTGAAAACGTGTAGGGGCGTACGTCCATCGATCATTATTCTACCCCATACCATCACACCTCCACTACCGAAACGGTCACGTTCCACAATGTTCGAGGGATCATTTCGTGTTCCTGACTCCCTCCAGATGTAAACACGTTTAGAATCACCAGTTAAACTAAACCGCGACTCATCAGTAAAGAGAACATGGGACCATTGATGTTCAGTCCAGTTTTGATGTTCTTTACACCAATTAAAGCGATCCCTCTTTTTCTGTGAAGACAGTAAAACACATAACCTTGGCTTTCTGGCATAAAGGCCTTTTTCATTAAGCCTTCTGTATATTGTTTGCCGTGATGCAACAGTTCCAGTGGCGGCTGCAAGCTCTGAACTTAACTGGCGAGCAGTAGCCTTTCATTTACGACGGGCAGTTAATGCCAGATACCGATCTTCAGAAGCAGTTGTCATTCGTTTCCGACCTTGTCCAGGCCTCCTTACAACACTTCCATGATTTTGAAACTGTTTCCATAGCTTAGAGACTGTCTGTCTTGAAATATTCAGACATGTGGCTGTTTCCATGATTGACTGCCCTGCTTCTAAACGGCCGATAATTCGCCACTTTACAGATTCTTCCAAATGATACTTCGAAGCCATAACAAACTGCTTTGAGTCCCTACACACTGAAATCAAACGCTATGTTGCAGAAATTCACTCAAATATTCAGTTTGCGCAAAGCGCTTGATTCACCCTTGGATGACGTAACGCCTATATTTGCATATCACAAACCGTTTGATTACTTTTGATTGGATAATGCTAATTAGGCTTGGTTTTCACACATTCCCTGCAAATACGGATCACATTGATTCGATATTTCATTGAATATCATCATTTTTGGGTATGTAAAGATAATTTTGGACATGAGTTTATATGGGTACAAAGTAACCAAGTGATACGGGTACCAAATGAATTAATGTTTTCAAAATTGTAATTATGATATTTCGCAGTTAAAACTCTAGCATAGCATTCTAAAAATCAACGAGTATTAATTTCCTGTCTGTATTTTTCTCACTAGTGTTGCGTCACATTTCATATTCAGTATCCACCCTTCTCTATTTCTAATCCTCTAAACTTCAGGTATAGTGACACATCTCGCAACTACCATCTTCCTAATATGACCATATTCTAAAGTGAGTAGTATGTTTAAGATCTTAAACAAGGCAGTCTAACATCATATGTATCAGATCACCATTTTCACAGAAGACCAAAGTCCGTTGTATCATAGATGATCGTCTTATCATGTGGATTACGTTAGTCATGTCTTATCATATTCTTTCGCATCGGGGAGGTTTCGTATATAATTAGGGATATCTGGTTTCTTCCTTGCAAAATAAATTTGGATAAATGCGAAATTTACGAGTATTTGTGATTAGATGCGAAACATTATTTTTGAAACCTTCGAAGGAATATTGCGTTTTGATTTGAAGTGTTTATTTTAGCATACGCGTAGACATATGTTTGCTTTCTCAATGAATATGAATATCGGTTTCATAAAGGAAGATTTTATAAATATATTATAAAATCGTAAAAGAAGAGACCAAATGACTATTTTTTTAAATTCTATCCATAATTATGAAACATCCAGTGTCTGCCACATGATTTAATGACGTCTCTTGAGCGCAAATGAATAAAAAATCAAAATACATTTTGAAAAACATTTGATCAGAAGTACAGAATAAAATTAATGACAATAGCAGAGAAACGTTTAAGCAGAATCTATATATTTGTAGTATCTGAAGCAACACATATATCCTACAAGCAAATGTGGTGATTAATGTTTCCTTCTTCAAAGCTGCTGCATCCAGCATCAGCTTGAAGCAAAAACTGTTATTGCAAATCTTCTCGAAAACCCCATGTTTCAAAGATATTCTAAAAGACTAACTCATTGCTGGATGCAATTATTTCCAGAAGGAGTATTTTACGGTGATCAATGAAGGCATTCAGGCAATTTCGTACTGATTTTTAAGCAATAACATTCTGCCATAAAACCTTCTCAAAGGCAGCTTTCAAACCCTTTATGGTTCGGTGAACAGCATTGAATCTGAGACACATTATAATATTGTTGCATGTGTTAGGGTTCGTTATGAATTAAATGCACAAGTCCAGTGAAAAGTGAACAAAATTTTTTATTATCACAATAAAAATGCTTAATTTTCCTCAGATATTCGTTCAGAATTACAATATCTCACAGTAGTTATCTTTTAACTACTCAAACGTTCAACAGAACTTAATAATTCAAATCAGCTAGAGAAAGCTAACCCGCGAATTCGCTGAAATTAGCAAGAGCAGTTTTCTAAACAAACTCTTAAAACACCAGCTACTAATTAACTAACTAAAATCCGTAACACTATCTACAGTATCGAGTTACAGTTAAGGGCACACAGTTGAGGACAGAAGATAAAAACAAACTGAGAAGGAGAATATCGATACTAAAATGATCTCATATCCTTTTTCGAATACTTATACTGCTGCAGTATTTATTTGATGCTAAGAGGTTAAATAACTGTGTCTCGTTGTTGTTTCTTTTGTTTTAATCCTTCCACCTAAATAAATGCAAATTAAAAATTTTTAATATTTTCTTTTGAAAAATGTTCAATTTTTGTCACCAAAAATTACACATCCTTGTATTCTGAGAACTGGATATCTTAGTTTACGTGTTTCATTTTTTCAGTGGAATCACTTAATTATTTTAGATATAAAAATTTAAAGAAACGATCTCAGTGTTCAATAATTACTATCCTGTATTAATTGGTGAAAGATGACTTCTGCTTCGAACTCCAGTTTGCGTGTTCGACTCCCATGTAAAACTTAGTTGTGTGTGTTTGTCATGCCCTTCTTTTCATGAATAAATCATATGTCCACCCCATGTGGGACACACTATGCAATGTTCCCGGTGATGCTACGACTAAAGCCCTACGGAACCGCGGTCTTTTGCTTGAGAAAATTCCTCAGAATTGCTCTCAAGCAAATGTTTGGTCATTTGCTTGAGAGAAATTCTGCTTGAGCAATTTGCTTGAGAACATTTGCTTGAAAGAATTCCTCAGAATCGCTCTTAAGCAAATGATTGGTCATTGTGTTAAAGGAATTCAGGAATGCCATCTGGCCCTCATTATTTTCTTCATTGAATCTTTTTTAATGCGCCAATCAACTATACTTCTGTTGCGTTTTACGTGGAATAATTTGACGGGCACTAGAATTTTAACTAGTGCTATTTAGGATAGCTTTTAAATTCTCGAAAGAGAAAAAAATTAAGCGAAAGAACATTGCATTCCCTTCACAATACTCATTTATAATTTGAAGTGCATGTATATGTAAACAGAGTCGCATAATCTGAATCGCTGTTATATAAGCTATAAAAGAAAAGTTTTCCTTGTGAAAGTTTAAATCTGACGGTTTTCCGATTAGTTGCGCAGGTCTGTTTTCCTTCATAGAATTTCTGCAATTTTTGCCATTTTTATAATAGTCGAATATTAAGTAAAAAAAATTTTAAAAATCTGATAGCTTTCAGAATTTTTATTACGCCCAAAGGGGAAATTTTTCAATTACAGTATTTAAAAACAGCATATCTTTAGAATTTCTGATAGGCAGACTCGAGCGTTGGAGATATAGTGTTTTATTTCCTATGGTGTTGCCACTGCTTGTTTTGAAATTGTTGAGTTTCTTAATCACAAATTTATTAAAATTTTACAAAATTTGAAATAGACTATAAAACAGATTCCAAATTTCGGGTTTCCGGGTGCCCATACTCGTGTGGAGGACTATGCTATTCATAGTTTGAAGACTCTAGGTACCGTTGTTGTTCCTCAGTGCGAGAAAAATACATATTTTCAGGTAGATTCTTCATTATTTAGTTTCTTTAAATAAAATTCAGGGCTCTGATATTTGGTGGCAACAATTTGAAAAGTGATTCAGAATTTCATAGTGTAACAATGCAAAATGCCAAAGCGAAATTTATAGTTCTCCTGAGCTAGGGCTCCTTTGGGATAATAAGGTATGTTTCAGATGTGTGTAATTTCTTTCCAAAAACTTAAATCATTTAAATAATTTTGGAAGTATTAAGGAAAACGTATTGCTAAAAAACATACCTCCTTATGATCACAGTTATCTCTTCAGCATGAAATTAGGAGGAATGTAAAGTATTATGACAACGTCGAACAAGATCCCAGCTATGTTGCTTAAAGCTATCGCTCTTAGTACGCTTAAAATTTTAGTATTCATTGCATGTTACATGCCACTCAGTAAACTGAATAAGTCTTATAATCGGCTAAGCATTATAAGACTTAGTTGTGTGTGTTTGTCATGCCCTTCGTTTCATGAACAAACCACATATAGTAAACACATTATAGCAATTAATCTTCGAAAGAAACTAGTAAAATTATCACGATGACATTAAAGAGTCTTCTTTGATGGTATCTGCTTTATTATTTAATTTATCCTGTAAAAGAAAAGTTTAATGTCTTTTTTCAATGTTAAATGTCTTTTTGTAAGATCTTTAAAAAAAAAAAAAATAAAAAAATATTTGAGCAAGAAATAAAGTTGGACCGTGAGGATTAGAAAATAGGTCCATATTACGCTTATGAAAGGGCTTATAAATTATACACTTTAGTGACTCAGGATTAAGGAATTGCCTAATTTCCAATATTTTCCCCCGATGTGAACTTTGAACGTATGGTTATAGTGCTGCCATCTAGTGGTGATTCTAGAAACCCTCATCACGCTCCATTTACTACATATCCCATTTCTACAAAAAATATTTTAAGAAAGTTTTTCGAAAATAAATGCATTTAATCCCATTAAAGTAGCGTTTCTTCGAAGCCGTGATCGTATAGTGGTTAGTACATTGCGTTGTGGCCGCAATAACCCAGGTTCGAATCCTGGTCACGGCAGTAAATCTTTTGCGTAAATTTTGCAAAGGTAGAATAAGCATTTAGTTTTTTTTTTTTTTTTTTTTTTTCTTTCTGACACATTATTTTTCTTCTTTTATTTTTGTACAATGAGGATAGTGCTAGTTTCAATTTCTTGAAATTATATTACAGTCGATTTCTGAGGGAAACATAACTCCTACTCAAAATTCTTCTTTGATGCCAATTGTTTCATGAAAGAAATATTATTCTATAGTTAAAAAGCGAATCAATATTTTTAGAACTGTTTATTTGTATATTTTGTAGCCAATATTCTAGTTGTCTATTTTCAAACTCCACGAGTATTTAAAGTAAACCTTCTTGTCCAAGTAAACCTTCTCGTTATTTTTAAAATGTTGTTCTCCATTGTATAGTGAAAATTTGTGAATAGATCTGAACCCAGAAGCATTTAAAGTGTTTCCCTTATTATTCAGCATACGACACAATAAAAAAGTCGTCAGTCCCTCCTCTTTGTACTTCTTAAAGCAATTTCGAAAGGGTATTTTTAGATACCAATATTTTTTTATTAAATAAATTTTTAGCATCAGATAACATGTCAAATTAAATATTTCTAATTAGAGTTATTTTTTACGCTATCACCTGTATTAGAAATAAAATATAGTGGCAGAAATAAAATCTTATCGTAATGGAATAGTTGTATGAGACTCTTTAAAATTCTATTTTTCTCAATTTGGTTTGAAAGAATAATTTTCCTTTCAAACTCCACTGAACGTTTTAATGTTTTGCTAATTAGTGATCATAAATGAAAATCGAAGTTTTCAAATTGAAATTCTTTTCTGTTTGTTAATTTAATATTTAGTTTTTCCATCTGGACATGAGAAGTAGTATTTTCCTTTTCGTCTTTTTGACGGCAAAATATTGTCAGATATGTCAAATTGTATAGTTTTCTTTTAATTATTAGTGCTTACGCGAAACTCTTTTATGCTGTACTAACAAATATTCAAGTGATGATACATGCACAAATCACTAAAGTGAATCTAACAAGCAACTGGCTGATCACGTGAGTTTCTACTAAAAAGCAGTATTAACACCTTATTACTTCGCAGTTTTTTGTTGCTACGTAACACCACTGAAAGAAATGACACAGAAAAAGATATTTTTTTATTAATTAACTTTGATTTTAACTTGCTGAAATTTGCAGAGCACATATTACCATTTTTGTGCAATATCCACCAGTCTGATATATCCTCTTGATATGACCATATCAAAAAGTCACTAGTATTTTGAAGAGTTTAAAGTTTGGAATCGAACATCATATGTCCGAGATCACCATTTCCACAAAAGACCATAATCCTTTTACATCATGGATGATCGTGTTACCACGTGCATTATTTTACCATATTACTTTCTGTCAGTGTGCTTCTTATATAATTATTGATGTATGATTTCTTATATACAAAATAGATTCGGATAAATGTGAAATTTATTAGTCTTAACGATAAAATGCAAGATATGATTTTTGAAACTTTTGGAGGAATATTGCGTTTGGGTTTGAAGTGTTTATTTTAGTGCGCATGTAAACATATTATTGCTTTCTCAATGAATATGAACATGACAACACGAATAGTGATTTCTCAAAGGAAAGTTTTAAAAATGTGTTTCAAAATAGTAAAATACGTGAGCAAGTGGCCTTAGTTTTTAATTCCGTCCATAGTTATGAAACATATTCATAATTAAGAAGGTTCAAACTATGGATTCGCAGTTATTATATCAGTCAATCAGACGATTTAAAGTCTTCTCTTGAGAGCCAAGTTTACGGTTACTGCTTATTAAAAGCAGAATGTTTTATGAAAAACAAGAAATTAAAAACTGATCAGAAGCACAAAATGATATTAATGACCAAAGGCATAAAATAGTTTAAAAGAATATGCTCTACACAGGCTGCTACCTAATGCAACAATGGTAGCAACAATGAATTATATAATCATATTCGCTGAATAACCTTACCATCTGGGTAACTGCGAGCATTTCATCACCAGGTTTGATGCCCAACAGTCTATTACCAGAAACGTTCTCTAAAATGACATTATTAAAGACATTCCTAAAGAGGAAGTCATAGATAGATACAGTTATTTCCAAAACCAACTTCTTACTATGATAGTAACTTAGATCATTTTCTTTTATTTTTTAAGTCCGTTTTCCGCCAGAATAAATGCAAAATTTTAACTTTGGGTTTCCTTTTTTAAGAAATTAAAACTTTTTTAATAGAAAGATCTCTGTATATAATCTCTTTGTTTATCTGTATGAAGGTTTTATTGGAATCATTTAATGTTTTAATTCAAGACACGCCTGTTGATGTAATAGTAGCGTTAAAGCAAGTGGAAAGTCAGCTATTTATAGTTTTTACATTCCCGTTACTAGAGTGGATATTGAGAGATATTTGATTATCTATAATATCGTATTTACGGATAAGACAGATGACTATTTTGAAAAACTTCACCGGAAAGAAGAAGATATTGACACTATGTTAAATACTTTTACTTATTTTTATGGTATTGTAATAATTTATGTGATTACAAAATTTCGAAAGACAGGAATTTGTATTTGTTTCTTTCATTTTCTTTTCTTTTTTAAGTCTTTTTTCCGCCAAAATAAATGCACCTTTGGGTTTCATTTTTTTAAGAAATTAAAACTTTTTTAATACAAAGATCCCTGTGTATAATCTATTTGTTTATCTGAAGGTTTCATTGGAATCATGTAATGTTTTAGGCATAAAAACGTAAAGAAACGATTTCAGTGTTCAGTAATTGTCCCGGGCGGTGCAGTAATAACTGGAAGCTGACTATTGCTTCGAACTCGAGCTTGGTGGTTGGACCTCCGCGTAATACTCGTGTTTGTACCTTCTGCCTCCCTTCCACCTGTACACTATTTTTTTCACGTCGGTGCCCCCTTTCCATTGCTATCGATGATTATAAAACTAAAAGCTCCATGGAAATCATTAGCCTTTTGAATTCTTGAAGAATGGTTTCCGAAGAAAATGTTCGGCCATTGGTTGAAAAGAAAATTTCAGGGGTAACATCTACCTTTCATTATTTCAGATTTGTAATAAAATGCATTTTTATTATTTTAATCTTTAGATCAGTTTTTATAATCTAGTGATTATGCGTTATTTCACTACTCTTCCTTTCTTTTTACGCAGGATAATCTGATACGTACTACATTTTCAACTAGTACATTTTGAAATAGCTTTAAAATTCGCACAAGAGGAAAAAATTAAAAAATAATTGAAATTAATAACAATACTTGAAGTTGTATTCCACTTACGATATCCAATTACTGTTTGAATTTAGTACATATGTAAACAGTCATATAATCTAAACCGCTGAAACGTATGTTAATAGGAGGTTAAGTAATTTATTTAATTACGGCAAAGCCTCGAGGGCTATCTGCCTAAAGGGAGGGATGCCTTTGTGGAGGACGTTCTAAGGGAAACTGGCTCGAATACACGTTACACATGGGGAAAACAACGAAAATACCCATGCAGCCAGCCCGTTCGCGAGATTCGAGCCTCGAACCGAACTACCAGCATTCAGCGCCTTTACCGCTCGGCCGCTGGTGGGCGCTGTTAATAGGAGGAACGTGTACGTAGTGAAAGTTAAAATCTGTCTGTTTTCAGATTAGTTGTGCAGTTCTGCTTTTAATCATTAAATTTCTTAAAGTTTTACAATTTTTAAAGTGGGTATTAATTGAACTATATAATCTATTATTAGTGGTATGTAACGCATTCGTTTAGAAAAGCTGAAAAGAATTTAAATTATTTTAAAGGAGTTTAAAGAAAAAAAAATAAAATCTGAAAGCGTTCAGATTTTACATTACATCGCCCATAAGGGTGCTTTTTTAACTTTTGGTGTGTTATTTTTATTTATTAAATATCACTGTCTTAGCACTTTTTAACACATATTCAGTTCAACAGCAATATCGCAAAATTATTTTAAAATGAGCATATTTTTAGATTTTCCGATACACGATCTCGTGCGCAGGAGATAAAAAAAGTTTTTTTTTTTTTTTTCTTTTTTTTTTCAGTACACTGTTGCCATTTGAATCAGTACACTGTTGAATTTGTCAATCACAAATTCGTTAAAGTTTTACAAAATATGAAATAGATAATGAAACAAATTCCAAATTTGGGCTTCCAGATGCCCATATTCGAATGGAGGACTACGTTACTCAAAATCTGATAGATCTAGGTACGGTTGTTTTATCACAATGAGAGAACGTATACATACATTTCATGCAGATTCTTCATTATTTAATTTATTCAAATATAATACAGGGCTCTAATATTTGGTGGCAACAATTTCGATTTTAAAAGTGAACCACCGTTTACAGTGAATCAACGCAAAATGCCAAAACGAAATTAATAGTCCTTCGGGGCTAATTGCCCGTTTGAACTGAAAAAATATTTCGAAGAAAATTTACATCTTATAATCGCATTTATTTCTTCATGAAATTCGGATGAAAGTAAAATATTATGACAATGTCAAAGAAGGATCCCAGCCATTCCGTTTATGTCTGTCGTTCCTAGCCCGCTTAACGTTACAGTAGTCAATGTATGTAATACACTGGTGTGCAAAAATTAAGGACAAAGTCGAAAAATTAGCATATCAGCTGAACGAAGAGGCAGAGCGGACAGAAAGACCAATCAGGAGATTAAGTAAGGTGATGTACGGTAGCACATGCGCAGATATGCAGGTAGACGTAATGGGGGAGTGTCTGAGTAGTATAAAGCATGTTGTCGGTGTAAGATCAGTATTTCTGGCAAAGAGATTGCACGCCGTATAGCAGTTAAAATCACACCGAGTTGCTGCCTCAGCGAGAAATGGCGAATAATCAATCTGTTAGACGACATCTGGATGCTTTTACACGAGGTCGAATCATTGGGAAGTTGGAGGAAGGCAGCAGTGTGAGAAGTGTGGCTGCAGAGTTCGGAATTGCTCACAGCATCGTTTCACGACTTTGGAGACAATTTCAAACTACAGGAACAGCTATCTGGGGGTTTAGTAGTGGTCGTTCACGAGGAACCACACCCGCAGATGACCGGTATATTGCCTTACAGGCCAGAAGAAACAGGCGGCAGACAGCGGGAGAAATCGCTAGACACACGACACAGGCGACTGGACGACCGATATCGCGTTTTACCGTGGCCAGAAGACTGCACGGTGGTGGTCTGTTTGCACGACGCCCTGTACGGTGTACCTCTAACGCCTGCCGATCGGAAAAGGCGTTCTCTGTGCTGCCGGGAACGCCGGAATTGGAGAGAAAATGAATGGGGACGAGTACTCTTTACAGATGAGAGCAGATTCAGTCTGAGTAGCGATTCTCATCGCATACTCATCTGGAGAGAGCGGGGAAGCCCCAATCATCCCTCGAACATCATTGAAAGGGACAGGTATGGAGGTGGCGGTGTTCTCGTTTGGGGAGGCATCATGCTTGGTAGTCGTACAGAACTTCACATCTTCGACGTAGGTTCAGTCAACGGGACCCGTTATTGTAACGAGATTCTTCTTCCATATGTGCGTCTTTTTAGAGGGGCTATGGGTCCGCAGTTCCTTTTCATGGACGGCAATGCACCATGTCATCGCACAGTAGCTGCCGAACATCTCTTAGAGAGTGAGGATATTGAACGTATGGATTGGCCGGCACGATCTCCCGGATCTCAATCCCATCGAGCATGTATGGGATTTTCTAGGCAGACGCTTAGCAGCTCGTACCTTACCACCAGTAACGATTCCGGAGCTTCGAGACGAATGGGCAGCAAGGTCTCAACAACTCATTGACACCCTCATTCTCAGCATGGGCAGACGCTGTGAAACCTGCCTCGCAGTCAGGGGAGATCATATCCCCTATTAAAGACCGGATGTTTCTTGCTGGACACCCATCACAGGGATGTTTCGGCCTTCAGTCGCATTGCGCTCCATGCTACTTTTTCAATAAAGCTTCTTTTTATCTCTCTGATTTCTCTTTTAGTAAGTATTGCTTACATTACTTATGTCCTTACGTATTGGGGATCTTACGGTATTAAATGTGTGGATTTGGAAAGCTGTTGTACAAAGTTATATTGAAAAAACCGTCTCGTCGTTAATTTTTGCACACCAGTGTATATCTCTCACTTTCAAAACTGTATGCGTGTTACAAATGGGGAAACATCACAGACTTCAAAAGAAAATAGGGCATTTATCAATCTAATAAACCGAGTGTTTTAAAAGTAATACATGCATTTAATGAATACATCTAAATTTACATATTATCAGTCAAATTATAGCATGGCATTGATTATCTGCTTAAAACCTGAGTTGAAACATTATGCGACTTAACGTTTTAGACAAAGGTCACCAATAAATTACTTATTCAAGATTGCGATTAAAAATTTTTACTGCATTATATAACTTATCCAAATGAAAATTTTTGTTTGTATTTCATCTATCTAAAGATCTTTTGTTTAGAAGTGGATATATTGGTTGTCATTTTTTCTAAGAAAATCAGTGAGATAATTTGAGAAAATAAATTTATTGATTCTAGATCCATAATACTTAATATTAAGTTATATATTATTATTATTATATATTATCATATTACTTAATTTGTGAAAGAAAATTTTTCTTTTTTCTTCAAAGTTCACAATTTTTGTGATATACTGCATTTATTGTTTTATTTTCATAAGCTGAAGAAGTCTACCGGAATTAACATGTATTTATAGTTATTAGAAAATGTCCTTTACGTTATTTAAGTGATATCCCGACCTGTAAATTAACCTGCTCTAAGCAGATTTCGTTTCTATTCAAGATTTCAGAGTTACTGTTAAATGTAAGACCTAATGTTAAAATATCTGTATAAGAATAATGTTAGATTGCGAATATTAGACAATATCTTAAAATTACGCAAATGAAAATGATTATCGGGACTCAGGATTAAGGAAGTACCAATAATTAACAATATTTATCCGTTACGACATTAAAAGTGGGGTTGTGGTGCTGCCATCTAGTGGCGTTCCATAGAAAGTCGCATCACGCTCCATTTACGACATAAAACATTGCTTTAAAAAAGATTTGAATACACTTCCCGAAATTAAATGCCTTTAATCCCATGAAAGTAACTCTTTCTCGAAGCCGTGATCGTATAGTGGTTAGTCCATTGCGTTGTGGCCGCAAAAACCCAAGTTCGAATCCTGGTCACGGCAGTAAATCTTTTGAATAAATTTTGCGAATGCGAAAAAAAAGTATTTAATTTTCTGTTGTAGCACATTCTTTTATTGCCTTGTTTTATTTCAGCAGAATCTTAATGAACTCAATTTCCTTTCCTTGAAATTCTGTTATATTCGACCCTTGAAAAAAAAAAAATGAACTCATACTTAAAATCCTTTTATTGCTGTTATTACTACAGTATGGGCTTCACCAAAGAATTAGAATTGTAATTAATATATTTCACAGTTATCCAAGAGTACACTCTAAAAATCTAAGAGTATCAAATCGTTTCAGTACTTTTTAAATGTTGTTATCACTTGTGTTGCTTCGGAATCTGTGAATACGTCTGAAGCCAACAGCACTCAACGTGCTGCACTTACTATTCAACGTTAGAAAGCAACGCAATCAGAATGTCCCCTCCCGTTCTCTAGTAGTTCTAAAGCATTATGGAAAGAGCATTTTCAAATACTATTATCTTTTAATTAATAGAATAGTTTTTTTAGCATCAAATAACGTATCAAATTAAAAATTACAAAAATTACGATTCTTTTATGCCCTATCCTCTGTATAAGAAATTTTTTTTCCAATGGAGGGCTCAAACCGTCCAATAGACATTGGCCACTATTGGGGCCAGAAGCGGTGGTCATTTATTATAGAGGCTTCTAATAGGTGGGCCACATTTGTCTCTTATGAGAGGACCGACAAATACAGCTATGTCTGTCGTTGATTGGAACCCAGGCACTTAGGTATCGCAGTCTGCTACCTTTACCACTATACCTTCCGGGAGGCAAGAAATTAAACTATAGCGACAGGGATAAATCTTATCGTAACGAAAGGATTGCATGCACAAGTTTCAGTTTTTTCCCTTGTTTCTCAAATTGTTTTGAATGAGTAATTTCCCTTTTCTAACTGTAATGTACAAGTTAATGTTTTGATAGTTACTATTCATAAAAAAGAGACGAAAACAAATCCTGGAGCATTAAAACTAAAACTACTTTTTTTCGCAATTTAATATTTTTTAAACAGTTTGAACATAATAAGCGGTATCATTTTTCTCATCTTTTATAATTGCAAAATACTATGTGAGATATACGATTGTAAAGGTTTCATTTAAATATATTTATTAATTCTTGCCCGAAATTTTTCATACCGTTTTAGAAAAAAGTAATGTTACTCTCAATTGTTATTAAAGTGAATCTAGCTAGAAACTGGTTTATCACTTGGCATCTTACTAAACAGCACTATTAATTATTGTTTCGGGTGTCTTGTTCCTACTTAAAATTACAGAAAGAAATGCAGACAGAGAAATATAATTTTTTAAATTACCATTCATAAGAAATATTTTCTGAAACTTACAGTATACATTTTACCATATTTTCTTTAATATCCACCACTCTTTAAATCTTCAAATCCTCATGTACAGTGATCCATCTGGTAGCTACCATCTACCTAATTTGACCATGATCTCAAAGAGACTAGGTTTTTATCTTAAAGTGGGTAGTCAAGTATTGCTTATCTATTTTACACCTAACTTAAGACAATGTGTGCCTTAACATTTTATGCAAACATCAGCAATAAATTACTTTAATTCTTCCTGCGGAATGGACGATATTATTTTATTTGCGCTTAAATTTTATCTTGTTAGTACAACGTTTTCTGTGTCTGCGGGTTACTGGACTTATTATTTTATATCTACAAGTAGAAGTAGTCTACCGGAATTTCTTTGAGTTTATGGTTGGGAAACTAAGCTACGCTAAACAGATTTTAAAGTTAACAAGATTTTAAACAGTATTAAAGGTGTCAAATGTCCTTTCGTAAGATTTCAAGAAAATATTTGTAAAAGAATAATGTTGGATTACGAATGTTAGAAAACATCTTAAAATTACGCAGATGAAAATGATTAAAATGTATAGATTTTAGGGACTCAGTATTGAGGAATAGGTAATTTCCCGTTTTTTTTCCTTGTGCGGACTTAATACGTATGGTTTTGGTGCTGCCATCTAGTGATGATTCTAGAAATCGTCATCACGCTCCATTTACGGCATCTCATATTTGCTTAAAAAAGATTTTAAGAATGTTTTTCGGAAAGAAATGCGTTTAATTACATTAAAGTAGCTCTTCTTCGAAGCCGTGATCGTATAGTGGTTAGTACATTGCGTTGTGGCCGCAATAACCCAGGTTCGAATCCTGGTCACGGCAGTCGACATTTTGCATAAAATTTGCTAATGAATAATTTGTATTTAATTTTTATTTGAAACATATTTTTTCCTTCTTTTATTTCAGTAGAGCTGTCATGAATTCAGTTAAAATTTCTTTAAATTCTGCTATATTCGCCCTGTGTAAAATCTTAAGTAATTCTTAAATTTTTCTTTTGATGCTTTCGTTACTAAAGTCGTTACTACAAAAATTACTTCATCACGTTAAAGAAATATTATTGTACGGGTACCAAGTGAATCAATGTTTTCAAAATTGTAATTATGATATTTCGTAGTGAAGACTCTAGCAGTTCATTTTAATGATCTACGAGTATCAATTCTTCTCTTTATTTTTCTCACTAATGTTACGTCACATTTCATATTCAATATCCACCATTCTCTATTTCTAATCCTCAAAACTTCAGGTATAATGACACATCTCGTAACTACTATCTTCCTAATGTCACCATATTTCAAAGTGAGTACTATGTTTATTATATTACGGGGGCTCATACACTTTAAACCCTCATGATCTTCGAATATGTGACTGTTGCAAGAATCGGAAATTTTGTGTTCTTTAAAAGCAATTACTTACAACTTTTTACAGCTGACTACATAATATAGCTGCTTTGGAAATGAGTAACGAGAAAGATTGTGTTGCCACAAATATTTTTATAATTTAATCCGCTTTGTGACAGAATTTTTCGTCATGTTTCCTCCTTGCGCCCATGATATTTTTAAAATGGTTAATAATACATAATTGAAATTTGATGTAATTCTTTATATGGGTACTATTTTCTAACTGAACCAAAAATCTGATGAATATTTTATTATTAAAAACTTTTACGCACGAAAACATTACAGATTTTTTTAATAAAATACATTTTACAAACTTAACGAATATCGAATTAAATAATGGAACAGAATGTCTTAAAATGTACGCGCAAAGTGGAAACATGACGAAACGTTTTGTCACAAAGAGGATTAAATTATAAAAATATTTGTAACAACACAAACGTTTTTATCCCTATTTCAGAAAGCATCTATATTATGTAGTCAGCTGTAAAAAATTGGAAGTAATTGCTTTTAAAATAAATAACTAATCCAATTCCTGCAACTGTCACATAATAGACGATCTTATGGGTTTTAAGGTGTATGATTCCCCTTAAACAATGCAGTTGCAGTCCAACATCACACGTCTGAGATCACCATTTCCACAGAAGACCAAAGTCCGTTGTATCATGGATGATCGTCTTATCACGTGGATTATGTTAGTCATGTCTTACCATATTCTTTCGCATCGAGCATGTTTCGTATATAATTAGGGATATCTGGTTTCTTCCTTACAAAATAAATGGGGATAAATACGAAATTTACGAGTATTAGTGATTAAATGCGAAACGTTATTTTTGAAACCTTCGAAGGAATATTGCGTTTTGATTTGAAGTGTTTATTTTAGCACACGCGTAGGCATATGTTTGCTTTCTCAATGAATATGAATATCGGTTTCATAAAGGAAGATTTTATAAATATATTATAAAATCGTAAAAGTAGAGACCAAATGACTATTTTTTTAAATTCTATCCATAATTATGAAACATCCAGTGTCTGCCACATGATTTAATGACGTCTCTTGAGCGCAAAGAATAAAAAATCAAAATACATTTGGAAAAACATTTGATCAGAAGTACAGAATGAAATTAATGACAATAGCAGAAAAACTTTTAAGCAGAATCTACATATGCATCTAAAGCAAGACATATATCTTACAAGCAAATTTGCTGGTTAATGTTTCCTTCTTGAAACTACTGCATCCAGCATCAGCTTGAAGCAAAATCTGTTATTGCAAATCTTCTCTAAATCCCTATGTTTCAAAGATATTCTAAAATGTTGGATGCAATTATTTCTAGAAGGAACATTTTACCGTTATGAATGAAGGCATTCAGACAATTTCGTACTGATTTTTAAGCAATAACATTCGGCCATAAAACGTTCTCAAACCCTTTATGGTTCGGTGAACAGCATGGAATCTGAGACACATTACAATATTGTTGCATGTGTGCCGTTTCGTTATGAATTGAATGCACAAGTCCAATGAAAAATGAACAAAATTTATTATTATCACAATAAAAACGCTTAATTTCCACAGATATTCGTTCAGAATTACAATATCTCACAGTAGTTATCTTTTAACTACTCAAACGTTCAACAGAACTTAATAATTCAAAACAGCTAGAGAAAGCTAACCCGCGAATTCGCTGCAATCAGCAAGACCAGTTTTCTAAACAAACTCTTAAAACAACAACTACTAACTAACTAAATACCAAATCCATAACACTATCTATAGTATTTAGTTACAGTTAAGGACACACAGTTGAGGACAGAAGATAAAAACAAACCAAGAAGGAGAATATCGATACTAAAATGATGTTAAATCCTTTTTCGAATACTTATGCTGCTGCAGTACTTATTTGATGCCAAGAAGTTAAGTAACTGTGTCTCGTTGTTCTTTCTTTTGTTTTAATCCTCCCACTTGAATAAATGCAAATTTTAAAAGTTTTATATTTTCTTTTGAAAAATGTTCAGTTTTTGTCACCAAAAATTACGAATCGTTGAATTGTGAATACTGGATATCTTAGTTTCCGTGTTTCATTTTTTCAGTGGAATCACTTAATTATTTTAGATATAAAAAGTTAAAGAAACGATCTCAGTGTTCAATAATTACTATCCTATATTAGTTGGTGAAAGATGACTTGTGCTTCTAATTCTAGCATGTGTGTTCGACTCCCATGTAAGACTTAGTTGTGTGTGTTTGTCATGTCCTTCTTTTCATGGACAAACCGCATGGGGTGGACATAATTATCCACCAATGTGGGACACACTGTGCAATGCTTTCGGCGATGCAACGACTAAAGCTTTATGGAACCCACGGTCTTTTGAATTCCCCAGAATTGCTCTCAAGCAAATGTTTGGTCATTGGGTTAAAAGAATTCAGGAATGCCATCTGGCCCTCATTATTTTCTTCATTGAATCTATTTTAATAATCGAGTGATTATGCGCCATTCAACTATACTTCCGTTGTGTTCTACGTGGGATAATTTGACGTGCACTAGAACACCAACTAGTACTATTTCGGATAACTTTTAAATTCTCGAAAGAGGAAAAAAATTAAGTGTTAAGTACATTGTATTTCAGTTACGATATCCATTTATAATCTGAAGTGCATGTATATGTAAAGAGAGTCGCATAATCTGAATCACTGTTATATAAGTTATAGAAGAAAAGTTTTCCTTGTGAAAGTTTAAATCTGACGGTTTACCGATTAGTTGCGCAGGTCTGTTTTCCTTCATAGAATTTCTGGAATATTTGTCCTTTTTATACTTGTCGTATATTAAAAAACAATTTTTAAAAGTCTGAAAGCTTTCAGTCTTTTTTTTTACTCCTAAAAGTGGCAATTTTTCAATTACAGACATATACACGTTTCGAAAGCGTTTAGGCTACCGTCACATTGTGCTAAATATATTTAAAAAACAGCATATCTTTAGAATTTCTGATAGACAGACTCGAGCGCTGGTGATAAAATGTTGTATTCCCTATGGTGTTGCCACTGCTCGTTTTGAAATTGTTGAGTTTTTAATCAAACATTTATTAAAATTTTACAGAATATGAAATAGACTATAAAACAGATTCCAAATTCGGGTTTCCGGGTACCCATATTCGTGTGGAGGACTATGTTATTGATAGTTTGATGACTCTAGGTACCGCTGTTTTTCCTCAATGGGAGAAACATACATATTTTTAGGTAGATTCTTCATTATTTAAAAATTCAGGGCTTGGATATTTGGTGGCAACAATTTAAAAAGTGATTCAGAATTTCATAGTGAACCAATGCAAAATGCCAAAGTGAAATTTATAGTTCTCCTGAGCTAGGGCTCCTTTTGGCTAATAAGGTATGTTTCAAATGTGTGTAATTTCTTTCCAAAAGCTTAAAATTTTGGCAGTACTAAGGAAAACGTATTGCTAAAATACATAACTCCTTATCATCATAGTTATCTCTTCAGAATGAAATTAGGAGGAATGTAAAATATTATGACAACGTGGAACAAGATCCCATCTACGTTGCTTAGAGCTATCGTTCTTAGTACACTTAAAAATTTAGTATTCATTGCATGTTACATGCCACTCAGTTTCTAAACTGAATACATATTATAATCGGCTAAACATTATAGTCTTCGAAAAAAACTAGTAAATTTATCATGACACAAAAAAGTTTTCTTTGATGCTATATGCTCTATTATTTCATTTCTCGTGTAAAAGAAAAGTTTAATGTACTTTTGCAATGTTAAATTTCCTTTTGTAAGATTTTACAAAAAAAAAAAAAAAAAAAAAAAAAAAACTTACCATGAGGATTAGAAAATATGTCTATATTACGCTAATGAAAAGCTTATAAAGTATACACTTAAGGGACTCAGAATTAAAGAATTTACAAAATTTTCCCGATATAAACTTCGAAGGTATGGTTGTGGTGCTGCCATCTAGTGGTGATTCTAGAAACCCTCATCACGCTCGAATTACTACATATCACATTTCTTCAAAAAACGATTTTAAGGAAGTTTTTCGAAAATAAATGCATTTAATCATATTAAAATATCTCTTCTTCGAAGCCGTGATCGTATAGTGGTTAGTTCATTGCGTTGTGGCCGCAATAACCCAGGTTCGAATCCTGGTCACGGCAGTAGACCTTTTTTTTTTTGTGGAACATTAATTTTTACTTCTTGTTTTATTTCTGTACCGCCTGGATAATCCAAGTTTGAATATTTTGAAATTCTATTACATTCGACTTGTGAGGGAAGCCTAATTCATATTCCAAATTCTTCTATGCAGCTAATTGTTTTATTAAAGAAATATTAATCTATACGTAAAAAGCGATTCAATATTTTCAGAATTGTTTATTTGTATATCTTGTAGTCAATATTCTAGTTGCCCATTTTCAAAATCCAAGAGTGTTAATCCCTCTTGTTATTTTTAAACGTTGTTCTCACATGTGTTGCTTGAAAATTTGTGAATACATCTGAGGCCAGAAGCACTTATAAGTGTTGCTGAATATAATAAGTGTTGCACTTATTATTCAGCGTAATAAAGCGATACAATCAAAAAGTCAGCCCCTTTTCTTTGTACTTCTTAAAGCAATTTTGAACGAGTATTTTTAGATAACAATATCTTTTTATTAATGAAATAATTTTTTAGCATCAAATAACACGTGAAATTAAATATTTCTAATTACAGTTATTTTGTACGCTATCACCTGTATTAGAAATAAAATGTAGTAGCAGAAATAAAATCTTATCGTAATGAAAAAACTTCTTAAAATTCTATTTTTATCAATTTGGTTTGAAAGAATAATTTTCCTTTTAAACTCTATTGAACCTTTTGGTGTTTTGATAATTAGTGATCATAAATGAAAGTCGAAGTTTTAAAATTGAAATTCTTTTCTATTTGTTATTTTAATATTTAGTTTTTCCATCTGGATATGAGAAGCAGTATTTTCCTTTTTGTCTTTTTGACGGCAAAATACTGCCAGATATGTCAAATTGTATAGTTTTCTTTTAATTATTAGTGCTTAAGCGAAACTCCTTTGTGCCGTACTAACAAATATTCAAGTGATGTTACATGCAAAAATCACTAAACTGAATCTAACAAGCAACTGGCTGATCACGTGAGATTCTACCAAAAAGTAGTATTAATATCTTATTGCTTCGTAGGTTCTTGTTGCTACGTAACACCACTGAACGAAATGACACCAAAAAGATGTTTTTTATTAATTAACTTTGAGTTCAAATAATTTGCTGAAATTTGAAGAGCACATATTACCATTTTTGAGCAATATCCACCCCTCTGATATATCCTCCTGATATGACCATATCAAAAAGTCTCTAGTATTTTGAAGAGTTTAAAGCTTGGAATCGAACATCATATGTCCGGGATCACCATTTCCACAGAAGACCATAATCCTTTTACATCTTAGATGATCGTCTTATCACGTGCACTACGCCCGTTATATTTTACCATATTATTTTCTGTCAGGGTGCTTCTTCTATAATTATGGATGAATGGTTTTTTATCTGTAAAATAGATGCGGATAAATGTGAAACTTACTAGTCAACGAAAAAATGTGACATATGATTTTTGAAACTTTTGAAAGAATATTGCTTTTGGGTTTGAGGTATTTATTTTAGTGTGCATGTAAACATATTATTGCTTTTTAAATGAATATGAATATGACAACACGAATAGTGATTTCTCGAAGGAAAGTTTTAAAAATGTGTTTCAAAGTAGCAAAATACGAGCGCAAGTGGCCTTAGTTTTGAATTCTGTCTATAGTTATGAAACATATTCATAATTAAGAAGGTTCAAACCATGGTTTCGCAGCTATTATATCAGTCAGTCAGACGATTTGAATTTTTGTCTTGAAAGCCAAGTTGACGGTTACTGCGGAGGAAAAATAGAATGTTTTCTGAAAAACAAGAAATGAAAATTTGATCAGAAGCACTAAATAATATTAATGACCAAAGGCTTAAAATAGTTTAAAAGAATATGCTCTACAAAGGCTGCTACCTAATGCAACAAATGAATTCTTTAATCACATTCGCTGAATAACCTTACCATCTGTAACTGCGAGCATTTCATCAACAGGTTTGAAGCCCAACAGCCTATTAGCGGAAAAGTTCTCTAAAATGACATTATTAAAGACATTCCAAAAGAGGAAGTCATAATGGATACAGTTATTTCCATAATCAACTTCTTGCTATGCTCAATCAAGACACTCCGGTTGATGTTATAGCAAGAGTTTTCTGTCAGAAAAACTTTGAAAAGTCAGGTATTTATAGTTTTTACATTCCTGTTAATAGAGTGGATGTTGAGAGAAATTTGATTATCTATAATGTCGTACTTACGGATAAGACAAATGAGTATTTTGGAAGACTACACAGGAAAGAAGAAGATATTGACACTACAACGATGTTAAATACTTTTAGTTATATTTTATGTTTTATTGTAGTAATTTATGTGATTACAAAATTTCGATGACAAGGATTTTTATTTCTTTCTTTTCTTTTCTTTTCTTTTATTTATAAGTCCGTTTTCCGCCAGAATAAATGCAAAATTTTAATTTTCGATTATACTTTTTATGAAATTCAAAATTTTTTCACACAAAGATACTATCTCAGACACACTTACCCGTCTCAAGGTTTCATTGGAATCATTTAATGTTCTAGGCATAAAACGAAAAGAAATTATTTCAGTGTTCAGTAATTATCCTGGGCGGTGTAGCAGTTACTGGAGGCTGAACTGCTTCTTCGAATTCCAGCTTGGGGGTCCGACTTCCACGTAATACTTCTGTGTGTGTCTTTTGCCTCCCTTCCATGTATGCAATATTTGTTAACGCTGGTACCCCCTTTGCATTGCTGTTGGTGACTCTACAACTAAACGATCCATGAAAATCGCCGGCCTTTTGAATTTCTGAAAAATGGTTTCCAAAGCAAATGTCCGGCCATTGGTTGAAAAAATATTTTCAAGGGTAAGATCTGCTTTTCATTATTTCAGATTTGTAATAAAATGCATTATCATTATTTTCATCATTAGATCATTTTTAATGATCCAGTAATTATGCGTTGTTACACTACTCTTCCTTTGTTGTTACTCAGGATAATCTAAAAAATGCTTGAAATTAACAACAATACTTGAAATAGAAGTTTTATTCCACTTACGATATCCATTTACTATTTGAATTCTATTACATATGCAAACAGTTATACATAATCTAAACTACTGATACGTATATTATGGGAGGAAAGTGCTCTCTAATAGTTCGGAATTAACACTGGTTTATAATTATTAGAAAATGTCATTTACATTATTTAAGTGATATCTCGACCCGGGAATGCTGCGCTAAACAGGTTTCGATGCTATTCAAGTAACTTGAACAAGATGGTATTTAACAAAGTTAAAGACATTAAATGTAAGACCTTATGAAAGTATCGATATAAGAATAATGTTGGATTCAGAATATTAGAAAATATTTTAAAATTACGCGAATGAAAATGATTATCGGGACGCAGGATTAAGGATGTAGCAAGAATTTACAATATTTTTCCGTTACGACTTTAAAAATATGGTTGTGGTGCTGCCATCTAGTGGCGTTTCATACAAAGTCGTATCACGCTCCATTTACGGCATAAAAAATTTTTTAAAAAAAGATTTGAAAAACCCTTCTCGAAAAGAAATCCGTTTAATCCCATTAAAGTAGCTCTTCTTCGAAGCCGTGATCGTATAGTGGTTAGTACATTGCGTTGTGGCCGCAATAACCCAGGTTCAAATCCTGGTCACGGCAATACATTTTACAGATGCGAAATAAATATTTAATTTTCTATTTTAACACATACTTTTTCGTCTCATTTTATTCAACAGAGTCTTAGTGAACTCAGTTTCATTTCCTTGAAATTCTGTTATATTTGTTCCGAGGAAAAACTTAACTCATACTTAAAATTCTGTTACTGCTTTTGTTACTACAATATGAGCTTCACCAAAGAATCAGAATTGTAATTAAGATATTTCACAGTCGAGACTCTAGAAATACACTCTAAAAATCTACGGATATCAAATATTTTCATTATGTTTTTTAAATGTTGTTCTCTCTTGTGCTGCTTCAGAATCTGTGAATACGTATGAAGCCAACAGCGCTCAACGTGTTGCACTTACTGTTCAATGCAATCAAATTCGATGCAATCAAAATGTTTCATCTTCTCCTCTAGTAGTTCTTAAAGCATTTTGAAAAGAGCATTTTCAAATACTGTTTCTTTTAATTATTATAATAGTTTTTTTTTTGCATCAAATAACGTGTCAAATTAAAAATTTCTAATTACGGTTCTTTTGTACACTATCACCTGTATTAGAAATAAAATATATGTTTTTCCAATGGCGAGTCCAAACCGTCCAACAGCCATTGACCACTACTAAGTCCAAAAGCAGTGGCTACGTTCTTATGGAGGCATCTAATAGGTGGGCCACATTTAACTCCTATGAGAGGATGGACAAATAGAGCCATGCCTGTCCGGGATTCGATTGGTTTGGTTTGGTTTATTTAATTATGGCAAAGCACACTAGGGCTATCTGCCTAAGGGGATGGATGCCTTCGTGGAGGAATTTCTAAGGGAAACTGGCTCGTATACACGTTACACATGGAGAAAACCACGAAAACGCCCCTGCAGCAAACCCGTTCGCGGGATTCGAACCCGGGTTCTTTGGCATCGCAGCCTGCTACCTTTACCACTATATCTTCCGGAAGGCAAGAAATAAAAGTATAGCGACAGTGATAAATCTTATCATAACGAAAGGATTGCATGCACAAGTTTCAGTTTTCTCCCTTGTTTCTCAAATTGTTTTGAAAGAGTAATTTCCCTTTGCAAAATCTAATGTACAAGTTAATGTTTTGATAGTCACTCTTCATCAAATAAAAAGACTAAAAGAAATCCTGGAGCATTAAAACTGAAACTAGTTTTTCGTAATTTAATATTTTTTAACAGCTTGGACATAATAAGGGGTATATTTTCTCATCTCTTCAATAGTAAAATACTATGTGAGATATTCTTATTGAAAAGTTTTCATTTAGTTATATTAATTCTTGGACGAAATTTTTTATACCATTTAACAAAAAATGACGTTACTGTTAAAAGTTACTAAAGTGAATCTAGCAATAAACTGCTTTATCAAGTGGTATCTTACTAAACAGCACTATTAATTATGATTTCGAGTTTCTTGTTGCTACCTTTAATCAGAGAAAGAAATGCAGATAGAAAAATATAATTTTTTAAATTACCATTCATAAGAAATAATTTTCTGAAACTTATAGTATACATATTACCATTTTTTTAATATCCACCACTCTTTAAATCTTCAAATCCTCATGTACAGTGACCCATCTGTTAGCTACCTTCTTCCTAATATGATCATGTCTCAAAGAGACTAGTTCTTTATCTCAAAGTGAGTCGTCAGGTATTGCTTATCTATTTAGCATTTAACTTAAAACAATGTATGCCTTAACATTTTATACAAACATCAGCAATAAATTATTTTAATTTTTTCCTGCAAAATGGACGATATTATTTTAAAAAGTATCTTTATTTATACAAGTTTCATTATTAAATTTGCCCTTAAAGTTTGTCTTGTTAATACAAAGTTTACTGTGTCTGCGAGTTACTAGACTTATTATTTTATATCCAGAAGTAAAAGTAGTCTAGCGGAATTTATTTGAAATTATGGTTCGGAAACTAAACTACGCTAAACAGATTTTAAAGTTAATAAGATTTTAAACAGTATTAAAGGTGTCAAATGTCCTTTCGTAAGATTTCAAGAAAATATTTGTAAAAGAATAATGTTGGATTACGAATGTTAGAAAACATCTTAAAATTACGCAGATGAAAATGATTATAATGTATAGATTTTAGAGACTCACTATTGAGGAATAGCTAATTTCCAATTTTTTTTTTGGTGCGGACTTAATAACTTTGGTTGTGGTGCTGCCATCTAGTGATGATTCTAGAAACGCTCATCACGCTCCATTTACGGCATCTCATATTTGTTTAAAAAAGATTGTAAGAACGTTTTTCGGAAAGAAATGCCTTTAATCACATTAAAGTGGCTCATTTTCGAAGCCGTGATCGTATAGTGGTTAGTACATTGCGTTGTGGCCGCAATAACCCAGGTTCGAATCCTGGTCACGGCAATAGGCTTTTGGATAAATTTTGCGAATGCGGATTAAATATTTAATTTTTTTGTGAAAAGAATTCTTTTTTTTCTTCCACTTGTTTTATTTCAGATGAAATTTCTCCTTGAAATTCTTTTATATTCGAACTGTGAACAAACCTTTAATTTTTGCTTTAGTTTTAATTAAGAATTAAATGTCGCAGGGCTCATACTCAAAAATTCTTCTTTTGATGCTATTGTTAGTACAATGTGTGCTTCATTAAAGAAATGTTGTATAAATACCTAGCGAAACAATGTTTTCAGAATTTAAATTCGAATATTTCATAGTTAAGTCTCTAGCAATCTACTCTAAAAACCCACGAATACTAGTTATTCTCTGTAGTTTCAAAATGTTGTTATCACTTGTGTTGCGTCAACATTTGCGAATGCCTATGAAGCATAAAGCACTCAATATGTAATAATTATTATTCAGCATAAGGAAGCGGTACATTCGAAAAAAAAATAAATGAAATGAATGACTATGTTGTAAGATTATATAAGAAAGAAGAGAATATATTGACATTACAATGATGTTAAACCTTTTCAAGTATTTTTTCCATATTATTGCAAGAATCGTTGCGCAGACGGTATAGTGGTTAGGGAAGACGACTGCCATATCGCTCGGGTTGGAATCCCGGTGTAGCGAATAGTTTATCCAACAGATGGCAGTATCTGCCAAGCTCCTTTGGTAATTGTCAGTGCGCATGCGCAAGTGGAGTGTAAAAAGAAGTATGTTATTAGGAGAATGAGCTTTCGTTAATAATGTTGCTGCGCGTTTTCGCTGTGTAAATAAAAGTATATTTTTATATCATAGATGTTCTTTACTCTCTAATGCGAAGCACTAGGTTAGTGCACGAATCTCTTCTGATTCAGAAACCATTTTCAAACCATGGATCACCACAATAAAAAGTGGCGTCCGTTACAGGACGCATTAGTTAGGTAAAGGACACTTTTGATGTTTTAGCAGCAGAAATGGAAGCCTTGAAAGTAAGAAGAATACCACTGCGTGCAGCCTTCACGAAAGCATATAATAGCCTACATGGACATTTGAATGAGTCAGAATTGAACAGTGATGTTCTATTATCGTCCCTGGAAATTCTGGAAGATAAAGGAATTCGACTGCAACAGTTGGATGAAGAAATATTGGATCTCCTATCAAAATCGAAAGAAGTCTCGCAAGAAGAATATACTAAAGAATTTGAGTCATGTGAGACTTACAAGGAGAAATTAATAGCAGCCAGGATGAAAGTGAAGCAAATCACTGTGAAACTAGAGAAAAATTTTCTGACTCATGCATCGGTAAATGAAACCAGAACTGTTGATTCAAGAACAACGGCAACGAATTTGAAGCTTCCGAAAATAAATTTGATTGAATTTACAGGTGATCCACGACAATGGTTGAATTTCTGGAATACCTTTAGTAAGATACACGAAGATCCAGTGCTAGATGATCATTTGAAATTCGTATATCTGATCCAGGCTACTGCTGCCAAATCGAAAGCACGGGAAATAGTGCAGAGTTTCCCGACAACTAAAGAAAATTATCCGAAAGTCATCGAACATTTAAAGAATCGTTTTGGATGTAAAGACATTCTTATACAAGTGTACGTTCGGGATTTATTGAATCTTGTGTTGATAAATAATAATGCAACCAAAAAGGACTTTGCGCTATCATCGTTGTACGACAGTTTAGAAACAAAACTGCGTGCTCTGGAATCTCTCGGTGTGACTGAAGATAAATACGCTAGTGTTATTTTTCCGTTAGTTGAATCTTGCCTGCCCCGACATCTTACGCGTGTGGGAGAGGGAACGGGAGAGCTCGTCACAACAAAGTAAGAGCGATCTTGAATCTATTCTTCTGTTTTTGAAAAATGAAGTGATATCTGAAGAGAGAATTAAATTAGCGCGTTTTTCGTTTGATAAAAGTAGAAAATCTAAAAGTTACATTAATGATGAGTCTAATATTCCTACTTGTAATGATTTGTATACAGGAGACAAATTTAAAGAAAATGCTCCTATTAAGAAAGTTGAGGAATCGTGTTTATTTTGTGATAAGCCACATTTAACAGAAAAATGTTTTAAAGCTAGTACGCTTACATATCAGGATAAAAAAGATTTAATATTTAAGAAGGTGTTTATGTCTATTATGCTTGAAGAAAAACCATATTTCTCGTAACTGTAAGTCCAAGGTTAAGTGTTTAATTTGCCAGAAAAGGCATTTGGCAGTAATGTGTCAACAAGTTCCTTCTCAATTGAAAGAGACTAAACAAGTAGAGCCTGTGGCGAAAAATGAGGTCAATGTTTTGGCTAGCAGATCCGCGAGCTCCGATGTGTTACTACAAACATTAATCGTAAGGGTAAAAAATGGTAACAGGGAAAGGATAGTCAGAGGGATTATAGATACGGGTTGCGAGAGAAGTTATTTAACGAAAGATATTACAGATTCTTTGAAATGTAACAGTGTTGGTGAAGTGAAATTAGTTCATAAATTATTCGGAGGTGTAGAAACAAAAGAAAAATTGCATTCTAAATATATAGTTAATTTGAGTAGCCTTGATAATAAATATGTATGTAGTGTGCATTGTTTAAGTGAATCTGTTATCTGTTCTGATGTTAAGAAAATACCTAAAGGTCCTTGGTTGAAAGAACTTCGTAAATTAAATATTCAAGTGTCAGATGTAGAGGGTAATGCTCTCGAAAACGAAAGTGACATTAAATTGTTCATAGGTTCTGATATTGCTGGAAAATTATTCACCGGAAATATTAAATGTTTACAAAGTGGTCCGGTCGCGATGGAAACAAGTTTGGGATGGATTTTAATGGGTAAAATTCCAGCGAAGGAATCTTCGAGTATAAATGATTCTCTTGCATGTGTTTCTTTATTGCTAAACGAAAGATCAGCAGAAAACTTGTGGAAGTTAGACGTTATTGGTATAAATGACCCAGTTGAGTCTAAAAAGAAAGCTGAAACTCATGAGGAGACCATGCAATATTTTGAGGAAAATTTGAATTTGGATTCAGACGGGAGATATGAAACTGCATTACCTTGGGTATTGGACCCCTCTCGCTTGTCTAATAATAAAACGTTGGCAGAAAAACGCCTGACTAATACGCGAAGGAAATTATTAGATTCGAATCGAATTAAAGTTTATCAGGAAGTATTTGATACTTGGTTGAAGGAACGAATTATTGAAGAGGTAAATGAAGGCGAAGTAGATAGAGAGCACTATTTGCCTCATAGGCCGGTTTTTAAAGAATCTAGCCAAACTACGCGAGTAAGGCCAGTTTTTGATACTTCGGCACACGCCAAAGGAGAACTTTCCTTAAATGATTGTCTTGAGAAAGGTCCCAACCTAATAGAAATAATTCCAACATTGTTGAATCGTTTTCGGAAATATCCTGTTGCAGTAATTTCAGACATTGAGAAAGCCTTCTTGCAGATTGGTATAAGAGAGAAGGATAGAGATTATTTGCGTTTCTTTTGGAAAGGTGCAAAAGAAGAGAATACTAAAATTTACAGACATTGTCGCGTGGTTTTTGGGCTTAACTGTAGTCCATTTTTGTTAGCCGCTACGTTGAACTATCATTTAAATCGTGCCCAAGATCAGTTTGCAGTTACAGCCAACATTTTGAAGGAGTCCTTCTATGTTGATAATTGCCTGACTAGTTTTAAGAATGTTGAAGAATTGAATAGATTTGTACTAGAATCGAGAATGTTATTGTCACTGGGAAAGTTTAATCTTAGAGGATGGCAGTCGAATTGTGAAACCGAAATAATTCCCAACTCTAAATTAGATACATTCGTTTGCGTTTTAGGGTTAAACTGGGATTTGAAGGATGATACTCTTTCCTGTAAAATTGAGTCACTAAAGAAAGAGGAGATTGTCGCGAGTAAACAAACACTCCTTTCTTGCGCGCATAAGTTATTTGACCCAGTAGGCTTCCTTTCTCCCGTTACCCTGTTCCCAAAGGTGATATTGCAAGAGTGTTGGAAATTACGATTAAATTGGGATCAAAAATTGCCAGAACATTTAGAAAAGAAGTCCATACAATGGGTAAAGGAAATGAAACTGCTGTCTGATGTCAAAATTCCTAGATGGCTTAATATTGACAGATCGGTTAACGGAGATGTAAGTCTTCATGTTTTCAGCGATGCCAGCAAGCATGCCTATGCTACCTGTATTTTCTTAAGAGCGAAGACCGAAAATAAGGTTTATTTAAATTTTGTGCAAGCACGCACTAGAGTTGCGCCTTTAAAGAGTATATCCATTCCTCGTTTGGAATTATTATCCTGCTTAATCGGAGCACGCTTGGGACGTATGGTCTTTTCAGATTTGAACATGCCAAATTTAAGAACATTCTTCTGGACTGACTCAACAACCGCTTTGTGCTGGATCCAGCGAGACGTACGGTGGGGAACTTTCGTTTGGAATCGTGTCCAAGAAATCAGAACACTTACAAAAATAGAAGATTGGCATTACATCCCTTCGGAGCTGAATGCCGCCGATCTCCCTTCTAGAGGCTGTTCAGTTAAACAGTTTTTGCTGTCGAAATGGTGGGAGGGCCCATCATGGCTGTTAGAACCAGAATCGTCATGGTCAAGAGGCACCGATTTGCCGGACGAAGAGATCATAAATTCAGAAAGGCGTAAATCAGTATTGACAACTCTTAACAAAGATTCTAAACCTGACAATTGGTATTACAGGTACTTTTCATCCATAAAGAAAATTGTACGCATGTTAGGTTGGATTCTTAGGTTTTACTTTAAATTACGAAGAATTACAAACGAAATCTCCAAAATTTTGTCAGTTTCGGAAATTGAAAGAGCTGAGATAACTCTTATGTTATTGGTTCAAAGAGAATCATTTAAGAGTGTGAACGATGATAAAATTAAAGACCTCAGACCTATAGTTGATCGTGATGGTTTGATCAGAGCTAAAACCAATATTTCTTATCGCGACGATACTGATGACTTTAAGTTTCCTGTCATGTTGCCATCTGATCATGCAGTAGTAAAATTACTAATAATGAATGCACATAATGAGCTGCTGCATGCTGGTACTTCTATGGTGATGTCTCATTTGCGGGAAAAGTATTGGATCCTCAAAACTCGTAAGACAGTACGAAACTGCATTAGAAAATGTGTTAAATGTCAAATATTTAAATCCAAAAGTTGTGATGTAACTCCAGGAATTTTGCCGAAAGATAGAGTACGTGATGCAAATGTTTTTGAGATAGTGGGTGTCGATCTGGCAGGACCCCTCTACCTTAAAGATGGTCGAAAAGCTTATATTGTTCTTTACACATGTGCGGTCTATAGGGCCATTCTGGAGTCAGTAACATCCTTGACAACTGAAGCTTTTTTCCAGTCATTGAGACGTTTCATTTCTCGTCGCGGAAGACCATCTATAATATACTCAGACAATGGCAGTAATTTTAAAGGAGCGGACAATTGATACAATTGATTGGGAGAGTCTGCGATCAAAGGCCGCTGAGCAAAGAATTCAGTGGAAATTTATTCCTCCCTCCGCACCTTGGTGGGGCGGTTGGTGGGAACGTTTAGTTCAAATGGTGAAACAGATTCTGAGAAAAGTTCTAGGTCGTGCTGCCCTGGATTACGAGGAGTTGCTTACAGTACTATGCGACTGTGAGAGAGTAATCAATACTAGGCCACTTACCTACGTGTCGGAAGACGTTGAAGATTCATCCCCATTAACTCCAGAAATGTTCCTGCGAGAGATTTCCAAATCAGGAGTACCTGATATCGATACAGTGGATAAGGAAAAACTGAGTAAACGAGCTAAGTATCTACAAAAGGTGAGAGAACAACTTAGAGCAAGATTCCGTGTGGAATATCTAGGACAGTTACGTCAGCAGTCCATTAAAAACTCTATAGCTAAACCTCTCCAGGTGGGTGAAATTGTTCTACTTGAAGATAACAACAAAAAACGTGCTTTTTGGAACCTGGCGCGTGTCATAAAGCTGCTACCTGGTCGTGATGGACAAATAAGACTTGCTGTCATAAAAACAGAGACTTCTGAGTTTCTGAGACCAGTGCAAAGACTGTACAGACTTGAGCTGGATAACCCAGTCCAAAAGGATATGACTGAAAATATTCCTATGACTACCAGCAGTGGTAGAACTGTGAAACCAGTGATGTGATACGTCTGTGAAATGTTTTGTACTTGTTTGAATACTTTGTAATAATTTGATTTATTTTTATTTTTCTAGGTTTAGTATTATCTGTTAATATGTCTAGAAAATTATGGAATGCTGCATCTCCAGGTAAATTTGTATTTCAATTTAATTAGAACATCTTGGTAGGCATAATTTTATACTTCAATATTGTATACTGTACTATTATGCATATATTATACTTAACAGATGTGTGAATTTACCTCCCAGTAAATTCAGGTGGGAGGAATATGTAGCGAATAGTTTATCCAACAGATGGCAGTATCTGCCAAGCTCCTTTGGTAATTGTCAGTGCGCATGCGCAAGTGGAGTGTAAAAAGAAGTATGTTATTAAGAGAATGAGCTTTCGTTAATAATGTTGCTGCGCGTTTTCGCTGTGTAAATAAAAGTATATTTTTATATCATAGATGTTCTTTACTCTCTAATGCGAAGCACTAGGTTAGTGCACGAATCTCTTCTGATTCAGAAACCATTTTCAAACCATGGATCACCACACCCGGAGAAAGTATGGATGTGAGTTGTCTGTCCCCTCATAGCAGGCAACGGCGGCCGTCTATTAGATGTCCCTATAAAAAAAGGACGACCAATTCCATACCTTAGTATTGGTGAAATTCCATGCCTTAGTATTGGTGAAAGCCTAAAAATGACTATTGTACGTTATTGGGGTGCGGGGGGTGGACATTCTTTCTTTAATTTTTTTTTAGTTTCTTTCTTTCTTTTTTTCCCCCCCAAGCTTTTTTTCCCCCAAGCTTTTTTTTTTTTTTTTTTTTTTTTTTTTTTTTTTTTTTTTTAGTCCAAAGGGGCTTTGTCCCTGAAGGTCTATTGTTTTCGTTTTGCGATTTTGCGTCGGACTCATAAACGTCGGTTCACTTTTCAAACTTTTGCCACAAAATGTTAGAGTCCTGCATTATATTTGAAGAAATTAAATAATGAAAAATCTGCATAAATGATTGTCTATTTCTCGCATTGTGATAAAACAATGGTACATAGAGCCATCGAATTTTGAATGACGAAATCCTACTGCGAATATGGGCATCTGAAATCCCAAATTTGGAATTTGTTTTATTATAGATTTTATATTTTGTAAAACTTTAACGAATTTTTGATTTACAAACTCAATGCTTTAAAAGCGAGAAATGGCAACGTTATATATAAAAAAAAAATACTTTTATCTCCAGCTCGCGAGACTGTGTATATCGGAAATTCTAAAGATATGCTTAATTTAACATTATTTTGCGATATTGCTCTTGAACTGAATTTTATGGTTTAAGTGCAAAGAACATGATATTTAATAAATAAAGGTAACACTCAAAACGTTAAAAAAACGCCCCTTTGGACGTAATTTAAAATCTGAAACATTTCAGATTTTTTTTTTTTTTAAATTTCTTTCCCTTCCGAATAATTGTAAAAGTTTCCTTTTTGATTTTATATCTTGCGAAATTGAAATTTTTGGATACAAAAGGTACGTATCCCTGTGCATAATGTATTAGTTTACCTCTGTCTGAAGACTTCATTGGATTATTTAATTATTTTAGGCATAAAATCGCAAATATAGGATTTCGGTGTTCAGTAATTACTCAACGGTATTTGACGCTTCCTTCGGACTCCAGCTTGGGCTTAGACTTAGGCGTAAGACTTAATTGTGTTTATTGGCGTATCTTTTCCCTCTCTTTCATAAATGCATTATTTGTTCACAACATGTCCACTCCTGTGCAGTGCAATGGGTGATGATATGACTTAAGGCCTCACAGATCACGTCGGGCTTTTCAATTCCCGACGAATTGCTTTCAAGCAAATTTTCGACCATTGGTTGAAACAAAAACGTTCAGTAATTATATCCGTGTTTTATTATTTCAGATTTGTAATAACATTTCATTGTAATAATTATTTCATATTTCATAATGAATAATTCATATTCATTATTTCATATGTAATAATTATTCATATGTAGTAATTATTGTAATAATTATTTCAGATTTGTAATAATTCTTACCATTTTCTTTATTGGATCTCTTTTACGAGGCGAAAAATCATGCTTCATTCAACTAGTCTTCCGCTCTGCTTACCTGCAATAATTTGATGTCTACTCGATTTTCATAGTTAAGTCTCTAGCAGGTCAAAGATAGCTTTTAAATTTGGGATAGCTTTATCTTACATATTATCAATTTAATTATAGAGAAGTATTGCTTATCTGTTTTAAACCTGGGTTAAAACAGAATGCGGCTTAATCTTTCACTCAACTAGATCAACAATAAATTATATATTTAGGAGCGCGCTTACAAACTTTTACTGCATTATGTAATGAGTTGAAATGATAATTTTTGTTTGTAATTCATGAATGAAATGATCGTTTGCCTATATAAATAGTGCATATACTGGTTCTTGTTTTTCTGTAAAATTAATGAGATAATTTAAAATGTCTGCATTGATACCAGTTCCATTCTTATTTAATTTTTTGAGTAAAAGAATTTTTTTTTCTTGCTTGACCAAGTTTATAATTACTATGATTGACTGGACTTTTTATTTTGTATCCACAAATAAGTAATCTATCAAAAGATACTTGAGTTTATCGTTATTGAAAAACTTCATTTACATCATTTAAAATGATATCTCGACTGTGGGAATGGATCTATGCTAAACTTCGATGTTTGTTAAAATTGAAAACAGGACTAATTATGATTAATGTGCTTGTGTAAGATCTTAAGAAAATATTTATACAACTATAATACTGGACTACGAATATTAGAAAATTTCTTTAAATGGATCAAATGAAAATGATTAGAAAGTGCAGATTTTTGGGACTTACGATTAAGGAAATAGTTAATTTTCCAATTTTTCCGCTGTCAAACATTACATTGTGGTGCTGCCATCTGTTAGTAATTCTAGAAAGCTCCGTAACGCTCCATTTACAACGTTTCACATTTGCTTAAAAAAACATTTTAAGGAAGATTTTTGAAAATAAATGCATTTTATCGCATTAAAGTATTGCTTCCTCGAAGCCGTGATCGTATAGTGGTTAGTACATTGCGTTGTGGCCGCAATAACCCAGGTTCGAATCCTGGTCACGGCAACGTTTATTTTAGGAACATGGAATCAATGATTGAACCATGTTTTTTATTATCTTTTTTCTCTGATAACTGTGATAATACTTTTAAATGTTATAGGAGAGAAATCTGGTTATTTGATTTTGCGTCTGTAATGGAATAAGCGATGCCCATAAAAAATACATCCATTTATTTATTGTAGGATTTTATTTCATACATTTTATATTTTTTTAGGATGATAAATTAATATCGTTTAAATCTGAAACGCTCTTTTACTATATCACGTGATAAATTCAGATGTCATCTAAATTTTCTACCAGATCAACGGCAGAACTGTGCACTGCTTCTATAAGCTATGGATTGGATTGGATGAATTATTCAGTTATGGCACACGTGAGCTATCTGGGCCCACCAGCGGCCGAGCGGTAACGTCGCCGAACACTGGTAGTTCGGTCCGAGGTTCGAATCCCGCGAACGGGCTGGCTGCATGGGCGTTTTCATGGTTTTCCCATGTATAACGTGTATACGAGCCAGCTTCCCTTAAAAAGTCCTGCACGAAGGCATCCCTCCCTTAAGGCGAGATAGCCCTCGAGTGCTTTGCCGTAATCTAATAAACCAAACCGAGGGCTATCTGCCTAAAGGGAGGGATGCCTTTCGTGGAGGACTTTCTAAGGAAAACTGGCTTGTATGCACGTTACACATAGGGAAAACCACGAAAACGCCCATGCAGCCAGCCTGTTCGTGGGATTCGAACCTCGGACCGAACTACCAGTGGTCAGCGTCTTTAACGCTCGGCTGCTGGTGGGACCATAAGTTATAAAAATTTCTTTTTTCTTTTTCCTCCTTAAGACTTCCTTAAATTCTAGTTATTTTTATCAAATATTTTTGTGGCACTGAATGGTAGGTTATTGCTATCGAAATACAAAAATTGTTTCTTAGACGCTTTATAATCTAAATAGCCTTAAAGGCTATTTATTATTAAGTGATTAGAATGAATTTAACTATTATACAATTTTTTATTTTCAAAAGTATTCATAAGAAGCTTTTGAAGACAGGTAAAACTCTTAAAAGGCATTTCTGCTTGAAAGACATTATTATCCAAACACGTTCGAAATAAAATTCATTTGAACGCACACACTGGCTTTAGAGCTCCTCGTATTCCTACAAGCAGTGTGAAAATGCCTCTTCTGGTATCGTTAATCAACCTACGCTATGTTTTGCATAGTCTGAATTGTCTTTAAATAGTCTGAATTGTCTTTAAGTTCATGGAACTATGGACATGAGAGAAAGCAGAGGGACGCAAAGGATTAGAAATACTGTAACGTTGCGTGCTTCCAACTTGCACGCAACAATAGTGGTGACTGCTAAGAACTGGAAGTAGACCAAAGTCTTGAGAATTTAAATCCCTTTTTATTCAACTTTTGAAATTAGCTCTTGACGCTCACAAACTACGCCGACCCGGCGGTAATTTCTAACTAGCCACCTCCACGCTCGTGAAGCAAGAAAAGCACACCTTCGAACTCGTTTCCCTTCTATTTAACTTAGATTACTTCTGCTGACAATTTGAATCCTTGCGCGTTCTACTAAAATTTACATACTCTGGCATTGGCAATTCCAGGGGAAAGTAAGGCTTGACAGGAAAGATAGTTTAGACTTAAAATAAATGTTAGTTAAAATAAATATAAACCCTACAATACGGTTGTTGGGTCATGACCAGTGCCACATTTTGGTCAAAGGAACAAAAGGGTTTTTCTGAAAATGCGACTTTTTGCTGAAATGATCGAAAGATACCTTAATGCCATTTGCACTACAACTTGAACTACATTATCCTGGATGCTGCCTCTTCATTCATTGCTTCTGCAAAGAGAATCTTAGAGGTCTGTAACAACCAATTCAAGAATGGGTAGTTTCATGCATGACAGATGTAGTTTCTAAGAACATTTTGAATAAAATATTATTTAAAAACTGGTCTAAAAACCTTGCAGTCATTCTTCGGAAGGTAGAACATATATTTCGATGAGCGAAAATTTTCTAAAAAGAAAAATTTTAGTTAAAGGTGTGTCGTCAACATTAAAATTATGGAGATATGCTATATTGAGTCGAATTCTAATCATTAAAAAAAATATCAAATTGATGATACTCTTACAGGTTTATTATTAAGTCTTTCAAGCATTCTGTTGTTTGCGCCTAATCTGACAACTTGATTATAAAGAGTTTTATTGCGCAAAGTGAATATTTATACAGTGTTAGCGAAATATTTGAAAAGCATAAAGTTTAAATAAGGCATAGGTGGAATAGATAAAAGATTTTAAGCATCATTATAAAATTTTCACGAAAAGCGGCTTGTAGGAAGATACATTCTAAATTGCCATAATTAATGACTAGGTATAAAATTACTTATCCAGGAGCATTCAAGAAGACTATTCTCATTCTATCACAAATAATAGAAGCAGCACAATGTATTTGATAATTCATAAAAAAACATTTACTTCTTCAATATTGATACCTTGAGAATACCTGAAATGTTTGCTTGAAGTATTAATTATATACGTTACGTATATTTTTGAGATAATTTATATGAAGATTAAAGAATCACAGGAAAATAATTGTTTTAAATAGAGCTGAAAACAATAATCATCAATTTGCAAGAGCAAGAATGGCAAATACGTAGCCTGCGCTTTAAAATTTTTGTGGCCCGTGGCGGAACAAATTATATCTGCGAATCTTTTATTCGAAGATTAATTTCATGAAACATAAATTACGAGCGTCTTTAAATTAAAAACAAAAACCTGCAGTTACGATATGCAAATATAAGTATTGAAATCGACTTGAAAAAAAATTAAATAAAGGAAAGGGAAAAACAAATATCGCCCTGATTATAGTAAATATAAGATTATTCTATGGTTTGATTAGTATTGTTATAATCAGAATGGATTTAGATTTGACCAGTCCTAAGCTATTTGAGATATGGGGGCCCTTTAAAAGGGATTTGAGTCAATTTTTTTATATGGGATATGGTACAAATTTTTTTATATGGAATATACAACAATTTTTTTATATTGGGATATGGAACAATTTTTTTATATGGGATATGGAAAAATTTTTTTTTTTATAATGGGATATGGAACAATTTTTTTTATATGGGATATGGAACAATTTTTTTTATATTGGGATATGGAACAATTTTTTTTATATTGGGATATGGAACAATTTTTTTATATTGGGATATGGAACAATTTTTTTATATTGGGATATGGAACAATTTTTTTATATGGGATATGGAACAATTTTTTTTATATTGGGATATGGAACAATTTTTTATATTGGATATGGAACAATTTTTTTTATGGGATATGGAACAATTTTTTTATATTGGGATATGGAACAATTTTTTATATTGGATATGGAACAATTTTTTTTATCTTGGGATATGGAACAATTTTTTTATATTGGGATATGGAATAATTTTTTTTATATGGGATATGGAACAATTTTTTTATATGGGATATGGAACAATTTTTTTATATTGGGATATGGTACAATTTTTTATATGGGATATGGTATAGTTTTTTTATATGGGATATGGAACAATTTTTTTATATTGGGATATGGAACAATTTTTTTATATGGGATATGGAACAATTTTTTTATATTGGGATATGGAACAATTTTTTATATGGGATATGGAACAATTTTTTTTATATTGGGATATGGAACAATTTTTTTATATGGGATATGGAACAATTTTTTTTATATGGGATATGGTACAATTTTCTTATATGGGATATGGTACAGTTTTTTTATATGGGATATGGAACAATTTTTTTATATGGGATATGGTACAATTTTTGGAGGTTGCCCCAAGAGAGTAGGCCCTAAGCTATAGCGTGCGCAGCTTATACGTAAATCCGGCACTGATTATAATTATTTATGTATAATAATAAATATTTAACTGTTCTTTTGTTAATATATGAATAATAATAAAAACTATAACAATAATATAATCTATTTTAAATTTTTGCCTCAAAGTATAAAATACATAATGCTGCCAGTCGGAATGAAATACATTTCCAAAGCAGCCCATAAATTCTTTTCGGTTGGATATGTCTTTATAAGAAGATTTTAGCTTTAAGACGTGGTGCTGCCATCTTTTGTGGTAAAATGAAACAAGTTTTGTTTGACAAATTAATTTATTAAATGATTCTAGTCTCCGAGGAAACCTTCTGTAGAAGGGACTGTTTAATTCTCCCATTAACTTTATAAACGAATGGTTTTGGTGGTGTGTATTGGTGTATTTAATTATGGCAAAGCACACTAGGGCTATTTGCCTAAGGGGAGGGATGCCTTCGTGGAGGACTGCCTAAGGGAAACTGGCTCGTATACACGTTACATCTGGGGAAAACCACGAAAAGGCCCATGCAGCCAGCCCGTTCGCGGGATTCTAACCTCGGACCGAACTACCAGTGTTCAGCGACTTTACTGCCCAGCCGCTGGGGAATGGTTTTGAATAGAGATCGAATTATCAAGCAACTGATTGTTCGCAATCTAGCCACAATATCGCATGTTTAAATTCCAAAAAGAAATAAATTTTTTTCAAAACGGTGTAATAATTTAACTGTTAATAGAAAAGAAAATGCTTTAATTTACATAAATTCTTGCAGACTGGGTGGCACTAATGTACTGTCAAACATATTAATATTGGTGAGGATCTTGCTCTAATAAAGTTGCTAATTTATTTGCTAATTTTCTAATAAAGTTGCTAATCTGTTACTAATTTTCTTAAGATTTCGCTTTTGTCTTCTACAATAGGTCCTGAATTCTTGCATTTGATTAAGCGTAGGAGTATTAAAAGGTAGCCGTATGAAAAACGAAAATGAATTAAAAGTTAGAGCCTGTGTTTTGGAAATTAAAACCATCAATGTTAAATAGTACACATCTCAATAATAAAAGATTTCCGTTTCCTGCAAATATTATAAACATTGTTGCTCTTCTAAAATTAGATAAACACGTTTTCATCAGATATGAAACTAAATTAAATACCAGTATTTCTACATAAGTATTGAATTTTTGCCGATGAACAAACTGGGTAAAGACACGGTAGAGAGCATGTTTTTGAGAGTTTTTGGCGGTAAAATCAAGTGTAAAGATGGATGACACAAAAATAAGCAATTCTTTGGTAACCAGATCTTGCTAAGGAACAAAAACTGGTTTAGAGGTTTTGGCATAAATTCCGAAATTTCCAACTTTACGCCGACTTTGTTAAAAGAGTTCACCAATCAGAGCGAACTTGAGGAACCAATTGAGCTGGAAATCTGTAGATACGTCCACGCACGCGCAAGTTTAGCTTCTGTAATTGGCTACGGTTTAGAGCCTATTTCGCAGGTGTGAACGGAACTCTCGCATTTTATGCCTCATGACTAAGCCTCTATGACATTTATACCACTATTTGAACAGAGCATTAGCTTCGCACACATTTGATAGCGAAACAATGTTGAGACAATGCCAGCCATTATTCACTATCGCATTAATCAACAAAGAAGGGAAACACGCTAAAGTAAAACTTAAAATGAATCAAAAGAGTAACCTTGTGTTTGCTGTAAATTTAACTAATACTTGACAACATTTCGATTCTGATAAAGTTTATAGCCTTGAAGAAAATTGCTAGCAACTATTTTTCATCTCGGACTGTAGGTGTTGGTCATTCGGGTTCTTTTTTCACTTTACTAATCTTTAACTGTGGAAAATACTACTCACATGTAAATGCACTTCCAAGCAAAGCAAGCAATTCTTATAAGAAAAATACATAACCGACGGCATTTACTTTTTCGTAAATACGAACAAAAATTACTCAAATCTGTATTTCTTTTGGTTTTGGGGCACGTTATTCACGTTTCAATGGTAAAGAAAATAATGTAAAACTAGATTACATATCATTAGAATCCATACATCTTCCTTCAGATTCGTGTGGTAATAATGTTAATTATATTGCATATTTCTGATATTTTTCATTTGAAATAATAGGACAGGATTTAAGATATAAGAAATGATCGAATTATTTTGATTCAAGTTGTGTTTCTTGTAAATGAAATTTAAAAGATTTAATACAAGCATAATTCAATAATAAGTTTATTCTTTCCTTGCAAGTGTTTATTGAGAATATTTAAATGTCCTGTTAAATCAACAAGAAATGCAAAATCTGTTACCCGTGTATCACTGTACAGATTATCGATGGCTTTACTTATTTATTTCTTTGTTTCTGTGTCATGAAAATTTTGATTTGAATTATTACATCCAGAAACTATTTTAATGCAGCTCCTCCACATAGTTACATTAAATAATTTCCTTACACTTACTTTAAGTTCCTTCGAATACTGCAAAAACTGGATGACTCAAAGTTATCCACGAATAACATTTACTGTTTTAATTTTGTTTCAGTAACCCTATGCATTTGCAAATTTTTGGCACCGTATTTCCTCTCAAATACGTATGTAAAATGCATTCGCAGGTTAAATAAAATTGCTTCGGGTCCGCACGCACAGGCTGCCAGTTTCAGACCAATGGTCTAATATACTAACCACTGAGAAATTGTACCTTCAGATATAAATGTTTTGGTTGGCTGAAATTTTTACTTTTATTCCGATTCTGTAAGTTTTTAAACAGTGTATTTTGGAAACTATAGCTACTGTTGAAATTGTCTATTTCTGATCAACAGATGGCAGCACCAGCAGTATATTTAAGTGCAGAAAGGTGACCCTTAGAGGATAAACAGTTGATTATAGCGAATTAATTTATTAAAAGTAACTCGAATATCATTTTAAACTTTCATCAAGTAGTTATGTTTCGAAAGATAAATATTTAGAAACTATTAAAATGCCAATTTAGGTCTTATGTTCACTATCCAGTTTTAGTTTAACATAATTAGCAGCGAGCATATTTTTAAACAGTGTATTTTGGGAACTATAGCTACTGTTGAAATTGTCTATTACTGATCAATAGATGGCAGCTCCAGCAATATATTTAAGTGCAGAAAGGTAACCCTCAGAGGATAAACAGTTGATTATAGTGAATTAATTTATTAAAAGTAACTCGAATATCATTTTACACTTTCATCAAGTAGTTATGTTTCGAAAGATAACTATTTAAAAACTATTAAAATGCCAATTTAAGTCTTATGCTCACTATCCAGTTTTAGTTTAACATAATTAGCAGCGAGAATATTTAGAGGCATGTAGTTTCATAATTATAAAGTTCCTTAATTTGTAATATATATATATATACAAACAAAAGCTGAGAAATTTCAAATTAAGGTTATAGGTATTTTATTAAGAAGCAATACTTAAATCAAAATTAAATCATGAAAGAGGGGCAACTTTCTAATAGGAAATATTAAAATCAAAATTAAAACAAAAATAATTCAAATATGAAATAATAGCAATTCAACAAAATTAATAAAACGTAATAAATTGATACATAATATAAATTATTGTTGAAAATTCCTTAGTCTTTTTCAGGGAGCTGCTGAAGAAGTTTTAACAGCGTCATGCTTCTGAATTACATCTGGATGATTGTGAATTCTTGAAACATTTCAAAATAAAAATTAAGTGTTAATTAAGATTATTTAATTAAAATAATCTAAGTGCTTAAAACGAGCAGTAAAATGAAAATTTTCTTAAAAATGTTTTAAATTTAATCAACATGCTATATAATCTGCTCCGACCTGACTCTAAAATAAATATTTGAAAAATAAACATTAAAAGGAGAACACTCTAGTACGAAACCAGAATAAACAATGGGTAATTTTAAGCAATTGCTAAATAAATTTCTAACCAAAAAACAAGCAGAATTACTAAAATTAAAATTAAAAAAAAAAACATGTTAAAGTAAAAGTAAAATATTTCAAGTAAAATTTTTTAAGGAAAATAATTTATTAAAAAGAAATTTATTAAATATAAAGACTTTTTTAATAAAAAATGCGGAAAATTTTCTAGATTGGAAAAATACGGAAAAATCACATGAAAGTGGAAGGCTTAAAATGAAGCCTAAAATTGAGAAAGGAAAAATTAAATAAATGAAAGATAAATAAAAAGGTAATGTTCCCAAAAACTGAGAAAATTTATAGTGAAACCGAATCAATGAACTCAAAAATTAATTAAAACAAATTAAAATGAAATTAAAATTTGAATGAAGTTACGACCAACGTTATTTTTTGTAACTGCTAAGAATTCTGTGAAAACAAAGTTCAATTGAATGTTTAGTGGTTATTAAGAATCTTTAAAAAAAATTCAAGTTGAGTGGCTTGTGGTTGTAAACTTAGTGTAAAACTGAAAAGGAATAAATTTCGTTTTATTAAATTAAACCTTAAAAATTAATAAATTAGCTATTTAAATACTCACGGAAAGAAACCAAACCTTTTAAATTTTATTTCTAAAATTATTAAAATTAGTATAAGCAAACTGTATATGAGAAAGTAAATTTTTTTAAATTAAGTTTTGTACATAAAAAAAAAGAGGATTACGTGGGTGAAGGGGTGGAAAAATTGTGAAAAGGAAAAATACACATATTAGAAGTACACTTACAATTACAGTATATTTATAATTGCAGATTTACAGTATATTTACAGTTGTTTCACATCCAGTAAATATCTCCAATAAATCCAGTCAAACTTAGTTTAAGTAAATTCTATCATAAAAAAAAAAAGTAAAATTAAAAAGACCTAATGTGTAATTTTTCGAGAAGTAAGCTAATAACGTTAAGTAGAATTTGATAAGTGTAATTTTCAGCTATTGGATTTTCGGAATAATGTCTTAATCATAATGCAAATAATTTCAACCTTACGGAAGAAAGAAAAGAATTTATTTCTCAGTTAAACTCTGTAAATATTAAGATTCCTCCCATCTCCATGTTTTTTACAGGATAAAATGGCATTCTTTTCTTTCTGCATACTCACGTTTCATCTGTGAATTTGTTATTTTGTGTTGTGTTGTTGTATTTGTTTTTTTTTTAATTTACCTATTTAACTGTATAAAAAGAAACAGATATATTTTTAATTATATAAAAGAAACAGATAAGTAAAAGAAACAGTAAGAAAACGGAAATTTATAATTATAATAAAAAGAAACAGATATATTTTTAATTATATAAAAGAAACAGATAAGTAAAAGAAACAGTAAGAAAACAGAAATTTATAATTATAATAAAAAGAAACAGATATATTTTTAATTATATAAAAGAAACAGTAAGAAAACAGAAATTTATAATTATAATAAAAAGAAACAGATATATTTTTAATTCTGAGAATATGGTTGATAATGCCAGTTAACTTTTTTTTTTTGGAATAAATAATTAGTTCTTTGGAATTATTGGAATTCCAGTGAACGAGTTTCAGAAAAAGTTAAAAATTTTTTTTTAATCAAAAAGTTTAATTATTTTACAGTTGGGAGTTTTAAGGTCAAGGTATACAGGTATACAATTTCATTACTACTGGAATTGGTTTTATTAAGTTTTAAACATTTTGAGTAAATATCAACTGTTTCAATTAATTAAGAATTATTGAAAATGATAAGATCATCCATGTACCTAAAAGTGAGATAAGATTTATCTTACTTTTAGATACATGGAAATAATTTTTCATAAAACTTAATTCTTTAACAAAAAGCAACAAATTGCAAATAGAAGGTGAATAATTGGTGCCCATCGGAATGCCATTAATTTGTAAGAAAATTTTAGCTATTTGAATAAATTGAATAATTAAAAAAATTTTAATAAATTATGAAAAATGTGAGCTTTTAAAATAGATAATCCATTTTTCAAAATTAAAGATGTTAATGAGTGCTCGAAATAGTACGCAGAGTTTGAAAAGAGTATTTTTACTTTATTTTAAGGGAAGAGAAGTATATAGATTTTCAAAATCATAACTGTTAATATCATTAATGCAATGATTTTTAACTATTTTTCATAATTTTTCATCCTTTTTAATAATCCAGTAATGGTTACGGTGTAAATTCGAATCATGGATAATGTGAAAACAAACTTTTTTTAAAAAAAATAACTTCAAAAATAAAGTCTGTGTTCTTTTTTTAAAATTGTTGGTACCACTGGCAATAAATTTGAATTTAATTGGTGTTTTATGAAATTATGAGAGAGCATGAAGATTGTAAAAGTTTTATTAGATTTAATTTTTTTTTTTTTTTTTTTTTTTTTTTTTTTTTTGTGGAAAGTGTTAACTTTTCTTTACATTTTTTTCATTGTAATTGGAAGTTTTATATAAAATATTATTATTAAATTCTGTTACATTTAATTCATAACAGAAAATCTTTAAATTCATGCTAAAATTTGTATTTGCTTTATCTACAGCGATAATGATAAATAGGATAGCAGCATTATCGCTTTATCTATAGCGGCAGTTATATTCTTCCCTTACAAGAAATTAATAATGGTCTTATCAAACTTTATTTAGAGCACTCATCAACTTTAATTTTAAAAAATAAAAATAATAAGAAAGGTTTCAGATTTCAAATTACAACCAAAGAGGCGTTTTTTTAAGTTTTTGTGCGTTACCTTTATTTATTAAATATCATGTTCTTTGCGCTTAAGCCATGAAATTCAGTTCAACAGCAATGTCGCAAAATAATTTTAGAAGGAGCATATCTTTAGAATTTCCGATAAAGAGTTCCGCGCCCTGGAGATTAAAAATGTCCCCCCCCCGTAGAGTGTTGCCATTGCCATCTTTTAAATCGTTGAGTTTATTAATAAAAAATTCGTTAAAGTTTTACAAAATATGAAATCGATAATAAAACAAATTCCGAATTTCAAATTTGGGCTTTCAGATGCCCATATTCGCAGTAGGATTACACCATTCAAAAGTAGATAGCTCTAGGTACCATTGTTTTAACACAGTGCAAGAAACATACATACATTTATTCAGATTCTTCATTTTTTAATTTCTTCAAATATAATACAGGGCGATAGTATTTGGTGGCAACGATTTTAAAAGTGATACAGCCTTAAGCCTCTTTGGGCTAAAAATGGATTACCTATTTTAAATTTTCACTTTTCCATAATTTTATCATATATAAAGATAAAATTTTCTTACATTGCTTCGCATTTCGAAGGGCAACAATTATCTGTTGCTATTTGCAATCTGTTACTTTTTGTAAACATTAGGATGCCACTGAAAACCTCTATTTGTTTTGAAGAGTAGGAATTTTGATGTTGTATATTTCTTTTGTTTAAATTACATAACTTTCTTTTTTAATATTTTAATAATGCTGTTTTGCCATTCTTACATATATATTCTTACATATAAATGTATTTCTAATTGTCCGTTCTAATTGATTTCTGTTGTTTTTCCTTTCTAAAAAGATAAAATGGGACAACCTTATTTATAATTTGTTTTAACTGTTTATTGTTTGATATTGTAAATAATGCGTTCCAAGTATCTCTTGTTATTAGTTTTGGGTGTAAGACGAAATTTATAGTTGCTTATTGCATAAAATTTCTGAATTTAAGGTTATAAAAAATTTCTAAGTTTCCTGTAATGATATGATTATGATAATCGCCAACAAATTTAATAAATACAGAAACTTCCCGTTAAAAGAAAAAGCACTGAAAACAACAACTACAGCTCATTTTTTAAGTATATTGATATGTTTGTTATATATTTCATATAGTTGATATAGGATATAATTATATTAATACGTCTAATTTCTGTACGCTTTCTAATCTGCTAAGTTCTTCTTCAACACTTCTCGTCAGAAAGAATATAGACTCAGTAATATTAACCTTTCGAATTTCAGGAGATAGAACTAATAAACAAAGGAGGGAGAGACGGGAGTTGAAACAAGAGTTTCATTTAAAAAATAATAATACGTTAAAGGCATTACGTACTAATAATATGTAACAAATAAACCATTTCTTATTTATTCCTGGTAAAGAAGCACATGGTTGGTTATTCCTTTGTTAAAATAAAACGTTTTCGTGTTTGACGAAATATTTTTCCTCTTCTGAGTTTTTTTTTCACACTATTTTAATTTCTGCGAACTATTTTTTGTGAATGGAGGGGGGGGGGGCTAAAGAAAAAATTTTGTTAAATTTTTAACATCGATTTATGCATTTTATAAAGTCTTCCCTTGAGTTTTCTTTTAATTTTGTGCTTCTTTTACCCAAAATTGTGGTATTTTAATGCGTAGAAGAAAACCCGGTAACTTCTGACGGTCGTTGCGGCTGAGCATAGTGCATAAAGATGACGCAGACACAACTGAATTCGACGACTCACAATCTTTATTTTCTTCACGTCAAATCATTCTTTTGCAGACAAGATAATTTTCGATCATAGTTTAATCAAATAATTTTTATGTACACGGGTTTTAGGTACAGAGCAAAAAAGGGGGACATGTGGACCATTAAGCACAGCAATGCAGAAGTTAATAAAAGGAATGACGTAATTGCTCGCGAAGCAGTATTTATGCTAGGCAGGTGCATATGTATAGCTAAGCTGCGATTGGTTAATTTTAGGTTTTAGTTCTCTTTGCAAGCAGCGTTATGTAACTTGGAAAGATCTCGAATTTGGGAGAAAAGATGAACTTAGGGGAAGAACATCAAATTTAGAATATTCAGAGACATCAGATTTTATTATATCTTACATATGTATATATATATTCAGGGGGGAACCTTCAGATTTTTCCGTCTAAGTTTATGGCTTCCCGTGTACCTATTAGAGCGAAATTTTAAATTTCAGCGTCTTTATTATTATTGTTATATGAATTAATTCTATCTAGCTCAAATGCCATTTCCATAACCCCCCTTCCTCAATAAAAAATAAATGCTTTTTAAATGCGTTTAAATGTTTTTGGGCTTTCTTAGGCTTTTTAATCTCGCAGTCTGGTTTCAAATTAAAATTTTACTCTGACAACTCTATTCTTGAGTAATGTTAAAGTGAAATCCTTTACAGAAATGCCATTTATACGATTTCTATTCTGTCGATTTTCAAATCGTGTTTAATGAAACGACGAAGAGCTGTTTTCCCTGTATTTGATGAACTCGCTGTCAACAACAGCATAAGTTTAAGCGTAGATGAAAAGAACCTCTGGTGTCGGAGTTGAAAAAATACTTAGAAGCCACATGGTTAGTTATTCCTTTGTTACTTCAATGAGCGCTTATCTGATTTACGAAAAAGCAACTCTTCTATACATTACTGCTTCTTCAAATGCTTTAATCTGCCAAAGATAAGATCTTATGTCATTACTTACTGATTTCATGCGCTCAAGTTTGAAATTCATCAACTTGACTTTATTTCGCAGCATCCCACGTGTTGCCATACTTTCACCAGAATGTATTGCCACATAATTTTTTATTAATATTAATGCGGTCCAAGACTATCATGGCTTCGATTTGTTGGAGACGTCTCTCTCTTGATAATAGGTGGCTTCTGTGCCAATGACCAATCTAAAAGACCAATCTGTGTGACGGTTGCTTGAAATACGTGGGAAGCCGCACGCCACAGTAAGACAATTATGAAGAGGCAATTTCCCGTTTAATTTCTATTCAGTATTCAGGACAAAGCCTCTCGTTTCATTTATGTTTCTTATGTTTTTATTTCACTCTCACCCTATGATTTCGTATAAAGAAAAGAAAATGGCGCATGTTTCTTCTTAGCTCTGTTTAAATTGCTTGTACGTTAGGTAGATTTTCTTAGGTATGCCAAGTTTCCGTGAAGTTATGTTACTGTTAAACGTAACATCCAAATTGTGGAATTCACAAACGTTAAAGGGTATTTAGCCCGAAAGCGTAAAGGAATGCTATTTTGATACATGAAAATTATTGATAAGCGAAAGGAAAAAGGACTCATTTAGCGTTGCATTTTGTTCTGAGCAGTCAGACGGAAAATTGTATTCAGTATTCAGCTTTGCGTGATTACACTTACAGAGCACTTTAAAGTTAACTGTTGCATTTTGCATCAATTTAGAAAATTCACAAAGTTTTGCAATATTTTTAGCATAAAAAAATAACATTTTAAAAATTTCTATCTAGGTAAGCAATACAATTCGAAAGGTATTTTTTTCCTACGGGATAAGAATTCAAAATATTTTATTTAAATATAGATAAAACTCCGTGTCATAACATACTTAGCTGAGAACAATAATGCTACAGAACTAATTTTTCTGTTTTTTCCCCAATGCAAATTGACATACTTCGTATTTAAGATTCTTAAGTGCTATCGCAAATATGCTACTTTTTTAAAAGGGTTACTGTACACTGGTGTGCAAAAATTAAGGACGAGACGGTTTTTTCAATACAACTTTGTACAAAAGCTTTCCAAATCAACACACTTAATACCGTAAGATCCCCAATACGTAAGGACATGAGTAATGTAAGCAACACTTACTAAAAGATAAATCAGAGGGATAAAAAGAAGCTTTATTGAAAAAGTAGCATGGAGTGCAATGCGACTGAAGGCCGAAACATCCCTGGGATGGGTGTCCAGCAAGAAACATACGGTCTTTAATAGGGGATATGATCTCCCCTGACTGCTAGGCAGGTTTCACAGCGTCTGCCCATGCTGAGAATGAGGGTGTCAATGAGTTGTTGAGGCATTGGTGCCCATTCGTCTCTAAGCTTCGGAATCGTTACTGGTGGTAAGGTACGAGCTGCCAAGCCTCTGCCTAGAAAATCCCATACATGCTCGATGGGATTGAGATCAGCAGATCGTGCCGCCCAATCCATACGTTCAATATCCTCACTCTCTAAGAGCTGTTCGGCAGCTACTGTGCGATGACATGGTGCATTGTCGTCCATGAAAAGGAACTGGGGACCCATAGCGCCTCTAAAAAGACGCACATATGGAAGAAGAATCTCGTTACAATAACGGGTCCCGTTGACTGAACCTGCGTCGAAGATGTGAAGGTCTGTACGACTAACAAGCATGATGCCTTCCCAAACGAGAACACCGCCATCTCCATACCTGTCCCTTTCAATGATGTTCGAGGGATGATTGCGGCTTCCCCGCTCTCTCCAGATGAGTATGCGATGAGAATCGCTACTCAGACTGAATATGCTCTCATCTGTAAAGAGTACTCGTCCCCATTCATTGTCTCTCCAATTCCGGTGTTCCCGGCACCACAGAGAACGCCTTCTCCGATGGGAAGGCTTTAGAGGTACACATCGTACAACAGACCATCGAGCAAACAGACCACTACCGTGCAGTCTTCTGGCCACGGTAAAACACGATATCAGTCGTCCAGTCGCCTGTGTCGCGTGTCTAGCGATTTCTCGCTAGACACACGACACAGGCGACTGTCGTTTCTTCGCTGTCTGCCGCCTGTTTCTTCTGGCCTGTAAGGCAATATACCGGTCATCTGCGGGTGTGGTTCCTCGTGGACGACCACTACTAAACCCCCGGATAGTTGTTCCTGTAGTTTGAAATTGTCTCCAAAGTCGTGAAACGATGCTGTGAGCAATTCCGAACTCTGCAGCCACACTTGTCACACTGCGGCCTTCCTCCAACTTCCCAATAATTCGACCTCGGGTAAAAGCATCCAGATGTCGTCTAACAGATTGATTATTCGCCATTTCTCGCTGAGGCAGCAACTCAGTGTGATTTTAACTGCTATACGGCGTGCAATCTCTTTGCCAGAAATACTGATCTTACGCCGACAACATGCTTTATACTACTCAGACACTCCCCCATTACGTCTACCTGCATATCTGCGCATGTGCTACCGTACATCACCTTACTTAATCTCCTGATTGGTCTTTGTGTCCGTTCTGCCTCTTCGTTCAGCTGATATGCTAATTTTTCGAATTCTTCCTTAATTTTTGCACACCAGTGTATATGTAAGACAGTGCTGTATATTCAGAGTTTGCATTATGCAACAGAACAAGGAATCTAAAGCGAAAACCATTTGTATTAAAATATCTATTTTATCTAGAACTGAAAGCGAAAGTAACTTTAAACATGCTTATGATTTTTATTTAAAAAATCTGATGTGTACAACACATGACTTCCTTGTACGGAATATTAAATTATACGCAATTTTCCTGCCTTTCTTTTAAACATATTGAATTAACAATTAACGAATTTTGAATTAAATCTACTTCGTTGATAGCGCATAAACCACAATAGAATAAATGCACTCTTTAAAGTTCACTATATTTATTTCCCATAGTGACACTCTGGTGCTAGTTTCAATTAACAGCGTTACATCTCATTCATTTTATAACTAAGAATGCACAAAAATTATATCGTCTGAAAAACTATCTAATCGTTGTCACATGTTCTTTTCAAATACTATAATAAATCTAAAACGAGGTATAAAAGAAATTAAACAAATAAAAAAGAAATAGTTTTTCACAGACGATTTAGCGCTGCTTGCTTAAAGCTCATGCTTACTTGTAAACATTTTCCTCTGTCCGAGACAGAATAGCGACAATATTTGCGGCTAATAAGAAGCATTTCCTCGAATTTCGTTAGAGATATATTTCTCATTCAATTAGCTCAGTTCTTACTTATTTTGTAAAGCATTTACGAGTTTTTGATTAAGAAACAATGATTTCAAAGCGAGCAATGACAACACTGTACGGGAAAAAAAAAAAAAAAAAAACATTTTTATCTCCAGTCCTCGAAACTATGTATCGGGAATTATTCTAAAGATATGTTCTTTTAAATTATTTTACGATAATGCTGTTTAATCGAATTTTATGATATAAGGGTGAAGAACATGATAATTAACAAATAAAGGTAACGCACAAAGCGTTAAAAAACGTCCTTTTGAGTGTAATATAAAATCTGAAAACTTTCAGATCTTTTATTACACTTTAAAATTTTTATTTATTTATTTGTTTTGAAATCTCATTGTTAAAATCTTCATGGTGTTGAATTGTAATATAAAGTTTTCAAACTTTTTTACTTCCTTGTAAGAAGTAAAAAGAAGAAGAAGTAAAGAAGAAGTAAAAAGGAAGTATTGTAATCGCGAAAAGTTTCAGGCAGCATATTTCAACGAAAATATCCATTTTGACCGCTTTCGAAAGCAATTTAACAATGTATTTGCGTGATATCTGTACGTAAGAACAGAATAAAAGACTCACTCTCCTCCAAAAAAAAAAAAAAAAAAAAAAAAAAAAAAAATTATAAAACTGCTTTAAAATGAATTCTGAAGAGAATTTTTCGTGGCGTCTGTACGAACGTATGTGCATACGTATCTCGCATAACTAAAAACGAGTAGCCTCAGAACGTTGAAATTTTGTATATAGGACTGATATAACATGCAGATGTGCACCTCGTATTTTGGTTGCGATCGGCCGCGCCAAACGTATATAAATATATTTATATATATATCCACTCTGTTACCCGGCTCAGTGATCTCAGTTTCTTTACTCTTATATGTTTGTAAATTGTACATTTTTTGCTTTAAAAATGATTGAATTACGTTGTTCTTATCTTCCGGTGGAGGTTTTTATGCCTTTAGTAAAGCTGTATGCAATATTTTTAGAGTTATCAACAATTTTAAAGTTGTTTAAGTGCCGCTAAGCCTAATAATTTTTTTGATGGCGGCCATTGCTTGTTTACATTTGAAACAGCAGACTAGTGGATTTGCTGCCAATCTAGAGAAACGTAGCTTTGCAACAACAAAGATAACGCCTTCATTTATTATTTAAATCATGCTTAATCCTTTCTGGAATTTTTTCGAGGAAATAAGCGTTTAAGATTTACTTCGTAATTTTTAATACAGATATTTTGAGTTTTTATGTATTTTTGCCTTGTCGCGAAGTGAGAACTGAATTAATTGAATAAGAAATACTAAATAGGCTGTGAAAAACTGTTTCTTTTTTGTTTTGTTTGCTTAATTTCTTTTATACATAGTTCTAGCTTTATTATAGTATTTGAATAGAACATGCGGCAACGATTAGATAATTCTTTAAATGTTATAAATTTTGAGCATTCTGAGTTATAATATGAACGAAATATAATACTGTTAAGTGAATCTAGCGCCAGAGTGTCGCTATGGTAAACAAATAGAGTGAATTTTAAAGAATGCATTTATTCTATTGTGGTTTATGTGTGGTCGGCGAAGTAGATTTAATTCAATCCAATAAGTTTAAACGAAATGCGAGAAAAAATGCGTATAATTTAATATCATGTGGTGTACACATCAGATTTTTTTATTTATGATTAATAAACTTAAAGTGTGCAATTTTTCTCGACAAGAATTAAATGTACAAAATCACATTTAATAAATTTAGATTACATGTAATTGAAGTTTCTGAACTGTAAAACAACGTGAAAGATCTTCAGTTGACACGATATTCAATTCTATTTCTACAGTAAGTTACATCAACAATAAACGCATTTTCCTTTGACTTGACATTCAGCAATTTCAGTGGAGACTATCGGTAACAAATCTTTGATGAATTTAAGAAATATTACCAATACAATTAACTAATTACTTTTACTAATATAATCATTTATTAATATCAATATAATTAATTAGTACAAATTCTCTGCCTTAATTTATTTGCTACATACAATATAAAACACTTTTGCCTTAAGTTTACAAAAATATATTTTCTCTTAAGTCGAGTTATGTGTCGATTATGTTTGAAGAAAATGTTATTATTAACAAGATTTGTCTTTGCATTTAGTTACGAAATGCATAGAAACCTACGACAATTTTTCGGTGAAAGGTATTACTTCTTACAGGAAGTTCTGAAGTCCTAGAAACCATAATACCAGTGTGTAAAACATGAATAAATCCCCCGCCTTTAACAGAATTTGACAGGTTGCTAGTTTTCGACTACATGGTTACGAAATCCACACCTACGTTTAAGAAGTACCAGTTTGAGATATATCTGAAATTCAAAAGATACTCCTATTTTAAAATAAAATTAATAAAAAAAATCTGAAAGCTTTCATATATTACTCCCAAAGGGGCGTTTTTTAACGTTTTGTGTGCTACCTTTATTTATTAAATATCATGTTTACGCCTTCGCGAAGATTCGAATCCTGGACTTCTTGATTGCCAGCCAGGTGTACTGCACATTCAGTTCCGAGGTAAGCCGAAATTAAAAATTACGAATGCCAGTTCTATAATCTTTTGGCGAGTGTTACATCGAGTTACATTATGCAAAATCCTAAAGTCCACTAATAAAGACAACTTGGGACGCGCAACTTTGTATTGAAGATATCGATCGTCATTGGAAATGAAGATATTGATCATCATACGTCATTTCCGCCGATATGCTGATATCCCAATGGATCGGCTGGCAAATTGGCAGTCAAGGGGATAAAAAATTCGGAGAATACGCAAATTGTAATATAAGCAAAAACCAGTAAATGAAACTAAATCTTACAATATGCAATAAAACCTTGAATTGCGAATAACTTGGTATGAGAATATTTTAGAAGGCGATCAAAAATTTGCAATAAATATTAGCTTGATAAACAAGAAGTTACTTTCAGTAAGAGTAATGCGTATTGTTTTGACAGCTGAGCACCGATAAAATTGCTAATTGTCAATAAAATTGCAACGTTGGAGCAAGTTCTTGTGATTAGAAGTGAGTGAAGAAAACTTTCAAGGGATGACGGAAGACATGACCAGGAGCTAATCACCAATGAATTAATGGACCTGAATCATGAGCAACAATAGGCAGATGTCATCTGAGGAGTAATCCCTCACTTCAAATGGGACTACAGAGATATGGTAAAATATTGTTTCATGCGTACGGGTTCGTAATAGATTGAATGCACGCAGATCCGATGTAAGGTTCATAAAATCTATCTTAGCCACAAAAACACTTCAAATTTCTGGGATTTTCCACAGAAACACTTGTGCATATGTACACAGTATCTCACAGTACAATCAGTAGTTACACTTTAAACTACTAAGAACGTTAAACACAACGCAATAAAAATCTCATCCAAAGGGAAATTTAACTCGGAATATCTCCTATTTCACGCTGAGCTAACAACTCGCAACAATAACAACAGCTAACTAGGAAGCTTACTGGAAAGCAATATGAGGATCGAATTACGGTTATAGCTAATACAGCGATCAATTAAATTTATTCAGTTACAATATTTATTACTGTAATAACACGGACAGGACCAAAATGTCGCCAAATCTGGCGACTTTTGGCAATTTATCGCCAAATTTGGTGACAACATAAGTAGCTAAAACCGTTGTCAGCTTGGCGATGTCTCGGCAAATTACCGAGATACGCATTTATCAATGTGAAATGGACTTACCCCTGTATTCATACTTTTCCGGCATAGCTTGTCTCTTAAGATTTTTTATGTTACATTACGCAGCAAAATATAACAGTTTCGCACATAATTGCACTAAAATCATCTATCTATGTACAAAATTCGTACGGAAAAAAGTGTATAAATTTTGTAGAACAGAACCAGACGAATAAAGTTGTTTGTAGAAATGCAAACGGTGAACTTAAACAACAATGTGGTGTCATATTTCCGTAAAATAATCAAAATGAAACAAAAGGAACTCTCATTGAATGAGTTCATAGTTAAAACAGGTCAAAAATGGAAAGGAATTCCAACAGATAGCAGTGATTACGTTTAGTTAACAGTGGTTCTTTACAAAAGCAAACAACAAGTTCTTTCCGTGTATATTTACTTTATATTTTGCCTTATCATTTTTATATGAACATTTTTTAAATTTCGCAATGAATCAGGTGAGTTTCTGTTATTTTTTATGAGAAAATGTACTATGAATGCTTTGGTTTACGAACATGCTTTCGGAACAAATTATGTTCAGAAGTCAAGCAGTGTATAGCTTGGCTTCTGAACATAATTAAACTCCATATATATTAAATTTATAAAGAACTTACGCACACTGAATATGTAATAAAACCTTGAATTGAGAGTAACTTGGTATGAGAATATTTTAGAAGGCGATCAAAAATTTGCAATAAATTTTAACTTGATAAATAAAAAGCTACTTTCAGTAAGAGTAATGCGTATTGTTTTGACAGCTGAGCACCGATAAAATTGCTAATTGTCAATAAAATTGCAATGTTGAAGCAAGATCTTGTGATTAGAAATCAATGAAGAAAACTTTCAAGGGATGACGGAAGACATCACCAGGAGCTAATCACCAATGAATTAATGCACCTGAATCATGAGCAACAATAGGCAGATGTCATCTGAGGAATAATCCCTCATTTCAAATGGGACTACAGAGATATGGTAAAATATTGTGTGTTTAATTCTGTATAAATTGTTTAATTCTGTATAAAACTGTAATTTTTATACAGAATAAAACATTAAATATAATGTTAATATGTAATGTTAATATAATAATAATAATAAATAATTAAATATAATGAAGTAAACATTAAATATAATGTTTAATTCTGTATAAAACTGTGTGTTTAATTCTATATAAATGCGCGGTGCGTCTCGCATCATTTCGTTCGAACGTTTTCGAACCAATTTCTTACAAAATCGATAAGAAAACATTATTTTTATTCCTTAACCTTCAACATACAATTTTGGTAAGTGTATACAACACCTGGCATGTTCCAACAGCTGTGAGATCCCTTTCCTAGAGCTTATCGTTTGGAATAATCTGTGGTTACGGTTTCCTGGTTATGTCTGTGGTTGCCGGTTCCTGAGTCTTCTCAATGCCATTAAAATAATGACCTTTCAGTTCATACTTCACTTTAGAAGAAAGATATTAATCTGCAGGCACCAAATATGGTGAATAAGGGAATGATTCAGATTTGATACTTTGCTTTGACCGTGTATTGTCGGGTAAGAGAAACTGTGAGGGACAAAACGAGAAGAAATTCTTCTTTTTTCAAGATCAGCCAGGATAGTTTTGTTAACGTCTCTTTATTGATACTAAGTTGATCTTCTGTCATTCGAAAAGAGAAATAACGATTTTTTTCAGCTACAATTCTATAACTTTATCGATGGTCTCATCTGTTCGAGGCTGCAAAGGGCGATTGCAAACTGGCTTCATCATAAACATCTTCGCGTCCAAATTGAAATTACCTCTACTGAGGAAAAGACATTACATTGTGTAAATGCTTAGTCCTCGTGTGCTTTACAAAATATTTTGAATATCACCATTACTATCAAAATCGTAAAAACAACCTTGTATTTAGCGTAAGTATAATGAAACACTCAATCGATTTCGAGGGCAGCTAAAGGTCCCTCCTCATCAGGAGAAAGAAATACCTAGAAAGAAGAAAATAAAGGAGAAGGAGTCTCAGAAACACGTGGTCCTTATCAGCACTGCTCTTGGTTAAAACTGGATTTTTAATCAGAGTTGCACTGGCCGCACTATTTTTTCCATTTTACGGAAAAACGTTTTTGTTATTCTTTGCTCAACTTTCGAATCTATGACATATTTTATCCATTAGATAAAAAAAACTGTACGTAAGTTGACAATATTTTAAGAAAGGCAAGCTATAATAATAAACGCTATCAATTATCACTTGTGAGCTTTGTTGGGACTCTTTAAAAACTAAGTCCTAAGACTTAGTAGGCGCACTGTGAATCTATAGATAAAATTATTTAACTAATTAATTGAACAAAATCCATGAACAGGATAATCGAAAATGGTGAAAATTACAGTATATGGCTTTACGCGTTAATATTTATAATTTAAAAAGACACTTTTAAAAGGAATTACATAATTCTGTGAAAACAGTTTTAATGGCATAGATTATAGATTTCGGTAAAAAAAAGGTGGCGTAGATTTTTATATTTTTTATAAAATCCGCATAGAATAAAAATTACAATCATAGTCTTTATGTATACTAGTCTTTATGTATTTTAGTGAATTAAAAGCAGAAAGTATATCGTTTCTGTATGTTCAGAATTTTCAGAAGTTGTTTGTGAACGAATTTAATGATTCAGGACCATTTTCTCTCTTATAAAGAACATAAATTCAAGATTTTTCTATAAAATTTTAGAAAACAGTTGTAAAGTTTCTTTGGAGGTAAACGATTGCATCTATAAACAAATTTTTTATTTAATTTTTGGCGATCCCATGAAACTAAGTATTAAACATATATAAAAATTGATAAATTTGTGTAAAGGAAACTTTGAAGAATTTTCATCACTATTACATCTTTAAATTAGGTTACTGGATAATATAGTACTGAATATATAGTGTTATTTTAATCAACAAAATATTTTCTTTGTATATAATTTTAAAATTTATTTAAATCATAAGAAAAATACCATACAGAAAAACACAATTTTCCTATTATTACTCACTCTTTTTATTAAAAACGATTGTCATAAATACCTACTATTATAGTCTTATGTATAACTCGCCTAGAAATGGAAATGGATTTATACGCGTTTAAACTTCTATACAAACTCACATTTTACTTTTCATTTATAAGTACTCAAAATATAAGAAACTTTACGACAGATTTACTGAATTTCATTTTATATAGATTTACTGAATTTTATTTTATTCTATTTTTACTTCCTTGTACGAAGTAAAAAGGAAGTATTGTAATCGCGAAAAGTTTCAGGCAGCATATTTCAACGAAAATATCCATTTTGACCGCTATCGAATGCAGTTTAACGATGTTTTTGCGTGATATCTGTACGTAAGGACAGAATAAAAGACCGTTTTCCTCCAAAAAACTAAAAAACTGCTTTAAAATGAATTCTGAAGAGAAATTTTCGTGGCGTCTGTACGAACGTATGTACGTACGTGCGTACGTACATATCTCGCATAACTCAAAAACGAGTAGCCTCACAACGTTGAAATTTTGTATAGGACTTCTATAACATATAGATGTGCACCTCGTATTTTGGTTGCAATCGGCCGCACCAAACGTATATAAATATATTTATATATTGTTTCAAAAGAATAAATTGAGTTTAATTAAAAAAATTAAATTTAAATACATATTTAATTAAATATTCTTTGCGCCATTGCTGCAAGGAATGAAATTTAAATTTAAACCAATTTAAATTCTAAACAAATACGTATAAAAGTAAAAAAGTAGAAAAGCAAATTTAAATTCTAAAAAAAGGAAAAAAGCCAAAATAATTTAAAATAATTTAAAAATATGCAAACATGTAAAAGATCTAACTCTCGAACTAATCTACAATATCATTTAAATTCAGAAGCATAAGCAAATCAAGTGTAAAATCTATCCATGAAGATAAATTTACTAATTCAATAAATTAAAATTAAATTAAACAATTTTTTAAAAAAATGCATATGTGAATGATCGTAGAGTAGGCAGGAGACAGACTTATCAAGGAGAAGTTACCTCCAAACCTAACTCTCCAATCATTCAATTCGTGTTTCGTCATTCATGCAGGCAAGGGTAAAAGCCAAAACCAAAAGTAATTCCAATAAAGTGGTACCCTTAGATATTAACATTTAAGTATTAACATTTAAGAATTAAAGTTCAAAAAGGAAAATACTAAGGCAGGAGACAGACTTATTAAGGGGAAGTTGCCTCCAAACCTAACTCTCCAATCATTCAATTCGTGTTTCCTCATTCATGCAGGCAAGGGTAAAAGCCAAAACCAAAGGTAATTCCAATAAAGTGGTACCTTAGAAATTAACATTTAAGTATTAACATTTAAGAATTAAAGTTCAAAAAGGAAAATACTAATTAAGTCTTTTGAGAAACAAGCAAGTAAAGTCAAGAATTAAACTTTTTCTTAAAAAATTAAAAAATTAAATTTTTTAAAAATTAATTTTTTATAAAATAATAAAAAAAATTTTGAAACCAATGTATTTTAGAAATCCTTGTCTACAGAAACTTCCCCTACACGAATATGCATATCAATAAAAAGAAACTATAAAAGAACTATACATAATCCATATAAACCAATAAGAAACAATAAGTAACATAAAGAACTAATTCACAATTTTTAAAATTTTTTAAGAAAAAGTTTAATTCTTGACTTTACTTGTTTGTTTCTCAAAAGACTTAATTAGTATTTTCCTTTTTGAACTTTAATTCTTAAATGTTAATACTTAAATGTTAATTTCTAAGGGTACCACTTTATTGGAATTACTTTTGGTTTTGACTTTTACCCTTGCCTGCATGAATGACGAAACACGAATTGAATGATTGGAGAGTTAGGTTTGGAGGCAACTTCCCCTTGATAAGTCTGTCTCCTGCCTACTCTACGATCATTCACATATGCATTTTTTTAAAAAATTGTTTAATTTAATTTTAATTTATTGAATTAGTAAATTTATTTTCATGGATAGATTTTACACTTGATTTGCTTATGCTTCTGAATTTAAATGATATTGTAGATTAGTTCGAGAGTTAGATCTTTTACATGTTTGCATATTTTTAAATTATTTTGGCTTTTTTCCTTTTTTTATAATTTAAATTTGCTTTTCTACTTTTTTAATTTTATACGTATTTGTTTAGAATTTAAATATATTTATATATATATCCACTCTGTTACCCGGCTCAGTAATCTCAGTTTCTTTACTCTTATATGTTTTTAAATTGTACATTTTTTGCTTTAAAATGATTGAATTATGTTGTTTTTATCTTTCGGTTAAGGATTTTATGCCTTTAGTAAATCTGTGTGCAATATTTTTAGAATTATCAGCAATTTTAAAGTTGTTTAATTGCCGCTAAGCCTGTTTTTAATGGCGGCCATTGATGTTTACATTTGAAACAGGAGACTAGTGGATTTGTTGCCAATCTAGAGAAACTTAGCTTCGCAACAACAAAAATAACGCATTCATTTATTATTGCCAATTAAATCATGCTTAATTGTTTCTGGAATTTTTTCGAGGAAATAAGTGTTTGAGATTTACTTCGTAATTTTTAATATAGATATTTTGAGTTTTTATGTATTTTTGCCTTCTCGCGAAGTGAGAACTGAATTAGTTAAATGAGAAATACTCAATCGTCTGTGAAAAACTGTTTCTTTTTTTGTGTTGTTTGCTTAATTTCTTTTATACATCATTCTAGCTTTATTATAGTATTTGAATAGAACATGTGGCAACGATTAGATAATTCTATTCTTTAAATGATATAAATTTTGTGCATTATGAGTTATAATATGAACGAAATATATACGTTAACTGTTATATAATTATTGGATTATATAACAGTTAACTTAGTTTCCGTTATATAATTATTATATAAGTTAACTGCTATATAATTATTAATACTGTTAGGTGAATCTAGCGCAATCCAATAAGTTTAAATGAAATGCAAGAAAAAATGCGTATAATTTAATATTCCAATACAAGGAAGTCATGTGGTGTACACATCAGATTTTTTATATTATAAGCAAAAGACATCCTGGACCTTCCCATAACGGAGAAAATAACTGATATGTCAGGATTCTGTATATAGTACTTTAATTTTCTGTATGTAGGATTTCCATTTAAAATCTTATATAATTACCCATCGTTTTTTTTAAAATTCATAACATGCATAACTCGTTTTCTTTGCGTAGTTCCTATTTAAACAACGGTTACATTTTTCTGTACGCGCAGTTTTCATTCATCATATGATTTCCGCTGCGCATTTCGTTTTATTTTAAAGAAGTTTCTTTTTCTGGACAATTTTTTTTTTCAATAAATCATATACTTTACTTTTTGTGTCATCTTTTCTCTCAGAAGTCATATACCTTACTTTCACAGCGCTGGATTTTCGCATTACGTCATGCATTTTATATTCTGCGCACACTTTTATTTCTGCCAAAACGCTAATACACTTTTTTGGCCGAGAAAGTTTTATCTGCTTGTAGCCTTCTGTCTTCGTCTTCACATATGTGATTTTCTGTTTTGTTTCGTAATAATTTCTTTCACCTAAACTCATCACCAGTTTAGATAGTTACACACAAAAGAAGACTCGCTGGAATTAATTCACGCATATATTACCCGCAACACAATTAATGTATTCATTTTAATATCTTTTATACGAGTTTTGTGAGCTGCAATTTCTCTCGTTGGCAAAGAGCTCTAAAACCTACCTAGAGTGTGCATTTTTCTGAAACATCCCCGATTGTCTTAGCGAAAAAGAACAATTACAACAAAACTTAAGATAATCGCGTCGGCGGCGTGGGTCAAAATTCTGAATGTAAGCCGGATGCTGAAGCCATGAAATAATAACAACCCCTTTTATGTCCTTTAATTATTCGAAACAAAGGGGGTCTCCCTGGGCCTCACTCCAGTGCACACGATGAGTGGCAACCGAGAGTGGCCTTTTGTTTATAGGCGCAGAAGTTGCTTTGAAGTGAATGGGAAGAGACTTCTGGTAGCCAACCCGCAAATGGGCGAAATGTGGGGAAAAAAAAAAAAAAAATCTGAAATGTTTCAGATTTTAAATTGCGTCTAAAGGGGCGTTTTTTAACATTTTGTGTGTTACCTTCCTTTATTAAATATCATGTTCCTCGCACTTAAACCATAAGATCCAGTGCAACAGCAATATCGCAAAATAGTTTTAAAACGAGCATATCTTTAGAATTTCCGATACAGAGACTCACGCGCTGGAGATAAAAATGTTTTTTCTGCACAACGTTGCCATTGCTCGCTTTGAAATCCTTGAGTTTGTTAATCAAAAATTCGTCAAAGTTTTAAAAAATAGGAAATCGATCATAAAACAAATTTCAAATTTCAAATTTGGTCTTCCACATGCTCATATTCGTTGGAGGATTACGTTATTCAAAATTCGATGACCCTATGTACCGTTGTTTTATCACAATACGAGAAATATACATACATTTATGCAGATTTTTCATTATTTAATTTCTTTAAATATAATGCAGGACTCTAACATTTTGTGGCAACAGTTTGAAAAGTGAACCGACATTTATGAGTCCGACGCAAAATGCCAAAACGAAACTAATAGTCCTTCGGGATTCAAATCCCTTTGGACTAAAAAAAAAAAAAAAAAAGCGATCTTTTATAACTACACGAATGTTGCTGCAAGTTACAGGTTTCACATGATATCTTCAAGTATTTCTTCTCTTAAACAGAAAGAAATTGACAATTTATAGCAATTAATGACAATACATAGCAAACAAAAATGTACAGAAAAAGAGATCGCGATCGCATATGAAAGGCCAATCCTCCTTAATACCACGAGAAATGTGGCAAAGATTACTGCTACCACGTAGCTAACTCTCTGAACCGCGTTCTGCAGCAACTCAGAAATAAATTGGCTCTTTTGCCAAGAATATCGTGCTTTTGCATGAGTTACTCTGGCTCATTGAGGTGATCCCACATGATGCCCAGTAATCTCTGAATGAACGCCCCACAGAAAGGAGAAGTGAAATATTAGTAAAGGTGTGCGACCAATTATCACGTGATGCTTAGTTTGATTGGTTTTAGAGATAAGTAAAAGCCTGAATATAAGATGTATGAAATTTACAAGTAAATAAATAATGAAGTAATAGGAACTGACTATTGGACTGTTGAGCCTGTTGGAGCCGTATTCATACACTGACCTGGCCCTCTGGAAGCTGAGGGGAGAACCTATTGGGGCTTCGAAAATGCGTTTTCCGGAAATTTCCAAACTGGCTAAAAGTTCCCAGTTGTTTCCAAGGTTCGCCAAAAATATTCTTGCCTGCATTTCGAGCACATTTTACAATTTACATTGATGGGTTTCGAATCACAAGACTTATAATCCTATTTTAAAAAAACTTAAAGGTGACCACCTTTATCTCCTATAAAGGGAAGAACAATTACAACCATGCCATCTCCGGGATTCAAGCCCGGGCAGTACCTCCTACCATACGTATGTAGGAGGTACTGGCCTGGGCCCTTCGATATCGTAGTCGGCTATGCTAACCATCATACCATCTGGGTGGAGTCGAAAGAGAAATTGTGATTGGCTGTAATTTTGGACAATTTAATTCATCTGCAAGACTGCAATATCTCGGAATTATACTAATAGAATTTAAGATATCAGCTATCATACCATTTTTAGAATCATATATCCATTAGATTAACTCGAAAAAGGCAAATCCACGCAGAAGAACTAGAAGACAAGGACATTCTTTAAATGTAAATAGCTATAAAATGACTCAACACAAAAACAAGGTGCAAACGCTCTTTTCGAAATGAAGATGTTATTGAACTTTCCTGTAATGTGTACTTGCCATAAAATGCAGATCTCTAATGGACACATTTCATCCTATACATTTCCTGTTTTGGTCTAATTACATGTCCAACAATTATTAGCATATCTTCATTTTCAGACTGCAGGTACAGAGTAACATTCGTTTAATTACAAAAGCCCTGTAATTTCAGATTTATTGTACCTGAATTTCAAAAGATATTTACTCTAAAAAACTTATGTATAGAAATTTATCACCTCTGCAAAGAGGATTCAGAATTTAAGACACGCAAGTGTTGCCAATACATAGTTTCCTTTTTCTGGTCGATCTCATTTATTTGTCCCTGGTAGAGCGACTGGTACTACTAAAGTAAACTTGTTTACTCGTTGTGAGTGACAAACATTTAAGCATATTATAGAAACAGAGCAGAACTGAGATTTTATCCCAGCGACGTAGGACGGGGCACGACAATAAAGTAGCCTAATTAGGTACGAAGCACTAATTGACAGTCTAACATCGATTTTAAATTCTGATTTCTCAATGTATCTGATAACAGACCCTCCCAGACGTGAGCGGTAACAGTAATTTAGATAGGTTTGCTGTCTGAAATAAGAATTAACTGACATTAAATAGGAAGCACGCTTTAATAGTTTGATATTCATTTTAAACTTCGACTTCCATTTGCATTCATAATCTATTTTATGTGTTAGTTGAGGAAATGATTAAGATATGTTCGTACCTTATAAAATTTTTGTTGAATCTTTAACTGGAATTATTATACAAGTTTCTGGGTGTCATATTTCACTTGGCCATTTTATTTATGTACGTATTAACCGTGCATATCTTAGTATCTTCTGACTCTTTCAGTATGTTTTTCCTCACTGTCATCAATGAAAATATTCAATATTTTTTATCCTAAAATAAATTTATTATTTACTACTATATACAGTTAGCTATATATTTGGGAAGTGTTCGAGAAAGTATAATTTTATTTATCCGTTAATCAACATCATACTTTCAAATTTCTATCATACCAGTTAAAGTTGAGCAACCAGCGGCTGAACGGTAAAATCGCTGAACACTGGTAGTTCGTCAGGGATTCGAATCCTGTCGAACGAGCTAGTTGCATAAGCGTTTTCATGGTTTTACTCATGTGTAACGTGTATACGAGACAATTTCCATTAGAAAGTGCTCCACGAAGGCATCCCGCCCCTTAGATAACTCTCGAGTGCTTTGCCATAACTAACCTAATAAAAAATATCCTAATAAATAACTAAATAAAAATAAACCAGTTAAAGCTTTGTATTACTAGATTGTCCACTGGAAATTTCAGAGGAAGTCAGTGATAATCAAGGGATCGATAGCCAAATATACACCAGCAATTGATTGTCATAATATAGATCCCATTTATTACAAAAAAGTATTAATAAAACTTATAATTAATTTTTATTGACATAAAGCTGTATTATGCAATGAGGAACAAATCATATAAAACAAATATAAGGTAAAAATACATTAAATTATTTATTTCATTTGTAAGGACATTAGGTATTTTGGAAGCAAGAGAGATGAAAAATTAGCAACGCCTTCTCCGGGAATCGAACCGCGAACCTCTCAATTACGCGATGAGCATGCAGACCGCTACACCACGAAGACTCGCTAAGAAGGTGGGAGAAATACCTTATATACTACCCCTTTTAAAGGGCAACTGGGGATTTTTTAGAGGACCCAGTCGCCAAATCCTGGGTGAGGAGAATCATCACCCAGCGCCCTTTTAGTTCGGGCGCCACTGTAGAGACATTAGGTATTTTTGGGGGGCAGGTAAAATTAAAAATATGAAATGCCTTCGCCGGGAATCGAACCACGGACCTCTCAATTACGCGCTGAGCGTGCACACCACCACACCACGTAGGCTCGCCTCGAACACACTTCGAAGAAATACCTCCCCCCTTCTTCTTCCTTCAGACGGCATCCCTCCCTTTAGGCAGATAGCTCTCGTGTGCTTTGCCATAATTGAATAATCCTAATCTTAATTCATTATTTAAAATGCTTTAAATTCTTTTTTTCGGTTCAGCGAAAAGTTAACAAGTGTGTTATTTTTTGAAATCTTCAGTTAGATTTGGATCATAAGAAATTTCTATCAATTATTCTTTTTCTTCACGAGATTTTTTAATTTAATAGTTAAAAATACTTTGTTTCTTTGCGTACCACCGGTTGAGAATCGCTTGTATAGTGTAACATGAAAATCTAAAGTAAGGAAGCTTGCAAAAAAAATAAGAATACAGGGGCGAGTCTATTTAACATTGAGTAAATGGCTGTATGTCTAATTTGGCGAGATAACGCCAAGCTGCAAAGGTTTTGGCGACTAGTTTTTGTCACCAAATTTGGCGAGAAATTTCTCAAAGTCGCCAAAGGCGATCATTTGGCGACGGTTCCTGTATTACCTTAATAGGTATTGTAATTGAATAAATATAATTGATCACCACATTAGCTGTAACTGTAATTCTGACCTCATATGCCTTCCAGTAAATTCGAGGAGCAGAAAGGATTAGAAATATCTCAGCGGGAGAGTGAAAACTATAAAAGACAGGAGAGAGAGCACCTGCTTTCAGTTGTACGTAGTTGAGAGTTCAGCGTGAGCTCGGAGTATTGAGATATCTCCCGGTTAAAGCTTCCTCTTCTGATGCGCTTTGCACTGCGTTGTGTTTAACGTTCTTAGTAGTTTGAAATGTAACTACAGACGTTACTCTGTTATATTGTGAACACCTGTACAAGTATTTCTGTAGAAAGTTACAGAACACTGCCGTGTTTCTTTTGAGAAAATAAATTTTATCAACCTGTCATCGGAGCTGTGTGCATTCAATCTTTTAGGAATCTGTAAGCACGCAACAACATAATAGAAAAAAAATGTAAGGGGATTAGTCGATGCAAAAAAACCTTTCCATTAAAAGCGGTCGATGCAAGAAAACGTTCGAGAATTCCTGATCAAGAACGTCGCAGAAACTTCTACACTTTTATCTATAAATACTTCAATATGTGAACTGGAACCATTTGGGTATAGATCTGTCTACACATTAAAAAATTATATATAAGTCAACTGTTGTTTCAAAACTTTGGGATTATTATTATTATGATGCCATTATTAATTGTATTATACATATATTATATTCAAATTTTATTGAAAATAACACATTAATAGTGCATAGTATTTTTACTTTAATCAAAAATCGTGAACATGCATTTTGATCTTGCCTGACTGTCTCTGTTTTAAAGAGGGTCCAAATTTTCTTCCGAGCCTGGAGCCTCAACTGAACGTAATCCGCCTCTGCCTCGGCAAAAATGTGCCTACAGACTTATGAAGATCAGTCTCTAAATTGTGAAACGCAACCTTCATAAAGGTGAGGGCACTTTTATGCCACAAGAATACTGATAAAACGCAGTGAACCTGGAACTTATTTACTCCGCTTATAAAAACTACTTCTTGAGGTTAGAAATTGATTTTATATGGGAGGAAGCATCGTTATGCCTAGACATCCTTATGACGATTTCTATCATTTTAAACAATGGATAACTTGCAGAAAGTTGCTGGAATTTTTAAGAGGCACTATTAACAAGGCGGACATTTCAATAAGGATCAAGACTTCAAATCCTGAAGTCTAAAGCAATTTTTATCATTCATATCGTTCATATCCTCATATTAGCTTGAAATTTATCTACATTAATTTTAACATTTTTAATGGTGGGCACTAGCCATTATTAGCTCGTCCATTAGAAGAATTCATTGCGAATGAAACCCATTAACCGCCGAACGATAAAGTCACTGAATACTGGTAGTTCGACCTGGACTTGATTCCAGGAGAACGGATTGACTGCAAGGGCTTTTAAGTGATTTTCCTGACGTGTAACCTAGCAACGAGCCGGTTTCGCTTCGTAAGTCCTCCACGAAAGCATCTCTTGTCTTAGACAGATAACCCTCGCATGCTTTGCCGTAATTAAATAAAACAAACAACATCCTTACTAGAAGAATGCTATTGTTGAAATTTCAGTCCTACATACATCAACAATATCACTTCTTGACAAACTTAACTATTATGTAATTACAATGAACCATCTAAGAGAATCTGTCGGAATTTTCTAGTAATAAACAGTTCAATGTGTAGTGAATTTATAAGCTCTTGACATAAACTAGTTTTTTATATTTCTTAATTTTCTGGAAGGGATACAGTGTTAATTATTTACTGTTTATATATGATAATTCTTGAAGTTAATCCTGATGTTTGATTCTGATATTTTGATTAAGAAAAAATTCTAGAAATTTATAAAAATATTTGAACTTCTACTAAATATATTTTAAGTGGGAATTCAAATTACAGCAAAATCATTTCTTACTTAAAAAAAGGAACTTCAAGATTCAAGAGTTTAATTATGTATTTTATTTAATAAATTTCATTCGTATTTTCGTAATAAATACGAGTATATTTTTAAAAAACATATTCTTAATTTTATTTTCCATTAAGTTTCCAATATTGCTTCGTTAAAAACTTTTATTCTAAAAAAATTTTCTTTCCTTTTTTCTTCCTTTTTTTCCTAGAGGTTCGTGAAACTTCCATGATTTGGATTTGAGAAAACTTAGCATTAGTTTTATCTTTATTTTAAAACTTACATAATCCATAGTTGAACACAATATAATATTTTAAAGCTTTAGAACTTACATAATTTGGATTTGCCAAACACAATATAAATACTTTAAGGCTCCAAACCATATATAACCCGAAGCTACTGAACACAATATAACATCTTAAAGCTTCCAAAACTTATATAGTCTGAATTGGTTGACCTCGGTATAATAATTTAAAGCTTTCGCTTTGATCTAATGGGACAACACACTTTATATAATCTCATTTGAAGACCACAGACTTATTTCGGGAATGCACTGTTTTCTTACAAAGGGATCACACGAAGAGTAAAAACTAACATTCACTTTGAATCTGAATTTTAGTTTGTAATATATTGTCATCTGCAAGGGAAAGTTTCTTTTTGATCGTTACGCTCTGATTATTCGGTATTGCAAGCTAGTAAGTGGGAGATTTTATTCTTTTTACCACCTAGTAATTGGCATAAAAACTTACTTTAGTATCAGAAAAGCGGAAAAGTTTTTAATTTAAGAGGGTCGTAGAATGATATAATACGTAGTTATTAGAGAAATATAAAAGAAGGTAATGGAAAGCAGTCCTGTCATAAAAGAAGATGGAACAATCTAGTTTTTTTCCAGCCAATGAAAATTCATTTGGAACCTTAATCCCAGTAGCCATGCAAACTCATTCCGGAATAATAGTCTTATTATTGTTCTCTAAAAAAAGGAAATCGGATAAAGTAGGATATAGTATCAGATTCTTTTTTCAGATTTATAAGTAAGATGAGAAAATTTTTCCGAAGTCAACGCTGCACAAAACATTTTCAATAATCAAGAAGGAGGAACTTTGCTTGAAGCAAAATCTTATTATTTCAAACAAGTGATATTCTTAATCTATTTTGAAATTATTAATTATTATTTGGTGAAACAATCCAAAAAGACCACATGATTTTGGATTATTTACATTATGATAAGACACGCAAAGCTTCTCTGCCTAAGGTTTTTTTTGTTTTGTTTTTATGTGATTACGGCAAAGCCTCGAGGGCTACCTGCCTAAGGAGAGGGATGCCTTCGTGGTGGACTTTCTAAGGGAAACAGATTCATATACATGTTACACATGATGAAAGCCACGAAAACGCCTATTCAGCCAGCCCTTTCGCAGGATTAGAGCCTCAAGCCTAACTACCAGTGCACAGCGACTTTACCGCTCGCCCGCTGGTGGGCTCTCTAGCTAAGGGAAGAATGCCTTTGTAGATGATTTTTTGATAGAAGTTTGCTAGTGTAAATACACTGACTACCAATAAGTATTTGGACACTTATGCAAATGACGATATCTGTGGTCCTAAGGTACGTCACGGACTCCGCCGGTATATACCGTGTAGGAAAAAGCAGCGGCTTTATTCGCATGCAAGATGACTCTCAGTTCGGAGCTCTCTTATTTCGAGAAAGGTATAATTATCGGGTATCACAAATGTGGCCGATCCTTAAGGGACATATCTAGCGATCTGAAGTACCCAAAATCGACAGTGGCCTATGACAGTGGCCTATATGGCCTTAAGAAGTGGAAGGTGAGCGGTGATTGTCCGAATGTGCCCCGAGTCGGCAGACCAACGAAACTGAGAGATAGAGACCGACGAGGGCTGTCCAGAGAAATTCGGAAGAACCGCACCCAACCGATGGCCCTCATCCGCGAGGAGGTTCAACAGGCATCCGGGAGTATTGTTTCAATGAATACTATCCGTAAGGAAGCACATCTGCTTGGTTTTCATGGTCGTGCTGCTGCCCATAAGCCTTTGATCACAAAGTCCAACCGCGCTGTTCGGTTAATGTGGTGCAAAGCACATTCGAAATCGGTGGTGTATGGTGTATTTAATTATGGCAAAGCACACTAGGGCTATCTGCCTAAGAGGAGGGATGCCTTTCGTGGAGGACTTTCTAAGGGAAACTGGCTCGTATACACCATTCGAAATCGGACCGTAGATCAGTGGAAACGGGTTCTTTGGAATGACGAATCAATGTTCACATTTTACCGTTCGGATGGCAGGGTCTGGGTCTGGCGTCAACCTGGAGAACGTCTCCTGCCAGAATGCATTGTGCCAACAGTCAAGTTCGGCGGAGATGGAATTATAGTTTGGGGGGTGTTTCTCCTGGTATGGGCTGGTCCCCATTCATGGTAAACTCAACTCCGATGCCTACTGCACTATTTTGGATGACAATGTGCTTCCTACGTTGTGGCAGTTTTACGGGTTGGACCCCTGTTACTTTCAGGACGACAATGCCAGTTGTCATGTTTCGACGTTACCCAAGGCTTGGTATGGTGCCAATGAAGTTCATCGAATGGACTGGCCTGCCCAGAGTCCAGACCTGAACCCTATCGAGAACGTCTGGGACGAGTTGCATCGCCGAATTTAGGGGTGCACTACCCGTGCAAAATCGGTGAAGGAACTTCTATGTCTTCTCCAAGCCGAGTGGAAGAAAATACCACTAGCTGTCATACAAAGACTTGTGGAAAATATGCCTCGGAGGGTCCACGTTGTAATTACCTTTCGTGGAGGCTCTACCAACTATTGATTTTGAATAAAGTTAGTTTTTCTTTTCTATCACAAGTGTCCAAATACTTATTGGTAGTCAGTGTATTACACAGGTGGAATCTACTAAAATTTTCCTGCGCCAGATTTGACAAGGTCAAACTACCAGTATTCAGCAATCTTAATCGGTCCCTAGTGTGCTTCAAACCCCATAATTCTAAAAGATATTTATCTTTTGTCCAGGTGTTCGCCTTAAAAAATATGCCTATCATGGATGTTTATTACTATGTTAAATCGTTTCTGTAATAAGATAATGCCTCCGGATTATTTTCTATGGAAAGATATATGTGCCGACGTTACTTGTCGGCTTTCGTTGTATTAAATATGTTGTTTTTAGAGTTCTTGTTTTCAAAGTAGGTATTGTCAGAAAAAACAGTTTTTGATCTTTTTAGTTAAAGGGCAACACGTGCCAAACAATTTTTTCTAGAAAGATATACGTGCTTCAAATAATGCTTCTAGCGAGAAAGAAAACAAACTTTTATAATCAGCCGATTTCGATTGCAGTAGCATTTTTCTACACATAAAAGATTTACTGTTTCTTATTTTATTTATTTCAATAAACAAAAAACGAAATAGTAGAATGATACACTTTAAGATCTTTTAAATTAAATATAACTATTCTTATATCGAAAGAAAATCTCGCTCTATACTAATTTTACATTCAATAATTATTTAATTTTTCGGATAACGTAAAGCTTTCTACATTTAACATTTCACTGAATTCACAGATAATTATTCCTCGTCAAAATACCACCAACAGCCAAGAGGTACAATCGCTCAAATCTGGTAGTTCATTCTGGGTTCTAGTTCTAGCGATAGGACTCTAGTTCTGCATGGGAGGTTTCGTGATTTTGTCTATGAGTAATGTGAATAGATCCAGCTTTTCTTAAAAAGTCCTCCACAAAGATATCGCTTCTCTTTAGCTGATAGCCGTAGAGCACTTTGCGATAATCCAAATAACATAGCCAAATTTTACCGTCAAAATATTTTCTTTTGGAAGTTAAATTTACCCTTATGTATTTGCTCTTCAAAATATTACAAAAGTGATCCGTTTAAAGTAGAGTTGATTAACTTTACAAAAATAGCCTTTGTGAGTACGTTTTCAGTAGGATGGGAAAATGGAATCGTCAAATTCTAAGAGTTTTGAAGAAGAATCGAAATTAAAAAACCCGAAACTTAGCATTTTCTTTGCCATTCAAATCTTCCAAATACCAACCTAAAAACCATCGAATATTTTGATTCAAAATTATCACAATATTTAACTTTATTGGTATTCATTACAAATGTTTATTAAAAAATCTGATGTGTACACCACATGACTTCCTTGTATGGAATATTAAATTATACGCATTTTTTCTTGCATTTTATTTAAACTTATTAGATTGAATTAAACCTACTTCGATGACAGCGCATAAACCACAATAGAATAAACGCATTCTTTAAAATTCACTCTGTTTACCACAGCGACACTCTGGCACTAGGTTTACTTAACAGTATTATATTCGTTTATATTATAACTCAGAATGCACAAAATTTATATCATATAAAGAATTATCTAATCGTTGCCACATGTTCTATTCAAATACTATAATAAAGCTAGAATTATGTATAAAAGAAATTAAGCAAACAAAACGAAAAAGAAACAGTTTATCACAGACGATTGAGTATTTCTCATTCAATTAATTCAGTTTTTCACTTCGCGACAAGGCAAAAATACATAAAAACTCAAAATATCTGTATTAAAAATTACGAAGTAAATCTTAAACGCTTATTTCCTCAAAAAAATTCCAGAAAGGATTAAGCATGATTTAAATAATAAATGAAGGCGTTATATTTGTTGTTGCGAAGCAAAGTTTCTCTAGATTGGCAACAAATCCGCTACTCAGCTGTTTCAAATGTAAACAAGAGCAATGGCCGCCATCAAATTAGGCTTAGCGGCACTTAAACAATTTTAAAATTGTTGATAATTCTAAAAATATTGCATACAGATTTACTAAAGGCATAAAACCCGTAACCGGAAGATAAAAACAACATAATTCAATCATTTTTAAAGCAAAAAATGTACAATTTACAAACATATAAGAGTAAAGAAACTGAGATCACTGAGCCGGGTAAAAGAGTGGATATATTTATAAATACACTGGTGTGCAAAAATTAAGGACGAAGTCGAAAAATTAGCATATCAGCTGAACGAAGAGGCAGAGTGGACAGAAAGACCAATCAGGAGATTAAGTAAGGTGATGTACGGTAGCACATGCGCAGATATGCAGGTAGACGTAATGGGGGAGTGTCTGAGTAGTATAAAGCATGTTGTCGGTGTAAGATCAGTATTTCTGACAAAGAGATTGCACGCCGTATAGCAGTTAAAATCACACCGAGTTGCTGCCTCAGCGAGAAATGGCGAATAATCAATCTGTTAGACGACATCTGGATGCTTTTATCCGAGGTCGAATCATTGGGATGTTGGAGGAAGGCCGCAGTATGACAAGTGTGGCTGCGGAGATCGGAATTGCTCACAGCATCGTTTCACGACTTTGGAGACAATTTCAAACTACAGGAACAGCTATCCGGGGGTTTAGTAGTGGTCGTCCACGAGGAACCACACCCGCAGATGACCGGTATATTGCCTTATAGGCCAGATGAAACAGGCGGCAGACAGCGGGAGAAATCGCTAGACACACGACACAGGCGACTGGACGACCGATATCGCGTTTTACCGTGGCCAGAAGACTGCACGGTGGTGGTCTGCTTGCACGACGCCCTGTACGGTGTGTACCTCTAACGCCTGCCCATCGGAGAAGGCGTTCTCTGTGGTGCCGAGAACACCGGAATTGGAGAGACAATGAATGGGGACAAGTACTCTTTACAGAGGAGAGCAGATTCAGTCTGAGTAGCGATTCTCATCGCATACTCATGTGGAGAGAGCGGGGAAGCCGAAATCATCCCTCGAACATCATTGAAAGGGACAGGTATGGAGCTGGCGGTGTTCTCGTTTGGGGAGGCATCATGCTTGGTAGTCGCACAGACCTTCACATCTTCGACGCAGGTTCAGTCAACGTGACCCGTTATTGTAACGAGATTCTTCTTTCATATGTGCGTCTTTTTAGAGGCGCTATGGGTCCGCAGTTCCTTTTCATGGACGTTAATGCACCATGTCATTGCACAGTAGCTGCCGAACAGCTCTTAGAGAGTGAGGATATTGAACGTATGGATTGTCCGGCACGATCTCCGGATCTCAATCCCATCGAGCATGTATGGGATTTTCTAGGCAGACGCTTGGCAGCTCATACCTTACCACCAGTAACGATTCCGGAGCTTCGATTGGCGCTGCAAGACGAATGGGCACCAATGCCTCAACAACTCACTGACACCCTCATTCTCAGCATGGGCAGACGCTGTGAAACCTGCCTAGCAGTCAGGGGAGATCATATCCCCTATTAAAGACCGGATGTTTCTTGCTGGACACCCATCACAGGGATGTTTCGGCCTTCAGTCGCATTGCGCTCCATGCTACTTTTTCAATAAAGCTTCTTTTTATCCCTCTGATTTCTCTTTTAGTAAGTGTTGCTTACATTAGTCATGTCCTTACGTATTGGGGATCTTACGGTATTAAATGTGTTGATTTGGAAAGCTTTTGTACAAAGTTATATTGAAAAAACCGTCTCGTCCTTAATTTTTGCACACCAGTGTATATTTATATACGTTTGGTGCGGCCAATTGAAATCAAAATACGAGGTGCACATGTACATGTTATAATAGTCTTACATACAAAATTTCAACGTTCTGAGGCTACTCGTTTCTGAGTAATGCGAGATACTTACGTACGCACGTACGTACATACGTTCGTACATACGTACGTACGTACATAGGTACAGACGCCACGAAAAAGTCTCTTCAGAATTCATTTTAAAGCAGTTTTTTAGTTTTTTTGGAGGAAAACAGTCTTTTATTCTGTCCTTACGTACATTTATCACGCAAAAACATCGTTAAATTGCATTCGAAAGCGGTTAAAGTGGATAGTTTCGTTGGAATATGCTGCCTGAAGCTTTTCGCGATTACAATACTTCCTTTTTACTTCGTACAAGGAAGGAAAAAGGATCGCTATTTCAGTAAGTTTGGATTACCTATCATAGTTTACCATTCCTGAAATTCGCAACTCTTAATTTTGTGGAAAGAAATTTAGAGTTTAATCTTTAGTGTTTATCCAAGTTGACTCTTGAAATAATATTCTCTCTCTTTACTTGCTTTAATCTAAAGCCATTCTGAAAAAAATTGAACTGTTAGTTGGACATTTGATAAATGTTAACGTTTCATGTTAAGTATGTATCTGCGTTAACTTGTAACGTTGCGTGCCTCCAACTTGCAGGCAACCAAGAGGTGACTGTGAAAACTGTATAAAACACCGAGTCTTGTGAAGGGTTTAAGTCCCTTTTTATTCAACGTAATAAATTACAATTGCGTGCTCTTGACGCTTACAGACGGCACCAACTCGGCGGTCAAATAAAATTAATAACCTGAAAAGAAATTAAAGACAAGACTCTAACTACGAGGCTCTCTAAAATAACTAACTCACCGCGTTTTACAATACCGCTGCTAATTCAGCAGACTTGAAGATCACTTGGACGATTAACGCTACTTCCCGCCAAGCACATAGGCCGAAACGCGGGGTTCTTCAATTTCTCGCTAACTACCTCCGCGCTCGTGAAGTAAGAATATCACACACCGAACTTGTTTCCTTCCTATTTAAATCATAATACTTCCGCTGATAATTTGAATGCTTGCGCGTTCTACTCAAATTTACATATTCTGGCATTGGCAGTTCCAGGGGAAAGTAAGGCTTGACAGGAAAGATAGTTTAAACTTAAAATAAATGTTAGTTAAAATAAATATAAACCCTACATTTGCCGCTACCAGAATTTGGAAAACTTGGAAGCAGGTCCTACAAACGACCTGTTGTAAGTTTCTCTAATTCTGAACTAACTGGCGAGAACCTCGTTTACACACACACACACAAAAAAAAAAAAAAAAAAAAAAAAAAAAAAAAAAAAAAAAAAAATCTTATGTAACAAATTGTATCTAAAATTTTGTTGATCGTTATAAAGCTGTCTTCTTACAGCAACTTTTCCTGAACTTCATCAATCAATCTTGGTCTTTCCTTCCAGCATCTGGAAGGAATAAGTATCAGTATCTTTCTACATACATTATAATTTACACTTTCTTGACACAATAAATTTTTGTTTTTAAACGATTCGTTTTTCTTAGTTATTGCTTAATTCACATTCATTCAATTTTTCAAGCATTAATTTAACTTTACCCTGGCTCTCCACCGTGTGTGGTGTCAAACGGGAATATTCGTGTTTTAGTCTTACAACACTTCCCCTAACCACCATGATTTGTTAGAATTCAACGACCAAATAGACACACCTTACTCGACATTCTACAACTCAATGAGCTACTTTAATACTCTTAAAAATTCAAATGTAGGTGGAGAACCCTACAAAACACATTCATTCTAACTTCCCCCTCATTCATCTTTAAACATGCAGGCTTTCGCTCTAAAGCATGACTTTATCTGCAATTTAATACTTAAATTTTGACTTCATTGCTTTTAAGCATTCACTTTTAGCATCTACAATTTTATGCTTCTAGACTAAATTCTACTTTTACATAACATTCAAGTATTTACGTACATTTACAAAATTTTAATACATATGCTTTTTACAATTTACCATAAAATGAATAAGAGAAAATAAATTTTTACTTTACTCATTCTTCGCCAAGCTGGCGGCACTGAAACTAAAATTCTTATTAGTACAAGAATACGAAGTTATTTTTATCTTCGGAAAATTTTGGCTTTAACATAACAGAATTAGTCTTTCGACCAACAGAAAATGCTTGTTTTTAGCTTTTACACTTAAAGAAAATAATACTTTTGCCTTAGCTAAATAAAGTAAAACAAAACTAAGTCTCAACCGAGACATATTGACTTTCGTCAAAACATAGAACTTCGTACTTATGCATAACATTTCGGAACAAAAGAGAAAAAAAAATTTATAGAAGGTTTTAACTTATCTTTGAGTTTTCGATGCTTGAAACTCCGTCATTCGTTTTTGGCAGAATTGGTCCCAAGTTAGAGGTTTCATGGATGTCAATCTTCTCCTTATTGATCTCCGAGTGTCGTCCACGTTGCTTTTTCTTTTGCGTCCTCTACATGCTGGCCTCTTGACGGAGTAATCGTCTGGTTGTTGGCACTTCCGTTTCGCCCTGGGACGGCTAGTCTTGACGTCCTCCGGTCTGGAGTCCTTCTTGAATTTCTTCTGTTCCTCGTATTTTTGTGCCTCCTGTTGGCGTTTCAGTTTCCGGAACGGCGGCCTTGCTGGCACCTGACTCTGTGGCCGTGTGTGTGTTCTCCTTGATGTGAAATTTCTCCTGCTATCCTTTGTAGGTGGTGTTTTTCTCTTTACCACGGTTTCTTTACCCGGTGCATCTGTATTTTTGTTTTTCTTAAACGCCGGCGTTTGAAAATTATTTTTTCTTTTTGATACCGACGTCCGGGTTGTAGAAGGTCTCTCTTCAGTTCTCTGTTTCTTGGGTGGTGGAATAGTTGTTGTAGTCTCTGATTCTTCTACTTCGTTTAGACTTGAGTCCTGCAAGAAACTTTTAAGGATTTCAAAATCATTTGGATTATAGTATTTTTTCACCTGGTCGGGACTTGCTTTACAGATTTCCCCTCTCTCGTTCTTAAGATATAAGACTACCCCTTTAATTTCCTGAATTACATAGGGGCCTTCAAACTTTGGAGCTAGCTTTGCCGTAAAATTGTCTGGGGCACTTGATAAAGAAAATTTCCGCTTCAATACTTTATCCCCAACTTTAAAATCTGCTTCACGGCGTTTTCTATCGTAATATAGTTTCTGCCTATTTCTTGCCGTATCCGAGGTTTTAAGCGCCTGATCAATCAACTTTTGCACATCTTTTTGTTTAAACTCCTGCTCTCTTTGTTGCACAAAGAATAATTTATCTAAAGGCGTAATTAACTTTCTGCCTAAAAATAATTCTGCTGGAGTTTTTCCCGTAGTATCATGATGTGCCGTTCTTAAAGCATAAGCTAATTCATTTATGTAGCCATCCCAGCGCTTGTGATGTGTGCTCACGTAACTGCGAATTATTTTTACTATATTTTTATTAACTCTTTCTGCTATGTTAGCTTGTGGTCTATACGGAACCATTTTGATATGGCGTATGCCAAGTCCATTGCATATGTTTTCAAATATTTGACTAATGAATTGTTTTCCGTTTTCGCTAATGACTTTTATCGGTGCACCGTATTTTAAAATGTATCTGTGTAAGAATGCATCTGCGACTGTTTTGGCTGACGCGCGTTTAAGTGGAACAATTTCTGTCCATTTTGAAAAATGATCTACTATTACTAAAAGAAAACGATTTTTATTTAACTCGCTCTGGGGGAAGGGACCAAGGAGATCTATGTCTAAAATTTCATTCGGAAATGTAGCGCGAATGCTATTTAAGTACCCGGCCGGGCTGTAATTAATATCATTTATTAACTGACATTGATTGCAGGACCTGACATACGCCGTTACTATTTTGTATAATTGCGGGAAATATACCGCCTCGCGTACCCTTTTTAAAGTCTTTCTGACCCCTAGGTGGCCGGCTATTTTTGCTTCGTGCAACTCCTTCAAAATGCTTAATCGAAGTGAGGCTGGGATGACTGGCTTATACTCAAGATTTTCGTTTGTTGTTTTCGTATAGAATAATAAATTATCTATTATTTCATAGTTTTTTGCTCTATTTCTTATCGCATCGATATCTGTATGCTCAAAGCTTTCGGGGTCTTTCAAATAAGCATAGATATTTCCAAATTCAGGATCAGCTTTCAGTTCAGTAATAACCGTATCTCTAGAATCTAAAATTTTTGAAGTCAACACAGCGCATTTAAGTTCATTTCCTTCATCGTCCAGTTTTATACGAGAAAGTGCGTCAGCTACATTGTTTTCCTTACCCAGTTTATATTTTATTGTGATATTATATTCTTGGAGTTTTAAAGCCCATCTTATTAACCTGGGCGTTAGGTTTTTCCTCGAGTAAAGTCTACCAACAGCCGCATGATCTGAAAAGACTGTTACTGGCGATTTGCCGAAATAAACTCGAAATTTGTGTACAGCCATTAATACGGCTAATGTTTCTCTTTTTGTAGCTGTATAATTCCTTTGTGTCTGATTCAATGTTTTACTAAAAAATGCCAGCGGATGGTTATTTTGCATAAGAACCGCACCCACCGCATAGTCTGACGCATCTGCTGCAATTTCCAGGTTTTCGTCCCCCTCCGGGAATTTTAAAACAGGGGCATTAATAAGCGCTTCTTTTAATCTTTCAAAAGCTGTGTTAGCTTCCGCTGTCCACGTAAATTTAGCCCTTTTTCTTTTGATTACTAAGAGTGGTTCAACAATATTAGCGAAATCTTTTATGAAAGATCGATAGTAAGAACATAATCCAAGGAAAGAAGAAAGTTTCTTGGCGGTGTTGGGCGGTGGGAAATTCTTAATAGCTTTTATTTTTGAATCTTGCGTTTCTATACACTTTTGCGAAATTTTATAACCGAGATATTTAAGTTCTTTAGTTGCGAACTTGCATTTTGAGGCGTTAATTGTAAGACCGGCCTCTTTTAATAATTTAAAAACTTGTTCGAGGTCATTAATGTGTTGTTCCAACGTACTGCTCGTTATAATTATATCATCTAGATAAATTAAAGTTGATTTTCCTAGGACAGGCTTTAGAACAATGTCCATAGCTCTCTGGAATGTTGATGGGGCCCCACACAACCCAAAAGGCATGCGTAAAAATGCATAAGTGCCCGATTTTGTTATAAACGCGGTTTTATGTATATCTTCGGGTCTCATAGCTATTTGATAGTAGCGAGACGTTAAGTCCAAAGTAGACATATATCTTGTCGATTTGATCTGTCTAATGATCTCGTCTATAACCGGCAAAGGGTAAACTGGAAATTTGGTAATACTATTTAGTTTTTTGTAATCAATAGCAAACCTCCAAGCCCTTTATCCGAAGGAGGAAACTCGTTCTTTTTCCTACATAGTACGACTGGACTCGCGTACTCACTATTTGTGGGCGTTATTATTTTATTCTTTAACATCTCCTGAATATGTCCTTCGATGATTACGTCTTTTTGTTTGTCATAGCGGTAAGGTTTAGTCCTACAAGGTTTTTCGGCATTTAATTGAATCTTGTGCGTCACTATTTGGCAGTTTCCTGGTTTTTCTGAAAATAAATGAGAAAAATTACTCACCACTTGCTGTATTGCTTTCCTTTCATGGTCATTCAGATGGCTAAGGTCCAATTGCGGTGTCTCCACAGGTTCCACCACCCTCTGGTTCATCTCCAACACCACGGAACTATCTTGAAAATTTAATTTGGCCCTCGAGGCCCTTAGAAAGTCCATACCTAAAATAAGAGAGTGTTGCAGATCTTTCACCACAAAAATTAATACTTTGAGACTTTCCTCTTTTACCTGTAAGTTTAATGATAATTTCCCGATGCAGTGACATGTTTTTCCTTGCGCCGCTATAATTTCCGTATTTTTGGTTTTAAATAGTCGTACCCTATAAAAATTCTTTTTGAAGAAATTTTCACTCATAAAATTTCCTTCTGCTCCTGTATCGATGAGGGCTTCTACTGGTACATCGCCAACCAGGACTTGTATAATTGGTAGCTGTGAGTTTTTTACGATGACCGTATTTAAATGTCTATTTGAGGGTTTTTTTAAAACTTCCGGGGTCTGGACCCTCCCTTTCACAGGCCCCTCTACTCGTTTAAAGCTTTCCTTTCAATCTTTGTCTTCTGGGTACGCGGATGCTTATTTTCAAATTTCCTTTTTGGGCCTTGACCTTCGAGTTTCGATGCGTTAGCTTGATAGCTTTTTCCCCCATAAGAGCGATTTCCATTTCTGGTTTCCTCCTTTGAAGATTTCCTTCGGGTACTTTGAGAATATGTTTCCCCTCTCGCTTTTTCCGCTATTCTGCGATTTTGATACTTCACCGCCAATTCGAAAAGTTCCTGCAATGTGCTTGGGTTTCTAATTTCAAAGTAGTCTTGAACAGCGGGTAAAAATCTTGGTAATATTATTTCAATAATCTCCGCATCGGGTTTCTTTCCATACAGCATATCCGTTAGCTTGATTTTTCGTAGAATAAAGTCCGTCAATTCTGCTGTATCCCGTTGATAGAAACTATATAGTTCGGCTTCCAGCCGTGCGCGATCTTTCACTATGGGGAAGGCCTTTACTAACGATTTTTTGAAATTTTCAAATATATATGTCTGGCTTCCAACTTCCCCTAATAAAAATTTGCCTATGTTTTTCCACCATAGCGCGGCCTGTCCTCTTAGTGCTGATGAGGCGATGGCAACTTTTTGTTTTTCGGGAACAGGGTAGAGCTGAAAGTGGTTTTCTAGACCTTCTAGAAATACCGCCACCGAATTTTTTCCGTCGAAATGGACGTTTGGCTTGATTGACGCTCTCAAAGTCTGGACCAGGTATCCAAATCCTTCTAACTGGCTTGTCATTTCTTGGTGTTGTCCAGCGGCTTCCATCCAATTTTCGGCCATTTCAGTTCGATAATTGTTCGGGCGCCAATGTAACGTTGCGTGCCTCCAACTTGCACGCAACCAAGAGGTGACTGTGAAAACTGTATAAAACACCGAGTCTTGTGAAGGGTTTAAGTCCCTTTTTATTCAACGTAATAAATTACAATTGCGTGCTCTTGACGCTTACAGACGGCACCAACTCGGCGGTCAAATAAAAATAATAACCTGAAAAGAAATTAAAGACAAGACTCGAACTACGAGGCTCTCTAAAATAACTAACTCACCGCGTTTTACAATACCGCTGCTAATTCAGCAGACTTGAAGCTCACTTGGACGATTAACACTACTTCCCGCCAAGCACATAGGCCGAAACGCGGGGTTCTTCAATTTCTCGCTAACTACCTCCGCGCTCGTGAAGTAAGAATATCACACACCGAATTTGTTTCCTTCCTATTTAAATCATAATACTTCCGCTGATAATTTGAATCCTTGCGCGTTCTACTAAAATTTACATACTCTGGCATTGGCAGTTCCAGGGGAAAGTAAGGCTTGACAGGAAAGATAGTTTAAACTTAAAATAAATGTTAGTTAAAATAAATATAAACCCTACAAACTATAGAAATAATCTTCTGCCTTTGTACTTGCTTTGATTTAAGATAATATCGGAATGATGTAAAAAATTTCAGTAGTTGTTACTCAAACATTTTCGGCCAAATTATATTGTGATGCCAGAACGTTAAACATATGCATCATTTATTAAATTTCATTTGCATGTTTTAATTAAATGAAGAACTATATTTTTCATTTAACTGTGATTTCAAATCTTTCTTTAATTTAATTTTTAAACATTAAGGTGATTTTTTTGTTTCTTTTTTATTTCTCTTATATGATCAGTTAGAGAGATTCAAAAAGTTCCCCAATGTCTTCATGATTAAGATTCCTGTATACTGATAGTTTAACTTAGGTTCGAACCGAGACGGATGGGATGACTGCATGTCCTTTCCTCCATGTGTAAGGTGAATATGAGGTAGCTTTCCTAAGAAAGTCAGGTACTTTTCTGTTAGCGGAGCGGCAGTCGTCAGATATGAGCCAAAGCACCAAATCTGGTAGTTTGTATTGCATGATAATAGCTGCTGCGAATAAAAGGAAAGCACTGTCAAGCTTTGTAATACCTGTAATAATGTTACCGTGAAAGACCGAAATTGGAGAATGTCGACTTTCACCGGAGAATGTCAACATTTTCCAAATACGTCGGTGAAAGATCGAATATTTCTTTACATTCTTATACATTCGGACCCTCACCGGTGTATCTTGACAATCACAGATATGCTCTGGTGTGGGTCGAAAAGAGAGGAGTATATGTACACGCTGCCATTCCAAAAGGAAGTGTTCTACAAATAAATGCAGTTGTAAAAGCAAGGGCCTGTTGTGCAATTCAAAGTGTCATAATAGTTTAAGTTGTTGCAATAAATAAGATTTGAATCACATAATTTGGTAAGTTTATAACTTCTATTATTTTCCTTTCTCATTTTGAATGTACTGTGTGTTTTAAGTTCTTATATTCTTAAGTTCTTATTCTGAGTCTCAGGTGCGTTTTTTCGCGAATGAATTACGGAGAAGGAAATATAATATTCTTATATGTTCAACATTCACCATTAGTGCATGGTGAATGTCGACATTCACCGGTGTAAGTCAGAAATAAGAGTATTTGGAAAATATTTCGGACATACACCAAGCGACTATGTGAATGTTGCCATTCACCGGTGAAAGTCGACATTCTCCAGATTTCGGTGTTTCTCCGTAACAATAACAATAACTTGTAATTGCATTAAACATGCAATAATGATAATATATAATACAATAAATTTAATGTTTAAAGTGCTCAGTGACAAACTTGTGCAATTCTCTGATTTAAGGTCGATGTCTGGATGAAAATAACAGTTCTGTTTTTCCCATGTATACAGCGATCTATTTGCTCTTAAATAAAGTCAAATAATTCCGCAAAGTCGACATCGCTCACATCCGTGTTATTAATCTGGTAAAATACATTTTCTTTTTTTTGTATTTGTCTTTATTTTGCACTTAATAGTTATTATTTTCATGACACTTTATGTAATCGTTAGGGTTGGCACCGTCTACTTAGATTTGACGCCAACGTTTATGTATGATGCTAAGTAGCATGCTGTTAGCAGAAAAATACAGGGTCCTGTTAGCAGAAAAATACAAGATTAATGTTTGGATGAAAATAACAGTTCTGTATTTCCCATGTATACAGCGATCTATTTGCTCTTAAATAAAGTCAAATAATTCCGCAAAGTCGACATCGCTCACATCCATGTTATTAATCTGGTAAAATACATTTTCTATTTTTTGTATTTGTCTTTATTTTGCATTTAATAGTTATTATTTTCCCGACATTTTATGTAATCGTTAGGGTTGGCACCGTCTAGTTAGATTTGACGCCAACGTTTATGTATGATGCTAAGTAGCATCCTGTTAGCAGAAAAATACAGGGTTCTCTACTAACGCCTTCCTATCTGTGGAAGATATCTTCGTGTACTTAGCTATAATCAAATAAAGTAATTTAGACGATCAGAGAATATTTAGGATTTGTTTGATCTGTAATTTTCAGGAATTTTTATTTATTATATTTTAAAATTAGCAAAAAACTTATAAGAAGAGGATGTTTTCCAAGGAAAAGGAAAAAAAAAAAGCGTGCTTAGGAAAGGGTGAAACTTTAATTGCAAAACTATGATCTATAGACCTTTCTTTATTAAAAAAGAAGGAAGAAAAATTAATAACTACATTTTTTTATGCATATTTCTTTCCTAGAGTTAAAGGACCTTACAAAGAATGGGGTGCTGTCCATCTCGAGTGTCTTCCCCCTCTCTGACCCAACTGACCGCGGATCCTACTTTCGCGGTCAATCTTTCCGGTTCTCCTTTTCCGAAAACACCTTTCCGAAAAGAAACCAGAACTGCAAAAGAACAAGAAACTTCAGATTAACCTACTTTCAACAAGACTCGTGGAATAGGAAGAAAAACAGGCACAAAGCGGTAAAGAGGTGAACAATTCATTCCCCTTTTTAAGGTAGTTTATCCTGGAACCTAATCAATTGGGGATGAATTAAAAAAAAATCAGAGCATTTAGATCTCTTATGGTTTTGAATAAACTTGAACGCGTTTCCTTTCACATGTGGCTTAAAGAGATCCCATAAAGTAAAGTCTGAGATCTCTCATCTGCTGACCGAATTTACAATCTGAAAATGGACTGACGAATATCAAAAGAAACGATAACACTTCAAATTAATCGAATATAGGACATTAAACTTGAGTTTCTGAATCTGCAATTCAATTAGATTTAGATGAGCGTTTTTGACATACCTTCATATTTTCATATTAGTTTTTTCCAACAATAATTTATGAATGGCAATCTCACGAAAGTAATAAGTCTTTTTTAAATAAGAAGTCTACAGGTAAATGAATAGCTAGCAGTTATTATTATTATTATTATTATTTTAACAAGTACAAAATAAGCATGATAATACACACAGGAATAGTTGTTTCTTAGATGATATTCTGTAGAAAGCAAGTACTAAAGAAGTTTTGTATTAAAAGAATTTGATATTTGGGTAACAAAATGGCTGACATTCTAACTGAGTTTTCTTTGTATTATATAATTACACAAAATTTTTACCTACAAAATCTCCATCTAATTAGCATATTTTACGTTAAAAATAGAATTCAAAGGAAATATGTTCTATTTATTTCGAGCTCTGTTCTTAAGATACCACAAATAATTCTTTTCTGCTGAACTTTTAATTCTTAAAAGAATGAAGTAAAAAGAAAGCATGAGTCATTTTTATTTGTATTATTATTGTTATTATTTATTAATTATTATTAATTATTATTATATTATTAATTATTAATATTTATTATTATAATTATTAATTATTAATTATTATTATTTATTATTGTAATTGTTAATTACTTTTATTATTTTTATTATTATTTATTATTATTATTATTTGAATGATTACCCAAAACAAACATTTACATGAACCACATTATAAGGAAACGAGCAGGCTGAAAATGATGCTCGCTTCTAAGAAATATTAATAATTTTTAGAAGAACATCTTTCAGACCCATCCAAGTAGATTCGCCTGAAATAGCTTGTCGTCATTGAAACTGGATTTTCCATGTTGAAAGATATTAGAAATATTGAAAAAATAAATATAAGTATGAAGACTGAATTACCGAATCTTCATGTAAAAAACTTGTGATTGCCCTCTTGATTTTGTGTTAGGTTAGGATAGGTTATTTGAATATGGCAAAGCACAAAAGGACTATCTGCTTCTGCTTAAGGATAGGAATGCCTACGTGGAAGACATTCTAAGGGATACAGACTTTCTTATTCAAGTTACACATGAAAAAACCACGATGCAGCCAACCCATTGGCCTGAGTTCGAGCCCGGAACGAATTATATGCATTCAGTAATCACCTTCAACTGGAATTTCAGCTTATTCCAGGAAAATAAAAACCTCCAAAAAGATAAAAATATTAACCCATCTATTTATTTTTTTTTATTATATCCAGGTAATTTTGAATACAAGAATAATATTGCTTCTTAAAAGGCTATTTTTTCAAAATACAGGAAATTTTCTCACGCTTTTCCGTAACAGAAGAAAATCAATTCCAAAAATGAAAGAACTATGAATATTTTAGGTACAAATTAAATTCAATAAGCTCGCTTTGAGAATGGATTAATTATTTCATTTAGCCAAAATGCGCTAAAATTATCTGCTTCTCCCAATTTTTACTAAAAGCAACCAGCGAGGTAGAATATGAGGGTTATTATTTTATTTCCTCTATTTTCAGACACCGAGAGGACTTAAGTGTCTTTATGTAGTGAAATCACTCTCAAACATATGTTATATTTGGCCAAAAATTCGATCCAAGCACACATGCTTGATGGCATGTGCAATCAGCTTTCCCTATCCAACGTATCCCAGGAGGTGTCTCTTACAGAGACAGACACGATAGTTTTTATACGATATTAAGGAACCAGACTCATAACATTTTGGACAGATAACCCTGAGGAAGTTCTTGTAGACACTAAAGGAGTTGGAAGCAGGATTTTTAAATCAGTCATGAATTTTTAAAAATGAGGACAATGAGGATGCATTTTCTATTACTCAATGTTAAACCGAAACCCTTACAGATATATCAATTGAAATTTCTCGTTTCTGAAGCTTCACATATAAGGTTGCCAAATTTCATGTGAATGAGAACTTTACATTAGAATTCAGGAAAGTTGGACAGTCACATAGATTTATCAAGAGCCGCAATTAAACTCTGATATCTAATTAAACTCTGATAAAATTACTGAAACGGTTTTTGAATAGAAAAAATATTTGACATAATTTTACAATAATATTCCATTTTATACTATACTGACCATTAAAACTGCTACATCAGAAAGGAAAGCTAATAGCAAAATTTCATTTTTTGTACGTATACAGTGTAATGAAAGGTAAGCATGATTAAATTTGCAGGTGGTTTAGGTTACGCAGCGTGCAGAATTCAGTAAACAGAGCTGCTACTTCTGGAAGCAACAGCTGCTGTAATCGGCTGGGCATGGAGGTGGACTGAGCTTGGATGACAGATACAGGTGCTTCATTCAGTTTGGAGTCAACTCTATGCCAGAGTTCGTCAATCAGAGCGGCTGGCAAGTTGTGGCATGCCAGCATACCATCTTTATCGAAGCGGATCGTAACAGCATGGGCGACATGCGGTCGTGCATTATGTTGTTTAAAGACGGTGTCACACAAGCTTCGAAGATAAAGCACAGCCATGGATCTCAACATGTCAAAAATGTAACAGCGGCTGTCCAGATTATCGGCCATGCGAACCACGATGTAACCAGTGTTACCCATATCAGCTACCCTTATCAGCATTTTAGGTTCTGGGCCCATATGGCGATGACGAATGCAAATTGTTTATAAGGTATTTCTCCCGCCTTCTTGGCATACCTTCGTGGTATAGTGGTCAGCACGCTCGGCGCGTATTCGAGAGTTCCGAGGTTCGAGTCCCGGCGAGGGCATTGCTCATTTCACCTTTCATGATTTAAAAAAATAGCTAATGTCTCTACATGGTAACGCTCGTTCTACTTGATGCTTCCACATGTAGTTATGATTTGTATAATGATGCTCTAGGCAGAACCGAGATTCGTTTGATAAAAATGACGTGCTGTCATTCCTGCATCAAGTGTCGTCATTCGTCACTCCACTGTAGGCGCGCCTATCTCTGCTGCAGCGTCAAAGGGAGCGGCAAAATGGTTAACGCATTGTCCGTGCGGATATTTGTTCTTCACACAATCTAAGTTCCTGACTCAAAACACATGGCGTGGGCTTATGGTCCCGCAAAGCCGAGAGGACATGCTTTTCTATTTGGGTGTTGGTGGTCCAGGGCCACTGTGATCCTGCATGGTATTTTGTATGGCCATCCTGAACCCATCGATTCCATATTTGCTTGACATTCGTTGGGATTCCGACCAACACGAGGACCAATGCCGCGGAACGATATACCGCAGTTACGATAGGTTACTATGCTCCCGTGATCGAATTCTGGACACAAGTTTCTCTTTCTTACCCAATTGCAGGACACGACCTTTACACAAACAACCAACGTTCAAAAGCTATTTTTCGAATGAGTTGGTTTATGCGCTAATCATTTGCATATCTGAATATTTAGTAACTTTTATTCAAATTTGCCTTCATGGTGTAGCAATTTAAATTGGCAGCGGTGTAAATTAACTTGGTTTACTGTTGGTCCTGTAATGTGTTTTTATGACAAACAAATTTTAAACTTTTGTATGAGGTACTGAAGGTTTTTTTTATATAGAAAATCAAGCATTTTTACCGCTTATCAATCCCCCTTCCAGATTCTGAATATAAATGTCAAATAATTATAATAACAGTAAGCTAAAAAAAAAGGAGCACTCAGCGATCTTTACAAATGTTTAAAAAGTCGTCCGTTCTAGTGAAGTCAACGTAGTCCACTTGTTAATCTAAACTAGCTATTCGTTTATTCTTTGTTTTATAAAAACATAAGACAGGACAGAGTGCTTTGAGGAGAAACTGCAATTTGGTGTACGATTAAATTAAAATATATTCTCAACCTAGCATGGTTTTTCTATAAGAAACAGTACTTTAATTTTTCTACACAATTTTAATTTTTCTACACAACTAATGTGAGGGCCAGCATACGAGATAAAAGCTCACTCTAGCTAATTTAATTTATTCATTAAAAGCAAATCAGGTCGTGAGATATACTTTGTTCCTTCCAATGCAAAATTCGATTAAAATATATTCATAGTGTGATTCAATAAGATTTTGAGGACATTATCAGTGCGAGTATTGCTAATGCATTTGCTTTTTAAGCAGTTCAGACAGTCCTTACCTAATCTAAGAGTAATCTCGTCACGGCAGTAAGTCGCGGACATGGTGTTTAATTTGAAATAGTTTAAAACTGTTGTGAGTAGATATATTTTAAACAAGAAAATTGCTGATTGTTAAAATACCGTTTCGTAGTACAATATCTGTTCAAAGTATAATATTTCAAAAACAAAATTATTACTTTACATTAGGAGCCAAAGCTTTACATTATTACTTTACATTAGGAGCTCTTTGGCTCCTAAATGTAATTACTTACATAATTACATTTAGGAGCCAAAGAGCTGTAGATTAGTCTACTTGCTGTACAGCTAAATCTCAACAGACACTTACTATCTGTGTTCCCTAAGCCTGCTACTGGTGTTTCCACGAAGTGATTTTGGTAGAAGATCCGATATCCCCCCCCCATATTCTTACAGCTGTCTTTGTTTTGTTGTTAACTTCCAATGAACTGCTGAGAAAATTTCTCCATTCTGAAATATAGCAGACAGTTGAAAAGTGGTAACTGGTCGAATAGTCCCAGAGTTCAAATAATGCAGCAAATTAATTCACAGATATTCAACAAATGCGAAGTTGGAATTGCTGGTCGTATCATTACGCTTTTCTTATTGTATGTCTTCAGACCATGAAGTTAATTTTCAACACCGTCGAACCTATTAGCTTTCAACCATACCTACGAAGCGTTTTAAAAACAGAATAAGTATGTGAAGCATTTTAAAAACAGAATTTGTTCAAACCTTTTAGTTAAATATTTCGATCGCTTCTTTGTTTATCACAATCTAACGATGATGAAATTGATCGCTGAAAGGGCTAATTAAAATAAGAAATTATTTGAATCGTTTAATATTTTTTAAAATTTATTCTAAAACTCTTTTAATGTTGTGCTGCACACGAAAGGAGAGCTTTGGAGGCAGATATAAAGCTTACTTCAGATTGCTGTCACAACATGGGAAGCAAATTTGTCAACAATTTGCAAAATTATCAAGAATATCCAAAAGTTAAATACAGGATAGATTTTTAAAACCGTATGCTGAATTCAAACCAGGAAAACTTAATTTGAATCCTATTGTCCAGATTTAACAATATAAAATCCTCGAATTATTTTATTATTTGCTTCTTTTAGTTTAAGGCATTATTATTCAAAAAACGCATCATATAATGTTATTATTTCTTCATCGTTTCTTTTTCTTAATTTACAGACCAATTATACTTTTGTTTCTACCATTTCTAACGACGTCGGACATTAGAAGTTGTGAGGAGTAATTTCTAATCAGAAACCCATCCATGAAAACCAAGTACAGTCATTTTTTATCAGACAGTGCTTTCTGCCACCTGCTCCCCTCCCCAAATCGAGACAGAATTTTTTTCCAGTAATTGCTCAGAATGTCTGATGGTTTCATCAATTAACATGCTTAAGATTATTGAATCCAATCTGATAGTTTCTTATTTCTATTAGGGTGCTAGTTGCCTTTAGTTCCTCAATAACATTTCTAATTTACGATACTGTCAGGTCATACGAGACAATCCACATCAGGATGAAACCGAGATACAATGAAGCTTTGGATCACGAACGCTTATCATGACGTACAGATCGTTTGACGAACAAATTATCTGAATAAAAAGTTTCGGATGACGAACGATGTCCCAAATTATATAAGCACTTAAGTCAGAAACCAATGACATGCAGAGATATTTCGAGCATCTGATATGGAAATAACATTCAGGGACTCCTTGAAACTTCATTTTAATATTTTCCTTTGCTTAAATGTCATTAATAAAGGCCCGGAAGCAAGTGAACATGGAGGATAATTACAGGACCTTCAAGTCCGATGAAGAACAGTTGTAGGACCATCAATTCGGCTTAAAGGAAATTGTGGTCAGGTTGTATTAGGCAAGGGATTGGGCACTGAGTATGTCTTCGTTTTCTGTGATATTGTATCTCTAAACAAAACCATGGGTCTAGAAGCTAACAATTAAGACGTAGAGGGGTTACTAGGGGGAATACAAAAATGAATTCATCAAGAAAGATTTGGATATAAGATTATAAAATGAATTCAACAAGCAAGAGCTGAAACATCTTTAGAAAAAAGCAGCAAAAAGCAATCGCGGAGGAAGGGTTTTCAGAGGAAGAGGATCGAAGACAAGATGATTTTAATTCCTTGATCCGTGAAATTTATGTAATATGTGGTAAGGTGCAGAGCTTCAAGTAATGATATAATCTTGATAAAGCTGTGGTAAGGTAAAGCAAATAATTTTCTATGCCAATGCTATATTTCAGTTTAGAAAAATATTTTAAAATACAGACAACAACAAATCATACAACAAATTCAGAGTGAAACGGAAGTTAGTGAGCCTTAAACAGAGTCGAATGGCGTTAAGAACGCAAAGACTTTTGTTGTTGTTGCTAATGCTCATTTGTCTGACCTACAGTCAGCCAAGCTCACGAAATTCCTCGTGGTAAGGAGTGCAAGTTACGCCTGTCTTTGGCAACAGCCTTGACAACCGTATAGGTGACAGTGCAGTTTAGCTCAGTTCCACCCCCCCCCAATTTTGATGCAGAGCATCCTGGGAGGACGGATCCAAGGGTGTCCCACTCCTCTTTCCCTACCACCAACCTCTCGGGAGGGCCTTCAGATCGCCGCATATTTACATTACCCCCATGTCACACGGACACTATACATTTACAAACATCTATGCCTTCTCCGGAATTCGAACCCCGGCACGCACTTCTCCGGAACAACGAAAGGTTCGCAATAACACCACCATTCCTGCGACACCTCTCGATGTACGCTTTAGCGATAAAGAAATCAAACAGCTGTTCCGTCACCTTCCTCGGAAAAAAGCGCCAGGACCTGACGGGTTAGATTATTCAATCATCCATACAGCTTATAAAGCACGCCCCTCCTTCTTTAATACTTACTTCAATCAACTTCTTCACCAACAAATCTTTCCAGCAGCCTTCAAAAGAGGACATGTCGTTCTCTTTCTTAAAAAGAATAAGAACCCACAAGACCCAAGTTCTTACCGGCCCATCTGCCTCCTCTCTGCTTTAGGCAAGATTTATGAAAAACTCCTCGTTAACAGGCTCAAGCACCACCTGCACAGAATTAACCATCTCAGCCCCCGGCAGTATGGATTCCGCACAGGATTTTCCACGACACATGCTCTTTACAATATTCAGGATACAATACTACGCAATAAAAACAGCGACATGCACACAGCCTTCATTTCTATAGACCTAAAGAGTGCGTTCGACACCCTCTGGTGGCCAGCAATTAAGCAGGCCTCAGAGGAGCACACTGCCCCTCCAACCTATTCAACATCTTCAACAGCTACCTCCACGACTGCCATATCCAGTTTGTAAATAACGACGGTACGACATCCAAGGCACAAGAAAAAGGCTGTCCGCAGGGGTCCTGTGCGGGACCGACATTCTGGAACCTCACGTTCAATTGAGTCCTTGAAACCAACTGGCCACAGCATACAAACATCACTGCTTATGCAGACGACTTAGCCCTGTTCGTAAGAGGACGCACCAGGAAAGAACTGGAACGCAACAGCACAAAGACCTGAACCTTATTTACCACCGCATGTAACAAACTAAAGCTCACGATCTCCTTTAGAAAATCGTCAGCAATAATTATTCCCAGACGAGGTACCAATCCAACTCGTCGTCCATGCATAAAACTCCTAGGCCGAAACATCAAAATTGTGCGAAATCTCAAGTATTTAGGGGTAGTAGGGGGACGAAGGTCTCACCTGGATTCCGCATATCATGGAAACCAGAAACAAGACGTTAATTATCGCCGGCATAGCAAGACAATTTCAAGGTCGCAACTGGGGTCAAAACCCCCATATCCAAAAAGTGCTATACCTTACAGTTGTAGAAAAAATAGCTTTATACGCTGCAGTGATCTGGGCGCAGCCAATGAGAACTCGCAAGATCAGGCAACTTACAACGCTACAACGCCCCCCCCCGCCCTGTAATTAAGCAAAGCCTACCGCACAACCGCCACCAATGCAGCAACAGTCCTAGCCGGCATATTACCACTCCATATAAAAGCAGAGATGCAGGCAACTTTCACTAAATTGATCTACCTACGAAAAGATGCAACTTTCGCAAATACCCGCTATAGTCCAGTCCAGTTCGAACGTCCCTCCACTTCTACTCATACTCATCCAGCTCTCAGAGGAAGTGGAATCCACATCAAAATTGACAAGCAACAGACTCACTCCTCGACACACGCACCACGGAATGGGGACCCGATCTACACAGACGGTTCAAAGCAGGAGATTGGTGTAGGCAGCGCTTTTGTGCACTATGAGAATGGCAAAATTGTACACGACTGGCAAGGACAACTTCGCACTCACAATAGCATCTTCCAGGCAGAAGTACTGGGAATTACGACAGCAGTGCAACATCTCATAGATTACCAGATCCCACGAGAAAATATCTATACCGATAGCCTTTCAACTTTACTTGCATTTGAGAACCATCATCATGTCTCACCGCTCATACTCAGTCTCCAACATCTTCTTATGCAACACCCTCATTACCATCTCAATCTAGTCTAGGTTAAAGCCCATGCGAATAATGAGGGCAACGAGCCTGCTGACACGTTGGCCAAAGATGCAATTTCCAACCCGACAGCCCAACCCATCACCGTACCTGCGCCCTACTCTCATCTAAAGGGCCTCTTACGAGAGCAAGAAATGCACCAATGGCAACGTGAGTGGACCAATGGCAACGAATGCGAGACAGGCAGACGGACTTTCACCCACCTCCCGAAAGTTTCCACTGATCGACTCTTTGCCGTAGCACCTCTCACCTACTTCATCACGGGTCACGGCCCGTTTCCAAGCTGTTATAATCGCCACGGCATCTCAAATACCGATATCTGTGTCTGTGGATCAGAAGGGTCACCAGACCATTACGTTTTTGAATGTCCTTTGACGGCTACACACCATCTCCCGCTACCTACAAATACTAGGAACGCCTATCACCGGTTCCTTATAACGCATAAAGAAGCGGTTAATTCAATCTCCAGCATCATGAATAGCATCGCGGCATTAGCACAGATCTTTGCCTACCGTGCTAAAATGACGCTCTGGTGTACTGACGATAAGTTCTAAGACTAGTCCGATGGATTTTACAATATCTGGGCTTCACCAAAACTGTGTGTTTAAGCTCCCGTGCCCACCAATTTAAAGTGGCAATACTAAAAATTCGCAAATACATGACATCTCCTTAGTGAGATGTGTCATGCCTCCTTAATGATACGTGTGTAATCCCTTCAACAGCACGTAAACAGGCATCTTCTTATGCAGTGTTAGTGAACGCTTGTGTGCCTCACGGTGCACTCATTGCTGGGGCACTGCCCAATAATTAGTGCTACTACATCCTCGTGCTTTTTTATGTGTTTTTTATCTATGTTCTTAGCGACGCAACAATAACCAACGCCTTTGCAATCTAACTCCACTCTTCTGCCCACATGAGTATTCATGGACTCATCACTCATCATTCAAGATGTACCTGTATTTATATGCAACAGAACTGCCTTACACTAACCTTGTGCTCCAGCTTTCATGTGACTTCATGTACTCCATTTGTCTTTTTGTGCCTTAAGTGACTATGTGTATGTACCTGTTTTCTGTGCTCTTTGTTTATGCATTTTACGTATTGTGCTTTGTGTATTGTTGCCTATGCGTTTTTTTATGTCTTTTCATGCGTACGTCTTATTATCCAAGTATTTTTAGTTTAACTACCTACTATCTGTAACACCACAGCTTGCCTCTTCAATTTGTAATACAATCCGACTAATGCCCTTGTAAGGCCATGTACTTCCCTTTGACAACCTCAATATTCTCCTGGTGCGGCCTCGTGTGGCTCCAGGAAGCTTTTGCCGTAGTTAGAGGAGAACGTGGAACACATGCCTGTTTACCTCTGTTAGACACCAGGCGTTCCAGTCCTCCGTAACCTACCTACCTACCTACCCCGGCACTTCGGCACGGCAGTCAGCGGCGCTGTAAAGCTATACCGGTTGGGCAAGTGAGGAAGAAAAGATAAAAGCCAATGTCACAGAAAGACAATTTACTGAAGATTTTATGAAAAGGGACTTTTCATCAAGACAATAACATCTCTTCTTTTGTCTTCCTCATCCTTTTACATTTATGCCATCCATTCTTTTCCATATGAGAAGGATAGAATTAAATGAAATGTCCTTTTTCAATCTGTATTTGTTAAATTCATTTATTTATTTATTACATTAAATTTAACGACTTTCTTTATTTATGCGTTATCACTGTAAAGCACAAAGTACTATTTTCAATTTCAAATAAGAGTCTGGAAAAGGATTATCAAATCTACATGGTCCCTGTGGGAAAATGCTTTCGGTTAACGAACATTTCACATAATGAACGGCTATCACTAACGAATTAAATTTGTGAACCGAAGTTTCCCTGTCTCAGTGACTGAACAGAACTATTAATTGGAGCTATCACATCCCTTTCCAAAGAAATGAACCGTTCTTTCCCTTATTATAATGTTAGAATACTTCTACTGATTGTCAGTCTTTCCAGCACTATTCATAAGTACTCATTAATATGGAAGAGCGTACTTGGAACGATTGTATGTTTTGTGTCGCTTATACGTAGTATATATAGTATAATAGTAAGAACAATTATTGTGTTTTGAATGGAAATTAATTTTTTTTAGCGCAAACCAATATTGAGGATCATTTTACACATATTGCTGGGTTTAAGGATTTACGGAAGTTTCCTTAAATAATTAGGCCGAACGAACTGAGAAACTTGAATCTATTGAAATAAACAACAGATCATACAGCAAAATAAACAAGAAGTAGCCCAAGGAATAAACATAGAGGTAAGATGAAATTTTCTTTAATACGTGAGGAATATCCTAGATCAGTAAAGTCGTTCCCAAAGCAATAATCCGAAGCACTGATTAAGGAACGAAATTCTCGCTGACAAAACAATGGTATACTCGGCATTGACTGCTGCTGATAGCTTTCTATAACATAATGTCGAGTGTAATAATATGTCGAGTGTCGAGTTTGCGGGTTAAGAAGTAAGAATGTTGTTTTCTTCATCTCAGATTTTGCATACGAACTGTTTGTAAACCCTCTATATAAAGCATTCATTATCTATTTTATAATTTATAATAATGCTACAAAATACTCATAAAATTATCAATATTTATTAATAAGATACAATATTGGCAATAAATTATATAATTATATCAGGTTTATAACTTATTAAAATGAAACTGAATTAAGGTGAACGTCAATGTCACCTTGGGTTTTGTGTGGTTATTAGCGTCATCAAAGTACCCCTAGATCGTCGATGACGTCTGAATTGATCATCATTACTGTGGTGTAATAATGTAGTAAATTTAGGTAAATTACGAAAATGAAATTAAATTGGAGGATATCGGTAACTATCAAGGCAGTTGGGCTCGGGGGATAAGTTTAACAGTCCGTAGCGATTCACCAATACCTCATCAGCATGAAAAGTATGGTTAATTTAGAAGATATTTGGAGAAGTATGGCTATTAAAATTGAATTAATTTCATTCAGAAAAATTGGCGATAAAATATGTTCCTGATAGTATTTGGAGTTAACAACCAACAACAATCATGAATCCCTTAGAAAAACTTTCGATTCTTTGAACCATGTACTTAAATTTTTTTTCTTCCCTTTTATGATAATAAATGGCTCTTTTATTCCTTACAATCATTTAAATACACCCATGCTTCATCTATTGGGACAATTGTTTTCCATTTTTCTTTGGATAAGTGTTTCTCATATAGAATTCTGCAGCGTGTCCTGCGTTGAGCGATATGCTTTGGAAGAAGACGACAAGATCGAGCATTTTAAGGGTTTCGCAACTGTCCTTCGACTAGGGGGATTTTCGTTTAACATTAAACAACGTACCTTTGCAATAGTTGAAAGATGTCTGTTTTTTCCTTGGATACTTGTTTGGAATTTTTGTCCCACTTGAGGCTCCAATTTGACATTGGTTTCCTCTCTTGTTGATGATATTACCTATCGACGCTTTAGATATCACAAAACCATGACTCTCACATCGTTTTTGGATAACGGAGTGCGTATATTTCTCTTCGGAAAGAGCGTAAATGTAGTCTTCGAACCACTGCTTTGTTAAATTCCCCATTTTGAATAAAAACAAAACTTTCAAGCCACAGACAATAATTTTGACTTTTAAAAACATAGTACAATTGCAATTACTTCTTTTGCAGCAAACGAGTTTTTATTACCGCTTACCAAAATCGTCTAAAAAATTTTTGAACAGCCTAGTATAACGTAAAGCTCTAAAAGTTTTAGAAAGAATTCTCTGAAGTTTCTAGTCAGTAAAATTCCTCTACCAGCTATTACAACTTCCTTGTTTTCCAAAGGAACGTTAACTTTAGCAAGCTTTTTTAAACCAGGCGAAATTCGCTCGTATCATGACATTAGTTACATTTCATTAATTCATTCTGCTCAAAAGGGAGGGTAAGTACTTTTGGAAGTTCTAGAAAAATCCTTCCAAGATTTTGAAACTTTTTTGGAAACTTCCAAAATGTATTTTCGAGCAACTTTCAGAATTTCAAGTGATAAGTTGGTGAAAAGTTTAAAAATGTTGCACAACTGGGGAAAACAATTGTCACCAAGACCAAGCAGGGAAGCTTTCTCTCATAATTTCGGTTTTATTTGAGCTGTCCTTATAATTACGATGCCAATCGGTGCAAAATTAAAAAATGTGCAATAAATTAAAGGAAATAAACACTTACATACGGAATAAGTATTCATAAATTCCAAATGAAATATAATACACAGCAAATTAATACAAAATTGCTGTACACAAAGCAATAAGTAATTAAATAAATAAACATAAAAAATGAAAGTTTTCAGATTTTATATTACGCCCAAAGGGGCGTTTTTTTTAACGTTTTCTGTGTTACGTTTTTTACTTCCTTGTACGAAGTAAAAAGGAAGTATTGTAATCGCGAAAAGTTACAGGCAGCATATTTCAACGAAAATATCCAATTTGACCGCTATCGAATACAATTTAACGATGTTTTTGCGTGATATCTGTACGTAAGGACAGAATAAAAGACTCGTTTCCTCCAAGAAAATTATAAAACTGCCTTAAAATTAATTCTAAAGAGAATTTTTCGTGGTGTCTGTACGAACGTATGTATCTCGCCATAACTCAAAAACGAATAGCCTCAGAACTTTGAAATTTTGTATATAGAACTGCTATAACATGCAGATGTGCACCACGCATTTTAGTTGCAATCGGCCTCACCAAAGATAAATAAATATATTTATATATATATCCACTCTGTGAACCAGCTCAGTTTCTTTACTCTTATATGTTTGTAAATTGTGCAATTTTTGCTTTAAAAATGATTGAATTATGTTGTTCTTAGTTTCCGGTTAAGGTTTTATGTCTTTAGGAAATCTGCAAGCAATATTTAAAGAATTATCAACAATTTAAAAGCTGTTTAAGTGCGGTTAAGTTTTAAATAACATGGCGGACATATTTGTTTACATTTGAAACAGCAGAATTGTAGATTTGTTGCCAATCTAGAGAAACTTAGCTTTGCAACAACAAAAATAACGCCTTCATTTATTATTGCGAATTAAATCATGCTTTATCCTTTCTGGAATTTTTTCGAGGAAATAAGTGTTTAAGATTTACTTCGTAATTCTTAATACAGATATTTTGAGTTTTATGTTTTTTTACCTTGTCGCGAAGTGAGAACTGAATTAATTGAATGAGAAATACTAAATCGTCTGTGAAAAACTGTTTCTTTTCTGTTTTGCTTGCTTAATTTCTTTCATACATCGTTCTAGCTTTATTATAGTATTTGAATAGAACATGTGGCAACGATAAGATAATTCTTCAAATGATACAAATTTTGTGCATTCAGAGTGTCGTTAGAGTAAACAAATATAGTGAATTTTAAAGAGTGCATTTATTCTATTGTGGGTTATGCTCTGTCGACGAAGTAGGTTTTATTCAATCCAATCAATTTAAATGAAATTCAAGAAAAAAATGCGTGTAATTTAATATTCCGTACAAGGAAGTCATGTGGTGTACACATCAGATTTTCATTTATTAAATATCACGTTCTTCGCACTTAAAAAAACATAAAATTCAATTTACAGCAATATCACAAAATATTTAAAATCACAATGCGAGAAACATGCACACATTTATGCAGATTCTTCATTGTTTAACTTCTTTAAATATAATGGAGGGTTTTAATATTTGATGGCAACAATTTGAAAAGTGAAATGCCGTTTTATAGTGAACGACACAAAGTGCCAAAAAGAAATTAATAATCCTTCTGGGCTAACGCCTTCTGGACTAAAAAGAATACTACTTAGCATTCGTGTTGGTATTACTAACAGCGAAATATCATTCTCCAAATTAAAATTCATTAAGACATATTTACGGTCGAGTAATAGCCCTTCTTGGAAAATTGCCCCTCTGGGCTAAAAATGTATACATTAAAATATTAAAAAACATGCAGAATATATTACACTAAATATATTACAAAATATATTGCACTATTATACTACACTAAATATGTTACAAAAATATTACACTAAATGTATTACAAAATACGTTACAAATACTTAATATATTCCACACTAAATATATAACAAAATACACTAAAACTGAATTATGAAGAACTACATACAAATACTTCCAAAAATTTCTGTGATATATATTTCTTCCAAAAATTTTCTGTGATATGTGTGTGCGGACATTTAAAACTTGCTGATATTATTAATTGCTTATTCGTAATCACCACGCAATTACACAATCCTAATTAATTAATATTTTGTGTGAAAATGATTCCATATTTTAATTTTTTTTATCCTAAACCATTCTCCCTGTAAAACAACTTCTCAGATACATAATAATACTAAGAGTTTAAACCAGAATAATAAAATCAAATTTTTATGATTACCTGAATATTGCTTCCTTCCGTATTGTTTTTATTCTCACAGAAATTATGCTTAATTAGAATTAAAAATTATTGGAGCAATAAAATTTTAATACAATTTCTTATCTATTAATTATTTGAAATGATAGTCAATGAACTAATAAATTAATGTAATGTAAATTAAAGAAAAAATATTCATATTTTCAACAGAAAGGTGAAACAATTTAAATAAATATACTCTTTTATTCTGGATTTCAGTGATTTTAAGCTCAGTTCAGTAAGGAACAGAATAATTATTCCTCTCCTTCTTTTGACATTTCAGTAACACCTAATAAGTCCAATTTTAGTATTGCATTATCTAGAAAGCCTTTGTCCGTTCGTGTTGCTTCTCATGCATAATAGTGACATATTCTGTCACTTTGCTGAATATAGTCCTTTCCCCATTCTTTTGTTTTCCCTGCACTCATTGTTTGTTCATCATTACAAACCGTACTAACTCAGGAATTCAATTACTTAAAAGCTCTAGTTATGGTTTGTCAGAAACAGATGAACGTGATCTAAATAAGGCAATAAGTGAGAGATTTCTCTCCATTTTTGAAAAAGGCTTTTAAAATATTTTCCTGTCACCTTTGCAGAAGAAATTTTCCACTTAAAAGCCAGCACGGTCACCTAATTTTCAATCCACTTTCCATTATGTTGCTTTCAAAGTAGTCCAACGCGTTTATATATTCAATTTCGAAGTTTTCTTTCTGTCAGGGCTTTGACGTCCTCATGTGAGATAACAATTTTTCTGTCTGCCGCCGCTCAAATTTGGTGGAAGCAAATCTGATCAATCTATGTCGATATCATTATTTCAGTCTTCTGCATCAATCAGCAACGATAGGGTACAAGATATTTCCTCCCTTGTTTCAGCACGCCTTCGTGGTGTAACGGTAGTACACTTGGCGTTTAGTCGAGAGGTCCAGGTTCGAGTCCCGACAAGAGCGTTGCTCATTTTTCCTGTCCCCAACATCAAAATAACCTAATGTGTCTACATTGGCGTCCTAATTAAAAGGTGGTGGATGATGATTCTTCACCACCAGGATTTGGCGACTTAGTCCCCTAATCCCCAGTCGTCCTTTAAAAGGGGGGTGTATAAGGTATTTTCTCCCTTCATCCAGCATGCCTTCGTGGTGTAATGTTAGCACACTCGGCGCGTATTCGAGAGGTCCAGGTTCGGCAAGGGCATTGCTCATTTTTCACGTCTTCAGCATCAAAAAAGCCAAATGACTCTACAAGAGTTCATCGAGTTCTTCCCAAATATATTTCGGTATAAACTTAAAACTCTACGTCACTAAAATCCATATCTGAACATACCAAACATTTTTTCTTCTTCCTTTAGAATTCTTAAATTTAATTGGAATATCGAATAGATCTTCAGTGTAATCGTCTTATAAAAATGTATTCCATACATGTTATGCCTTTCTATATGGTTTAATTTTAATTATTAAAAATTAAGAAATGGAAAATCTGGTTTGCTAACGTCGTGCCACCAGCTTTGTACATTACAACAATATGATTGCGACAATAATTGACATTACAACAATAATTGATGCGAACCAATATAATCTCGGTGTTTGTCCTCCACTGCGCATGCGAAGCCAGTGCGGTGGCTTTAACATATATTTGCCAACTTCATACGCGGCACCACTGTGGTAACACAGGTATTTATTCGGCAACTTAACGCATGACACCAAAGAGTAGCCGCCCAGTGACAAAGCGTTTAATTCATTTTTAAGAACTCTACTGTAGATCAAAGTACTGAACAAACTTGCATCTAATCACGGTATTTAGGCATGCTTTTGGCCAAACTACGATACCTATGAAATTTCCCATTAAATAAAAGTACGCGTTACTATATAAAAAGAGAAATTAATAAATATTCCATTGCTAATGACTCAGACCATTCTTTTAGAAAAGAAATATAATAATTATTATAAGTTATTATGATATTTCTTTTATTTTACTAATTATATTGTGAAGTATTTATTTATTTTAATAAACTGGTTATTTTATATTCAATATCTATACTGTCATTTCTCCCTTTTCGTTTTCCTGCCAGAATGCTAGTTTTAGTTCGTGCATATTTAAATGAGGTAGAAAGACATAGATAGTATTTAAAAGGAGGTTTTAGATTGCTCAGTCAGAGCGTATTCCTCTTGCTGAAGGCCACGTTGGTAATTGGTATTCTATGCTAATGGTCTGTCTTCGGTGCTGTTTTATTCTTGCCAACAGTGCTTTTCACACCGGTGTAGGTTTCAGCCAACTTGCGCGCTAATCATTTCGTGCAGCCTTTGTGCTATCTTAAGATTTAACTTAGTTTCAATTTACAATTCTTATTTTTTGAGTTACACCTAATTGCTGGCTGGTTGTGTAAGCACAAGAAATTCCTTCTGTTTAACTGTATTCAGTTCTTAATAAAAGGGTCTTTTACATTCTTCTTACGTTTCTGTTATTTATCTAGACATAGTGATAATTCGTTTAAGTCTGCACATAAAGTCTTGACTTAGTGGATGGTACCTAAGAGAATGAGACTCTACAATATAACGGGATTTTTTTTCTGTTAATGAATTGATATTTGATATCTTTCATTTTATCGAATTGGTTCGATTTGGTTTATTTGATCATGACAAAGCATACGAGAGCTATCTGCCGAAGGGGAGGGATGCCTTCACGGAAAACTTTCTAAGGAAACTTGGTTCGTATACATGTTACATATGAGGGAATCACGAAAACTCCCATGCAGCTAGCTCGGACTGATCTTCAGTGACTTTTCCACTCTTCCGCTGGCGGGCTCATCTAAACAGAGCAGTGTTTGATGATTCTGTTACTTTTAGACACCTCTTGAATATGGAAACTTCTTTCTTCTTATCAACTTTTTACTCCTCTTTAAATTATGTACAGTTCATATGGTATTTTATTTACGGAGTTAGAATAAGGAGCAAAATAACTTATATTTCGAATAGAATAACTTACGTCTGGCTAATTAATATTCCCTTTTTTGTTGAAGTGAAACAGAAAATTTAATAATAGCAAGACATTTCGCTAAAGAAAGATTTTATTTTTTTCCATTTATTAACGTAATTTAGAGGGCAACCTTCATTAAAAAGGCGTGGCCCTTTATTTATTTGTTTTTGTCTGTCTTTCGAAATGCTTCTATGACAATATTTCTTGACTCACGATTTCTCTGACTCACGGTTTCAGTTAAAGAACTAAATTAAATAAGGTAGGCTTGAGAAAGTTTTAGCTACGTCACACGTTTTAAAAAACTTATGAAACTTAAAAATTTTTATACGGATCTTGTAGGAAAGAAAATTGCTTTCTGCAATAAAATTTTAAAATTTTCTCATAAGATTAAAACATGGTTAATTAAAACTCTGGGCTACCATATAAAAACACACCTCCTCATGAAAGGTGTTTTTCGAATAAAATAGTAAAAAATCTACTTTTTAATACCAGAGGTGCTCTTAGGCTCGAAATTCACTTATTGTTCAATCACTTTTCAAACGGTTATCACCAAATTTAATCAGGATATATTATTAAAAAATTAAATTACGAAAAATCGAATGTGTATATGTTCCTTGCATTTTGAAAAAATGACAGCACCTAGAATCAACGAATTTTTCATGCACGTACTCCTCCACATAAACATGGGTACCTCGAACATCGAATTTTGAATTTCTAATTTGTTTTTGATTTAGTTTCTATTTTGTACAAATTTTACTTTAAATTTGTACAAATTTGTACAAGTAAATTTGTACAACTGCCACTTTGTCAAACTTTTATTTGACAAAGTGGCAGCACTGTTTAATATATAACGTTTTTTTTAATCCCCGACGCTCCGAACTGCTGCCATTCGGCAAAACGTAAACATTACTTACCTTTCAGTTTTAATCAAGGAGGTTAGAATGCATGGAATAAGCCTGACGTCACAAAAGTGAAGTCAAGGAAATTTCAGCAACGTTACGGTTTGAGTTTGTGGGGAAGTGTCTTCCTGGGAATGGGATATTAAATTATTGGAGAGGCTAAGACAATAATAATCAGAGTAATACTGATAAATTTGCAGGATTGGTTTCGAAGGATTAAATATAGAGTCTTCTCCTTCAGCCGCAGGCGTGAAAATAACGAAAGAGAAGCTGCTCTTGCGGTAATAATAACAGTAAGGAAATAAAGCTACTGGCGTCATGTATTGATAAAAAATGGAAACAACTATGAAATAATTTCCTTAAAAGCTGAGGGTAAAGACGCCTTAGAAGTGAGACCGTTAATTAGAACTGAAAGATATTTTTGAATGTGTAACTCCTCTAGAAAATTTAATTTGCCAATGGAAGACTTTTTTGAATAAATTTGGTTGCAGAAAAATGAAAAACAGGATTTTTTGACCAATAGCATCCCAACAGAGGATTTATTTATTTTTTTTTTCCCCTAACATATGCCTTATGTTCCTTCCAGCGAAAGTTTAAAGCTCTTTTAGTTAGACCGTTGTAAATTAAGCCATAGTGGTAAGGAATTTTATATGTACCTCAGGGGTTTTATATCCGAAATATATATTTAAATAAACTGGGAATTTTATTGATAAGAAAAAAATGCCCCGAAAATTTTCCAAGTAAATTTCCAAGTAAAATCCAAGTAAATCAAAATTATAAATATTGTTTTCATTCTTATTGCCACAACTACAATAATCGTTATTCGACGTGTTATTTTAACTCAGAGAAAGCGGCTTATATTCATGTTTCAAATATATTGCTCATTTTCAAAAATCGTGGTCTTAGGAAGGCTGTTGTAACAAGAGGTTTCATTATAATAGGCTTCAGTTCTTTGCCTTCAATTAGCTGATTTCCTTTCATGAGCTCGTTCGTTGTTTATAATTATGCTATTCAAATCTTTCATTTTCGAAAAGTTACTGTGAACTGCATTAGTGGGAATATAAAAAGACTTTACACAAATTTATAAACTTTATTAAACACATCCTATAAGCTTAATTAAATGCTGTGAACGCACGTTCATTACTTCGGAATGCATTTCAGCTGGCTGACGCATCGCATTTTTGTGTGCCAGTGGTACAATGGAAAAGTTCCGCAGACGTTTTAATGAACTTTTCTTTCCGTGAGAGATTACTCGTAACCTTGACTTTATTCCAATTGGCAACCATGACCGGGAGCTATAAGCAAGACAGACGTCCAACAATGGCCACACATTTGCGACAGATTTCCATCGCTTATTACTTCGGTTGATGTTCGATCTTTTTCTTCGCATGGAACTTGACGTTTTGTCGCTGCTAACTAGTGGTGGGAACTGGCGGTTATCGCTTTGAGAGGACATTAACCTCCTGAGGTTAATAACTTAAATGTGGTGACTTAGCATTATTGCAAATCATGACTTAGATTCGGTAATGACCTAGCGTGGAATGTTAAGATATTATCAAAAAAACACCGACATGTGGTGTTATCGCAGGCGTTGTTTTAATTCTCATTCATTCTGCCTGACGCGCAACAGGGCCTCTAGCTATGTTCTATGTTTTCCCAAAAGAATGAATTGATAGCTTTTATTCAAACACTTCGCCAATCTAAGGTTGCTTTTCTGTATAAGTTTAATTTAGTTTCTGGAGAATTTCTCTTCCAAATTCTGTAACCCAATCATCAAAATCATCTTTAGAGTCTCTGGATCAATTTATAAGATATTGACCCTCCTTTCTGGCATGCCTTCGAGGTGCAGCGGTCAGCACACTCGGCGCGTATCCGTGGTTCGAGTCCCGGCGTGGGCCATTGCTCATTTTGCTCATCTCCTGCGTCGAAATAAACTAATGCCTCTACAGTGGCGCCCGAACTAAAAGGGTGGTGGATGATGATTCTCCACCATTAGTATTTGGCGATTGGGTCCCCTAGTTCCCTGTTTCCCTTTAAAAGGGGAAGTATATAAGGTATTTATTTATCCCACCTTCTTAGTATGCCTTCGGGGTGTAATGGTTGGCACACTCGGCGCCTATTCATGAGGTCCGTGGTTCGAGTCCCGGCGACGGCGTTGCTCCATTTTCATGTCTCCTGCTTTCAAAAAATACATAATGACTCTACAAATTGCTCTTCAGAACTTTCCTACCAGCCACCACGGATAATTGAAATTTGAATATCAAAGTACAGTTGTAAGGATCTTAAGTTTTACTAACGTTTATTTTATTTTAAATCTTTATTATCACTTCTTATTTTCTACTTCCGGCCAGAATTATAAGCGTTAATGTATTTATGCAAAGTTTGTCTGGCGAACGCCAAGTATTTAAGTTGTGGCTTTTTAATATAAGGCCAATCTTCCACGTTTATTATTTTAAAGTTAAATTAGAGTTTAGTTTTAGTTTTATATTTTTACGTTAGACCACAAGTAGTGAGTCTTTGTATTCCGAAGTACGGAAGTTATTGTAAATAGAGAAAAATAGAGGGTTTTGTATACCCTTCTTGTGTATCCTGTCTACTTCCCACAGTGATTGAACATAGCTTTAGTAAGCTCTCTTTTCCGAGTCAGGTCCTTGCATGTTTCCGAAGAAAGTAAGACGGAACATTGAACCTGATACAGTCAACTCGCTATTAACTCGGCTTTAGGATTAACTCTACCATGGAATTACTATACATGTAATTTTTATGAGACTTCTGAAGATATAATTTTTGTGGATTACCTAAATATGTTTATGTAAGATTTCGATAAAGCTGTAATTTCTAATTGGGGAACCCTTAAAACTGTAATTTTTGTGGAATTCCCTAAAGTATGAAATTCGTTTGGGGAATCTTTAAAAACTATTATTTTTGCTGAAGCCTTATAATTTTTTATGGAATCTCGAAAACTATAAATTTTATGGAACCTGAAAATGTGATTTTTTTTGTGGAGCCCTTAAAGCTATAGTTTTTTTTGTCGGAACTCTTACTAATCTCAAAATAATAAATTAAAAAAAAAGTAATAAAATATATCAGTTTCACATGCGATTACGGGCACATAGTGTGTAAAAATAATCTGATGTGTACAGCACATGACTTTTTTCTGTGGCCTATTAAATTATGCGTATTTTTTGCTGCGTTTTATTTAAACTTATTTCCTCGAATTTCATTAGAGATATATTTCTCACTCAAGCATTTGAGTTTTCGCTTCGCGGCAAGGGAAAAATACATAAAAACTCAAAAGATCATCATTAAAAGCTATGAATGCTATGCTTCTTCCTTTACTCTGTCCGTACGTACAGCTGTAACGAAAAAAAAAAAATCGTTCAAATGGAATCGAGAGCGATCAAAATGGATTTTTCCGTTGAAATACGATACTCGAAATTTTTCGAAATTACAATGCTTCCTTGTACGAAGTAAAGCTTCCTTTACTTCGAAGTAAAAACGTTACATTACTTCAATTTTACTCATAAAAACATATTTAATTCCAATTATGTTAGATAACAATAAAAATAGAATTAAAAAGTACTATTTAATTATTTTAAATAGTTATTTTTGAGATACACTTGGTATTCAAAAAGTTACTTCCAATTTTAATTTCGATTTGTGGAACCCTTAGAGGAGTTGTTTCAAACCTTAGTATTGAGCTATAATATTTGAAAGCCATTATTAGCAGATAAAACTGGGAAGGAAGTCTATTGTTTTACTTCTACTAATTGTTTTAAAAAACTAAAAAGGCTAGACATGCTAATTTAGGTTATTTTTATTTCCCGATTTTGCTTTTTTCCTCCCTGCCGCCGCTGTAATCGAATACGGTTAGAATGAGGTAACAGTTAGAGAAAATAAAAGCTTTATCTTTTCGTACTGTTAAAGAAACGTATTCAATTATTTCTCATTATACGTCCTGTTCTTATCACTTCTAACTCAAGTAAACTAACTACTTTTGAAATAAACGATATCATCAGCAGTTAGAACGAGTTCGTCTCTCGAAGTTTTATGTTTTAATTTATCTCCAGACTGCTTTGAAATTCCGCAGAGTTCCTGCCATTTTATTTTACTTTTTCTAGGAAATGTGTGAACTTCTTGAGCGGTGGCAATGAAATAAGGTAAACAAATGAGTCCATTTTGTCTGGAAAACTAAAACGTGCAGGCCTATTTCGTGAGGGACTAATGTGGGTCACGTGGACGCTCCGTGCAGAAGGGATGCGTTTTGACCGGTCAGTGCAAGCGGGGGACGTAAGTGATAGGGAACAAAAAAATATAAAAATTATATGGCAGTTCGCTTTTGGAAAACTAAACCAGCTGTGCATTTGAAACCTTATTTAAGCAGCTGTTCTAAGTGGCCTACTCTATTTCTTATATTCAAACCAACTGAACAGATTTTTAATTTATACCTTGATTTTGAATATCACTAATTTTTGGCAATCAATTTGTATTTTGTTTCTTATTTACAATGTCTTCACTTTAAAACTGGATAGAAAACCACGTCTTTGTTTGTTGCTTTCAGCAAATTTTAAATTCATGCCGCTTTTTAGTCGAGAATTAGTTTTTGTATACTAATGAAACATCAAGAATAATTTAATCGAAGTGTTTCAGTAATTAGCAAACCTAATAACCTTTGGAATATTAAGAACTGTGAAAGGAATTTAGAGTTACTAAGTGAATTTAAAATATTACAAATTACGTAGTGATATTTTTAAGCAACTGTTAAGTCCCAGGAGCATATTATTTAGAAATTATTGTTTCTAATTGGGAAACGCTTAAAACAGGATAAAAAGATAAAGATAAATAGATAAAAATATAAAAATATAATTACAAATTACGTAGGAATAAAAATATAATTACAAATTACGTAGGAATAAAAATATAATTACAAATTACGTAGGAATATTTTTCAGCAACTGTTAAGCCTCAGGAGCATATTTTTCAGAAATTATAGTTTCTTATTGGGAAACGCTTAAAACAAGATAAAAAGATAAAGATAAGATAAAGATGAATAGATATTACTAGACATGCAAAGGTAACAGCTGAAAAACTTGGAAATTTGCCATGCTCTTTAACCGTCTTGTAGCCTACCATAAAATAAAGAAATGAGAAAAATGTAAAAATTGGATCATAGACATTTCTAAAGTCAGAAACAATAGCATATAACGATATTACAGTTTGAATCAGCTAAAAAAATACTCCATTGTGCGTCTACTGCTATCTTTTGAACTAATCTGGCAAAAGTATTTAAATTTGATAACGTTTTGATAAGGATTACACAAAGAATTAAGCGTGGAATTTACAATGTGTGAGACAGTTGACTTCATATTTTGTTGACTCGGGAAACACCTAGCAATACAAATTTTTGTGGAACCCCCTATAACTACAATTTTTACAGAACTCCTACAAGTATAAATTTTGTGAAAAACCTAAAATATGCTTTTTTTAAAATGCATATTTATGATGAGTTTAGGTTAAGCTTCTTACCACTGTAAACACTGTATTTCATGTAACAAATTCTTTATGATTTAAAGTGAAAAGGCTCACATGTAACCAGTGCTATTGCACCATAGATGATCCTTATTGTAGTCTTTAAGTCTTTGTTCAGACAAATGTTTTGTTTTCATAAGGTTTTGTGGTTTAAGGCATAAAAATCACTAATTAAGGCATACTAATCACCTGTTTATCAGGGTTTAAGTCGTAGCCAATAAGAGAAGGGTAATCTGTGCATGCGTAAATATGTAGCTTATTATGCGAGACCGTCGATCGATGTTTGCTTCGCTGTCATTGGTCGACTCTTACATCAAGTGGCATACAATTGAAAAGTTAGAACATTTAGGCAAAATCCTTAAGCCAGTTTTTGTAACACAGCAAGGTCTGTTTGCCTAGCAACGAACCTCAGCTTAGACCACTTATGATTTTAAAACCACCATGTGAACGAAGCTTTACTTTAGATTAGGCACTTCAAGGCCATTTTCTCTCAAAGTAATATCTTATAACCAAGGGAACAAGTACTGAGGAAAAACGTTCGAACCTTCTAAAATTTGTCAAAATTCCCTAATACTTTCTATCTGGTAATCACGACACGCGTTACTATGGTAAATGAGGGAAGAGTCACTACATACTTAGAGGGCCAATTTTAAAGTAGCACACTTTACTGATTTACCTAAGATACATAGAAGCCAACAGTTCGTCAAGTATAAAACGACCACGCGGTCCCAGATTGTGCTGGATAATCCTGACTTTTAGTCAGTATCCTTCTTACATATATTTTGCAGATATACAGATATAATAAATATTCTCAGTTATTATCCATGCAATCAGGTTTTGAAGATAACTTTATGGTTTCAGGATTTAAATATCTTCAATACTCAATAATCTTGCGCTCTAGAACTTTTGCTTCTTTTTTAGGAAACTAGTGCTCGGAACGATTGGTTTCTGGAAGAACTAGTCCAACTGATGTTTTCTATTTGGCAAACTCGACATTACAACTAAATCACCTATAAATTTAAAAAAAATGCCTGTACAGAAAATATGGGAAAAGCTTAACTTTTGCAAAAAAACTTAAACATAGGAGATCTATCTGATAACAACTTAGCCAATGAAACACTATAATATTTAGAACTATTTGTTACAGGTGAGATATTAAACAATAATTTAGGCTTAAACTAAATCTGGACTAAAAGTTTCCTCTTTTTAGAATAATGATATTTTTTCCAAATATTACAGCATCAGTAACTGGTCTGTATTAATTAATGAAGACAGCAACAAGGCGTATATTTTAGCAATGAATAATGTATGACAAACCAAAGAAACTGAACTAAATATTGTTACGGTTTTCGTATTGATTTAGCTATTTTCAAATCGAATTAATTAAAATTGTTTTATATTACCGTACAATGCAGCACGAGACTTACTTGAACAGAAGACTGCGTTGAAAAATTAAAAATACAGGAGCGCACGCGCATTTAATAAATAGATATCTCGTAATTGTACGCTTTTGCTTTTTGGGAAAAATCGAGAAAATAGCAGAATATTCTCGTGCACATTTAAAAAGCTTATAAAAGCGGGATCAAAACATCGAAGTTCAGTTTGTTTAGAAATTGTTGTTGTTTACTGTAGCTAGTTCGCGGTGAAATCGGATTAGCTTTCTCTGTTTTGAATTAAGTTCTGTTGAACCGTTTGAGTAGTTTAAAAGATAACTATTGTGAGATATTGCGATATTGTACGAATTTCTGAGGAAATTTAGGCATTTTGTTTTATTCACTTTTCATCGGACTTGTGCATTCAATTTATTACGAACCCGTAAGCATGGAACAATATCATCGTATTTAGTTCCAGCGTTTGTTCTTATCGTTAAACAAAATCCAACCTGAGGTTCCATGATTTCTAAATTCTAATGATTTCTAGGGAATCGGATGTGAGATTTATTTACTAACTTTAATTTAGCTACGTCCCCTTTCTGGAATCTAAATTGCGTCACTTAAAAATTATGAATCAAGCGAAGCATTTTCTTCATTATCTAACGTTAAACATTATAATCATATGTACATAAATAATTCAAATACCAAAAAGTTCAAATAATATTACAAATAAATTATTTGGTTACATAATACCAAGAAGCTCAAAATGTTACAAAAGATTATTAGGTATGAAGATAAGCTGATAGCATAACATTGCTAAAATATTCCACACAAAAAAATAAACATTCCTATGCAAAACTGATAATTCAATTCTGGAACAAGTACTTTACTAACAAGCCTATTTCAACAATTTACTAACAATCCTACTATCAGTTATGAAATTTTGCAATAGAGTGTAAATGATTAAAATAAATTTAGAAAAACTAATATTACACAAAATCAAACTTTATAAAAATTCATCATATGGATAAATCACTGATATTCACGTAAGAAAATGCTTTTGCAGCTAAATGTCTAATTATTTGTTTTGTAGAGTTTCACCTTTTTCTGCTTTTGTTGCAGTACAGGAAGAATCAATTAAAAATGAAACAATATGATTTTAAGATTTATTAGGAATCATTCTAATTTGGAATAGCAGGCATAGTAAAACACTAAGGCGATTTAAAAACCAAGAAATATAGTTGCTGTCATCATCTACGAAATTATTATGTACATAAACATCACAGTTTGTAATTTATAATAATTAAGAAACGTAATTTTGCTAAAATATGCGAAGAATGGAAAGATAGCAGTACAGAGAGTATTTGCTTATTTTTAGAACACTTTTCGTGGCCTTTTAATAATATTTAAAATGTAAAGAGTATTTTTTAAATGTTCGAACTGGTAAATTGTTTTCTGGGCTATAAGTCTGCATCGGTATAGAAGGATATATAGATATATTTTGTTAATGATAGAAGGAATTTTCGTAAAATTTCCAGTGGTATTGATTTCCATTTCCCTTTCACCTTCCAGAGACCATCAATCGTGGTGGGTATGCGGTTAAAAAGAGCTCTTTTCAAGAGACTAAACTCACAATAACCCACAGCTGAAACGTTAGGGTACATCTCAGGAATACACTGAAAATGTATATATGCAATAACCTGTGCTAGTCTTCATTATTTGAAGGAATCCATTGGTATGAATGTCAATGGGATAAAGAAGTGGTATGAACTTTGAGTCTTACAATGATACACTGAATTGTATATGTGCAATACCTGTGCTAGTCTTCATTTTTTTGAAGGAATGCAGTGGTATGAACTTTGAAAGTCAATGGGATAAGAAGTGGTTTGAACTTTGAGTCAGTGGTATGAACTTTGAAAGTCAATGATTCACTCTTTGTCAATGGGATAAAGAAATGGAATTTCTTTCATAAATATGATCAGATGTAAAGCTTTCTCGATAGTATATTGAGTCGATTTTAATATTGTTGCGTGCGTACGGGTTCGTTACGAAATGAATGCACAAGTTCGAGGAAAAATGAACAAAAATTTATTATTATCACAACAAAAATGCTTAAATTTTCTCAAATTATCATGCAGTATTACAATATCTCACAGTAGTTATCTTTTAACTACTCAAATGTCCAATAGAACGTAATTCAAAACAGCTAAAGAACGCTAATCCGCGAATTCGCTACAATCAACAAGAGCAGTTTTCTAAACAACAACAAACTAAGCAACTCCTACAAACTGAGATGTTTTCCTCCTTTTATAAGATTTTAAAATCACGCGCTAGAATTTTCCAGTACTTTCTCGAAATCAAAAAGAGATATTTATTTATTTAATGCACGCGCTCTTGTATTTTCAATTTTCCGGCTTAGCTTTCTTTTAATATTCGTCACGCGCTGCACTGCGCGAGAAATAAAACCACTTAATTTATAATTGAACTAACATTAGCTTTTTAAATACCAAATTCGTAACAATATTTTTTCCCACTCTTCTTATTTTTAATCTTCCAATTCAGGAGAATCCTAAACCCCTTATTGAACTTTCTTTGCATTGGTGAAACGAGGTTTGTACAATTTGTTTCTTCGTTTTCCATACTAAATAGACCTTTTCCTTATTCCAGTCATTTAAGTAAATCTATGCTTCATCAAGAGTCAGGTATTTCAATTTATCTCCTGCTAAACATTTTCAAACAGGGCTCTATAAAATGTTCTGGGTAAGCCACTTGTCTTGATAAAAGATGGTAAAAATTATGTTCTTTAGCTTTTTAATGTTGTAAATCCTAGTTTATTATTTTATTTATTGTTGCTACAGATGTTTTTAAAGACTTTACAATTGACTTCTACGACGGGGGATTTTCTCTTGTTACCAACGATTTAACTTTAAAAACATTAGAAAAGGTAGGTACTTTTTTCGGGTATTTGTTTGGACTCTTCTTTTCACGCAGAAGTAATGATTGACGGTTTTCCTTTTCCGATTAATAATATTGCTTAATTTACCCTTAGAAATTTTAAAACGACGCATTTCAAAATGTTTTTCAACTATGGAATAGGAACATTTTTCTTCTTGAAAGTGTAAAATCATATCCTATAATCCACAGCTTGCTTACATGGCATATTTTGAAAGAAGAATAAATTTATGAGTAGCAGACTATATTTCTCATTTCAAATAATAAGCTGTTGTCAGAAATTTTTATGCTAAACCATTTGCTTTTTTAAATTCTTTATCGAAGTCTGTCTAAAAATGTGTAAACACTCTCTGTATTTGGAGAAAGAATAAGTATAAAACTGAACATTTCATACTGCGAAGAGGTTTGATTTTCTACTTTCTGTGTGTGTGTGTGTATTTAATTATGGCAAAGCACACTAGGGCTATCTGCCTAAGGGGAGGGATGCCTTCGTGGAGGACTTTCTAAGGGAAACTGGCTCGTATACACGTTACACATAAGGAAAACCACGAAAACACCTATGCAGCCAGCCCGTTCGCGGGATTCGAACCTCGGACCGAACTACCAGTGTTCAGCGACTTTACCGCTCGGCCGCTGGTGGGCCTCTACTTTCTGTATAACAAGTGCAAGGAATAAGAAATGTTATATTAATTGTCTGATGTAATATTACACTTCAATTGCTTTTTAAGCCCTGGAGGAGGATATTGTTTTAACTGGACATATAAATCTGTATACATGGTCATGCTTTAGAGACTGAAAGAGAAGACGAATGAAAAGCATTTAATTCTTGCCACTCTGAGAACAGCAAGACCCCTACCTCTTTAGGTGTAGTGGGGTAGGGTAGGTAGACCCCTACCTACCCTACCCCACTACACCTAAATGATAATTAGAGTGTTGTCATTCGATAAAACAAAATATTTTAAATTTAAAGTAATTTCACTTTCAATCATATTTAATCTGTTTATCACTAAATAATAAACTGAGAAATCTGAAAGCGATAAGTTGCCACTGCGTGAAACAAAATTGTTTAATTTATCTTTCAAGGGCTAGGGCGCATGATCTATTCTCGGAATATTACCATTCCTCAAAGCATAAGATTTTTAATTTAGTTTTCGAATTTGATCAGTCTGTTATGATATAACAAACAGAGAGATTTAAAAACAATGAATTCTCTTCTTAAGAATTTAAATCTTTATCTTATTAATAATGTATCTATTTGCTATAAATTAAAATTAATTTATAAATTTGTAATATATTCAATTGGTAATTTTTATGAACATTTGAAATTCCGTTGAAACTACTAAAAGATGCTTTTTGATGTCTTATGCTGCGTAGCCGGGACAGAAAGATTTATTTCTTTAAATTGTATATTATTTTATATTTTAAGATTTTTTAAAATATTTTTCCATTCCGTTTTTTTTTTACATTAAACCATTTTTTGATGAGTTAATTCGTAATATAACATTCAGGTTGCAGTTGTTATGTTTTTAATAGCCATGCGTTTTGTTCTGGAATCACGTCCTCCGCCAAAAGGCACTACACAACGGAAAGGGCGGGATGTCCCGTGGAGGACTCTTTAAGGGAAACTGGCTCGTATCTACGTTATACGTGGGAAAACCATGAAAACACCCATGAACCGTTCGACAGGACACGAACTTCCGACCATACTAAAAGCATGCAAAGCTTTTGCTGCTTCGGTCGCATATGGGCCATCGTCTTCATTTTGTGCCTTGTTAAAGATTGCAACTCCTGTCTAGGTTCCGCAAGTCAGAGTCGAAATCGGTAAGATATTTTGAATTTTTCATGGATTGCAAAGCTAAAAATTTAAAATGCTTAATCAAGAGTGAGTTTTAGAGAGTAAAATTATAATAAAGTAACGTAATGAATTTCTTTTCATTTTTCGTATAAAATATAACAGCACTGACTGATTTTTTAGTGCTTTTTTAACGTATATTTTTCTAACGATGACAGGAATTCTGCACATACAAACAAACCCACAAACACATATAAAAATACCATTGTAGATTATATTGCCTGCTACTGGTAAGTTTAATAAATACGTATCTATACATCAAACAGTGGCATTACTGCAGTTTCTCGTATAACAGTAAACAACGGAATACTGGTTTGCAACCCACTTTTCAGTCTCTGGACACCATGACGGACATAATAGAAATGAAGATCCGACAACACCCAAAAGCCGATTATGCTTCATGGTTATTGATGACAATTTGATAACGAAGCAGCATGTTCAAAGGGCGTTATTATTTGTATTGCTCTTACAGTTATATATGGCGTTAATGCTACTTTCAAGGCTAAACATTGTCCAATCTTTTCGTATTATTTCACGATTTCCTTGGCCTACATTACCCTTTGACCTCTCAACTATCGAACACCACGAATGTGGGATTCGATGAGACGATACGTGTTATTTAATGTAACATATACAAATGGGGCCAAATTGGCAATAAAGAGCTTATATGGTTCGAAATGATGTTTCTCACTATTTTAAAGACTCTCTCCGACCTTTGCCTCATATATTGTAGTTCACAGCAATTACATTATCAACGAAGCATGAAATTATATCATATTTTGCGACTAGTTGTTATAATAAAGATTTTATTTACCACCATCGATTTCTAAATGTTAAGAACGTCTTTAAATATTTTTTAATGTTTGTGTAGTTATGTTACACTACTGGGCAAGTCCGCCAAATGAGCTGGCTGCCATAGCAAAATTTATGAGTTCTATGTACACCTGAAAAGAAAATGTATAAACACATTTGAATATGAATGAAATCAGTTCATTCTTTCCAAGCAAAAACCAATTCGTAAATAACTTTGCTGTTGCCAAACCAGAAGAGAAAAACTTTTGACACTTTAGGTTAACAAAATATACGTATGACGTCATGATATAAATTTAATGCAATTTAACAACTTTTTCTCATATCAATAAAAGAATTAACGCGGAAATAACATATCGCGCCAATTATTCTAACCTGAAACAAAAAAGTTGCCATCAGTAGCTATTTATTTAAAATACTAAACATTAAATTCATTTTGGCCGCTATCGAATGGAATTTAAGGATGTTTTCGCTTGACATCTGTACGTTAGGACAGAATAAAAGACTCTTTTCCTTAAAAAAACTTATAAAACTGCTTTAAAATAAATTCTGAAGAGAATTTTTCGTGGTGTCTGTACGCATAACTCAAAAACGAGTAGGCTCAGAACGACGTTGAAATTTTGTATATAGGACTGCTATAACATGTAGATGTGCACCTCGTATTTTAGTTGCAATCGACCGCTATTTATATATATAAATATATTTATATATCCACTTTGTTACCCGGCTCAGTTTCTTTACTCTTATATGTTTGTAAATTGTGCAATTTTTGCTTTAAAAATGATTGAATTATGTTGTTCTTAGTTTCCGGTTAAGATTTTTATGCCTTTAGGAAATCTGCAAGCAATATTTGAAAAATTATCAACAATTTAAAAGCTGTTTAAGTGCGGTTAAGCCTAGTTTTTAAATAACATGGCGGGCATATTTGTTTACATTTCAAACAGCAGAATAGTAGATTTGTTGCCGATGTAGAGAGACTAAGCTTCGCAACAACAAAGATAAAGCCTTCATTTATTATTGCGAATTACCGTATTTATGCGAATTTAATGCGCCATCGAATCTAATGCGCATCCCCATTTTAAAACTTTAAATAATAAAAAAATTGTTTGTCGGCGAATGTAATGCGCATCAATGATATGAGGAATTTATTGAATCTTATTTTATACAACAATGGATTTGTATATGAACTATCAATTAATGGTATGATAATTTTATTTAAATTTAGATACCATATTTTATACAACAATGGATTTATACATAAAGTAGCAGAACGTAGAATTAACCTGTTAATGGGCTATTGTCATGTGAAACAATCATTGTTAATTAGCATTACCGTATATACGGTACCTATCGTAAAATATGAACATGAAATAAATCGTAACATTTCTATCTAGCTAACAGTTTCTACAATCAGTGATTAATAGTAAACGTCTTTATTCACTAATGTTTTCATCACTGGAATCCTCGCAGCTCTCTTCGTCAGAAGCAGATTCATTTCTTCTTTCCTCATCATCGTCATCGTCATCCTCGGCGTTCCAGAGCACGTCATCGTCACTGCCATTCAATGAATTTGAAATGCAGCATTTCTTGAAAGATTTCACAATCATTGGTGCTTCGATGCTTTTCCAGGCAGCAGAAACCCAGTGTGCAACAATGTGCGGTGCAGCACGCTTAATTTTTCCTGTCGGGGTCAATACACGGTTTGGCTCACAAAACCATTTTTCGTACTCCGCCTGTAGAAGTTTTGATGATAACTTCCTTAGTCCCCTTCTCCGTAATGGTGTACCCCTTAAAAGGTTTATTTATTCTAACGTCCAGGGGTTGTAATACAGACGTCATCCCTCCAGGAATGATAAGAAGATCACTGCCTAGGCTGTGTATCTTCTTTTTTACGTCGTCGTTGAGATGACTACGAAATGCGTCCAGACAAAGCATTGATGGTGGATTAGAGAGCCCACCGGGACGGCGTTTCCATACATTTCGGAGCCAATCAAGCATTAATGATTCCGTCATCCACCCCTTCTCTTGGTTTCGAATCAGGACATCATCTGGGAACAGCTTTTCATTCTTAGGGGTTTTAGGGCATGTTTTCCGTTTGAAGATTAAGAAAGGGGGAAGTTTGCACCCGTCTGCTGTTATTGCCAGCATCACTGTTACGCATTGTTTTTCACATCCCGAAGTTTTGATGATAACTTCCTTAGTCCCCTTCTCCGTAATGGTGTAGTTACGAGGCATATCAAACCAAATTGCCGTCTCGTCAGCGTTGCCAATTTGCCCATTGAAAAATTCTTTTCCTTCCGAAGTGTGATGACATACCGCTGAAATGTTAGTAGTTTTCCCTCAAAATCTGCAGGAAGCTTTTGGCATATTGTTGTACGGCGTCTTAGAGATAAACCCATCCGCTTCATAAACCGATCCACCCATCCACGGCTAGCCTTAAACTCTTGTTTCGGTATTCCAAGAACTTCAGCCTCCTCTTTTGCTTTATTTCTTATGGCGTCACTAGTCACAGGTTGTCCATTCTTCCTCCTTTCACGTACAAATTCCAAAACTTTTTCTTCAATTTTAGGGTGTCTTCCTTTGCGAGGGCCAGTGAATTTCTTTCTATTAGCTTTAGTTGCAAACAGCGCCAATTTCTGTTGCCGCCACAAGCGAACATTGCTCTCAGCTACGTTGAACTCTCTCCCTGCCTTTCTATTGCCATTTTTTTTTTCAGCATAAAGAATTACTTTACGTTTGAAAGTAGCATCATATGACATTCTTCTCTGTTTGTCCTCCATTTCGTGACTACGTACTCTGCAGTTTGTATCCTCTATGCAATAATGTGTCAACGATAAATGTAACGGTAAATGTAGTCGAGAAATTTGGTTGACGTCATCGGCGAACTTTGCACTCGAATCTAATGCGCCATCGAATCTAATGCGCACCCCAATTTTGAATACTACATTTGGCCAAAAACGATGCGCATTAGATTCGCGTAAATACAGTAAATCATGCTTAATCCTTTCTGGAATTTTTTCGAAGAAATAAGTGTTTAAGATTTACTTCGTAATTTTTAATATCGATATTTTGAGTTTTTATGTATTTTTGCCTTGTCGCGGAGTGATAACTGAATTAAATGAACGAGAAATACTGAATCGTCTGTGAAATGTTTTGTTTGCTTAATTTCTTTTATACATCGTTCTAGATTTATTATAGTATTTGAATATAACATCTGGCAACGATTAGAGAATTCTTCAAATGATATAAATTTTGCGCATTCTGAGTTATAATATGAACGAAATATAACGCTGTTAAGTGAATCTAGCGCCGGAGTGTCGCTATGGTAAACAAATATAGTGAATTTTAAAGAGTGCATTTATTCTATTATGGTTTATGCGCTATCGACGAAGTAGATTTAATTCAATCCAATAAGTTTAAATAAAATGCAAGAAAAAATGCGTATAATTTAATTTTCCGTACAAGGAAGTCATATGGTGTACACATAAGATTTTTTTTGTAGTATTCACAAGTTTTTCATAACAAACTCTACGATTTGAAAGCGAGCAGTGGCAACACCTTTCCAAATAAAGAAGATTTTTATCTCCAGCGCGAGATATTGTTGCCACTCGGAAAAATGAGTGCAAAAATAAGCGTATTCAGAGCAAACATTAAAAATGGTTACAAATACTTAGTGTCAAATATTTAAATTATTTGCATGCACGTTTACTTCAACTGAAACGTATACCAAATTGCTACAAACATAAAATTCACAAAATAACTATCATTTAATTAAAACATAACTAAACCATGTACACGTCGACTTATTTTTACTAAACAAACATCCCAGAATTGCACAAAAATGGCATTGCCCACACTCTTCACTATATCCATGTACACTGCTTTTTTCTCATAAATTAGAAAAATTTCACGAAAATGCATGAAAATACTCAACGTATACTACTCAAACGTATTCCAAAATACTACAAACATATAACTCACAAAATCACGATCATTAAATTAAAATATAATTAAATTAAAAAACACTACTTAAAATATAAATAAGCACATACATTAAATTAATAAAAATTAGATTACAATCCTAATTACTTTAAACTAAATCATTGCTAATAACAATTTTCCAATAATACCATATTAATTTATTTACTCCTTACATTTAGAACAATGCATAAAAATAATATCCTCAAATGATTAAAAATACTAACTTACCTAATCTTCTTCAGAATCTTCATTACGTGGCACGCACACTTCCCTACAGAAAGAGTTCCTATCAGCTGCAGTACTACTGCTAATTTCTAAATACGAAATCCAGTAGTCAACTGGCATTCTATTCACCCAGTAATAAGAAATTAATAAAATTTCACCCATACTCAAACTACTTTCAGCAAACCACGTAACCTTCCTTACACTCCGTTTCACAAAAAGTCCATTTTCACCAGATTTCTTGCACCGCCATTCAAACTTATCTGTAATATCCTTCCTTTCACACAATCTCAACTTATTTATTATTATCAGATAAACGCATTAAAAATTTAGAATTTACTTTACATAGCGCCATGCAATCCGAAAATTAATCAAGACTATTTCACACAACACACAATGAAGCTTAATACAAAATAATATAGTACTACAGATATTTTCCCAATTTTTTTACCCCCTTTTCCAATTAAAGAACTGTAATTCGTCCATTAATGTCACATGACATATCTCATGATCTCTCATTTCCCTCACACAAAATAATGCGTAATCGGAACTGAGTACTTCTCACATTATTACCAAAGTGCTAGGTAGTAACCTTTATCGCCACCAAAATGTCGCCAAACTACCTGTTACCATATTCCAAAGATCAGCCCCAGTTTCCAGCGACTTTACCGCTCGACCGCTGGTGGGCTCCTACCATATCGGAGGAGATAATTCCACAAACAAACAAACATACAGACACGAAGTATTTTAAAACTATAGATTATGCTACAATGCATTTAGTACTATTTAGTATATACGATATTGAAATTCAATATTTGTTTAACAGTTACTTCACTCAGTATTTATAAAAAGCAAAATAAGATAATAAATAGCGCCAAATATGAATTCCTTCAACAATCAACGCAAGAAACTCTGCGAGATAATATAAAAGGTAAAATTTAATATGTAAAATAGAGAAATAACTAACAAGTAATAAAATATAAACATATGCTTATATGACTTAAAATGCGTTAAAGAAAGTGCATTAATTTAGCTTTGATACAAAATTAATAATCGGAGGGAGATGGAATTTTTTTTCTTCAGATAACGCTTAAGAATTTCATTCATATCACGCTTAAGGGTAATGATTTTTCTGATTACGCAATGATTTATTACTTTCTTATTATAAATGGTTATTTATATTTGTATTCTTTTAGAACCACAGCTTCGGGTTTTCAGCTTTTCAAATATATGCGTTTGTTAATTTTAGTTATATTTATTTAGAATCTTTTTTCGTTTCCTTTTCAGCTTCTGCTTTAAGGAAAACTGGTTGTGATTCCTGATAAATAGATGCAATGATCTCAAGTCGCCGTTTGTAAAATCAGCATGAAGAACGATGATTTATCACTCTTGCAACTTTCCTCAGCTCTTCATTTTGCTTATTTACATTCATGAATTTCAACAATTTGTTCTTCTTAAAGAAGAAATAATTTTTCTTCTAAAAATTCAATATTTCATTTCAAAAACTTTTATTCTGGTCTATTATTATAAAATGAAAAATAAAAATACGCGTAAGATGTATGTACTTGTTATCTACCTTCAGGTAATCTAGTATTTTATCTGAATTAATTATGAAAAACACTAAGAGAGTTAAACAAAAATTGCCCATATTCGCAGTAGGATCACATCATTCAAAATTGGATGGCTCTAGGTACCATTGTTTTATTACAATGCGAGAACACATACATACATTTATGCAGATTCTTCATTATTTAATTTCTTTAAATATAACACAATGCTCTAATATTTGGTGTCAACAGTTTGAAAAGTGAAACAACGCTTTTAGTGAATCGACGCAAAGTGCCAAAACGAAATTAGTAGTCCTTCTGGGCAAATTGCCCCTTTGGACTAATAAACAAGGGAATAAAATCTAGAAATTAACGTACGAATTTAAATGTTAATACAGAAAAAGAAATAACTGGAATGTGTTCTCATATGTCTTAATTTTGTAGGATTGCTAGTGTTAACTTTAACAAATCACAAAATCCCATTCTTATCCAAGCCGCTCTTTATATGAATTTAAAATTAAAAGTTTTATATACATCTATAAACTAGAGCTTACGATTATTGTTACTTCTCAGAATAGGAAAGATCTAGTTTATTAGAAGAAAGAAAATTTCCTGAAATTTGATGTTACTATTCATTGGATTCAGACGCGACCTTATTTCGTCTGTTTGTATATATTCAGGACCGAATTTTATCTCGCTAACGTAGATCGATTTGTAGCACGACCTTAAACTTGAAACCTACCATGCATTTGTCTGCACTTCTTTTATCTTTTATGACTATCTTCTATTACCAAACCGAATGAGCGTTAAGATACGTAGCTCAAATGCAGTTTTATCTCTTTCTTTAAGCCGCATTTTTATCTTTCAAATTTAATAAGCAGTAGAAATTTCACAGTACTCATACAATCCTGATGGCAAGATTTTACGCAACCTCAACAAAATAGAGTCTGAAAACAGGTTACATAATTTAAGAGTAGACGTATTATCTAAAATTCAATTACAAGTGTTATTAAATTGAAATGAAATTTTTCATTCGGATAAATAAAATATTTCTGCTTATAAGGATTTATATAAATATTTAAAAAATGTTTCTTAAATTAGTATTTAAACGCTTTTTTTAATATTTAGATATTTGCGCTTAATATTTTTAGTGTGAATTGTTCCCATTAAATCTGAAAGTTTTCAGATTTTATATTACGCCTAAAGAGGCCTTTTTTAAACTTTTGTGTGTTATGTTTATTAAATATCATGTTCTTTGCACTTAAACCATAAATTCAATTCAACGACAATATCATAAAATAATTTTAAAATATCATATCTTTACAATTTCCGATATGCAGTATCGCACGCTGGAGATAAAAATGTTTTTTCTTTTCTTTTTCCGTATAGTGTTGCCATGGCGCACTTTAAAATCGTTGTATTTCTTAATTAAAAACTCATAAATGCTTTACAAAATACGAAACAGGCAATAAAACAATTTCCAAATTCCAGATGTGGGCTTCCAAATACCAATATTCGGGTGGAGGATAACGTTATTCACAATTTGATGTCTCTAGGTACCGTTGTTTTAGCACAGTGCCAGAAACATACATACATTTATGCAGATTCTTCATTATTTAATTTCTTTAAATATAGTACAGGGCAATAATATTTGGTGGCAACAATCTGAAAAGTGAGTCAGACTTTTAAAGTGTTCGACGCAAAATGGCAAAACGAAATTATCTTCCCTTTTGGGCTAATGCCATTTGGACTAATAAAAGAAATGTATGATGAATATATGCAGGTTCGGTTGTTTGGAAACGAAAAAGCACGCCAGGGCTATGCTCGTAACTAAAAGGAGGGATGTTTCATGGAGGGCTTTCTAAAAGAAACGATAGTGTTCTAATTGTGTAACAATAACTTAATATTAGACTACCAAGCCAATTCGTCTGGAAAATGTAGTACAAAGTCTTGTGAAAATTTATTTAGACTGGCTAATAGTTAATTTTTAAGTAAAGCAGCTTTTCCATCTCCTTTTTACCCACGCTTTCCTGCCAGAATGCTAACGGGATAGCGAACGTGTATTCCGATTGAGAGAGAAAGAATATTCCTATAATAATTGCTATAAATCAAGCTTAATTTTTCTTCTCGAAAATAGTCTTTTATAACTTTCTTCATTTTAAAAAGGGGTTCTATTGTATAATTTTTAATATCCTTATCTAAATTCAGTTCATTTCCCATTAGAAGACTGTTTAGTTTTTCCAAAGCACTACACGTCATTCTCTTTCACATATTACGAACCCATGTTGAGTCTTAAAATTAATCGATAGCTAAATGCATCTTTATCTGTTTCAGTTAACAGACACTAGTGGACTATTGTAAGTGCTTTATAACTGTCTTTTTAAACTTTTATTTTGACTCAGAGAAGCCTAGGTTTTAACTAATGAAACCCCAGAGTTCTGGTGGAAATATGTTTGAAGACGACTGGTGTAAAGCAATATTGTATCAAATAAATAAATAAATAAAAAGCACCAAATAAATAAATAAATAAATTTGAAAGCTTTCAGATTTTATATTACGTCCAAAGGGGCGTTTTTCTAGCTTTTTGTGTATTACCTTTATGTATTAAATATCATGTTCTTTGCACTTAAATCAGAAAATTCAGTTCAACAGCAATGTCGCAAAATAATTTTAAAATGAGGATATGTTTACGATTTCCGATTCACAGTCTTGCGCGCTGGAGATAAAAATGATTCTTTTTCGTAAAGTGTTGCTATTGCTCTCTTAGAAATCGTTGAGTTTCTTAATCAAAAAATCATAAATGTTTTACAAAATATGAACTAGATAATAAAGCAAATTCCAAATTCCAAATTTGGGCTTCCAGATGCCCATATTTGGGTGGAGACGTGCTTTATTCAAAATTGGATGGCTCTAGATACCGTTGTTTTATTACAATGCGACAAACAAACATATATTTATGCAGATTCTTCATTATTTAATTTCTTTAAATATAATACAAGGCTGTAATACTTGGTGGCGACAATTTAAAAAGTGATTCGCCTTTTATCGTGAAGCAACCTAAAATGCGAAAACGAAATTAATAGCCCTTCTGGACTAACTCCCTTTGGACTAATAAACCTGAAATGTTTTAGATTTTAGAGGTGGCCTAAAACGGCTCTTTTAAAGTTTAATATGGTTTATCAATAGGGAATATTGACAGAGATCACACAGGTGGAATACCGAAACATTTCACATTAAAGAAATATGCATTTAGATTTAGACTAATATGGGAACGATATATATCTTCTGTATATTTAAACGCAAAAAATATGAAATGTAATTGTATAAAAATATTAAAATTTTTATTTAAGTATACCATGAAATAAAAACATTTTTATTTAAATCAATCCGATTAAAAATTTAAAAAATAACATTCTTAAGAAATGCATCTATTTCTTTTAAACGGTTCACTTCGTTAATTAATAACAAGCTGATTGAATATGAGAATAATATCTTACGTTTTTCTGATGGCAACATATAACAGTTTAAATATGAGACAGATTAAATATGAAACTAATATCTTACGTTTTTCCCTAATGGCAGCAGACCAGAAAAAAGGGTAAAAATGTACTAAAGTGAAACAACACAAAAATCGGCTTTCCAGATTAATAGTCCGTTTGGGCTTTAAAAAAAAAAAAAAAAAAATCTGAAGAAATCAGATTTTAAATTAAAAATCAGAAAAAAAAATAAGATTTTAAATTATGTCCAAAGGGACGTTTTTTAACATTTTGTGTGTTACCTTTCTTTATTAAATATCATGTTCCTCGCACTTTAACCATAAGATCCAGTGCGACAGCAATATCGCAAAATAGTTTTAAAACGAGCATATCTTTAGAATTTCCGATACAGAGACTCACGCGCTGGAGATAAAAATGTTTTTTCTGCACAACGTTGCCATTGCTCGCTTTGAAATCCTTGAGTTTGTTAATCAAAAATTCGTCAAAGTTTTAAAAAATAGGAAATCGATCATAAAACAAATTTTAAATTTCAAATTTGGCCTTCCACATGCTCATATTCGTTGGAGGATTACGTTATTAAAAATTCGATGACTCTATGTACCGTTGTTTTATCACAATACGAGAAATATACATACATTTATGCAGATTTTTCATTATTTAATTTCTTCAAATATAATGCAGGACTCTAACATTTTGTGGCAACAGTTTGAAAAGTGAACCGACATTTATCCGTCCGACGCAAAATGCCAAAACGAAACTAATAGTCCTTCGGGATTCAAATCCCTTTGGACTAATAAAAATAAAAGATTCGGAATAATAACAGCAGTTAACAGATGATGTCATAGTCATTTATAAATGATTTGTTGCGCTTATAACAGCGTTTATTCTTCCTTTAATAAGTCTACGTGTTCTTTTTGTTCTGAATGTTGAGTTGATTTGCGTAACAAAATGAAATTATGCTCTAGTTCAAATTGTATGGGTGTAGAGGCAAATTATTAACAATATTTTTGTGTTCATTAAAGTATGTAAATTTTCGTCGTTTATTAGTCCAGAAGGCTATTAGTCTCGAAACGGCATTTTGCATCGAATCACTTTCAAATTGTTGCCACTAAATATTATCGCCTTGTATTATATTTAAAGAAACCAAATAATGAAGAATCTACATGAATGTTTCTCGCACTGGGAAAAAACAACGGTACCTGGAGTCATCAAATTCTGAATAACATAGTCCTTCACCAAACATGAACACCCGGAAGCCCAAATTTAGAATCTGGAATTTATTTTATTACCTATTTCATACTTTGTAAACTTGTAACGAATTTTTGATTAGAAAACTCAACAATTTCAAAGCTAGCAGCGGCAACATTGTAAGGAACAAAACATTTTTATCTACAGCACGCGAGATTGTCTATCGAAAATTCTTAAGATATGCTACTTTTATATATTTTTAGCCCAATGTGGCATTAGCCCAAATGCCCTCGAAACGTGTAAGTAGCTGTAAATGAAAAAAAAATCGCCCGTTTAGCCGTAATATAAAATCTGAGAGCTTTCAGATTTATTTTTAAATGCTCTCGAATTAGCCATGATTCTGAATTAACGGGAACATGTCCTTGGTTATTACGCGGTAAATCGAGAGTAAAAGGTATTTCGAAAAAAAAAAAGGCTTTTTTGATCGAAAGAATTTAATACCCACTAATGTGAAAAAGCAGAATTCCGTATTTTATTTAAATAACTCTCAGATGAGAAATATAAGATGAATTTAAAAGCCAAATATTATTTAGGTCTTCCAAATATTTAGAAATTCAAACTTTACTTTACGTTTTGCCCCCTTTTCCTCTTCAATGATGTCTCATTTAGCCCATCGTGCAAAGAAAGATTCACCAGTCTTTCGATTCCTGTTCCAAAATGGCAGTTACTTTTTACTTCAAATATAGTAATTTCCAAAATAATTTTCTCTCTTTAAAAATATGTACTCAAGTTAATCTTTTATGTTGCACGCAAATCCGCTAACAACTTGCATGTTGTCGAACATTTATTTGGTCGTCTAAGCAGGAGGCGTTTCTGACCGCAACCGTGAAACTTCAATTTGACGCTACCATAAATCTATCATAAAATGGCATCACCCGTTTCCTGTGCATCAAATGTACTTTACAGGACAGGATACACGAAGAACCGAGTATGCAAGATGTTGTCTTAAAGACGACTAGCGAGAGATATATGATCAAAGCGCCATTTCTTCAGTCAGAGTCGGTTACAGTCAGCGTCTAGGGTAAGTTCAAAACCCCTGCTTTTTCTGGACACGGTTGAGCAATCAACGAAAGAGACACGACAGAAAAAAAAAATATTCCAGTTTTTTTTTTATTGCTTTTATTAAATTCTACAATCGCTCTTGTGTTTTCACTGTCCGTCTTCAAACGTAAATTGTTTTTCTATTAAAGCTGAGATGTTTTTGAATGTTTTCGATTAGGATTAAAAAGAAAGAATTGAGAGATTTCCTAAATTTTGATGAGAATCTTTACAACAGAATGTAGATGAAAAAGACGAAAGAGGTAATGAGACTTTTTGCAAACATCATAGGGATTTAAATAAAAAATTGCTTAATATAAAAATAAATTAAAATGGATTTTTTGCACCCTAAAAGTTGACGTAATTAAACAGTTTTCTTCTGCAAAAGAATGTTGTTAGGAAGAGCACTTTAAAGATATCTCGCTACGATAATCTTTAATACAGTATAGTAAATTAAAAAAATAATCATAAAAAACAAAATACTAAATAGAAATGCCCTTATTTTCATTAGAATTACGTTGATGCTTACGTACGGGTTAGGATAGATCATAGATGATAGCTTCACAGAATGTTAGAAACGATGATAGCTTGCTAGGATTTATTTTCCCGAAAGAAACACTTTACAATTGTGGAACTTTCCTCAAAAGTACTTGTGCAGCCTCTTCTCAATGTAACAGAGCACGGTCATTAGTTACTACTTCAAAAGTACTAAGAACGTTAAACACAACGTAATGCAAAGCGCATCTAAAGGACGAAGCTCGCACGGAGATCTCTCAATACTCCGAAGTCTAGTCTGAACTGGAAAACAGAGCTGAGGCTCTCTCCGGTCTTTAGGGTTTACCCGCAGCCGACAAGGAATTCCCAGTACCTTCCATTTCTCTAAATTACTGGAAGGCATATACGGATAAAGTTGCATATAAGGGCCGGATAAAGTTGCATATAAGGGCCGGATAAAGTTGCATATAAGGGCCGGATAAAGTTGCATATAAGGGTCGGATAAAGTTGCATATAAGGGCCAGATATAGTTACAATTAGATAGAGGGAGGAATTACAATTATTCAATTGCAGCACCAATTGCAGTTACACAAGGACAGGATCGAAATGTCGCAAAATGGTTGCCACGTTTGGCGACTAAATTTGGGGATAAAAGTTATACGCATCAAATACTTTCCCAGATTTGTCGAAATTAAACAGAACTTTGTGAGATTATTTTCTCTCTCCTTACCACGTGCCCCAGTGATGTAATTGGAAGCATGTCCGTCTGGCATGGGGATGTTCCAGAGTTGGAATTCCGTTGAGGGCATTGCCTAATTTTGACGTCTTCTGCTCTGAATTAAAATGGCTAATAGAGTCTAAAGTTTTAGAGCCACTGCTACACCGTTGCATGTTTGAGCGTTACTAAGAGAAATCCATTGTGCCTGTTACTAAACTCTATTCAGGAGTGTTCACTTGCATTATGGAGTGTTTCTTCTCCACTTTGTCGTTACTCACTACCACGCGTACTTATTCTATGGCGTCATTCACAGACTTAGTCATACCTTGCATTTTCCCATTTTTATCAACATATATAAATACACAGAGAGACTATGGTAATTTGTTGACTTTTATGTTAGCGCAAACATAGATAAATTGCTACCTGTTATCTCAGGCATTGTTACCAGCAACTGAATTAGTAACTTTTCAGTTTTCATTCACAGTCGCTACGGCTACTATCTTCGCCCAGACGGTATAGTGGTTAGGAGACCCTACTTCGGTACCGAGGGACCCGGGTTCGAATCCCGAAGAAAGCATGGATGTTTGTGAATGTATAGTGTCTTTGCGGCATGGGGGCACTGTAAATATGCGCAGAGCCGAAAGTCCTCTTGAGGGTTTAGTGTTAAGGGAAAAGGGGTGGGAGACCCTTCGGTCACGTCCCCTCAAGATGCTGTCCATCAAAATTGGGGTGGAACCTTAACGAAGTCGTACTGTCATCTGCATTGCTCAAGGATCTTATCAACTACAGGCGCAATCTTGAACTCATTGCCATGATGAAGTTCGCGGGCTTGGTCTGATGTCTGTCAGACAAGTGAGATAAGTCACAACACAACAACTCCTACTTGCAGTATTATAGTACTTTCGTAAAAGAAACTATAGGTATCACTAACATCAGCTTCGTCATCCCATAGGATGATATCCTGAGCATTCTGTGAAGAATTTATTATTATATAATTTTGAAAACTTTGTATATTATTATTTATGGATTTATTAGCACGCGATAGCAAGAACTAAGCTTTATTACATACGAAAATAGAAAAATGCATGCTACTTGCGTATATAAACCAAAACAGCAATTTCTGCTTCGATTAGGGGAGGTTAAAGCAAGCAGTGTATATACACCAGAATATAATGTATGTGATAAAGACCATTCCCGAATAACAGGGGTGGAATATAGGGCTCGATCTAAAATAATAAGATAAGATAAAATAATAATAAATAAAGTTACGCTTGTTTATTTCAGAAACACGAAAAAAAATTACTGTTGCAGACAAGCAGAGTAAAAGAAAGTTGCCTACAGATTATGTAAAAAGGAAAACGAAAAACAGCATGGGGGGACAGGAATGACAGTGTATGATGCTAAAGTTGTAAGGTTTTAAGTTAAACTAACCAAGTTTCTTTTTATTTTAAGTTACCCTTTCCTGTAAACTTTTATTTCAACTTCCGTTCAGAATGAGCGCACGGTTCAGTTTATTCTAATTTGTATTGGAGCCAAGTTTTGTATTTAAGGTTAGTGAGAAACTTCTCAAGTGTGAGAGAGAGCTTTTAGTCTCAGACCACGTCGGCTCGGTGGACGTTCGCCAAGTATTTAAATTCTTACGCCTTAGTGCTGTTCCTCAAATACTGATGGAAGTTATTTAAGTGCGTTAGTACTTAGAAAAGGCTTGCTACGCGCCATAACTAGGCCAATCTCGCGTTTAAGCTCTGTGACAGCAACTATTTAAATGTCTACTGAAGTTTTACTTTTAAATTGCTTGATTGTTCAAGACCCAAGCGCGATTATTATTTCTTCTGTTATCACTCCCAAGTTGGGAGTTGCTGTAAATAGTGATTTCAATAAAAGGGCCTTTTACACCCTTCATACGTTGTAATTCTTCTAGCACTCTTAAGAACATAGCTGCATTCAGCTCACTATTCGAGGTCAGGACAATGATACTAGCACCATTATGTTTGCCAAAAATATGCACAGAACATTAAGTCCTGATAAAGTCTTCATGGACTGTTTTAATCCACGACGATGTGTCAGCCGGAATACAAGAGCATTCTTAAATTAACCATTAAAAGCTTATTTTTTCCTTCGAAGTCGTGTCGAATTACAAAGTTATATAAGCAAAAACACTCTTCTTTACATTTTGGCATCCCGCTCCCGAATAAGTTGGAGATTCGAATCACGAAGGTCTTAGCTCGCGAACGATTCGATTTACGTACAAATTATCAGAACAAAAATCGTCTCAAATAACGAGCAGTATCGTGAGTTACGAACACTCAAGTTGGCAACATATGAATTTTAAAGACATTTTGGCCCACGCCACGTAATTATCGCTCACGGATTTTTAACTGCCATTAACAAAGGTCTGACAGCAAGTGACGTACAGGGCCAGGAATTAGGCCTGGAGGAAATTATGGCCAATTGAGTTGCATGCAGAGACTTTAAGTGCTTTGGCGCTTTTTTTGTTACCTATAATATAGTGTTTTTAAGCAAATCCATGGGCTAAGAACAATAAAGACATGCAGTAATTACTGGACGACCAATAAAAATGCGCTCAACGAGAAAGAATTCCAACAACTTCAGAAGCAGCAACAAAAGGCGATTGTTGAGGAACTGTCTGGATAAAAGACGACTGTAGAAGCAATCTCTTCAGAAGGGAGAGAGGTAAATAATCGTAGTTTTCTAATACGAGAAATTTTTTCTAAAGGGGTAAAATGCAAAGCTTTCAGGTAAAGATATTATCCTAAAAGAAGGAGCAAGCTACAGGCATTAGCATTTTCGCGTCTCACCTTAAAATGTTTTTGGATAATAATGAATCACACTGGATAAATTTTGAGCGGAACGAAGTCTCAATAACTGTCAGAAAGAATCGAATGTTGCTAAAAGATAAAGGAAAGATAAAAGATGATGTCTCCTAAAGACAGTTACTTGATGTCTTTAAGGAACGTGTCGTCTCATCCAAACGATAGAATTTTTTCGTCATTTTCCATTTATAACCGTCCATTCTATAACGAGAAATTTTTGCTAAAGGGGTAAAATGCAAAGCTTTCAGGTAATGATATTATCCTAAAAGAAGGAGCAAGCTGCAGGCATTAGCATTTTCGTGTCTCACCTTAGAAAAATGTTTTTGGATAATAATGAATCACACTGGATAAATTTTGAGCGAAACGAAGTCTCAATGACTGTCAGAAAGAATCGAATGTTGCTTAAAGATAAAGGAAAGATAAAAGATGATGTCTCCTAAAGACAGTTATTTTATGTCTTTAAGGAATGTGTCGTCTCATCCAAACGATGGAATTTGTTCGTCATTTTCCATTTATAACCATCTATTCTCTTTCGTCAGATGCAATAAAATAGTATGTTCGTTTTTTTATTTCATATTTAATGATTTTTATTGGTTATGGATTTCTGACGAATCCCTATATTTTACATTAATTTTTACGGGGAAAATTTCTTTGCTTTATGAATATTTCGATTGATGAATGGCCTTCAGGAACCAATTAAATTCGTGAACCGGATTTCACTGCATTGATTTAATTTATGTAGCTGAGTATATTAAAAATTTAAATAAATACAAATTAAAATGCTTGAAACTACAGATGAATGATCCACAGTATATTTCTGTTAATTACAATATGGTTTATTATTTTTTGCTGTTTTAACTGGCGTTGGATCAACTATGATTTAAAGTTGATCATAAACGTCGTCCCCAGTAGTACTCGTAAACTGGTATTGAAATTCATTTGTATAATTCATATATCGTATAACAATTTAGGGAAGTTTGATTAAAAATTTGCGATACTTCATATTTGAAAAATTTTCAAATTACAATTAGCTGCTAAGTCTAGGTGAATTCTCGAAGATTCATATTTTAGAGCCTTCGTTCATTTCCAATGCTATCTCAAAATAAAATTAATCCTTGCCAATTAATGATACATTTTATTCTTTTTCAAGAGGGTTCTTTCAATGGAATGGAGCTTTATGCCAAGATCTAAATTAATTACTTCAATATTCTAACAGAGGATCATATATGTAGCTTTATCCGAGGATCTAAATTAATTATTTCAGTATTCTAATGCAAATATTATACTACTTTCATTTATTTATTCTAAGAAAAATTATGTATTCATTCAAATAGGTTTATGACGTTATTCGCATAAAATAATTTCAGAAAACCACATTGAAGTACTAATTTTGCATATAACAACTAATAAATAAATAATAGATAGAAACCTTGTTACAACATTTTTGTGATAAATTTTGTTTTCTTCATGCGAGATTTAATAATTAATTTTAACAGGCAGCTGGACTACTGATATTTGAGAACTACAAAAACAGAGAACAATTTTAAATGCAAGAAATCATCTGCAGACAGTATCTAGATAATCTTTCAAGACTTGTTCAGAGTGTTCAGAACATGGCATTTCAAACTGACAACTGTCATTATCATTTAATCCTTATGACCATCATTATGGTAAATGAGATACTGCCATGATGATGATCTGTTAAACTGGCGACGCTTTTGAAGCTTGGACCATTTTGAGCGGGAAATCAATGGTAGGTTATCAGCGAGTCCTTCGAGAAATCATCCTTTATCTTTGGCAAATGGTCTTAGTGTGATTTGTTAACCGTAAACACCGATTCGATAAATGATGCCATCAATACCATCAGTGATCCTAAATAATAAAACTGCATTTCTGTTTTTCGCTATTCAAAATATATGAATTTCATGTTGTTTACGATTGCTGAAGTCAAACATGTAATTACGTTCTTTTAGGAAACAAGAAATTTTTGTTACTCATATTTAAAAAATTTATGTATATGTATGCTGGTGGAGATTCAAACTGCAGCACCATAAAGGAAGTATCCAGTAAGCTTGAACATGCTTAAATTTCGATAAGATATGTAATGCGCTTCAGTAATACCACCTAGAAGTGTTATAAAAAGGAGGAAGAAAGGGCTGTTTTAAGTGCTAGAAGCTTGTTTCCCTGCTGTTCCTTTGCTTCAGTACGATCCCCCCCCCCGAAAAAAAAAAAGAGACGGTTATTCGAGCAAAGTTTTTGTGACAACGAAATATATATACCATATACATATGTTACGGTGAAACACTGAAATCTGGAGAATGTCTACTTTCATCGGTGAATGTCATCATTCACATAGTCGCTTGGTGTATGTCCAAAATATTTTCCAAATACTCTTATTTCTGTCTTGCACCGGTAAATGTCGACATTCACGATGTACTAATGATGAATGTTGAACATATAAGAATATTATATTTTTTTCTCCGTAATTCAGTCTAGAAAAAACGCACTTGAGACTTAAAATAAGAACTTAAGAACATAAGAATTTAAAACACACAGTACATTCAAAATGAGAAAGGAAAATAATAGAAGTTAAAAACTTACTAAATTATGTGATTCAAATCTTATTTATTGCAACAACTTAAACTATTATGACACTTTGAATTGCACAAGAGGCCCTTGCTTTTACAACTACATTTATTTGTGGAACACCTTCTTTTGCAATGACAGCGTGTACATATACTCCTCTCTTTTCGACCTACACCAGAGCATATCTGTGATTGTCGACATAAACCGGTGAGGGTCCGAATGTACAAGAATGTAATGCAATATTCGATCTTTCACCGACGTATTTGGTGAATGTTGATATTCTCCGGTGAAAGTCGACATTCTCCAATTTCGGTCTTTCACGGTAACATATACAGTATATGTTCTGCTATAAGTTAATTAATATGTTTATTATAAGAACATAGATACATTTTTCTGTAAGTAATAACCCATCCTAAGGCATGGAAAGGCATGTTGCATCTTATGGCATAGTATGACTTTAAAATAATGTTAATTTTTATAATTCCGTGCTCAAATCTTCAGCAGGATTTTGTTAAGCATTCTTGAAAATTTACTCAGCAGCCTATTTAATGTTGTCCAACTGCGAATAAAATTTTCTATTCAAAAAGGAATTTCTAATTTGGTACCTCAAAATTCATTTTTTAAAATTTTAACATTGTATACTCCAGAGAACACTTTTTTTCTCTCGTATGTAGATTCTTGTTAGGTTTTAGATGTACCTTCTTTTCGATAGAAATCTTCATTAGGCTTTATTAATGTGGTTTGAGGATGAAAGTACAGTTTTTGAGGATCTAAATAGAAGTGCTATCGGTGTGCTATACGCCTAATCTAAGCAAAAGTCTTATGCATTCAAGTATTTATCTATGCTAGTGCAATATTATTATGCATATCTAAAGGAAAGTTAATAATGTGCAGTGATTTCAATAGTGAATTTTGGAAAGAATTATTCTGCTGTTACCCTGAAAGGACACTTGGTTCAATATACATAGGTATTTTTTAAAGCTAGTTACCAAGCCAAGTGGAAGAAAATAACAGCATTCTTTATCTCCGAATGCAGTGTATGCAATACTTAGAAATATGCAATGTACACTGAAAATACATTTAGTACAGTACCTTAATATTATAAATTAAAAGTATGAGAAACAATGCATGAAATTCAAAGATGCTTGTATATACATTAAAGGTAGTACTGTTGCGTTTTTTCTTCTCTTCTGACACCAGTTGTTACGTTATTTTCTTCACGGGCACGTGCAGATTTAGAGAAAATAACGACGACATTAGATGAAATATCGAAATACACTTTATTTGCCAGTATTGTCAGGACAGCTCCAAAACATGTTTTACAGTCGTCGATGAACTACTATAAACACGCTGACACGATCAGCGACACAGCCTTCAGGTTATCAGGCTATCACGGTGGAGACAGCTTCACCGCAAAGCACCAGAGTACAGCTTCCGACTCTCCTTGGTCGTTCTCGGAACTCCACGTACTCTCGAGATTCTCCACGCTACAACTCGTGATGCACTCGACGAGCACAGCTCCCGACTCTTCGGTTCAGTCGTTCCCGGAGCTCAACACGCTCTCTCGACGATGCACTAACCGGGATATACTTCGAGACACTCGCTCAATGACTGACTATCAGCTCGCTAGACGAGGCACACACTCACTAACTGACGGTGACCAGCTTATGTAGCTTTCGGCTTGTGTTCGAGAACATTCTGGGCTAAAGAATTCGTTCCAGAAGGTTCTCCATCCGTCCATGGTATATCGCCAATTTTGTCGCCAAATGAGCAATTTCTCGCCAAATGTGGAAACCCTACCTTCCTTTGCCATTTTATGGCAACCCTAAAGCTGCTTTGTGGGGTAGCCATCTTACAGCCCCTCTACATTTCGTAACAGTACAATAAATCAGATACCATTATATATTAAGGGTACAGTGACCAACAATTTAGTTAACATAAAGATACATCCAGGTGCACGACTTGTCAAGAACTGTGTCAAATCGGATGAATATGATATTACATTTGTAATAACCTTCGGAATGAGCTTATATGCCCGTCTTCTTGGTACAGAATTTTTCTACTTAGTTTGCCATTTTTTCAAAAGACTCGGAGGACTGTGATTACTTACTTATATGAGCACAGAGTACTGATTCTCATTTATTTCAACTGTTAGATAGAACCTCATTATGGCATAAGGATTCCATGTCAGTATTGTATTTCTTCTAAGTTAGTGGGTGGAGACTTCATTTTACATGTGATATCGATACAAAATAGATTGTAGTTGAAGAAATAAGGACTTGTCGAAAAGCAAAACTGTAGTAGATGTACCTTCGCAGCACATATTTAATATCCGGAGAATTTTCTTAGTCTACTGGGATAGTTATGCAGTAATGGGCATACTTGTGCTATGTGAAACTTGATAAGACTACTAATACAACACCTCAGCTAACATCAGCTTCATACATTTTATCGGTTGTGGCAGTAGCTGTTTTCTACAACAGCAGCATATTCCCCTTATTCGTTAAATGTTTTAAATTTGTTATAATATGCTAGTTCCTTACATTCCTTTTTCAAAGGAATATAGATGCCATACTGTATAGTGACTAGAGAAGCCTACGGCTGTACCGAAGGACCGGGGTTAGAATCCCGGAGAAGGCATGGATGTTTGTAAACGTATAGTGTCTTCACGACATGGGGACACTAAATATATGGCGAGCTGAAAGTGCTCTCGTGTGGATTGATGGTAATAGAGAAGGGTGGGAGAACCTCGGGTCATACCCCGGAGTGCTTCCCCTCAAAAGTAGGGTGGAAAGAGATGTCCAACCATCTTGAGGCTCTAGCCACCATTCTTGATATGGACAAGACAACAACAAATGAATATGGTTTTTAAATTCCTACTGTAAAAGCTGTTTTTTAAGACCACAATGTATTGTATGCATATTGTAATTAATCTGCCATTTTCCAAAACTATAAATAGTACAAAATGGTTTTGGACATGCACAAAAAATGAAATAAAATGCTACACCATTGAACTTGTGCCACCCACTAGAGATTAGAAATATTTAAGGCGACGGGTTCAAAAATATATGAAGTGTTGATGATCCTCATTCTGATTCAATATGGAACTAAGAAATGTTGATTTAAGGTTGCAGAAATAGAGTACGGGTGAAGGACGAAGTTAAGAGATGTTGAGAATATATAAGAATATTAAAAGTGGTGTTAAAATAATACGAGATGCGATTGACTCTTTTGGCACTCTAAATATCAGTCATTTATCTAGATCTATGTGTGCCATTTTAAATACGAGCATTCTAGCGCACATTTATTATTGTTATTACTATGATCATTATCATTCTCATAATCTTCATTATGCAGCTTTTAGTTCATTCTCACAGGATAAAGTTATTGCTTTTTTGTTATTAAAGTTATAAATTTATAAATGTGGGAAGATTTGGTCTAGAGTTATATATTTAGAGAAATTAAAATAAATTGATAATATTTTCCGATTAATAAACTCATGATAAAGCTATTAAACCTCAATAATTAGAACAGACATGGATTAGCTGTGTATATATTTAAGCTGACAATTAAGTGTAAGTTTTTTCTTCAACAACTGAATAATGGAGTGTTTCATTCCCATTGAAGAAAGGTCATGCATTTTCAAAACAGGAAGCTAATCTACAGGAAAAATGTTTTTCATTAATCTTCCAAATAAATACAAATATTTTGATACCCTCTTAAGAGAAAAACATTATTAACAGTATATTTGTTATTCACGTTCCTTGGATTCCACGTAAAGATTTTATTATTATCGGCAACTAGAATGCTAACTTTTGGTGAAAATTATTTTATTAGTATTTATATTTTTAATATAATAAATAAAAACCAATCCTAAAATAATCATTAGGTACTTTTCCAGTAAATTACTTTTCTCCAAATCTCCAATCTGTAATGTACAATACGATGTAGTTGAATGATGATAAAAATGTGTAGAACCATACAGATTGCAATTGCCCATGTATTTCTCTCCAATTTGTATGTTTTTGTTTCTTTTTAGCCTAAAAGGGTCGTTAGTCTCGAATGGGATATTAGTTTCGAAACAGGATTTTGTGCTGAATCACTAAAAACAGCGTATCACTTTTTCAACTGCTGCCACCAAATATTATCGCTCTGAATTATACTGAAATAAATTAAATTATGAGGAATCTGCATAAATGTATATAGGTTTTTCGCATTGTGAAAAAACAAGGTACCTAAATTCATCAGATTTTGAATAATATAGTCCTCTACCAGAACATGGGCACTTGGAAGCCCAAATTTTGGATTTCAATATTTTTGCATTATCTATTTCATATTTTGTAAACCTTTAACGAATTTTTGATTAGCAAACTCAACAATTTCAAAGTGAGCATTGGCAACGCTCTATCAAAAATTCTAAAGATATCCTGTTTTTAATACTTAGTGATTTTGCTGTTGAATCGAATTTTATGTGGCGTAAATTTTATGTGGCGTATTTTATGTGCCACATAAAATTAATAGGCTATATTGGGAATTCTAAGCGAATACTGCTATTCTAATTTTAAAATTTTTGTAAATTTGCTTTTTAATTTTTAATTGTATATAATTTTGCCTTTTAATTTCAAATTGTATAAGTTTTTAATTGTATGTGTCGTAAGTACGAAGAAAATGATACTTAATAATAAAGCTAAAAAGACAAAAAAAAAAAAAAAAAAAATAAAAAAAAAAATAAAATCTGAAATGTTTCAGATTTTAAATTACGTCCAAAGGGGCGTTTTTTTAACGTTTTGGGTGTTACCTTTATTTATTAAATATTATGTTCTTTTCACTTAAACCATAAAATTCAGTTCAAGAGCAATATCGCAAAATAATGTTAAATTAAGCATATCTTTAGAATTTCCGATATACACAGTCTCGCGAGCTGAAGATAAAAGTATTTTTTTTCTATATAACGTTGCCATTTCTCGCTTTTAAAGCATTGAGTTTGTAAATCAAAAATTCGTTAAAGTTTTACAAAATATAAAATCTATAATAAAACAAATTCCAAATTTGGGATTTCAGATGCCCATATTCGCAGTAGGATTTCGTCATTCAAAATTCGATGGCTCTATGTACCATTGTTTTATCACAATGCGAGAAATAGACAATCATTTATGCAGATTTTTCATTATTTAATTTCTTCAAATATAATGCAGGACTCTAACATTTTGTGGCAACAGTTTGAAAAGTGAACCGACGTTTATGAGTCCGACGCAAAATCGCAAAACGAAAACAATAGTCCTTCAGGGACAAAGCCCCTTTGGACTAAAAAAATAAAATAAAATAAAAAAGTGGGTTAGTAAGAGTGAATGTAACAGTAGACTTAGATCGTGATCTCAGACAGAGCACTAAAAACTTTAACAAACCCTCTTGTGGGGTGCAGTTAAAATCTGAAAGCTTTCAGATTTTTTTTTTTTTTTTTTGAATTAAACCAGAAGAGATTTTGTTTTTCCAGATGGTGTGGTACCAGTGGGCCTTTTTTCATTTAAAAAGAGAACAGAATAATTTGTATAATTTTAAATCCAATAATCCTTTCCGCAGAATTTGAAGACTTTAAAATTGCCACTTAGCGAACGCATAAATATAAATAAAAAGATTGTACATTATAAAATAATTTTAAGCTTATTTTTGATGATCATGCATGTTTTAGATTTTGCAGGTATCATGAAATAATAAGATATTATCTGAATAATCACAGTTTAAAAGTTATCAGATAAGAATGCGGGAATGTCTCTATCTTTGAGAGTTAAAAATCATTGAGAAATGATGCTTTGATCTTCTAGCGATTTAATCATACAAAGTGATAATAGAACCCGATAAACAATAGTAAATAAGAGATGAAAACGATCAGTGAAATCATCAATTAATCGATTCTTATTAATTTGCAATAATGTTGAAAATATTCATAAATATTATCAGTCGGAGTTATAGCTACATAAAACGTAAAATATTAGTTATTAAAAGTGGATTTATTACTTTTAAATCTCAAAATTTGCTAAGCAATGTAATCAAAATTTGAAAAATAAAAGGAAATTCTTGTTTTGTCAAATGGCAACACGTTTGAAACTTATTATTTGCCAAAGGAAAGGCAATCTCGATTTAATTATAAAATCTTTTTAAAAATGTGTAAAAAGCTTCTATATTGTTAAAATAAATTATTAGTTAAAAGTGGCAATTTGAACAGAAGGACTATTAATTTCCTGTTGGCATTTTGCGTTGAAAACTATAAATGGCGAATCACTTTTCAAACTGTTGCCACCAAATATTATCGCCCTGTATTATATTTAAAGAAATTGAATAATGAAGAATCTGCAGGAATGTATGTATATTTCTCGCACTGTGATAAAACGACGGTACCTAGAGCCATCAAACTTTGAATAACTTAATCTTTCACCGAATACGGGCATTTGGAAACCTTAATTTGGAATTTGAAATTTGTTTTATTATCTATTTCATATTTTTAACACTTCAACGCATTATTGATTACCAAACTCAACGATTTCAAAGCGAGCAATGGCAAAACTGTACGGAAAAAAACTTTTCCTGATCAGAATGAATATTTAAAAGCTAACTGAACATTTTTAAAGCAGAATTTCAAGCCATGTATATGATCGATAATTTTGAAAGTTTTGAAATATTTGTAACCGAAACCCTTTCGTACTTTTTTAAAATTCCGTGTATATTATTTTGCGATGCTAAGCATCATTACGTTTGTTGAAAATGCAAGACAATGCAACTCTAACGTGAGACGAGAAATCAGAAATCGAATTCTTATTTTTCAGAATATTTTGTTTTGTTTTGTTGGTACTTGCAACAGGTTTAACAATAACATATGTTGGCGGCTGTTGTTTATTGTTTCTAGAGTCGCAAATCTGGATTCGGAACATGAAATTCGTTTAAAACATCAGGTACAAGAAAAATCGTATTTAAATTACTCGTAAAAAATCTCAAATAAAAGTATTTTCTCCAAGCATGGAAAAAACAGCGAAAGCAAAACGAAAGAAAAAATAGAAGAGAAATCATTAGTATTCTAAAGCCATTACAGAGCAAATAAACACACTGGGCAAGTACCCCCTCTTCAAAGCTAAAAAAGTACATAAGCGAGAACTTTACCAAAGAATCATTGAACCATGACATAGTAATGTTTGGTTCCGAAATGTGATATGTGTGGAGCTTCAAGTTTTGAAACTTTTGTAAAAGCATTTTTTTTTTTTTTTTTTTTTTTTTTTTTTGCCTACGAACTTTACGATGAGTGTGCACCCGGTCTTTACTTTTCATGTCTTATTCAAAAACTGCATCCGTGTTTTGGGTACGCTGACAATAATAATAAAAATTTTAAAAATGCAAATAATTTTGCGGATCGTTTGTTGACAATGTCCTTTCCAGTGTAATTTCACATAATCAGAGTCAAAAGTTAATATACTCTAGAATTGTTTTTTATTTACAAGAAATGGAAAACATTCTGAAACCACTATTGATATTTATTTGTTTTACAGCATTATAAATTAAATATCGAATGGACGTGGATATAAGACAGCCTCGCACACTAAATGGCAATACACGTTTTAAGAAGTTTTAAAATAATAAAAGAAAACATTTTCCTTTATAGCCATCTTCAATCCTACAACTTGATATATTGAAGGAATTATATAAAAAATTAAATTATCTTAATATCATTCTTTTAATTAAAGAGTTAACTCATGTTCGTTTACAAACAAGACTAAATAAATATGTTTTTTTGGTAAATAATTAATTATGTTTTCTTACACTCTTTTATAATTAAGTAAATCTGCTCTAGTATATGCTTATATATATATATAAACACGCTCTGTTATGCTTTTAATGAGTAAGTAAGTAAATATTTTTATAAGTATATATAAAATATATTTTACTAAATACTTAAAATATTCTCTAATATATTTACGTATTATGTATATGTTACGGTGAAACACCGAAATCTGGAGAATGTCGATTTTCACCAGTGAATGTCAACATTCACTTAGTCTCTTGGTGTATGTCCGAAATATTTTCCAAATACTCTTATTTCTGACTTACACCGGTCAATGTCGACATTCGCCATATACTAATGGTGAATGTTGAACATATAACAATATTATATTTTCTTCTCCGTAATACAGTCGCGAATAAACGCACTTGAAACTTGAAATAAGAACTTAAGAACATGAGAACCTAAAACACACAATACATTCAAAATGAGAAAGGAAAATAATAGAAGTTAAAAACCTACTTAATTATACAGTACGTTCTAAATGAGGAAATAAAATAACCGTAATAAAAAACTTACTAAATTATGTGATTCAAATCTTATTTATTGCAACAATTTAAACTATTATGGCACTTTATGACCTCTCTTTTCGACTTTCACCAGAGCATATCTGTGATTGTCGCCATACACCGGTGAGGGTCCGAATATACAAGAATGTAGTGAAATATTCGGTCTTTCACCGACGTATTTGGTTAATGTTGATATTCTCCGGTGAAAGTCGACATTCTCCAATTTCGGTCTTTCACGGTAACATATACAGTATATGTTCTGCTATAAGTTAATTAATATGTTTATTATAAGAACATAGATACATTTTTCTGTAAGAACCCATTATAATATATAAAGTAAACCCTCTATAAGACTAAGACGACAATCAAAAATGTGCTTCATTTTGTGGAGGTAGTCGTCTTATAGAGGTGATGTTCGATAGCAATGTCTGTTTATATTTTCAGAAATACTGATTACATTCAAAGGCGATTATACTGATATGATTGGCAGTGTTTTTAAGAAATGCAATGATGGCTAAAAATTTCAGACGAATATTTTAAAAGGAAAACATTCTCCTGTGATCGGAACAATAGCATAAGTTTTGAATACTTCATGGGTCATAACTAGCATAAAATATAATAATAAATATAGCCCCAAAAGATAAGATGTATACAATATAAGGTAATGTTCTATCTAGTTCTAACTAAACGTACCGCATTTACTCCTGTATTTTCTATCCTTGCATATTTTTTCGTCTAGCATTTTTGCACAACATTCTGAAATTTTAAAAATATTCATGCAAAATCCCCTTTCTCAAGGCATTTAGAAAACGAACTACCCTAATTTTTAAAATAGATTCTTTCGCGTACTTTACGAACAAAGACAAACCCCTTGTAAATTTTCCTAAATGTCACTCCTTTTCCCTTAGGCTCACCAGCTGGACACCAGCTGCCGAGCGGTAAAATCGCTAAACACTGGTAGTTCAAACCTGTGTTCGATTTCAGGCGAAGAGGTTGGTTGCATAGGCGTTTACGTGGTTTCCACCAAGTGTAACGTGTATATGAGCTAGCTTCCCTTAGAAAGTCCTCCACGAAGGCATCCCTCCCATTAAGCAGATAACACTAGTGTGCTTTGTATAATCAATTAAACCAAACCAAATCACTCACAAACAGTAGTGACCTATTAATAGTCTAGATAATGTCTGACTGAATGAAAAAATAAATCAAAATTAAATTTTTGTTTGTTTGTTTTATGCGATTATGGGAAAGCCTCGAGGACTATCTGTCTAAGAGAGGGATGAATTCGTGGAGGAATTTCTAAGGGAACCTGTCTCGTATACACGTTGGGCATGGGAAAAAACACGAAGATACCCATGCAGCGAGATCGTTCGCCTGGAATCGAAAACAGGTCGGAACTATCAGTGTTCAGTGATTCTACCGCTCGGCGGCTGCTGGGATCTTGGATAGGATGGAGAAAATACCTTACATACTCCCTCTTAAAGACAGACTCGGGATTAGAATCGCTAAATCTCCATCATCCTTTAGTTCTGATGAATTTTTTAGAATTTTTTTTATGTCAGGAAACGGAAGAAATCCGCAAGACCCTCACTTAGCTTCGAACTCCGGACTTACCAATTATGCGTCGAACGCGTTTCCAGAGTACCATAAAAAAGAAAAGGACGGAAAGAATGGGGAAATGCCTTACAGGAATTCATTGTTGTTCTTTCTGGCTAATACCTTCTTTATCGTTTTTAAAGTTTTCGTCACTGCAGCGTTCTGTAGGTTTACTTCGAGCAACCTCTTCGGTGGAATTTCGCTCATCCCCAAATCGTTTGAAAGATGCGGCTTTCTTCTGTAAATTAGTTTTAGCATGTCGTAACTTTCTACCGCAAATTTACCAAGCTTATAATTTCATTTTCGCTCGTTGCTCTATTTTACCGCCATTCCTAACCATTGTGCACTTGAGTGCTAATAAGAGAAATCCATAATGCCTACTTTTATGCCGCGCTTTGTTATGTTCAAAACGTGAAGGACTATCTTTTATTGTTCCCCCAACCACAGGCGCATTTTATAACATCATTCACCAAACTTTATTATCAAACCGTGTATAACGAATTCAATTGTTCTTAACGGATTAATTAACTGAACGCTTTAAAAGTCTCCATAGATTTGAAAATAAGTGTAAATTGATAAACCTTTAATAAACTCGTTAATTATTATATAATAAGACCTATCTCTGATTTAGCGATATTCGAGTTAATGGTGGTGTCGATTTTACAGTTGTTTTCTTTGGTCCGGCCCATGATGATGATGTCGTGTCTATGACAAAGTGAAATTATATAGCTTCGAAGCTGTCAAAGACAGCTTTTGCAACCTCGGCAGCTCTATCAGTATAAAATAGGTCCACTGGGTCTTCAATGCCGATGTTAAACACTCTGGCCTGGATTGGTGGGCAGCTGAAGATGTGATGGCGAGACAGTGGGAGGTCCGGCCCATAATGTTTAAGAATAAACAAAAATTACTATTTGTTTTAAATACTTTATAAAGTATTTTTGTCCTTTCTCTCTACACGCCTTCGTGGTGTAGCGGTAGCACACTCGGCGCCTATTCCAGAGGTCCAGGTTCGAGTCCCGGCAAGTACGTAGTACATTTTCCCCATTTCCTGCTTAAAATAACCTGATGTCTCTACAAATACCTACCCATTTCCTGCTACCAATCTACCCATTTCCTGCTTAAAATAACCTGATGTCTCTACAAATACCTACCCATTTCCTGCTTAAAATAACCTGATGTCTCTACAAATACGTACCCATTTCCTGCTTAAAATAACCTGATGTCTCTACAAATACCTACCTATTTCCTGCTACCAATCTACCCATTTCCTGCTTAAAATAACCTGATGTCCTGATGTCTCTACTTTTTAAAATTAAGTGTGCTGATTTGGTCTACATATGCTTAAAATATAAAAGATCAATCCTCGATTTCCTTGATTCAGGAGTTAATTCAGGATTTTCTTGGATTTTGCTGGTTTGTCTCCAGTTTTCGCAACTGCTCAAATCTTGCTAAAAAAAGGAACTAGGCTTTTGTATCTCCAATCGCAAGAAAATTCTACATCTTTCTCAGAATTTTTCAAATCAAAGCCTTGATCGTAAGGATTTTTTTCCCGTTTCTCCTTAATAACTCCTCATAAATGTTGGATGGAATTTAAATCGTACTACTATACGTTTGTTTTGGTGCATGAAAAAAGAGTCAACCCATAACAGTTTGAGCTGTGCGTTCTGGATCATTGATTGGCTGATAGACCTAGAAATTGTTTATGCTCAAATTTGCTTTCAGTATGTTTAAACAGCTAAAATGATCCAGTTTTAAATCATAAAAGTGAGTTGCTTTACACCTGAGGCTGCCATTTCTTTTTGAGTTTGAGAGTATCCATTATACTACAAAATGAACACTTCATTCTTATTTTAAAGTTCAGAATATATAGTTTCTCAAATTTTAAAACACATTTAAGAATGAATATACTGTTTAAATTTTTCAATAAATATAATTTTTTTTTACTAGACTTTAAAGATGTATCTTCAAACTCCTTGTCAAATAACAAATGCCTGATAAATCTATTTTGCATTTATCACATTTACTTAAGAAATGCAATTTACCTCACAAATTCAGCCATTATTTATTACTCCAAAAAATTACAAGTATTTCGACATGATGGCAAGCCTCTTCTTCTAACGCTTTAGTAGCCCAAATGCTAAAGTTATGGAGTGCCAGTTGGTAATTTGACTCAGCGTTAAATGAAGTGGGTACGCGATATTTTAGTGAATAATCATTTTAGTCAGTAAATTAAATAAAAAAATTTTTTTTTAAATTCTGAAAGCTTTCAGATTTTATATTACTACGAAGTGTTTTTTCATTTACACATACATATACGTTTCGGGTTATTATTGATTGTTGAAATTGGTTAATTATTGATTGCTTAATGTAAGGATATTTCTACGTATTTTATTTATCAGTGGGCTTATTTCCATGTGAGCATATATCTATGTCATCATTTTTCCGTGTGAGCATATTTATAAGTGAGCATTTTTCTATGTGATTTTTTTTTCTATGTGGACATATTTCTGTGTGAGTTTTTTTCCTGCGAGCATTTATACTTGTGAGCATTATTCCTGCGAGCATTTATACCTGTGAGCAGCACTATTCCTGTGGGAATTTTTCCTGTGAGTTTCTTTCCTAGAACCTATGCATTTATAAACGTCTATCCTTCTCTAGGACTTGAACTCAGGTAACGGTGTTGTCGTTAATTTCCACTAACGTCCGAAACTCGATATATTGTTACATATAACGTTTCAACATATCAGTCATATGTTATTTGAAAATTTGGGAATAAATTAGCTATGGAGAGGTAAACAAAAAAATTCTGAATTATCCGTTTATTATAACGACAATAGTATAATGAAATTTAAACCAGTATAAATGCAAAATAAACCAGAATTAAACTTCATTTAGTAGATCATTGAGTAATGATTCGTTTTGCAGAAAATTGATCTGTCTGGTTCATTATTAAACTGTTATAAAAAACATTTAATGGCTACATCCCGAAGAGAAAGGATCCTGAAGAGAAAGGATATTTGGGCTAACACCCCTTTGGGTTAAAAATATTTAAAAACAGCATAGCTTTAGACAGTAGTCCGAATAGACAGTTTCGCGCGCTGGAGATAAATGTATTTTGTTCCGCATAGTGTGTTGCCACTGCTCGCTTTGAAATCGTTGGGTTTCTTAATCGAAAATTCGTTAAAGTTTAAAAAACATGAAATAAATAATAAAACAAATTCAAAATTCAAGATTCGGGCTTCCAGATGCATATCTTCAGGTAGATTACTACGGTATTCAAAATTTGATGGCTCTAGGTACCGTTGGTTTATCACAATGCGAGAAACAGACATACATTTATGCAGATTCTTCATCATTTGTTTGCTTTAAATATAATATAGGGTGATAATATTTGGTGGCAACAATTTGAAAAGCGATACAGCCGTTTATAATGATTCGACGCAAAATACCTTTCGGAGATTAACAGCGTTTCTAGGCTAACGCCCCTTTGGGCTAACTAATATTTTTCGAAGTGACCACTAAATTTTTTGGAGCAAAATTTGTGAAAATCACCATTCTAGCCTCGACTGGATCTAGGGATCTTCTTTCTATTGTAAGATGGATGTGTTAGCAACTTACATCACAATAACACGCATAAGGAAATGCAAAAATACCTTGTATCCTTACAAAAAGCTCACTAACTCATCCTTTCTTTTCGGGATGTAGCCATCAAATGTTTTTTATAACAATTTAATAATGAACGAATCAGTGCATTTTTCTGCAAAACGAATCATTACTAAAGTTTAATTCTTTTTTTTTTTTTTTTTTTTTTTTCATTTATACTGGTTAAAGTTTCATTTTACTATTGTCGTTATAATAAACGGATGATTCAGAATTTTTTTGTTTACCTCTCCATAGCTAATTTATTCCCAAATTTTCAAATAACATATGACTGATATGTTGAAACATTATATGTAACAATATATTGTGTTTGGGGCATTAGTGGAAATTAACGACACCCGCTGTTACCTGAGTTCAAGTTCTAAAGAAGGATAGACGTCTATAAATGCATAATGTCTTGGTGGATTGGGTACTTAAAATGCGTCGGTCTGAAAGCTTTCTCGAGAGGAAGTTCGTGATGGAGAAACGGCTATAAATTTCTCGTATTTCATTTCCCCGATTGCTTTTGATAAAAATATAACCTATTAAATCCAACAAACATTACATCTCAGACTGTGTGGGATAGTTTCGCATCGCATTAAATCCAACAAACATCTCAGACTGTGTGGGATAGTTTCGCATTAAATCCAACAAATATCTCAGACTATGTGGGATAGTTTCTCATCGCATTAAATCCAACAAACATCTCAGACTGTGTGGGATAGTTTCGCATTAAATCCAACAAACATCTCAGACCATGTGGGATAGTTTCGCATCGCATTAAATCCAACAAACATCTCAGACTGTGTGGGATAGTTTCGCATTAAATCCAACAAACATCTCAGACTGTGTGGGATAGTTTCGCATTAAATCCAACAAACATCTCAGACTATGTGGGATAGTTTCGCATCGCATTAAATCCAACAAACATCTCAGACTGTGTGGGATAGTTTCGCATTAAATCCATCAAACATCTCAGACTGTGTGGGATAGTTTCGCATTAAATCCAACAAACATCTCAGACTATGTGGGATAGTTTCGCATCGCATTAAATCCAACAAACATCTCAGACTGCGTGGGATAGTTTCGCATTAAATCCAACAAACATCTCAGACTGTGTGGGATAGTTTCGCATCGCATTAAATCCAACAAACATCTCAGACTGTGTGGGATAGTTTCGCATTAAATCCAACAAATATCTCAGACTATGTGGGATAGTTTCTCATCGCATTAAATCCAACAAACATCTCAGACTGTGTGGGATAGTTTCGCATTAAATCCAACAAACATCTCAGACGATGTGGGATAGTTTCGCATCGCATTAAATCCAACAAACATCTCAGACTGTGTGGGATAGTTTCGCATTAAATCCAACAAACATCTCAGACTGTGTGGGATAGTTTCGCATTAAATCCAACAAACATCTCAGACTATGTGGGATAGTTTCGCATCGCATTAAATCCAACAAACATCTCAGACTGTGTGGGATAGTTTCGCATTAAATCCTACAAACATCTCAGACGGTGTGGGATAGTTTCGCATTAAATCCAACAAACATCTCAGACTGCGTGGGATAGTTTCGCATTAAATCCAACAAACAACTCAGACTGTGTGGGATAGTTTCGCATTAAATCCAACAAATATCTCACACTGTGTGGGATAGTTTCGCATTAAATCCAACAAACATCTCAGACTGTGTGGGATAGTTTCGCATTAAATCCAACAAACATCTCAGTCTATGTGGGATAGTTTCGCATTAAATCCATCAAACATCTCAGACTGTATGGGATAGTTTCGCATTAAATTCAACAAACATCTCAGACTGTGTGGGATAATTTTGCATTAAATCCAACAAACATATCAGACTGCGTGGAATAGTTTCGCATCGCATTAAATGCAACAAACATCTCAGACTATGTGGGATAGTTTCGCATCAAATCCAACAAACATCTCAGACTGAGTGGGATAGTTTCGCATCAAATAGTACAACAAACATCTCAGAATATATGGAATAGTTTCGCATTAAATCCAACAAACATCTCAGTCTGTGTGGGATAGTTTTGCATTTCTGTGCAGTATCCCATCTCGAGTTATACCTCAAAATGCCCTGTATGCTATAAATATTTCCGAATTCTATAAATGTAACGAATTTCGTTAGCGTCACTCTATGCTGCCATGAAGATGATCTGGGGGGGGGTCAGAAATGCTTTCAATAGCCAAATAATCGTTCATTCCAGACACGATCTATTCTAAATTCGTCGAGATAAACGATTTAGGGAACTCGCAAGGAACTTCCAAAAGACTGGCTTGTGCAAGAATTTTTGGAATTTTATTCTAACTGCGTTTCACATTTAATATTAGACAGCGAAATGAAACCTTATGAAGAATTTTAAACGGATCATATTTTGAAAATACTGCCTAAGGAGCAAACAAAAAGGAAATTTTAACCTCTGAAATAAAAATATTTTGATGAAGGATAATTATCTGATAAAAAGCAAATAATGATCTTTGTATTTAGAAAGATATAAAAAAGCCTAAAAAATTAACTAAGGAGTTTAAAATTGAAATGAGAATATCTGAATTTTTATTCAATTTGCGTTTCGTTCTTCAAAAATGAACAGCGAAATTAAATCATTCGTAGAATTTTAAGTGAATGTAAACATTGCAGAATATAATGTTGTAAACATTGCAGAATATAATCAAAAGCAGGAAACAAGAAAGAATGATAACTTCCGAAAAAAAGCGTTTTGACGAAAAATATGATTGGTTTTAATGAAATATTTATTTAAAAAGATATAAAATACATAAAAAACTAAAACTGATATGGATCAAAATAGAATAAGTTTTTTCTTACAATCAAAATAATTATTTCTTTCAAATTCATCTTTGAAATTTGCTTATTGGTAATAACTGCAGCAACATACCGCATATTTCGATAGTATATAGAGTTAAATCTCCAACGCGACCAACTCTAAAAATGAGTAGTATTTCAGAGAAAATAAATAAACACTTGTATTGAACATTATCGATAGATACATTGTCATATTAAATCAATCACATGGTTGATCATTTTACCTAGACATCTCAAAATAATTTTGCATGAAATCTTATTTTACATTATGTAGGGTTTTACTATATTTTTCTAATAGTTATTTATTTCAAGAAACCCTTTCCGTACGCTCTCATTTTCCTAGCTACGTTTCCCTGGCAGTTTTCAATATTAAGCTTTATGCAAATAAGGTACAAAGGTGTATTTAAGCTGAGAACTGAGCTACTTCAGTAGGAGAGCGTGTTCTGTCTTTCGACCACGTTGTTGCTATTAGTTTAAGTATTATTCTACTACCGTACTTATTTCGTACCTGATAGTTTACGCCGGTGATTCTTAGTTAAGGCCCAACTATGGGAGTTTGATTCTGCGCTGTTGCGGATGATTAATTTAGTGTGGGTTAGTTTTATATTTCCTATTTTGAGTATCAGTATCTGTAATTGTATGTACATGGAATAATCTAGTTGTACGATTAAGTATTATGTATGTTTAATCTATTATGAATCAGTATGTTTATCTCTCATGTCTATAATTATCATATGTATTATGTATGTAAGTAAAGTATGACCTGTTCAGTGTGAACTAACACACGCCATGTTAAAAATTTAACGATTATGGTAAAGTTTTAATAACATAGCGATTATCATCCTTTTTATAGCTCTACTTTTGTTTTAAATGTTATTCGAGTGGTAACGTTCATTTTTCTAACATATTGATTTCTGCTTATATTTCTCTGTTTATACCAACTCTCCTTCCAAAAAGTAATTTCAGAATCAAGCAGAAGTTTTGAAATTGAAATTCTTTTTGCTGTGATTTTTAATTTTATTCAACATTAAGAATTTATTTTCATGATTCGGCAGCAGTTCATGTGGTTTTTTACTTCCTTGTACGAAGTAAAAAGGAAGTATTGTAATCGCGAAAAGTTTCAGGCAGCATATTTCAACGAAAATATCCATTTTGACCGCTATCGAATGCAATTTAACGATGTTTTTGCGTGAAATCTGTACGTAAGGACAGAATAAAATACTCTTTTCCTACAAAAAAATCATAAAACTGCTTTAAAATGAATTCTGAAGAGAATTTTTCGTGCCGTCTGTACGAACTTATGTACGTACGTGCGTACGTACGTAGCTCGCATAACTCAAAAACGAGTAGCCTCAGGACGTTGAAATTTTGTATATAGGACTGCTATAACATGCAGATGTGCACCTCGTATTTTGGTTGCAATCGGCCGCACCAAACGTACATAAATATATTTATGTATATATATCCACTCTGTTACACGGCTCAGTGATCTCAGTTTCTTTACTCTTATATGTTTGTAAATTGTACATTTTTTGCTTTAAAAATGATTGTATTATGCTGTTTTTATCTTCCGGTTAAGGTTTTTATGCCTTTAGTAAATCTGTATGCAATATTTTTAGAATTATCAACAATTTTAAAGTTGTCTAAGTGCCGCTAAGCCTTTTTTTAATGGCGGCCATTGATGTTTACATTTGAAACAGGAGACTAGTGGATTTGTTGCCAGTCTAGAGAAACTTAGCTTCGCAACAACAAAGATAACGCATTCATTTATTATTGCCAATTAAATCATGCTTAATTCTTTCTGGAATTTTTTCGAGGAAATAAGTGTTTCAGATTTACTTCGTAATTTTTAATATAGATATTTTGAGTTTTTATGTATTTTTGCCTTCTCGCGAAGTGAGAACTGAATTAATTGAATGAGAAATAGTCAATCGTCTGTGAAAAAATGTTTCTTTTTTGTTTTGTTCGCTTAATTTCTTTTATACATCATTCTAGCTTTATTATAGTATTTGAATAGAACATGTGGCAACGATTAGATAATTCTATTCTTTAAATGATATAAATTTTGTGCATTATGAGTTATAATATGAACGACATATATAAGTTAACTGTTATATAATTATTGGATTATATAACAGTTAACTTAGTTTCCGTTATATAATTATTATATAAATTAACTGTTATATATTTATTAATACTGTTAAGTGAATCTAGCGCCAGAGTGTCGCTATGGTAAACAAATACTAGCTTGAATTTTAAAGAATGCATTTATTTATTCTATTGTGGTTTATGCGCTGTCGGCGAAGTAGATTTAATTCAATCCAATAAGTTTAAATGAAATGCAAGATAAAATGCGTATAATTTAATATTCCGTACAAGGAAGTCATGTGGTGTACACATCATATTTTTTCTTAAGAAGAAAAGGGAAATGATTTTAATATTTAAAACAAGATAATTTTTTTAATGCTAATACTTCCTTTAAGATCTGAATAAAGTTTCTTTCTTGAGGAATTTTTTTCGTGTTTATTTTTACTAAAAATACCAGAAATTGTGACTTATGTTATCACATTTACATAATTATTTAGCTATTTTACATTGCTTTTGTTGAGAATGTATATAATTATGAATTATTTACACTCTCAACAAAATATATTCCGTACCAATATAAAACGTACTTACAAAGAATCATAATTTATTATAAAAAGTAGTTATGAACCCCGAGATCTTTCATTTTGCTTTAATTTCAGAAGTTAGAACAAATAAAAAATGCAGTACTAATTGCGTTTTTAGATCTAGAAAATATTATACTATTAATCGTTTAAGATAGGAAAACTTATAATAGTAACGCAGCGAAAGAATAGAAATTATTTATCACTTAGAACAGTGGTTCTCGACATTTTTTTTGCCTCATGCACCTCTTTCATCATTGCTAGACGATCCTTCCCCCCCTCCTCCTGTTTAAAATTTGAAAAATACATATACTCACAAATGATTTTATTACTTGTTATGTTGTTGTAGTAAAGGTGTATTGTATAAGTATATAGACTACTTGAAAAGAATTTCTTCTCTCATGTTTATGAGAGTTTATAAGTTATGAGCATGAGTTATAAATTGCTGTATATGATCATAAAATTAATTAGGTCGGTTAATTAAGCTAATGGGTTCATTTAGATTTAGATTATTTTTTATGTGTTTTATAAATTAAAGAAAAAATATAGGAAATGATAATAAACATCCAAAAAAATTAGTTTTATGTTCGGAAACTAAAACTAATCCCCAGCGAGTAAATAAATGACTGACCGCATTCTTCCCCTGAAACTATGGAATTCTCAGGGGTCTGCAATTCTACCTTGGTTAGAATATAATAAATTTTTTTCTTAAACTACAGGGTAAGTCTTCCAGATTACCAGGCTGCGGCCAAAAGCAATGTTAATAAGTTATATGTATTGGAAATCTTAAAATAAAATGAACTATTAATTTAATTTACTGTACACAAAGCCGCTAGCTACGGGTAAAGCAAAATTTATAAGTACAACCTGGTAAGAAAATGCACCAAAACTTTTCAGTATGAATGAAATCCGTTCATTCTTTCCAAGCAACAACCAATTCGTAAATAATTTTTTTTTTTTGTTGTCAAAACCAGGACACAAAATCTTTGAACACTTAAGGTCAATACGTATATGACGTCAAGATTTAAATTTAATGCAATGTAACAATTTTTTTCGCAATATCAATGAAAGAATTAATGTGGCAATAAGATACCGTGTCAGTTATCCTAATCTGAAACAAAAACGTTACCAACAGCGGGTATTTATTTAAAATGCTGACATTAACAAAATATTTTCGACATGCAATGACATCACATGCAATCGCGTGCTTTCTACAACTAAATAATATCGTTAAAGTTTGGGAATTCTATTTTTATTTCATATTGCGTAAACATACAAATTTTTTATTAAGAAACTCTACGATTTGAAAGTGAGTAGTGGCAACACTTCTCGAAGTAAAGCAGATTTTTATTTTATCTCCAGCGCGCGAGAGAGTTGCCACTGGAAAAAATTATTGCGAAAATTTGCGTTTTTTGGAGCTTTTAATTAATATCTCGGTTAATTAAAGCCAAACGAAGATGAGAATGGTCGGAATGGCTTCCCACAAGCTTTTGGAATCTCGGAGAACCTCTCTCGAAACCCAACTCCTCTCTGTTCTGGAGGAGGTGATGTCACAAACAGCAACAGAAATAAAAAAAATCTGATGTGTACACTACATGACTTCCTTGCACGGAATGTTAAATTATACGCATTTATTCTTGCATTTTATTTAAACTTATTAGATTGAATTAAACCTACTTCGCCGACACCGCATAAACCACAATAGAATAAATGCATTTTTTAAAATTCACTTTGTTTACCATAGCGACACTCTGGCGCTAGGTTCACTTAACAGTATTATATTTCGTTCATATTATAACTCAGAATGCACAAAATTTATATCATTTAAAGAATTATCTAATCGTTGCCACATGCTCTATTCAAATACTATAATAAAGCTAGAACGATGTATAAAAGAAATTAAGCAAACAAAACAAAAAAGGAACAGTTTTTCACAGACGATTGAGTATTTCTCATTCAATTAATTCAGTCTTCACTTCGCTACAAGGCAAAAATACATAAAATCTCAAAATATCTATATTAAAAATTACGAAGTAAATCTCAAACGCTTATTTCCTCGAAAAAATTCCAGAAAGGATTAAGCATGATTTAAATAATAAATGAAGGAGTTATCTTTGTTGTTGCGAAGCTAAGTTTCTCTAGATCGGCAACAAATCCGCTATCCTGTTGTTTCAAACGTAAACAAGAGCAATGGCCGCCATCAGAAACATTATTAGGCTTAGCGGCACTTAAACAACTTTAAAATGGTGGTTAATTCTAAAAATATTGTATACAGATTTACCAAAGGCATAAAAACCTTAACCGGAAGATAAGAACAACATAATTAAATCATTTTTAAAGCAAAAAATGTACAATTTACAAACATACAAGGGTAAAGATACTGAGATCACTGAGCCGGGTAACAGAGTGGATATATATATATATATATATTTATATACGTTTGGTGCGGCCGATTGCAACCAAAATACTAGGTGCACATCTACATGTTATAGCAGTCCTATATACAAAATTTCAACGTTCTGAGGCTACTCGTTTTCGAGTTATGCGAGATACGTACGCACGTGCGTACATACGTTCGTACAGACGCCACGAAAAATTCTCTTCAGAATTCATTTTAAAGCAGTTTTATAATTTTTTTGGAGGAAAAGTGTCTTTTATTCTGTCCTTACGCACAGATATCAAGCAAAAACATCGTTAAATTGCATTCGATAGCGGTCAAAATGGATATTTTTGTTGCAATATGTTGCCTGAAACTTTTCGCGATTACAATACTTTCTTTATACTTCGTACAAGGAAGTAAAAAACAAGCAAACAGACAGATGGTCACAGATTTTAATAGTATAGACCAGCGGATCTCAACATTTTTAGTAACGCGTACCATCTAAACAGAAATTGAAATTCTTTAGTACCACCACTAATTATTTTTCAATTTATAAATAGAATATATATATATATTGCCAATTTTCACAACCTATTGAATATTAAATTAAAAATTGGTTACCATTTTAATACTTTAATTCTAAAATTTAGTGCGAAATTTGGGTGTGTTTAAGAAAAATCAATATGTCTGGTTTTATCTGACTTAACAGTAAATTTAATTTTGTTCTGTATTTCTTTTTCAAATGAAACGTGGAAAAAAATCCTTGTTCCTACAAATAGGTTCTGCAAAAAGGCAATAAAAATTTAACAACTTTATTTGAAACGCGTTTAAATTATTTTTTCCGTTCAGCCAAAATTTAAAAAGTGTCTTATTTTTTTAATCTGCAGTTAGAATTCGATCACAGGAAATTTCTATCAATTTTTCTTTTCCTTCACGAGATTTTTTAATTTATTAATTAAAACTGCTTCCTTTCTTAGCGTCACGTATTTTTCTCTTGCGTACCACCAATAGTACACGTACCACCGGTTGAGAATCACTGGTATAGACTCCTTAAATATTTCTATCTAATACTAAAGGAAACAAATGTAACAAAAATAAACATATTTCTTGCACCACTTTACTAAAATAATGCAGATAAAGAACTCAATCTCAACAGCCGTTAGCTAGAATAAAAAAAACTGAACAAATTTTGGTTTTTAAATCGCAGTTATACGTGAACTAATTAAACATCAAAGCATTAACTTCCGAAGGAAACATAAATACAAAAGGAATCCCCATTTCAAATGCGAAGCACTTTCGTAAACAAACAAATATAGCAATCTGACTCCCATTTTTATTTCAAGATCTTCCATTAATTCTCATAGGTGACCGCAAACTGCGGCTTCTGTCCGCTACCAACCCAAATACTCCTTTAACTGAGCCACTGGCTGTATTACTATTCCAGACCAGTAAATTGCGAACCTGACAACGCTGTTTTGAAGAAGACCTCTAGGTAAGAATTATCCTCAAGATTTATTAGTCACTTACTGTAACCCGCTGGCAAAATAGCCTTCTCCGCGAAATTAAAACACCAGAGCAGACATCCTCATTCGAGCAGTTCATTCAACTGGCATTCATACTTGAATTTGCCAGTTTCATGTGAAAGTTACAAACTGTGGGAAAGAATGATCCCGAAAATGAAATATGTACAGATGTATCATGAGATAAAATGTTTTAAGCATTTCTCTTATGTGATAAATTGATGTCTGTTTAAATGTTCGTTATCATTTAATCCCCTATAAGCACTCATTCACAAAATGATTTGGTCTATTCGGTTTTGAGTGCTGTAAAAAATCGCCAAACTATTGTTGATGCCAGTGCTGCCAAAAATAATTGCGGCAACTCTAACTCAAGAAAGGAAGTATAATAGTAAATAACTAATTAAGATTGATGTTTTAATTTAGATGAAAAGTTATTTTATTATAATTTATATAAAAAAGGCTAAACATGCCTGAATGAAAGCATAAGAGTAATAATTTTAGATCATTATTATAATTTATATAAAAATTGCTAAACATAACCCTGCATCGCATTTCGCTACCGAGTTATCGCTAAAGCATAATTTCATTTCCTTGGTTATTCAAACATAGTTTTCTATAATGAATGATGCCTTTTGTATGAAAAAATCTCGGTAACATGCAGAATCTCCCACTTATTTGTTTGCCGCGTTTTACAAGGGTAAAAACAATTGGATTTTTGTCAATTTTCGTTTTCTTTTTAAGTGACAATAGGTCGATGTGTACAGAGATAAAGTAAAGGGTGTGCGCAGAGCCATTTTTTTTTGCAATTCTGGGATTTTTTTTTTAAGTGAAAATAGGTCGATGTGTACATGGATACCGAGTATGTGCAATTCTTAAAAACGCGTCAAGCAGTGGGTGATTCTGCATTTTACCCAAAATTCTATTGCAGACTTTTCTTCATGGGCAATTCCCAAATTGTTAAATCCATAGGATATCAAAAAAGGATTTAAAAATTAAATTAGTATTTCAATGGCGTCGTAAGAAATATAGAACTATATAAACTTACGCAATCTGAAATCAGCGCATACGCTAGATTTGGCACGCTGTTAAATGGGCGCGTTTGCTAGATTTGGCGCTTTTGCGCATATATTTTCGTTGCAATTTTTTTACGGTCCTCAAAACGGAATAGTACCAATGATTTTGTGCAACGTTACAATAGAAGTGAAAAGTTTTTTATCGTAAGCAACAATAAAAAATAGATGAAAGTAAATGATTTTTCAATAATTAATAATATATCTTAGACAATAAAATGCGAATGTGAGTGTCGTGTCACCCTGTTCACATTTACATAGTGTTAAAATGTTGCCATATATATTACTATTTATATTTAGGATGTAAATTAGTGGAAGTATTTAAATGATTTATTCCGGATATCTTCACTCGTAAAAATTGTTACTGCTTGGAGTTGTAATACAGGTTCAAACCTCGCACAGACATATTTGATTTTTCACATTTTTGGCTCCACATTCGGTTTGATTTATTGGATTATAGTAAAGCACGCGACAGCTGTCTTCCTAAGCGGGGTGGGAAGTGCCTTCGGGGAGGACTTTCTAAGGAAAACTTGTTCGTATTCACGTGAGACATGGGGAAAACCACGAAAACACTCACGCAACCAGCCAATTCGCATAGAATCAAACCCAGGTCAAATTATCAGTGTTTACTGACTGTATCGTTCGGCCGTTGATGGGCTTCTTCGTCCGCAAAATTAATCTCTTTAGAGTGGCATCCGAGTAAAATGTGCTGGACGATAATTCATGGTTGTTTGGATTTAAGACTGGGGTCATTCTCCTCTTCCCAGTTGCCCTTTAATGCTCTTTCCGGTATTATGTAGTTTTCACACGGCTGACGAGATATTTCTAGTACTTTCTGCGTCTCAAAATTATTGGGAGGCAATATGAGGGCCGAATTATGGTTACAGTAGCCAAATTTATTCAATTACACTACTTATTACGGTGATAGAAAGCTGAACCCAAATGTCGCCAAATAATCGCCAAGTTTGGCGAGTTTTTCAAATTTTTTGCCAAATTTTTGCCAGCTTGTCGATATATCGCCAAATTATTTAGATACCCATTTACTCAATATTACATAGACTTGCCCCTGTACTTTTACTTTTCCGGCATAGCTCATCTCTCTAGATCTTCATGTGACATAACAAAGAAAAATATAACAATTTCACATATAATTGCACTAAAATCATCTATCTATATACAAAATTCGTAACAATATGTAAACTTGCAATCTAGATGTTACTACGTAAAACACATTAAAACGAATATCGAATTTATTCTGAATGCAAGCATGCATAGCATTAAACAATACTTGTCACAATATATTATTAAGAAATACAGGTAAAATGTTTTTTAAACTTTTACCTAGTTCTTTACTTAGCCGCATACTTTTACAATACTAAAATTTCTTATGCATCTTCTACAGCATCAGTTTTTATTTAATAAGAATATAAAATAGAAAGAAAAAAATTCAAGAATTCTTCCATAGTTTAGGTATATAGTTTGCAAAGCGTACTTTGAGAAATACTGCTAAAATGACAAGCTTAATTTTAGAACTTCTTTTAACCAATGTTCCAAGCAGTAGTATTGCTTATATACTCTTATTCACAGTAATAATAATTTTTTATGTAACATTAAAAAATATTATACTTAATAACGTTTTTCTAAAACTAAATGCTAGAAAATACTAACCAATATTATTAAATTCATTAAGACCACATAATTTTAATATAGCTGAAACTACTAAAAGAGGTTTTTGACAAAAAGTTAATAGAGTTATTTATTATTTTCAAATAAGGTCATTAAATTTAGAAAAATTGCAAAATTAAAGTCAATCATTTATTTATCTTTTAAATACCAAAAGCTAATAGACCGAAGGAGGTCTAGACTAAAACGAATGAATAAATTTCAAGCACTCGGAACCGGTTTGTCAGAAGACATTGCTAAGAATAATTTATGGCCTGTGTAAGGAGAATTTGAAACTCTTCTTTGATAGTGTAATTATTTCAAGGCGGATAAGCTGAATAGTCAATATCCCATTAAAATACTGCTTCTACCATAAGTAATTAAATCCATTCGCTTTTAAATTGGCCAGCTCATTTACCACTCAGCCATGGGGCCAACCCATTTTCCTATTATTGAATATAAGAAGTACTTCTGGGAGGAAATCTCTTTAAAACCATGCCCTTCCTTCAAGCCGGCTACTATTCGAAAAGAGAGAAATGTTCTTAAGTATATCCCAGCATAAAAGGTGCCCTAATCCTTAATGAGATCAGCTTAAGAACTTAGAAAAAACTTTTATAAACGTGTGGGCATTTACTGTTACGGCAGGGCATAACTAAGGAAACACTATTTTCAGCTTTATGAAAATTGTTATTACGCAATTTTTAGGAAGGTGTGGCACTTTCATGCTAGGGTATTGCTACGAAAATAACATTGAAGTTTGACATTCCAATTAGCAAAGCAAATGATGATTCTAGATGCAGAGCGATGTTCCGGCATAAAGGTTCACTTTCATAATGATTACTTTTTGCAAACTGGAAATTGATCTTCAAATGACCGTGGGTATATACATGCGGGAGCTTCTTTATTTTCGAATGGAGACCGATTTTCACACAGGTATTAGCACCTTTATGAGGTGGCATTGTTAATTTATGAAGGTGTTCGTTTTGGGAAGCAAATGTGTTTTGAACGCAGTAATGACCACACTGAACTGCTCATTTTTATGGTCTTTTAATGGTGGGGAATTCTATACCTTTGGCCTGCTATCAGGGTTGTTACAGTACTGTTTGGTAATCGAAATTCAAGTTTCGAAGTAGCCAAAGACTGTCAGAGTAATCAAAATCATGTAGGTTGGAAAGATTTTATGGGTGAGAGGCTTAGGTAATCTTAATCTCAATTTCGGCATTTGTTGTTTTAAAACTCAAAATTATAGTTCTTTATTTAGGGAAACAATTCCTCCACGTCACTGATCCTCTGAATGAATCTCTTACGTCGTTAATTTATTATTAACGACGTAAAAGTTCATTCTGTAATAAATAAGTTAATGAGAGATCCTCTTCTTTGAGATGATTCGAAGGACGGTCCATTAATTTGCTGAGTTTTAATTCGAGTCAGTCTTTGGGGGAAGATAATCACCTTTCAAAGGAACGAAATTTTCACTCAGAATAGTGTATGAAATCTCTACATTCTAAGGATATAGAGATTTCATACGCTAAGAAATATACACTCATACTACATTCTTCATTTCCTACTGTTACGAAATGTACAGGCGCGGTAAGATGGCTTCCACGCAAAGCAGTTTTATGGTTGCCATAAAATGGCAAGGGAAGGCAAAGTTGCCACATTTGGCGAGAAATCGCCCATTTGGCGTCAAAATCGGCGATTTTCCATTTTCCATGGACGGATGGAGAAACTTCTGGAACGAATTCTTACCGGTTTAGTGCAGAATGTTCTCAAACTCAAGCTATATAAAATCTGCTGGTCTCATCAAGTTAGTGTGCGTCTCTCATCGAGTGAGTGTGTCTCGTCTAGCGAGTCAATCCCTGCGGAGGCGATCACGTTGACAGCCGGCCAGCGATTGCCGAGTAGGTCGTCGAGTGCACCGAAAGAGTCTCGTAGAGTATCGCGGTTAGTGCATCGTCGAGAGAGCGAGTTGAGCTCCGGAAAGGACTGAACCGGGAGTCAGGAGCTGTGCTCTGTGTGTCGTCGAGTGCATAGCGAGTTGTAGCGTGGAGAGTCTCGAGAGTACGTGGAGTTCCGAGAACGACCAAGCAGAGTCGGAAGCTGTACTCCGGAAAGCAGAGTTGGGTGCTTTGCAGGAAGCTGTCTCCGCCGTGATAGCCTAATAACCTGAAGGCTGTGTCGCTAATTGTTCCATCGTGTTTATAGTAGATCTTCGATGACTGTAAAAGTGTTTTGGAGCTGTCCTGAATAATATTGATAAATAAAGTGTGTTTCAATACTTCATCCAGTGTCGTCATTATTCACTCCAAATCCATACGAACTCCGTACGAACGTGAAGGAAGAAAATAACGTAACAACTGGTGTCAGAAGAATAGGAAAAACGTAACAATACACTCATACTACATTCTTTCTTACTGACTTAGCAAACATGCTAGAGTCCTGAGTAGAAGAGGGAGTTTACTTAAAACTATGTTCGTTGTAGTTGTAGAAAATACGACCCAAAAGGGAAGGGTTTAATTATCCCTTATTCTTCACACGGTGTACAGATGTTCCCGCACTTTGGAAGACAAAGACCAGTGTTTATGGTCTGAAACGTAGAAATAAGAACTAAAACTAATTAAATTTAAATAAGAACTAAACTCAAATACTTTACAATGATTAGTAACGCGAAGATTGGCCTTTTAATCTTTATGTATGTAGTACGCAGAATGTGGGAAAATTACAATACGTCTTCAGTATCAAGAGGACTAAATTCAGGCATTACAGGCGGACAGCAAGTGACTGGAAAGCGCGCGTGAAATAAGGTAGCGACAAGTCTCTCTTCCTCTCTAACTCCTTCTTGGTTAAAAGCCACAACTTAAATACACTCATGTCCATAAATTAAGGATAATGCAAAATCAGGCAAAGGAAGAGTTAGAAGCAAAACAAATTTGACTTATTTGTGAAGCTTATTTATTAAACAAAAGGTAAAGAGCAAAAAAAGATGCTATATGTTTGATATTATTAAAAAAACTTAGCGATTTTTTCTCCCTGGAGCAAATTACAAAAAAACAATATTACATGATTGGTATGATTGTTAATACATTGTATGTCTCCCAGACGATGCAATACAGTCCGTACAACGCCTAGGCATGCTCAGTATCAAATTATCGATCTAATCTTGGGGAATATTACCCCACTCAAAAAGCAATGCTCTCCGAAGTTCCGGTAGACATGTAGGGGGAGGTTGACGGGCTGCAACTCGTCGGCCAACCATGTCCTACACGTGCTCTACGGGATTCAAGTCCGGTGAGAATGCTGGCCAGTCCATACGGGTGATATCCTCCGATTGAAGGCATTCGCTTACGATGTTTGCACGGTGAGGACGGGCGTTGTCATCCATAAACACAAATTGTACGCCCATGGCGTTCCGAAACAAACTTACATGTTGCTCTAGAATGACGTACCGATAGATTTGGCTTGTCATGGTTCCAATTTGAACACGCAGGTCAGTTCTGGAACACAGAATAATGGCACCCCAAACGAGCACTTCTGCACCACCGTAACGGTGTCGTTCAATGATGTTTTCTTGGTGGTAACGGGTACCTGGAGCTCTCCATATGAAAGTCCGGGGAGAATCAGACTGCAAGCTAAACCTGAACTCGTCGGAAAACATCACGCAAGCCCACTGTTGCGGTGTCCACAATGCATGCTCTCTACTCTAACCGCAGACGACAGTGAGTTGCAGTAAGTAGAACGCATCTGATAGGTCTACGAGCATATAGACCAATCTGCCCTAAGCGTCTGCCTTGAAATTGTCGTACCAGTGGCTGAAGAGAGCTGACGAGACAGGTCTGAGGCTGTGCTCCGCCTGTTTCTTTTGGCAGTAACTGCCAAATACCGGTCCTCATTCGGCGTTGTAAATCTGGGAAGACCTGTGCTGTAACGTCTACTCACATTACCATCATCTTGGAATCGTTGCCAAAGCCTGGAGATGACACTCTGGGCAATTCCAAGTTCGTCTAATACTTCCAGTTGGGTACGCCCACATTCCAGACGGCTGATAATTCTACCACGTAAAAAATCCTCCAAATGCGTCCTTTGTGTCATAACTATTCGGTTATTGCACTGAAATGCTTATAAAGCGCCTGCGAACAATTTTACTTCTTTGCCTGTATTCCCTATATATCACTCTCTTACACTCTCGTCACTGTGACGTACCATCGGTGTCATCTGGTTACTTCCTGAAATTTGCATATGATTCTTGAAGATGTGTGTAGTGATTTTACAGGTGATATATTTATTTTAGAGTTCGATTTCCGCGTGATTCGGAATTATCCTTAATTTATGGACATGAGTGTAGTTAACAGTTTTGCATAACTAACCGCATTTATTCTGGCCGGAAGTGGAAAATAAGAGAGGTCAATAAAGTTTTAAAATAAAATAAACGTTAGTAAAACTTAAAATCTTTACAACCTTCTTGAATACTTTTGATCAAAACTAGGCTGTAATTTAGCAAAACTGTTATAACCTTTTTCGTGGATAAGTATATAACACACCACAAGTGCAAATAGTATACCAACCCAGAATTATCATGATGCATATGGGCAGTATTAAACTTCCGGACATGAAAAAATAACATGACATGGATATAAGCTGAAGTTTTCTAGAATTGATTTCTGATGAAAGCACACAAAGATAAGAAATTCATGTGTGCTGTTCCTCACACGAACTGTTAGGTGGCGCGACACTTTGTGCTATTGTAAGAGCAAGAATTTGTTGAATAACGCTTTTATTTGTCGTCACAAAACCGTCGTCACAACTTCACGACCAGTATCAAGAGATTTTAGTGATCTGCAATGTATCTGTCATCGCCTCTCGAATGCCAAAAAACGAAGAACTGATAACTCTTTAGCTCCTATGATAGCGACTTCACCTTTAGCCTTTTTATGGGTTATAAAATCATATATTGGCTCACATAAAAAGTTTCCGCGTTTTTTTTTTTTTTTTTTTTGCAACTAGATTGTGTTGATATATCCGGCAACACTCACCCGATTGTCTCAAATGAGCATGTGCTTAAAAGGTGACATTCAACTTCCATTGTTTGTGAAAACAGTTTTCTAACTCGTTGCTTTTGTGAAAAGCTATATTGCTTTGAAAATGAGTGAAATATCTGAAGAAATACATTATGTGATGCTTTTTTTACTATAAAAATGGTAAAATTTCTATATTGCTGTAGGCTGTAAAAATACATTAATTTAAAGAAATTAAATTATACTTATTATATTTAAAGAAATTAAATAATGTGATTCTACATAAATGTATGAATGTTTAAAACTCAATGGTACCTAGATCCATCAAATTTTGAATAACGTAGTCCTCCACCCGAAATTGGATACCTGAAAGTCCGAATTTGGAATTTGTTTTAATATCTATTTCCTTTTTTGTAAAATGTTAACGAATTTTTGATCAGAGAACTCAACGATTTCAAAGTGAGCAGTGGCAGCCCTGTACGGCTTAAAATATTTTTATCTCTAGGGCTTGAAACTGTTTAAAGTTATGCTGTTTTTAAATGTTTTGTGATGCTGTTGAATGAAAGATAAAAAAATTGTAAAGCCATCTTAGTAAGAAAACTAGACATTGATGTGATAAACTGAAAAAAGACTGAAAAACAAAACAAAAAAACAGAAAATTGTATGCTAACATTTAACGCTGCATCGAGAATATTGAACGTATACTGCTTTGCTACTTTTAAAATTTTTGTAACTTTTTTCTTGAATTATATAGCGTAGGTGGTAAGAAGACGGAAAAAAAAAAAAAAAAAAAATGCTAAAAAGACAAAAAAAAAAAAAGTAGTAGTAGTTAGTAGGGGTGAGTGAGTGTATCAGCAACTTGTAGACTGCGATGTCAGCGAGAGCATAACAAACCTTAACAAACCTTTTTGGGCGAACGTTAAAGTTTTAACTTTAATATTTTTTAAAAAAACTTTTGATTTTTTTTTTTAGATAATTAGTTTTGTGTCTGCAGCATTCAACAGGTTTTTGGAATTTTGTTTTTAGTTTGCAGAACTTTGCTGACTCTGCAAATATAAATAGAACCTCAGGATTTCGCAAAACGTTGTTTACACGCAAAATGATTAGCAGTTTTCTGTGATTAGCTTTAGGTCTAATCATATTTCAAACAAGTTATTCCTTATGGAATGAGTTCAGACGATCTAATTATCTTAAGTTATTGCATTATTATCATAGTCACTTTCAGATATTAATTCACCTGTAATTAAATCTTCAAAGAAGTATGTAATTAATTGATTTGCAGCATTAAGAATAATATTCTCAAAGGCTATGTTAGAGAAGTTATGAATTATGGAAAAGAATCTGGATTACATATGCATGAATTCTCAAGCGTATCCTTTCTAGGACAAAAGTGAATGAATTCTTATTGCTTGTATGACAGAAATAAAACGAAAAACGAATAAAAGACTCCGGGTATTTTGTCATCGACATCTTTAATATAGATGATTAAGGATTATTTTTTTCATTACAGTAAAATGTTTAATTTATCATAATGTTGCCAACGCTGAGAAAAATAAAAAAATAAACAAAAATTTGATGTTGATCTCATTTTCCTCTTCACAGCAGCGTCAAAAATTATCTTTCCTTTTTGGAATTAGATATTCTTCACATTTTGAGCTGTTATCAACAATAAAGGAAAAGATAATTAAATACTCTTGAAATTTTACGATTTAATTATTTATTGTACTTGTAAAAAATTTTTGATTTATCTGAAGTAGAAAAGGAACTTTCGAATAATCTTTTAATGGAGATAGAATTTGAGTCTCATAAATCTTGAAGTAAATCTGAGGTTCGAATACTGGATCCTTTGCGCTTTTTCTCTTCATTTTTAACTTTCGAATGCAACCTTAAAAATTTTTTTTAAACTCAAAACTTTGGAAAGATTAATTCTATTGACATAAACGCTCATTAAAAAAGAGAGCAATTTTTGCAATTACAATATCAGTTTATGGAGGCTTTGATTATGTATTTGGTTTTGGTTTGGTTTGGTTTATTACATTACGGCAAAGCACTCGAGGGCTATCTGCCTTAAGGGAGGGATGCCTTCGTGGAGGACTTTTTAAGGGAAACTGGCTCGTATACACGTTACACATGGGAAAAACCACGAAAACACCCATACAGCCAGCCCGTTCGCGGGATTCGAACCTCTGACCGAACTACCAGTGTTCAGCGACGTCACCGCTCGGCCGCTGGTGGGCCGATTATGTATTTGAATAATACCTGAATAATCTTACCTTTTTTAATTGCTTTGCTTTAAAAAGATTCTGGAAAATATTTTTAAAAAGGATCTGTCTCTGTGTAAGGTGTATTTCAGCTAACGCGATATTTTTATATGTGTTCTTTCCCGTAGCGTATATCCTTCTGTCAGCCTTAGCTAGAATGCGGATTAAACTGAATTTAAAAAGCGAGCGAATTTGTACTTTATAGCGAGAAAGATGGGACAACTCCTAGAAACGGGAAATCTGGGTTTTAATGAGAATAATAAACATTATATGCTGCTCCATACACTTGACTCTTTTCTTTGAGATAATGGCCTTGATCGTTAAGATATTTTTCAACTCTGGTATGCATGTAAGATAAGATTAATTAATACAAGATCAAATTAATTTTTATTTGCAATATTTCCTTTATTCTCTATTTTAATACGGTTATTCCTCCTTTCCACCCTAAAAGCAGTAACTGCTTATAATAAATTGCTCTGAATTGCGTCATTTCAGAATTAATCTATATTATATGATGCTTACATAAAGCTAATGCACAGACATTTACATAAGGATTCAGTTAATAATTTAAATTTAGAAACCTAAATTTTTTAATCAACGGGCATTAATTGTAAATCAAAATCAAATTATTCTGGACCTAGCTGTCTTACTGAACACATCACGTTCCTTCTTTTGCTTCGCTGTTACCAACTTGCTAACGCTTTTTCTGTAGTAATTTTTTTAAAATTCCATTAAAATTCATTGCTATGAAGACTGTAGAAGAGGCAAAAAATGTGATCAAGACAGGCGCACAGATTGCTTCCATAACGATGTGCCTAATTTTTATTAAGAATGTGCCTCTCAAGAAAATTTAAATATTATATTACAGCTGTCATCTTCAAAGCACCAAATTCCGCCACTCTGTAAAGCATGTTCTCCGTTCCGTTGCGGCGGCAACTTCTAAATTATAAAGTTTATATTAAGGGAAGAAAATTTGAGTTAATATAATAACCAAATTAAAATATAAATTGAGTCATTTCAATAAGTTATAATTAAGCGTAAATTATTAATTAAGGGGCAGAGATTACTGCACTTTGAATCAGTTACTTTCCTACACTTTAAAAATACAAATCTTTTAAGTTACAAAAAGCGGCTCCCCAGACGATGTAGTGGTTAGGGGAGCCTGACTGCGATACCGAAGGGCCCGGGTTTGAGCGTGACCTTCGAGAGGTAGAAGGTCATGACACTTAATAAACATGGCGGGAGCTTTCCGTCCGATGCTATCGTCGGAAAGTTATCTGGATTTTTAAATTTTCGTCGGAAATATAACATTGTCATGTTTCTTAGTTAATTAAAATAGCTGAAAGAAAGGAGGCTTTATATACATACACACTTTTTAAGATTTTTACAGATATTTTAATTAACTTTGTGCATAAATATAATTGAAAGAACCGAAGAACAAACGAACATTTTACAAAAATTTAAACTCTGATTGAAAATTGCCACTGTCATGATAAATTGAGAAGGGTTTCTTAAGATAATAATTAATATTTTACCCAGGTTCAAGTATTAAGTTATTCGTGTTTCAGAGCAAAATATATAACCACCAACTTCTATATCTCCAGCGTATGTAAATGAAATATTATATAAATTAGCTAATAAATGTAATAAAAAATATTTCATACAAGAAACATACCTAAATCTTATAACAAAAAAGCCTTCTAACATTCATATTTGAAATGAGATAACGAACAACATTATATTATTATTAGACATATTTAGTTGTTGTGGCAATATTTTAAAAAACACATAAACTATGCAGTGGTTGAAAGTTACCAGAAAATAGTAACAGAACTACTATTTCCAATTAAATAAAAAATCATTTAGTGTTTTTTAAAGAGCAAGCTGTTAAAAGTACAATAATTAGTAGCATTGCTGATAATTTTTAACATCATTTCTTTTGATCATATGTAAAATTATATACACTTGTTCTAGACAATGACAGATTCTCACAGCCATTTTATTCATTTTTTCAAATCCATAACATTCTTTTGGGTACTTTCCCTTGGATACTGCACAGAAATGATTTGAATAATGTACACAGTAGTAAGAACTGCACATTTAAATCTGCTCTTCATTAAATAGCACACAACAAAAAGTTTTTTCCCATTTATCTTGAAATTTATTGCTATCACAAGCATGTACAAAAATTAACAATGAAAATGGAATGTAGTCAAATGTAATAAGTAAAGAACATAACTTGCAACATTCATACTAAGAGATACGTACTCATATTAAGAGAAATACTATAAATTATAAGAGAAAAATAACAGAACCGCAATTTACACTTAATGTAAAATTTAATATATTTTTTTAATATTATATGATTAAAAATGCAATAATTATGGATTACAATATTTAGTATTAATGCAGATGTTTCTTAGCACCATTTCATTCAATCATATGCAGATGTATATACATATTTTTAGCTTCTAAATTTGAGGATAATGGGAATTACGATTATCATTTATATGCTTTTTATTATTTTTTTATTGCCAGTTATGTATGTTGTTTCTTAGGTTATTTCATTTCAAATACAAATGCTGGAAGGCTTTTTTGTTATAAGATTTAGGTATGTTTCTTGTATGAAATATTTTTTATTACATTTATTAGATAATTTATATAGCATTTCATTTACATACGCTGGAGATATAGAAGTTGACGGTTATATATTTTGCTCTGAAACGCGAATAAATTAATACTTGAACCTAAATAAAATATTAATTATTATCTTAAGAACCCCTTCTCAATTCATCATGACAGTAACAATTTTCAATCAGCTTTTAAATTTTTGTAAAATGCTCGTTTGTTTTTCGGTTCTTTCAGTTATATTTATGCACGAAGTTAATTAAAATATCTGTAAAAATCTTAAAAAGTGTGTATGTATATAAAGCCTCCTTTCTTTTTGCTATTTTAATTAACTAAGCAACATGATAAAGTTATATTTCCTACGAAAATTTAAAAATCCAGCTGACTTTCTGACGATAACATCGGACGAAAAGCTCCGCCATGTTTATTAAGTGTCATGACCTTCTCCCTCTCGAAGGTCACGGTTTGAGTCCCGGAGAAGGCATGGATTGTAAAATTATCTGTTCTTTCATAGGAGGTAACGGTGGTAGCCTATTAGGTGCCTCCAAAATAAAATGGCCACCACATTTGGCCTTAGGAGTGGACAATGCCATTTATAGGCAAGTGCCCATCATTGGAGAAACAAAAAGCAGCACACAACAAAAACAGCTAAAATATAAAATCAGATTAAAAATTAACAAGGGGAAATAAACAAAAAACGGATTCTGAAAACAATAGTAACTACAAAACTAATAAGCTAAAAACGTGGAGGTAATTCCTGTCTTTCGCAAAAGGATGGACGAAATTAACCCAACTAATCTCGGTTCAATAAAGAAAATTTAAAAACACTAATAATAACAATAATAATTTAAAAAAATCTGAAAAGTTTCAGATTTTAACTGTCGACCAAAAGGGTTTGTTAAGGTTTTTTACGCTCTCGTAAAGCCCACACTCTATTACTCTCCTGTCACAGTTCTACTAATTCATCTTTTTTGGCTTTGTAGCTTTATTAGTAACCATCATTTCCTTTTCATTTACGCCATATTCAACTCAACAGCAAAGTTATAAAAATTTTAAAAGCAGCACATCAATATACGTTTAGAATTCCCAATGCAGCGTTAAGGGTTGGCATACAGGTTTTTTTTTTCAGTTTTTTCTCAGCTCATCATACCAATGTTCAGTTTTCTTACACAGATGGCTTTCCAAAAGTTTCTCTTATCTTATTAACGGTTTGTGTATTTACTTTATCTTTTAAACATCACGTTCTTGGCGCCTACGCCGTATAAAATTCGATTCAACAGCAAAGTCCCAAAATATTTAAAAACAGCATATCTTTATCATATCCGATAGAGAGTCTCACCTGCTAGACATACAAAAAAAATTATTCCTTACAATGTTGCCACTGCTCGCCTTGAAATTCTTGAGTTTGTTAATAAAAAATTCGTTAAAAGTTTGCAAAATAGATAATAAAACAAATTCGAAACTCAAAATTCGAGCTACCAGGTACCCATGTTCAGGTGGAGGACTACGTTATTCAAAATTTGATGGCTCTAGGTACCCTTGTTTTTTTCATAAGGCGAGAAACATACATACATTCATTCCAGTTCTTCGTTATTTAATTTCTTTAAATATAATGTAGGGCGATAATATTTGGTGACAACAATTAGGAAAGTAATAGCACGCATTTAAGTGTTTCGATGCAAAATCAATCCGATTCAAAAGTAAGAAGTCACTAATTTTATGAATTGCATCTATTGCTTTCGAATATCTTAACTTATTAATATACAACATACAGATTCACTTTGAAAGATAGTTAGATCTTAGAGTTAGCCGAATGGCAATAGACTCGAATTAAAAGTGAAAGGACACATTTGTAGTGATTCAACGCAAAATGACGTTTAGAGTCGTTTCTGAATTTTTACCCCAAAAGGGATAAAAATAGAGAAAAGTAAAGGTAATATATATATATATATATGTGTGTGTACTAATAAAATTCCATAGTCAAGAGTGCACTTAAAATTCTAAATGTATGTTCTTTTCATTTTTTTAATGGCGACGGTCTCTTATTTGAAAGTACGTGGAATTAAATCCACAGCCCCGTAGTCAAGTTGTTTTTCCCGCCTTTTCTACACGTACAGTTATAGAACGTTCTGGAAATATTTAAAGCGAACTGGATTGGGTGACGAGGCTGACGTCATTTCTTTGAAGCTCCGCCTTTTCCAGAGGCTATAAAAGGACTCGCAAAGGGATATCGGGGCTTTCCTTTAATGTAACGATGCAGTAAACTAAATACAAAACGTTATTAGTAATTCTTTTTTATTTACTCCGGATATCTGGTTTTGTAGCTGCTATTTCTCCTGAAATATAATAAATGGAACCTGTTTTTTAAACTTATCGTCTGATAATTTAAGCTACGACTACATCTATGATTCTTCACCAATCTATTTATTCCGGACAAAAGCTGGTACATCATATATATATATATATGCATCCATAAAAATCCTTGGGACAATTATTCTTCAAAATATATAATTCCGTTTTGAAAATTAAAGACCTTATTCTTCTGATATTTAAACCAAAGAAGAATGAAAACATCTTGTGTTTTCTGTATTAAATAAACAGTACTAAGCAGATTTTTTAACAGAGTTTAAATTATAATGTTCCAATAACTTAAAACTGATTTAAAACATAATTTATTAGTCCAAAGGGATTTGAATCCCGAAGGACTATTAGTTTCGTTTTGGCATTTTGCGTCGGACTCATAAATGTCGGTTCACTTTTCAAACTGTTGCCACAAAATGTTAAGAGTCCTGCATTATATTTGAAGAAATTAAATAATGAAAAATCTGCATAAATGTATGTATATTTCTCGTATTGTGATAAAACAACGGTACATAGAGTCATCGAATTTTGAATAACGTAATCCTCCAACGAATATGAGCATGTGGAAGACCAAATTTGAAATTTGAAATTTGTTTTATGATCGATTTCCTATTTTTTAAAACTTTGACGAATTTTTGATTAACAAACTCAAGGATTTCAAAGCGAGCAATGGCAACGTTGTGCAGAAAAAACATTTTTATCTCCAGCGCGTGAGTCTCTGTATCGGAAATTCTAAAGATATGCTCGTTTTAAAACTATTTTGCGATATTGCTGTTGCACTGGATCTTATGGTTTAAGTGCGAGGAACATGATATTTAATAAAGAAAGGTAACACACAAAATGTTAAAAAACGCTCTTTGGACGTAATTTAAAATCTGAAACATTTCAGATTTTTTTAAATTTTTTTTTTCACGTGTAATTAATTTGAAAAATTACGTTGATACGTTTTTTAGGGCAACATTTCCTAAATAGTTTTCCTACAGAGACCATAAATCGATTTATTAATTTTCTTGAAATCTAAAATAGTTATTGACTGAAATAATTATTTAGTGTTCTAAGAATTCTTAGGAAACAAATTTTTAAATTTTACTGGAAAATAAAATAACGCCATCAATGGGAGAAATGTAGGTTACGGAAAAGGAGAGATTCTTCATTTTCCAGAAAGCCACTATAAGCGATTTGTCTCTCCGTCACTAATACCATAGTAACTTAACATAACGTGACAAGAATAGTAGAAATGTTATGTGCTAGTCTAGTAACTAGACTCCAGACATTCCGAATATCAGTACTACAAGTCTGTATTCAAGGATTTTGTTATATTTTATGTGGGGCATTTTTGAAGTGGAAAGTAACTTATTGACTTTAGGCAGGTAAAGTAATAAAAGTGACCTTTTCAACTGTCACTTGCATTTTTCAATAACTCAAATCTGCTGAAGCAGAACGTGGGATTTTCCGGCGCTGGTGACACAACGAAAACCTTGAAGTGGATGCTTGTCAAATATTTCTTTCATTTTAAAGAATTGTTTTGTTTTGATTTTATTTGCTGGTTATTGATTCTTTACAGATTACAGATGCACAGATATATTGGGTGAAATGGTCTTCAGAGTGGCTACAAGTGGTTATAAATCTTCTTGTTACATTTTTGTCTAAAAGATATATATTAACTTAAAGCCTAAAAAAAATAATCTTCAGTTTGCAAAGGCTAGCTTGTTCCTCTACTTAACTAGGTACCCCCAAATTACAGGAAGAACTATAATTAGCGTGCATCCAAAAATAAAATATTGCTCTGAGATAATAAAATATGTAATTTTCCAGTGATTTTTACTTCCTTGCACAAAGCAAAGGAAGTATTGTAATCTCGAGAAATTTAGAATATAATATTTCAACGGAAATATCTCTTTAGAAAGTTCGAGAATACATTTGGACAATTTTTTTTTTTTTTTTCGTGATAGCTGCACGTACGTAAAGGACTCTTTTTTTTTTTTTTTTTCAAAACGGATTGTAAAATGGATTTGAAATGGAATCAAAAAGGATTTTTTGTGATGTCTGTACGCCTGCACTTACTTACGTACGTATGCGTGTATCTCGCATAACTCGAAAACGATTAGACGTAGAACAATGAAATTTTGAATATGGAAACGCTATGATATCCCGCTGCGCGCCTCTTTTTATTGCAATCGGCAGTACCAAACGTATATATAGACAGGATAGGATATTAGTACAGCGGGTGTCCGCCGATAACATCGCGGCAAAAACATCGCGGACGAAACCGTCGCAGAGAAAACAACGCAAGGCGAAAACGTTGTGCTACAAAACATCGTGGGAGAAAACATCGCAGTTCTAAAACATCGTGGTACAAAACATCATCGTCGAAAATAAATCGTTTCAAAAACTTCGCAGTTTAAAAACATCGTCGTCGAAAATATCGTGGTAAAAAATAAAGTATCTACAAATCATCGCGTGACGATAACATCGCAGACATGCTTCTTTCAGACTTCAATAACTGTAAATAGATATTCCTATAATAATTTGTGAGCGCAAGATAGAAAGAAGAATAATTTGTTTTCCATATTTTATATTAACTAATAAATTTTTGCTGAGAAAATAAGAAGGAAACTTAAGCATAGAAAATTAATGCAACTTATAGCACTTAATAGAATTTTAAGCCGGCATAGTTAACTAACAAAGACCATTGATAAATAATTTTTTTATAAAGTTTTACTGGTAATTTTTCATAAAAAGTATAATCTATAAGTTGCATTTAATTTTCTATGCTTAAGTTTCCTTCTTACTTTTTCCGCAAAAATTTAGTTAATAAAAAATGTGAAAGTAAAAATTATCCTTCTTTACATCTTGCGCTCACAAATCGTTATGGGAATATCCATTTACAATTATTAAAACCTGAAAAAAGCATGTCTGCGATGTTATCATCATGCGATGATTTGTAGATACTTTATTTTTTACCACGATATTTTCGACGACGATGTTTTTAAACTGCGAAGTTTTTGAACCGCTTTATTTTCGACGACGATATTTTGTACCGCGATGTTTTAGAACTGCGATGTTTTCTCTTTGCGATGTTTTCTCCCACGATGTTTTGTAGCACGACGTTTTCGCCTTGCGTTGTTTTCTCCGCGACGTTTTCGTCCGCGATGTTTTTACCGCGATGTTTTCGGCTGTAACCAGTACAGCGTTGACAAACTTTCAGGATAGATAAAGTACACCTAGACGATGGCACATCACATACAAATGCATGGTTGAAAACTCTTTCCTGGGCGGTTGTGACCACACAAAAGTCAAGAAAGAAAGGACACGAACGGGATGAAAAAAACATGCTATTATTCGAATACAACAAAAACAAAGAAAAAAACAACATAAAGAGACAACAAAAATAATCATCAAGGAAGGTGTTCGAAATTACGACCCGGACCGTGATGCAAGAATCGTACGTCATTCATCTTCCATACGATATTCCATTCGTAATACAGATCTTCCAAACGCCAGAGAAATGAGGCCTGCCTCACGGTTTGGGGTCATTACGACCCCAAACCGTGAGGTTTTGAACACCTTATTTAATGGCCATCGTTCTTTGTTTTTGTTCTTATTTGTAGGTTTCTGCTTTACTAAATATAATAAAACATGTTTTGCCTCATTGTTTGTGTCCTTTCTTTCTTGACTTTTGAGCAGGAAAGCGTTTTCTATCATGAATTCCAGTGTGATTTCCCATCGCGTAGATGTACTCTATCTTTTCTGGAAATTTGCAAACGCTGTACTGATACACCCTATATATATATATATATACCTAGTCCCTTTACTCGATTTCAAAGTCTTTTATTTTTGCAATCGTCGGTAGTAGTCATACACTTCCAATTACAGAAGTGATTTAAATGGCGAAAATATTTATGTTTTCGCAATATCGAACTATATATATATTTACAATGAAACAATATTACATAAAAGTAATAAAAAAACAGCAACTTTTTTTTCATTTTTATATTACGCTCAAAGGGGCTTTTTCTTAACGTTTTGTGTGTTACCTTTATTTATTAAATATTAGCCGCTACGCGGACAGCCTTCGTTTGGCTTTTAAATGTACCGGAAAAATGCCTGAAGGGAACACCAAACATTAAATTTAAAAACGCCTCAGAATATTATTCTGCAGACTATTATATATATATATGAAATGTAATTTCTCATACATTATTTGTTTTGTGCAGCCGGGGGAACAGGAATGAGACAAATTTTGGAATATAAAGTGGTAGGTTTATTTTAGCATCCATCTCACAAGCGTTCTTTTCGTACCTTGAGCAGAAGCCTTATTTATACATATGTGTGCGTCACGAGGCTCATCCAATCAGCGATATTAATTGAAATCACGAGGTGACGCTATCTTCTCATCAGGAGTGTTCTTAAGGACTTTATGTAATATGACAGATTTATGAGTTTGGCGATTTGGCGGGCGCCAACAGGTTAATATATTTTATACTAAAGAAAGGATTTCGCCAAAATTTAGGAACAGGGATGCAATTTAGGTAGAGAATCGCCAACACATTATTAAGCAATATTATTAGAAATTAATTTAATCAATTGATTTAAAAATATCACTACATATATATAAAAAAAAATGACAATGAAATATGCCAATCTCTTAAAAACAGGGACATAAGAAATACGATGAAAAATTGTTGCCAAAGCCATATTTCTAAAAGAATGAATCTATTCAAAATGATGCGATTCATCAAAAATCTTTCAACAACAATAAGAAAGGAAAATTGTTACCAAAATCACATTTTTAAAGATGTGAGAAGTGTACTCGGAAGCTTCATTTAAAAATTTTTTTTTCAATACAAAATATTATCATTTTTCCAAAATTCTTTTTGTAAAAGCAGTCGCAAGGACGAAAGTTTAACGTGTGCAAAAATCAAAGAAAAATAAAATAAACTGTACATTTTTAAACATAAACTTTTTTAGAATAAATCCCGTTGAAAAGGTGTAAAGCTCACTTTGTTAAATAAATTCGTATTGAATCGATTTATTGAAACACGAAATTTATTTTAAGTTCGTAAAATAGCTAAGTGCCTACGTTTCATGACCATGTGAAAATGAAGTGTGTAAAGTAAAATGACAATATTTTGTCACAAAGCATAACATAAAAAAAAAAAAATTCGAATTTCGAAGAAATCTCTTCGAGATACAGTGGCTCTTGTCTAGATGCACCTATGTACCAAATTTTGTAGCCGTGGGTCTATTAGCTTACGCGCAGCGCGAACGAAAGACACACACACAGATACTCTTTCTTCTATTATATGTATATAGAAATGATTTTCTTCGCACTTAAGCCATAAAATTCAGTTTAAGAGCAATATCACAAGATAATTTAAAAAAGAGCGTAGGTTTAGAATTTCTGACAGACAGTTTCGTGCGCTGGAGATAATTTTTCTTTTCGTGTAGTGCTGTTTTGTATAATCGCTTTGAAATCGTTGAGTTTGTTAATCAAAATTCGTTAAAGTTTTACAGAATATGAGATCGATAATAAAACAAACTCCAAATTCGGGCTTTTACATGTCCATAATTCGGGTGAAGGATTACGTTATTCAGAATTTGATGGCTTTAGGTACCTTTTTTTTTCACAATTTTACAATGCGAGAAGCATATATACATTTAGGCAGATTCTTCATTATTTAATTTCTTTAAATATGATACAGGGCTCTAATATTTGGCGGCAACAATTTGAAAATTTATACGCCGTTTATAGTGATTTGACGCGAAATGCTGAAACGAAATTGAAAGCCTTTAACATCCTTTGGACTAATAATTTTGAAGAAATAGAGAAATCTAACTTTTAATGCGCAGGCCGTTTCCTATAATTATATGTGGAAAAATTTTATAGTCGTTACGAAAAAATAAAATTATAAGACGTTTGAATCTTGTACGACAGCAACTGACCGGGACATTTAATTTCAAAACTAAATTATGTATGGAAAAATTTATGTATGGCTTGACCGTGTAGCTACAGCTGACAGTATTCAAAAATAATAATTGCATGCTTCTTTATTTATTAAAAAGAAACACTCGAAAAAAACTTTAATAATGCATTTGATTTGAAATGTTTTAGTTTTTTTTTTTTTTTTTTTTTTTTTTTTTTTTTTTTTTTTTTCGTTCGTTGTTGTTATTGCTGTTAGAACGCTACACTAGTTGAGATTGCAGAAAATGTAGCCAACATAAAAAAATCTGACGTGTACACCACATGACTTCTTGTACGGAATATTAAATTATACGCAATTTTTCTTGCATTTCATTTAAACTTATTAGATTGAATTAAACCTACCTCGCCGACATCGCATAAACCACAATAGAATAAATACATTCTTTAAAATTCACTTTGTTTACCATAGCGACACTCTGGCGCTAGGTTCACTTAACAGTATTATATTTCGTTCATATTATAACTGAGAATGCACAAAATGTATATCATTTAAAGAATTATCTAATCGTTGCCACATGTTCTATTCAAATACTATAATAAAGCTAGAACTATGTATTAAAGAAATTAAGCAAACAAAACAAAAAAGAAACAGTTTTTCACAGACGATTCAGTATTTCTCATTTAATTAATTCAGTTCTCACTTCGCGAGAAGGCAAAAATACATAAAAACTCAAAATATCTATATTAAAAATTACGAAGTAAATCTCAAACACTTATTTCCTCGAAAAAATTCCAGAAAGGATTAAGCATGATTTAATTCGCAATAATAAATGAAGGCGTTATCTTTGTTGTTCCGAAGCTACGTTTCTCTAGATTGGCAACAAATCCACTAGTCTCCTGTTTCAAATGTAAACATCAATGGCTGCCATTAAAAAAAGGCTTAGCGGCACTTAGACAACTTTAAAATTGTTGATAATTCTAAAAATATTGCATACAGATTTACTAAAGGCATAAAAACCTTAACAGGAAGATAAAAACAGCATAATACAATAATTTTTAAAGCAAAAAATGTACAATTTACAAACATATAAGAGTAAAGAAACTGAGATCACTGAGCCGTGTAACAGAGTGGATATATATATAAATATATTTATATACGTTTGGTGCGGCCGATTGCAACCAAAATACGAGTTGCACATCTACATGTTATAGCAGTCCTATATTCAAAATTGCAACGTCCTGAGGCTACTCGTTTTTGAGTTATGCGAGATACGTACGTACGCACGTACGTACATACGTTCGTACAGACGCCACGAAAAATTCTCTTCAGAATTCATTTTAAAGCAGTTTTATAATTTTTTTGAAGGCAAAGAGTATTTATTCTGTCCTTACGTACAGATATCACGCAAAATCATCGTTAAATTGCATTCGATAGCGGTCAAAATGGATATTTTCGTTTAAATATGCTGCCTGAAACTTTTCGCGATTACAATACTTCCTTTTTACTTCGTACAAGGAAGTAAAAAATTATGTTTAAAAGTATGAACATGTATATAAGAAAATGAAAATGAATTGACATTTCGATTTTAAACCAATACAGACGCACTCAGCTCATTAATTTTTACTAGTAATGTTTTTGAAATGAAGATAATCAAAAGCAATTCGAGAGATCATTGAGCAGTAAATTTTTTGTTCTCTCCATGTGCTGTACGAGTTATTTAGCAGTTAAAATCGTTTAGCTCGCTCCATGAGGTGGACGAGTCATGATCAATATTAACGCATCAAACAAATTACTCCAGACAGATCATTGGAGACTAAAAACAAGTTGAGGGTTTACTGGTTTAATGTATCTTCATTTCTAACTTCTTTCTATGCCTTGAATTTCGCCCGTTCTTTTTGTTGTCTCGCTACTCCTTGGGTCTCCAAATGCGGGTAAATTGTAGTGCTTATTTACTTCTTTGTTCGAAATAAAGGAAGTATTATAATCGCGAAAATTTTCGGGTATCATATTTCGACGAAAATATCCACTTTGACCGTTCTCGAATCCATTTGAGAGATGTTTTTGCGTGACAGAATAAAGGACTCTTTTTTTTTTTTTTTTCCAAAACTGATCGTAAAATGGATTTAAAATAGATTCATACGGGAATTTGGTGAATCTTCGGATTATGGTAACTTGGCGATTTTTGGCGAAAATTTGGCGACCATCCCTGCTACAGCAACCTGCTAGTTTTCTTTTTCCTACGCCATTTTGTTTTCACGAAGTAACGCCTTTTTTCTTTTTTTAACTCAACATTTTTTTTCAACAATCTGCTAGCCGATCTGCTAAGCTTATGCTAGAACTTTTATGGAACAAAAGTGCTTAATCATGACGAAGATTAGGTGCGAAATTGGGTGAAAGTGTAGAATCGTCCACTGCTTGCCGCGTTTTTAAGAATTGCATATACAGGGTATCCATGTACACGTCGACCTATTTTCACTTAAAAAAATATCCCAGAATTGCACAAAAATGGCATTGCGCACACTTTTGACTTTATCCATGTACGCATCGACCTATTTTCACTTAAAAAAAATCCCAGAATTGCACAAAAATGGCATTGCGCACACTTTTGACTTTATCCATGTACGCATCGACCTATTTTCACTTAAAAGTAAAAGAAAATTGACAAAAATCCAATTCTTCTTACTCTTGTAAAAAGCGCCAAACTAATAAGGGGGCGATTCTGCACTTTAGCAGCGAAATTGTTTCTAAGTGCTTATTAGCTAAAATTACGATCGGAATTTTCCGGAAAATGTCACATTATATGTCTCATGATCTCTCATTTCTCTGAGACAAAATAATCTGTGATTCGAACTGTGTACTACTCAGATTATTGCTAAAGTCCTACCTAGTAACCTTTATCGCCTTACCAAAATGTCGCCAAACTACTTGTTACCATATTCCAAAGATTAGACGGGAATTTTTGTGTGGCGTCAAACGAGTAACCTCAGAACGTTCAAATTTGTATGGGACTGATACGACATGCAGCTGTGCCCCTCTTTTTTTTTAGTTGCAATAGGCCTCGTATCTATAAGCAATGTAAAGTTGTTTAAGTTCTACTAACGCTCACCGAAGCCGCCATTTGTTTACATTTCAAACTCTTAGTAGAACAGTGAATTAAATCAGTTTCTGCACGAACTTCAGTGTCTTTTTGCAGAGTGGGACGAAAAGTACTTTCAGTTCTGTGCACCGAAAAATCTGCTTTCTTGCCCGCTGTCCGAACTGCCCCTTTTTTGGGGGGGTGGTGTAGAAACGCTAATTGTGATTGCAAAACATTTTTTTTAACTGTATTTGGTGTTTTATGTTTATCTGCATTTTAGAATTTTTAAAGAAGAGAGTTTACGTATTTTTCACTTGCCTCGAAGTGGGAACAGAATTAATTGAATGAGAAATGTATCTCTAATGAAATTCGAGGAAATAAGTTTAAATGAAATGCAGCCAAAAAAAGTTACCTAGTATCCCCATTAGATTTTTTTTTTTTTTTTTTTTTAGTCCAAAGGGGCAATTTGCCCAGAAGGACTATTCATTTCGTTTTGGCATTTTGCATTGAAAACTTTAAATGTCGGTTCACTTTTCAAATTGTTGCCACAAAATATTAGAGCCCTTTATTATCTTAAATCCTTTATTATCTTTTTATTATCTTTAAAAAAGTTAATAATGAATTATTTGCATAAATGTATGTATGTTTCTGGCATTGTGATAAAACAAAGGTACCTAGAGCCATCGAATTTTGAATAATGTTATCTTCTGCCGAATTTGGGCATCTGAAAGCCCTAATTTGGAATTGAAATTTGTTTTATCATCGATTTCATATTTTAGCAGACATTAAATAATTTTTGATTAACAAACTCAACAATTTCAAAGCGTGCAACGAAAAAAAAATTTTTTTTTTCTTTTTAAATCTCCAGCGCGTGAGATTGTGTATCGGAAATTCTAAAGACACGCTCACTTAAAAATTATTTTGCGATATTGCTGTTGAATTGAAAATTATGGTTTAAGTGTAAAGCACATGATCATCACTACATAGTATAAAACAAAGTCGCTTTCTCTGTCCCTATATCCCTATGTATGCTTAAATCTTTAAAACTACGCAACGGATTTTGATGCGGTTTTTTTTAAATAGATAGAGTGATTGAAGAGGAAGGTTTATATGTATAATAACATCCATTAAATAGTGGAGAAATACTGTTATTTTTGAGGTTTCTAATGTGATGTCGTAAATAATTACATTTTTTCCGCTTACATTGCAAACGCAGGCTGAACCCTACGAGATTTATCAAAATAATGTACTAAGTATTGTACACATTGAAAATATCTACAGATTTAAAAATTTCGGGACGTAGCGTTTGCGGCGGTACCGGCCGGCCGGGGCGGCGGGAGCGTGCCTATAAATAGGGCTTCGGAGCCTGCGGTTCTCCCTAAAGCACTTTGAATTTAGCAGCCATCGGACGCGTTTATTACCGGAGCTCTCTAGCGAGGAAAATAACAATATACTTAATAAAAACGTGCTTTTCAGCGCAACAACGTATCAGTTATTATAAGTAAGTCACGATAAATAATTGTATGATAGTAGTTTTAAAATATAAATGGTATTCTATTCTAAGTTTAATTTTTAAATCGCACTTATAGTAATTATAAGTACATAAGGTTAAATAAGGTTAGATTAAATAAAACCATAATTTATGGATTGGAATTTTCTATTAAGATCTTGATTAAAATTTAGAATTAAATCAATTCAATATTAGGGAAATTATTTTCAAAAATCGTAATTTAAGGTGAGGTATGTAAGTTCAGAAAAAGAACTTAATAGAATACGTATCTTTTGTTGTGACGTTATATGTAGAACTTTATAGAATACGTATCTTATACGTTTTTCAGTGAGTGACATAGGCTATATATTTTATACCCGTGCGAAGCCGGAGCGTGTCGCTAGTATTTAATAAATAAAGGTAACACACTACTCGTGGCAAAGAGTACAAGTTTACTGTTGCTATTAATAACAGCTCGAGCACCTTACAGGTGATTGTGCTATTTAGTTCAGTTCCGCCCCCAATTTTGATGAAAAGCACCCTGGTAGGGGGACTGGTCCGAGGGTCCTCTTTCAATAACACCAACCTCTCGAAAGAGACTTTCGGCTCGCCGCATATTTGGAGTGCCCCCCTGCGGCACGCACGCTATACATTTACAAACATCCGTTCCATCTCCAGGATTCGAGCCCGGGTCCTTCGGCACGGCAGTCAGCGACACTAGCGACTATACCGGTTGAGCGGCCCGGCTATGCTTAAACAATTGCAAATCTCGTTCCTGTCATACGAGCCCACCAGCGGCCGAGCGGTAAAGTCGCTGAACACTGGTAGTTCGGTCCGACGTTCGAATCCCGCGAACGGGCTGGCTGCATGGACGTTTTCGTGGTTTTCCCCATGTGTAACGTGTATACGAGCCAGTTTTCCTTAGAAAGTCCTCCACGAAGGCATCCCTCCCCTTAGGCAGATAGCCCTCGTGTGCTTTGCCATAATTAAATACACCAACACCATTCCTGTCAAACATTCACACGAATGTTTTGAAGAGAAGTTTATTTACTTCTGTTTCAGACTTTAACTGGTATATTGGCATTTATAACATATTTCATCACACAAGTAACTATAAAAGCGAAAGTGACTTGTCATTATATACCAATGAGCAAATAAAATCGCTGAAATCTAAAAAATTGATTGCCAAAGATCCGAACGTAAAAATGATACTAAAAATGAAACTTTCAGGTGAAAACTATAAAGGCAATTTTGATATGCTCTGACAATGAAAGTGTTCAAACAACTGTAAGTGATTTCATATGGACATACAGCTTAACTCATTAATCACTAACTGTTTAGTAATCCCGGCGACGTGTAAGAAAGGTAAATTATAAATCACTGTTAGTCATGCTTCTTTAGATTAAGCCTTAGGTAAAAAAACCTTTCGTATTGTAATGTTTCATTGGATTATGCCATCTTTGATAATAAATAGTCAGTTCAAAACCACCATTGATAGAATTAGAACCATCTAATTTAGATATAATTCTTTCGATTGCAATCATTCTTTTGGGTTTTTACAACAAATTTCTAGGAGCGACGACTCATTATTCTTTGAAAGGTTATTTAACAAGTCAACGTCTTGTGGAAAATAAAACAAAAGAAAGAAAGGAAAGTCTTGGTTCGCTTCAATGGACACATAACGCTCCGATGAGTGGACAAAGGATAAATCTCATTGAAGGCAGGAATGCTGCTTTTGATAGAGCACCGTGAGAATTAAATACGATTTCTCATAATGCTACAGTTGTTATGGAAGATTTTAGAAAATTTTATTAATGTGAATCATACAATGCGCAATTTTTTATGTTCATCATACTGTCATGTCAAAATAAAATTCTTGAGATGCATAAATGTTAGAAAAAATGGATTGCAAGCGTGGCAATAAAGAACAAAGGAAAGGAAAATATGTTGATAAATACAAAATATTTATGCCAATAATATAGTTTAATTACTTAATTGATTTCTTATTTACTTTATTGTTATAACCGTCATAAAATAAAATAAATATGTTCCACTGATATTGCAGTATCGATATATGTACTTTTAAAGATATACAAAGTATTGAATTAACGAGATGAGCAAAACATGCAAAAATGTGAAAGTAAAACATTATAAATTACAGTGCAAATGCAAATAAAACGAGTACACGTTGTAGGGTTTATATTTATTTAAACTAACATTTATTTTAAGTTTAAACTATCTTTTCTGTCAAGCCTTACTTTTCCCTGGAATTGCCAATGCAAGAGTATGTAAATTTTAGTAGAACGCGCAAGGATTCAAATTGTCAGCGGAAGTAATCTGAGTTAAATAGAAGGGAAACGAGTTCGAAAGTGTGCTTTCTTGCTTCACGAGCGTGGAGGTGGCTAGTTAGAAATCGAAGAACCACGCGTTTCGGCCTGTGTGCTTGCCTCGGCAGATTGTTAATCTTTGAACGTAATATTCAGAAGTTTGCTGAATTATCAGCGGTATCTTAGAACGCGGTGAGGTTAGTTACGTTTAGAGAGCTTCGTAGTTAGTCACTTGTTACTATTCTTTTCTTAGTTTCTTATTTTATTTTACCGCCGGGTCGGCGTAGTTTGTGAGCGTCAAGAGCACGCATTTGTAATTTCTAAAGTTGAATAAAAAGGGATTTAAACCCTTCTCAAGACTTTGTCTACTTTCCAGTTCTTAGCAGTCACCACTATTGTTGGAAGCGCGCAACATCACAACGTAATATTTCAAAAAAATTCAATTAAATGAAATGTCAAACTTAAAAATGAATTAGACCAGAGTAATTTTAAAAGCCAAAAACTTACTCTGTATGTTGTTGTTAATAGCGCGATGTGTACTCTTTTTATTTACATTTGCATGATAATTTTTTCTTTTCACATTTTTACGTGTTTTGCTCATGTCATTGAATAGATATTTAAGTTTGGTTCTAAAAGTTTTTTGCATTTAAATAAAGTTTTTCATTCCAAATAATTTTAAATTAACGTAAATCGTGTAGAGGAATTCTTGATATGCATATGAATTTGCAAAATTTAGGAAAATAAATATTGACATTTAATATCATTTCTGCATTCGATTTGCAGATGCATAGCAAAGACGAAACACGATGTCTGAACGGTTGAAAACGAGTGTGAAATAAGCTTATTTCCCCGAAGAGTCGGTATTGTTTCATTATCTTTTCAAGTGTTTATTTTTAGGCAATTTTCTTTAAATGGCTATAATTACTATTAACAAATTTTGCATAACAATTTTATGCACATTCACTACTACTACCCATCGCCATTAAAGCAATTTTTCCATGCAGATTACACCAAGTTACTATTTAAAACTTGTAAATTTTTTCTAAAATTTTTTTAAACTAAATAGAAATTTAAATATTAGTTAAAAATTACGAACTTGTAAATTGGAATTTACTTAGACTTCAAAGTGTAATCCTTTTATTTTATTAGCTTTCTTAATTTGATTTGAAATATAAGAATTTTAATAGTAGTATTCTCCTATATTTATAATTATATATGTATGTAATTATATATAATTTATTTACTAAAGAATATTGATTATATTAACTCCTAAGATTAATTTCTGCTATTTCTCTTAATTATCTTAAAAGAGTGAATCCATAATTAGTATAATTATATATATATATATATATATGATGTACCAGCTTTAGTCGCAGCTTAAATTATAAGACTATAAGTTTAAAAAAACAGGATCCATTTATTATTATTGAGGAGAAATAGCAGTTACAAAATCAGATATCCGGAGTAAATAAAAAGAATTACTAATAACTTTTTGTATGAAGTTTACTGCATCGTGACATTTAAGAAAAAGCCCCGATATTCTTTTGCGAGTCCTTTTATAGCCTCTGGAAAGGCGGAGCTTCCAAGAAATGACGTCAGCCTCGTCAGCCAATCCAGTTCGCTTTAAATATTTCCAGAACATTCTATAACTGTACGTGTAGAAAAGGCGGGAATAACAACTTGACTACGGGGCTGTAGAATTAATTCCACGTACTTTCAAATAAGAGACCGCCACCATTAAAAACGAAAAGAACATACAGTTAGAATTTTAAGTGTATTCTTGTCTATGGAATTTTATTATTACATCTATATATATATATAATTATAATTATAGGTTTTATTAATATGAATCATGCAATGTGCAATTTTTTATTTTCATCTTACTGTCATGCAAAAATAAAATTCTTGATATGCATAAATGTTAGAGAAAATAGATTGCAAGCGTGACAATAAAGAACAAAAGAAAGGAAAATGTGTTGATAAATATAACATATTTATGGCAATAATAGGATCTAATTACATAATTGATTTCTCTCTATATATATATATAGAGAGAGAAAAGCAAGGATTGTTGTAGAAGGAGATTTCAATTTATTTCAACGTTCCTACCCCCTGACGAAGTAGCATTGAAACTGATTGAATTCCTTTTCTGTTTTCTTCCTCAGATCACATGCAGTTCCTTCCTTAAGCCTGGCGCGTAATCTCGTAACTCTCACACAAGACTGGACAGAGTATCAAACTCGGTCTTCTGTCGTCTTCGCACATCGCTCATATTCTCAGTTTTCCGATAATACCTGCAGTGCATTCGAAAAAGAACTCTACACCTGTCATGCACTAGCGCCACAGTATGCAAACTCAACTTGCTCGTACAATAGCTATTCGAAATGATTCCCTTGAACATTCACAGACCTGTTTGTGTTCAATTCTTCTTGTTCTCGAAGAAGAAGAAGTTATTAATGTGGAATATTTTCGATAAAATCTTTGCAGATTCTGGAGCCTGTGGAGGATTGCTTGATTAACATTTTTTTTCGCTTAATCCTAGAAATGAAAATACGGTGGGTTTAAATCCAAATGAAAATATTTATTGCACAAGTGCTTAGAAATGATTCGGTTTCTGAAAATTTCCTACAGCAACTTCACGGACTGTCTCAGTCACGGCGGTAAACGCAGAAATTTCGTTGTTGTAAGCACAGTTTTATTGAATACATGCATTTTTAATTCGTCCTCTGTTTAGCTCTTCTAAGTGGTGAGTAATTTCCCAATAACGCTCTGAATTTCACTGTTTCTGTAAAGAATGCTGGGCTCATTATTCGTCTGCTGTGTATTGCAATCCCGAAATTACACCTCTGATCATGCAAGAGAATTTCATGGACGACATGCTTGTTGTCGGCAGACTAACATAAAATCATGAATTCTGTGCATGCACATTCCCTGATAACTGGAACTATGATTTGTGTAGAAAACATTCTCTAAACTACCGTAAGAGTACACTTTAAACCGTACACTTTAAATGACCGAATCACTTTTCAAATTGTCACCACCAAATATTATTGCCCTGTACTGTATTCAAAGAAAGTAAATAATGAAAAATCTACATGAATGTATGTATGTTTCTCGTAATGTGAAAAAACAATAGTATCTAAACTTGTGAAAAAAAGGGGTATCTAAACTCATCAAATTTTGAATAATTTAGTCCTCCACCCGAACATGGACACTTAAAAGCCTGAATTTGGAATTTTTTTAATTGTCTATTTCATATTTTGTAAATTTTTAACGAATTTTTGATTAAAAAACTCAACTACACTGCTCGACACTGAAAATGCAACACCAAGAAGAAGTGGTCAGAAATTTAGGCAAATTTTAGAGTAGACCCACGTCACTGAGTTATGCGAATGATGTGAAATGCGCAGCTCTCCGTCGCACGTGAAGTAAGATATAAGGGAAGGAACGTGCAGAATGGGGAATATTTGTGTCGTTATTTCTGCCAGACGAATTATTAAAGAAAGTTGGTTTTTGTCCCGGAGGATACGTGTAATAGGAGAGAATGCCAGGCCGCCGTCAACGAAGATAGATAGACGATTTTACGAGGGGTATGGTAATCGGACTGAGAAGGGCGGGTTGGTCCTTGCGTCAAATCGCAGCTGATACCCACATGGATGCGAGCACGGTGCATCGGCTATGGCGAACATGGTTGGAACAAGGAACTGTGGGAAGAAGGAGGGATGCAAGTGCAGCCAGAGTGACATCGTGATATCAGCACGCGTGGATCGACGCATCCGCCGACAAGCTGTAGCGGTCTCGCAAGTCATTCGTACCACGATTCTGCAGCATGTGCAAGATACCCTGGATGTTCCCGTGTCGACCAGAACCATTTCCCGTCGATTGGTTGAACGTGGCCTGCACTCACGGCGTACGTTAAGAAAACTGCCATTGACCCCACAGCATAGACGCCAACGTTTAGAATTTTCAATGTCGAGCAGTGTATTTCAAAGACAGCAGTGGTAACACCGTAGAGAATGAAACATTTTTATCTCCAGAGTGCGAGACTGTCTATCGGCAGTTCTAAAGATATGTTGTATTTAAATATTTTTAACACAATGTGGGGTTAACCCAAATGCTCTCGAAACGTGTATGTGTCTGTAAATGATAAAAAAAAAAAAAAAAAAAAAAAAAAAAAAAAAAAAAAAAAACCGCCCGTTTGGATGTATTAATTTAAAATCTAAAAGCTTTCAGATTTATTTTCATTTTTATTTCAGAATGCTTACAAATTTGAAATCCCAAAAACTGACTGCTCATATCCCGTATTATTCTATCTTTAATTAAAGTCCTTCAATGAATGATTACGAAGGATCTGATTAAAAACTGCGATCTGTCCAAGAAAACGTTATAATTTAGACATTTCAATTCACATTCTGCATGAACTGTGGGATGAAAATTCAAAGTTTTAAAAAGCTGCATTTGAAATATTTCTATTAACACCGACTCTCTATAAAGTAGCAACATTAAATAAAAAATGAAAGGTAACTTAGAAGATTTATTATCCAAACTGCTGATAAACAATCACCGTGCATACAAAAAAAAAAAAAAAAAAACCACGAGATTCAATAGATTTATAGTTCGTAGACAGGAGAACCAAATTTTGGCTTTTACAATGCACCAGAAACAGGCTTATTGATCTAGAATCGAAGAAGCAACCAAATTAAGTAGTAATTTAAATGCAGAAAGCAACCAAAAATTTAAAATGCTTCCTTTATCATCATTTTACTTACGCAATATATGACTATTTTTATTAACAGTTATAACTTTGCTTAGTGTAGTTTTTAGTGGCATTTTCCCGGTTATCAAGAGTAAAAGCAATGAAATATTTAGATGGTTCGCTGGGTAATAATATTCTTAAGAAATTTATATTGAAACTTCATCCTATTTTGCTAATATGTTTCTTAGCAGACTTGTACGATAGCTCGTGGGTTGAATAATAATAGACTATACATGTAACTCTGAGGTAATCAGGAGATAAGCTTGAGAGTTTGCAACCAATTTTACTAAATTTGTTATCAGTAAATGAGATATATTTGTAGGTAACGGGGATGAAATTCTTATATTTTATGGTTCCAGAGTCATTTTTCTCAAATGCGAGGGCAAACTAGATCAAGACTTATTGCCTAAAGCGAATATGAGATCACTTGCACTTACCTAGGAACTTCAAAATACCAGTGAAAGATTTGTTACAGTTTCTTGAGATGTACAAAATTTCTCATAATTTTGTATTAGGATTACATAAAGATTTATTTTACCGAGTGCTTTGAAAATTAAATGTAAATGACTGAAATGATAAATACTTTATCTCCCATTTTATCTTTATTTTTTATATCTTGAAAGAAGTTTATTGTTTTCAGCTAATATATAAAGTCACGCCCAAGCAAAATAAAGTCCGTAAATATTCTCATGCCTCGAATTTTGATGGCTGAAAATCATTTATGATCAAGTTACCTTTAGAAGTGTTGACGCAGTTCAAAACATGAAAATTTTTATCGTCCACTCACCCTCTCGGAATGTTGTCATTCGGCAAAGGATAAATTCATTAATATATTTGTTAACAGTTAACAGATAGCAATAAACACACTTCTTAATTATTTAAATATTTATTTACTTTTATTAGTAATGCCCTTAACTGATGCAAATTAAAACGCATTTAAATACGTTATATCAGTTGGCTATGCTATAACTTAAAATTTATTTAATTCATGGTATATAAAACTAAATTAAGAGTTTTGGAATTTTTAACGTCAAACTCCTTATTTTGAAATGTTAGAAAAAAGTTTGAAGTTTATAGACTGCACTTTTTTTCATTAGCCCAAAGGTAAGTTACCTCAGAAAGGCTATGGTTTTGGTCTTTTGCGTTGTCCACTATAAACGGTGTTTCACTTTTCAGATTGTTGCCACCAAATATTAGAGAACTGCATTATATATTTAAAGAAATTAAATAATGAATGTATGTATCTTTCTCGCATTGTAAAAATACAACGGTAAATAGAGGTATCAAATTTTGAATAACGTAGTTCCCCACTCGAACAAAGGCATCTGGAAGCCTGTATTTGGAATTTATTTTAATATCTATTTCATATTTTGTAAAACTTTTACAAATTTTTGATTAAAAACTCAATGATTTCAAAGCGAGGAATGACAACACTGTATTGGAAAAAACATTTTTATTTCCAGCGCGTGAGACTGTCTATAAAGAATTCAAAAGATATGCTGTTTACACGTATTTTATTGTGATTTCAAATTTTGTAAAACTTTAGCGAATTTTTGATTAACAAACTCAACGATTTCAAAGGGAGAAATGGCAACACTGTGCGGAAAGAAACGTTTTTATCACCAGCGTGCGAGACTGTCTTTTGGAAATTTTAAATATTTAATAATATTTTGCGATATTGCTGTTGGATTGAGTGTTACAGTTTAAGTGTGAAGAACATGATATTTAATAAATAAAGGTAACAGAAAACGTTAAAAAATGCCTCTTTGGGAGTAATATAAAATCTGAGAGCCTTCAGATTTATTTATTTATTTATTTATTGCCATTTGGAAAAGGTTTTTGTTTTTCAATTAGCGAAAAATTGCACATTCTAGCAAAATGAAGTATTACAGCCAATCTGGGCGGTATTAGATCTCTCGTTTGCTTATCGATGTAAGAAAGGATTATATTTATAAGCAATATATAGTTCTTAGTAATATTTTGATCTTATTCTTATATCATCACGATTGCAACCATGCTATGTGGCACATGGACGCAAATACCTGTTAATAATTATTAGCCAGTTAGTAATTATTGACCTTTAATAATTAATAAATTATCATACATTAAATTATTAATATTCATAATTAATAGATAACTGATTATAAATTATTAATTAATAATAATTATTTATTTGCTTAATAAATTACTATGACGTAAATACCTGTTAATAAATATTAACCTATTCATAATTAATACCTGTTAATAATTATAGGATTTTTCGCCGTATCAAATTGCGCAGATGAATCATAGGAACAGTTCAATCATTTTAAATAAAATGTTGAAAGAATTTTGAAATGATAACTCATATTGTGACATTTAACCTTAAATACTCTCCCTGATGAGTTTTAAATGAGATTCCAAAAATGAGGTGGTATCAAAAATTAGGACTTAATTTTTAAAATTAGAAACGCCACAGCTCTAAGGAAGAACATCCAAAAATAATGAAATAAAATTAATAAACTAATAATTAAAATTAAACAAAATATAAACAGATAAACAAAAATCAACAAATTAAATTAATTACAAATAATTAAAGATTCAAATAAAATATTAGATTCCATCTCATTTGAAGCGCCTTCTGGATTTACAACTCGACTCAAAGTTTATCCGATATTACGGATAGAGTTCCGGTGGTCTCATACTAAATTTAAGCTCTAGATATACAGCATAATACGCTACTTCAGCATATGGTAGAAACATGAATCATTCTATTCCAAGCACAGTGATGAAAAAAGGAAAATGGTTAACGCATCGCTATCCAACTACAGGGAATGCTAGAAAGAGTATGAAAACGAAGAAGAAAAATTTAATGGAAAATCATGAATAAAAAGCAAACAGGAAAGACTCAAATACTCTCCTCACTATTATTCCTACAGATATAATTACAGCTATCAAAGCTTTATGTGTGAGGGGCTAAAAGATCTGCCGGTTGATCTTTACATTATGGTAACTTGGCAATTTTTTGGCGAAAATTTGGTGACCAACTCTCCTACAGCAAACCTCTATTTTTTTTTTCCCGCCGCCATTTTGTCTTCACGAAGTAAAGACATGTTTCTTTTCTTTTTATCTACTGAACACTTCTTCCAACAATCTACTAGCCGAATTACACTTATGCTAGAAATTTTATCTAACAAAACTGCTTAATCATGACAAATATTCACAGCAAAATTGGGAAAAAGTGCACAATACCATACTCCTTACGCGTTTTTCAAAATAACACATACACATAAACCATGTACACGTCGACTTATTTTTACTTAAAAAAACATCCCAGAATTACACAAAAATGGCATTGCGCACACTCTTCACTATATCCATGTACACTGCTTTTTTCTCATAAATTAGAAAAATTTCACGAAAATACATGACAATTTTCTCAATCTTTAAACCCGGTAAAAAGAACATGTATGAAATTACCTGATCGCGAAAAAGTATATACCCTTTCCAAATATGAACATTTCCACATATAAAATAAATAAAATATCCAAAAACTTTTACCTCTAAATTATCTATTATATTATAAACGTCACCAACGAATTCATACCGCAAACATTACAAGTACTTAGTGTCAAATATTTAAATTATTTCCATGCACGTTTACTTCAACTAAAACGTATACCAAATTCCTACAAACATAAAATTACTTTACTTCTACCTTACATTTAGAACAATGCATAAAAATAATATTCTCAAATAATTAAAAATACTAACTTACCTAATCTTCTTCAGAATCTTGATTACATGTCCGATAAACTTTTCTTATTTCATCCGCTAAATAAAAAGCAAGCGTATGTGCGCCTGTTTCAGGATCTTTAAAATCATACTTATAGTTCACAGCAAGGTACCAGGTAAAATAAATAACTTAATAAAACATCTTTACTTCTATCTCGCACAACCTTAAAGAAACACTTATTACTACCCCTTTCAATCCCACTAAATACCCATTTCGAATTCACTTTAGTTAGGGCCATGGGATCCAAAAATTAACGAACACTGTTTCACACAACACAGAATAAAGCCAAATACAAAATTTCCAGATTTTTTCCCGATTTCCCCCCTTTTCCGATTAAAGAACCGTAATTCGTCCATTAATATCACATGACATATCCCATGATCTCTCATTTCCCTCACTCAAAATAATGCGTAATCGGAACTGAGTACTTACTGCTCACATTATTACCAAAGTCCCAGGTAGTAACCTTTATCGCCTCAAAAATGTCGCCAAACTACCAGTTACCATATTCTAAAGATCAGCCGATCTGCCCCCGAATCAGAGAGTTGATATGTAAGCTGAGAACGAATATAAGGTTTTGAATAAAAACCATTTTCGTCCGCCATATTGGCTAAAACCTATCCGAATAGTCTACAGCTCGTCTTTTTAATGGGAAATCAATAGTGTTACAAGTATACAAGCCATTCATGTCCATGTTTCGCTATATTGTGCCCGTTGACTTTTAGCGTGCATTTAAGAACATAAATGAATACTTCTTCATTCAGTTGCAAGGTTTTAAGATGCCAGTGAGGGCTTTTCTTGCCTTAAATGTTTGCTTCCATGTAAGGGTTTATTTCCTATGGAAACAGAAGCATGTTTCAGAAGTTAATATAGAATACTTGTTGCTAGAATAAAGTGTTACGAGATAAAAAAGATTTTTTTTTTCTGAAACTGAGGTTCACTTTCATAGAAAAGAAGAGCTGGAATTCATCCCGTTTAAGGCTTTGGTGTTGATTAAGCTGAAATTATAATTTATCTTGAAAACTGAGGAAAACAGGAGCCGGTTAACTCCGACGCAATGTAAGCACTGATATAGTAATACGATTAGTAAGTTTTTTTTATAATCAAGACTTTCTCTGCAAGGTGTACTCGAATACGATCTGGTCTACTTGTTATTGCCCAGAGTTATAAAGGACATATTATTGAAGAATGAAGCAAAATTTTAAAAACCCACTTGTTTTCAGATGTATATATGCCGCCCAACTGTTATAGCGATTGGCGTCGCTGACTGTTCTGCCTGGGCTCGAATTCTGGCAAAGGTATGGATGTTTGTAAATGTATATTGTCCGTGCCGCATGGGGGCACTCTAAATATGCTGTCAAATATAGCCAAAAGTCTTCTCGAGAGGTTGGTGATAGGGAAAGAGGGGTGGCCAATCCTCGGGCTCGTCCCCTCGGAATGCTCTTCATCAAAATTTGGTGGCGAAACTGAGCTAAATCGCACTGTTACCTGTAAGGAGCTCAAAGCTGTTGTCAACGATAGGCGTAAACTTGCGGTCTTTGCCACGAAGAGTTTCGTGGGCTTGGGCTGATTATAGACTAGGCAAGTGAGCATTAGCATTAACAACAACAGCAGATGTATATATAAAGTAGCATTTTAATTGCCCATAATCTAAATAATTCTCGTACCTCTCTTCCTTCACCATCAACATCTTCAAAGGACTTTCGGCTAGATGGATTTTTAAAAGTCTCCTTGCTTCAAAGACACTCTACATTTACTAATATCTATACCTTTTCCGGAACTTCGTGTGAGAATCCTACATTATAGTCAGCTCCGCTAAGCATTTTACCAAACAGAACGGCAAGTTATTTGTGGACTTCAGAAAGTTCAGTAATCTTTCCCATGTAAAATAATCTCAAGTACCTCATTTGGCCTAGCGGTAAAGACTGAACATTGGTAGTTTAACAGAGTCTAAACTCCGGGGAACGAGCTGACAGCATCGGTGCTTTTGTGGTTGTCCTTAAGCACAACATAAAAATGTTTGATTTGGTCTTTGGTCTGCTTTACTTGTTTGTGGTAAAGCACGCGAGTACTATCTGCCTAAAGGGAAAGATGTCTTCATACAGGACATTCCTAAGGGAAATTGGCTCATATTCACGTTACACACAGAAAAACCATCCAGGCGAAAAGACCGGTTTATGCAACCAGCCCTTTCGCTTCGATTCGAATCTAGTTCGAACTACCATTGCTTAGCGGCTTTGTTGCTCAGCTACTGGTGTGCCACAACGTTTATGCGTATGATTTAGTTTTACCTGAAAAGATGTGTGCTTTGCCCTACCCCCAATTGATGATTCTTTCCTTTGCTTGTTTGTCTTCTAGTCACCTTCGCGTTAATTGCCCCTTCGCCTTCCCCCAAAGTACACTGGTGTGCAAAAATTAAGGACGAAGTCGAAAAATTAGCATATCAGCTGAACGAAGAGGCAGAGCTGACAGAAAGACCAATCAGGAGATTAAGTAAGGTGATGTACGGTAGCACATGCGCAGATATGCAGGTAGACGTAATGGGGGAGTGTCTGAGTAGTATAAAGCATGTTGTCGGTGTAAGATTAGTATTTCTGCCAAAGAGATTGCACGCCGTATAGCCGTTAAAATCACACCGAGTTGCTGCCTCAGCGAGAAATGGCGAATAATCAATCTGTTAGACGACATCAGGATGCTTTTTCCCGAGGTCTAATCATTGGGAAGTTGGAGGAAGGCCGCAGTGGGACAAGTGTGGCTGCAGAGTTCGGAATTGCTCACAGCATCGTTTCACGACTTTGGACACAATTTCAAACTACAGGAACAGCTATCCGGGGGTTTAGTAGTGGTCGTCCACGAGGAACCACACCCGCAGATGACCGATATATTGCCTTACAGGCCAGAAGAAACAGGCAGCAGACAGCGGGAGAAATCGCTAGACACACTACACAGGCCACAGGATGACCGATATCGCGTTTTACCGTGGCCAGAAGACTGCACGGTGGTGGTCTGTTTGCACGACGCCCTGTACGGTGTGTACCTCTAACGCCTGCCCATCGGAGAAGGCGTTCTCTGTGGTGCCGGGAACACCGGAATTGGAGAGACAATGAATGGGGACGAGTACTCTTTACAGATGAGAGCAGATTCAGTCTGAGTAGCGATTCTCATCGCATACTCATGTGGAGAGAGCGGGGAAGCCGCAATCATCCCTCGAACATCATTGACAGGTATGGAGGTGGCGGTGTTCTCGTTTGGGAAGGCATCATGCTTGGTAGTCGTACAGACCTTCACATCTTCGACGCAGGTTCAGTCAACGGGTGCCGTTATTGTAACGAGATTCTTCTTCCATATGTGCGTCTTTTTAGAGGCGCTATGGGTCCGCAGCTCCTTTTCATGGACGACAATGCACCATGTCATCGCACAGTAGCTGCCGAACAGCTCTTAGAGAGTGGAGATATTGAACGTATGGATTGGCCGGCACGATCTCCGGATCTCAATTCCATCGAGCATGTATGGGATTTTCTAGACAGACGCTTGGCAGCTCGTACCTTACCACTAGTAACGATTCCGAGCTTCGATTGGCGCTGCAAGACGAATGGGCAGCAATGCCTCAACAACTCATTGACACCCTCATTCTCAGCATGAGCAGACGCTGTGAAACCTGCCTAGCAGTCAGGGGAGATCATATCCCCTATTAAAGACCGGATGTTTCTTGATGGATACCCATCACAGGGATGTTTCGGCCTTCAGTCGCATTGCGCTCCATGCTACTTTTTCAATAAAGCTTCTTTTTATCCCTCTGATTTCTCTTTTAGTAAGTGTTGCTTACATTACTCACGTCCTTACGTATTGGGGATCTTACGGTATTAAATGTGTTGATTTGGAAAGCTTTTGTACAAAGTTATATTGAAAAAAACCGTCTCGTCCTTAATTTTTGCACACCAGTGTACTTTGAGAAGAAAAATGATATTTCGACTTGCGAAATTTTCACAGAAACGCTCTGCTTTCCATCATGTAACGAAACCTGTACTTATTTGGATACCACTTTTGAGAAGTCAGAACGTTAGTACAGTAATCTAATATTACGAGCGCAGCTTATGTCATGTACCGAAGCAAAGAAAACTCATTACCGTCACTTCGGATTCATGTGCAAGGACACATTCTTCAGCAAGAGAAAATCATTCGAAATGTTTCTTAGAACAATGCAGAGTGAAAGCATCTCACTCCCATAAGCGAAAGTATATTTAAAATACCACACAAAGAAAATTCTCGAGTTTGTACTCTTTGTTTATGACATTTTGATATATTTTCCTCTTCGGACAATTGCATTACCGAGATTATAATAATTGTTTTATTTAGAAAGGAACTCTGTACAACTTAGAATGCGTGCATAGCTGCCATTTGGGGAAAGGAACCCGAACAAAGAGATGAGGAGTAGGTTACGATTACAGTGAACTCCGAGCGGAAAATTCAGCCACTTCTATGCTATTGTAAGATAGACCGATACACGCGAGCTTATTTACATACATTACCTTGAACCACCGGCGCCTTGAACTTAAACTCAACGTACCGTGTAAAGTATAGCAGCCTAATCCTATCCGAATTATTTACTACTGTACGCATGCACAATTTCGCTTTCCAAGTTATTTCACCGTGACTCGTAAAAAATTGTTTGAGTCATAATACTTAGTCTTAAGTCTATGAAAAGAATATATATATCACCGAAGGAATGCAATTACAGCTTGAAAGTGCTAAATTGGATTCATTTTCTAAGATGTACGACCACGAGTAAACTCAAAATATATACACATACGCATACACATACACACCAAAAAAGTGCGGAGGGAAGAAACCTCTCCAGATACTGAGGAGGCTCAAGCTTTTATTTGGAATACCGTGAATGCTTGTGTGTGCATGTGAACGTTTGATTATCTTGTAAGAGCTTATTCTCTTCGCTATCATAAAGTAAACGGATCTTAATCAGAAACCCGGCGACTTCTCGCACAAGCGTGGACAGAAGAAGCGTAAAACAAATCCTTTATTATTCGTCAAACTCTTAACACAAATGCACATACTTCGTGCTTACAATAACACCGACGACTTGCAGAAAAACTTCACAATAATTTAACAATAAATTCAAAGACAAAGAGTAATGCAGGACTAACAATTCAATTTAAGGCTAACTAGGCTGTCTCAACAACCTACCGGGCGATGTATTTATTAAATGGCTAAAAATGCGTGTCAGCAACTCAGCGAAACAACAAGAACAAACTAGTAACGGGCTCTGACTAGCGAAATCACGCTGTGAATAAACTTCTAGATTCGTCTGTACTTATACACTTTACACTTTAAATCTGCATCCTGGGGAGGAATTGCGAGGGAATAATGAGAGGTTCAGGAAATGTACCAAACTTAAAATATTTATTATGCAAACTAGTAGGGTTCCCTTAGTTCAATTAACCAATTATTCAAATTTTTGTTACCTTTTCTGAACCCCTCAACTTCCCATCACATTTCCCCGCCAGGATGCTAATTTAAAGTTAAAAGAAGTGAGTACTTAAATGGGTGAATCTGATTTTAAGACATAGATCAATGTGAAAATTTCAAATAAGTAACAGACGAAATGACAGCGTCACGTGCAAAGCAAATAAAATGAACGTTTGTATTATAAAAAGAATGCTTCGAAAATTTTTAGTTTTTTTTATTTTCGTCTGTTTTGTCTTATCCTTATCTATTTTAGGATACATTGTGTAAAAATATTTGGTAATCGTAAAATTATGATAATATAATAAGTTAAAGAAATATCAAAACTTCTAAAATTTTTGGCGACCTCCCTGCTGCAGGTGGCGAAGCACAGTTTAAGAAACTCTGCTATAAACTAAGAGAAATCATACAATCTACCATCATACAAAAGGCAATATGTTGTAAGAGGTAATCTTAATAACCTTGTTATCATCCCATTTTATCCTTTTATCAATAATAAAAGTTTTCGGATTCTGCATAAATTCAACTTTCAGGTAATTTCTACACATATCAGTAAAATTCATTATTCCGTTCTTGATGTTCTAGTTTCTGATTTTTAATTCTTTAGAAATTCATATTATTTCTTGTCACTGTGGCTTGACAGTTATCGGCAAAACGAAAAGAATGCTAAAATTTCGCCTTAAAAAAAAAAAAAAAAAAAAAAAAAAAAAAAAAAAAAAGGATCGTACGTTATGAAAAGGGAAATAAACACATTTTCCATAAATAATCAGAACTGGTCCTTAATCACAAACAAATTATCACAAATTATCTACGAAGCTTTTTCAGCTGATAAATTGGATTTCCTTGAAGATTACACAATAACAAAATGTTATCTTTTTTAGTTAATTATATTGTTGTGTTTTTTTTCTTTCTTCACGTTCATACGGGGTTCGTAGATTTGGAGTGAATAACGACGACACTTGATGAAGTATCAAAACACATTTTATTTAGACAATATTGTCAGGAGAGCTCCAAAATATGTTTTACAGTCGTCGATGAACTACTATAAACACACTGACACGATCAGCGACACAACCTTCAGGTTATCAGGCTATCACGGTGGAGACAGCTTCCTGCAAAGCACCCGACTCTGCTTTCCGGAGTACAGCTCCCGACTCTGCTTCATCGTTCTCGGAACTCCACGTACTCTCGAGACTTTCCACGCTACAACTCGCGATGCACTCAACGACACACAGAGCACAGCTCCTGACTTTCAGTTCAGTCGTTTCCGGAGCTCAATACGCTCTCTCGACGATGCACTAACCGCGATAACGAGACTCCTTCGGTGAACTCGACGTCCCACTCGGCACTCGCTGCCCGGCTGTTAACTCGATCGACTCCGCAGGGATTGACTCGCTAGACGAGACACACTATCGATGAGGAACACACACTTTCCCTCTCGATGAAGCACATTTTTTTGCCAAATGGGCGATTTCTCGCCAAATGTGGCAACCATGCCTTCCCCTGCCACTTTATGGCAACCCTAAAACTGCTTTGCGGGGAAAGCTATCCCACCGCGCCTGTACATTTCGTAACACATTTAACGTTTAATTAACACGTTTAATTCTCATCCAACTCAATGGTTAACCAGTAGCCGAGCGGTAAAATCGATGAAAACTATACATCTGTTACTTTACATAGGAACTTAAAGGTTATTTTTTACCCGCCCCCAATTTGATTTGTAACTATGAGAGCAACAGCTGCGGAAAAAAGGTCGAATCGCTTTATTTATTTTTTTTTTTCTCATTTCATTTCCGTTTAGAATGTTTCACTTCATGAAAAAGAATGCAAATGAACTTTGTCTTCAACTACAATCTCAAATTACGTGGACAAAATTAATGATATGCGCTGATGACGACATGCAAATGGGCGAGGGATTGGCAATGACCTTGAAGTGCTTATTTTAAGGTAACTGACTACAGTAATTCAACTCTGGTTCCAGACCCGTCTAAAGGACTGGCTGCATTGGCGTTTTCATGGTTTTCCAAATGCGTAATCTGGATACGAGGCAGTTTCACTTAGAAAATTTTTCAGCAAGACAGATAGCATTCCCGTCCTTTTTCGTAATCTAACATACCAAATCATCCATTCCAATATAGGAAAAAAATGAAATCATAGTTCAATCATACTTCACGACTGGCTGAGTACTTAAAGCCCTTGAACACTAATAGTTCAGTCTGCACTGGCTGCGTAGGCGTTGCCATAATATGAATGTGAGTCATCTTCCTTTAAAAAACCACCACGAAGGCACCTCTACCTTTAGGGAAATAACCATCGCGCACTTTGCCACAATCTAATATTTCCAATCCAATTTTCGTGAGTATTAAATTAAATAATGAATTTTTTAATGTAATTTTTGCTTATTGTTATTTGGAGCAAATGGTGGTTTTCCTCATGTGTAACGTGTATACGAGCCAGTTTCCCTTAGAAAGTCCTCCACGAAAGCATCCCTCCTCTTAGGCAGATAGCCCTCGAGGCTTTGCCGTAATTAAATAACCTAACCTAACCTAACCTAATTTGGAGCAAATTCTCAAAGCAAAATAATTTCTTTTAAATCTTTGGTATTTAAAGGTATTATTTCTATTACTAAACTCTATTTAGTTTAATCTGGAAATTAGTCTAACATTCCAGACTGCTGGAAAAACTATCGCTGCATCTTTATACTTCAATACCACAGCACTAAACAGTTAACAAGAATATAAAACAATTATAATAATAAAGTAATAATAACAGTATAACACAATTAGAACAGTACAAACCAGGGGTGGCCAAAGTGCGGCTCGCGAGCCTGATATGTCTCTCGCAGGCAATTTGTGCGGCTCGTGCATATAAAATATATGTATGAAATATGGTAAACTAAAACTATTCAGTGCCCGAAAGAAGAAATTAATTAGTTTAGACTCTTTGCACAAAGTTATCAGGGATTTCTTTTTATTTAAAACCTTCTCCACTACTTCTATAATGATGTAAATATGAACTTGTGGCTTTTAGAAAATCTAGATGCGGCTCTCGAACATTCCTGAATTCAAACGTGCGGCTCTTACTGACATGAAGTTTGGCCAACCCTGGTATAAACAATGAAAGATTTATTTGAATTTCATATTGAAGTTACAAACTAAAATAATTCAATAAATTAGCTTCCGATGCTTGACACTGGACAGACACAATGATTTAAAATATTTAAAAGTCAAAGTTAAATTTAAAATCGAACAACATGGAATTCTATTCTATAACTGCTAACTTAATTTTCAATAAAAGATAAATTCATCAGCTGGTAGCCTTAAATGTATACAATAACAGAAAAATTTCACCAAGGCAGGCTGAAGTTGACAGTTTTCTCTCCTAAATTATTCCTATTCTGATTTAAAACTTGCTTAATTTTCGTCTTCTGATAAAAATTCGTGTTTTGATAAATAAAAGCACATTCTGGTAAATTTCGTATTCTAGCAAATTCGAGATAATGGAAGTGTAGAAAGTTTCAAGATAAAAAATAACGTGTTAATTTTAGAATTTAAGAGCCAAACATGCCATATATGTATTTGTCACTCTTGTTTCCAATACTTAACCTTGCAAAATTTTGCATTATTATGCCCTTGTAACTTGTAACTAAATACAAATGAATGAAGTTATTAGTGCAGAATGCTGACCATCGACTGCTTTCTACACCTTTCTGCATGAAGTATTTTCTAGCTGATCAAAACATGTTTGGAATTTTTCGAAGAAAACATTAAAAGCTCAGATGTGTCATCATTAGATTTATCACCAAATTCCTTGTCTCAGTAGTTTGACAGACTGTTTCGTAAGAAGATTTCATACCTAGAATTTTCTCTGTCTTTCATGTATTCAATATTACTGTGCTAACTTAAAATTCTTCCTAGTTCCTTCCTAATTTCGATTACGTGTTGTATTCATAGGCATTCCTGTCGTTAGCGTGGGCGGATACTTGAAATCGAATTGAAAATAGCGGATTTATAGGGCAGTGAATAATTTAACATTTAAATAACGAATAACATTTTAAATTTCAACATTATTTATTTGTTACCGCTCTTAACATTAAATACAATTTATAGATATATACTTTTATTGTGTATTAAAAATAATACCTGGTAAATGGCGGCCATTTTTGGCTTCGAATTGATGTTCTGTTCGAAGAATTAATCATAATTGAGTACTGTAATTCAGTGTCCGGCTCATCGAATATTGGCTTCAAACTTACAGTATATCTTACCTTTTAAGCAGAGCCAGAGGAACAAAATCTTGCGGCTGTTAAATCTGGTAGTTGCAACAGCAGTTAAATTTCGGAAATCGTGAAATTTTGCGATTGCTAAACATTTTCTTCAAGGAAGTTATCGTTTGTGGCTGAAAAGTTGAATCAATCGGTAAACTGTTAGAGTAAAAAAAGCCTTTGCCTTTTCTAACATTAAAGGAACTGCGGCATGCTCGATGCTTCAAACTAATAGGCTGTTGATTTTCATCGTAAAACTGGCCAGTTTTTGTCTTTATCTTGGTTGTAAACCTCTCCATCATAAAATGTCCAAGTGTTGATTATACAGACCTAAAAAGTAAAAGGAAAAATATAATAAAAGATAAAAGTTGTTCGCTGTTTAAATCATAAAATTAATTATTTGGGAATCTCTATACATCATTTTACCTCATATTTCACTTTAATTATCCTCAAACATAGCTTGGATTAAAAAACGCTACAAGCTACGTCGAGTAGAAATGTACACTACTCGACGCTGAAAATGCAACATTAGAAAAAGTGGCCCGAAAATTAGAAGCACGTCACCATGTTATGCAAATCATGTGAAATGTGCAGTTTTCCAGTCCACGTTGTAGAAGATATAAGGGAAAGAACTTGTAAAACGTTCAACTTTCATGCCGCTATTTCTGCTAAGAAAATCGTAGCAGAAAATTTGTTCTTGTCTCAGAGGATGTGTGTACTAGCAGAGAATACCAGTCGTCGTCAATGGAGGCAGTTCCAGTTAGATAGGCGATTTTACGAGGGGCGTGGTGATCGGACTGAGAAGAGCAGGTTGGTCCATATGGCAAATCTCAGCTGACGCACACCTGGGAGCGTCCACAATGCACCGCCTGTGGCGACGATGGTTGTTGAAACAAGGAAATGTGGCAAGTTCGAGGGGTGCCGGTGCAGCCAGAGTGATGTGCAGCACGCTTCGATCGACACATCCGCCGACAAGCGGTGGCGTACCCGCAAGCTACTTCTTTCTCAGTTCTGCAGCATACTCAAAATACCCTGGATGTTCCCGTACCAACCAGAACCCTTTGCCGTCGACTGATGGCTAGTGGCCTGCACTCGTGGCCTCCGTTAAGAAGACTGCCATTCACCCCTCATCATAGGTGCCAACGCCTGCAATGATGGAGGACTCGTTCGATGAGGACGACGGAATGGCACAGGGTCATGTTCTCAGATGAGTCGCGCTTCTGTTTCTCCAGTGGCAGTTGCCGCGTACGAGTGTTGCGTCGATGGGGAGACATGTCCAATCTAGCAGCGATTGTGGAACGCCCCACCGCGCGACAAAGCTGTATCATGGTTGGGAGCGCACTTGCATACGATTCTAGGTCACCTCCAGTCACTATGACTGCCCAACGATACGTGGATGATATGCTGCGGAGGGTGACACTCTCTACCTTCAGGTAGTGCCCAGTGTGCCTTATCAACAGGAAAACGCCGGAGCATGTATTGCTTGCATCAGCCAACGCGCTCTGCAAAGTGTACAGATGCTTTTCTGTCCACCTTTCTCTTCTGATATCTTACCAATTGAACACGTTTGGGATGGGATTGGACGCCATTAGCAGACCCTGTCTTTGCCGCGTTCAGAAGCCGAGTTATGACAAATGCTTGACAGGGTATGGAGAGCCCTTCCTCAAGACGCTATCCGTAGTCTCACTGATTCTGTACCTAGACGTTCCCTCCGGGGTTGACTCAGGCGAACGCCTGGGAAGTACTGGCTAGGATCTGTACCTAGGCAGTCTCAACCACGGGGGTATACAAATTATCTTCACAGGACTAGAACCCGAGTATTGTACTCAGGTTGGTTCAGGCTTGGCAGGGACCGTACTGGTACTGTCGTGTCTGTTCTTTCGGCTGTGGTGGAGCTATATGGTACATTTGTCGATTGAGTTCCCGGGGGTTTGACCCCATTCAGTTTTCGTGGCGGGGACTGACAAAGCGGACAGAGCACCTTAATACAATGTGGTTTTGCCGGTGGAGTGGTGCCCGGAGGCAAGGTGAGAGCGTTTTAAAATTAGCAACGAAGCGTTCTGGCAATGCTTAGTAAAAGCCGGACGGGGACTGCGGGGGTTGCGCCCGCGAGAACGAAGTCCCACGGGTGTTGGATATTTCAGACTCTTAATCGGTCCCGTATAATGAGGACCTCGGTGGGAGGTCCTTCACCCGGTGTGTCTGTGTCTGTACCTAGACGTGTTGCTTTGTGTATCGCCATCCAAGGCGGTTTTACAATTGCTGTTCTAGCTCTGTATTATGCATATCATTTCTAAATAAAGATCAGTTATTGTTCGTTGCTGTCTTTTTCTGTCTGCCGAGTTTCATTACTTTCTGACCACTCTTTCTTGGTGTTGCATTTTCGATGTCGGCTAGTGTAAATAAGACAACCTGGGTAAGAAAGCAAAGCGTGTGCTTGAGTCTTCTCCCAAATGTTGCATTTAGAAAGACCTGTCTCTTTCTTCATCCGTATATGTAAATCAAAAGTAAATCTTGTGCATTTTGTACATACATATGTGTGTATTTCATGAATATAAAAAGTAGGATTATATATTTTATTAGACGAATATTTTCGAAATTTTCAGTTATCGTTTAAACTTTATATTCCATTGTAAAATTAATATTTTGATCATAGGAAGTTTTGAACTTTGCTCAAACGAAGATATTTTTTTATGTTTGTTTATTAATTGGATTAGGGTAAAGCAGTTCCTGCCTAAGAAAGGGATGCTTTCTCGGAGAACTTTCGAATGAAAACTGTCTCATATTCACATGAAATTAGGGAAAATCTTGAAAGTGCTCATGTAGCTAACACGTTCATCTGAATTTGAACTGAAATTGACTTATCAGTATTCAGCGGTCTTACCATCTGGACCAAAAGTATGGCATCCTTTCAGTTTCAAACAACAATCAGACTGCTAAGCGCGTTATTGAGAGGCATTATTCTTTAGAGTTTAATTCTGAAGATTCGCTATCTACTTTTCCCTAGTTGCTTTATTCCGGGGTTGTGTACCACCATAATCTGTTACCTTAAAACCCACTAACACGTAAGGCAGTATATATACGTCCTAAAATATTGTTACGATGTCTGTAAGAACGTATATGTACGTGCATCTGGAAATACGTCCAAGACATAAAGGCACTATGTTAAAAGTACATAAATACAGGTATAAAGTACAACGGGTATTATGGCATTAAAATCAAGAAAATACCTTTTTTCAGAAATTCAGGCTTTCTTAGTGAAACTTCATGGCGGCTGGAGGGTTAAAACACGCACTTTAAGGTTATAACGATCTTTTCCTTATTTATAATAGTAGCGTGTGTAATCTTCACCACACAGAGGAATTAGGGGAATTTAGAAAATTAGAAGCTAAAACCTTTTTTTCGCAGTAATCACCATAGTTATATAATTATTGAGGAAAAACTAGTCCTTAGCTGCCTGTTATAAAATAACAGACAATAACAATAGTTGTTTAAAACAACAGACAATAACAATAGTTGTTTAAAACAACAGACAATAGTTGTTTAAAACAACAGACAATAACAATAGTTGTTTAAAACAACAGACAATAATTGTTTAAAACAACAGACAATAATTGTTTAAAACAACAGACAATAATAATAGTTGTTTAAAACAACAGACAATAATTGTAGATGCAGGCAGTTTTCCTCAAAATCTTTCGCAAGATTTATGGGATTCGAATGTCTCATCCTAAGAAAAAAATTGCGTTAAAAATGTCGGTTTAAAATAACTCACTTCTTCGGACAAGTCTTCGATAGGTACACTTCGAGAATGGCCAAACCCATTGGTCATTTAGTTGTGCCACCACCGAAGACATTTCTTAGGGTGCACCACAGAAAGCTTCCTATAGTCCACCACCCTCAGAGCGGCGCTAGAGAACTACGAACATCCGGGCCTTCTCAGGGATTCGAGTTCAGGCCCGGTGATACAGCAGCAGGCTTAGTTAACTATTGTATCCAATACGGAGGTTAAGCTCACACGAATATAGCATTGTAACAAATCCTCAACCAAATTAGCTACAGTGTACTAGTACATTACATACCATCACATAAAAATTTCTGTGCATACAAATTCCAGTTTTCTAACGTACAAATGCCATATCATTATATACAAATTATCATACATATTGCACAATTTACCGTACATGCCGTACGACTAACACAAATTACCTTACCATTAAGCATAATTACACAGAAATCCCGGTACCATTACATGCAAATCAATCACAAATCATTTTAACTAACCACTATGCAAATGTTTTATTACTATGCAATAGTTAATGCTAATAATATTAAATTACTATCAATAAAGAAATTCTACCGAGTGAAATTCCGTTAAATATTAAAACGAGAAGAAGTACTTACGTACATCGAATTCCTTTCGCACAAAATATGACGTATAAACAAAATATGAGTTCAAATGGAAGGTCAAGTGCTTGAACGGAACAAAATTTGCACGACCTTTCTCAGTTTGCCAACGCCACCTACAAAAGAAACAGGGTAATGTCAGTCTTTTCCCACCTGTTCGAAACCACAAAAGGTTTGTGTGATTAATTTCACAGCAATGCCTAAAAGGCCACACTTTTCGCAGTGGGAGTAAAAAGAAGAGGTCAAGAAACCTGTAGTTATACAACAAGAAGGAAGAGAAAGAAGAGTTAGAAACCTCAAGTTAAAATGTTCTAGTCATTGTGTGGCCATTTACTGCTTCGTCAGTAGGCGGAAAAATATGTAACTAATCTTAACTGGTTTAACACTCACCCAAATTTTTAATTATGTTTAAGCTTTTTTTACTATTTAGGTTGCTGTCTTTATAAAATATTTTATTTTAATTCTCCATCTATTCTATTTTTACTTCCTTACACGAAGTAAAGGAATTATTGTAAGAGCGAAAACTTTCGGGTATCATATTTCAAAGGAAATACCCATTTTTAGCGTTTCCAAATCCAATCGGACTATTTTTTTGTGTGTGATACCTCTATGTATGGATTTGCATATCCAATATATGTATAATATTTGTATATCCAATAATATTTGTATATCCTTTAAGATATTTCTCCCGCCTTCTCTTAGCGTGCCTCCGTGGTGTAGTGGTCTGCATGCTGGGCGCGTATTCCAGAGGTCTATGGTTCGAATCCCGGCGAAGGCATTTCTCATTTTTCATTTCTTTCTATTTGAAAAAATACCTAATGTCTCTATAATCTTTGTAAATACAAAATCTCTACTAACAACATCTGCAATATACAAATATACACAGATGGGTCAAAAATTAATTTAGACGTCGGACATGCTTATTGTGTATTTCATCAGAATATATTAATCAATCAATGGAATCTATGTTTAAATGAGACTAACTCAGTTTTTCAAGGTCAATTATTTACCTTCAAAGACGCAATTGTATATGCCAAAGATCGTTCATTTTCTTGTGTAATAATATGACACAGTACATCCGCTATTTCTGCTATAATAGGCCACAGGAGATTTCCAAGTAGTACGCAGTATACATAATTTATTTTCTCTTTTTCCAAATAACTTAATACCTAAATTGAAATGGATCAAAGCACATTCTGGAATCATCGATAATGAACTAGCAGATGAATCAGCAAAGCATGCTGCCAATAATCCATCTTTGCCTCAATTTAATATACCAAATCCTTTATCGTATCTGAATAATAAACTAGAAGTTGACGTATTAAAATTATGGAAACATCAATGGTCTACATATACTACAGATACTACGGATAAAAGAACCTTTCTATTTCTTTCAATTCCTTCAAGAAATTTTATTTCCTCAAATCTGTGATAACCTGTTTTCTTACGTTATAAGGTATTTCTCCTGCTTTCTTAGCATGCCTTTGTGATGTAATGGTCAGCACGCTCGGTGCGTATTCAAGAGATTCGAGGTTCGAGTCTCGGCCAGAACATTGCTCATTTCTTCAGTTTCCTGATATCAAAATTTTCTCATGTCTCTACAGTGGCGCCCGAACTAAAAGGTTGGTGGATGATGATTCTTCCCCACCAGGATTTGGCGATTGGTCGCCCCATCCCCAGTCGCCCTTTAAAAGGGAAACTATTTAAGGTATTTCTCCCTCCTTTTTAGCATTTCTTCCTGGTGTAATGGTCAGCAAGCTCGGTGCGTACTCGAGAGGTCCGAGGCTCGAGTTCAGGCGAGGGCATTGCTCATTTTTCATCACTCCTGCTTCATAAAATAACCTAATGTCTCTACGACGTCACATGGTTCTTTTCGGCATACCTAAATAAATTTGGTCTACATCATGCAAACCAGTGCATCTGTGGACAAAAAGGTGCAATAGATCATTACCTCTTCAATTGCGAAATTACCAAGGATCTTCACTTCAAGCTTCTATACTCTACAGTATCACCTCAACTCTGGTTTAAACAAATTCTGAAAAATAACTTCCCTGGAAATAAACCGGAAACTCTCATCAACTATTTATCCATTAATAGCGATAAACTAAAATAACAAAGACCTTATGAACATAACAAAGACCTTATGAACTAATTAATTGTAATTATCGTTGTATGTTCATTGTAACCATTTATATATTTATTCCAATAAATACCTGGCTGGTGGTAGATAATTTCCATCAATAGAGCATAAAAGTCGAAATTCTAAACGATGCTGTGTCTACTCTATTGATGGTCTCCTTGTCCTGTATGTATGGATGGAAAAAAAGTACTCTTTCTTTCAAAACGGTTTATAAAAGGTATTCAAAAGAACACTTGTATATATGTATGTTTGTATCTTTCATATTTAAAAAATGATTAGCCGAAAAAAATTGAGATTTTGAATATATGACTGCTAAAACACCCAGCTATGTACGTACCTTTTTACTGCAATCGGGCAATACCAGACATATTTGGAGGAGTTTGGGGCTATAAGCAAATATCTATTTGTTATAGGCAATAACTATTTTTAGAATAGAAAAGGGGAATTACCCAAATGAAAATTTATGGAGCTAGTGCAAATTAAGTTAGAGTTGAGTTTTCATTTTTTATTACATATTTGGTAATATAAAGAAATAAGAACTGACACAATTATTGACAAAACAAAACCGCTGTATTAAATGACTGTAAAAGAATTCAAATCTCCCCCAGGGGGTGGTATGCGGAAAATTAAAAAGAAAAAATCTGTTTTTGAGATAACAGATATACAATTAAACTTAAAATAAATTAATATAATGCAAATTAAAGTTTCTATATCTATATCTATATACACTCGTCAAAAGTGATATTATAATACCATGAAGGAATGTGCATAGCTAGATGAAAGTAACAGGATCGGTAGATATCACAGACATATGCAAATGACTACATTGGCGCGCGCATGTGGTCGCAAGATACCCAGTCTCTGGCTATAAAAGCCAGTCGCTGGTTCGCTCACGTGAGAGATCTACACTGTGATGCGTCCTCAGCAACCCAAGTTCGGAGAGCCGGAAAACATCGTCCATGCTGCACGATATTCATGTCATACAAGTGGAACTGGGCTCTGTATATGTTATCAATGACAGATTGTCGTAACAGAACTATTGAAAAAGGGTAGGAAACGCTTCGGTGAAATCAGCGAGCTAAATACCAGCAGTTATTATCTGAGAAACGATAACGTATCCTAGAACTGCATGAGCTCGGTGTGTCGATGCGCACAATTGCCAGTTGTGCTGGAAGGGAGAACATGGTAAAGAGGCAGTGGATCATCTAGATGCACGTCAGATTGCATTGATAGGCAAGTTCGGCGAATGCTTCATGGAGACTCGTTCGCCACGGCAAGTGGTATTCAAACCTACCTACCATTATCAGAAGAGGCATATATCCTGCCAGACCATCTGTAACAGGTTGAATAAAGCAGGGATGCAGCAGCCACTGGGGTACCTTTAACCATTCGACACAGAGCTGCCCGTCTGGCTTGGTATCGATGTTATCGTTAATGGAGGAGCGAATGGCATCGAGCATTGTTTCAGATAAATTCTAATTTTATTTATGGAGAAATGACGGTCGCGGATATGTGTGGTGGCTTCCCAGAGAACGTTATCTGACAGTCCATATCTTCGATTGTCACTGCGGGCTTTATGGTTTGAGGGGAAGGGGCATCATGGTCGGGTAGTAATGTCAACCCTTGTCCACATTACTGACAGTTTAATATCCCCCCGGTACGTAACACAAGTTGTTATGCCTGTGGTTCGGCCGCTTGTGCAGGCCGCCTCCGGCACGTTATTTCAGCAGCACAATGCCCGTCCTCACACTCTAAACGTATGTGCTAATGTGTGAATGTGTGGCCTCACACTCAATGCCCGGCCACACGTAACACTCTGAACAGCCTGAATGGAACTAACATTCTTCCCTGGCCGACAGGCTCACCCGATCTCTCTCCCATAAAGCACGTGTGGCTGTGATCGCACGTGTGGTGCACAGGGAACAGAAGTCGCATACCATAAAGGAATTGAGGTCTACAATGGACTCGACTTGGCAACGAAAATTTCAGGAGACAATTAACAGCGTCATAGACAAAATGCCTCACCGTTTCTAGGCCTGTATAGTTTCCCGTGGTGGCCACATTAGATACTGAATAAACATGCTTACTTTTTCAAATCTTTGTTTGTTTCTTAAGTCATCTGCATATGTATCATACCCCTACCGGTTCTGTTATTTTTACATCGCTACGCGCATTCCTTCATGGTGTTGCAATTTCACTTTTGACGATTGTGAATATATAAATGGAGAGAGTAATATAGAGATAAATAGATAGATAGGTAGGAGAACATATCTTTTCTAGAGATTTACTACATTTCTTTGTCTTAATATTGCAATCTAGATTCTATATATGTGACAACTTATTTCGTTGTAGATAACTAGATATTAGATGAAAGCTTAATTAAAGAATGCACCAGTTCACTTTTTAATCATGGCCGAGAAAACTGCTACGTAGATAACTATAATTTTGTCAAAGCACAACTAGCTCGATGGTTAAAAAATCCTATTTATTTTTTAATAAGAACAATCCTTTACAGACACATTTTTTCTTAATTGATATAACCCTAGCAGTGATAAATGAGCCTAAGTATCTCATACACGGAGTTTACAATTTAAATAATGAATAATGCAAATAAGTGAAGAGACATTATTCAACGTAGAACAAGCTGTAAAATATAATGCGTAGTTAGTTGCAGTAGTACTTATTGGCTCCATTGTGTTAATCCCGAATAATAATTGCATAAGCTTTCTGAATGCCAAATACTGCAGGCTTCAATGCAAATACGAAAGGGTTATCTTTAGACCGAAATTACAAATTTAAGGGTCTAAATTTCAATTTAGTTAATAATTTAATTAGTGAATATCTTTCATATTTTATATTTTATGTATAATATATATATTAATTATAAAATATTTATTTTTATATAACACAAAAAATAATTTATACTTTATTATCATATGAAAGTTTTGGGTGATGTTCCCATTTTGCCCAGTTTTTCTCGTATGCAAACAAACATGTTTTAAAATTATTATTAAAATTCATGATCAAAAGTAGCAAATGTAGGTTACGAAAGTCACCAGTCTTTGTAGATTATGCTAATCATCGATATAAAAAAATGATGCAACTATTTCAATCATCCGTAAGGTTTGCAATTGAAAATGTATATGTAACTTGCAAAAAGAAATCTTTCCATTATATGAATATTTTCTTTGTTTCGTAGAAAAATGGAACAAGTAAAAGAAAACGAATTTTTTTGTTATTTCTCATCTCTGTCTCTTTCGTCATATATCATTCGTGACATCAGTGTGTCGCTGTTTCAGTAACTTCTAAAGAAAACCAAAATGCATTCGCAGTGGCCATGACTTAATGCAAAATAAGCTATAGGTGAGAAGAATTTCTAGAACTAGTTTAGAGCTTCTGTATTCATTTGCAAATTTGGAAACTATAAAAAATAGAATTTTCGCTTTAGGAATTTTGATGATCTGGTTTCTAAAACCTCCACCAAAAGAATAAAATAATTGTTTGCAAGAATTAAAGTTCTGTGTGTGATATAATATACAATAGTTTTATTGTCATTGTTTCCAAAAACAGCACTTGTGATAGAAATTTTGAATACTTCATTCTAACACTTTCTAAAGAGTAAAACTTGTAAACACCTTTCCTCGTTATATTTGGTGTGTGGGGAGAGGGAATTTTAAAAAACACTATTTTTTTTTCATTGAGGATAACACTGGATGAAGAATCAAAACACAATTCATTCGATAATATTACACTAGAGAGCCCCAAAGACACGTTTACAGACGTCGAAAAACTGCAACAAACACTCTGAAACAATCAGCGACACAGCTTCAGACTACAACGGTGAAGACGGCTTCACTGCAAAGCACTAAAGTAAGGCTTCCGACTCGGTTCGGTCGCTCTCAAACTAATCTCTGAACTCGAAAGACTACTACTGAACACAAAAGCTTTAACCTACCTTCGAGAACATTCCCCAGGAAAATCGTTAAGATTGCGTTCTAAAATGCTCTCGCTCCGTCTATGGCATATCGCAAATGTTGTCCCCAAATGTGGCTGTGCTGTATGAGGATTTTAGCAATGTTTTATGCTTTGTGATTCTGAGTTTACAGAGATCGTTTACTCTAGAAGTCAATAGTAACTTGAATATAAGAAGTTATTCTGATGCATTATACTGCTGAACAATATCAACTGGGTATATTAATGTGCATCATATGTGCTGTTCAGGGCCTAATTTCTAAAATTAGAAGTGCCGAAACCCTATGCAAGATCATCAGGAACGAGGAACAAGAGTAAATAAGTAGTTAAAATCATTAATAATGTAAAAATTAAGTAATTAATTATTACCAGATTAATTAATAATTATTAATATCAATAATCAATATCAGTACTGATATTTAATAAATAATTATTTTTCAGTTAATTAACAATTAATTAATCATTAGGGATTAAAATAATTAAAGCAATTAAATGATTAAAATTAAATTAAATGTACAGAGACAAATTAAAATTTAATAAACGATTTTTAATAATTTTATTGTTAAAAATAATATTTGAGATCAAATGGTGCTCTGTGTGTAAGTGGACCGCACATGTTTTTTTAATGATCACATATATTTCTAACTCTACACACTGATTTGTATTTCTTAGCATCACCTTCAGATATCAGGCAGTTTATATATGAGTGAATTGTAAGCGAACCGACGAATGAGACAAACAAATGTTACACTGCAAATTTCTATTGTATTCTGCAAATTTCTACTGAAATTGTTGTTCAGTTACATAGAAGTGCCGAAGCCTTATTTAAGGCTCCGGTGCACTCCGTCTAGAATTATGATTTATCCCTAAAACAAAGAAGTACCGGAGCCAGGCTCCGGGCGGCTCCGGCACAATTTAAGCTCTGGTGATGTTCACATATTTGCAGGGTTCCTGTGTAACATTTGTTTGTCCCATTCGTCGGTTCGCTTACAGTTCACTCATATATAATCTGCCTGATATCTGAAGGTGACGCTAAGAAATACAAAATCAGTGTATAGAGTTGGAAATATATGTGATCATTAAAAAACATGTGCGGTCCACTTACACACAGAGCACCATTTTATATCTGCTTGGCATTTTGTACCGGTGACTGGTACAGAACACTTGAAGATGGGATTAGAAAATGTTAAATTCATTATACCACCTATCAGCCGATAGATCTGTATTGAGAGCTTCTTTTTTCCCTTAAAAAAATTTGATTGCTTTTAGATTTTCGCAGTTCATTGACAGGAGAGTTTTAAATTTGTTCCGTAGTAGCTTACTCTTTGCAATGGAGAAGGAAGTAAGTATTTCATGACAGGCATTGAAAATCTGCGTGTTCTTAACCGCAAAGCGCTGAAAGAATTGCGTCAGCCAATGTCCCAAGTAAAAACAACCAGCTTTTTAAAAAAACAATTGCATCATTTAACTGCTCTTGCTTTTTTATTACTGCTGCGATGCAGTAATAAAAATCGTTTCATTTAATAGTTTCGTTTTCGCTTTTAATTACAACAGTACTTATGTTTGTTTGAATTTCACATATTTTCTTAATTTAAACTATAAAAAACCCCCTTTTTTTTTTTTTTTTTTTTTTTTCTATAGAAAGTTAATTTTGCGGAGTGCGATTTTGTCGTTCGCGCAATGTATTAATGACGTAACCTCCGCCTTCGGCAAAAATTTACTGTATTTATTTAACAGTGGCAGATAAGTCGAAAAATATGACCAACGGAGTTTCTATAAATAAAAATGTGACCAACGGAGTTTCTATAAATATAAATGTGACCAACGGAGTTTCTGTAAATAAAAATGTGACTACCGGCGGAGTTTCTATAAATATAAATGTGACCAACCGAGTTTCTATAAATAAAAATGTGACCAACCGAGTTTCTATAAATAAAAATGTGACCAACGGAGTTTCTATAAATAAAAATGTGACCAACGAAGTTTCTATAAATAAAAATGTGACCCAACGGACGGAGTTTCTATAAATATAAATGTGACCAACGGAGTTTCTATAAATGTTCATCATATAATATGAATAGGAGAGCTCCTGAAATATACGTTCAATTACCCAGGAAAATCACTTATCCAGAATGGGTGAAGTCCCGTTGCTGCCGTTTAAGAGATATTCTGTTGCATTTCCTAGAGATATACAGGGAAGAAGACTCATAAGCAAGGCCGGCGCCAGAGTTGGTGCAACCGGTGCGGCAACATTGGTTGGGAGAATTTAGGAACGTCAAACATTTTATAATTAAATTAACATCGAGCAATAAAATTTACAGGTGAAAAGTTTTAGAATTTAGGTCACGCACTGGCGAGCAGAATTTAGAGTCCGCAAAACACTGCGCAGCAGAATTTAGGACTTGTGAAAACTGCACCGAGCGGCAAAATGCCTAGCGTTAGCTTTGCACTTATGTTATACAAAATACAGAAAATAACTCGTTTCAGTGCTCGAAATAGTCATGTTAAAAATCCGTAAAGAAATCATTAAAAAAAACCATTAGAAACAGGTGCAGAAAACTCATGTAATTTTAATTACAGTCACGTGGAAACTCATAAATACACATCTTGTATAGATAACCTCAGATTCACCATGCCGTTTGCAGATGTCTAAAAGTGGATTGTTACAGGTTGTTTGAAACTCTGTTGTTGAGGCATATAGATAACAACTGCCAATAAAAACTTAACGTGAGAAACCTGAAAACAACACAACAGGAGGCAATCAACGTGCAATTCGCATTCGTATACGTTTGCAGCTTGAGCTTCCTTACTTTGCGACATGGATCACTTTTAAAGAAATGAATAACGAATACTAACTGCTGTATATATGTGCATATTTAGGCAATCAAGTCATGCCTTTTCTAACTGAAAACGGATGAAATTTTGTTGTTACTCATATCTGCATGAAAAATATAAGTCTGTTGGTTGTGCATTAGCACTGAAGGCGTAATGAGTACGTTTCCTCAAGCACAGAATTAAAGAATCATAAGTCAAAAGTTTAACTACGAATTCTTTATTTAATAAGATAGGATAATTTTGCTTAACTTAAGCATAACAAAAAAGTAATAATCTTCACAGACATTAAAATTGAAGTATTCAAAAGAATAACTTACATAGATTCCTCATCAGTACTAAATATCATCAGGCTTACCTATATTAGGCAATAAGAAAAATAAACAGGAATATACTTTGCCATCGTACCTGAAAGAGAAGAAAGTACTACTGGATTAGACCTTTGGCCAGGTACAAGTAGCTAGGGTGAAAATCAAATATTCTGCATTGCACACGAGCTTTACTTTCTCTCGCCAATATATACCTTGGCGCACGTTCGTTTCGTATGCCTTTCGAGTTTCATTATGCAAAATACCTAAATTTATGCTAACAAAGTCAACAATTTTTAGCCAAAGTTTTACTACTAAAGTTTGGAGATAGGTTTGGAGATAGATTCCATATGAATAGTAATTTGCAAATAATATAACAGATTCAATAAGTGAAAAAAAATTATTTAATCTTAATACACAATAACCACGTTTCTTAATAGCTGGACTCGATTCGGTATTTTCAAGCAATTCGCCGAAACTGCATTCTACTGGCGTAAATCCACATCCTCCATGAGGATTTCGAGCGGTATGTATCACTACACGAACGCAGAGCTCGCCGACATGCATTCTGTATGAGGTTTCTATTAAAACGGAGTAGTTTTTCAAAAAGGAAGTACAGAGAAGGATTCGCGATTGCTCCCTTTCAGCAGCTGCTCCGTTTCTTCATAGATAAAATGAATGTAGAGGAGCTTTGCGCTGCCTAACACCTGAATTCGCACGGGGAATGATGATTTACGCCAACAGAACGCTTTCATCTGCCGCTTAATATCGCCTTTTTATCATCTCAACGCTTCATTTCCTCATACAAATTCCATTACAATATCCGCTCATTTCTTTTCCTTTACATTCTGCCAGATATTTTTGAATCAATATGTTATAGTATGAAAATCCGTTCTCGTAGAAGTGATAAAGCGACTAAGATAAAATAAATCTTGTGATTACTTGAGATTAGTTACCCCAATGGAAAATTTAAGTAAAATTCTTCAAGCTAGTATCAAAGCTCCAATAACTGATTCCACTCTTCAAAGGATATAGAATCCTAGAGATAAAATACCTCCATGAATAATATTCGTGCAATAAAACCTAATTACTTTAGTTTTATTATACATTGCAGCTAATTCCACATGAAATGAAACTTTATGAAATCTAACTGATGGAAATTAGTGTGAATGAAACAATAATCGGAATTTCAAGCAAAAGATTAAAAACGTATATTTGATGTAAGATTCACAAGAGAAAGGAAAGCTCTTTGGTATGTGAGTCGATAATCTTTTTGTGTGATACGCCAATGAAATTTCGTTAGAAAAGATAATGAACAAAATAATGAAAATGCTGCAAATGGGTAAATGGTAGTTAAAATATCTGCTGTTATTAGTACTATTTTTCAAAATTTCACTCGTTATTTTTATTAGAGGGATTGCATTTTTCTGACCTATTTTAATAAATAAAAATATTTAAATTTATTAGTCAAAACGGGGTTTTAGTTCCGAAACGAAGCTCTGCATCACTTTTCATATTGTTGCCATCAAATTTTATCGCCCTGTATTATATTTTAAGAAACTTAATAAGGAAGAATCTGGATGAATAAATGACTGTTTCTTGAACTGTGAAGAAAAAGCGGTACATAGAGCCATCCAATTTTGAATAACGTAGTTCTCAACCCGAATATGGGCACCTGGGAATCCGAATTTCGAATTTGTTTTATTATATATATCATATTTTGTGAAACTTTAACGATTTCGAAGAGAGCAGTGGCAACACTGAACGGAATAAAACAATTTTATCTCCAGCGCGCGAGACTTTCTATCGGAAATTCTAAAGATATGCTGTTTTTAAATATATTTAGCCCAAAGGGGCGTTAGCCAAAATACTCTTTAAACGCGTTTTTGTGTCTAACTGAAAAAATGGCGCTTTGGGCGTAATATAGAGTCTGAAAGCTTTCGCCGATTTTTTTTTTTTTTTTTTTTTTTTTTTTTTTTTTTTTTTTTTTTTACATTTTAAATTTATTTTTTTATTATTTAATTTTCAGTTTCATCAAAAATCTGCGTTTAAGAATTTTTGTGCTCATATGCAAAGCTAAATTTTAAGGAAAAACGATATTTACAATTCTGTCTTCTGAACATAGCAGGTTATAATAATCATAATTACAACTGTTATATCATTAGTATCAGAGGTGCTCTTAGGCTTAACCGTCTTAATCCCTCTTCAACTAAAAGAACGTTGCCAACAAATGCTATTGGCATGGATTATTTAAAAAAAATATATAGCAAATACACACAAACACACACACACACAAAAAAAAAAAAAAAAAAAAAAAAAAAAAAAAATTAAAATCTGAAATGTTTCAGATTTTAAATTACGTCCAAAGGGGCGTTTTTTTAACGTTTTGAGTGTTACCTTTATTTATTAAATATCATGTTCTTTTCACTTAAACCATAAAATTCAGTTCAAGAGCAATATCGCAAAATAATGTTAAATTAAGCATATCTTTAGAATTTCCGATATACACAGTCTCGCGAGCTGGAGATAAAAGTATTTTTTTTCTATATAACGTTGCCATTTCTCGCTTTTAAAGCATTGAGTTTGTAAATCAAAAATTCGTTAAAGTTTTACAAAATATAAAATCTATAATAAAACAAATTCCAAATTTGGGATTTCAGATGCCCATATTCGCAGTAGGATTTCGTCATTCAAAATTCGATGGCTCTATGTACCATTGTTTTATCACAATGCGAGAAATAGACAATCATTTATGCAGATTTTTCATTATTTAATTTCTTCAAATATAATGCAGGACTCTAACATTTTGTGGCAACAGTTTGAAAAGTGAACCGACGTTTATGAGTCCGACGCAAAATCGCAAAACGAAAACAATAGTCCTTCAGGGACAAAGCCCCTTTGGACTAAAATAAATAAATAAAATAAAATAAAAAATAAAAAAAAATAATAATAAATAAATAAAAAATAATAATAAATAAATAAATAAATAAATAAAAATAAAAATATTGCAAAACATAATCGTTTGTCGAGAGTTTTAAAGGTATGGTATAGGATGCCCCCATATATATAAACCACGGACATGGAGACTATTTTTCCCAATCCTCGTCTATCGTATTCAGATGATTATGTTACTATTTTTTGTGGAATATTTTCAAAATATCAGGCTCATTTACGGTCATAAACAAATCTATTGCTATTCTCTGTCTGAATATTCGAAAAATTAATAACATCAACAACACGAGAGTTAAACATAAGTGCTAATTTTAACTACGACTTGTGTCGTCATAACTGATAACTGTAGTTTATGGTCTCGCAGACGATTACAATGAAGTGAATTTTAGCTTTTCTTTTCGTATTTATTATTAGGTATAATTTTTATACCGAGTTCATTTACGATTTAAGATAATAACATCGTAAAATACCCTAAACAGAACGAAACCAATGTATATAAAAATTAGATTTAATGCTGTATTCTTGCATAAGTTACTACCAAATAATTTTGCTAGGTGGTTCCCTTGTTTACCTGCAGCCCTTCCTTCCCCTCATTTCAAACACGTTAAAAAATTCAGGGTAGTCACGTGTGCAACGCCGTCTTACTCGGACCAATACGATACTTTGTAGCAATTCGACTTAGCGTAGAATCTAGAAAGAAGGGACCAGATATTTTTTAGAATAACCCTTTACTGCGCTGTGTTAAGATAAAACTGCTTCTATTATAGTTTATAGCAGAGGTAGGCGGGGTTTACGAGTAGGCGTGTCGTTACCCGGATATCAACGGCACGTGCCTGCCCGAAGACAGACGAGAAAGTAAAAAAGAAACAGAAAAAGAGTTTTCTTTACGAAGCTGGACTGAAGTAACGTCATAGATTTATTACTGTCTCCAAATTTATAGAGCATGGTATCTTTGTATTTTTTTTTTAAAGATATGAAACTTGGAACTGGATTTAAACGCTTAATAATGGTAGAGATGTCAAATGCAAGCTCAAAAGTATAAAAAATGGGCTGCTTATCATTTTTGTGATGTCAACTGGTAGGCGAGGAGATTGGATATTATTAATGAGAGTTACCATGTGAAAGCCTTACTTAAAGATTAATAAAAAGAAAATAGTTAAATAAAAAGAACTAATAGCGTTAAATCCAAATGCCTGCCTCTGTTTTCTCCGTAGCGAGATTACTACTATAAGAACTTCGTAATGTCAAGTGCCTTAGGGCTCACTTGCGATGGAGCCGTCAAAATTACACGAACGTGTAATAGTTCCGACGATATGTTTATAAGTTGAAGTTGTAGTTGAAATCCAAATCTTATTACAGGAATTTTTAAGAAAATATTGCTTAATTTCAAAAGATGAATCGAGAAAATAACACACATAATGTGGTAAAAGAAATAAATTTCTCATAAAAGAAATTTAAATACAGAAGGATATTTTGTGTATATTAATAAAAATACAATTCAACGTTCAGTAATCGTTCATCCTTAAGAAGTTTGCATCTTCTACAGGTAAAGTGACTTAGGATTACTTATCTTAAACACATAACGGTTATTCACAGAAATTAAATCTAATATTTAACGAGATATTGCCTGTAGAATTTCTTCACTAATAAACATTAAATAGAGCTCAAATGTAAAATTTTATTAGCCACAACTTGTGGATGCTACAAACTGAAATGAAAACGAGCTTCTGTAAAGCCAAGATCTTTACATCGGAGTTTACAACATATAAGCAATTTGTTGTCTTCTGATTCAGAAGGTTCATAACTGATTCAGAAGGTTCATAACTTCTGATTCATAACTCGTATAAATAAAGGTAACCCACATTTTGTGGGTTACCTTTATTTATACTTGTATTACGCATTGTAATACTTCAGTTCTGTCGCCCAACCGGTATAGTGGGTAGCGTCGCTGACTGCCGAATCGAAGGGTTCGGATTCGAATTTCGAGACGGCATGTATGTTTGTAAATGTAAATGTATAGTGTCCGTGCGGAATAGGGGCACTCTAAGCATACGGAGAGCCGAAAGTCCTCTCGAGAAGTTGGTGGTAGGGAAAGAGGGGTGGGAAAGCCTAGGACCCATCTCCCCCGAAGTGCTTCTCATAAAAATTGGGGGCGGAACGAAGCTAAATCTCACTGTCACCTGTAAGGTGCTCAAGACTTATCAACGACAGGCGTATCTTACACTCCTTGCCGCGAGAAATTTCGTGGGCTTCGGCTGACTATAAGTCAGACAAGTAAGCATTAGTCAACAACATCAACAATTTCAGTTCCAAGGGACGCCTTTATATGAAGCTCTGTAATAAAAATGCCAGCACTGTTATGCAAATCAGCCACTGTTAAAGGGGGCAAACTTAATAAACCATAAAATTACCATTCTAGGAACAATAAATTAAAATCTGATGTGTACACCACATGACTTCCTTGTACGGAATATTAAATTATACGCATTTTTTCTTGCATTTCGTTTAAACTTATTGGATTGAATTAAATCTACTTCGCTAAGAGCGCATAAACCACAACAGAATAAATGCATTCTTTAAAATTCACTCTATTTGTTTACTATAGTGACACTCTGGCACTAGGTTCTTTTAACAGTATTATATTTCGTTCATATTATAACTCAGAATGCACAAAATTTATATCACTTAAAGAATTATCTAATCGTTGCCACAGGTTCTATTCAAATACTATAATAAAGCTAGAACGATGTATAAAAGAAATTAAGCAAACAAAACAAAAAAGAAACAGTTTTTCACAGACGATTGAGTATTTCACATTCAATTAATTCAGTTCTCACTTCGTGACAAGGCAAAAATACATAAAAACTCAAAATATCTGTCTTAAAAATTACGAAGTAAATCTTAAACACTTATTTCCTCGAAAAAATTCCAGAAAGGATTAAGCATGATTTAATTTGCAATAATAAATGAAGGCGTTATCTTTATTGTTGTGAAGCTACGTTATTCTAGATTGGCAACAAATCTATTACTCTGCTGTTTCAAATGTAAACAAGCAATGGGCGCCATCAAAAAAATTATTAGGCTTAGTGGCACTTAAACAACTTTAAAATGGTTGATAATTCTAAAAATCTTGTATACAGATTTACCAAAGGCATAAAAACCTTAACCGGAAGATAAGAACGATATAATTCAATCTTTTTTAAAGCAAAAAATGTACAATTTACAAACATATAACAGTAAAGAAACTGAGATCACTGAGCCGGGTAACAGATTGCATATATATATAAATATATTTATATACGTTTGGCGCGGCCGATTGCAACCAAAATACGAGGTGCACATCTACATGTTACAGCAGTCCTACATACAAAATTTCAACGTTCTGAGGCTACTCGTTTTTGAGTTATGCGAGATACGTACGCGCAGACGCCACGAAAAATTCTCTTCAGAATTCATTTTAAAGCAGTTTTATAATTTTTTTGGAGGAAAAGAGTCTTTTGTTCTGTCCTTACGTACAGATATCACGCAAAAACATCGTTAAATTGCATTCGATAGCGGTCAAAATGCATATTTTCGTTGAAATATGCTGCCTGAAACTTTTCGCGATAACAATACTTCCTTTTACTTCGTACAAGGAAGTAAAAAAAGAATTAAAGCAATAGCAAAAAATCTGAAAGCTTTCAGATTTTAAATAACGTCCAAAGGGGCGTTTTTTAACTTTTAGTGTGTTACCTTTATTTATTAAATACCATGTTCTTTGCACTTAAAGCATAAAATTCAGTTCAGCAGCAATGTCGCAAAATAATTTTAAAATAAGCATATCTTTAGAATTTCCGATACACAGTTCTGCGCCCGCTAAAGATAAAAAGGTTCCCCCTTTCCCGCCGTAGAGTGTTGCCGGTGCTCGCTTTTAAATCGTTGAGTTTATTACTCACAAATTCGTTAAAGTTTTACAAAATATGAAATCGATAATAAAACAATTTCCAAATTTCCAATTTGGTGTTCCACATGCCCATATTCGTAGGAGGATTTCCTCATTCAAAATTCGATGGCTCTATGTACCGTTGTTTTATCACAATGGGAGAAACAGAAATAGACATACATTTATGCGGATTATTTGTTATTTAATTTCTTGAAATATAATGCAGGACTCTAACATTTGGTAGCAACAGTTTGAAAAGTGAAACGGACATTTGTAGTGATTCGACGCAAAATCGCAAAACGAAAAAAACAGTCCATCAGGGACAAAATCCCTTTGGACTAATAAGGGAATTTTGGACTAATAATAAATTTACTACTGAAAACTTCGCTGCACTTCTAAATTATGAAAGCTTAGTGATGTCTAACAAGTTGACTCAGAACCTACAGCCGAAAACATCGCGGCAAAAACATCGCGGACGAAAACGTCGCGGAGAAAACAACGCAAGGCGAAAACGTCGTGCTACAAAACATCGTGGTATACAAAACATCGTCGTCGAAAATAAATCAGTTCAAAAACTTCGCAGTTTGAAAACATCGCCGTCGAAAATATCGTGGTAAAAAATAAAGTATCTACAAATCATCGCATGACGATAACATCGCAGACATGCTTTTTTCAGGCTTTAATAACTGTAAATGGATATTCCCATAATGATTTGTGAGCGCAAGTGATGTAAGGAAGGATAATTTTTACTTTCACATTTTTTTATTAACTAATAAATTTTTGCTGAAAAAATAAGAAGGAAACTTAAGCATAGAAAATTAAATGCAACTTAATAGATTATACTTTTTATGAAAAATTAAAAGTAAAAACTTTATAAAAAATGATTTATTAATGGTCTTTGTTAGTTAACTATGTCGGTTTAAAATTAAGTGCTATAAGTTGCATTAATTTTCTACGCTTAAGTTTCCTTATTTTCTCAGCAAAAATTTAATATTTAATAAAAAATATGAAAGTAAAAATTATCCTTCTTTACATCTTGCGTTCACAAATCATTATGGGAATATCCATTTACAGTTATTAAAGCCTGAAAAAAGCATGTCTGCGATGTTATCGTCATGCGATGATTTGTAGATACTTTATTTTTTACCACGATATTTTCGACGGCGATGTTTTCAAACTGCGAAGTTTTTGAACTGATTTATTTTCGACGACGATGTTTTGTATACCACGATGTTTTGTAGCACGACGTTTTCGCCTTGCGTTGTTTTCTCCGCGACGTTTTCGTCCGCGATGTTATCGGCGGATACCACATCGGCAGGATATTAATTCAGCGATAAGAATACGAAGCTGATATTCAAGGTTAACAGCTGGAAGAAATAGCGACGTGCGTTCACAATAGCGAAATCCCGCCTGAATAAACTTTTCGCTACATCAGTGTAAATACACTCGTCCACCCTAGCTAATTTACATCCTGGCTAGGAAATAAGAGATGACAGAAGAAGCTAACAAATTAAATAAATATTAGAAGAAATAAATGAAACTTTATATGCTCTCCCGGGTCGTATATAGTTATTCCCCGGCCGCCGAGAAATCTCTGGTACCTTCCACTTCTCGAAATTACTTGAAGAAATATGAGAGCCGGATCCGGTTACAGTTAGAGTTACAGTTACATATATGGATCAATTACATTTATTCACTCAGAACAGCAATTACAGTTATACAGGGATCGTACGAAAATGTCACCAAATGGTCACCAAGTTTGCCACTTTTTACGATTTCTTGTCAAGTTCGGCGGCAAAAATTAGTCGCCAAAACGCTCGCCAGGTTGGCATAGCTCACCAATTCAGCAAGGTAGCCATTTACTCAATGTTAAACTGGCTTACCCCTTTAATCTGATTTTTCTGACAGAGCTCTGTCCCTTTCAAGGATTTCATGTTAGATTATACAAAGCAATCCTACAATTCCACCAAAAATTGTAATGCTTGTAAATGTGCAGTATCTGTGCGGCATAGAGGCAGTCTAAATGTTTGGCGAGACGAAAGTCTTCTGGAGAGGTTAGTGGTAACAACAATTTGGGCTGCCCAGGGCGCGAGACTTAACCGCATATGCAGATCCACGCACCTTCAAAACGAGGCGCGGAGATTCAACTTCCGCTCTCGGCCCTTGGAAGGCGAAACGCACCCCTGGCAACAACAGAGGCACTGGTCGTTAATTTGCTACCTAGCAGTCGGTCGGGCTGCCCGTCGCAATGGGACATTACCCAGCGAATCCAAGGGCACTACCCTCCGGGCTACTACAGTCGTACCGCACAGGACGTGCTAGACCCCGGGCCGGCTAATAAGTGACCTTTCCTGGGCCTTCAGAACCACCAAGTTCATAAATTTCATACCCCCGTGGCCGAGACTGCCTAGGTACAGATCCTAGCCCGTAGCTTCGCAAATTTCTCTACGTCGACCCCCGGGGGGGGGAGAGAATATTGGTAGGAGACTCTCGTACCCGTCTCCCCAAGGTGTTCTCCTTCAAAACTGAGAGCGGAACTGAGCAAAGTCGTACTGTCAGCTGCATGACACCCAACGCTCTTGAACGATAGGCGCAATCTTGTCTCTTTGCCACGGTCAAATATATCAGAGATCAGACAAATTGATCAAATACATCAGACATCATACAATAAAAGAAATATCATACAAGTGAGATTAATCAGAATACAACGCTCTCATACAACGCACGTACAAACGTAAAAAGAAGCTTAGAGAAAAACTCAAAACTCTGTGGGCTGGCTACAAGAATCGTCCAACACAATTTAGCTCGGGCCCCACTGTAGACTCGTTAGGTTTTCGAGAGAAAGAGAGATCTTGAAAAATCAGCCGTGTTGTCACCGTGATTAAATACCATATCATCCAGTTAGCAAAAACTACACGCGAGAAAGACCATTAATTCCTTACAATGGGATATTGATGCTTCTACGAAATATCATAGCTCTGTGAATATAATTAATACTAGTTCTCGCTGAAGTAATTTATGCTTATTAAGGTCTGTATATGGAGGCCTAAAGGTTAAAAAAGTCTAGGCAAGTTGGCGGACTACCAAAGCTCGAACATTTTCTCTTCCTAGGCTTAGAAAGTAGTTGAGAAGGCTTGCCCTCCTTCTCCGGTATCGGGTTGAGATCGCCAAGTCAGTATAAAGTTTTGAACCCTTAAAATAAGACTCTTTTTGTTAAACCCGCTTCTTTCATATTGTACAAAGCTGAGCCAAAAGGATCAGACTTCCTAATTACTGACTCCAATTATTCTCTTTCCTTTTTTTCTTCGTTCGAAACCTTCCTTTAGAGCAGGACTTTTTAAACAATTTTTAGTCACGACCCCTTTTTATCAGTGAGATTTTTTTCGCAACCCCAGGACCCCATAATATTTACGAAAATTTTGTGGGACTCCATAAGCATTGCGCAAATCCGACACACGCGTGAGTGAAGCTGACAATTTTTTCACTTGTACTGTAATATACTATTGCAATTTTAGGTCATTAACTTTAATTTCTAATTTTAAGAGATAGAGCAATGTGAAAATTTTAAGTAAGTAACACGAAATGACAGCGTCACTTGTAAAGCAAGTAAAATGAACGTTTATGTTATAAAAGGAACGCGTCGAAACGTTTTTTTCTTTGTCTGTATTGTCTTATCTTTATCTATTTTCGGATATATTATGTAAAACATGTTTGGTAATTGTAAAATTATTATAATATAATAAGTTAAAGAAATATAAAAATGTTTTGGAGACACCCTGCTGCAAGTCCTGCGACCCACAGTTTAAGAAACTCAGAGCTTTATCCTCTTTTCCCTTTTTTCTTCGTTTCAAACCTTCCTTTAGAGCAGCGGTTCTCAACCTTTTAACTACCGCGTACCATCTAAACAAAAATTGAAAACCTTTAGTATCACCAGTACAAAGTACTACTGCCACCACAACTCTCGAATAAAACTCAGATCGCATAAATTTACGTGTGTTAGGGAAAGAACTCAATCAGGATGTTGGGGTTTAATTTTTGAATTCAATACTTAAAAATACTTTGCTTCTTTGCGTACCACCTAGTTTTCTCTTGCGTACCACCAATGGTACGCGTACCACCGGTTGAGAACCCTGCTTTAGAGCCTGATAGAGAATGTGAAAGAAGACGCCTTTGAAGCTCGGATCTTATACTGAAATGTAAAAAATTCGGTCTCTATTTTTAGAAAAAATCTGATGTGTACACACATGACTTCCTTGTACGGAATAAAGGCATTCTTTAAAATTCACTCTATTTGTTTAACATAGCGACACTCTGGCGCTAGGTTCACTTAACAGTATTATGTTTCGTTCATATTATAACTCCGAATGCACAAAATATATATCATTTAAAGAATTATCTAATCGTTGCCACATGTTCTTTTCAAATACTATAATAAAGCTAGAACGATGTATGAAAGAAATTAAGCAAACAAAACAAAAACAAAAACAAAAAAAAAAAAAAAAAAAAAGTTTTTCACAGACGATTGAGTATTTCTCATTCAATTAATTTAGTTCTCACTTCGCGACAAGGCAAAAATACAAAAAAAGCTCAAAATATCTGTATTAAAAATTACTAATTATTAAAAATTAAAATATTAAAAATTAAATTATTAAAAATTAAGTAAATCTTAAACACTTATTTCCTTGAAAAAAATTCCAGAAAGGATTAAGCATGATTTAATTTTCAATAATAAATGAAGGCGTTTTCTTTCTTGTTGAGAAGCTACGTTTCTCTAGATTGGCAACAAATTCACTACTCTGCTGTCTCAAATGTAAACAAGCAATGGCCGCCATCAAAAGAGTTATATTAGGCTTAGTGGCTCTTAAACAGCTTTAAAATTGTTGATAACTCTAAAAATATTGCATACAGATTTAATAAAGGCATAAAAAACTTCACCGGAAGACAAGAACAACATAATTCAATCATTTTTAAAGCAAAAAATGTACAGTTTACAAACATATAAGATTTCAAAATTTCAACGTTCTGAGGCTACTCGTTTTTGAGTTATGCGAGATACATACGTACGTACGCACGTACATACGTTCGTACAGACGCAACGAAAAATTCTCTTCAGAATTCGTTTTAAAGCAGTTTTATAATTTTTTTGGAGGAAAAGAGTCTTTTATTCTGTCCTTACGTAGACAGATATCACGCAAAAACATCGTTAAATTGCATTCGAAAGCGGTCAAAATAGATATTTTCGTTGAAATATGCTGCCTGCAACTTTTCGCAATTACAATACTTCCTTTTTACTTCGTACAAGGAAGTAAAATAGAAAACACTTAAAATCTTTGCTAAACAATGCAGCGAAGAGAATGCAGTTTGCTATTGGATTTGATACTGCTTGCAAAAATTTAAAACAAAATACTCAGTGGAAATAAATTCATTAAAAAGACTAAAGAAAATAATATTCCTTCCTTCTTTAATAAAAATATTAATGTTTTAAGTTAACAATAAGAAGAAAAAAAAGAAGAAAATTTAGAAGCATCAATTTACATTGCGACGTTAATCGCCTTTTAGAACTTGAAATTGCATAAAATGTCTTTTTAAGAATCTCATAAATTCTATGAAATCGTAAGTTTCGCAAGCGAAAGTTCAATGAACTTGCAGACAAAAGAAATGGAATATGAATCTACAGTTTTCCCCATATCGATATGAAAACGATATAATATGCATTAGAAAAGCGTAGCATTTTCCATTTGCTTCTAAAGTGTGATTTAGAAGCTTTATGTTCTCGCGTTCCAAATTACATTTATTACTTTAGCTCGTATTTTGTAATCATTCACTGTGATGCGCATCAGTAAATATATATCAACGAAGTAACGTTTTCTGAAGGAAAACCTCTAGAACAGGGGTTCCCAACCCTAAAGCCCACAGGCGCGATGGCGCCCGCCGATCGTTTGACGTGTGCGTTTGACGTGAGATAAAAATAAAAGTGTTTTAGTTTTGAATCAAATTCTATAAATTCTATGTGAAAGTTTTCTTATTTTTAATGCAATAGAAATTGCGCCTAACACAGATTCCAGCACAAAGCGAAATGCGACCGATCTCTCTTTTTTGAGATTAGATGTATTATTAACTCTATCGAACTATAAATTCCCCTTGAAAAAATAAATGGTACCCGCCGCCCATCAAATAATCCAGAATGTGCTGTTAGGGACAAAAAGTTTTGACGATTCTGTACGGCTGACAAATGTGCATTAATCATTTACGCATTATTACATGGTTACCAAAATTTCCTTTTTATTGTGTCGGTGTCGATGATGTACCAGCGTCGATTCTATGGCTAGTCTATACTATTTAGTGTGATTCCGCGTAGTGTAGACTCTGTACAGTACCGATTCTATGCAGTGTAAGACTTATGAATGTTGGTTTTTTATGATACCATTTCTAGTTCGTATGGCCATTCTACACTCATGTTCATAAATTAAGGATAATTCGGAGTCACGCGGAAATCGAACTCTAAAATAAATATATCACCTTATAACGTTGCGCGCCTCCAACTTGCACGCAACCAAGAGGTGACTGTGAAAACGTGTATAAAAGATAGAGCCTTGTGAAGGGTTTAAGTCCCTTTTTATTCAACGTAATAAATTACAATTGCGTTCTCTTGACGCTTACAGACGGTGCCAACTCGGCAGTCAAATAAAAATAATAACCTGAAAAGAAACTAAAGACAAGATTCTAACTACGAGGCTCTCTAAAATAACTAACTCACCGCGTTTTACAATACCGCTGCTAATTCAGCAGACTTGAAGCTCACTGGAACGATTCCCACTACTTCCCGCCAAGCACATAGGCCGCAACGCGAGGTTCTTCAATTCTCGCTAACTACCTCCGCGCTCGCTAAGTAATAATATCACACACCGAACTTGTTTCCTTCTATTTAAATCAGAATACTTCCGCTGATAGTTTGAATCCTTGCGCGTTCTACTCAAATTTACATATTCTGGCATTGGCACTTCCAGGGGAAAGTAAGGCTTGACAGGAAAGATAGTTTAAACTTAAAATAAATGTTAGTTAAAATAAATATAAACCCTACAACCTGTAAAATCACTACACACATCTTCAAGAATCATATGCAAATTTCAGGAAGTAACCAGATGACACCGATGGTACGTCACAATGACGAGAGTGTAAGAAAGTGATATATAAGGAATACAGGCAAAGAAGTAAAATTGTTCGCAGGCGCTTTATAAGCATTTCAGTGCAATAACCGAATAGTTACGACACAAAGGACGCATTTGGATGATTTTTTACGTGATAGAATTATCGGCCGTCTGGAATGTGGGCGTACCCAACTGGAAGTATCAGACGAACTTAAAATTGCCCAGAGTGTCATCTCCAGGCTTTGGCAACGATTCCAAGATGATGGTAATGTGAGTAGACGTTACAGCACAGGTCGCCCAGAGTTACAACGCCGAATGAGACCGGTATTTGGCAGTTACTGCCAAAAGAAACAGGCGGAGCACAGCCTCAGACCTGTATCGTCAGCTCTCTTCAGCCACTGGTACGACAATTTTAAGGCAGATCGTGTACAGACGCTTAGGGAAGATTGGTCTATACGCTGGTAGACCTGTCAGATGCGTTCCACTTACTGCAACTCTCTGTCGCCTGCGGTTAGCCTGGAGTAGAGAGCATGCATTGTGGACACCGCAACAGTGGGGTTGTGTAATTTTTTCCGACGAGTCCAGGTTTAGCTTGCAGTCTGATTCTCGCCGGAATTTCATATGGAGAGCTCCAGGTACTCGTTACTACCAAGAAAACATCATTGAACGACACCGTTACGGTGGTGGAGTGCTCGTTTGGGGTGGAATTATTCTGGGTTCCAGAACTGACCTGCGTGTTCAAATTGGAACCATGACAAGCCAAATCTATCGGGACGTCATTCTAGAACAACATGTAAGTTTGTTTCGGGGCGCCATAGGCGTACAATTTGTGTTTATGGATGACAACGCCCGTCCTCAACGTGCAAACATCGTAAGCGAATGCCTCCAATGGGAGGATATCACCCGTATGGACTCGCCAGCATTCTCACCGGACTTGAATCCAGTAAAGCACGTGTGGGACATGCTTGGCCGACGAGTTGCAGCCCGTCAACCTCCTCCTACATGTCTACCGGAACTTCGGAGAGCACTGCTTTTTGAGTGGTGTGATATCCCCCAAGATCAGATCGATAATTTGATACTCGGCATGCCTAAACGTTGTACAGACTGTATTGCATCGTCTGGGAGATATAAAATGTATTAACAATCATACCAACCATGTAATATTGGTTTTTGGTAAATAGGTTTTTAATTTGCTCCAGGGGAAAAAAATCGCTAATTTTTTTAATAATATCAAACATTTCGCATCGTTTTTTGCTCTTTACCTTTTGTTTAATAAATAAGCTTTAAGTCAAATTTGTTTTGCTTCTAACTCTTTCTTTGACTGATTTTGCATTATCCTTAATTTATGGACATGAGTGTAGATCATATTGTTACGGATTTTGTATTTAATTTGCTATTTTTAGTAGAATTATAACATAATTAAAAATTTTTTATTTCCCCGTGTAAGGCAGCTCTTGACGAATTTTAAGAGAAAGCTACTCCAAAAAAGTAAAAATACAAGAACACGCGCATTTAGCGCTTAATAAATAGGTATCGTGTAATTGTACTCTTTTGCTTTCCAAAACCTCGAGAAAATGGGAATTACCAGAAGCTTTTCGTAGCTGTCTCTGCGCTTTGAACTGTGTTCTATTTAACGTTTTAATAGTTTAAAATATAAATACTGTGTGATATTGTACGAACATCTGTGAGGAAAAGTTTCAGCATTTTGTTTTATTTCTTGTGATAAGAGTAAATTTTATTAACTTTTTATCAGACTTGTGCATTCAATCTATTACGAATCTGTACGTACGCAACAATATGTTTTATAATCTTAGTTAAACTAGGTGACATTTAGTTGCATAAGAATATAAATTCAAAAAAATGAGTGAAACTTATGTGAAAGTTGCTGAACAGTGCTAGTTCGATTCCAGGCGAATGAGCTGGTAGCATCGGCCCTTTTTTCTTTCATGTATAACGTGGATATGAGACACTTTTCCTTAAAATGTCCTCCACGAATGCATCCACCCTTAGGTAGATAGCACTCTTATGCTTTGCCGTAATGAACTAAACTAAACCAGAAAATTAAAAACGTGGCATTGAGGCTCGCCATCAGAAGATTTTGTCGATTCATGTGTATTGCAATTGAAACAATCAATTCCTTTCTTTAATGAATGTTTGTGCTGTACGTCAATAAAGCTTCCAAATTTTGGAGTTAAAAGGTTCGAAGTTTTCGAATGCCTAGAAAAGAGCGAAGGTTCGATTTTCAAAATTTTGGATGTTTTTTCAAGATTCGTGGGATTCGAAGATAGTATGTTCCATAACTTAAAAAAAAAAAAAAAAAAATTCATTCCCATTCTCACAAAACGGGCACGAAATTCTGACATATTTTTAATGTTTTTTTTTAATATTTACCTTACATAGGATGGAAAGGATTCTATAAAAAGATACTAACTCCACATAAAGCTCGAAAATGGTAGGAATTCCACAAAAAAGGAATTATTCTTTTATGAGTTCCCTGAGTCTAAATGTTTTAAAACCACTATTTCAAGATAAAATAGACTCTAAAGAAGTATCCACTGCTGATTTTTTTTTTTTTTTTCAGAACGCTTAAAACCGAAACAAATTTCTGGAAATCTAATTTTATTGGAAAAAAGAGAAGAATTAAAAAAAGAGAAGAATTAAAAAAAGAGAAGCACACGTTAAAAGATAAAGTGTGGTTCCTTTTTCAGTGTTTCCAGTGAAGCAATAGAATACAAAATAAAGATTTCATCAAACTAGTTTAACGTAGCCTGATGAAAAGGGGCACGTCCTTGAGGACAGTGTCTAACTCGTGTTTATCATTCAACTATGACGTTTAAAAAGTTATAAAAAATTAGTATTTCCACCACAATAATAATTAAATAAAACATTCCCTGTAAAATATATGCTAGCAGATCTGGAAACTGGGACTGAAAGGCAATGTAAACAGTTCACACGGCAGTATAGTTCACGCTTAGAAAAGTAAAAAATTCCGCATTTGTATTACTTTGTATTACAGTATGTATTAAAATTGACTGTAGCGACGTACAGGTATGATAAATTATGAAAAAAGATGATAATTCTGTTAAAACAAACTGACCACAAATGGTAAATTTTATTGTAAAATACCATCATAACCACGCCAAAATCACGAATCTTGCAATCTTTGGAATTGCCTTTTCAAAGGAAAGGAAACACGCGTTTCAAAAATTTGCTACTCGGTATACACCTGCAAAAGGTCTGATATTTGTTAATGTAAATAAACCAATAATTAGATGGCTCTGTAATAATTCGGTTCTCTTTCTGCACCAAAATAAAATTTTTAAGTTCTATTTAGCCCATAGGGCGTTAGTCCAGAAGGGCTATTAATTTCGTTTCGTCATTTTGCGTCGAAAACGTTAAATGCCCGTTTCAGTTTTCAAATTGTTGCCGCCAAATATTATCGCTCTGAGTTACGTTCAAAGAAATTAAATAATGAAGAATATGCATAAATGTATGTATGTTTCTCGCACTGTGATAAAGCAACAGTACCTAAAGCCATCAAAATTTCAATTACGTATGTTTCTACCCGAATATGGGCATCTGGAAGTACAAATTTGGAATTTGTTTTATTTTATATTTCATATTTTGTAAAGCACTTATGAGTTTTTAATTAAGAAACTCAACGATTTCAAAATGCCAAAACGAAATGAATAGCCCTTCTGGACAAATTGGCCCTTTGGTCTAAAAATAAAATTATATGTGTATATAAAATCTTTTGTTTATGTCATTTGTTTTGTAACATCTCTCACACTTCCATTAGCAATTCTATTCATTAAACGCCAGCTGCTTTTAACACATACTTTACAGTTTCTTATACACTCATGTCCATAAATTAAGGATAATGCAAAATCAGGCAAAGGAAGAGTTAGAAGCAAAACAAAGACTTATTTGTAAAGCTTATTTATTAAACAAAAGGTATAGAGCAAAAAACGATGCTATATGTTTGATATTATTAAAAATATTAGCGACTTTTTCTCCCTGGAGCAAATTACATAAAAAAAACCTATTTACAAAAAACCAATATTACATGGTTGGTATCATTGTTAATACATTTTATATCTCCCAGATGATGCAATACAGTCTGTACAACGCCTAGGCATGCCGAGTATCAAATTATCGATCTGATCTTGGAGTGTATTACACCACTCAAAAAGCAGTTCTCTCCGAAGTTCCGGTAGACATGTAGGAGGAGGTTGACGGGCTGCAACTCGTCGGCCAAGCATGTCCCACACGTGCTTTACTGGATTCAAGTCCGGTGAGAATGCTGGCGAGTCCATACGAGTGATATCCTCCGATTGAAGGCATTCGCTTACGATGTTTGCGCGTTGAGGACGGGCGTTGTCATCCATAAACACAAATTGTACGCCCATTGCGCCCCGAAACAAACTTACATGTTGCTTTAGAATGACGTCCTGATAGATTTGGCTTGTCATGGTTGCAATTTGAACACGCAGGTCAGTTCTGGAACCCAGAATAATTCCACCCCAAACGAGCACTCCTGCACCACCGTAACGGTGTCGTTCAATGATGTTTTCTTGGTGGTAACGAGTACCTGGACTCTCCATATGAAAGTCCGGCGAGAATCAGACTGCAAGCTAAACCTGGACTCGTCGGAAAACATTACACAAGCCCACTGTGGCGGTGTCCACAATGCATGCTCTCTACTCCAGGCTAACCGCAGGCTACAGTGAGTTGCAGTAAGTGGAACGCATCTGACAGGTCTACGAGCATACAGACCAATCTAACCTAAGCGTCTGTACACGGTCTGCCTTGAAATTGTCGTACCAGTGGATGAAGAGAGCTGACGATACAGGTCTGAGGCTGTGCTTCGCCTGTTTCTTTTGGCAGTAACTGCCAAATACCGGTCCTCATTCGGCGTTGTAACTCTGGGGCGACGTGTGCTGTAACGTCTACTCACATTACCATCATCTTGGAATCGTTGCCAAAGCCTGGAGATGACACTCTGGGCAATTCCAAGTTCGTCTGATACTTCCAGTTGGGTACGACCACATTACAGACGGCCGATAATTCTACCACGTAAAAAATCATCCAAATGCGTCCTTTGTGTCATAACTATTCGGTTATTGCACTGAAATGCTTATACAGCGCCTGCGAACAATTTTAGTTCTTTGCCTGCATTCCTTAAATATCACTCTCTTACACTTTCGTCATTGTGATGTACCATCGGTGTCATCTGGTTACTTCCTGAAACTTGCATATGATTCTAGAAGATGAGTGTAGTGATTTTACAGGTGATGTATTTATTTTAGAGTTTGATTTCCGCGTGACTCCGTATTATCCTTAATTTATGGACATGAGTGTATATATAGGCAATACCTATTTGCCGTGAACAGAATCGTCCAGAAAGGATACTAAATTCAAATTTAGTGCACATGTATATGTGAATATGTGTATACACACATAGATTGTTGTTAGCTTCCTTCTGCATCCAATGAAAACAGTTGAGCTGTAAAGCAACACAAAAAATGCTAACATATGAGAAATTTGAAAACAGTGGATTTAGTGTCTATACAATCTGCTACGATTTTCCCAGTCTGCTTTTTTGTTGGAGACGGCGTAATTGATCTATCGTTTTCACTTTACTAACCTTCAAGAAGAGATCATTGTGACCATTTCGCAATCTTAAACTAAATCTGATTTAACACGCCTGAAAAACGCCAGCATAGCAGGATGAGTAACGGTAAAAATATTCAGGCAGAGAGTGACGAGTCACATGAGTTGAGAAGACGTGAATAATCTATATTTAATTTCATTGCCATCCAATAAAAATATCTTGGAATTATGAAGTAAAGAAAGGCCCTGAATCTTGAAGTACAGGATTTAGTTTCAATAATGTGAAAGCTGTAGTTAAATTGCTTAAAGTTAGGCAAAGTTTTAAAGCAGACGAACAATCATCTTTGAAAAATCAGCAATTTCAGTAATTCGAAAATGGGTTAAATCACAATTACTGCTATTTCAAACAAAATTTATATTTACATTTGGTGTAGTGCTGTTAGAAAATCATGGGTTGCGGAACAAATCTGTAGAAGAGTTGATCCCCTCCCCCAGAAAAACCTGCAAGAAGAGGGCAATGAATCAAAAGAGGTGGGAAAACTATAGGCTGAATGGAGAATTAATAATAATGATAATAGTTTCATCATTTAAATTTGATAGTTCTATGCGTATTGGCAAAATTAATATAAAATGCAAGAAACTTCGTTTCCTGTATTTTATACTTAATTTAAAATTATGTATAAAATACAAAAAAGGCATGGAATTCCCGTATTTTTTTTTTTTTTTTGAAGCCATTGCATATTTGTCCTACAAAGATGACTCAGTTATATGAAATTTTTGAATATTCAAAATAGGCTGTTGTTGCAGTTAATTCATAAAATTTGAGTATTTTATTCGACTTAAAAATTACCTCAAAAAATGATTCTAATGTCAGTCAACTTCCGTAAGACAATACTAAGCAGTTTTTCTTACAAGAATTTAAATGAGTAATTATCATGAAAAATATTATTTTATTAACAGTAATGGAAAGTTAAATTTCAATTTCAACTAATAGAATATCTTAATAATAGCTACGTAAAAATATTAATATGAAAAAAAAAGGTGCAAAAATATGTTCTTTAGTTCAGGGAGAGCAAGTTAGAAGAAACATTTACTTGCCAACAACAAAGTTAATAATAAAAAAATCTGAAAGGTTTCAAATTTTAACTCTCGCCCAAAAGGGTTTGTTAAGGTTCCTTACGCTCTCGCGAAGCTCGTAGTTTTCTGTTATACTCACTCCTGGTAACCCATTTTTTGTTGTATTTTTAGCTTTTTTATTAAGCACCATTTTCTTTGCACTTAACGCCATGTACAATTCAACATAAAAAATTACAAAAATTTTAACAGCAGTATAGCAGTTCCTTTTAAGAAATCGGGGCCCACCAGCGGCCGAGCGGTAAAGTTGCTGAACACTGGTAGTTCGGTCTGAGGTTCGAATCCCGCGAACGGGCTGGCTGCATGGGCGTTTTCGTGGTTTTCCCCATGTGTAACGTGTATACAAGCCAGTTTCCCTTAGAAAGTCCACCACGAAGGCATCCCTCCTTTTAGGCAGATAGCCCTCGAGGCTTTGCCATAATCACACACACACCTTTTAAGAAATCACAATACAGCGCTAAGTGTTTGCGTAATATTTTTCTACTTTTTTTCTTCAGTCTTTTCTCATTTCATCATATCAGTGTTCAGTTTTCTTATTAAGGTGGCTTTGCAAAACTGGTATGTACTTTTGTTATTAACATTTTATGTGTTTACTTTATCTATTAAACATTACATTCTTGGCGCCTATGCATAAAATGCGATTCAAAAACAAAATAAAAAATATTAAAAAATAGCATATTAGACTATCTGATAGAGAGTCTTGCGCGCTAGAGGTAAAAATGCTTTATTCCGTACAGTGTTGCCACTGTTCGGTTTGAAATCGTTGAATTTGTTAATCAAAAATTCATTAAATGTTTGCAAAATATGAAATAGATCATAAAAAAATTCGAAATTTAAAATTCGGTATTCTAGCTGCCTATGTTCGGGTGGAGGACTACGTTATTCAGAATCTGATGACCCTAAGTGCCGTTGTTTCTTCACAATACGAGAAACATGCATATTCTACATGATTTAATTCTTTTAAATATAATAACGAGGGATAATATTTGATGGCAACAGTTTGGAAGGTGATAAGCCGTTTGCTGTGATTAAACGCAAACTGCCGTTTCGAGACCAATATCCCACTCGGGACTAATGTCCCTTTTGGGCTAATGAAACGTTTAGTTCAAGAAAAGGTTTGGAGGACAAAGGGGAAAAATAATTTGATATCCTCTTCGAAATAATAATTTGATATCATCAGGAAGCATTTAAAAGGCATTTAAAATCAACCGCTTTACTAATTCCAATTCAGAACGAATTTCCTTTAATAATTAAATTAAAATTAAACCAATGTAGCAAAAAAAATCTTTTAATTTATTACCAGAATTGTAATAATGTATCTTTATTTATTTGCATTACCTGTACTAGTAGTTGTTGCACTTTTAATAGATTTTTATTTTGTTTTCCCTTTTTAAATTAATATACAAACAGAAAAAAGTGGAGACTCAGTGGATAAAAATGGATGCCGCATCAGTCTCTATGCAAATGTCATTCATTTCATCTCAACCATCTTCTTTACCATGACATAGCACAGGAGCACGAAAATTATAACCTCAGCAAACTGCGCAGTTATGTGTTCGATAAACCTAATTTTTGCATACTCATTAAGTTCTTGAAAATTTCCTTACTGCCATCACTCTTCGAGAACTCCGCGCGTGCACGCTAGGATGCTCTGGAACATTTTTCACCAGCGGTATCTATCACAAATCGGTTACGCCGAATTGATTGGTTTAATTACGTTCTTTGAAACAGATACTTGCCGAAACGAAATATCAATAAAAATGGAATCGTCTCTTTTCTTTTTGAAATTCCTCGTGTATTTAGGACATCTTTAAGCAAGCGTGAAAATTACTTTTCATTTTGTTTCACTTTGTTCGAATCAAGAATGTTTATGATTCCATTTCGAAATGAGATCAATTTCGCATTCATTTTCTCTTTGCCATTTTGAACATGTAAAAGAGATCAGTGAATTTATGGTTAAGTTGCCTCCATTTATGCTTTTATCACTCTCTTTATTTGACACCGAAAACACTTTGAATCTGAGTTATGATTTCTTTTACAGGAGCGATCTTTGAACTGGTTTTTTTTTTCCCTCGGAAACCTAGAATTCTTTTTACTAGTAGCATTCCAAGTTTTTTCTTTTTCTTTTTAGTCCAAAGGGATTTGAATCCCGAAGGACTATTAGTTTCGTTTTGGCATTTTGCGTCGGACGGATAAATGTCGGTTCACTTTTCAAACTGTTGCCACAAAATGTTAGAGTCCTGCATTATATTTGAAGAAATTAAATAATGAAAATCTGCGTAAATGTATGTATATTTCTCGTATTGTGATAAAACAACGGTACATAGAGTCATCGAATTTTGAATAACGTAATCCTCCAACGAATATGAGCATGTGGAAGACCAAATTTGAAATTTGAAATTTGTTTTATGATCGATTTCCTATTTTTTAAAACTTTGACGAATTTTTGATTAACAAACTGAAGGATTTCAAAGCGAGCAATGGCAACGTTGTGCAGAAAAAACATTTTTATCTCCAGCGCGTGAGTCTCTGTATCGGAAATTCTAAAGATATGCTCGTTTTAAAACTATTTTGCGATATTGCTGTTGCACTGGATCTTATGGTTTAAGTGCGAGGAACATGATATTTAATAAAGAAAGGTAACACACAAAATGTTAAAAAACGCCCCTTTGGACGTAATTTAAAATCTGAAACATTTCAGATTTTTTTTTCTTTCTTTTTTTTTGGGGGGGAAGGGGAATCATTCTTTCATTATTATCATCATTAACGGCCCAACTGCACAATATTGCACAAGGTCCTTTATCAAAGTGTTATTACTGCTAATGCTCACTTGTCTGACCTATAGTCAGTCCAAGCCCACGTAATTCCTAGTGGCAAGGAGCGTAAGTTTACACCTGCCATTGGCAACAGCCTTGAATAAATTATTGGTGACAGTGCGATTTAGCTCAGTTCTGTTCCCAATTTTGATGAAGAGCACCCTGGGGAGACGGGTGCGAGGGTCTCCCACCCCTCTTCCCCTACTACCAACCTCTCGAGAGGACTTCTGGCTCCCTGCATATTTAGAGTGCCCCCTTGTAGCAAGTACACTATACATTTACACACAGTCATGCCTTTTCCGAGATTCGAGCCTAGGCCCTTCGGCACGGCAGATTTTTACCCAGATAGTGCAATTTTATGCCCTAAGGCCATTTGTGGTAATTATGTTAATTAGGATGCAATCACACCACTCACCTGGAAGCGAAAATATAGAAAAGGCAAAGGCAAGAGTTAAATTCATCAATTCTAATAAGAATGCGCTAGCGAAGTAAAGCACTGCCGTCTTACATAATTTATGAGTAAGCTATGCGTACGAATTGAAATAATTCTTGCATTTACACTTGTATTCCGAATTAAGATTTAAATTAAAATTAATGTAGATAATAAGTTAGAGAGTTAGATTTTTGTAACGCAGTTTACGTGAGTTGAGACAGTACCTCCTACATACAAATTTTGCACAGTTACTCATTCCACGATGTAGACGGGCTCTAAGAACGGATTTTACGTAAATCCTGTCCTAAACGGATTTTTGTAATACAAATAGAAGTTTCTCATACATTTGGTTTTCAAATCCAAGTTCAGAATTTTTTATTGTTGCCAAAACTAGATATGTAATACAATGTTGCCAATGAACGCATTTTCTTTTAAAATCATTAAAATGGTAAATGACTTACATCTATCCAGTAAAATAACATTTAAATGATAAAGTTAATAATAACATTTATATTTAGCTGTTATCGTAAGTTTCATGAAAATAAATGTTATTATTAAGAGAAATAAATTATTGTGATGAAAAATAAAAAAATTTTTGTTATTTGTAAAAATTGCCATATATGAAAAATCAAGAACAAATAATTATAATGGATTAAAAAATTTGATAACAAAGATAATGACATTTATTTTCATGAAACTTATGATAACAGTCAAATATATATAAACCTTAGTTTTATATTGGTAATTTTTCGTGATGTAGGCCTACTGGGGATCCCACCCCGTTAAATAATGGGAACGCGTCGCAATACGCATGAGTGATGTGGAAATCTGTGTATGACAGACTCGCTGACTGGCACTATATTTCCCGAATTTAAATTAAAAAAAATTACGTTAATTATCATTTCGAAATTAGACATTTTGTCTATATAAGAAGTCTAGGTTCACATTCAAATAGTGGGCACAGCAAAGCGGGCGTGTTTATAATCCTGGTTCATAACTAGGTGAAATTTAATTGCATAAGCATATAAATTCAAGAAATGTGTGAATCTTATCTGAAATATACAGGAAATCCTGGGGCAATAATTAATTCAATGCGCATATTAGAAAATCTCTTATCAGACACTTATCTTACTGTGCCTGCATATCTACTTGTCCTTGAAGAAATATAAGCAATACTAGTTAATAAGACATCAAATAAAAATTTCATAGATAATTAAATCCGTGAAAGAGGTCCTTATCATAATACTAGTTTGCTTCTAAAATTTAATAAGGTCGTCGTGTAGGAAATTACAGTTTTCTGCTAGAAATAGACAGATTTCTTTTATTTTTCTATCGAGAGTATAAGAAGACTGGAAAATCAAGAACAAGTCTAGAATTTTTTTTTGACGTGACTTTGAAAAGCGAGTGTGTAAGGTTCAACTGGATTTGATAACGTTTTTTGTTTTAAATCTTTCCACTTTTGTGAAGGTTACGTTATATGACATATTTGCATTTTTATTGTTAAATCACATGATAAAATTACGAATAACTGAATGTGCAGGAATGGTTATTAACTGCCACATTAACACAATGCAGATTTTCCTTGAAGATATAAAACCTTATCTTGGCAAAACTGAGGGATAAGAACGGAAAGAGTCTGAAAGCAGCCCTTGGCAAGTATTGCCACTGCGTGGAATTAAGTCTAATGATTTATCTTCCACGCACTTTATGCTGCTTTTAAAATCGCACGTGACTAGTTTTAAGCATGCCGCTATTCTTCAAGGCAAAAAATCTTAAATTTATCTTTCAAATTTAATCAATCTGATATTGATTAATGACAGATTAAGCGATTTAAAAGCAAAGTAGGGAAATTAAAGAAGTTCCCTATTTTGCTTTTAAAACAAAAATTTGTAAAAAAGAACAACCAAAATTTAAATTATTAAATTAAAATTTTTATTTTTATTTTTTAATCATGAATATATTTATATTAATTAAAATATACATAATTTGCAACATATCCAAGTAACAATTTTAGGAATATTTATAACAGTTTTCTAATTAATAAAAGACAAGTTTCTAGTTCGTATGCTTCCGAACTGGTAGACAATATCTAAAAATGTTTTCATGATTATTCCAATCTAAATAAAATGGTTTTTCGACTTCAAATAGTAGCGCAAAAAAATTATTAACCATATTTTAATTTAAATTAAATTTTCCCTTAAAATCATATGAGAGAATGCCGAAAGAATATTATGCTGATTTGTTTGTGAAGAATGTTGTACACTAGAATCTTTCGATTACTTTTGTTTTCTTGTGATATTTAATGCCTTCTTTTAAATTGCATTTATTTTATTGAAACAGTACGTGCTTCACGCTGAGCCTCACAATGACATAAAATAAAATACGAATAATCCTATCTAGATATAATCTTATTATTTGTTTCGGAAATAGCTGCCAGCTTTTATAAAATAACATTGCTCTTTTTAACACATTTACTACCGCCCAACCGGTCTAGTGGTTACCGTCGTTGACTGCTGTGCCGAAGGGGCCGGGCTCCAATCCTGGAGAAGGCAAGGATGCTTGTAAATGTATAGTGCTCGTGCGGCATGGGGCTCTAAATGCGCTAGGAGCCGAACGTTTTCTCGAGATGTTGGTGTGGAGGGTTGGAACAGGGGTGGGAGACCCTCGGACCTGTCCTTCCTGGGTGCTCTCCATCAAAACTGGGGTCGGAACTGAGCTTAGTCGTTCTGTCACTTTGTAAGGTGCTCAAGGCTGTTGCCAACGACAGGAGTAATCTTGCGCTCCTTGCCATGAGGAATTTCGTGGATGACTATAAGTCAGACAAGTGAGCATTAGTCAACGACAACAACACTTTTTAATTGTTTGAAACATTTAATTTTCACTTTGTTCAGTAGTTAGACTACAATCTTAAAGTCTTTAATTTGAAATTTTTTTTTTCAGCCTAAATGTCCTTAACCTTATCCCGAATGGAATATTCAGCTGAGAATGGCATTTTGTGTCGAAACACTTAAATGCTTTTGTATCACTTCTCAAATTGTCGCCACCAAATATTACTTTCCTGTGTTACAGCTAAGTAAATTAAATAATAAAGAATCTGCATGAATGTGTGTAGTATGTTTCTCGCATTGTAGCAAAACAAAGGTGCCTAGAGTCATCCATTTTTGAATAACGTAGTCCTCCATCCGAACATGAGCACCTGGAAGACCGAATTTTGAATTTATTTTATTATCTGTTTCACATTTTGTAAAACTTGAACCAATTTTTGATTTACGAACTCAACGATTTCAAACCGAGAAGTGGCAATACTGGTCGGAATAAAATACTGCTATCTATCTATCTATCTATCTATCTATCTATATATATATATATATATATATATATATATATATGCCAACACTTAACACAGTCTCGGAAACTTTTAATATATACTGCTATGCTGCTTTTAAAATTTTTGCAATTTTGCCGTTGAATTGTACATTGTGTAAAGTAACGAAGAAAATTGTACTTAGCAATAAAGCTAAAAAGACGAAAAAAAAAAAGGGTTAGCAGGAGTGAGTATAACAACAGACTGGTAGACTGGGAGTTCAGCTAGAGGGTAAAAAACTTTAACAAACCCTTTTAGGCAACTGTTAAAATCTGAAACCTTTCAAATTTTAATCAACGTTTTCGCGTAAACGAAATATGGTGTAAACAATGGTTAAACGTTCAATTCAGTTTTGTTTTCAAACTTACTTCTTTTGTGTCTGGAAACCGAATGAAGCTAAAAGAAGCAGATTAACCCTTTTTAGGCTTCAGTGTAGTATCTGTAAAGAATTATGCTTTAACCAATTTGCAATTCCTTCTGCACTGATTCTTCTAGTGTTCAAATATTTGCATCAGTTTTCTTGCACTTCTTTGAATGAAAAAGAATACAAAAACAAATCGGTCAAATCTCAGTCTTTGAATAAATTTGATAATTTTGTAACATTCGGTTAGCATAAAGGTTGCTTTTATGATGGGATACCATTATGATGCAATCCTGTTATCATTTTTCTAATTCCAACAATGACATTTTGAAACAGAATACACGAAAAAATAGCATACACCAAATTGAAAATTATAAGAGCATACACCAAAAAAAAAAAAAAAAAAAAAAAAAAAAAAAAAAAAAAAAAAAAAACAGTGTGTTACAAGATTCATGTTTTAACAGAAATTATGTTAAGTTGCCGTAAGAACTGATCTATAATTTTATTTCATAACAACAAAATCTGATTATTACATATTATTATTACATGAATAAATTTTATTTATAAAATGCCATTTTGTTCAAAAAGTTCTCCAAAACCTCATGTCAAGTGAAGAAAACTTGCATCAATTAGATTTCGTTATTAGACAGAAATGTTTGAAGTGACAGCGGAATAGCGGACTTTACGCTGTAAATCAAACAGAATAAAACATCTACAGAGCATTGGGCAAGATATAAGATCTTGAACAAAGGGCGTTTGAGCCCAGAAATTAAAATTTCATTGATCAGACTTAGAGACCCCATTATGACACAATTATCTTATTATTATGACACAATTTGCACTTGTTTCTCGTTTCGCACTTCTCTCGTATCAGCATAGTTCCATCGGATCAAAGTTTTCAAAGCATTTATTGAACCTAAAACGATGAGGTATCTAGTTTATTATACAGGGTGATTCTAAATTACTTTTACAAACTAAGATGGGTGATAGTACTCATCCAGATGAGCAATAATTACCATAGAACACAGGCTCGCATTTCACTCTGATAGGCATAAAAGAATATTAGAATTCTAATCTGAACTTACAACAACAGTGTTGGAGGAGCGAAGACTAAATGAGACTAAATGCTGCACAATCAATTTAGTGACAAACTCCCAGAGAATGCACAAAACGGATGAAACCGAAAACTTGTCGTTCAAGTGTTAATTAGAGCTTTGATGGCTAACACTCAAATGCACATCTTTGGTTGACAAGGTCTCAACCTCGCAAACGATTGCAACAAGTTAATTATGTAAATCAAGGGCTGAATATTATCAACTAATTCCAACGACCACTACATGCCGAGATTAGCATGAAAAGCTCATGCTGCGTTCCGGCTGTCAGGACTTCGTATCTCATAGAACGGCGCTTGAAGTAGAACGAGCGCAGCAGAGTAAGTCCAGGAAGACAGGATAGAAGATGGCTAAAAGAAAAACAACTGCTACCTTGATACTTGATATCAAGGTAGTTTTCCTCCCTTATAGATAACTTCCCCCTAATAATTTAGATAATTAACTTGTTGCAATCATTTGCGAGGTTGAGACCTTGTCAACCAAAGATGTGCATTTGAATGTTAGCCATCAAAGTCTCAGCTCTAATTAACACTCGAACGCCAAGTTTTCGGTGCACTCTCTGGAAGTTTGTCACTAAACTGATTGGGCAACATTTGGTCTCGTTCATTCGCTGTCTCAACACTGTTGTAAGTTCAGATTATAATTCTAATATTCTTCTTGTCTGCCTCTCAGCGTGGAATGCGAGGCTATGTTCTATGGTAATTATTGCTCATCTGGATGAGTACTATCTCTCTTCTTAATTTGTAAAAGTAATTTAGGATCACCCTGTAGATACTGAAAGAGGTATTCTCGCAATATATCGAGGTATATTGCCTCTGAGTGTTACTTCTATGAAGGTAACTAGGCTAAAATATTTCACATTTCAAGAACTGCATTATAAACCTCTTCCACTAACATTCTGAACATACGAGTAAGTATTAATCTACTTTTCATCATTAAAGGCAGTTCTAGTGCAATGTTATGAAGCAATGTTGCCAGATGGGGCAATTTTTCGCGAATTTTCCACTTTTGACGAACATGTGCGACTAAAATTTATGCGTATGTGATTTTGCGACATTTTAGGTATTCCATCAATTCCTTGTGATACTTTTTGCGCCTTTAAACTTCTTGTAAAGTACTTATATGTTAAAATAATGTATCAACTAAAATTGATTTAAATAAATAAACAAACAATTGGTTTAGGTTTAAATAAAAATTGAGATAGTCAGAATCTGATCAAATTCAATAAGTCAAATAAGTCAACCAACGGAAAATTTATTGAAAAGAATTAAAAATTAAAATAAAGCAAAAAATAATGAATTAGAAAAAGGAACTGGCAATACAAAAAAAAAATTAGTACAAAATTTCTAGCAATTCAAACTTGAGGAAGCACTTAACAATATATGAACAAATTAATTAAACAACAGAAACCTAAGTCAATGAGAATTAATTAAAAGTAAAAAAGGAATGTTTAATCCATGGATAATTAGAATGTAGTTTTAAAATTTGCGTCCAAATTAAGATACAGTAAGACCCCGCTTAACGCTGTTTCGTTGAGCGCTGTTTCGGTTTAGCTCTCTTTTATTTCAACCCGGGGATTCCACGAAATCGCTCGCAGCATACGGGGATTCCCCGAAATATTATGTAGCGATAGGTTTCAAATACATATCCGAAAGAGTGTACTTGTATTTCTTGTTTGGTGCGGTATTGTACAGACATATTTTGAAGGAGTAAATGTGGAAGATGTCGAAGAAATAATTCAAGAAGCAGCGGCTAGTCTTTCTAATGATGAGCTCAAGGAATTAACTGAACAAGAAGAAAACAAAAATGTTGACAACAGTGATTCAGAAGAAGAGCAAAAAGAACTTTCGATGGCGTTTGTAAAAAGGAGTTTGTCTACCTTAACTGAAATAATGGATCAATTCATTGAAAATGATCCGAATTTTGACAGGAGCTCAAAAGTAAGGCGTGGTGTTAGAGATGCTCTATCCGTTTATGAAGAACTTTTAAGAGAACAACGCAAAAGAAAAAGGCAAACAACATTAGATGCTTTTGTCACAAAAAGGCAGAACACTGAAAACGTGGAAGGCTAACTAAATATGACTGACTGAGAATTTTATTTGTTTTTTTTTTAAGAATATTCGTTTTGTTATTTATATTTTGTTTTTATTTTTGCAAGAAATAATAATGTGGGATTAATTTGGGCTTTAAGAAATAAATGTTTGGTTTTATTTTTATTAAAAAAACATAATTTTTAAATTTAATACCTAACCAATTTCCTAGCCATCTTCCCCTAACCCCAATATTTACATGTAAAGATAGCCTCGTTTAGCGCTGTTTAGCATTACGCTCTACTTTGATGGAACGTATCCCCCGCGTTAAGCGGGGTCTTACTGTACGTAATTAAAATGATCAAGAATCGAATTACAGTCCGTAACTTAACGAAACCAATGGAGACTGAATTTGTGATGAAATCAGAGGTCATACGAATATATGCAACTACGACGTCACTAAAATCACGTGATATCTGACGTCATGGGCTACTTTTTGCCACTTTCCAATTCTTCTCCTGCTACTTTAGTTGAAAAATTTCTGGAAACATTGCTGCGCAGCACACGTGTACGTCGCAGTTGTTTTGCAATAAAATGCAGCAAACACGATAAATTTTGAGTTTTATATTAACTACTTTACAACAAAAGTTGATGCTAGAAGCAGATGTTTACCATTCTGTGAAACACATCTTCAGTGCCATTTTTCCTAGTCTAGTACATGAGGATGCAATTCCAGAACAAATATAACATTTTCACTCATCTTATATATTTTAGAAACAAGTGTCTGGAAATGTGAAGAAAACAAGTAATATAAAAATATTAAAGTCAATTCCTACTTAAAACAAAGAAAAAATTTAAAAATACATAAAAATACAAAATAAAAAAAAAAAAAAAAAAAAAAAAAATCTGAAATGTTTCAGATTTTAAATTACGTCCAAAGGGGCGTTTTTTAACATTTTGTGTGTTACCTTTCTTTATTAAATATCATGTTCCTCGCACTTAAACCATAAGATCCAGTGCAACAGCAATATCGCAAAATAGTTTTAAAACGAGCCTATCTTTAGAATTTCCGATACAGAGACTCACGCGCTGGAGATAAAAATGTTTTTTCTGCACAACGTTGCCATTGCTCGCTTTGAAATCCTTCAGTTTGTTAATCAGAAATTCGTCAAAGTTTTAAAAAATAGGAAATCGATCATAAAACAAATTTCAAATTTCAAATTTGGTCTTCCACATGCTCATATTCGTTGGAGGATTACGTTATTCAAAATTCGATGACTCTATGTACCGTTGTTTTATCACAATACGAGAAATATACATACATTTATGCAGATTTTTCATTATTTAATTTCATCAAATATAATGCAGGACTCTAACATTTTATGGCAACAGTTTGAAAAGTGAACCGACATTTATCCGTCCGACGCAAAATGCCAAAACGAAACTAATAGTCCTTCGGGATTCAAATCCCTTTGGACTAAAAATTATTGTGTGAAAAAATTGTATTAACATCAAGTGTCATCTACTACAAATTAAAAAATGTATTTGAACTTAAGTGGATGAATAAAACGTAATTTATTAACGGTTGAAAATTTGATCAAGATATAGGGAGAGTGTGAGTTAATACTAGGAATTTAAAAAGAGGATCTAGTTTTTACATTATCACTGGAGTTTGTTCACCATAGTTTTAAAATGCCTATGTGAAAAAAATATGTTGAAAATTCTGCAATTTCAAATGGTTGAAAAGTGAAGAAGACATAACTCATAACACCTACTAACCATGAAATGTTTTTATTACACTTCAACTTTCTACTAAAGTAAAGAAATAATTTGCGAGAGATTTTACAAAACATCCGTTGATCTTTTGTTATATACTTCAACGAAAAAGATATTTTATGCAGGAACATCATCTTCTTTTCAGTGCATCGTAAAAAAAGGCTTGATTGATTTACGTTTTTCTCAGAAGGGGACAAATTTATTTTCTATAGTGCCTTTCAAAATGTCATGTTTACATTCCAAAAGTGAAGTATATAACAAATGAATAGAGTTGTTTTTGAAAACGATGCGTAAACGATAATTTGCTACGTTATGGAAATAAACGTTTTCCAGTTACTGTCTTTACTTGGTTCGTTTAAGGACAATTTCCGAGAACATTTAGCTGTTGTTAAAAAACATTCGTGTAATCATAACTGGATTTTGTATGGGAATGTGCATACTTTTTGACAGACATGAGATATTCTAAAACTCGAACTTCCCCGCTTTGTTCCATCATTCCGAAACGTTGTCGTTCTACTTGAAGAATTCTTTAAGCATTTCAAAATTTGGAAAGATTAATTTTGTTGATAACCAATATAAGCGCTCATTAGGGGGGAAGAAGGAAAACATGACTATTGCCACTTTCGGTTGACTAAGACTGTAAGGATCTTAAGTTTTACTAACGTTTATTTTATTTTAAATCTTTACTATCACTTCTTATTTTCTACTTCCGGCCAGAATTATAAGCGTTAAGGTTTTTATGCAAAGTTTGTCTGGCGAACGCCAAGTATTTAAGTTGTGGCTTTTTGCCAAGCGAGAGAGAGGAAGCAGTGAGTCGAAGCAGGCCGCTTACCTTAGAAGTTACGCAGTTGCTTGTTGCCTTCCAGGCCAGAGGTTTTAATCCTCTTGATAAATTTTAAACGTATTGTGGTGTTCACAGTTCTCTGTACTACATACGCTTCCTGTTAATATAAGGCCAATCTTCCACGTTTATTATTCTAAAATTAAATTAGAGTTTAGTTTTATTTTTATACTTTTACGTTTTGACCCCAAGTAGCGGGTCGGTGTATTCCGAAGTACGGAAGTCATTGTAAATAGAGAAAAATAAAGGGTTTTGTATACCCTTCTTGTGTATCCTGGGAGCTGCTATTGTAAAAACAAATTTCTTTCTTTTAAATTTCTAGTTTCTAGCGAAAAATATTTGTAAAAGATTGGCCTCGCGTTAGATTCTAGAGCTAAAAGTTTTCAACAAGGTCGTTTTAGACCTCAGTTTCAAACTAATTAACTCTGGCGGGAAGTATGTAAGGATCTTAAGTTTTACTAACGTTTATTTTATTTTAAATCTTTACTATCACTTCTTATTTTCTACTTCCGGCCAGAATTATAAGCGTTAAGGTTTTTATGCAAAGTTTGTCTGGCGAACGCCAAGTATTTAAGTTGTGGCTTTTTGCCAAGCGAGAGAGAGGAAGCAGTGAGTCGAAGCAGGCCGCTTACCTTAGAAGTTACGCAGTTGCTTGTTGCCTTCCAGGCCAGAGGTTTTAATCCTCTTGATAAATTTTAAACATATTGTGGTGTTCACAGTTCTCTGTACTACATACGCTTCCTGTTAATATAAGGCCAATCTTCCACGTTTATTATTTTAAAGTTAAATTAGAGTTTAGTTTTATTTTTATATTTTTACGTTTTGACCCCAAGTAGCGGGTCGGTGTATTCCGAAGTACGGAAGTCATTGTAAATAGAGAAAAATAAAGGGTTTTGTATACCCTTCTTGTGTATCCTGTTTACTTCCCACAGTTTTGAACATAGCTTTAGTAAGCTCTCTGTTCCGAGTCAGGTCCTTGCATGTTCCCGAAGAAGGTTAGAAGGAACATTGATCCTGATAAGACTACCAATATCACCTCTTAGTGTTAATTTCCACATTTAACGAATTCAACATTCCGTGTTTTCATTTATCTTAAATCTAAAAATAATCCTTTCCTTACATTTGCTTCGATTTTAAAAGATTATATAATAAGTAGAACTGCTACTTGAACATTTTTTTTATCAAATTTTGTCACATTATTAAATTTTATTTACGAAATGAATCTTAGTTTTTTTTCATCACATTTTCAAAATTTATCGTGAAAAATCAGCCTTAAAATTCAAAAGTTTTTAATTATGTAATTATTTTGCTTAATTTTATCTATGAAGTCTTAATAAATAATTCCATATTTTTAAAAACTGTACTGATAATTTTTTGGCATTAAACATGAGTTTCAAAGTTAAAAACTTTTAATATTCGTTTTTTTTTCCTGTTTCTTATTTTTATTCTTCTTCTATGAACGAATCTACATATCGAAGACTTTTTTTTATTCGGATTCAGATTTGGAATCGAAATTAATTAAATTTCTCTCCCATTTTTATTATTTGGAAGTCATGCAGTACGAAACAGTTCTGTGCCTCAACAACGCGCCATTGGGGGACAAGGTGGAAATAAATTGCAATTCATTTTACGATGCGCAAGTATGCAGTTACTTTAAGAAAGAGTGTGATAAAGATAAATATTTTTTTTGGTCGCAATTAACACAGAACTTCAACTAGCAAAACAATTTGCTAAAACTTTTAAAGATAAATATGCTTTAAAATGCATTTTCACAGAGGTTCCTTCACTAATTTTAAAATATCTTATGTGGACACCATATGATTTTCTTGACCTTTTAAATTATACATAAATTTTATTGCACCTCATTTAAACGTATTTCTTCGAATTTCATTAGAGATATATTTCTCATTGAATAAATTCAGTTCCCACTTCACAGCCAGACAAAAATACATAAAAACTCGTAAAATACAGAAGAACCTAAAACACCAAATACAGTTTAAAATAATTAAAAACATTTTTTAAAATTGAAATTGAAGTTTCTAAGTCAAAACAAGCAATTGGGCAGGAAGACCAAATTTTCGGTGCACAAAACTGAAAGTTAACTTTCTGTCCCACTGTACAGAAAGACACTGAAGTTGGTGCACCAAGTAACTTAGTTTTCTATTTTAAAATGTAAACAAATGACGGCCGCCTTAAGACTAGTACCACTTTTAAATTGTTGATAATTCTACAAATATTGCATGCAGATTAACTAAAGGCAAAAAAACTTTAACTGAAACATAGGAACAATAAAATTCAACCACTTTTCAAAGCAAGAAAGACACAATTTACCAAAATATAAGAATAAAAGTACTGAGCTCACAGATCCGGGTATCAGGGTGGGAATACAATATATATATATAAAAATTAATATATGTACACTATATATATACACACACGCATTTGGTGAGGCCAGTCGCAACACAAAAAGGAGGTGCACAATGTTGTAACCCAGTCCCATATACAAAATTTCAGCGTTTTACGGCTACTCGTTTTTAAATTATGGGAGATACATACTACATACGTACGGTACAGACGTTATGAAAAAACTATCTTCTAAATCTATTTTACAATCCATTGAGGAAAAAGAGTCTTTTATTCTTTCCGTACATGCAGCTGTTACGCGAAAAAAAAAATCATTCGAATGAATTCGACAGAAGACAAAATGAATATATTCGTTGCAATATTTAATTATTACCTAAATTTTTAGCGATTACTATACTTCCTTTACTTTGTACAAGGAAATAAAAAAATAAAGGAGAATTACTCAGTTTACCTAAAAATTCAAAAAAATTAGAAACTTTAAATTGATATATTTTAGTTAATCAATCAAAGAAAAACAAGTATGATTTATTTGACCGAAGAAGAATGTATTCCGGTCGAATGGTTTACACCTTTCAGATTGATTAATTGATTAAACAATGCAAGCGGAAGTTGTTTACTTAACGGAACAACTATGTTAATTAAGTATGCTTTTCTTCTGTTAATGCTGCTATACTAATTAAGTATCATTTTCTTCTGTCATGCTTTATTAGCATAAACATTATCAATACTTCCTTAGAATCTTCTTTGCTAATAACTGAGAATATTCTCAATGACATTATAATTGTAAGATGAAAGTAATCTTTAAGTTGTTCTGTATGCATCTGCATTTCTTCAAAAAACTTTGCACTTTTAAGCGGATGACAAAAAACAGCATAATGTAAAGAATTATTGTTGGAAACTTCTACAGAAGTAAGAGTTCTGCTATTTGTTAACTTTATGAAAAGCAAAATGGCAACACTTCGACCAAAAATAAAAAAGGCAATGAGTGCAATTTATGTCGAAATCGAATAAGATTTGAAAATGATACATAGAATTATAATATAAGTACATAGTTTTCAACTGTGCATTCGAATATAAATAAAAATACAAAAAATCTTTAAGACAAATTAATTTATATTTTTCTCGACCAATGTTTCCTGCAAAAACTGAATATGAACTAGTTTTGGCTGCTTCAGGCTTTTAATAAAATGATATTCAGCCAAATCAGATTTTGAAAGCCGTCGAAATACAGTGTGTTTCATACTGGATAGAACAAAAAGAATAACATAGTACAAACTCTGTAATTGATTTATTAAACCGAAGTAAATTAATTGTGAAACTATTATTATACAAGTTTTATCTGGCAACAGCGAAAAATCTTCCGGTTGCGAAATTGCTCCTGAAGACACTGTTAATCAAGATGGCGTCATTCATGCAAGAGAAAACATACTGTGTTTTGAAATGCGTCAAAACTTCATCGTTTATCGGCGTTCAAAGCTATTTCGTACGAAATTTGGAAAAGAACCACCGCACCGTCGCAACATCGAACGGTGAGTGAAGCCTTTCAGGACACGAGCTGCTTGTCTAAGAAAACTATCCCAGGACGAACAGCAGTCAAAACCGAAGTGATTGGAAAAAATCGTAAAATGTTTTTACGAAGTCCCTCAAAATCAACGCTTCAGGAAAGTTCTGAACTCAGTGCGCCTCATATAGCGGTGTGTTCCATAGCTGCATTATGGAAACGCCTACAATTCAGAAGATGGACATTTCAGATGGTGCAGGTGTTAAAACTTTCCGACGAACCATTGCATAAAGCTTTCTGTGAGAATTTGCAAGATACGCTGGAGGTAGATACTTTCGCGAACAGACTTGTGTTTACGGATGAAGCCACTTTTCCCGTTTCTCGCAAATTTAATCGCCATAGTTCACGATTTTGGTTCACGGAAAATCCACAGGGATAACGGAACATAAACGCGATTCTCCAGAGGTTTATGCGCCATTTCCAACAGCTGTGTTTTTGGTCCTTTTTCTTAGCGGAATAATCGATTAACAGATGCATTTATCATGATATGCTATCAAAGTGGTTGATCCCTAAGTCGGAAGAAGCGGTTTCCGTCTTTATTCTGCAGCAAGAGTGTGCTCCACTTTGGCATAAAATTGTATGCCAGTATCTGAACGATAGGCTACCCTATCGCTGGATTGGACATGCAAGGTCAAACGACAGGTCATTGCTTTGTTGGTCACCGAGATCTCCAGATATATAAAAAATATTATAATATATATATATAAAAAAATTAATATATGTATACTATATATGTGGAGATCATCGACGACCGATGCTGACTTAGCGAATACCTAGCGAGGTGACGTCACCCCAGCTTAGCACAGTGCGAAGCAGTCGAGACAACGCCAGATAGTGTCCAGACATGGAGAGGAGCGGAGGCAAGCTGATGGCTTGTAAATCCTCCAAGAGTTGGTGGAAACGGATGGTTTCCTTCGATGTTTAAGTTCCTTGTAGCCAAGCTGATCATATTATCTAAAGCTAGCTGTGGATGTTACGAGTGAGTGAGAAATGTTCATCATTACATGAATCCTGTGTGGACTGAGTACAACTATCATGACATCACCTGTAATATTAATTTTTACTTAACTTACCTTTTATTACTTTTATCTATATTTCTTATTAGTAAAATTAAGCATTTAAAAATGCAATAGAGGTGTTCTATCGTGTGATATATTTTCGTTTTGATTTTAATTTTAGACTAGATTTAGAAAGTTTGATTTTGATTAACATATTTTAACACCTTAATGTGTCATTCTGAGCGGACGCGTCGGGAAATTGGAACAGAGAATTGAGACTATTAAAATTTCCAAGACACTTTGTCAAAAAATTTTTTAGCGAAAAAGTTTCAATTGTCTGTTTCGGCGAAACGCGTAATGGGGTTAGCTTGATTCGACGTTCAAATAAATGAAATTTCCCTTGAAAAGCCTGTTTGGATGTCGAATTGGGCTAATTTACCATTTTCCGCTTACTTTTTAACTTTTTCTGTTTTTTAATTTTATTGTATTTATGTTTTACATGTCTAATGATTTGCTTTTCATGTGTATTAATTTTTGAAAACGTCTTAAACCTTTTGGAGCAGCAGCTCTTGGTAACTTTTAGGCGAGCTTTCCACAATTTATATATATATATATATATATATATATATATATATATGCACATTTGCTGAGGCGGATCGCAACAAAAAAAGGGTGTGCACAATGTTATAACCCAGTCCCATATACAAAATTTCATCGTTTTAAGGGTACTCGTTTTTAAATTATGGGAAATACATACTACATACGTAAGGTGCAGATGTCACGAAAAAAATATCTTTTGAATCCATTTTGCAATTCATTGGGGAATAAGAGTCCTTTATTCTTTCCGTACAAACAACTGTGACAAAAAAAAAAAAAAACCCTCTTGTGATTGTTTCATAAGGAGTTTGGTTATTGTTAGCTCTTGTGATTGTTTCATAAGGAGTTTCATAAGGATTCTGTTCGTGCCTCCATTTCCCCATGACTTAACAGCACCGAACTGCTCGAACCATTAACAAAGGATATTCTGCCAAGAGTGTGGCAGGAACTGGAATACCGTATAGATATATGCCGTATCACCAGAGGGACACACGTATAACACATATAGAAACTTAGATAACTATAGTTTCACTGTAAATTTGGTTCATCAAAATAAAGTAATTACAACGTTTATTGGTATGCTTTCTTTTAGTCTCATTCAGTATGAGTAAGTAAATTCACTTGTTCCTTGGTTCACTTCATAATTCCACTCTTCTGACTGTTCATATGCATATTCAGGTAAATTTAATTATGTATGGTTTGACTAGTCTGATTTTTCTTTATTACTCCTTTCAATAATGGTTCGTGATACTGCATTTTCAAACTGCATTTTCAAACTTCAAAGCAAAGACAATATCACTAACAAGTCTCCACAACAAGAACGTCAGCTGTGCTAATCAGTACGGTGGTTAGCAATGCCGGCTTCTATAATCGTTAAACCTGGGGTTCAAATCCCAATAATAGTTAGTGAATTAAAGTCCCCTGAGAGGTTTGGGATGTTCTCCATCAGAACCATCATGGAATTGAGTAACTATACCTTATAAAATGTTCATGGCTTTCACTGATGACAAGCGTTCCAGCCTTCATCTTGGTTATGATGAATTCATGGACCTTATTTAGAATTATATTCAAATCTTGAGGATTACTAACAACAAATGTCGGGACATTAGATTTTTTTGAAGCAGGAGTCATGAAAAATGAGCAATGCCCTCGCCGGGACTGGAACCTCGGACTTCTCGAACACGCGCCGAGTGTGCTGACCATTACACCACAAAGGCATGCCAAGAAAACGGAAGAAATACCTTACGCAACATTGAAGGCCATGTAGCATTAAACCCGAAAACAGAACTGGTCTCCGTATCAAAGCATCTCTTCCTCATCTTGTATGCTCTGTCCATATTTATGGCAAATTTTGATTCAGATGCTCTCTCAAATGCATTCTATCTTTACGACGAACTTTGACTTAAATGTTCTCCGAAATATTCTGTATGAGAATAAAAAAGTTTTATTAAAAAAAGCATCATCCCTCATTGCACTCAATTGCGGCATCAGCTAGTTTTGTAGTGTATCCAAGTAAATCCGTTCACTGTTGCATTGAAAATGTTGACACACTGGGTATCTGTGAAATATGGAAAAAATTAATCAAGTTGCGTAATTTATTTGCTATGAATCCTTAACATATTTCACGCAATTACGAATAATATCCTTTGCTAAATTTCACTCGTAAACTTAAAACATAATTTTCAAGCTAATAATTATACGGAAATTCGAATAAACATACCAAGATTTTCAAAAGATTTCATTAAATATAAAATGGCTATTGTTTGGAGATTATTTTCAGAAAACAATTCTAACTTCGATTAATGGCCCACCAAAAATTGCACTAAATGAAGAAATTTGTTCAAGTAGCCATTCGTTCTGTAGATGCCTAATTGGATTTACTTTACTTAATGACGTGTTTAAATGTCTAAATCATGGGTAAATAACCGATCTAATAAAAAAGAATAAAAATGTGTAAAGTTAAGATGCCAGAAGTCAGATGTGAAGATGCTACATTCATTAATTCTGTTCAATTTTATGCTTAATATAAGACTGCAGCCTGATTTCTCGAACACATTTATCAAATAATAAGTCATGCCCTGGAATTCAGATAAAGTCACGAAAACGTGTAAATCAGATCACGCTTTACCAATGCTCGTATTTCTTTCAGATATTTACAAAGAAAAACAGAAACAAATCTCTGACGGAATTGAAAAGAGTTATTGAACCTCAAAAATATGATACTGCTTTTTTTTTTTTTTTTTCTTAAAATTGCAATGCTTAAACGTCAAGGCTTAAATCCAAGCCGTTTGGAACCTAGTTCCGAAACATCTGAGTTTTTGAGCCAAATGAGTAATTTCAGACGATGTCATACATAAAATGAGTTTCGTTCTTTTGCTGTTACATGCCCGGATCTTAATATTAGCAGAAACTTCTATTGTTCCTGTAACATTACTTTTAGAAAGAGTATAACTGACATTGGTAACGAGCAGATCCTTAATCCATACCTCACATTTCCTCGAACAACAACGTGAACAACACACCAAAACAACACAAAGAGCAAAACAACGTAAAATACAGAACCCTTGAAGAACAACGTCTCCCATTTCTAAATGTTATATCTTTTAAGAAGAGGAATATTTAAAGGCCAAGAACGTTTTAAGTGAATTAGAAGAAAAATAAAGAAGCATTTTCTTTTTCATAATTCGAAGAATATACAAAATATTTACCTTTTTAATTATTCTGGGCATTATACATTATTGTCATTAACTTTGTTATTTTTTCATTTGGTTATTTGTTCATCTAATTTTATGATCCGTTATTTTTAATTCATTATCCGTCTATTAGTAGCTAATTTAAATTTTAACACTTTATTTACGTCTTTGAATTTTATTTATTAATTATTTATTTTTAATATCGTATTATTAGTCCAAAGGAGCTTAGGAGGGCTATTAATTTCGTTTCGGCACTTTGCGTCGAAAACATTAAATGTCCGTTTCACTTTTTCAGATTGTTGCCACAAAATATTATCGCCCTGTGTTATATTTAAAGAAATTAAATAATGAAGAATATGCATGAATATATGCATGTTTCTCGCACTATGATAAAACAACAGTGCCTAGAGCTGTCAAATTTTGAATAACGTAATCCTCCACCGAATATGGGCATGTAGAAGCCCTAATTTGAAATTTTTTTTATTATCGATTTCATATTTTGTAACACTTTAACGAATTTTTGATTAACAAACTCAACGATTTCAATGCGAGCAGTGGCAAAACTGTAGGGAATAAAACATTTTTATGTCCAGCTTTCAGGTTATTAATTAAAAAATCGTTTGCATTTGCCTACCCATTTTATGATGTTTTTGATGCCATATTTCACTTACCATTTCCTTATAATAACTGCGTACTTCGAAAAAGATCCCGCATGGTAGCAATAATGCCTGTTTTCAACGTTTCAAAGGTGTATGAATTGTTTATGAGCAAAGTTTCTTTTCATTGCCCCCACATAAAATATTACAGACAACCATATTCTTTCTGCAGCCAGGAGTGACGTTCATTCTTCTGTAATACGCAATAAACTACCAGATAATATCTTTCGTAGGCTTCAGTGTCCATACTTGGGTTCAAAGAATAAGGCGGGATCATTTCTTGTTGTTGTAGCTGTGACTTATCTCATTTGTCTGACAGTAACATCAAATGAAGCCCACGAAATTCATCGTGCCAAGAAGAAGAAGATTGCGCCTGTCCGCCCGTCGTTGGCAATGGTGCAGCACCACGCAGGTGACATTACGACTTCGCTCAGTACAGTCCCCAATTTTTATGCAGAGCACCCCGGCGGGGGACGGATCCAAGGGTCTCCCACCCCTCTTTCCCTACCACCAACCTCTCGAGAGGGCTTTCGGCCCGGCACATATTTAGAGTTCCCCATGCCGAAAGCCACTACAAACATTCATGAATTCTCCGGGATTCGAACCCGAGCTCTTCGGCACCACAGTAGGCTCCCCTAATCACTCTACCGTCTGGGCGGCTGGAAAATTTGTAGTTTAGACATGCAGTAACTTTTTCAACAAACAAAGGAGATTCAGTAAATAGATGCATGTTTTACATAAATACCGTACCTGAAACGGTTCGTATATAAAAAAAAATAATTAAAAAAAATCTAAATAATCACCACGAATGAAGTTATTATTATAAATTAATTACAATACAGTCACTAAAGGTTAGAAATACAAAACAATAGTTAGGGTTGAGATGCACAATATGATGACATTCAACTCCTCTTTCCGCAAAACATTCATCAAACCCCTTTCTGCTTCCGAAGAATTTTTGTCCCCCATCCCACCAAACTGGTTTATGAACTTCTCTAGCACAACAGAACAATGCAGGAATCAGAGGACCACTGCAAACAATATTTGCTGAAACTAATGTATTTTACAAATCACAGTTCACTTTTAAAATGAATAGCTTGAACATAGCATACTGACTGATATATATTAATATATACATGATGCAATGTACAAACATCTGTATCACTTTTCAAATTGTTGCCACCGAATGTTATCGCCCGGTATTATATTTAAAGAAATTAAATAATGAAGAATCTGCATGAATATATGTACGTTTGTCGCATTGTGATAAAACAACAATACCTGGAGCCGTCAAATTTTGAATAACGTAGTCGTGCCCCTCTGAATGTGGACACCTGGAAGCCCCAATCTTGAATTTCGAATTTGTTTTATGTATCTATTTCATATCAACGAAATTTTGATTAAGAAACTCAACGATTTCAAAGCGAGCAATGGTAATAGACTATGCCAGAATGAAATATTTTTATCTCCAGTGTGCGAGACTGTCTATCGGAAATTCTGAAGATATTTAGCTCAAATTTTCTCGATATGTGTTCGTATGTATAAAAGAAAAAATACCCATTTGGGTCTAATATAAAATCTGAAAGGTTTCATTTTTTTTTCTTATCAAATTAACAACTTGAAACTTAACTTACCTGAAGGTTAATGGCGTAGCTAGAAGGTTTCGAAGGGGCCAGTTTGCCCTAGGCAGCACATCTTTTGGGGGTCATATATTTGGGAATAATAAATTAAAGGGAAGTTGGTCGTGTGGATCATTGGTGGAGAAAGAAGGATTAAAATTGATTAAAGTACCAGCAAAGTTCCTTATGATTCTCTGCCTAAAAGAAGGGATGCTTTCGTGGAAGACCAAAAAAGGCTGCAGAAAGAAAGCTTGGTTCTCCAAGAAAGGCTTGAAAGAACCAAGAGAGAAGCAAGAAAGGCTTGAAATGCTTGGTTCTCTAAGAAAGGTTTGAAAGAAGGCTTTAAAGGCTTGAAAGAGGTTTGAAAGAAAGAGCCAAGAGAGAGGCAAGAAAAAGGCGAGAGAGTGGCAAGAATGGTTTGAAAGAGGCTTGAAAGGCTTGGTTCTCCAAGAGAGGCTTAGGACATTGAGAAACGTCCTAAGCCTTTCTGGCTCATATTCACATGACAGCATGTATGAATACTATGTTACATATTCTGATTTACATTTTCTTACCTGGCATTTGGGTCATTTTAGAGGCTTCCCCAAGAAGAGGTCTCTCATTGTGTTTTGAAAGGTTGACGTTCGCCACACACTGCGTTAAACATAAGGTACACACCCAAAATACTTGCAGCCGTCTCATTCTTTGGAATTTGCCACCAGGTTGAACTAACAGTATCCAGTCATCTTATTCGCTCGGTCACTGCTGAAATGAAGAATCACGAGACACTGAATATGAAATTAAATTGAGGAAGATTTCTGCCAACACTGAAACAAGTATTAAAAGAAATAGCTGCAAAATTTCAACAGCTTCATGTTCTTGCTATGTATTCCTTTCTCTATCGAAACATTTGAATGAAAACTAGGAATGCCAATTAAATTATGATCACAATGCTATAAACAATAAAAAGTCTCCCCCGAAAGAAATAGTCCAGAGTTTTACTTTTGTTACCGCTTGGAAAGACGAAACAAGATGTGGAATGACAGTCGCTTTGAAATTTGGCAGTTTCTACTACTATACATAATGCTACAAAGACTACTATATAGTTTTTCGGAACGCAATTCTACATGTTATAATATCACAATGAAGTTTCCATACAGTTTATTATCTTGAATGTTATTTATTGTGAGAGGACGTTTTTTTAAATACTAATCGATTAAAGAAACAATTAAGATCTAAAAATCGGTGCCTTGCTTTTATGATATCTCACTAAATTGTTACGGAACAGCATTTGGAATAACGAAGAATGTGATCGACGATATTGTTAACAGAAAAGCAGCCCCTTAGGAAGTTGGAATTAAAGTTTGTTTCAAAAGTAAAAGATTGGCTTTTATTTTTTTTCTATTTTTTCATTTTCTCTCTCTCTTTTCTCCCTCCCCCCAATACTGTTTTAACATTTTTACATTATATAGATTTCCTACTGTGCACTAAGAAGGGCGACAAAAGCGCATCGCTTTGAGCGAAAACGCTCTGCCTGCACAGTGGCACCTTGGTGTAAAAGTATCGCAGCTTTATGAAATTTATTGTACTTTTGAAACATTGTTGTTTGCGATTGCAAACAATTATTGAGTGAGACTACGGATATCTGCCTAAGGGAAGGGATGGCTTCTTGGAGAACTTTCGAAGGAAAACTGGCTCCTATGTCTCTTTCACATAAAAGTCACCCAAAACGCTCGACTACTTAGACATCGGCTGGTTGCCCGAACACCTGAATCTTTTCTACCAGATACTTTACCCTATCAAGTCAGTGCACGGTTCGTTGCTTTCCGGAGTTGTTAAACGGCATGCCAATCATTCTTTTGACGCGATAAAAATACATCAATTATTTGAATGCACCTTTCTTCTCCTTTGTTTAGCATCAGTGTTTTGATGTTGATGTCCGAAATTGCAGTTCTCTCTTAAGGGAAACTGCATAAGTGGTGAGAGTACATGAAGATCCCAAGAGAGAAGTTGTCGCTTTACTTAAGTAGGTTATTGTTAACGCTGTAGCGTTCTACTTGACATGGGGAAAGGAAATCCATTCCAACAAAAATGCATACATACGGGCGTTTCAGATGTTTGAGAGAAAACCGATTTTGGCCTCTACCAATGCCCAACTTTACACAAGGGGAAAACAACGAAAACACCCATGCAGCCAGCCCGTTCGGCCTGGAATCAAACGTAGATCGGAACTTCCAGTGTTAAGCGACTTTTACCGCTTGACCTCTAGTGTTTGTCCTTTGGAAACTGACTTATATGAGTATTCGACCACCATTACGCGAGGGCTGCTATTACCTTATGAAGGTTCATGCCTTTTCGAACAGTGGCGAGCTTACATAAAGGTGGCGAGGCTTTAGGACGAAGAACCATCATGAAGTGGTCCCCTAGTATACTTAGCGGGCCCCTATTTATATTTTTATAACTAGTTTTGGAGATAAAATATTGCAATAAAAATTAATATCATATTATACTGCTGAGTTTTTTTTTTTTTTCTGTCAAAAAAGAACAAAAATGAAATACACTCAGCTGCAAATAACGAATGAAATAACATTTAAACGAAGACATAATATTTAAATAAAGTAAATTAAAACTTGAATGAATGGGAATAAAAGCAAAATTTTCATTCTTAAATCCATGCATGTAGAACAAGTCTCATAGCCAAAAAGGCAAAACGAGATCCTTCCCATTTATCAAGATACGCATATCAAAAATGAATAACAACCCAGTGAAATCTGAATTTAAATTTTAAAGAATTTTTTCAAGCATCGTTAAATAATGCATCATACTTACGGGTCGTATTAAAGCCCTAGGTAATTCAAATCCCAAATAACAACCTGTCTGACAGTTTCATATCACCTGCAGCAAAACATTAAATCAAAATTCTGCTATGCGGTTTGCGGTTTAAACTAACCTCTCCTCGAAATTTTCTTCCAAATTTCATTCTTAGAAGCCTAGAATTTCGTTCTGAGCACCAAAATATCAAGCTAAGGTTGATAAAAAATAGAATGATTCGTTTGCTTCGAAAGTGGCATAAGACCACTTTCCTATAAATGCATATCCAAGAGTGTGTTTCAATTATTAAAAAGGCCTGTGAAAATAGATGTGTTTGCGGTACGAGTTTAAATGCATTAAATCCATCAAGAATTTATCATTTATCAAAATTAACCTATCTAAATATTGATTTTCTAAGCGGAATTTAATATTAACTAAGTCATTTGTGTAAATATAAACCTCTTCGAATCTTCTTCTTTAGTCTTTCAAGTAATAGGAGATGTTATTAGATAAAAGTTTGAATTTTCTTTTTATTTATACCTGTTTTTTTTTTTTTTTTTTTTTTTTTTTTTTTTTTTTGGAGGGGGAATTTTAATTTTACATCCCATTTTTAAATCACTGACGTCATTTTGGAAATATTAACTTTAGAGCTTTGGGCTTCAATACTGTTTCTTATTTTATTCACCTGTTTTCATTTTGCTTTTTAACTATTCAATTTGAATTAAATTTTATTTTGAAATTTATCAATTCCACATTTGAGAAGTTTGGCCATTCTGTGGTTTTTAGATTCTACTTTTAAATTTTACTTGGTAAATTCTGTATCATGCCATTTCGGTTTTTCAATTGGCTTAGTGACCGTTTGCTTTTGTTTTTTTCAACAATTTTGCAAAAGCTTGATTCCATATCTCCATATCTAATTCATCCTGTCTTCATTTTGCTTTTCGACTATTTTTTCTCAATGTAAATTTTTAAAAATTATTTTTAATTTTACTTTCAACAATTTTATATTTTCAAAATTCAGATAATTTTGTCTTTTCTAGTGTTTTATATTCTACATTTGCCTTTTCCTTGGTGATTTGTGCAGTATATTATTTTGCCTTCCGAAACCACTAGTTTAAAAAAAAATTCCAGATTTTACATAAATTGATTTTTCTCTTGATCAAGAAATTGAAAATCGATTCACAATGGAGTAGGTTACATTCTTATGAATGAATTCAAATAATATCGAATTTTATCACTATTATTTTTTTATTTTCTTATTGACCCAAAGGGAACATTTGCCAAGAAAGGTTATTAATTTCGTTTTGGCCTTTTTCATCGTCCACTATAAAACAGCATTTCTCTTTTCAAATTGTTGCCACCAAATTGTCGCCCTGTTTTATATTCAAAGAAACTAAATAATGAAGAATCTGCATGAATGTATGTATGTTTCTCGCTTTGTGAAAAAACAACGGTAGAGACATCAAATTCTGAATAACATAGTTCTCACTCTAATATGGGCAAATGGAAGCCGAAATTTAGATTTTGTTTTATTATCTATTTCATATTTTGTAAAACTTTAATTTTTATTAAAAATTTTTTATTAAAAAACTCAACGATTTCAAAGCGAGCAATGGCAATACTGTACAGAAAAAAAGAAATAAAAATCTCCAGCGCGCATTTTATATATGTGATTTGTGGCAATAGTTAGATTCATCGCATAGTAAGGAGTTGCCATAGTGACGATAAGCTCATAAACTCGGAACAACAATTATTATATTTTTGACTTTTGATTTTGTATCATCATGATAAGTTTCTTTCCTGCACTTAGATATATTTAACTGGTAAATAAATAAATATTTATATACCAATAGTCATAATTTTGTATACCAACATTTCTTTAATATCACATGTGTTATTCCTTGAAATTCTATGAATAACCCTTTCTTTTAAAACAATTCTTACAAAAGCATCCTTAGTTGCAAATGAAAAAGCATCCTTAGTTGCAAATGAAAAAGCATACTATGATAGCTAAAAAAATATTTTTTACTTTCTAAAACATTAATTAAAAAACACGTAATTCTATTTTAACCTTCAAGTTTGATTTGGAAAATAGATCTACACCACTTTCTCCACAAAAATTCGAAATGACAAAAATAAATCAGATTATTCACCTGTGCTTCTCGAAAATATCTCCATCACGCTAGAGGGAGAAAAAAAACTGACAAATAAGAAAGAAATAACTCCTATTTCGAGGTCTCGTTCCCAGGTAAAGGAAATGAGAGGGAAAGAAGAAAGTTGAGAAATTTATGAAATAGCATTTAAATGCTTTGGGAATACAGATCTGGGAGAAGAATAAGAATAAAATGCCGATGCTACACAGCTCATCAAGAAGACTAGATTCTAGCCTGCCTTGAGAGGGTAATTATTATCCGAGTGACGTGGTATCTGGTACGAGAACAGCATTCTAATTCTGTTTAATTAATCGCATTTGAATAAAGTACTTATTCTAATTTTTCCGTATGTGTAGGTAATAGTTCGCTGTTTCTGAATAATGATCTAAATAAAGATGATATGTGGTAACAGTTAAGCTTCTTAAGTACTTATTCTACTAAAATAATATGTTTTATTTACGTAATATTGTGATCGTTAGCTTTCTACTGTAGAGACTATTAGGTTATTTTTGAAAAAGGAAGAAGTGAAAAATGAGCAACGCCTTCGCTAGGAATCGAACCACGGACCTCTGGAATACGCGCCTAGCGTGCTGACTACTGCACTACGAAGGCATGCTATGAAGGCGGGGGAAATACCTTATATACTCCGCCTTTAAAAGGGTGACTGGGCTTTTAGGAGACTCAGTCTCCAAATTCTGGGTGTGAAGAGTCATCATCCACCAACCTTTTAGTTCGGGCGCCACTGTAGAGACATTAGGCTAATTTTGAAAGCAGGAAAGATGAAAAATGTGCAACGCCTTCGCCGGGAATCGAACCACGGACCTCTGGAATACGCGCTAACCGTGCTGACCACTACACTACGAAGGCCGGCTAAGAAGGCGGGAGAAATACCTTATACTATCTTAAAATATTATTAAAAAAGTGAGAAAAGAAGGTTTCAATCTGAAGACTTCAGATTAGAATTTAAAACCTTTAGAATCAAACATTTGAAAGAACTCTTATTTATTATCATTTTAAAGCAATAAAAACATTGTAATAGTTCTCAAATTAAAAACATCTTAAAATTAAAACATCGTAATAGTTCTCAAGTAGCTTCTTATCAGCTATAGCAATAAAAGCTTCTTACCAACTATAGCAAACACATCAATAATATAGCATTAATAGCTTCTAACCAGCTATTGTAATAATATAGCAATATAGCTTCTTTACAGTTACGTAATACTGTGGCATTATAAAGAAATCTTAAAAATTGCAATATCTAAAAAATTTTCATAAAATTATCAGTTTAACATTTTGTTTCGTGCGTATGGGTTCGTAATAGATTGAATGCACAAGTCCGGTAATAGGTTAATAAAATTTATTCTTATCAAAAGAAATATATCAGAACTCTGGAATTTTCCTCAGACATATTCGTACAAGTGTTCACATTAACACACATTATACTTCAAACTACTAAGAATATTAAACTCAAGGCAATGCCAAGCGCATCTAAGAGAAAGCTAATCCGATCTCAGGCTAAACTCGCAACAATAGCCACAATAGCAAATAAATGACTGACTAAAGAATTGAGAGCAGATTCTCCCTCTTCAGCCTTAAATAGTTTTCAATCGGCAGTGAGTTATTTCTAATGCTTTCTACTTCTCGAAATTACTGGAAAGCAATACGAGGGTGGAATTACGGTTACAGCTAACACACTGGTCAATTACATTTATTCAATTTCAATACATATTACGATGATACAGGAACCAGACCAAAATGTCACCAAATAATCGCCAAATTTGGCGACTTTTGACGATTTCCCGTCAAATTTGGCGATAAAATAAGTTGCCAAAATTGTTGTCAGCTAGGCGATATCTCGCCAAATTACCGAGATATCCATTTACTCAATGTTAAATAAATGCGCTTGCCCCTGCATATTACATTTCCGGCATAGTTTTGTCTCGCGCTACATTACACAGAAAAATGCATCAATTTTGCTTACAATTCTACTAAAATTAGCTAAGTACAAAATTCGTTAAAATATAATAAATTTAAAGCATCTTAATTTCTAACAATTATTTTTAAAAATATGAAATACAGATATAAATTATTAAAACGTGTTTAAATTTATCAAATGTGTTTGAAGAAAACATTACATGTTAATTTAAAACTGTATGTCAAAAATAAATTACATAAATAAACTTATTTATGTAATTTATTTTTATAAATTGTAAAAATGTAAATTTATGTAATTTATATTTATAAATAAACATTGCAATCATAACTAAAAGCATAAACTGGCATGAGCAATTCGGATTGAAGTAGTATTTATTAAATATGACCTCCTGTGAAAGTGCTTTTTAACTTCTTTTTTATTTTATATAATTTTCAAGGCAACAAAAATAAACAAGAAATGAATTTAAATGATTATAATTGTTAGGTTAGGTTAGGTTAGGTTATTTAATTACAGCAAAGCCTCGAGGGCTATCTGCCTAAGGGAAGGGATGCCTTCGTGGAGGACTTTCTAAGGGAAACTGGCTCGTATGCACGTTACACATGAGGAAAACCACGAAAACACCCATGCAGCCAGCCCGTTCGCGGGATTTGAATCTCGGACCAAACTACCAGTGTTCAGCGACTTTACCGCTCGGCCGCTGGTGAGCCTTATAATTGTTAGAAAAAATCCTAACAATCCAATTAAATTAACTAGTAGAACAGAACGCCGCTGGAGTAGTCCTTTCCCTAGCATTAACCGTTCGAGAATAGTTAACTAGGTAATCTCGCACAAGTTATATGAGAACATTAAATCAACATTGCGTGAGCATTAGACGTGCAGACAATATACAAATATGAACATATAAAAATTATATACAAAGTCAGATTATTTAGACATGAATACTAGCTATGATGAAAACTATGTATGTATGTATATGTTACGGTGAAACGCCGAAATCTGGACAATGTCGAGTTTCACCGGTGAATGTCAACATTCACATAGTCGCTTGGTGTACGTCCGAAATATTTTCCAAATATTCTTATTTCTGACTTACACCGGTAAATGTCGACATTTACCATGTACTAATGGTGAACGTTGAACATATAAGAATATTATATTTCCTTCTCCGTAATTCATTCGCGAAAAAACGCACTTGAGACTCAGAATAAGAACTTAAGAACATAAGAACTTAAAACGCACAGTACATTCAAAATGAGAAAGGAAAGTAATAGAAGTTAAAAATTTACTAAATTATGTGATTCAAATCTTATTTACTGCAACAACTTAAACTATTAGGACACTTTGAATTGCACAAGAGGTCCTTGCTTTTACAACTGCATTTATTTGTGGAACACTTCCTTTTGGAATGGCAGCGTGTACATATACTCCTCCCTTTTCGACCTACACCAGAGCATATCTGTGATTGTCGACATACACCGGTGAGGGTCCGAATGTACAAGAATGTAATGCAATATTCGATCTTTCACCGACGCATTTGGTGAATGTTGACATTCTACGGTGAAAGTCGACATTCTCCAATTTCGGTCTTTCACGATAATATATATACAAAATGATTTTACAGGTTTGAATAATAGTATGCGGCGCATATTATTATAGAGCAAAGCATACAAAATGATATATAGTTGTGTAAATTTTTGATGCATTAATTTATCGCATGGGATGAAAGTAAAGCTATTATTCGAGAGGTAGAATCGTTTATGATAACAAAGTAATTTACAGGATGGAGCAATTTTTTGAGAATGTAAGTCTTGTACTTCGTGTTTTCCATCGATGATGCTTGGTTCGAAGCATAGTATTTTTCAATATTCTGTGTTCCGTTGTACTGATGCAAGTAAAGCAGTAGTAATCGGGAAGCATATTTCGTAAGTGCATATCTGTATCGCCACCGAGGAAGTGGCTTCTAAACCAATGGGCTTCCGGTAATATTTCTGGCATTTCACATGACCTTTGCCGAGCTTTAAGCAAGATGGTTGAAAATTTTTTGCTACGCAGTTTCCTGTAAAAGTTTAACACAACGTGGATTTTTTTGTGAAAATTTTCAGTGCGAACTTAGATCAGATATAAGCATAATTATTTATGTATATAGTAGAAGTCCCAGCACTTAAACTTTCCTAATTTGCATTTCTACACATTTAGTGTGTAAAATTTCACATTAATAACTGTTGATAAATTTATTGCATGCACAAGAAATACTCTTCCAACATAACGAATGCGTCTTATTCCCAACTAATGTATTTAATTCATTTAGTTATAACTTTTAATGTTAAGAATAGGTATAATCACATCATTCGCAATATATATTTCGAATCTTACACTTTCAAAAGAATACAAACATTGAGATAAGAAAATACTAGATTCATTGTAACACAGTTATTCTCAGCTCAGTTAAAAAAATATGCACTTGAATTCTTTCAATTTACAGGCGTTAGTATTCGAGGCTAGTTGTAGCTTGAGTCATTTTCTCGATATAAAGAGGGACAAAATGCCGCGAACATTAATCCGAATATCAGTTTCGCGAAAGTGAACTGTTGACGATTAAATAAACTTATGAAATAAAAGTACTACGAGATTTTTTTACCAAAATGATAGCAGCATTTATACGTCATATATTTTAACTGCGATACAAACGCAAACTAAAACGTAAACAACAACATGCGATCATATGCACAGTTTCAAAAATTCAGCGTCGCAACAATTAGAAACTCATTGGTTCATTTTTGAAACCCCTCCCTCGGTGGCGAGAGTTGCACATGTGAATTATGCGATCGGGAATGCTCTCCTCTCCACAATGGCAATAATCTGAGCTTTTTCCTGAATTGCCCTAGATAGCTGGGAAAGGGCCAATCTCCCGTTAGGAACTGTACTAGCGATGGGCTGTTGCCGTATACGAGTGACTCCATTTTGACTTTTGTACAGAACTGAAAGATATATCTGCCTGTGGTTCCAGATAACTGAAAGATATATCTGCCTGTGGTTCCAGATAACTGAAAGATATATCTGCCTGTGGTTCCAGATAACTGAAAGATATATCTGCCTGTGGTTCCAGATAACTAAAAGATATATCTGCTGTGGTTCCAGATAACTAAAAGATATATCTGCCTGTGGTTCCAGATAGCCACTTCTCCTGCTATTTATTATGTTAATATTAGTAATGTACTTGAGCTAAGACACTGAGAAAGGTGTTGGCTTCTCTGGCATAGTTAAGTCATTGAAGGCGTGCTTCGCTAGCTCATCAGCCAGTTCTTTCACCTATATTCCACTTGTGGGCGGGAACCCAATACAGATGGAGCCTTTTGTCCTGCATTAATGCTAACAAGGCTTAGTTGACGCTATCGATGAATATTACTTCATCCCGGTTTGAGGCCAGGCGAATGGACTGGCTTGCATGATTGGTTGTAGTGGTTTTTCCCATTTGTAACGCGAATACAAGCCGCTCTTCTTGAAAGTCCTTCACGAAGGTATCTGTCTCTTACACAGATAGCCTTCGTATAAGTTGCAGAGTTCACTTGAATAACTCCTGTGTGAGAACTGTAAGAGTAGTAACTGCACAGAAGAAGGGTTAAAAGTACCCTTTATTAAACTCTAAAAATTTACAGTGTGTCAACTCGACGCTAACAAACTACGCCGCTGCTTGAGCGGTAACTGAAATCAAAGAACTAACTAAAGATTCGAAGATATGCAAAAGTCGTGAACTAGACTACAGGTCTCAGATAATTCCTATTTCTTAAACCCGAGTTAGAATTAGTGGCAGCAACTAAATGCGATTATGCCACAAAAACCATCAATAACTCTGGAAGCAGACGCTTAAGCAACAGAGGTGACGGTAATAGCCTAACTCTCTTTCTCACATTCCTACTGAGCCTCGGTTTTTAAACTCTTTCTTCAAGGTAGAATTTGTATTCCTTCACGCGCGCTACCAAATTTAAATATTCTGGCATTGGCAATTAAGGAAATGAAGGCTTATAGGAAAGAACAACAAATTAAATAAAATTGGTTATTTAAAAGACATATAAATCCCTACAAAGTTATAAAAAAAACCTAAATTAACTATTTAATTAATATGTTCTTTAATCTTTTCTGATATTCACTTTCCTATCTAATACCCTTGCTCGATAAATCAAAGGATTTTCATGGAATTTGAATGAAAGTTGCGCTTCCCACGGCTTTATTTCTTTTGTGTTTCATTTTTTATTTTTCAACAAAATATTATTAGTTAAAATTGAATAAGCCCTAAAATATTTAAGTTAATTATTAAATTGTTAAATAATCTGAATTGACTAGCAAATTATCATGGTTTTAATATTAAGTATGTAGAGACATTAGGTATTTTTTGGAAGCCGGAGAGATGAAAAATTAGCAAATGCCTTCGCCGGGAATCAAACCACGGACCTCTGGAATACCGGCACAGCATGCAGAACCATTACACCACGAAGGCACGCTAGGAAGGTGGGAGAAATACCTTATATACTCCCCCTTTTTAAGGGCGACTGGGGTTTTTAGACGACCCAATCGCCAAATCCTGTGTGGGGAGAAATCATCATCCACCACCCTTTTAGTTCAGGCGCCATTGCAGAGACATTAGGATTATTTGGAAAAGCCGGAGAGATGAAAAATTAGCAACGCCTTCACCGGGAATCAAACCAAGGACCACTGGAATACCGGCCCAGTGTGCAGAACCATTACACCACGAAAGCACGCTAGGAAGGTGGGAGAAATGCCTTATAAATAAGTTAACTAAATCATTCAAGTTCCTAATGCTAATTATTAAATTATTTACTTTTAATTAATTAATAATGGTAAGCATTTAAAAGATTTGGTACGGCAAATCTATCCCTTTTTGAGCATAAAAAAAATAAACAGATGACAGTAAGTATTTAATTTAAATTCTCTTGGATTAGAATCAAAGCATGCCAATTAACCTATTCCTATTCGTTGCTGATATAAATATAACTTAAAGTCATGATTTGAAAAAAAAATCGCTTTTTACTTGTAATGCTTCAAATTAATTTCAGATCAGCTTACGATAAGAAGCTTACTTCTAATAAATCTCGTTTCAAGGAGGATTTTCGACTATACATGAAAAAGTTATATTACCATTTTGTAGATTTTAGAGTAAAGCGGAGGCAGAAATATTTCAAGAGAAGTTTCCGAGAGAAATTTTGCTTAAATATCAGCCATTTGAATTAGCTTTACTCAAAATAGAAGTATGGATTTCATTTACAAAGCAATTTAACAGTTTTCAGTGAAATAAGTTGTTAAGGTTCAGTGAAAATACATTGTTAGAAGTTCTTAGAACTCTCAAATAACAATCTAAATAAACAGGAAGATTTTAATGAAAAGAATAAATTTTTTTATAAGCGAAATAATTGCCTATGAACTTCTCCACAGAAGATAGAAAGATAAGACGAAGGAAGGAGGAGAGATGAGACAAAATTCTCTTTAATACCGAGGAATATCCTGGATAATCAAAATCCCTCAAAAGCAGTAATCAAGTCCAAAAAGTAATCATATCGAGTACATGTTCCATCTTCCTTGAATTGACTGACCGAGATTCGCTTAAGGAGAGAAGCAAGCATTCTGGAAGTTTAGCTTCCAGACTTAAAGTATGTTTCCTGGAAACTTTCAGAATGTCGACAAGTTAGTGAGAAATTGACAAATGTTACTAATGTTCAATGGGGGAATTTTTTTTCTTATATCTCCGGTTCTACGTGTATTGTCTCTCTAATTCAAAATATATATAACTGAGAATTAAAATATCTATCACAAAATACATAAAATAAGCATATAAATACGCACTAAGAAATGAAACCCAAGAAATGAAAATTAAATTATAGGTACAGTAAATGAAATTTATACAGTAATAAAAATTACTGTATGAAGTATGATAAATAAATATAAGTAAATATTTAATAATATAAAAAATACGTAAAAAATATTTTTTAAAACATTCAACAATATTTACAAATGCTCACAATAGTGTGTTTGTAGCTTTTTTTTTCGGGGGGAGAGGATACACAAATGGCTCAGAAATTCAGAATAATGCAAATTATTTTCCAGTTGCAAATGAAGTTTAAGTTAAGAGTTTCATTCTATAATGAACAATTTCTGCGATACCAGAAAAAGAGCAATATATCAAGATAAAGAAAGTCGACATATTGAAAAAACTTCCTTAATGTTCATTACATTTCACATGGAGAGAGAAGCGGAACAAAAACTGAAAACTTTAAATTATCGAGTTCGAGTCATCGAATTAGTAGTTCCATATGATGTTAAAAATGCCTCATAATTAAATCTTGCTAATTTATCATTATTAATTATAATAATGATGCGAATATTTGTAAATATTGACTATACGATATGTTATAAAGTACATTTACATTTATTAGTAAAAAAAGAAAGGCACAGATAATTAAGTAATATAAACATTATACTTATAGATCTAATAAAGTTTCCCACACCAACAACAGCTCTTGTCTCGGAATCGTCAACTGGACGGTTCATGAATTTTGTGGTAAAGTAACGTAACATGACACGTAGAATAAAGAAACTAGACTGCAGATATTTTTGTTATTCAAAAATAAGCATATTTTACATGCTGAGTTCAGAAAATTATGTATAACTTGTAAGGTATTTCTCTCGCTGTGTTAGCATGCCTTCTTGGTGTAATGTCGAACACACTCGGCGTGTATTCGAGAGGTCCGTGGTTCGAGTCCCGGCGAGGCATTGCTCATTTCTTCAACTTCCTAACATTAAAAATAACCTAATGTCTTTACAGTAGCGCCCGATCTAAAAAAACAGGTGGTGGATGATGATTCTACGCCACCAGGATTTGGTGATTAGGTACCCTAAACTCCAGTCGCCCTTTAAAAGGGGGAGTATGTAAGGTGTTTCTCCCGCCTACTTATTATACCTTTGTGGTGTAATGGTCAGCACACTCGGCGCGTACTCGACAGATCCATGGTTCGAGTCCCGGCGAAGGCACGGCTCAATTCTCATCTCTCCTGCTTCGGTGTCCGCCGATAAGATCGCGGCAAAAACATCGAGGACGAAAACGTCGCGGAGAAAACAACGCAAGGCGAAAACTCGTGCTACAAAACATCGTGGGAGAAAACATCGCAGTTCTAAAACATCGTGGTACAAAACATCGAAGTCGAAAATAAAGCGGTTCAAAAACTTCGCAGTTTAAAAACATCGTCGTCGAAAATATCGTGGTAAAAAATAAAGTATCTACAAATCATCGCATGACAATAACATCGCAGACATGCTTTTTTTCAGGTTTTGATAATTGTAAATGGATATTCCCATAATGATTTGTGAGCGCAAGATGTAAAGAAGGATCATTTTTACTTTCACATTTTTTTATTAACTAATAAATTTTTGCTGAAAAAGTAAGAAGAAACTTAAGCATAGAAAATTAAATGCAACTCATAGATTATACTTTTCGTGAAAAATTACCAGTAAAAACTTTATAAAATATGATTTATTAATGGCCTTTGTTAGTTAACTATGTCGGTTTAAAATTCTATTAAGTACTATAAGTTGCATTAATTTTCTATGCTTAAGTTTCCTTCTTATTTCCTCAGCAAAAATTAGTTAATATAAAATATGAAAACAAATTATCCTACTTTCTATTTTGCGCTTACAAATTGTTATGGGAATATCTATTTACAGTTATTAAAGCCTGAAAAAAGCATGTCTGCGATGTTATCGTCACGCGATGATTTGTAGATACTTTATTTTTTACCACGATATTTTCGACGATGATATTTTTAAACTGCGAAGTTTTTGAACCGCTTTATTTTCGACGACGATGTTTTGTATCACGATGTTTTAGAACTGCGATGTTTTCTCTTTGCGATGTTTTCTCCCACGATGTTTTGTAGCACGACGTTTTCGCCTTGCGTTGTTTTCTCCGCGACGTTTTCGTCCGCGATGTTTTTGATGCCATGTTTTCGGCTGTAACCCCTGCTTCAAAACAGCGTAATGACTCTACAATCTAAACGTCATTTCTATAGTTTCCAACAATTTAAAGTAATAATTTTTTTTTTCTTTATTACTTTTTAAACTGTTTTGAAAAGTATTGGACACAGAATCAAAAAACTGATTTTGATTCTACGCAAGTATCCTAAAAATTATAGTTTAATTAAATTCTGAGTCTTTCGATAGTTGCTAGCTATAAGCCTCGTCTGCGCTATGAAAATACCGATGTCGATTCTATGAAATTATCGTGCGCTATCAAAATATCAATGTCGTATCAATGACGTACGGGTATCAACCCTACACATAGGCAGTCGAAAATATGCTTGTGACTATTCTGTGAACAGAAAAGTCCTCCTACTTGTTATTACAAAATTATGAAAATTTCTTTTCTGTCGTGTTTATGATTGTCCTAGTAACTAATGTCGATTCTGTACCCTTATCGATTCTATGCTATGTCGATTCTAACCAGTTTTGAGCTTATTGGTAGTAACTAGATTCGATCCTATGCCGTTGCTGATTCTACACTGTGTCGATTCTGTTTAGTTGTCGATTCTATCCCTGTCGATTTTAAGCAAGGTCTAGCTTATTGACAGCAACTAGTGTCCATTCTATGCCATTGTCACTTCTACTCTGTTACAATGTAATGCTAGTAACTTTTGTTTATACTAGTAACTAGCCTCAATCTCATGCTAGTAACTAACGTCGATTGTTGTCCTACTGTGTCATTGTTGATCCTACGCCGCACCCATTTTTTGCCACTGTTAATTCTAGATCCTGTAGATACTAAGCAGTGTCCATCTTAGGCCAGTAACTAGAGTCGATTTTCTTGAAGATTATTGATTATGCGTCACATCTATTTTATGCCGTTGTCGATTCTCCGTGGTGCCAGTTTTGCACCGTTATTGATTCTACGCCATTTCAATCTGTGCCGTTGTCGAGTCTACGTCGCGTCGATTCTAAGCAATGTCAATTTTACGTTATGTCATTTCTACTCGGTGTCAATCCCAGGCATATAAGCAGGTCGATGAATGGAAGTTACACTGCACTTAATTTTCTGAAACCAAGAAAACCTGGAGCAAACTTGTTCAAAGAGAGTTTTTAAGGTGTATAGCATATTTTCTAGGGTTCTTTAAACCTCGAACAATAAGTCAATAACAAGGCTATTATAATTTATATTTTGTTTGCAAGATCACACGTCCTGAAAATTAGCCATTTACGATACACATAATGCATTCAGTCATGGAAATAAATTTTGCAACCATTACCTCTGAGGCAAATGCTCCGATCCACCTACTCCATAATGTAATATACTTGGCAGTATAATTATGCCCATCACTAGCAATTTTAGAAGTAAGTGGTGCGGAGATCCTCATAAATAGATAATTAAATAAGTCTACAAGTTATTACTTCACCTATTTCATCGTCACGAAACCGTACTGATGCTTCAAAAGTTATCAGATGTGCTGGAATCCGACAAAAGACTTCTAATGGGGTCGTATATTCATCAATAATTAAAGTTTTCTGATAGACATTGACATAAAAGGAGGTAAATAGGAGTGGTTTATTTGAAAAAATAAATTGCTGGAAAATTCTTAAATGCTCGAGATTTTAAATAATTATTATCTTTTGGGGTGAGCAAATGATCCGATTGTAAGTTACTAGCCCAAAGAGGCAATTTGCCCAGAAGGGTAATTAATTTCGTTTTGGCATTTACCTTTGGTTAACTATAAACGACGTTTCACTTTTCAAATTGTTGCTACCAAGCATTAGAGTCCTGCATTATTTTTAAGGAAATTAACTAATGAAGAATAGTATGAATGTATCATAACATATTTTGCAGTATTTAACGAAATAAGAGATGAGTTTCTTAGTAAAACATAAATTTTATTCTAATTTCTCGGAGATAGATAATTTAAAATACAATTTTATCAGTTACAGCATTACACGCTAGCTTACTTTTACTATTTCTTTCTTGATAAATTTTCAATCATCTACTAGTGGTAAAACGTTTAGAATAATAGTTTTAATCATTTCTGACTTTGCCCAGCAACGGTTACACGTGACGAATATGGCGTTGCCACTCCAATATCAAGGATAATAAAAAATATAATTATTTGTGAAATAATAAAATATTACAATATGCATATTTCTCGCATGACGACAAAACAACGGTACCTAGTGACAACAAATCCTCCACCCGAATACCGGCATCTGGAAGCCCAAATTTGGAATTTGGAATTTATTTTATTATCTATTTCATATTTTGTAAAGATTTATAAGTTAATAATTACGAAACTCAACGGTTTCAAAGTGAGAAATGGTAACACTGTAAGGAAAAAAAGAAAAAAAAATTATCTCCAACGAGGGAGATTGTGAATCAGAAATTCTAAAGATACGTTCTTTTAAATATTTTGTGATATTGCTGTTGAACTGAATTTTTTGGTTTAAGTGCGAAGAACATGATATTAAATAAATTAAGGTAACACACAAAACTTTAAAAAAAGTAGTATAAAATCTGAAAACTTTCAGATACTTTTATTATTTATTTATTTATTTATTTATTTATTATTGAATACTGTATGCTTAAATGAAATTATTTTATGTTAAACTACTATTTAAGTTATATAGAGCTAAGTTAACATTCATATGCCAAAAAGTAGAAAAGCACACAGCACTGGCTTGTGATGTTCCATTCTTCTGCTAGTCTATGACTCTACATACTACTTTATACATACCTGCTTTATACTCTATACATACTGCTTTATAGTATTTAAATGCTTAATTTTTGTAATTAATTTAGAAATAAAAATGCACTTCATAGAAATAATTTCTATTTCCTTAAAAAATGGTTTCAAAGAATTTAATTAAAGTAAATATAAATAATCAGTCAATATATAAATATAATAATAATAATAATAATAATAAATCTGAAAGCTTTCAGATTTCAGATTTCACATTACGCCCAAAGGGGTACTTTTTTAACGTTTTGTGTGTTATCTTTATTTATTAAATACCATGTTCTTCTCACTTAAACTATAAAATTCAGTTCAACAGAAGTACCGTCAAATAATTTTAAAATGAGCATATCTCTAGAATTTCCGATACACAGTATCACGCGCTGAAGATCAAAATGTTTTTTTTTTTTTTTCGTACAGTGTTGCCATTGCTCGCTTTGAAATCGTTGAATTTATTAACCAAAAATTTTTTTGATTAATATGTTTTACAAAATATGAAATCGATAATAAAACAAATTTCATATTTCGAATTTGGGCTTCTAGATCCCCATATTCGCAGGAGGATAACGTTATTCAAATTTTGATGGCTCTAGATACCGTTGTTTTATCACAATGCCAGAAACATTCATACATTTATTCAGATTCATCATTTTTTAATTTCTTTAAATATAATATAAGGCGATAATATTTGGTAGCAACAATTTGAAAAATGAAACAACGCTTGCAGTGAATCAGCGCAAAATGCCAAAACGAAATTAATAGTCCTTCTGGGCAAATTGCCCCTTTGGACTAATAAATAATAATATAAATGATAAGAAATAACATAAATACTCATAACAATATAAATAATAATATATAATATAATAATATACATAATAGTAAACAATGTAAGTATATAAATGATAATAATAGCATAAATAATAATGAAATAATATAATAATATTAATAATAAATAATAACATAAATAGCAATGAAATAATATAATAATATAAATAACAATAAATAATAAAATAATGTAAATAATAATAAAATAATATAAATAATAATAAATAATATAATAATAATAAATAATAATAAATAATATAATAATAAATAATAATGAAATAATATAATAATATTAATAATAAATAATAACATAAATAGCAATGAAATAATATAATAATATAAATAACAATAAATAATAAAATAATGTAAATAATAATAAAATAATATAAATAATAATAAATAATATAATAATAATAAATAATAATAAATAATATAATAATAAATAATAATAAATAATATAAATAATAATAAATATTATAATAATATAAATAATCATAATAACATAATATAAAAACATCCCATTGACATTTTTAGGTCAAGTAAATAAAATACAATAAGCTTTCATCCATCTCGATTGAAGTACAGAGAGTTAATAAAATATGCTATTCATCTTGTGCTTGCACGAATCTATGTTTAAATTTTTCGACCATTTTCGTGTCATATGAGTTCATCCTAGCTGCCAGATGGTCTTTCCTGTGAGCCTTCTGTTACAGTTCACCAATCGGTAGTCGATTAAATGCCCCCTGTATGAAACCATGAAATCACCCTCCCCGGCTGAGGGCTCCTGGCCTCTCTCTTCATTTTTTAAAAATATTTATTCAAATATATTGTACTTGATAATAATATTATAACATATTACCTATTTTTAACTTACAGGATTTTTATTGATCTGGAAACTAAACTTAAGTCCTGAAGACACAACTAGAGAAATTAGCTAGTTATTGCTACGTCTTAAAACTCCCAAATACAGAAGAAGGTTCTTAAGTAACTCTTTTATTTAGTCTGACATTTAAATATAAAAGGTACGACTTTGATTTTGAGGATTCCAAAATTTGAGGATTCTAGGTACCATTGTTTTTTCCCAATGCGAGAAACATCCATACATTCATGTAGATTCTTCGTTATTTACTTTCCTTAAATATAATACCGGGCGATAATATTTGGTGGCAACAATTTCAAAAGTGATACTGCCGTTTATAGTGATTAGACGCAGAATGCCGTTTTGAGACTAATAGCCCTTCGGAGCTAATTCACATTTGGGCTAAAAATGTCTTTTTTTATCGATTCCCATTTCACGTTGCAATGGTATAATTAAACATTAGCTAGTTGGAAATGAAACTTTACTTTTATTATTATATAGAGTCAATTCCAAAGCTAATAATTTACGGTCTGGTATATACTGTTATAGAATCTGCACTGGTTTAAGCATAAGATCGTAAATTTGATATTACTGGAAAAGTCATATTTTTTAATTGACTCAAAATTTCATAAATCATCCATGCTAAAAACAAAATTCGAGTAACCGAAGCTTACCTTAATAAGGTATGTAACTTCCTGTCATCTTCAGGCATATAATCCTGAAGGTCCATGTTCCTGTAATCTGAAGTTCTGTATTCCATGTTCCTGTATCTAAGATATGTAACTTCTGTTGCGAGTTCTCCAGCGGGCCTTCATTAAACTACCAAACATGCAAACCTCTCACAAGGCAATAATTATTATTCCTCTAATAAGGCAGTTCCCAGCATTTTTACAGTAAATTAAGGGGCTATGCAGACATATATAAGGTAATCTTGGCTTCCCCGCCCCGTGAACTAAATCACACTACGGGTCTACTCCCCCTTTGGGCACTTCGTGGAGGTTCAGGTTCAAACTCCACTATTACCCTTCCAGGGGAGCAGCGCAGCACCTGGATAAGACACCAGGCAGCACTGGTCGTCAATTGCTCCTGCCAGTCGCATGGGCGAGCCCGTCGCAGAAGGCCGTTACCCAGTAAACCGGAGGGATAACCCCCGGCTACGGATCCAACCGCTCAGGACATGCCAGACCCCGAGGCCGGCCAATAAGTGACCTTTCCCAGGGCCTTCAGAACCACCAAGTTCATGAATATTATACCCCCATGGCCGAGACTGCCTAGGTACAGATCCTAGCCAGCAGCCTCGCAGAATTCTCTTCGTTGACCCCCAGGGGTATGCCAGACATATATAGCACGTGCAATGACTCCATGACTTTCATTGGGGATGAGGTCAAGGGAATATGGTGGCTACTCTGCTAGCAAAGCTTTCATTTTCGAGGTTACCCATTAGCAGTCGCCCAGACGGTATAGTGGTTAAGGGAGCTTACTACGGTACGGAAGGGTCCGCGTTCGAATCCCGGAGAAGACGTGGATGTTTGTAAATGTTATAGTGTCGGTGCGGCATGGGGGCACTCTAAATATGCGGCTAGCCGAAAGTCCTCTCGTGTAACTGATAGAAGGGAAGAGGTGTAGGAAAGCCCCGGACCCCTAATAGAAGGGAAGAGGACTCAAAATTGAGGGGAGTTGAAGTCCAGTCTGTCTTCGGAGTAGGATCTGGCAACGATTGTTCCATGCAATATGGACAAGATAACAACAACACCAGTAAATTTGCTCCATGTGGACTGCATTATCGTCCGTAAGAATAAATGCTAGACCAATTTCTAATTACTGCAGCGTACAGTCTTACACTGGAGTCAAAGACTTCATCCCAATAGTATTGGTCGATGGTAATATCTCTGGTAAAGATGTTTAGGTTGCTAAGGTAGCTAAAAGAAAATTCATGTCCTCACACTGTCAGATGTGAAGGCGGGGTATTCAATAATGTTACTGGACTTATTCCGTGTTTCTTTTTCTTTTCAGCTCCTCACACGCCTATTATTAAATCCCATTTAACTCTTCTATGAATAACACTGGGAACTATTCAGCAACTTTCTGATTTGCATGTTGAGGATATACTTCAAACGTGTTCCTCTAACTTTGACGCTTAAGGGGACACAAACTCGAATAGAGGCATACATTCATTTCAGATATAACATTTGGCCCACCAGCAGCCGAGAGGTAAAATTGAAGAACATGGTAGTTTGACCACCGTCCGATTCTAACAAAAGGGTTGATTTCATGGGCGTTTTCGTGGTTATCATCATGTGTTAGTGGATACGAGCCAGTTTCCCTTAGAAAGTCCTCCAGGAATGCATCTCTCCCCTCAGGCAGATACTCATCAGTGCTCAGCTGTAGTCAAATGAACCAAACCACACCATAATATAGCCATCAGCGCACAGTGGCTGCAGTACTAACTTTGCTGTATAAACAGTTGCTCTTAGAGTTGATGTGGATGTTTGTCAATTGCACTTAAAGCAGTATACTTATCAGCAGTGAGTGTGGTAACCCCTGGACGACTGGGAAAAAAATCTTCCGAAACTTCTCAGAAATTATCTTGCTTATCTTGCTTGCCAGCGTTAAAAATCATACAGTCGTCTTTTTCTGATTCATAATTGCTGTTATGCAATAAAAAAGTAATCAGAATTATCTTTTAAAATTTTTTTGTCAGTAATCAAGTTCATCTACCCAAAACTTTCAGAACAGTATCGTATACAAATAATGCTAAGCTTGCATATATAGCAATTTGCCCTCTAGCAATACTTTGCATATATGTATAGAATAAATCTTAAATTATGTGATATTTACATAGTTTCTTCCACAAGCTTAATAACTTCGTTCAATACAATTAAGTGGTTTTACTCATGTGCAAAGTGTATACGAACCAGTTCCCTTAGAAAGTCCTACACGAAGGCATTCCTCCCTTTAGGCAGATAGCCTTAGTGTACTTTGCCGTAATCTCAATAAACCAAACCAAATCAATAAAATTACCAATAAAATTATAGCTCTTCGAAGCTCAGCATTTGCATCGCGTGCTTAAATTTTAGAAATCAGCACATATTGTTTGTTGAAACAAATTACACAAGATATTAAAGAAAGATGGCTACAGGCTTTAATTCCTTAAATTTTGGCATATTGTACCTAGACCTGAATTTTTCAACTATAAAACTTTCAAAACAAAGAAGCGAATTTTATGAAAACCGTTTCAGCATACAATGTTTCAATAAAAAGTCGGCTATAAACATAAAATCTAATTTTTTCAAAGATTTAGAATGAATCTCTGAGTACGAATTTAAGGATTTTGATTATTTCTCAATGCCTATTACTTTTGCAAATGAAAAATGTTCCGCCAAATTGCTTATTTAGGCAATTAATTAATATTGCTAAAGCAGCAATTGTTATTAAATTGCAGCTGGCCTCATGGAGATATTAATTACATATACCCTGCTTGTAATTTGAACCTGTAGGTATTGAATATTTTGTATTTAATGCATAAAAACTTAATAAACGCTTTATTATTAGGTTTCTTGCTAAGCTAGGACTTAACATAAAAAGACGTTTTTCCTATTTGCAGAAACTTTCAGCACAGTGCTGAAACTATTTTCATAACTTCCTTATTTTATTTCTAGAAATTTTGTAATTGGAAGTGCATGCCGTAGTCTGTTACTTTAAAAAAATACACTTCAAGACGATTTTCTCCAAACCAGGATTCATGACCTTGGTAACTATTACTGGGGGAAAAAAAGTTAAATTCTGTAAAATGCTGAAATCTCCTAGTGCGAATTGACGACACATTATGGTTGTAAATGAGAAGAGGATCTTTACGACCTTGAAGGACCTATTTTAAAGTAACAGATCATAAGGACAATTTCTAAGGAAATAATACGTGTAGTCGCCTTTTTAGATCACCTTGTATAAAAAGCAGTGCAAAATTGATATATGTTCTTTGCTATGTTTATCAACTTTTCGTTTATCTCACCACGAATGTATCTGACGACATTTACGGGATCACGAATTTTGTCTATAAAATACTTGCAGAGTCATTAGGGTTTTCGATGCTTGAGACGTGAAAAATGTAGAATGCGCTGGCGGGGATTCGAACTCTGTACTTCCCGAATAGGCGTCGAGTTTGCTACCAGTTACACCACGAAGGCATGGGGAAAAGTGGGAGAAAATACTTATATACGTTATTCTACTAAGAAAAAAAATTAAATCTGTATTTAAAACGTTAAATTTTTATCATATACGTATCAAACATTATGTTATATTTACAACCATAATGGTACGTTTTCAAGACAACCTTAGTTATTCTGAATTTATGATTACATTTCAGTACCTGAAATGTGTTATTTGTAATCATAGTCATGAGATATCTAAAAGTTTTTCCTCTAACTGAAGCCTACGGTACTCAATAATATTGGTAATTCAGCCCTGATGAGTTACTCCATTCATCTTCCCGTCTTAAACAGAATTGAAAGGCGATTGGATAAGCAGTTACGTTGTATAATGCATTGTTATCATATAGAAATGGTACAAAAAATCCTAAAATAAATACTATACTTTTTTACAAAATTAAAACACTAAAAATAGATATAACTACTGCATTTTAGTATGCTATTTTTTTAGCCCAAAGGGCTTTAGATCAGAAGGGCTATTAATTTCGTTTTGGCATTTTGCGTTGATTCAATATAAGCGGCGAATCAGTTTTTAAATTGTTGCCACCAAATATTAGAACCCTGTATTATATTTAAAGAATATAAATAATGAAGAATCTGCATAAATATATGTATGTTTCTCGCATTGTGATAAAACAACGGTACCTAGAGCCATCAAATTTTGCATAACGTTCATCTCCACCCGAATATGCGCATCTCGAAGCTCAAATTCGGAATTTGGAATTTGTTTTATTACCGATTTCCCATTTTCTAAAACTTTAACGAATTTTTGATTAACAAACTCAACGATTTCAAAGCGAGCAAAGGGCAACTCTTGTAAAAAAAAAAAAAAAAAAAAAAAAAAAAAAAAGTTAACTGCGCGAGACTGTGTATTGGGCGTGCTAAAAATATGCCCTTTTAAATATTTTTTAATATTGCTATTGAATTGAATTTTATGGTTTAAGTGCGAAAACCATGATATTTAATAGATAAAGGTAGCACACAAAACGTTAAAAGTACGTCCCTTTGGGAGTAACATAAAATTTGAAAGCTTTTTATTTATTTTTTATTTTATTTTATGTTTTAAGTCCAAAGGGACTATGTCCCTCAAGGACTATTGTTTTCGTTCTGCGATTTTGCGTTGAATCACTATAAATGTCCGTTTCACTTCTCAAACTGTTGCCACCCAATGTTAGAGTCCTGCATTATATTTCATGAAATTAAATAATGAAAAATCTGCATAAATGTAGGTATATTTCTCGCATTGTGATAAAACAACGGTACCTAGAGCCATCGAATTTTGAATGACGTAATCCTCCTAAGAATATGAGCACGTGGAAGACCAAATTTGAAATTTGGAATTTGTTTTATTATCGATTTCATATTTTGTAAAACTTTAACGAATTTTTGATTAGCAAACTCAACGATTTGAAAGCGAGCAATGGCAATACTCTACGGAAAGACAAAAAAACCTTTTCATCTCCAGCGCGCGGAACTGTGTATCGGAAATTCTAAAGATATGCTCATTTTAAAATTATTTTGCGACATTGCTATTTAACCTACCTTAAAATTCAGTCTATCTGAAAATTAAAAACCTTAATAAAATCTGAAAGGTAAAAATATGAAACCTTTCAGATTTTTTTTAAAAGTTACAATAATAAAATTACTTCATTAAACTATTACAGGACGCAGACCTTTACAGAGTTATACGCAAGCCTTTGCAAATTGATATAGATTACTCATCAATACAGTCTTTTACTAAATGATTGTGAATTTGGAGTTATCAGATTATGGCAAAGCACACTAAGGCTGCGGGATCTCTTCGTGAAGAGCTTTCTGAAGGAAATTTAATATTTACTTTGCATACGGGAAAGTCCTTGCGAAACAGAAAGTATTACGGCGTTAAAGAAAGTGATAACGTACACTCTGAAAAGCTCAGTAAGTAGTCCTTCCCCCAGAAAAAACCAATTAAAATCCTGGTCAGGATAACGGTAAGTTTATACGGTATTTCTCTCGTCTTCTTAGCCAGCCTTCGTGGTGTGGTGGTCTGCACGCTAAGCGCGTAATTGAGAGGTCCTCGGTTCGATTCCCGGCGAAGGCGTTGCTAATTTTTCCTCTTGCCTGCTTCCAAAACTACATGATGTCTCTACAGGTTTCGTTTTTTGAAAATTTATAAATCATTTCGTTAGCAATAAGGACAATATTTTAAACCATAATGATAATGAAAATTCTAATAATATTTTAGTAAGAGAATAATAATTTCTATTAGGAACTGAATGTGTATGTCAAGTAAATCGAAATGCAGTATATCGGGAGTCAGTTGTATTCGAACAATAAAATAGAATGAAAAAAAATTTAATTTGAGCATTTCGAGCATACTTATTCTATAATGGCATTAATCTAAACTGCCCACGTTCCTTAATTCCAGTATCAAAATAATTATCCGGATGGTACAAAAGAACTGTTATCAATAACAAAACAGTGAATAGTATTCCTAGAAATAGCCTTAATGAACCATTCATAAAACTGATATATTAATGCAGATCTCGCTTTTTAATCGAAAAGGTGATGTAAGATTCAACTTTGGCTAACATAAAAGCCTTTAGCCGAAATAAAATTTTATCAATTTAAGTGCTCACCTTAATTTAGGATATGTTTGGTAATATTAATTATCATAATATACTTTATAACATTAGCTTTGCAACATACTCCCATATTTCTTTTAAATTTCACTATTTATATATTAAAACACTATTTAAAAAATTTCAGCAATGCTTGGATGCCGTGTTTTTATATTTTTTTCCGCATCTGTCATTTTTCATTTATTATGAAATAAACAAGTTCAGTTTATTTCATTAAATATTTTTTGTTACATTTATTTTCCATTCTGAAATGCCTTACAAATAATTTGCATTTTTCACTTTGATCATTCTGACTGCTCAGACATAGAAGGAAATAATTCATTTTGTGTATAACAGATAGAAGCAAGTTTTCGTTTTTATTGCCGCCGTGATGAAAATGTCATCTTTCAGAGCTCGGACTGTCTGTTTTTATCTCTTCAATCCGTCTTCGCCAAATGCCATTCTCATCTTCGCCAACTTAAAACACCAAATGAGTCGCAGCATATCGAAGGCAATGCACTGCAAAAAGAAGAACACCCTTAGGCCGAATACGTAAACAGCCGTGCCAAAATTTAAAAAAAAAATTCTCCAAAGCGGGGAAAAGAACCTGGAGAAAAAAAGAAAAAAGAAGTTCCTTAGGGAGGGTCGGATAATAAAGCAGTGAGAAAGAAGGAGGGATAGAACGAACGAAAATATAAGGGGGGGAAGAGCTGAAGAAGGTAGGTAGCACGAAAAGCTGCAGTAGCCAAAGGTAAACCTGTCACTCGCACTGGTTTCCGGCCCCGGGGTCTGTGTAACGGCCTCACTTCTCGGATGGCCTCAGTTCAGTTCGCGTAACCAGTTCGAGTAGTAAGCTACAAACCAGCTCTCTTACTCCCTCGATCGTTCTTCGGGAATGAGACGTTCTCTCTGTTGCTCATGGTGAGCTCTCTCAGTTATGAACTCTTTGGATTCCCATTTGCGCTCGTGTTTTGATAGATGCATTCGGAAGTGATAAGGATTTTGGGATAGTAAGTAAGTAAGTAAATTGTACATCTATCTTTGAGGAGCTTTAATTATCATTGTGATACACCACAATTTGCAAATATGTTGCTGAAATTAATGACTCTGTGGTGCGCAGTGAGCGCCGTTTTAGTATTTTGTGATGATCACGTAGAACATGCTGTCGTTGAGAAGGATAATAGTGGAGACAATATGAGTTTACCTTCTGATGTTGGAGTAGTATCGGACACTGAAATTCATTCGAAAAATGACAGTGATCTATCGGCGACGACAGTTGGTGCGACCCCTTCCGAGTTACCTATTGATGCTACTGTATCAACGACCATCTCTTCGAAGGATTTGGAAGATACTGAAACCAAAAGCCCGACGACTGTTTCTAATCCCCCTATAGCATCTACCACTTATAAACTTGATCCCAAGAAAGATACTAAAAAGAAAAATAAGATGGCTTTCAAGAAAAAAGATAAAAACTACGAAGACGAAGTGGTTGTGGAAACTACAGATAAATCTGAGGAAACTACCCCTACCGTTAAAACTACCACTTTCGTGGAAACTACTACTTTCGCGGACTTCGTGGAAACTACTACCCCTTCTGTTGAAATTACCTCTACTACTGATGAAACGCACGAAACGGTTCAAGATATGCATACTACGATACCACCCGTTACCCACACTGAATCAGTAGATGATGCTGCACTAGAAACAACGACAATTATGCATGCACAACCGGATATGTTGCATATGGATATGAAAGAAGAGATGGTATCTACCCCACAAGAGGATATTTTAACTAAAGATATGTCTGACAGTGTTGTAGAGACAAAATCAGCAGAAACTACAACAATGCAAGATCACCAGTTTGAAACAACAACGAATCTTCACGAAGGAACAATGGAAGAAGAAGCAAAAACAACGTCTCCTTCGGTTGAAACTGACATGTCGGTGAATAATGAAACAACATTAAGTCCTCGTGTTACAGACATAACAACAACGCCCGGCGATTTAATTGTGACGGAAAACAACAATCGTGATGCGACAACAATTAAGACTGAAACAATTGATGTTTCTAAGGTAAAAGTTAAAAAATTAAGAGAAGATGACAGTAGCGATGTTCAAAATATCTCCAATTTGACAACAGAACAAGAAGACGAACTTAATGGTCTGGGCAATGATCTAGATGACAAACAGAGAGAGGTGACGACATTTTCGGCCACGATGAATGAAGATCAGGAGATCACTACCACGATACCCCTCAGTGTACGCAAACAGAAACAAATGGACCTTGGAAATGCGGAAGAGTCGTGCCCCTGTAACGAACCTAAGATTACTTTTGACCCGTCGAAATGTGCCGGCGAGAGGACAACTCCTGATCCTAACTGTCCTTGCCGCAGCGTGTGTGCTAGGCAAAGCGGAGAGTCCTGCTCTCCAGGTGAACCTTGCGACGAAGAATTCGGTTTGCAATGTAATCTTCAAAATAACACCTGCCATGGTAAGTAAACACACAACAATAATTTTTGTACTATGCTTTATTTATTATTATTCTCAGGTGTTTATTCTAAAATATGAAATTATTCTGCGTTCTGAATGAAACTAAGCTTGTCCAACGATAATGTAAATTAAAAAAATATAAATTAAAATAAAACCTCATAAGAATTCAGAGAAATAAATGTACCCTCTGAAATGGCTTTTGAAAAAAAATGTCTGTCAATTTATCAAAATTTCTTTTTGATAAATTGGAACTGCAAAATAATTGTGTTCTGGGGGGAAATAAAATCTATTTATATGCTTAAAAAGTTTATTTGTGTCAAGGTAGTTCAAAATATTAAATGAAATACATCTGATGAATTTTTGCACTTTGTTCCTGATACAGTTCATTCATGTGAATTTATTTTTTAATTAATTTCCTAAAAAAGGGGGGAACACTTACCCCCCCCGTATAGTAAGTATATTTGCATCTTAAATTTAAATTATATGTTACAAAAGTCAACTAATTCGAACTACAAACTGAAATGTTCCTTTAGTATTAAAATTTTGGTTCGGCTTAACTACTTTTATATACTACTTAGAAATGGAGTATGTTTACCAATGGGGAACTAATTAAATTAACTTTTTAGATCTAGTGAAAAATATTTCATTTAAGACTTTTTTTTCTCTTATTTGAATGTAATTCCAACAAAAAAAAAATATGCTTTCTGGTAAAATAACCTGGTAGCAAAATTCTCTATTTTTTTATGGTTACTCATTTGCGAAATAAATTATGTATATCATTTGAATCAGTAAGCACTGTATTTCAAGCTAAAAAGTGATTAGTTAGTCAAATTCCTTAGCATAAACGGATAACTTAAAAAACATTAATAAGAAAGGATTTGATTTTGGACTTTTAAATTCATAATTCTAAGAAAGAAACACGTTGTAAGCCATTCGAAATAAAAGGTAAAATTTTTTAAGTATTTCTGACGTTAAAAACTGATTCTTAAAAGTCACGTTAAACAATAAAAAATGCTTTTTAAAAGTCTTTCAGTATCTTATTTTCTAATTTTAATATACATTTGTGTATATATATACATATATCTTATATAAAGAAAAAACAAATTATGGTTTTGTTTAAAAACCTATGCGATAATATTGTTTGTTTATATTAATTATTATTTTTTTGTATCACATTCCAGATTTTTAATTCATATTATATAAAGGATATTCTTTTTAAAAACATATTTAAAGAAATACATGAAAGGTTTTTTTACATTCTAAATAATGCAAGTTTTAGCAACATAACATTTCTTGCTTTTGAAATACTATTTTAAATTAAAATATGCATGCACGTCCTCCATCTTTATTGAATATGTTTCAATTTGTGCATTTCTTTCATTTTATGTAAATAATAATTGATTCTATTATTTCAAGTTTAAGACTATAATAATATAACGTAACGAAATACAAATCTAATGCTCATGATATTTTTAATATTTAATGCTAATAATTTTCATCGATAAATAAATACATATATGATGCGTCAAAATGTCGCTGAAGATATATAAAAGCTAACGTTACGTCCTTGAATTCACATTGTTGAAAGATGACTTGTACATTAGAAAAATATTAATTTAGAAGTATCGGGTTCTAATCGTCATTTGCAACATTTACTCTTTATATAATATTGCATTTCGAAATATAGTTTGCGATTTTCAGAAAATAATTGCAGGGAAAATAACGCTTTTTCTCGCTGAAATGTTTTTTTCTCTGCCAGGCTATGACAAATTAAATTTGGTGAATTTTATTAAAGCGTTTCAAATGAATAAAGGTTTTATAATAGAAATTCACTTTCTTAAATTAGATCGATGAGTTCTAAAAACAACATTTGAAGAAATGTTTAGCCATACAAACTTTCTAAAATAAATCTCCAATACTCTATTCATGATGGTATGTTCATGTTAAATATTGCACTTCAGGCATGATTGTAAGTATGTGATGTTAAACAGCTGTACATGTTAAACAGCTGTTTCTTAAACTTCAAAAATGTTTAGTTCATATAGCACAGTTTGAAACATTTCTTTAACTCACCATTAAATTAAAAGGCATCAGAGACTGAGTGAGCTTAGATCATTTGAAAAGGTTTAGAGGATTATTAAAAAAATTTATGAAGAGTTAACTCTTTTAACACTTTGCTGCATAAAAGATAAACTGTAAAAGTGTTTCTTGGTTTTTCCATACGGTTAAGAGTCTTCCACCTAAGCAGTATTTACTGCACGAAACGCTAGGATATCTTAGTTGATTAATGCATCTCTAATTAATATTCTTTTTATCTCTGAATTGCTTTACACTCAGGAAGAGACTCACAAATAGTCATATCTAATGGTCAATATTTTTTCATATTTAATCCCAAAATTTCAGTAAAACTATGCATCTTATTTTGTTTCAGTAACTAAGACTACGGTCATTGTCTGTTAGCTAATATATTTCCTTGGAGGATAAATGGTTATAATAGTTTTTTATGAGTATGTATGTAACTTATTTAACCGAAACTGTACATGAATATAGTTAAAAAAAACAAGAAAAGTTTTGTTTTTAATAATATTTCAATATATATACATAGTGAATCTTCTCCAAGATGAGCATTTACATTTCCAGATGATTTTGGGCTTCTGTGGAAGTAGTCACCATAGAAAAGTGATATTCAATACTGATGTTTACTTAAAGTTCTCAAAAATATATTTGTCGTTTACAGAGGTGGCCATTATAGAGAGGTGTCATCACGAGAAGGTTAATTGTGTACATACATATGTATGCTCATCCACTAAGAGTTCACAAAGGATACTTATGGTTTTCAGCTTGAACAATTATGTAACAATATTTTTTAATTGTACTTTTGTTGGTTCCTTTAATTTAGATTTCGAATAAGTTCAGAAACGTAATAGGAATGTAGTAGATTTATAAACATGTAAACTAAACAGTAAATTATATATATATATATATATATATATATATATATACATAGCTAAACAACAATAAATTATATACTAACTACTCATAATTATATACTCGACCGCCCAACCGAGATAGTGGTTAATGATTCTGACTGCCTTACCGAAGGCCCTGGTTCGACTCCGGAGAAGACATGGATGTTTATAAATGTATAGTACCTGTGCGACATGGAGGGCAGATTAAATATGCGGTGAAGTCCTCTCCGGAGGTTGGTGATAGAGGAAAAGGGAAGCGAGACCCTTTGACCGGTTCCCCCGGCCCGGAGTGTTCTTTCTCTCTCAAAATCCGAGCCGGAACTAACTGACTATTCTATCATCTTGGCACTGTAGGGTTTGTACTAACCTTTTATTGAAGAAATTAACGCCAGCTCGAACGCCGCCCAGATCTTAGGAGCATTTTCTGGTCTAGCTGATACCTTGTCTTTTTCATTAATTCCATTAAATATTGCATCATTCAGTGTATTCATAGTGATATTTTATCACTGGTCAAGCTAAAGGTTCTTATAAATCCTCCTATTAACTTGAAAACTAAATTAATTAGTTTTAAAAAATTATATAGAGAGATATGTACTCTCATTTGTGCATATTCATTAATTTAAACTACTAATGCGAAATTATATACTTCTCTTACTTCCCTCATGATTCGAAATGTTAAAACATGTTCCACAAAAAATAGGGTCTCTGCACCCAGGTACCCTGGTGTAAACACCACTCAATCACCTAGGCTATGGTGCTTAAGGCTTGCCAAACGACAGGTGTATTTGACTGCTTGCCACAATAAATGCCGTGGACTTGTGCTAACCTTTCTCAGACAAGTAAGATTGGATCAGTGTCCAACTAGTGAGAAAGACACAACAACTTTTGAAAAAGGAATATAAATACAGACTTTAAGATATTTATGTGTAATATATATATATATATATATATATATATTTGCCCCCCTTCAAAATTGCTGCTACTTGCTTTTTAAGTGTCTGTCGGAAATTGGCAAAACTATTGATATCTTAGCCTCCTCATCACCGACGGCAATTGCTCGGCGTGCACCGACATTAAACCCGCGTGAAGCAGGGGAAAAGCTCGCACAAACAACCCAGCTTTGAGCGGGACTCGAAACCGCACCTTGAGATTTGAACTAGCGGTATAAGCTGACAACTATATCGTATATAGTTGCTAGGTCAATTGCTTCAAAAGCATATAATTAAAGATAATGACTGATTTAGAGCTCTATTCGCCTGAAGTGTAAACCGAAGACCAATTAACATTCATTTTCGGAACATTTTGGAGCTTTTACTAGTTTATTCTAAGTTAAGATTTACGCCATTTTTTCATGCAAACTTTTCCTTTATTTCCTCATGAAATATTCTCTCATTCCTCATTTCCCTCATTCCCCTCTACATGTTATCATGTAGCTTCTGCATACTAACTACCATCTGAAATTTTCATGTTACAGTGCTTTTATACTCGTTTTCATTCTCCGTATAGTTGGATCATGAAGAAAACAGCTGTTATACTTTCTAAAATTGCACATTAAGGAAACTTTACTTTGAGTAAATGTGATCCTCAGTTCAATACCCTCAATTTCTTGAAATAGTTCTCAATGGACGTGATGTAAAGCAAATTATAATAAGCATGATCGATTCAAAAATTTCATCCACGTGCGTTTGTGGATGCGCATCGCCGAACGAAACAAGGCAGCGGAAACCGTCGCATCCTCTGTACTTTCGGAGAGACTCCTCCCCCACCCCCTCCGTCGGCGCACAGTTGAGCGACGTTCACCGGTTCATCAGCGTGTATGCAACTAACGTGTATGCAGCTAACTCACTTTACCGTGAAGTGATGAAACACTTGACATACCCGACACGCACTTGTCTTTTTCCATCAAGGGTTTTCTCACGCTATGTCAAGATACATCTTTCGATGATGATAATTTTTTTTAGTGATTGTCTTTAATTCTCCATTCCAAGGTCAAATCACCATTTCCTTTGTTTGAAAGACTTATTATCGGAATATCTCGATGGTGAACGGATCTCCCCTACCTTGCTTTAGATCTTCACCCTTTTGTTTACAGCCCGATTCATCAAAAGTCAGCTTAAAGACAATAGCATGTCATTTTTTTTATTTATTTATAGCATAATATTCCCACCCTAGGTAGAAAGAGAAACGTACTCTAAACTGTAAATATATGCTTTACTGTCGAGGAAAAAATGGCTCGAATGATAATTATTCTAAATTTAGAAAAATGGCACAGGGTTAGAGTAGTGTCAGACCTTTTCATTCAGCGATAATCAATGCCGTTAATTATGTCATTCCATTTTGCTCCCTCAAATACATTCTCGATTTCATAAAATAAAACTAGCAATAGCATCTTGTAAGAAATTATCTTTAGCTCTTGGTTACCAAACGTACATAAAAATAAATAAATAAATACACAAGTACTGGTGGATATTTATAGGTGAAAGAAAATAAATAAATGCAAAAGAATGAATGTAAATTTATCAGTAAAAGCGGATAAATAAATATAATATATATTTTTTTAATTTTTCGATAAAACTGGATAAATAAATACAATAGTAATAGTGCCAATAAAGCAAATAATAAATTAAACAGAATATCCTCAGTTAAGCCTGAAACTATTTAAAACTTATAAACGAATCTCTTGTGAGTTCTTTATTTTCAACACTTCGATTTGAATTTCTGTAAAGACTCTTAACCTTGATTTGTATTCTATTTGTGTTGTATTTGAATTAAGCAAATTATCTAACTTGTTAAACAAAAATTTCATAGTTATTCTCACTTGTGATTCTTTAATAAAACTGTGCTAAATAGAGGATAGGGTACTTAACTGTGTTAAATGCGCGAGATTTCATTCTGTTTAACAGAAGTTATTAAAAATGCAGCAAATAAAAAGTGAAAACAAATGATAAAATTTGACTTTTAGTTTAACGTATTGATAGCAATGTATAATAACTGGTTCTCAGCATTATTAAAACTTTTCAAATAAGTCTGTAACAGAAAAAAATACTTTTGACCAATGCGTTAATACATAAATAAAACTACCCTTTTTTATTTGCAGTTTTAATAATTAATAATTATATAACTGCTATTATAATTTTTATAATACTATTGGTAAAAATGTCGTTAAACGGTAAAAAACTTAATTATTATCAAAATAATTACTAATTGTTTAAAACTAATTGCTACATACATGCTTTTTTCGTTAAATACCATCATTAAATAGATTAATATACGTCTCATATTAGTGCGCTGAACACTGGTAGTTCGGTCCGAAGTTCGAATCCCGCGAACGGGCTGGCTGCATGGGCGTTTTCGTGGTTTTTCCCATTTGTAACGTGTATACGAGCCAGTTTCCCTTAGAAAGTCCTCCAGAAGGCATCCCTCCCTTTAGGCAGATAGCCCTCGAGGCTTTGCCGTAATTAAATAACCTAACCTAACCTAACCTCATATTAGTGCAGTTGAGTCAAGCCTCGTTAACGAAGGCTAGTATTAAGCATCTTCATTGGTTAACTAGTTTTAATTTAATAAACACAAAATTGTAATCAGTTTCTGGCTATAATTATTTCAGTGAAATTATTAAAGTTTTACTGTTAATCCTGCTTTATTATTATCTTTAACCCAAAACCAATTTCTGAACTCAAACAAAGAAAATAATTACAACATAAATAGGCATAAAAGCAATATCTATGCACCAAAATAGAACATAATCTTAAAATGGGCACAAGAAATGAGAAAAATATTATGAAAAACCGTTAGAATAAAATATCTATATACGTTATCTAAAATTAATAAAACATTCCAGTTAAAAAAATTACTTAATTTTGCGGTATTAAATTTTACGTAAAATCAGCAGTTTAAAAATAGAACATAATCGTAAAATGGGCACAAGAAATGAGAAAAATATTATGAAAAACCGTTAGAATAAAATATCTATATATGTTATCTAAAATTAATAAAACATTCCAGTTAATGTGTGTGTATTTAATTATGGCAAAGCACACGAGGGTTATCTGCCTAAAAGGAGGGATGCCTTTCGTGGAGGACTTTCTAAGGGAAACTGGCTCGTATACACGTTACACATGGGGAAAACCACGAAAACGCCCATGCAGCCAGCCCGTTCGCGGGATTCGAACCTCAGACCGAACTACCAGTGTTCAGCGTCTTTACCGCTCGGCCGCTGGTGGGCCCATTCCAGTTAAAAAAATTACTTAATTTTGCGGTATTAAATTTTACGTAAAATCAGCAGTTTTTGACTTGAGGCAACAAATTGTTGTCTTGTTCATGTAACTTCATGGAAGAATGGTTGCTTTATATTTGGAGTACTCCCAACCCGCAGAGACGCTATAGATTTACAAACATTACAGACTCCGGGATTCGAACCCGGACATTCCAATACCGTAGTAGACTCCCCTAACCGCTACACTGTCCGAGCGCCAAAGCAAGAACCTTTTTAAGCATATATTTTACGAAATATTTTCAGTAAATATGCGATTAAAACTGAGTCGAAAGCTGCTAATCATGTATAAAATTTGAGCATAATGTTAGTTTTTAACGTATTTTTAACGTAACATGTAATTTACAAAAGTGAGTAAATTATTGTTTTTTTATCGGGGTTTCCTTAAGGCATTTTTGCGTAATATATTGACATATTTTACACAAAACTTAGTAACTTCATGCACTTTTAACTATTTATACAAATTCTTATACTCATCAATTTTATAGATTACACTCATTTTTTTATTCTAAGTCAATTATTACATGTAGCTTAGTGCTTTTCTTAAAATGCGTGTGCTAGTCTCTAGAATTTAATGTACAATTTTTCTTTTTGGTGCTTCATTCAGAGAACCAGAATAAAATAAAAATAATGAACGGAAAAATTAAAAGTGGAACTGATTGCGCGTCACGTTATTTTAACTAGAATTCTAACCTTTAATTTACATCTGCGGCAATTACCTACGCAGTTTTCTTTTAAAACGTCACATCAAGTTATCGTTCTATCGACATTCATTATTTTACATGGTTCGTTTGTTTCATCCCAACTGGTAATTCAACAATGGCCACGAGCGAAACAGTTTCGTAGGTGGAATTCTATTTAAAAGATTTTCTTCCTTGTTACTGAAATTTATTAGTTGCCCAATACAGATTTACAAAAGGCATCTAGAAATGTGCGTGGTTTTCCTCTTCCGAAAACAATTTGGATACATTGTCTTCACCCGTTATGTTTTCAGTTGATTTCTCGGATTGCTTTCTATAGCAGTATTCTGATAACTGTAGAGGTTTTTTTTAACCCAAAGCCAGAAGTGGAAATACTATTCTAAATAAAACATTTTTACCTGCAAAGTTCAAGACTATTGCCATTCGAGAAAGAGGAAAGATATTTATTTAATTTAATTAGCAAACTGAAGTTCTATGAAAGTAATTAAGAACTATATTAATAATAACTATATCTATTAATTAATCTATTAATCTATAATTATTTATACTGTCACAATTAAAAACGTAAATATGTTTAAATATATTTCTGATGCACGTATAAATAATATGTTATTATAGTTTCAAATATGCATTAAAGATGCCACATGGCTGGAAGCATTTTATCGATTTCCAACACTGAAATCTATTTTCATTACCCTGGAAAGAAATAATTTGCTGTGAGATTTTTTAATTACCCTGGGAAGAAATAATCTGCTGTGAGATCAGTCATAGATAGAACGTTTAGATAAATGTTTTCACAGTTGTAATATAAAAAAAAATTATAATTATTACTAGTTAATTATTATTTCACTTTGAGCTGAAACATTGCTTTATATAATTTGCTGTGAGATTTTTAATGAGTGTTATAGATAGAACATTTAGATAAATGTTTTCACAGTTGTAATATAAAAAAAGTCTTATAACTATTACTAGCTAATCACTTTGAGCTGAAAAATTAAAAAAAAATTATATAATTCCTTTTTTTAACTATTATTCTAAATAAATAACAAAAAGGAAAATATTACGAAAGCTTTCATATTTTAAAAGGGGCGTCCCAAAGGGGCGTTTTTTTTTTTTTTTTTTTTTTTTTTTTTTTTTTTTTTTTTTTCATTTACACGCTTCGAGAACATTTGGGTAAAAATAAGTTAAAAAGAGTTAAAAAGAGCATATCTTTAGATAGAATTTCCGATACACAGTCTCGCACGCTGGAGATAAAAATGTTTCTTTTTTTTTCGTACAGTGTTCGCATTGTTCTCTTTGAAATTGTTGAGTTTGTTAATCAAAAATTCTTTAAAGTTTCACAAAATAGGAAACGTACAATAAAAAAAATTCGAAATTCAAAATTCGGGTTTCCAGATTTCCATACTCGGGTGGAGGACTACGTTATTCAGAATTTAAGGGCTCTAGGTACCTTTTTTTTTTTTTTTTTTTTTTTTTTTTTTTTTTACAATGCGAAAAACATACATACATTCATGCAAATTCTTCATTATTTAATTTTTTAAATATAATACAAGCCAATAATATTTTGTGGCAACAATCTAGAAAGTGATTCAGACTTTTATAGTGATTCAACGCAAAACCTCATTTTGAGAGTAATAGCAGTTCTAGGCTAGCGTTCCTTTGGGCTAATAATAAAATTTTATCTTTTGTTTCAACCTCTGCTATAATTTCTTTTTAAAATGATTTAAATTCACGTATTACCAATTAGCCTTAACAATTCTTGAGAATTCGGAAGAAATTAATGCGATAATAAGGTCAATAAACTCGAAACAATAACTCATTTTGAACTTCAGTCTTAAGATAAAATTAAACGTATGCAAAAGATTTGTATCTGTAGCATATAAAATAGCTATTTAAGTAAATAATAATGATATATGTATAAATCTTTATTACAAAATTTAAAAACTGGAAAACCAGTAGTTTTTCAAACTGGCAGTTCTTTCCGGAAACTAAATTTATAAATTTAAAAAAAAACTGTTTTATTTTTTTAAGGAGAATTCATACTGTGTTGATATAATATAGATGCACATATACTTATTATCTGTTTTAAGGAGGAGGAAGGAAAATAAGCTCCATTCATGCGAAACAACCTTTTATTTTTGCATAAAGAGCTATCATGGTCTGCGTAATTATTTCACTAACGATAACACCATTTCTTTCTTAAACTCCCCAACGAATGTTCTATAAGCCACAAGCCTTTTCTTAAAAATTTAACAACATTGTTTAAGATTTACAATGAGGAAGTTTTAGAACATTTTACGTAAACTTCAAAGAATAAAAATGTGGAGAATGCGGTTCAATGTTCGTTTCGTGTTTTGTTCCGGAGATGTCACTGCTGCATAGAACCCGACTTCCTACTCCAAGTAATTATACACCGTTTTTCAAAAGCAAAAAGAGAGGCAAAAGATGTTACAGACATCGTCCACGATCATATTTTCCGGAACTCGTGTGTGGGAGAAAATGCCATTGTCTCTAATTGAATTCATGCATCACTGGCAGTTTTCAAACCGTTTTTTGAAGATGGTTATCGATGTTTGGTCTTGTTTGCAGCGGATGATTTGATAATGACTTGAGGTGCGTTTTAAAAGATGCGTTGGAGGTTTTAGAGCTTCTTTGCAATCCATCCAATTAAGATATGTCAATGTATTATATCTTTGCTAGCTATCTTTCTTGATGATGCACACTCTTTCCCACAAAGCTACTTGTGGGTGTCAATTCATAAAGGTTTTTTGTTCAAGAGTGAAGGTCTTTATTTTATACATTGTTAGATGATAAGTTTGTTTCATCATTGGGAACGAAGTTTCTTTTTTTCACCTTTTAATATCGCCATTTGCAATGCCTATAATATTCTTCAGAAAGCACGCAACGAGATTTAATCCATTAAATATGCTTGCAGAAATATAAATGAGACAAATTGGTAAATCATTTCACTGATTTTAAAAAAGGAATGTTGTCAAAATTGCTTTGCAGTTTTCTAAATGAATAATTAAAGATAATAATCTAATATATAAGTTGCAACAATTTACTGAGTATTGAATTATTTACAATAAATATATTTATTAGTCCAAAAGGGCAATTTGACCAGAAGGACTATTAATTTCATTTTGGCATTTTGCGTCGATTCATCATAAACGTTGTTTCACTTTTCAAATTGTCGCCACCAAATATTATTGCCCTGTATTATATTTAAACAAATTAAATAACGAAGAATCTGCATGAATGTGTGTACGTTTCTTGCATTGTGATAAACAAAGGTACCTAGAGCCATCAAAATTTGAATAACGTAATCGTCCATAGAATAATGGAAACCTTAATTTGAATTTGAAATTTGTTTTTTTTAATCGATTTCATATTTTCAACGAATTTTTTTATTAACAAACTAAAAGTGAGCAATGGCCACACTGTACGGAGGTGAAAAAATACATTCTCCAACGCACGAGTCTCTGTATCGGAAATTCTAAAGGTGTGCTCATTTTAAAATTATATTGCGATATTGCTGTTGAACTGAATTTTATGGTTTGAGTACGTAGAACATGATATTTTATAAATAAAGGTAACACACAAAACGTTAAAAAAACGCTGCTTTGGACGTAATTTAAACTCTGAAAACTTTCAGATTTAAAAAAAAAAAAATAATAATTTTTAAATTCAATATTTTGAAATGTGATTTGATTCAATATTTTGAAGTGATTCGATTTTTATGGAAGTAATATTTTCTAAACGTATATTACTTTTAAATGAATATTCCTTGCTCATTTATGTCACTTTCCATACTTATTTCTTTATAAAATTAAACTTTAAAATAAAACTAAAACTAAAATCTAAACTTAGTGGCACAACAGCCCTAGTGGGCCAAGGTCAGCAGTGCCCCGAAATCTGCTTTCTTGACCGTGGGCCTGTAAGCATATGCCCTGAACAAGTGGTCAGCAAGACCCCCAGTGTTTAGTCCTCAAGCGAACTTGGTACTCATTTTATTGACCCAAGGGAGAGAAATCAAGGGATGAAAGGCTGAGTGGACCTTGCCCAGCCCGGGGATCGAACCCCAGACCTGTGGTGCTGCTGCGCGAAAACTTTAAAATAAGCTGCGCTATTATTGAGACAAGTATAAATGACATGTGTAACAGTTTTCTATACATATGATAGAAAAAAAATTCTATAATTCTAACAATTAACTGTGTTTTTAAAATTCATATCCTTCTTATTTAAGTTAAAAACATCTGAATTTAATTGTAAATCGTAAAAGAATTGAAAACATCTTGTAACGTGGGAGGATTTATATTGCAAGTGAATTACTAGAAATTCACAATATTAGATTTAAAATTCCTGTAAATAAGTGATGCCATTTTGAAGAAAATGCAATATAATATTAATGATTACAGTAACCGTCAATTAGTAAAATCGATTTTATTTATGTGAGGTATTTTCCGTTTGCAATTACAATCAAAGTACATTTTGAAATTTCTTTATTCATATCAGATATCCATAGTATAAGAGTGATTTGCTGTTTGCAAATACCTGGTGTAACAATTTTTTTGATTTATTGCTTAAAGTTGATAGAGTTTTGAACTTTGAACTAAAGTAAATCTATTAGCTTAATACATTGTTTCTATCTTTCAAAGAAAATGTGTTTAATGCCATAAAATTTCTCTAACTTAGCACTTTTTTTTTGTTTAATCAAATGAATATTATATACTTCTATTATATACTGCTAGACTGCGAGCTCAGAGAGAGTATAAAAAAACCTTAACAAACCCTTTTGAGAGATCGTTAAAATTTGAAACCTTTCAGATTTTATTTTCTTATTTATTTATTTGAATACAGAAGCAAACATTTTTAGTACACTGCAGTAAAAATCTGAAACTTTACTAAGCTCTTGTTCATATCAAAAACGTCGATTTTCAAAATATCCTATACTAAATTTAGAAATTTATGTTTAATTACTTTCATTCATCAATATAAAGAGCTGAATACAGCAGAGGAAAAATGCTTTCAAATGCCACATTCCTGCTATATTTATTCTTCATTATCCGCTCCAATTTTTTTGAATTAATCAATTATCAGGACGTTTCGTAAATACCTAATAACAGCAATTATTGTTATCTGAAACAATAGAAACAGTTTATGTTTCTATTGGAGCATTTCTATTTAGGATTTTAGTGCTCATCCTAAGGCACTAAGCGCTCCCAAAATGTTTTTGCTTTTCTGGCAATGCATTGAAAAAACAAACAGTTCAATTATGGAAAGTAGCGCATAAACTAGTTTATTTATTTATTACATTCCTTTTGGCAGCGTTGCAGATGAAATGGTTCGTCGGTTCGAGCAGTTTAAGTGATGGAATGCTCGATTAGATGAATTTTCTCTTCCTTTGAAAAAAAAAAAAAAAAAAAGAAGTGAACCCATTTTTGATTTAGTTTCTGATTAACAGCAATCTTTAGAATATACAAAGCGTTTTGCTTAGTTACGTCATACTAGTAATTCTCTCTGGTGCATCGGTTATACTTTATCTTACATAACAGTTTATGATTTAAAGCTTATTTACAAAGCAAAATTACTAAGCATTTCTCGAAATGTCACAATTTAAAATCGAGTCGAGTTCTTTGATCCGTTTATATTTTTGTTAGGTATATATCTACTAAAATGCATGGATACTCACAAGCATCGGAATGTGCATTCGTTGTAGATATTTGATTATATGGAAATTATCGGAAGTACCCGATGCCAGTTAAATTAGATTGATAATAATGCATTTAACAACAGAGAGAACGATATCGCTAGAACCCTTCTCTAATAACGATGCAAAAAATACGATTCATATCCATAGATTTTTCAGTCTGATGCGATATGGAACCCACATAAAAAATTTCGTTAAAAATATACTAATTCTCTGTCATTATATCAGCAAAATGGCACATAGTTTTTAGTAATTTTCGTCTTTCTAATCAAATGGTCGTGAAGGCTCAAGTTCCATCCAATATTTCACCTACATTCAATTTTAGTCGATTAAATGTGGCAAAAAATTGTTCATAATTGATCAGAAAGCAATAACGCGAACAAATAAACAAACACACAAACATTCATTCTTCTTTATATATATAGATTTTGCAAAACTTACAAATTTATCATTAACAAACTCTACGATTTGAAAGCGAGCAGTGGCAACAGTTTTCGAAATAAATCCTCTTTATCTCCAACGCTCAAGATTGTTGCCACTCGGAAAAATGAGTGCGAAAATTAGTGTTTTCAGAGTTTTTAATTAATATCTCGAATAATTAAAGTCGTACGAAGATGCGAATGGTCGAAATGGCTTCCCACGAATTTTTGGAATCGGGAATAATGTATTTAATGTTTGGCAATGCTATTTTTATTTCACTGTAAAACTTAGGAATTTTTTTATTAACGAGCTTTACGATTTGAAAGCAAGCAGTGGCAACACTTCTCGAAACAAAGCAAATTTTTATCTCTCCAGAGTGCGAAACTAATTGGAAAAATGAGAACGAAAATTAGCGCTTTTAAAGTTTTTAATTAGTATCTCTTATTTTAGCTATTTTTTTCGGAGGGGGACGGGAGTGGATATCGACTTTTTCTAGGACCCAGAAAAGAATTGTAGGAAGTTTGGTGACGATAGCTATAGCAGTGACTGAGTTAACCGCGAACAAATACACAAACATTCTTCTTTATAGATATAGATAACAGGAACTTAAGATAGTAATGAAGGAATATATATTGAATTGAAATATTTTGAAATGAGAAAAATATAACAGCATGGAATTGTATATGTAGATAATAACTGCGACTGCAAAATGTATGCAGTATGCTAAAGCGAAACAATTGAATGCATTTTAAAGCTATCATAAACATTAATAGTTGATGATTTGTAAATTACTGTGTAGTTGGGAATTTTCCATTTGGAAATTTATTTATTTTTATTTTAGAAACAAGCTGATTATAAAAAGCTTAAATCTGAACCACATACTGTAACTCAATTCAATCCATGTTTCTAAAAATTTAAAGTCGTTAAATCAGCTTCAGAATTATTTCTTTGCACTTAATTTTACAATGAAGAATGGCATCACAAATAAAGACAAGCCTCGTAGAACAGTTATGTGTTTCATTGCGTTCTTTAAGATCTACCATTTTATCTGCTCTTCCGTCTGTGTTTAAACTGATTTATAACTTCTTGACACCACTTTATAAAGTAGACGCAGACTATAATTTCACTTTTATTAATCTGAAGCAACCATGTATTTCCACGCTTTAGCGTACAATAACGTGATACACACCGGAACAAAAACGCTTTTTAAGATGCGCTTCAACACGTGCGTTTGAAAGACAGAATAGAATGAAAACAACAAAAGAAAAATTCCACTTCTGGAGAGAAGGATTCGTGTAATCCTTGAAGAGCCGACCACCTACATATGCGTGCCCCAGTTTTTGAAACTTGAGAATCTCGTGTTTTCCGGCCTAACTGGTTGTTACCAATCTCAGGGCCTACCTGAATCCTGTTTTCAGAACCGCTTCTCTTCACCTGGACGTTTAGAAGAAGACCTCGATAATTTTTTGTTTTGAAATCTAAAGAACTAGGAATGAAGTTTGCAAGTAAACAATAGATGGCTAGGTTCGTTATAACCAGTTAGGTCATACGGAGTAGTAAGAACCACCATAAACTCGTAGTCATCTGGTATGATTAAATGACATAACAAAACCTTTAAGTCACATTTCCCCGTATTCCATCGTCGTAGTCAAATGCTTAAAATACAGGTAAATGTGTGGTAAGAACGGACTATGATTAGTTGTATTCATCGTGTTAAAGAAACGTGCATGCTATATAATATTTAGGCACGCAGATAGTATGTATTGAAAACACATGGATGCATAAAAGTTAACATAAACTGAATGCAGGGGTTTCTTTGATTAGCAAGTTATGCTCTCCTGCTTGCCTGATGAAGCGTGAATATTGTGATTAACAAAACAGTCAAAGAAATTTACAAAATGTGAGTATAAAATGTTATATTAAACTCCATTTCTCTAAAGAACCAACCATATCTAAACATGGTCAAAATCCTCTGAAAAAACAGATCTTAGAGAGACAGTATGCTGTACAATTGTCATCATAAAAAATTCCTCTAAGCAATCACATCTAAAGATGGTCAAAATCTTCTGGAAATACAGATCTCAGAGGTAGTTTGTTGTATAACAAATTTCTCTAAGGAGCTATACCTAAAGATGGTCAAAATACTCTGGAAACACAGATCATAAAGACAGTGTGCTGTGTAATTGTTAAGTCATTAAAAAAATTCTCTGAGAATCGCATCTAAGTCTAGTCAAATTCGTCTGCAAGCACTGGGTTTTAGCGATACTATGTTGTATAATTGTTAAGTCATTAAAAAGCGTCTGCAGATGTTGAAAGATAAGAAGGAACTAATTTAAAATTTTGAAATTTATGGTAATATAAAATAGAGTTTCATCTCGATTGTAAAATCAATATTATTATCTCACGAGCAAATAGTAAAAATATCCAAAACTTTTGGGGGCAAATAAGATAGGTGTGCTTATCCTTACGTTAGGCTTGTCACAGATAAAATTTATTTTTAGTTGCCATATGATTATCACCTCTCTATATCTTTGATTAGCATATTAGTTATAGAACTATTTGTGTTATTTATTCGGAAAAAACTTTTATCTTAAACGTTTAACAAAGGATTTGGTTTATGTTATTATGGCAAAGCCTCGAGGACTATCTGTCTAAGGAAAGGATGCCTTCATGGAGGACTTAGTAGAGGAAACTGGCTCGTATACACGTTACACAGGTGACAGGTGACGGAGGACGGGGACGCCTGGCGTCTAACAGAGGTAAACAGGCATAGGGGGAAAACCATGAACCAACAGCCTATTTGCGATATTTGAACCTCGGACCGAACTACCAGTGTTCAGCGACTTTACCGCTCGGCCGCTGGTGGGCCCCCTTAACAGAAGGAACTAGTGTAAGTGTGTGTTTAAGCTTGAAATCATTATGGATTTTCGATACGAAAAGCAGAGATCAGCTGATTAATAGTAAGGACACATCAGAGTATATTCAGGAAGGAAAATAAAGTTTGTCCAATGCAGAATATCTGCCAGCTTACTGTAGAGATACATATAAATGCAAAACCATGTCAGCTTTTGTCTAAATTGAATATCTGGAGATAATTATAATTTAAAATCAGATTTTATAACCTCTTTGCTAATTTATATTGAATATAGAATAAACATATGCTAATACAGAATACATTCTCTAATTTTAGTTGAACTGTAATATTATATTGCATAAACAAAAATCTAATCGACATGAAGTATAAAAAAACTCTTTCAAAACACTTTTTCATATGATATGGAATAAATTTGCATTCATAATAATGCATTCTATTCACATTTCAATTGGATTACAACGCATTGCACAAATAAAGATATCAGATTTATTTTATACCCCACCTATATAATATAAATCTAATATATATTATAATATAACGTCACGCATTTTCTTAAGCTAAAAACCTATGAGAAGGTACATACCAAACTGCAATTCATCCTAAAATGACAATAAGGGTAAAGATATATTTGGGAAGAATTTTTATTTCAAATCACTAAGTTTTTTCCATCTTAGTCACTGAATATAAGGCATAGAAAATACCAAATTTTAATAGGTTGATTATCATTCAATACAGAAACGAGAGGGGGATTTTATCAAGAATATGACATTGAAGAAACTGTTATTGAATTTAATGTTACTGTGCATAGAAATCACACAAATTTTTTACTTTTATAAAATCTAATATAATGTCTATGCTTCAAATAAATTTGTTGTCCATAAGCGATGGAAATCATGCATCTATCATCAGCGAAAAGTAAACATTTCAATGTTAATGAATCATTTCTTTTTCACTACAGTAACATTTTTATAATTTGATAATCTTGAGATTGCTTTGGAGATCATCACCGACTACGCACCAACAATCTCAAAAGCATAAAATTTAATGATTTACAAAGTATGCTGTTTTTTTTTTTTTTTTTTTTTTTTTTAGATGCGCCAAATTTACCAACGTGAGGTTTTTACAGATAATGGCTGACGAACATTTATGTACATTTTAAAAGATTTACAAGAAACAAAATTAAGATTTTTATAAAGACGGATAGGACACGGCATTAAAAGTTCCAAAGAAAGGCATACCTATAATAATATAGTTATTTTAAATGAAAATAAAATGGTCAAATCTGTAGCTTTAATAAAATACCTATATTGAATTTTTCTAGACAAATTTTGTGGCCAAAACCTTTTTACAAAGGCTTCTCTGTCCACATCTGATTCGGTTTTCTTAGTTTATGGCATGTTTTTGTGGTCAGGTATTCCTCCTTTCTTTCTGAACAATTAATTGCAAATCGTGTTCAGAACATTCAACGGGTTTAGCGAATGGTTTTCGCAATGAGTTAGCTATGCTTCAAAAAATATCCTTCGTATACTTTTTGGAATTGGTTGGTCAGTGAACTTCACTACTACCGGGAACTTTTTTTTTTCTCCTTCGCCCAGGAGGCAGGTAAGGCAGCAGGCCCAATTCTAAGCAGGCATCTCGGGTGAACAGGTAAGGGAGGGGCCACTTCGCTAGCTAAACGCCGATGACCTCCATGCTTTGCCCCCGGCTCGCTCCGGCCTCGCGTCGCTCAGGGTTGCTATTCGGTTGGCTAGGGTTCTGGAAAGTTTGGCGTTCGATAAGCGTGCCAGATGAATTCTTTTTGTTAAAAAAATTGGATGGTCCAAATAATAAATAAAACGTCTTTAAAATTTAGTTCATACTGATAAGTCATTATAGTTGATAGTTGACGGGGGACGTGTGCACCATCCCTTTACCGTAATGGTTAATTGGCATATGCAACACGTCCACCTCTATCTTGAGCCAGATGGGCCACACAGGCGCCTCGCACCATACACCGAAACCCAGCGACCAGGCCATCCAGGTGACAGTCCAAAAGACCAAAGAAGCCCCCAGAAGCATGTTCACACCAACCGCCCGGGCCTAGTATTTATTGAGTCAAAGTTCAACAAATACATGGCCAGACAAGGGCTAAAAAAATAGATAAATAGAGGGTAGATTTGTAGTTTTGACAAAGCATAAGATTACAAAGGTGCAAGTGCCAGTTTTGAATAAATACTATAATCACATAGACATAATTAGAACAAAACACATACAGATAGCGATAACAATAGAAAACCAAAGGAGTAAACACCATTACAAAACTACTACTGCTACATACTACAATACTACAAAACTACTACTAGAATACTTACAAACAGTACTACAAACTGATACAATGCTAAATATTACAAAACTGCTACTGCTGCTATATACTAGGCTGATAATAATGCTGATAGTATGATATCGGTGATGTAATGATCTTAATACTGATGGTAAGTTCAATACAAGTAGCTTAGTGTACAAAGCAAGGATACAATACATGAATACATTATGCAACTATATAAATACCAATACAAGGTAAAGAGGATACATTATACAACTATATATACATATATATATATATATATATATATATACATACATACACACATACAGATATATACCAATACAAGGTAAAACGATACTAATGATTCTGTACGAGATGCAAGACAAGATAGATAATTCAATATAAGATCAATAAGCCATATTGTTCAATACAATAGTTAATGCAAAGTTAATAAAACACTATTTATATTACTATACCAACTGTATATTTCCTATATTAGTGCAATTTTATACAAGATGACGCATATCTATACGATGCTCACAATTTAGTATATATTACACAGTACTGTATTGCAGGGAACTTATAATTCAATTTTATACAAGATGATACATATCTATACTATGCTATCACAATTTAATGTATATATTATATAATACAGTATACAGTACAATATGATTTACAACTAATACGGATAAGTCATTATACGAAGAAAGCACTGGTGTTGTATAAAATGCTGTACGCAGAATATAATGTTCTTGATTTCCATCGTACTATTCCAAAATAATCAGGCTCACCAGCGGTCGAGTGGTAAAGTCGCTGAACACTGGTAGTTCGGTCCGAGGTTCGACTCCCGCGAGCGGGCTGGCTGCATGGGCGATTTCGTGGTTTTCCCCATGTGTAACGTGTATACGAGCCAGTTTCCCTTAGAAAGTCCTCCACGAAGGCATCCCTCCTCTTATGCAGATAGCCCTCGAGGCTTTGCCATAATCACACACACACACACATCATAATAATCAGAATAATATTATATGCGTTTATTACAAATAAATAAATAAAAATTAAAACCTAAATCTGAAAGGTTTCAAATTTAAAATTACGTCCAAATGGGCGTTTTTTTAACGTTTTGTGTGTTACCTTTATTTATTAAAAATCACGCTCCTTGCACTTTAACCATAAAATTCAGTTCAACAGCAATGTCGCAAAATAATTTTAAAATGAGCTTTTCTTTAGAATTTCCGGTACACAGTTCCGCGCGCTGGAGATAAAAAGGTTTTTTTCTTCCTTAGAGTGTTGCTATTGCTCGCTTTTAAATCGTTGAGTTTGTTAATAAAAAATTCGTAAAAGTTTTGCAAAATATGAAATCGGTCATAAAACAAATTCCAAATTTCAAATTTGGGCTTTCAGATGCCCATATTCGCAGTAGAATTACGTCATTCAAAATTGGGTGGCTCTATGTACCGTTATTTTATCACAATGCGAGAAACATACATTCTTCATTATTTAATTTCTTCAAATATAATACAGAGCGATAGTATTTGGTGGCAACGATTTGAAAAGTGATACAGCCTTTTAAAAAATTTTCAACACAAAATCGCAAAACGAAAACAATAGTCCTTCAGAGACAAAGCCTCTTTAGACTAAAAACACAAAAACAAAACAACTAAAAAATACTTGCGAATATAGAAATGGCTTTCATGGACACACTTAAGAGTAAACGAAATAGTGTGGTAAAATATTATCACAACTCTTTCCTCTTAACACTGGTATTATGTTTCCTAAAATTTCAGAAATCTTTATTTTCTTCTATATTTAATTATAAATTGTATCTTCCTATAATTCTCCTTATAACTTATAATATTCACTCTCCAGTTAGGCTTTTTTGTCTTCTTTAATGATGCTCATAAACATGCTGTTAAAAGTATAAGGCTCAAGTTTCCATTTTTTGGAGGATCACAAAAGTGAGTAAACCTAAGGCAACTATGTATCTATAACTATATTCTACATAACTTAAGAGCTTGATTATGTAAAATTTACATATTGCTAAAATTTTATTGAATTCATCCTATAGCAATATATCCAGTATTATAAAACAAATAAATGACGGCCCACCAGCGGCCGAGTGGTAAAGTCGCTGAACAGTGATAGTTCGGTCTGAGGTTCTAATCCCACAAACGGGCATGGGTGTTTTCGTGGTTTTCCCCATGTATAACGCGTATACGAGTCAGTTTCCCTTAGAAAGTCCTCCAAGAAGGCATCCTTTTCCTTAGGCAGATAGCCGTCGAAGCTTTACCGTAATTAAATAACCAGAACCTAACCAAATAAATGACGAAGACTAAATTTTCTGTAAATTTTGCAGAAATAATTCTGACTTCGTTTTTAAATGCTTGTTTAGTCAACATATTTTAATACAAACTTCGTCAAATGTCTGTTTATATTTTTTGCACAGTTCGTTGTTGTGCCCAGGGTTAATTTATGTTATACTATGACCCTATCATAACAATCTTTTGGGCACTTCAAAGCACACTTTTCCATGTTTTTAGTCCAATAAGGTTCTAAAGGATAAGATCATTGGATACTGGTAGTTCGTCACGGGTTCCGTTCCAGACGTCTGAGCTAGCTGCATGAGATTTTTCGTGGTGTTACATCCCCCCTCCGGATGTAACGTAAATATTAGTCCGTTTCCCTTAGTCTTCCACGAAAGCATTCCTCCCTTAGGCAAATAAATATCTTTAGTGTGCTTTGTCATAATTCAAAAAACACAGTTCCTCTTTTTATAAATTAAGGAATTATGATGTAAAGGATTACTTGGGGTCTGCTTAAAACATGGGATCTTAGGTGGCTATCAGGTTTAGCATTTCCTTTATTATGTTATCTTCAACATCGTAACTTTCTTCACTCATAGTAGACTTGATTTTAGGAAACCGCCAGAAATCAAAGAGATTTTGTAAAGCAAAGGTGAAATTATTCATTTATTATTTAATTTATGCGCAAAAATTAACAAACATAAACAAATACAAACAAATAATCAAACAATAAGTAAACAGAATATTTTTATTTCTTTGCATTAAAAATTACATATACATGCAATTACGTAATAAGGAATGTATATGATATTATTTGTAATGCTACGATAATAACAGAAAGTCAGGAGTTAATTACTCGTATTTAGATGGGGAATTTTTGTGGAAAGGTAATCGCTCATCAACATCAAGGATATGATCATTTAAAAGAAGCCCCACCACTGGCCAAGCGATTAAAACCGCAGAATACTGGTAGTTCGAACCCAGGCGAATGGGCTTACTATATGCTTGGCTTCCGTGATTACCAAGATTAATACGAGCTAGTTTCCCTTAGAAAGTCCTCCATGAAGGTATCCCGCATTTTAGGAAGATAGCCTTTGCCGTAATCAAATAATCTGATCTGTAACAGAAGTCTCGTTTAAACATTCAACAGCCCATTCAACAAATTTATAGATTTCTTTGTTTTGATTAAAAAAAGAGTTAGCAAGCAGCAATAAAATCCCATATTGAAATAATATCATTTGGAAAAGAAAGGTACTGCGTGGTTTATTTTGTGGATAATTTGTTAAAAGTTATTAGATAAGTATGTAATCTTATTGATAATATCAGTAATGCCAATATACTGCTAATAATATAAAAAATAATTTTTTCTGCGCTGTAGGTTTTTAACGCCCTGTTACGTAATTCAATCCCTTTCAAAATGGCGGTATTGGCCACTTCGGAAGAAACTGCTCTAGATTATCTAATTCCTTAGAAGAGAGAAACGGTACACGTGTGCCGCTCGGCACGTAACTAGAAAAACCATTTTTCGCTTTTAATTCGTTTTTTTCACCTAAACAACATCCTCGAAAGAGTTTTTTGTTTCATGTACTGCATTAAACGATTTGGCGCACGAGTATGTTTGATTTGTTGATTTCCCCCTCACGTATGTGATTGATCTATATTTTTTCGAGAAAAAAAAAGAAGCATTTGTCGTGTGTTTTTTATATTGCAAAGCCTGCTATTACATATGATTAAAAGTGACATGTGAAAAGTGAAATGTTTTCTCTCATTCTTTCCTTTAATTTTAATTTTAATTTAATTTAATTTATTTATTTATTTATTTTCAGTTTGAGTGACGTCTCCACAAACACCTAATGTGTAGTTTTAAATTTTAAACATTTTATTTATCGGAAAAAGAATGGCAACGTTGGCAGTGTTTTTAATTTGCATTGTTATGTCTTGTCACGTTGTACTACTGATCATTTATCTTCCACTTGCTTCTTTATATTGCCATTCTATGCGACATAATATTTTTAGTATGTTTTTCATGCGGACTGGTGAACACGTTCTAAGAATGTTGTGATTTGACATTCCTTGGGTAGTATTACTTTTAAATTATAAATGTAACTGCTTAAAAAAGTCTGAGCGATTTAAAGGCAGAAAAGATGTTTTTTTAATCTGTTTTTACTTTATAATAATATAATTTATAAATAATATATTAATTAATAATAATATAATTTCTAATATTTTTAATTAATTTATATTTTGATATAATTTCTAACATATATTTATAAAATATTCAACTGATAACTTTCATAGAAATATGCAGCATTTTGTAGTTATTAAAAGATATTTCTAACGCTTTATATCACGTACTTCAATACAGAATTGCTTATCTTTTTAAATACTTTGAGGTCCAGGTTCGAGTCTCGGCGACGGCATTGCTCATTTTACATGTCTACAGCATCAAAATAATCTAATGACTCTCCATTGGCGCCCGAACTAAAATGTGGTGGGTGATGATCCGATTTGGCAACTGGGTTCCTTAATCCCCAGTCGCCTTTTAAAAGGGAAAGTATATAAGATATTTTCTCCTTCCTTTTTGCATGCCTTCGTGGTGTAGTGGTAGCACACTCGACGCGTATTCGAGAGGTCCAAGTACGAGTCCTGGCGAGGGCGTTGCTCATTTTTCACCTTTCTAGCATCAAAATAACCTAATGAGTCTACACCCTTAGGCAGATAGCCCTCGTATGCTTCGCCATATTCAGATAAACCAAATCAAATCAAATCAAATCTTTTCATATGCTTTGTAAAAAAGTGAAAAGATACTCGGAAATTACTTTTTGAATGAGAATTAAATTCTTGTTTTGAAAAGAAAGTAAATTTATTTTAGATAATTCTTACTCTCTTCGTAAAAATTCTGTCTGCAAGGGGTAGCAAATAAGAAGCAGAAACTACAATTTTCTTATTTGTAAACCCGGTAATCAAAAATCCATCATTGTGCTTCCAGCTCCACTTATGTATAGTCTTATGTAAATACATTTACCGAGATTAGAGCTACTAAAACTACTAAATACTGTATATTTGCATGCTACAGTAAGCACGAATGTTTAAGTTAAATCCTCCGTCAAGAGTCTTTGTAATTAATTCCGACACGAATTAGGTATTCGTACATGGCTTAAGTGGGCAATTATACTGATAGAACAATGGGCCTATTCACTTTCTTTGCATAAGTTATTGTTTAAAGGGCACGTGTAGCAGCATATACTTAACCTTCAGGTAATATGCTAAAGAGTAATTTGTTTCTTTCTTCCGAATGCCTGTAAGAAGATGTCAAGTGTGAAAGTAATTATGAGTAACTTTGAAATGTTTGCAGTTCGAATTAATGACAGGAATTAGTCAAATAAAGTTTCTGAATTTTAGTTAACATTCTATAACAGAAATTTACTTAAAGGAATTTAAAAAATGCTTTGCTAAATTATTTTAATTTTTAAAAATTAAGAGGAAGATTTTTCTCAAAAAGGTTTCTGTTTAGAATAAAGAGGCTTGATAATAAAATGGTGTCATAAAATTATTACTTCGGCATCAATCTAACATTTGAAAAATAAAATTATTTCTTAAATTTATTCGAAATGATTGATTAAAATGTTTATTAGGTATTTTCTTCCTCATTTCTGCACGGCTTCGTGGTGTAACGGTCAGCAAACTCGGCGCGTATTCGAGAGCTCCAGATTCGAATCCCGGCGAAGGCATTGCTCATTTTTCACTTTTTCCTCATCAAATATATCTAATGACTCTTTGCCTGTTTGTAATCGCCGGTTAGGTTAAATTAAGGGCCAACTACTTTAGGTATTTGTGTTTGGCTTCGGATAAGTCTGCTTAGTTTAGTATTAGATTAGTTTCTTATTTTCTTATCCTGAGTAAAAAGTCCGAGTAGAGGCTTTCTTATAAGCCCGAGAAGGGGGCCACTTGTTATTATTTCTTTGAGTGAATAAAAGTGCATTTTAACCCTTCCCTGGACGTGGTTATTATATACGTAAACTCAGCGATTAAGTCGCTGTACGGTTCATTAGGTACCTTTACGTTCTGTATAGACAAAGTACTGAGGAACATTATAACCACGATTGCATTTAGTGCTTCAAAACTTAGTACCACATATTTTATATGCGTAAAGCAGTTGTTTATTTTTTATCATTAGCTATAAGGTAATGATAACAAATAAACAGTTATTAGTTTCCTAATGCAGCACTATGCAGTTATTAGTTCACTAATGCAACATTTCAACAGTTATTAGTTTACTAATGCAGCACTATGCAGTTATTAGTTTACTAATGCAACATTTCAACAGTTATTAGTTTACTAATGCAACATTTCAACAGTTATCAGTTTACTAATGCTTCTGCTGAACAGAAGCTTTCGCGCACATTTATGAACGAATCTGAAATAAAACTATCTCCTCAAATGCTTAAAAAAATAAGTCATGTATAAAACTTTGCTAGATAGAGGAAATTTGTTAAATATCGCTTCCATTGTATACTTATTAACTGCAATCCTGAAGAGGCGCCTGCTCGCTTCGTTCTGTTTTGTATAATGCCTTGCATTCAAATTATTGGAAGGTAAATCATAAGTGCAATAAAAGTTGTCTGAGAGAATCCATCAGTTCCAAGATAGCCTGAATCTTCCACTAAGGTAATCGTCCAGAGAGGTGATATATAATATCGGTGTATATTTATGGCCATCTTCAGAGGTGGTTTCTTAGAAAAGATGCTCTGTATTTGTTGGAACTTTTCAATTCAGCCCTAGTGCAGAAAAATTTTTAATTTTTTTTTGGTTAAAATACAAAATGCATAGACTATCTTTTATCCTGTCTTTAGACTTTGTAGATAATGTTTATTTAATAGAGATAAGATACTCATCCAGCTTAGATAAACATGACAGAAATCGTAAATGTTCAGTTTCTGTTTATCTTTCCCGTTCAAGTGAAAGAGGTGCCAAATGTTGCACTGCTGCCCAACAAATACAGCTACTACCTCTCAGGGGAAGGAAGAAAAATGGTTTCGAGCATGAGGTGGGCACACCCTCTGAGAGCAAAGGGACCAGGGTTTGGGTGCGGCACATACTTCGTAGCCTTGGACTTGATTACTCACCTTGTTTTTCAGGAACTACTCTAGGATTTGGCTGCGGTTTCAATTTGCAATTCGGCCAGACATGCAGAGGGAGGTGTTGGATATATCAAAAGTCTTATATCTAGGGTCTGATGGGAGGGGTTTATTAAAGACAAATTTGTACTTCTACATGCTTTTAAATACTTTGCATGCATCCTTACCCTGCTGGAAATAACATAATTTCACCTGATGAATTCGCTGCTAACAGTGAGCCCCAAAACTTTCACTTAAAAGTGAATGCGGTAATTTTTCAAGCAGTTTAACCCAAATCCATGAGGCCTTTCCTAGGGACTGAGAAAACTAGGCGAATGTTCCTGGGTATATGAATAAGCGTTATTGAGGTATATCATCTCTCTAAGGACACCACCTCCGCAAAAAAAAAACCAAAATTTTCTGGAACCGTGGTTGATTATCTTAGAGAAGGCTTCTTGTACTGTATAAAATTAAATTTGTTTTGACTTGTGAACATTTTAAGTAAATATTTCTTTCTTACTCTTTTATAGCTTCAGAGGAATGCATTTTGAATTTCAATGCATTTTGATATATTTTAAAATTAAAAAGAGGAATAATTAATTTAATACCTTGTTAGGTTACTGTTATTTTGCATTAAACAGTTATTTATAATTTCAACCTTTACTATAACTTCTTCTTTCCGTTTCCTTACTAAAAATGTAAATCAGTTAGGGAGTATTTAAGATGAGGTTTTGAGATTGCAATACAGAGCGTGTTTCAGCCTCTCGAGGCCACGTTAGTAGGTTTCACCGGCTCTGTTGAGATCGTAATTATTCAGCTTCGCGTTTTAGCTGCCGCCATTTAAATTGTTGCTCCGGTGAGAAGTTCTGAGCTAACTTATTTTTAAATTAATGTAATTGTGTAATCTTTGACTACTAGGTTAAGATTTAATTTGGATTTGACTATTACTTTAAGTTACATCTCTGCAAGTGGTTAGTTGATCTTGTCAAGCAGAGAAGTGCGCTTAATGCCCATGTTCTGTTTAATAAAAAGGTTCGGAATAAACCTTTTCAGGAGTCTGTAATTCTATTCAGATACAACAATAATTCGCTTAAGGACAGTTAGGTGTTTGATACCAGTCTGTGCTCTCAGAGAAAGTTAAACTCCATAAACTTAAGCATATTTCGTTTAAAAGATTTCATAGTTTACTGATTAAAAAAAGAAGTTTATAAAATTCTTCAGTTTTCTATGAAATGCAGTAACCTAAGAAATGGATCAGAAAATTTTACTAAAGCGTTATTAATACATTAATTCTCAACGATTTTTGAGATTAAGTATATATTGTTTAATTATATTCGATACAGTATACTTGTAGAGACATTAAATTAATTGGAAAAGCCAGAGAGATGAAAAATAGCAAACACGTTCGCCGAGAATCGAACCACGGACCTCTGGAATACCGTCCCAGCGTCCAGAACCACTACACCACGAAGGCACGCTAGGATGGTGGGAGATATATCCTCCCCCCCTTTTAAAGGGCGACTGGGGTTTTTAGGTAACCCTATCGCCAAATCCTGGGTGAGGAGAATAATCATCCAACACCCTTTTAGTTCGGGCGCCACTGTAGAGACGTTAGGTATATTTTAAGAAGCAGGAGAATTGAAGAGTTAGCAAACGCCTTCGCCGGGAATCGAACCATGGACCTCTTGAATACCTGCCCAGCTTGCAGAACCACTACTCCATGAAGGTACGTCAGGAAAGTAGGAGAAATACGTTATATACTCATCTTTTTGAAGGGCGACTGGGTTTTCATTTGACCCAATCGCCAAATCCTGGATGTGGAGAAACCTCATCCAACACTCTTTTAGTTTGGGCTCAACTGTAGAGACATTAGGATTTTTCGGAAGCTGAAGAGATGAAAAATTAGTAACCGCCTTCTCCGGGAATCGAACCACGAACCTCTGGATACCGGCCCAGCGTGCAGAACCACTACACCACGAAGGCCCGCTAGGAAAGCGGGAGAAATACCTTATATACTGAGTTTTATTTCAACGTATTCTTTAAATTCGATTAATATGTACAGTTGCAATTCTGATTTATTATTTGCACCAACATCAAACATTCTGCCTATCTTAACGATTGTATCATTATGCAGATATGTATTACTATCGACATTTGTCATAATTTTATTCTTATTCCCGTGAACATTATTCTTCATAATTGCATCGGTGCATCATTGTATCAGATGCATCAAAATCGTTCTACATTAGCTGTGTCTTCATCTAACATTCTTCTCATTTACAGTATCGTATCATTCTGTAAACGCATCGTCGTCATTCTGCATATTTGTACTAATATCTGATATTCCGATTATCTATAACCAGAACCTGCTCTAGACATTTTTCCTACCTGTGTAATATCTGTTGTTCGTAAATTATGCGCCTAGTGCCTGCCTAAATTCTAAAAATTTCGCCCCTCCCCTCCAAATTCCACCACCCGGGGCAGCTACACTGGTTGCACAGACCCTAGCACTCACCCTGCCTGTAACAGCATATTAAACAACGTAACTATATATTCATTAAATGGTGCTGTAATAACAGCATGTTAATATAAATGGTATATACTAATTCAGAAGACAAACAACAAAAATCAGCGTTATATTTACAAAATTTTTGTTGTTTGTCTTCTGAATTATCGGCGTGTTATTGTGTCTTAATTAAATGGTATATATCAATATAGTTACATACAGAGCACCATATAGAATGAACCGCAAAGGCTTTTCGAAATGGACATAAATTTTCAACTCTACACACTGATTTGTGTTTCTCAGCGTCACCTTTCGTTATCGCAGATCATATTTTGTATGGTCTGCCTGATATTGTGAATTAGAGAATTTTAAGCGAACTGTAAATAAGTGAATAACCCAAGTGACTTCCATGAATGTGACAAGCAAATATTACACAGGAATTCTACAAATATGTGAACAGCACATATGATGAACAGTATATATGATATACCCGGTTGATATTGTTCAGTATAATGCATCTGAATAACTTCTCATATCCAAGTTACCACTGACTTCTAGAGTAAATGTTCTAGAGTAATTAAGAGTAAGAGAGAGTTCTAGAGTAAACTCAGAATCACGATGCATAAAACATTGCTAAAATCTTCATTCAACATAGTCAAAGTCTTGACAGGATCTCTTTAATAACCACAGGTCACAAATACCCAGCTTTATAAGTAAATTTATAAATTCTGCTACAAATTTTCATATTCCATAGAGATTTTTAGCTAGACCTAACGACAGCAGAATACTCCACCAATTGAGTACAAATGCTGATAGTTGTAGAACAGGCAGCACAGCAACTCAACTGGTGGTAAGTAAAGTAAGTAATAGCGGCATGTATAAAACGTAACAACATATAAAAACATAAACTTTATTTATTGACACAAAGAGTCAAAATGTTAGCTGTTGTTGCAGGTATGTAAATCGATGATGAAATATTGCACCTAAGCAGATCGATACGTTGATGCAGATAATTAGAATTCTAGTTTATAATGCAGACATGCTGATGTTCATATATAGAGAATGATGATAATGGAGATACGCAGCATGAGTTACAGCCAAAAACATCGCGGACGAAAACGTCGCGGAGAAAACAACGCAAGGCGAAAACGTCGTGCTACAAAACATCGTGGGAGAAAACATCGCAAAGAGAAAACATCGCAGTTCTAAAACATCGTGGTACAAAACATCGTCGTCGAAAATAAAGCGGTTCAAAAACTTCGCAGTTTAAAAACATCGCCGTCGAAAATATCGTGGTAAAAAATAAAGTATCTACAAATCATCGCATGACGATAACATCGCAGACATGCTTTTTTCAGGCTTTAATAACTGTAAATGGATATTCCCATAATGATTTGTGAGCGCAAGTGATGTAAGGAAGGATAATTTTTATTTTCACGTTTTTTTATTAACTCATAAATTTTTGCTGAAAAAATAAGAAGGAAACTTAAGCATAGAAAATTAAATGCAACTTAATAGATTATACTTTTTATGAAAAATTACCAGTAAAAACTTTATAAAAAATGATTTATTAATGGTCTTTGTTAGTTAACTATGTAGGTTTAAAATTCTATTAAGTGCTATAAGTTGCATTAATTTCTATGCTTAAGTTTCCTTCTTATTTTCTCAGCAAAAATTAATATTTAATAAAAAATATGAAAGTAAAAATTATCCTTCTTTACATCTTGTGCTCACAAATCATTATGGGAATATCCATTTACAGTTATTAAAGCCTGAAAAAAGCATGTCTGCGATGTTATCGTCATGCGATGATTTGTAGATACTTTAATTTTTACCACGATATTTTTAAACTGCGAAGTTTTTGAACCGCTTTATTTTCGACGACGATGTTTTGTACCACGATGTTTTAGAACTGCGATGTTTTTTCTTTGCGATGTTTTCTCCCACGATGTTTTGTAGCACGACGTTTTCGCCTTGCGTTGTTTTCTCCGCGACGTTTTCGTCCGCGATGTTTTTGCCGCGATGTTATCGGCGGACACCGCAGCATGATATTGATGGAAATATGCAGAATGATGATGAAAACAGAAAATGGCACAAAGAAGCATAATTCTGGCTGTTTGTATAGTGTTTTCAGAAGTGAAACAAAACTATCTTCTGGAATTCCATCTGATATTCTTCTAGAATATATATTCTGATAAAAAGCACATATTACTAAAAATATAAAAATAATGATTTGATGCTGAAATAAATCTCAACGGATGTTAATATCTGTACAGTTATTAAATTAATTTTAGTTGGAATAATCCGGTTTTTATTAGCATATATGTAAAAGCAGAACACTGTGTATCTAATACTTAAGCTTTGCAAGAAACGTCAACTCGCAAAGCAGTAAACCGAACAATTAATATTCAAGTGTAGTCGAGCAGGAAATCTCGTTCTAATAAAGATTACTACTGTTGAACTTTTATCACAACATGCTCGCGTTGCTGCAGATGTTTACACGAGAGTGAACGCTCAGAACTTTCTTAATATACATTAATCTTAAAATAGCATTTGCACCTGGCAACATTGCTCCACATACGCTACAATTATATCAAGTTCCGTACGCGTCTTCCTTGGGGCATTTGATTGCGAACGTATAAACGCTTATTTAATGCTTCGACCGCTTCAGGCGCTTAACTTGGCAGTAAGAAGAACTTAATCTCGACCTGCCATATTTCTTCTGAAAACCAAAGCTGCATTTGCTCTTTTCGAGCATAACCTGACGAAAAAGGATATTAATACTCTTTTTAAGATTGTGCCAAGATGTAACAAGTGAAAGAAGATTTCCTTAAATATTAATACGAGATTCGTCTAGACATGTAATATAAGCATTAGATGCAGCTCAGCATAAGAACGCATGTTCTTGCATATATAGTAGAAAGATTAGAGGTTTTTTTGCTGCTTTTGTTTCTGATTGATAGATTTACAAAATTAATTAATATATTATTTTTTAATTTTCAGCTGCTATTTTAAAAAATTAAATTTTTAATTTCATTATCTTAACAATTATTTAAATCTAAAACTAAGAACTAAATATAAAATTATAGAACAGTTAATAATATCTGTAAAATTTTTTCCAGTAGGATCCGTTATTGAGAATCAAAATATTGCAGACAATTTAAAAATATAAAATTAATCTAACGTAAAAGTGTTAAGTAAAAGTGATAGACGTCTTAGCAGAACTCGTTTCTATTTCATGAAAGACAGATGAGAATGATTTATAAAAGAAAAACAAGGGCAGGAAATCGCTATGAAGTGGGGAACAATATTTGCTTTCCTCTACACGGATATTTGATGTCAGCATGGAGTCTTCTAATGACAAAGTAAAGAAAGCACTTTCTCTTCCAATACATTTACAGTTTTTTGGTAGGCAGCTGTTTGTCAGTCTGAATAACATTCAGCGGTCGAATATGCGTTTTATTTATTATTATCATTATTATTATTTTTTTGCATTGTATTATTTCCTCCCAATGATTAATTTGGCTTTTCTTTAAAATTTCAGAAACACAGTAAATTTATTTTCAATAATATCTATTATTGAAAATAATCAATCAGTATTTTAGTTCATATATCAATATTCATAATATCAATATTTCAGTTCATTTCTTGGAATAATTGCCATACTATTTTTGAATTTATTTCTTTAATTAATCTGCTTTTACGTAATTAGCAATATATTAAGTAACAATTCCCTTATTAAGACACAATAACACGCCGAATAAATACTAATTCAGAAGTCAAACAACAAAAATCAGCGTTAATTTACAAAATTTTCACAGGACTAGTTTCGATGGTTTTACCGAACCATCATCTTCAGCTGCAAAACCGCAAATGAACAAGATAGGAAATAATGTTTAGATAAGATAAGAAAGCCTGGACAAGCCTTTGACTTCTGAATTAGTAATTCCCTTATTAATATCTCTTTCATCTCTGTGAGCAAGTCGGACCATAATCACGTGACGGTAATTTTGTAACGCTTTGAAAAACATTACAGACAGCTTTCGAACATTAATAATTTATGAAAACAACATGTTACTGATTTAAAAATGGATTTTGGTTATCTTTTGTACTCATCAGTTGCCTAGCAACTAAAATCATTGAATAACAATGGCAGATCGTTCTAGCTCGAGTTGATAACTGAATGCCCACCATTGCCAAAGTGTCTAAAATTACTGAACTATATCTTGAAAAGATGATCAAGATGTTTCTGAAACAAGATATAGAGTTTGATTTTCTTTGGTAGCAAAAGCTAATGTCAAAACTCCTATCAGAATTGTAATGAATTGTCGCTGAGTCTGAAGATAGGAAAGGCTAAAAATTAGCCTTTTTATTAAATCAGAAAGATAACAAAAGAACACGTTTCGTTCTTAACAAACTCAGCCAGCATTTGTGGCGAGATAACTTAAAGTAGCGGTCAAATTAAAATTTAAATAAGTTAGTGGTCAAAGACTACTCAGTTTAGTTTAAGGCGAAGTTCGCTTATAAATCGATTGGCGTAAGTATTTAAATCCCCGGCAACAATAAACCAAAGCCGAGTAATTCAGGCTACTAGAGCTGGGACAAACGTAATGCTCAAGCGCACCGGCGGAAACACTTTCTGTCTTACAATCTTAACAACCTCAACTTAAATGCTCAATCTAATTTGCATTCTGGTTAGGAAAACAGAAAAAGAAGTGACAGTAAAGATCTAAATCATAAAATAATTGGTTACACAAAATAATAATAACCTTCAAAGAAACGCAAAATTGTATTTTATCCTCTCTGGGCTACTAAACTTGGATCTTCCTCTTGCAAGCTGGACGTGATGAAAACTTACGGCGAGAGGAATGTGAAGGGAAGTGATGATTCCCAATAGTTTACGTTACTGAAAGGGTGCCTTGGGTAGAGGCGCTAGAGGTAGTCAATCAAATGTAAGTGGCGATGAATTCCACCACATTTTTACAATGGGGAGTTACTGTAAAGGCCTTTCGGAGTAAACATAAAAACTTAACTGTGTCCTCCCTGACATCTGAACCACGGATCTTCGTCATATTAGTTGGATGTGTTACCACTTACGCCACCACAAGAGGCAAACTGACAAGTTTGTCTCAGTTTTTGTTCCTCGCAATGAAGTAGATTATCTGTATAGAGTTTTCATAGATTTCTCAGTGTGTAACATGAAAACAAAGCAGCTTCCGTTGGACAGCCCTCCAAAGAACCATCCCCTTACTGCAGACAGGCCCACTAGCGGCCGAACGGTAAAGTCACTGAAAGCTGATAGTTCGGTCCGAGGTTGGAATCCCGCGAACGGGCTGGCTGCATTGGCAATTTCGTGGTTTTCCCCATGTGTAACGTGTATACGAGCCAGTTTCCTTAGAAAGTACTCCACAAAGGCATAAAAGCAGATAGCCCTCGAATCATATAAACCAAACCTTGCTGCAAACAGCTATCCTTCTAAATCGCAATCTTTAGAGCTTTTGCTGTAATAAATTGGTAAATATTATGTTTCTGGGCATGTGTAACCGCTTTTGGTCAAGTTTAGCTTGCATACTCGTACTCATCTTAAATTTAAGAATATACAACGATTTTTTTTTTAATTTATTAGTTTAATTAAAGATACGGAATTAAAGAAAGAATACGGAAATTGTGAAATTTTTAATCACTGATACTGGTTCATAATAATTCTATATCCCTTTTACAAAATACAGAAATTGTGAAATTTTTAATCACTGATACTGGTTCATAATAACTCTATATCCCCTTTACAAAATTATCAAAAAACACCATAGAACTTGCGATTGTATAATTTGCTCAAAACCATAAGGTTTTGAGGAACTCTTCTAACGTTTAAAATTAGCCAAATAACACAGAGCATAACTTAATTTACTACAGGAGGGACGTTATCAAATTAGTTAGCATTCTTTTATGATTATAGCCTAGAACATTCCATGAATGCTTTTCCTTGTGATGTTTATGAATTAGCATCAAGAGAAAAACTGTCACGAATTCGACACGGTTTGGAAGATTGTGCTTTCATTTTCGAATGATCATTTCCATTGTGTTCCAACCTTAGAATTTTTTTTTTTTTTTTTTTTTTTTTTTTTTTGGAGATTTTGAAATGCAGTGAACTGTTTCTTTCTCAGTTTCATCGAAATGATGAGAACTGACCTCTGATTATTTTTTTTTTATCGTATTTCCTTTGTGTATGTTTATTTCTATTTGGTTTCACCATATTTCTTCTCCAGTCGGGTGAGAAATTTCAAAACAAAGAGGGTAACATATCCAGAGTATCCCAATAATTTGAACGTTTCTAGAGAAAAAATAAATAAATAAATAAAATTAATAAATTTGCATTCCAGAATGTGGTTTGCATCTTATTACAAAAGCGGATTTTTTTTAAAATTAATGATATTAGTATAAGATAATATGATACTTTCTCCACTCCGTTCCGCATGTCTTCGTGGTGTTAACGGTAGCACACTCGGCGCGTGTTCGTAAGGTCCAGGTTCGAGCCCAGACGAAGGCACTGCACATTTTTCATCTCGCCTGCTTCAAAATAACATAATGGCTCTACAGTGGCACCCGAACTAAAAAGGTGGTGGACGATAATTCGTCATCACAAGGATTTGGCTATTGGGTATACCCTTATTCCCCGTCGCGCTTCAGAAGGGGGGAGTATATAAGGTATTTTTCTCTCTAATTTAAGCATGCTTTTGTGGTGTAATTCGAAACAGACTTAAGTCGTATTTAAGAGGTCCAGGGTTCGAGTCTCGGCAAGGGTACTATATATTTTTCATGTCTACTGCTTCCCCCCCCCAAAAAAAAGAACCCTAATGACAAAATGAAAAAATTTATTATTATACAGTATTTAATCATTTATATTTGCGAGCATATTATATTATTAATAACATATAACAGTCAGTTATGAATTCTCAACTTCATGTTTTCTTTCAAAGGATTCAGATTCGCACATTTTCAAAATTATTAACGGTGCGGCATTAACGGTTTCTCAATATCGGCCATTTATTTATTTTACTTGATTTTATAGAAAGTTTCCAAATTTAAGGGATCGCTTGTATTTATGTCAATAAGTATGATTTTCTTAAAGTTGAAAATAATTTAATTGGAACTCTTATTAAAATTTTAATTTAATATTTGAACTTTAATTGTTTAAAAAAATATTTTTGTAAAAAATATTTAGTAGTTATAAGACTTATATTCTGTAAATTACAATTATGTCTGAGTGATTATACTAATATAGAATATGTGATTTAAAATTAGAATCTTTACGTTTTTCTATTTAAATGCCAATGAAATCAAATGTTAATAAAGACTACAGTTAAAGCTCCTTATAATCCCCCCCCCCCGTGTTTGAAAAAAAAAAAAATACCCCACCAGAGTACGAATGGATGGAGACCGCTGAAACTATAGCTTACAACCCGTTTCAAATACCGGATAATGTGGTGTTTACTTACATAACTGCGTAGGTTTCCCATGTGTGTTAGGTAAAGGAGCTACTTTCTCACAGAAAGCTTTCTACAAAGCCATCATTTACCTTAAGTAAATAACCCTCAGATACTTACCTTAACGAATTAATCTAACCTAACCTAATGAAAGACGTTGTAATGAGCAGTCAGTGTAATGAAAGCAGATTTAATGCTCTGTCATAAATTGGTGACATTATTCTCTGATCATTGCAATAAAATGATCGCTTTAATGAGCCTTATTTATAACGACTGTTTAAGTTATCGACTATCTGTATTCTTAAAATCTGTCCGTTTGTTTGTTTATGATATCGTCTGCTCCGGAACGGCGGGTGTTAGTTTCAAGAGAGTTACCTCCGAATTAAAAAAATTCGTGGGAAGCCATTTCGTCCATTCTCATCTTCGTACGAGTTTAATCAGCCGAGATATTAATTAAAAACTTCGAAAACGCTAATTTTCGCCCTCATTTTTCCAAGTGGCAACAGTTTTGCGCGCTGGAGGAAAAAATCCGCTTTATTTCGACTAGTGTTGCCAGTGCTCGCTTTCAAATTGTAGAGTTTGTTAGTAAAATTTTTGTAACTTATATGAAATAAAACAGCACTGCCAAACATTAAACATATTATCATTATATGAGGTCATATTCTGACATTAAAATGAGCATGCGATTGGATGTGACGTCATTCCTTGTAGAAAAGTTTTGGTTAATGTCAGCATTTTAAATAAATAGCTGCTGCTGGGAACTTTTTTGTTTAAGATCAAGATAATTGACACGATATATTATTGCCACGTTAGTTCTTTTTAGTCCAAAGGGATTTGAATCCCGAAGGACTATTAGTTTCGTTTTGGCATTTTGCGTCGGACTCATAAATGTCGGTTCACTTTTCAAACTGTTGCCACAAAATGTTAGAGTCCTGCATTATATTTGAAGAAATTAAATAATGAAAAATCTGCATAAATGTATGTATATTTCTCGTATTGTGATAAAACAACGGTACATAGAGTCATCGAATTTTGAATAACGTAATCCTCCAACGAATATGAGCATGTGGAAGACCAAATTTGAAATTTGAAATTTGTTTTATGATCGATTTCCTATTTTTTAAAACTTTGACGAATTTTTGATTAACAAACTCAAGGATTTCAAAGCGAGCAATGGCAACGTTGTGCAGAAAAAACATTTTTATCTCCAGCGCGTGAGTCTCTGTATCGGAAATTCTAAAGATATGCTCGTTTTAAAACTATTTTGCGATATTGCTGTTGCACTGGATCTTATGGTTTAAGTGCGAGGAACATGATATTTAATAAAGAAACGTAACACACAAAATGTTAAAAAACGCCCCTTTGGACGTAATTTAAAATCTGAAACATTTCAGATTTTGTTTTTTTTATTGTTATTGATGCAAAATTGTTACATTACATTAAATTTGAATCATGACGTGATATGTATACACATTAGTCAGAAGTATCAAAAGATTTCGTTTCGTGGTTTGGCAACAAAAAAGTCATTCACAAATTGGTTGTTGATTGGAAAGAATGAACTTATTTCATTCATATTGAAATGTTTTTGTGCATTTTCGTTTCAGGTTGTACATAGAACTTATAAATTTTGCTTTGGCAGCAGCTAGTAACTTCGTATACAGTACATTAAATTTATAATTCATTTTATTTTCAGATTTTCACTGTATAGAACTTATAAATATTGCTTTATGTCAGACGATTTTGCTCGCCAGATGAGCGGAGCAAATGGATGCCAAGCTTTTATAATTTTATCAGTTTCTAACAATCTTACCAGTTATAATAATCTAATAATCTTAGCAGTCATAATCATGGCAGTCTCCAGCAATTAACTAATTAAATAAAGAACGTAAAAGTGAACAGTGCTCTATATACATCCCTGCCACAAATTTATACCGAAGATATTTATTATTTTTATTACATCACTTACCTTTCTACTCTAGTTTGGAAAGCAATTTCAGATCACATAAATAACATTTCAAAAAATTATTGTTTTCTGTGCAAAAAAATAAAGAGACCTTTTTTTCCCTTCGATTTTGATCTACAGCAGAACGTGATTAGATTTCAAAGACACATTAAAGCATTTCGATCTGTATCATTTAACCTAGTTTATGCTTGCGACACTTCTTCATACACTGACGGAAATACTGAGGCCCCCGGGTTCTTTTGGCTTTTGCAAGAACCTATATTTTAGAGCGCTATTTCAGGTAATAGGTTGGTTTTAATTTTGTATTATTTTTTTTAGCTTCCCCTTTTGGGTCCCGGATATGATTGCGCACAGTTCGGTCAACCATTTGATGAGACATGCTATGTATAACTAAGCCTATAACTAAATGTCTTTTATAGCTGGATACAGTTTCTTGAAGTAGAATAAAGAAACCGGCTCGAAATAAGATTTTTTTTCCCCTTCTGATGTTGAAACATTTATTAAAGAACCCTGAAACAGAATATGGAATCTGTCACTATTTGCATGACGACTGCATTTCTGTTTAAAGCAGTAATTGTCGATAATTCGGTATTTTGATGTGTAATGGTCTCAATAAATGGTTCGGTCAAAATGACACAAAAATGCATTCGTTTTATGCCACCTTACCAACTGAAGTCAACCATCCATAGCATATCCTTATCTGAAGTTATTATGGTTAGAATATATCCTGATTGATCGATGTATTCATGAATAGTAGTTGCTATCTTGCTGCTGTTTTTGATAAGTTGATAAGTAAATCATCTTTGTGCTGTTATTTAATTAAACTTCTTCTAGCAAACATTTTTGCTATATTTAAGCGTTTATTGAAATAACGAAAAGATATGAACCCAAATCTATCAATTATTATTTCAAATGGGCTTTGTCCCTGAAGGACTATTGTTTTCGTTTAGCGATTTTGCGTTGAATCACTATAAATGTCCGTTTCACTTTTCAAACTGTTGCCACCAAATGTTACAGTCCTGCATTATATTTGAAGAAATTAAATAATGAAAAATCTGCATAAGTCCATAAAATGAATTTTATGGTTTAAGTGCAAAGAACGTGATATTTAATAAATAAAAGTAACACACAAAACGTTAAAAAAACACCCCTTTGGAAGTAATTTAAAATCTGAAACCTTTCAGATTTAAAAAAAAAAAAAATTACGTCCAAAGGGGCGTTTTTTTAACGTTTTGAGTGTTACCTTTATTTATTAAATATCATGTTCTTTGCACTTAAACCATAAAATTCAGTTCAAGAGCAATATCGCAAAATAATGTTAAATTAAGGATATCTTTAGAATTTCCGATATACACAGTCTCGCGAGCTGAAGATAAAAGTATTTTTTTCTATATAACGTTGCCATTTCTCGCTTTTAAAGCATTGAGTTTGTAAATCAAAAATTCGTTAAAGTTTTACAAAATATAAAATCTATATTAAAACAAATTCCAAATTTGGGATTTCAGATGCCCATATTCGCAGTAGGATTTCGTCATTCAAAATTCGATGGCTCTATGTACCATTGTTTTATCACAATGCGAGAAATAGACAATCATTTATGCAGATTTTTCATTATTTAATTTCTTCAAATATAATGCAGGACTCTAACATTTTGTGGCAACAGTTTAAAAAGTGAACCGACGTTTATGAGTCCGACGCAAAATGCCAAAACGAAAGCAATAGTCCTTCGGGACTGAAATCCCTTTGGACTTAAAAAAAAAAAAAAAAAAAAAAAAAAAAAATCTGAAATGTTTCAGATTTTAAATTACGTCCAAAGGGGCGTTTTTTAACATTTTGTGTGTTACCTTTCTTTATTAAATATCATGTTCCTCGCACTTTAACCATAAGATCCAGTGCAACAGCAATATCGCAAAATAGTTTTAAAACGAGCATATCTTTAGAATTTCCGATACAGAGACTCACGCGCTGGAGATAAAAATGTTTTTTCTGCACAACGTTGCCATTGCTCGCTTTGAAATCCTTGAGTTTGTTAATCAAAAATTCGCCAAAGTTTTAAAAAATAGGAAATCGATCATAAAACAAATTTCAAATTTCAAATTTGGTCTTCCACATGCTCATATTCGTTGGAGGATTACGTTATTCAAAATTCCATGACTCTATGTACCGTTGTTTTATCACAATACGAGAAATATACATACATTTATGCAGATTTTTCATTATTTAATTTCTTCAAATATAATGCAGGACTCTAACATTTTGTGGCAACAGTTTGAAAAGTGAACTGACATTTATGAGTCCGACGCAAAATGCCAAAACGAAACTAATAGTCCTTCGGGATTCAAATCCCTTTGGACTAAAAAATAATCGATTGCCGGTATTTTAGCAGTCTTACGAAGCATTGTTTTTGCAAAGGTTTTGTTCTGAATATACATATGCTTTACTCTTTGCCTTCAATATACACCTTCGACAGTAAACAACTGTAGATAAATTTCGTTATATATTGCTGTTTCGTGTAGTTACCACCACCAGTCATTAGTGTGAGAAAATGAAATAAAATATTTCACCTTTTCACCAATGCAGTAGTATTTACCAATTGCAACTTTTAAATGCATTATATACTCCCCCCTTTTAAAGGCGACTGGGGATTAGGGAACCCATTTCATCGCAGTTTCAAGGCCGGCAAGCGCTTCACTGGCTGATGGTCCTGCGTCTGCTTCAACTTCGACATGAAGGTCTTCTTCTTCCTCTTACTTACATTGAGGTCTTACTTTTTTCTCTCACACTTTCAATAAGTTATTCATTTAGAATTTGAGACCCAGGGTCTAACGAATCACATACCATCCATTCTGCTGTATCCAGGAACATTCAGGAATTTTCAAAGGAATGTTTCTCAATTCCTCAAGTGATACGTCATTCTCATTTTCTCGTGTCCCTTCCCGCTCCTTTTCCGTGAGCTTCTTTTCCCTTTTTCTCCTTTTCTTTCTCTTCTTCAGTTGATTGTAAAAAATTCTGAAATTCTGAAAGTGATCGGATAATCAGCGATTCCGATAGTTGGAGTTCGGATAATTGGGTTGTACTGTATGTTGATTGCTTCTCTAAAAGGATATACTAAGGCTGGTATAACACACATTCATTTATTTCAGATAGTTTTTCTACCTGCTTTACCACTGAAGGAAAGACGCGCGATTTTTTTTCTTTCTTTAGCAAAATATATGTAACTTACTCGTTTTCAACAACCAATCAGCTATCAGCATCGAATCCCCCATCATCATTCATCATTTGTATTGGAGAACTAGTTTCCCCTTTACATGGTAACCCCAAAACGATCCATGGATATTGGCTATTTCATATCGTGGGACAAAGCAGAAAAATTGTTCTAAAGAATTGTTCTTCCGAAATATTTTGAATGTGTGATACGATTTTAAACGAATTCCTAGAATACCTTACATGGAATTCATTAGGGATATAGGAAATAGTTCTTTTGTAAGGTATTTCTCCCACCTTCTTAGCGTGCCTTCGTGGTCTGCACATGGAGCGGTATTCAGAGGTCCGTGGCTCGATTCTCGGCGAAGGAGTTGCATATTTTTCATCTCTCTCACTTCCAAAAAAAAAAAAAAAAAAAAAAAAAAAAAAAAAAATCCTAATGTCTCTACACTTTTGTACCCTGTTACTATTTATAATAAACTCCTTTATTATTCGTAACAACCATTGCAATTGTTGTTATAGTTAATTAATATACACGCGCGCGATTTTCAATAGTACTTTTTGATTCTGTATAACGGAGGCTTCTCAGTTTGTTAAAAATAATTCCTTTACAAAGGAAGCTTACATCTGAAAGGTTCATTAAGCAGGCTGTTTCTGGTATCCAATGGAACAGAATTATTTTTTTGTTACATTCACAAATTATGCAAACCACAGACATACTTGTAATTAACATAATTATTATCAGAATAGTTATATTTAACATTATCCCTTCATTCGTTGATGATAGATAAATACCATATATAAGCATAAACATCAAACGAAGTAAGACAGACTCCATTATTCGTTGCTACTTAGTGTAATTACTACTTTGAGTCACTAGTCGTGAAGGCGGAATGACTATTCTTTCTCAGTCTTAAAGACCTGAATCTACTTTTTAAATTCTGAGTAGCTATTTTTTATTCGTTCCAAATACGAATATCGTTTCTTAAGTTACAGCAATCATTGGACTTTATTACTGAAATTCTCATTTTTCTCTAATCGCCTTTGCGTATCTAAAGACTGAGAACTCTTGAATCTGCAGCTCAAATGTTTTAGTGTAACAAGTAAATTTTTGAAAATGCTGTAAAAATAGAGAAATATTACAGATGTTTATATAATGAATCCCCTTTAAACCCACCACTTCTCCATCCACAATTTTGATCATCTGTACAGGCGACCGTCTTAGAAAAGTGACGTGTAATATCTACGTTTATTTATGCTCTCAATACTGGTCATTTTCAGAGGTGGTCTTTTCATGGAGATGTTTATCACAAGTTGATTCATTTCAGTTTGTAACATTTGTTTCCCGTTACTAATCAACGTTATTAAGTTTGACTCTGTACTGTACAATTTTATTTTCAAAAACATCACATTCGCTTGCAGAATGAAGACAATAGGCAAAAGAGGCGTTATATGTTTGCAGGTGCCCACCAGCGACCGAACGGTAAAGTCGCTGAACACTAGTAGTTTGGTCCGAGGTTCGAATTCCGAAAATGGGCTGGCTGCGTTTGCATTTCCCCCCCCCCATGTTTAAGGTGTATACGAGCTAATTTCCCTTAGAAAGTCCTCCACGAAGGCATCTCTCCCTCAGGCAGATAGCATTCGAGGCTTTGCTGCAATAACATAAATTAAATCAAAATTCAATGCAAGTAGCTAATAGTAAGTAGATCATAGACTTAATAGCTAGCGATCATAGACTAATAGCTAGCGATCATAGACTTACTCAGAGTCTTAAAAGTTAAGAATGTAAAGATAATTAAGAGCCCATTTAATTTCTAGTGAAAATTTGGTAGGAAAATGTCATTTGTTATAATAACAAGAAGCTCCTCCAAGAATAAAAAGCTGTATTTAGCTTATCATTGATAGGAAAATTATATTTTTACACTAACATTGTAAGCAGTAGTTCATAATAAATTACTTTTAGGCTGTGTTTTCTAAAATTTTTCCCCTCGGGGGAACTTTAAAACTGCATTTTTTTGTTTTCGTGAAACAGCTACCGTCCTTAAAAAAAAGTGGATATTAAAGAAGTTTTGAAAATACATCGAAGTTGTATGCAATTTATGCGGAAAATTAAAAGAAAAATCCTCGTTTCTTTACTTTATTGAACAACTGGAAAAAAAGTTTAGCAAGTTTAGTTATTAATTTAATTATCAACAGTATATTAATTTATTGATAGATAAATTAATAATTTGTCAGGCGTTAAAACCAAACATTTAATTACTTTTGATGCTCCTTACAGATCATACAGTATTCAAAAATCATTTCAAACATTTTGATATATATTTCCGGAATTCCAAGATAAGTTGCGTGTCATTCCAGGATTCATCGGAACACAGTTTAAAGGCCACTGCTATAACCTACATAATAGATGTCTTTAAAGTGTTGAAAGGAACCTATGCATGTTTTTGCAAATGATATGGCTTTGATAATAAATAAAGCAAAGGACAGAACGTTAACAACTCGCCAAATCAGGAGGAAAATTATAGTTAAAATGGAGGGAACCGCAAAGAATCCTCAACCAGAACTTACATCTCTTCTGAGAATTCAGTTTATCTTAGATTAAAAGTTATTTATAAAAGAGCTTAAGCTTTATGTTAATATCTACGTCTGACTAAAAATCAAAGCCAGCAGAGCGTTATATTAAATCTATAACTTTGAGAGTAAGAGCAATGATCTGCCTTCCCCGAACAAAAGCGATTAATCAGGCTTATGAGCGTAACATTCCAGCGAAACAAAACAGGACTTTTCTACGATGAGAAAGGTTTAGAAAATTCGGAATCCAAAGCTAAATTATTTTGTTTGTTTGTTAAAACATAGAATAAAATTTTTATTTGTTCTTTAGTGATTTGATTTTTTCGTTTGTTTCTTAAAACATAGGTAAATAATCCGATCACAAATGAATCAGCAAAAATAAACGCACAATTTAAAGAGAAATATTTTCTTATTCCTTGTTTCTCACATGAATGACTAATCAAGCTAAGTTGTTTTAAAGAGCCCTGATATCAATAAAAATTACACTTTAAAATGACATGAGCTTGAGATAAATTGTAAATAAAATAGAACGGGTTTTTAATTATACTGTTCGCTGCAGGAAAATTGCCTTAACAATACCATAAAGGTTTAAGAATAAAATTTATTGATTTTGTTTTCTTAAAATTAATTTATTGTTAATCAAATAAAATAACCTTGGCAATCAGAATTACTTTTTATTTAGGTAATTTTCTGCGCTGCTTTAATATGCTTGTTGCCACTCAATCGGAATACTGGTTAGCGAGGCTGACTGCTATACCGAAGGACCCGGGTTTGCGTCCCCGAGAAGGCATGGATGTTTGTAAATGTATACTGTCTGCGCGGCATTGAGGCACTCTAAATATATGACGAGCCGAAAGTCCCCTTGAGAGATTGGTGGTAGGGAAGAGAGAGTGGGAGACCATCCTGTACCCTTCCCCACCTCGCGGGTGCTCGGACCCGTCCCCCCAGGGTGCTGTCCTTCAAAATTGGGCTGGAACTCAGCAAAGTCGTTTTGTCACCTGTATGGTACTCAAGGCTATTGCCAACGACAAGCGCAATCTTGCACTCTTGCCACTATGAATTTTGTGGGCTTGTTCTAATGTCAGAAAAGTGAGGTAAGTCACAACACAAAATGCTTCTTCGAAACCAAGGAATTTTTACTTGTGAATATTTTTTCAGTTTAATCATTCCTTTATTGAGAATATATTGTATCGGTGTAAGGTATTATCTCCCTTTTTTCCGCATGCCTTTGTGGTATGGTGTAACTGCAAGCACGCTCAACGTGTTTTCGGGAGGCTCGGAATTCATGTTCCCGACGAGAACAATTGTGGATTTCTTGGATATCCTTTCTTTGAAAAAATTCTACAAGACTCTACAAGAGGCGCCCGAACAAAAACGTGGTTGTCGATAATTCGTCACTACCAGGGTTTGGCGAATGGATGCCCTAATCCCAGTTGTCCTTTAAAAGGGGGAGTATATAACGCATTTTCTCCCTTTTTTCCTTTATGCCTTCGTAGTGTAACTGAAAGCACGCTCGACCTGCATTCGGGAGGCCTGGAGTTTGAATTCTGGAGAGCGCATTGCAAATAATTTTTGCTTCCTGGCATCGAAAATTTCTAATGACTCTAATAAATCTTGTGGCAATCTATTTTTAATCATCGTTGGGTTATTCTGTATTTTGTGAGACGGTCACTTAATGAAACTGCATCACTAGAGCACTCATTTACTAGCATGAATCAATTGACGTTTTCAAGGTCAAAATGTCCGGTCTTCTCCTTAATGCGATTTATAAAAAGCTTTCCCCAGCATAAGTAAATCGAAAATCACCTAGCAACATTGAAAGACCATCTAAGGATTCAATTCTTACTTCGTGTCCAGGTTCTTGCATTGGACAACTAAAGACAAACTTGCTTAACTGATTAATTCATTGAGATAAAGCACACAACGGCTTTCTGTCTAAGAGATGGGATACTTTTGTGGAGGTCTTTCTAAGGAATGTTGGCTTGTATTCACATTAAATAGAAAAAAAAAAAAAAAAAAAATGCAAACGCCCATTAAGACGTCCTGTTCTTCGGGGTCTGAATCTCCGTCAATGCTCAGCGGTCACTTGGGAGGGGGGGTAGAAGAGAATAAGAACACCTTTCACTATCACTGTACTTGACCCGAAAGCCTTTTGCCTAGGCAGAAAAGGATGTGAAATGTACTCCCCTTTAAAATTACCCAACAGGCGTATTATTTCAATCGGGTCGCATAACCTTTTACGCAAAAACTACCGAAAAGCATTTGAAATTTCCGAAAGGTCTTTGACTGAATCATGTGTCCTCCTGGGAAAGAGATTTTGTGTTCGAATCCGAGTTAGAACTAAGCTCTTTACAATTTTGATAACGATAATAATAATGAAACCATACTTAATTTTTAAAGATTTTCACATTTCGATACAAAAGCGATAAATTCATAAAATATAAAAATTATATTTCCTTTTTTGGTCTCTAGGAAAAAAAAGGAACTCTCTCTTTCCTAGAGACCTAGAGACGTAGGTCTCTACATGAACATAAAAAGTTAAAAATTTGGTCACCTTTAAAACAAAGCCAATCTGTTACACCAGATGGAACAAAAAATTTTCGAATAAATCGCTTTTATAGTGGCTTCCAATTCTCACGACGTGGGCGTCCCACCGAAGTTCTCAGGGGAACAAAGTAAAGTTTTTCATTGATTCATGAAAAAAGGGAGAACCACCACTTTTTTATTTTGCATTTATTTTATTTATATACGCTTCTTCATTGTCCGTTCCTTTCACTTCACCTGCATTTTATGCAATAGTGGCAGCAAGGCGGAAAAAAAATTAAAGCCTGCCTCAAACAAAGAAAAAAAAAAAGCTCTTTTCCGATCTCTGCTTCTGCTCGTCTCCTCCCTTTCTGTGGGTTAGCTTGAATTCGAAGGAACAAATGATTCGGATGTAAAACCATCAATAGATTTTCTCAGTACAAAAAATCTGCCCCCCCCCAGTCCACTTGTGGTTGCTCTTGATTCCTCATCTGTACCTATACTTTTTTATCGTTAAGAGAACAGGTGCTAAAATAACATTTTCATGAGAAATTCAATCTTGAAGTCATTTATTGTGCAATAGAATTTCTGATTGATTTTCTGATAGAATTTCTGATACCGTTATTGTTTATCGTCACTGAACTTTTAAAATAAGTGTTATTCAATTAAAAAAGTTTCTTTTGGATTGAACTGGACGTGAAACAATTGACAATTTGTTGCTCGAGTTAGATTAAAACAATGAAGACAAAGCAATCCAAGGTTATTTCATTTGCGGTTATAAGCGGGATTTTTCATAGAAATGCTATGACTAGAAAATGATGCTTATTCGAGTGACATTTTAATAAAAAATGCGAGTAACCTCATTTCAACTTGATTCTGATCGCTCTTTTTCCGAAAGCCATTTTTTCTTCATTGTTAAGTTAATATTAAATTATGCAAGTTGTTGTTTTTTTTAATTTGATGTCAATGCAAATGTTAATGAAAGCATAAGGGGGACTGATTTTTTCAGAACTAATTAAAGGATAAATTCATCATGTTCTACACCCATTATCGAAAAATCTAATGATTTCGAATATGCGTTTAAATTTTAAGGTGAAATAAATACAATATATATTTGGCATTAGAAAAACATTAATAGAACAAAAAACATTTAACAGATTTCAACTCATTTTTATTTTCTTCCAGTTTGGGCGAAAGACGTTGTATATTAATAGTATTCTTTAAATGAAGTCTGCTCAAATCTTGTGACACTCAAGGTAAATAAAATATTTAAAGATATTACTTACATGCATTGCTAAACTAAAGCAAAATACATCTAAAGAATATACCCTATCACAGCAAAATTTCTTACAGCTTCGCAGCATTTCAAATGATGATAATTCAAAAAGAAAACTATTCCTGGCCTTGCTTGACACAAAGTTTGGTCACCACACGGAGAAAGTAGTGGTCACCACACGAAGCCGGTATTTCAGAGGTCTGTGGCTCGATTCCAGGCGAAGACGGTTGCTAATTTTTCATCTTCCCTTCTTCCAAAAAATCCTAATGTCACTACAGTGGCGCCCGAACGTAAAGGGTTGGGGGAAGGGGGAGGCTCATCCTTAATAAAGTATTCTAGCTAAGACCTCATCCTTAATAAAGTATTCTTAAGTCCTCATCCTTAATAAAGTATTCTAGCTAAGACAATATATCTAGTTACATAGTTGCTAAATCCTACAGTAAAACTGCATTATCTAAAAGGCGGACCAGGCAGTTTTGAAGATAAATAATATTCAATCTATAGTTTTCTCCTCATTTCTTTATGATATGCATTTAAACTGGACTAGAAAGACCGCAGTATGATTCTAATTTTTGATCTAAACATAATAAATATCTATATAAATTCAGAGACTGATAAAAATTACAATGCATCAAAAGTCCATTATAAATCTAGGGATTGCTCCATTATAAATCTAGGGATTGCTTCGTTCGTATTTAAGCAGTAAGGCTAACCACTTATTTATGAAATTGCAGCTTTAAGTACATAATCAATCTAAACTATCGTATGATGTAAGATATAACTTTGTATTACAATGAGGAGACATTTCAAAACTAAAAGTTACTGCCCCTGCAAGTATTGCAAAATATGCAAGCATGAGAGAAAATACAAGTATAGACAATCAAAGCTAAAATAAAAATTTAATGCTATGATATATTATTTCCTTTTGTAACGAAATAGTTATACTTCCTTCTTTTTATGTACATAAAGTAGGTCATTTAGATACTAATACTTCTGAGCTGTGATGGATGAAACGACATATGTTGAGAATGCCACCTAAATCTCAAGCTATTTGCCTTCCGAGAGCGAAAGTGTAATCGTAATTTTCCCATTATGCATATCATTATCTTGTCATTTGATCTGGGATAATTATAATTGAAATAATAACTAATGCTGTTATTAATTATTATTATTATTAAATTATTTTTCACTTTTTAATCGTTTTCGTGCGTATATTCTCTTAAGAATGGATAATTATTACTTAAGAACTGATTTTTAAAATAATTTGTTTCAGAAAAAAATAACCGGATATCATAATTTATCACTAATTATAAACAGACGCTTTCAGGCGCTTATTGATCATTTTTAAGCTTCTTAATATCAATTTAAACACATAAAGGAAAAAAGAAAATCAGAAATCTTTCTGATTTTACATTACGTGCAAAGGGGCGTTTTTTTTAACGTTTGTGTGTTACATTTTTATTGATTAAATAGCATGCTTTTTGCCCTTAAACCACATAAAATTGAATTCAACGACAATATCACAAAGTATATAAAAAACAGCATCTTTTGGAATTTCCGATAGACAATCTCGCGCGCTGGAGATATAAATGTTTTTTCTGCACAGTGCTGCCATTGCTCACCTTGGAATCTTTGAGTTTGTTAATCAAAAATTCTCCAAACTTTTACAAAATGTGAAACAGATAATACAACTAATTCAAAATTCCGGCTTCCAGATGGCCATGTTCCGGTGGACGATTACATTATTTGATGACTCTATGTACCATCGTTTTTTCACACTATATTCATGCACGTTATTCTTTATTTAATTTCTTTTAAAATAATGCAGAATGGTAATATTTCGTGGCAACAGTTTGAAGAGTGATTCAGCCTTTTACAGTGATTCAACACAAAATCCCGTTTCGAGATTAATAGCTCTGAGCTAACCATCCTTTGGGCTAATAACAATTCATAGTAATTATTTAATAATTATTGATGACATGCTAGTGAATAACTTGAAGCATAATGTAAGTGAAATATTAGTAAAATGCAAGTGAATTATTAGTAATAATATTAACTAGATTGGCGGTTTCTCAATAAAAGCGAATATTCTAACAGAACTGTTTTACTTCTTTTTAGAAATTCTTTGCGTTTACATCATAATAACGGCAGTAAAAATATTAAAAAAATAGTAAATAAGGAACAAAATAAATGAATAAAAGTGTTTATGAAGATTTGTCTTCCGATGAATACAGCATATAAACACTTAATAATTTAAAATTTCTTGATTCTATATCTGTGTTTTTTAAATAAAATTAGAGGTATATATTATTCATTTTTAAGTCGAATTTTCTGCTTAAAAAAATTAAAAATTAGGGCGAGATATGAGAGTGGGTACTTTTGACTAAATATTTTATTTAGAGACAGTTATAAGGGCGATGAATAATAAATTATTGCAGCTATATTGAAAAATGAAACACCGCACTTTTGTCAGTGACATTCAAATGTCGCTAAAGAGTCGGCACGGTTCGTACCTCAATCTCATTAAAAGTTTTCTTTTTAAATTATTTTTTAGGAAAAAGAGTTACTTAGATTGAAAAATCAAACTACAGTAATCAAGATCTTAGTCTGTGTCTCCTTTATTATTATTATTGTTATTTGAATTTACGAAAGATTCTAAATCCAGCTTCTGACTGGCAAAATAAATTACAATTATTATCTTTTTATCCCGCACTATGTGTATAATCTATTAATTGTCAACAAACTCAGTCTTGAACATGAGGATGCAACACACTATTTATTAATACCTTATAAGGTAAGGTAAGGGTAAAAGTATGGGGGACACCAGCGATGTACCATAGGTCAACTGGTAATGCCTTCCCATACTAACTCTCTGAAAAAAAAATAATAAATAAATAAATAAATAAATAAAAACAAAATCTGAAATGTTTCAGATTTTAAATTACGTCCAAAGGGGCGTTTTTTAACATTTTGTGTGTTACCTTTCTTTATTAAATATCATGTTCCTCGCACTTAAACCATAAGATCCAGTGCAACAGCAATATCGCAAAATACGAGTAGTTTTAAAACGAGCATATCTTTAGACTTTCCGATACAGAGACTCACGCGCTGGAGATAAAAATGTTTTTTCTGCACAACGTTGCCATTGCTCGCTTTGAAATCCTTGAGTTTGTTAATCAAAAATTCGTCAAAGTTTTAAAAAATAGGAAATCGATCATAAAACAAATTTCAAATTTCAAATTTGGTCTTCCACATATTCGTTGGAGGATTACGTTATTCAAAATTCGATGACTCTATGTACCGTTGTTTTATCACAATACGAGAAATATACATACATTTATGCAGATTTTTCATTATTTGATTTCTTCAAATATAATGCAGGACTCTAACATTTTGTGGCAACAGTTTGAAAAGTGAACCGACATTTATGAGTCCGACGCAAAATGCCAAAACGAAACTAATAGTCCTTCGGGATTCAAATCCCTTTGGACTAATAAATAAATAAAAATAAAGGGGGGGGGGTAATTGCAAGTTTTGTAAGAATTTGCATAGACTAAAGCTTTTCAAAAGGTCTAAAGTTTGCCTATTATGGTACATCGTGCAATTCCACAGTACGCCCCGCATCCAGTATTTATTAAAAATAATGGTGTAGGGCATTCTCCTTCCAGCATGCCTTCGTGGTGTAACGGTAGCACACTCGGCGCGTATTCCAGAGGTCCAGATTCGAGTTCCTGCGAGGGCGTTGCACATTTTTCACCTCTCCCGCTACAAAAATACTAATGACTACATATATCTCCCGAACTAAAAAGGTGGTGGATGATAATTCATCACCACCAGGATTTGACGATTGGGTCCTTAATCCTCTTTCACCCTTTAAAAGGGGGAGTATATAAGGTATTTTCTCCCTTCTCAAGTATGCCTTCGTGATGTAACGGTAGTACACTCGGAGCATATTTGAGAGGTCCAGGTTCGAGTCCCGACAAGGGCATGGCATTGCTAATTTTTCCTTTTTTCTGTTTCAACGAAAAAAAAAAAAAAAAAAAAAAAAACTAATAACTCTACAACCCATTAAAAAAAAAAAAAAAGAAAAAAAAGAAAAAAAAAAAAGAATACTTTATTTTCTCTGATTGAACAATATTATTAAACAAGCAGGCTTGAAACATCGCTAAAAATTCTTCAACACGTAATTAATATCGTAATTAAATCATTAGGTCATTTCCAGATTTCTTTCAAAAATACGCAATTCCCACTCGTCAGTAATTAAACCATTACTTGATAGCCTGACAAATTCTTATCAATTCTGCATAAACAACGAGGTGAAATTTGTTAGCAAAGTTTGAAGTATGTGAAACTAAACTCCCTAATTTTGCGTACGTTACTCATATCAACTTTTACGCAAATTTATACGACTATTGATTATGTTATGTTAAAAACAACTTCGCATAATATCTAATCTACCTGTAAAATTATATTATTTTTTGCTTTAAAATTAAATACATTGCATGAATATTCGTAACTATCACTAGCTTAAATTTTTAGCTTTTCATTGTTTTCAGAATTTAAGAAAAAATATCTATCCAAAAAATTCTAAAAATGCGTTTTTTTTTTGGGGGGGGGATCAAAGAATTTTCTAAACACACTACAATGGAATTTTCTACTTACAATAGAGAATTTTATAATGACTGTTCATGATATCTCTAGAAACACAACTTGAAAGCTTCCTTTAAAATAACAAAAAGCAAAGAATCGGAAGGAAAATATTAAAATCATTTTGTGCTGTTTATTATGCGTTCTGCTTCATGAAACATTTGCTGGAGACACATCTCGTGAGAAAAACATACTCGCACGAGTTGATTCTTTTGTTCATGTAGCAAAGAACTAAAAAATCTAGATCTGTCAAAAACAATAGCTAATCGATCGGTGTTTATTGTTCGTTTTTCCAATACCAGACAGAAATGTCATAGATTTTAATAGCAATTGAATAAATAAAATCTAATGCAGCTATTGGTTCAATATTCTTTTGGAAATCCGATGATAACACCACGATAATAATAATAATAATAAATCCGATGTGGTCACCATATGACTTCCTTGCACTGCCTGTTAAACTGTACAAATTTTTCGCTGCATTTTATTTTAACTTATTTCCTCTAACTTTTCATTAGAGATATATTTCTCATTCAACTAATAGCTTAGTTCTTACTTGACGGCAATACAATACATAAAAACTCAAAACATCTTCTTTTAAAATTATAAAACACAGAAAATTATAAAACACCAAATACAGTTAATTTTTTTTTTTTTTTTTTTTTTTTTTTTTACAATTAAAATTAAAGTTTCTATGCAAAATCAAGCAGTGCGGCCAGAGGGCAAGAAGACAGATTTTTCGGTTAACAGTTTCCAGGTTGTGCTGTAAGCCTAACGAACGTTGTGCTGTAAGGTTGCGACGGATGACAACCAAAGGGATCCTACTATGAAATGAAATGGCACCCCAGACCATCACTCCTGGTTGTCGGTCTGTCTGACGAAAGACAGTCAGTTTTGTATCACACCGCTGTCCGGGGCGTCTCCAGACTCGTCTTCGCTGGTCATCGGGGCTCAGGTCAAAGCGGGACTCATCACTGAAGACTATTCTACTCCAGTCAGTGACATTCCGGTGCGAATGAGCCCGACACCACAGCAAACGGGCTTGATGTTCTACAGAGGTCAATGGTCGGCGCAAGGGGCGCAGTGACCTCAGTCCCCTTCCTTTGAGCCGTCTATGAATGGTCCTTGCGGTTGCACTAGTTGCACGTACAAGCGATGATAATGAAGCATCTGGGGCTGTGAGTGCCGCTCTGAAGATTGCTCGGTCTTCACGTTCTGTCGTTTCTCTAGGCCCACCACTTCCTTCTTGACGCTGTGTGCGGCCATGGTTCACCCATTCCTGCCAACATCGTGTAATAGTGGCATCGCTCCTGCTCAAATGTCGAGCTATTCGATAAGACCAACCGGCTTGTTTGATGCCAACTATACGACCTCTCTCAAATTCTGACATCTGCGCATATCGTTCGCGCACCTGTATGCGAGGCATAGTTACTGTCTACCAGAGTACACGGAATGAAATTCGTGAAGAATTTATGACCTGGAATCGTAATTTCTCCTCTTGAATATCCTGCCAGTTGCGCAGATCAGATGCGCTGTAGTGAAAACCGTTCATTCATTGGCAGCCAAAATGTAAAATTTTGCATTTTCCTTCGAAACCGGTATGCATATCAATTTGTGTCCAATCTACTTTATATCTTCTCCGTGCGTCGTGGAGCGTCGTTTCTTTTTTCTTTTTTCTTTTTTTTTTTGTCTAAGAGCGTATATATGCATACTTAGTTTCATAAAGCGATGTATTTATGCTCCTTATCTTTTCGGTAAGATTAATATCTCATATCTCAGCCAGTAGTAAAAGAAGCAGTCATTGCCATATGCAGACGTGACAGGTGTTGCTAGTATAAGAGGGATGAGAAAACATCGTAGCGCCATTGCTTCCCACAAACCGCAGTCTTTCATCTTTTCCAAGAAGCTTTCTTCTTCTTTTAAAAGAGCTGGGTTTTCGAACAGATACGAATAAAGGAAAGAGGAAAAAATAAAAAAAGTAAGACGGAAAGGGATTTCACTCAGGGAAAAATAACTAAAACGATTGATAGAGGATTTATGAATTTATGAGATTTCTAATTCGGGAAGTATTCAGTGTGCTAACAGAAGTTGCCCACAAATGGCCGAAAGGCTGAAATTGTGAAGTCTTGGTAATTCACCTCGAGTGCAGTTCTCGGTACGTAAATAAGCTAGCCATGTACCTGTTTTTGCGTGTAAGTCTACTTACAAGTTCTTTGATAACATCATCTGTGAAGGCATCCTTCCACTTAGGCGGACAGTCCTCACATATATTAGTAAAAAGAATCAGCCAATCAATAGAAATTTTCCTGCTACGAATTGATAGAGCTAAAATGAATAAATTTAAAAAATATACATCAATCTGTCTAAGAACAATGGACTGTGAAATAATTATATTTGTTCAATATTTTCCTTCATAATGACCAAATATAGATGCATCTACGACGTTCCACATGAAGATAAAAATTCATTGGATACCCCCCTCAATGATGGTCTGGTCCTTTGAATCCATATTATACCTGCTAGCAGATGATTATAAGAAAATTTAATGCTACTTCTTACGGCGACTATGCCTGCAACCACAGTAATTCTAAGGCTACTATCTTCACTATAAACTAAAACGTCTGGCGGCCCACCAGCGGCCGAGCGGTAAAGTCGTTGAACACTGGTAGTTAGGCCCGGGTTTACCTTGCAATACCTCCTAGTGGAGCACGTAATAAATTAAAAAAGCTTAAAATTTCTATATTTTCTTCTCACATCTTTCCCATTACAGGGTCATTACAGACTTCATTTGGATATTAAACAGCATAGTCCATTTCTCCAATAAAGATAATCTATTTCTTCTCTAAAATTGTCATTTCTGTTCGTTTTTCTCAAGAATGAGTTAGTAATAATTTATTTGTAAATAACATATGAAAATGTTTTTAATTGCCATATTTAAAGAGCATGTAAAAACAAGGGGAAGAATACTATTTTCAAAGATAACGTGGGAAGATTTTTAAATTTGATAGGACTGTTTAAATATAAATTGAAAAATAAGATGAATTTGATTAAAAGAGAAATTGCTTTAAAGATAAATGTAAATTTAAAACTATCATATTTATCAAACTGCGAAATTAATAGTTTTACAATATCAGTTAAACCTGTAAAATTTAATGCCACTTATTATATTAAATTTAATGCCACTTACTATAAAATATTATAATAGTTGCTAAATTTGTCACTCCCATTTCAAAATACCACAGTTATTATCTGCATCAAGCTTTATCGAATATAGTAATATACAAAATTTCGCCAAATGTGGTTGAAAACCGACAAGGCAGTCGCCAAATGCATTCCTATAGCGCCAATCTAATTACCTTGACCTTGTACGTGAGTCCAGGTGCGACGATGCCCAGAGGTAAAAAGAAAAATAATACTAAAGAACAAAATTAAAGGAAAAAAAAAAGTCTGGCTACCGTGCGACGCTCCGTCGACCGCTTCAAATGCCCCCCCCAAGCAGTGAATCCCCCCATGATGTCCCACAACAGCGAAAACAACACTCCCCTGTTACCCCCACTGCAATGCACCGTAATTGTAGGGTTGACAACAAACGGGAGTATTTGAAGTCTACTGGGGGAGTGAAATGGGGATATAGAATTCAGGGAATAATGCCGCTTATGATGACGGGTATTTTTTAAAGGTGGGCTATCTGACAAACATTTCTTTTCTCGCTTCGTTTTTAATTTTATAGTTTTCAGAGTTTTGTTTGCTATTATTAAAACTTGTAGCTGAGCAAAATTCTTCTTCAAGTGGTTGTTAATTCTAGCGTATCTTTTTTAGTTTTATTTTTTATTTCTCTTAAAAACAAGTTCGCAAATCTAAATTAGTAGGAAAACGAATGAATAGAAAAATGTATGAATGTATGTAATGCTACTGTTCCCTATCTTTTTTGGACGGTCTAAAATTTTTATTGATAAAGTTCGAGTGCTTAGTTAGGATGACATGAGGATTATTATGATTATTATATTTTAATGTATATTTATTGTGCTTTTAATATGAGTATTAAATTTTAACCGAATCTCATTTGGACCTTGAGAAATAAAAAAGTTTTCGACCTTATTTTTTAAACTTTAGTATTTGTTTATCATAATTCTTGATCAAATCTTAATTATGACTTTTTATAAGATGCAAAACGTTCTCAGTCAGAACGCTGTTTTGAAAGCTTGGTTAAATGTTCCCCAATCCGGGTTTGACATTAAAAACGCTTTTAGTTTAAGCTTCCTAATTTTCGTGTCATGTTACGATACGCTAAAAGAAAATTTATGCTTCATGCTTTGCGTGATTTTGATTTTTTGAATCGACATGATACTTTTCACGTGGATTTTTACTTCCACTTCTTCTCAACGATTTCGGAATTGTAATATCTTAGCTTCTTCGTGTTTCTTAATTCTTTCTGTTTACAAATTGCGTTACATACTTTTCTTCTTTGCTCTGCCCAATGATTTGCCTATAAATTGGTTTTTATTTCTCCCACTTGTGCAACTTCATTTTCTACCAATTTTGATGACAGTCTGTTATAATATAAAATCATCCTTGAAATTAACAGAGTTTATACAAAATGTAAGCCAGGTTTTACTTTCCGGCTTATCAGAGCTTGAGTTGCGCCGGAATCCACCATCCACCGGAGTCTGGCTCTGGCACTTCTTTTACATAAATGAACAACAATTTCAGTAGGAACTCTGATCTCAAAAATTTTATTTTGAGCAATAAAATTATATTAAAAATCGCTTATTACATTTTAATTTATCTCTGTACATTTTTATTTAAATTTAATTTTAATCATTAAATTACTTTAATCTTCAAATATTTAATTATTTTAATGAATAAGAATGAATTAATTGAAGAATAATTATTAATGAAATAACAATAAAAATACCGATTATTAATATTAATTTGATAATTATTACTTAATATGGTAATAATTAACTATTTAATTTTTAAGTTTTTAATGATTTTAATGTCTTTTTTTTTTTATTTATTTACTCTTGTTCCTTTTACTTGATGGTGCTCCGGCACTTCTAATTCTAGAAATTAAGCCTTGCGGTTTATTAGCTATGAAAGTCAATGCATCTCTTCATGATTCAATGTATCTATTCGTCTTCTTCATGAAACAAACTTTGCTTGATGACAAATGTTTTGTTTACAGTCCTATGAAATTCAAAGCTGCTTCTTTATTCGATTTACTAAGCTGCCTAATTATATACAATTATGAAATGACAGCATCTGCTGTCATTGGACATTATGTTGAATCATATCAAATAAGTAATAGCTGTGAAATTGTTTTAACCTATTCAAAGTAAATAACTGCAACATTTGAGATTCGTATATTAGGAAATGCAAACGACTTAACTCTTCTTCAATAAAAACAGAATTAAGTACTGCTTCTATTTTAAGGAATGTTTTCTGATTTTCTTTCAGCAAATGGTCAGCCATTAATCCACTTTCCAATTTCTTATATATTTATTAATTTCTGGATTCGAATTAAATTTTTCTTGATGCTATACGTAAACTGCTGAATTGTGTTCTATTATGACATATAAAAAACTGATGTGGACACCACATGGCTTCGTTATGGCATATTAAATTATACACATCTTTTGCTGCACTTCATTTAAACTTATTTTCTCGAATAATTCTAACTTAATTAACCGATTCCTCAAGGCAAGTTGAAAATGGCATCAAAAATTGCAGATTATCCCATTAAATATCTCAGTCAACTTTTATCGTACAGGAGTCAAACTTCTTACAATTTTATTTTATTTTTTTTTTTTTTTTTTTTTTTTTTCGTAATGAATATAAGCTTTTTGAAATTAGTAACCGAAAGACCGCATTAAAAGTTAAATTTCGATATTTAAAATCTACACACTTCAAAATAAAAATGATCATAGTAGTACAAACGTGAAAACTAAAAATGCAAAAAGGGAAATATATGCAAGCTAATAAAAATATAACAATTAATATCCATTTATTGAAACTACAGTTCAGAACTCGTCAGGGAAAAAGTTTCTTTATGTATTTATATATTTAAGGACCCATGCCGAATAAGATCTGCTATTTCTTTTCTGAATTATAAATATATATTGCTTATTAGTGTACAAAGTGAGACGTTTAAGAAACAGAAGTTTTCCTTAACAATGTTAGAGGCTCCTCAACAACAGTTAATTTTTAATAGGTATTATTATCATAAACAAAACCGAGGTTTTGGCTACTTATCATATTTCAGAATAAATATCTAATACTTTTGCTGTATAAAATGAAATCCATACACATTAAATCTGTGACAAAATTAAAAATTAATCTTTAAAATTAAATTCTAAATTAAACTAAAGATCTTCTATACAATTTTTCGTAACATTAATTTTATTTAAAAAAAAGCTTATTTTCATTAAATGCCAATAGTAGGTATTGAATTCGGTTCATAAGATTCGAATTTCATCAGTTGAAGTTTAAATAATTTTTTTAGTTCAAAAGTGGCTATTAGTCTCAAAATGGAATTTTACGTTGGTTTACTATAAATAGCCTATCACTTTTCAAATTGTTGCCACCAAATATTATTGTCCCGTATTATTTTAAAAAAGATTAAACAACGAAGAATCTACGCATATGTATGTTTGTTCTTCGCATTGTAAAAAGACGACGGTACGTACAACCATCAAATTTTCAATATCGTAGTTCTCCAAGCGAACATGTGCAAGTTTAAACCCGAATTCTGAATTTCGAATTTGTTTTATTATTTGTTTCATATTTTGTAAAACTTTAAGGAATTTTTATTAACAAACTCTACGATTTCAAAGCCAGCAGTGGCAACACTGTTTGAAATAAAATATTTTTATCTACGGTGAGCGTGAATGTTTTCCTTCAGACAAATAAATTTAATTATCTTTCAGTTTTAATTAACAAACTCGACTCTATGAAAACAATATGTTACCGCGGCTGGAAATAAAACACTTTTATCTTTTCAATTCAGTAAAACCTATTTTGCTTTCGAATTTAAGTTGTAAAATTATTGAGTAATAAAGTGAGCGATTTGTAAACAATAAACACAGTTCTTAAGAATATTTTTTCTACTTTTTAATGTAGTTGATTTAAATAAACCTGGATTAAAATCATGAGATGTCAATAATAATCATAAGATAACAGTTATTGAAGTTTGTAAATATTAAGCGGCATCTGAAAAAATAAATCTCAATTTTTTGGATGAGGAGCAAAGGTTATGTAAAGGTCATGCGATAAATCGATATTCATTATCTGGAATAAATATATGTTAATGGAGGAAACTATCTGGATAGTGAATGAATAACTCTGGGCGATATTAGGAATTTTGTCGTTTTATTTCTTAATTCAATAAACCTACTTGATTTCCCCCAGTTTATTTTCTACTTATAATAAATAATTTCATATGGATATCTGAAATTATTTATTTTTTTCAACTATCAACATAAAATTAACTATGCGGATGTATTAACCTTTATATGCTTGATTCATTTCAATACATTTGCGTTTTAAAATTGTACAAGGTAATTCCTAAAAATTCCATCAATTTATTCTGTACAGATCTCTGTATCCATTCATCAATTTTTCTGGAAGAAACTATAACTTTTGCGTTTCTTACACAGAAGACTTAAGACAAAAGAAAGCATTCCAATAGCTCATCTGCCCTTTTTTTTTTTCCCAACATTCTCTCTGTTCTTCGCTAAGGTAGCATTAACCTCCATTGCTTTTAAAGAAAGGTTCTTCATTATTGCACGAACCATGATAATAACAAAGCACGAAGATTGAAGGAACTTTTAATGGCTTACCCAGAAGCAGAGAATGAGGTGTGAGGATCATAAAAAAGTGGTAGATCCTTCTATACCTGCAGTAATGAACGGATCTTAGAAAAAAGAAAGAAAGAGAAAGGGTATTAAGGGTGTATACTACAAGGAGACAAGGCATTTCTTTGAGTGCAATGTCTCCACAATAAAGCATGTCGTATTACCGTATCAAAGATAATGATGATACTTCTGAAGATCATTTTGAGAAAAATATATTATTATTATTTATTATTTTCAAAACTGCAAGCTTTAACTATATTCGACGAAAATTTTCGACAAAAATTCAGTACGGGGATACATAAAATGAAATATTTTTATTACATTTGCAGTTAAATTAATACTAATCAGACGTTACATATATGCACTATATAATGCTCTTTTATTTTGCGAATTTAATATTTTCTTAATGTTGATTTGTACAATATCTATTGCACAGTGTAATGTATCTAATAGATATCCAGATGAAATTATTTCATTGGAAAATCATACAGCAATTATTTTGCGGTTAGGCCCACCAGCGGCCGAGCGGTAAAGTCGCTGAACACTGGTAGTTCGGTCCGAGGTTCGAATCCCGCGAATGGGCTGGCTGCATGGGCGTTTTCGTGGTTTTCCCCATATGTAACGTGGATACGAGCCTGTTTCCCTTAGAAAGTCCTCCACGAAGGCATCCCTCCATAGCCCTAGTTTGCTTTGCCATAATTAAATAAACCAAATCAAATATATTGCGGTTAAAAAGTGGTCAGCATCTGTACCTATCACTGTCAAATTTATGATTTTAGATTAAATTGATTGAAACCGACTTTTAGTAGCATTGCAGTTTTTTTTTCGCCTAGTCATTTGGGATAGGTTTCAAAATTATACTCACGAGTTATTTCAAGATAGCAGTTTTTTTTTTTTTTTTTTTTTTTTTTTTTTTTCAGATTGTCTTTGTAAACAATTTAACAATGTTATTGTTAAATATCAACATACAAAATTAACTTAATTCAATAATTTAAATATATTTATTTACAGAAGTTTACCTACAGTAGTAAAAATAAGATACGCATATGGAACAGGTTAATTAACTTTAACCTACAAGCATTACTTTTGGAATATATCTGATAAGTAGTTGCCAGATTCTAAAAACTAAACATTACAATTTGGAGTGAAATAATAAATACAGAAAAGGATTCTTAGCAGTTGGAAACAAGCAGATTCGCTAAAGTCAGTTTAAAGAAACCCTGTTGACGTTTCCAATAAATCCTTAATGATGGGTTACCAACCACTCGGTTTTCTTTGATACTTTCGCTATTATCATAAAGGAAAAGGGATCGTTTAAAAATTTTTAATATTTTACTGAAAACTATATTCAAAATGGCATTTTGAGTTTCTTGACGCTTCAGTTTGATGTTTGGCATCAGTGTTGTTAAACTTACAAAAAAGAAAGTCTGAAAGCTTTCAGACCTTTTATATATATATGCCCTTTAATATAATTACGCCCAAAGGAACGTTTTTAACGTTTTATGTGTTACCTTTTTTATTAGATATCATGTTCTTCGCACTTAAACCACATAAAAATTCAACAGCAATACCATAAAGTATTTAAAAACAGCATATCTTTAGAATTTCCGATAGACCGTTTCGCGAGCTGGAGGGTTTTTTTTTTTTTTTTTTTTTTTTTTTTTTTTTTTTTTTTTCTGTATAGTGTTATCATTGATTGTTTTGAAATCGTTGAGCTCGTTAATCGAAAATTTGTTAAAGTTTTACAAAATCTGAAATAGATAGTAAAACAAATTCGAAATTCAAAATTCTGGCATTCAGGTACACTTGTTCGGGTGGAGGATTACGTCATTCAAAATATTTGATGGCTCTAAGTACTGTCGTGTTTTTACAATGCGAAAAACATACATACATTCACGCAGATTCTAGATCTACTAATAGGGCGATAATATTTGGTGACAAAAATTTTAAATGTAATTCGCTGTTTATAGTGAAACGCCAGAACATGCCATTTTGAGAATAATAACCCTTCTGGGCTACCGACTTTTAGACTAAAAATTGTTTTTCATATAAGCAATATTTCCAAAGTAATGTTTAAAATAATTACCACTACTATGAGTGTAATAATTTATTGTTCTAGAACGCAGGCATAAACATTAGTTAAATAAAAAAAAAAAAAAAAAAAAAAAAAAAGTGTTTTTAAAACTTGATCATCTTATGTACGAAAATTGGTCCCTTGTATAACATTAACAAATTTTGTTGACCTTGTCACGTGACATGAAAACGGGATAGCAGTTCCCATCTTGATAAAACATAAATAAAAATCACGCTTTCTAATTTTCCTGTATAACAGCTTTTTTTGCAAGTTCCATTTTCAAGCAGTAAAACGATTAGCCCAAACTCTCCACTGCATTTCAAAAAATATCTGCTACTGCAATATCTGTTATCTTCTTTCAATCCAATATACTTGGAAACATATTACTTAACTGCGAAAATGCCAGAGACACTTAGATATCTTCCGCTAGTTAACCCTGTCGTTGCCATAGCAGTAATTATAAATACGTCGGATATAGGTTCGCAATTATGCACCTAACAACATGTCTTGAAACCTGTTATACGTCTAAATGAAATCAACTCTTTTAGAAAAAAATATCTATCATTTTAATGATATTCTACAGTGAAAGATTTTTATTAGTCCAAAAGGGCAATTTGCCCAGAAGGACTGTTGATTTCATTTTGGCATTTTGCGTCGATTCACGATAAGCGTTGTTTCACTTTTCAAATTGTTGCCACCAAACACTATCACCCTGTATTATATTTAAATAATGATGAATCTTTAAGAATATATGTATGTTTCTCATACTGTGATAAAACAACGGTATCTAGAGCCATCAAATTTTGAATAACGTAATCTTCCATAGAATATGGGCATGTGGAAGCCCTAATTTTAATTTGAAATTTGTTTTATTATCGATTTTGTATTTTGTAACACTTCAACGAATTTTTGATTAACAATCTCAACGATTTCAAAGCGAGCAATGGCAACACTGTACGAAGAACAAAAAATATTTTTATCTCCAACGTGCGAGACTCTGTATAGGAAATTCTAAAGATATTCTTATTTTAAAATTATTTCGCGATACTGCTGTTGAACTGAATTTTATGGTTTAAGTGCGAAGAACATGATATTTAATAAAGAAAGAAAACACACAAAATGTTAAAAAAAATGCCCCTTTAGACGTTATTTAAAATCTGAAACCTTTCAGTTTTTTTATAATATTAATTTTTAAATTTTTCAAGCTCTAGAACCATAGCGATATGTACAAATAATGCATTTTTGTAAAGAATTAAGCTACTCTTCCCATCTGCTAGACCCTATATTTTGACACATTTAAGATGAAATTATAACCAAACATTACAGAGAAAAAATGTAAACAATTAGAAAACAAAACATTTTAAAAGTTAACAAAAACACATTTGAATTTAATATCATTCTGCAACAACATAATCTGTTGACTTTTATTGTGTTATTTTTATTTAATTGCAAAAAGACATCATTGGTATAAAATAACAACAACAATGCATAATTTTATTCTTGGAACCATTAAATAGATACCCATCGCGTGCTTTGCTTAAATGATAGTATCCGGTTCGATGTAAAAAAACCACTAACTATGTGTTTAAGAAATGATATACGAAGAATAAGTGCTAATGTTTGTTTTTCTTTGTTTTGATGTAAAAGACATGTATAGCTTAAATCTTGCTCCCTCTTTTTTCGGTTTTTATTACATTAAGTTCATTTATCATTCATGCAGCCTAATACTATGTCATTTTTCTTAAATTCGAAGCTATTTAGATTTAAAAAATAGGTAGAAAAGCAGGTTTCGATTCGCTTAGATTTTAAATGAAACATTGTTTTCCACGGCAACCAAGCACAGACATCAACAAAGCAAGAATGAAGCGTCTTTTTAAAAGCAAAACTCTTTTTTAACAATAGATTGAATTTTACTTAAGCTCTAGACTAATGTCTTTTTTTTTCCCTAATTTTAAATTCTACTTCTGTATGCTTCTCTTTCAACTATGTTTTTAATTTGCATTCGAAAACTCAAACATTAATTAATTGAATGATTAAAAGCAAAATGAGTTCTTATCAATAATTTATTGACCTCATTACGTTCTTTTCTTTATTTTTGTTTTCGCAAACGCTTGGATATTATTCTTTCTATTTTTCACATCCAGTTATATCACGTTATGGTATCTGGGTATTTATTATTATACAAGGATTTATTTATTTTTATCTAACCAGTTATTTTATGTTATGTAACTTTACCGTCATTCTCCCTTTCCGTTTTCCTACCAGAATGCTAATTTTAGTTCGCGTGTATAATCAAAGCATATCCCACTTCCTGAAAGCCACGTTGCTAATTGTAATTCTTCTATCGCAGTCAGTCCTCCACGTTGTTTGATTCTTTCCGATAGTGCTTGTCACGCCGGTATAGCTTTGAGTCAACTTGCGCGTTGATCATTTCTGCGCAGCGTTTGGCCAACTTAGTTTTGTTTTAATTTGAATCCATTACTTTTGAGAGACGTCATAAATGCTGGCTGGTTTGTAAGCATAAGAAGTGCCTTCTGGTAAATTGTTTTGAGTTCTGAATAAAAGGGTCTTTTACACCTTTCTTAAATTGTTTTTCATCTTATACATAGCGATAAATCGCTTACCCATTTATTTAAGGATTGGCCACAAGTTACACCTATTTGTGAGCACAATTCTTACATGTTACTAATTTCGAGGCATGGCTGATGGTGCCATTCCAATAAAATATTTCATTCATGACGTATGGGGCCATTTTAGAGGTGTTTTTATTTGGACTTCAATATCTAATCTACTACATGGTTTTCACAATTATCTAATTTATCTTTCAAATTAATGAGAGCCATTGCTTAGTAGCTGAAGGTTTTAAAAAGCAGTGTGCCTGATAATTTATACTTACATGGTTTTTGATAATTTATACTTACATGGTTTTTGATAATTTATATATTTATTTTATATTATAATAGCAGTTTCCGTGCTTGTAATTTACTATGCATCTAATTTATATGACTCATAATATAGCTAACTTATAATTTTATTAGCATATACAACGTTGTTGTAATAAATGTAAAATATCTCTAACACCGTACATAATGAATCAAGAAAGAATAATAACTTCTAATAACATGTTCTATTACATAATGTTAAATTCGCTGAAACATGAAAGATAGCTTAAAAATGGTAGCTCACTATATAAATTGAAAATCTTCCGAATGTGAAATGACTACATATAAGATAAAAAAATGTTAAATCAACTTTATATATTAATTTAATAACAGTCTCTTAATTCCTCATTTTTAATTTCGATAGTTTCCCTCTGTATTCTAAAATTAATGATAACTTTTCTGGACTACGCCGTTTCTAGATTAATCTATGCCACAGAGCTTGCGTAAGGCTGATGATGTGGCTTATTCGGAACTTGAACTCAAAAGTTTGAGAACTGAAACTTTTCTAAAGTAAACATTCCTCTTGATGAGCTTCCATATTGGATAACTGCGGACTTTAGCTTCTTCTTATTAAGACATCATTTCCTTCGCTCTCTTCGTACGGCGACCACAAATGTAAATTGAAATAAAATTGATTCTATAATTTTTCTCGGCTGCCAAGATTCCTAGTCAATATGGTTCACTTTTTAGCACTCTACACTATCAGAATTCTTCCTTTTCAATATGGATCTACGTTCTAAGCTATCTACAAGCTAAGCCATCAACATTTGCTACGTCGCTTTCTGTCTTTATAACGTACATGTGATGTTTGTATGGAAACTTGAGCTGTCTGAAGCAACATCCAATCCTAAATTCGTCCAACATCAGATAATTAGGGCATTATTGTGCTGTTACATTTTTCAAACTCTAAATGCATTTTGATAATGAAGCATGCATTTCAAAGCATTTATATATTCCAAAACTGAAATGTATAAATGAAATTTCTTATGTGACATCGGATATTAAACCTGTTCGCATAGCCTCGGATAATTGGAACAATATTATTGTACATTTCGAAAGTGATGGAATTGAAACATTAAATTCTCCCATCTTATAGAGCTTTCTTCCTCAGAAGAAGTAAAGAAGGAGACATTTTAAGTAAGCAATATAAATCCAAAATACCTACTTAGCGCCTGTAAGGCGTCTAAACAAAGGATGAGGCATTTGCAGTGATTTACATAATTGCATCAATTTAGATTCGTGCAATGTTTCTAGAATAAAGAAGGTACTTTTCTTCCTAATTTAGTCAACCACTAGACAGAAAATGCAGAAACGTAATTTTGTTTTCTTTTTACGGTAGGTAAAACTAGTCATGCATAAAGTTTTATTATACATATCCGGTATTAACCGAGGATTTCATACCTAGAATTTTTCGCCATAAAATATAATTCTTTCGGATTTAGTTCCTAATAACATTTTTATAGCGTCTATTAGAAAATGATCATTACCTTTTAAATCGTAATGCTTTCTAAAAACATCTTCAAAAGGATTTTTATACTAAAGACTCGAAAATTTTTACGTTTTGATTATAAAATGCTTATCATAACTTTTACTTGGTAGGTAACTAAAATGACTTGAAAAACATAGCACACGCATTGTTATGTATGCTGCCAAATGGAATGGAAATAACGTGTACCATGTGCTTTCTAAAACACAAAACCATCGTATTTATATCCAAAGCAACATATTACAGTCTATCTTTCCGAGCTGCTCAACGGATGGATAAACCCGATGAATGCTTAGTGATTCCGCACAAGAACGTTCACAGAATGTTCAGCGCAAATGTTTCCTGAACGTAACAAGAATGTTCAGGCAGAACGTACTAAATCACGGTTATAAGTTGTAAGGTATTTTCTGATTCGTGGAAAAGTAATTCATTGTAAGTTATTTTCTTGAAATTGCTGATGTCCTAGCTAAGGATGTTGCTACAGGGACTCTGACCATGGGCACCCTGACCTTTTTGGAGATCTGCTCGAGAATTAAACCTACTGTTGCCTCTTCCTGGTATTCTCCTCCGGCACATGACTGGTACTTTGTTGCCTCTTCCTGGTATTCTCCTCCCGCAAATGACTGGTACTTTGTTGCCTCTTCCTGGTATTCTCCTCCGGCACATGACTGGTACTTTAATGCCTCTTCCTGGTATTCTCCTCCGGCACATGACTGGTACTTTGGTGGGCAGCGGGGAGGTGCTATTGCTTTTGGGGTAATCGTGCTCAGCAGACTACTTTCACGAGACTCATAAGTGTCACCTGAAATGGATTAAATTTGACCGAGGAAATAAGATCTACCCCATCTGTAGGAAATGTAAAACTGATCATTTCCCTCCTGAGCATCTTCTCACCTCTCTGGGATTTGTAGCGAAAGACCTATTAAAAAGACTTACCTTCGTTTTGGATTTATTGGCGGTTCTAGGACTCGTGGATCTGGTCTAGCCTAATGAATAACCAATCAGGATCAATAACAACTACAGATATTTTCTTCCTTATAGATGCCTTCTTGGTTTAATTGGAAGCACATCTGAGACATAGAATACAAAGTATAAAACACAAGTATAAAAATAAATATAAATAAAATACATGTAAAGCATATTTAAAAATATAAAACACTGCACGTAAATACATATACAAAAATGCTAAGAAATTATATACGGAAGGCCAAAATTTTCTCCCAGTTCAATATAGTGTTACATTAAACAATTATTCAGCTGTTAGCAGAGTTCATCAGCTGTGCTTGCATCAAATCACATACGCATACTCAGCACAGATGAGATCATACTAGACAAGACATGTAAGTTTTTCATCAGGGATGCCTTGTTTAGTGAGCCTGACAGCTGTCCTGTCCTAGCGCAGATAATGAATCCAGAATGTTGCAGGTTTTGGTGACTGCTGGCCGATTTGTAACGAGGATAGGTTTGTATGCTGCCATGTTGTTTGGGTTATTTGGAGGTGGTCGTAGATGCCAAGCGATGGCAGGAGGAAAGCTGGCCATATAAAGACCACGGTTGCTGTCTTTGCCACAAACACAGACATCAGCATTTGTGATGCCATGCTTTTTGAAATAAATTGGAAAAGGGCCATGGCGGGTGATAAGTTGTGGGATGGAGATGTGCTGATCAGAGGAGACATTTGGAATGAAGGAGTGAGGACGAGGTCCATATTGTTGTTATTCTATTCTTGTTGTCAGAGGAAAGATATATACCAGGAAAGGGTACACTTTATGAAGGTTCTGTGAACACTTCGATATTGTTTGCATAGAGTATCTTATGTTCGATTTCTCTGAATGGGCTGCTTGCATGATGTTTTCATAGTTTCCTCTGTGTGAAACATTAATCAGAGCTGTTTCTTCATATAAAGTCTTCCATAAAGTTATTTCTTCTAAAGTATATACATTCTAAAAAGTCCTCTAGTAAGGTAATTTTCACCTTAAGTAGAGAAAAATTATATGCTCTGCCATAATCAACAAAAGAAGAAAGCTCTAATGGGATAGTTCTTGGAAACTTTGTGACCGTTTAGGTAGCCAATCTACTAACAAAAAGTTATGTCAGCAAATGGATGAAGTCGAAGATTTATGTTCCATTACATTTTACCGTATGCTCTAAAAACTAGATCTCAAAAATAGACATTATATTTCGAAACTAATTTTTTTTAATTGTTGACTTTGGAAATCCGCAGTTTTTTAGATAAAAAAATTAATCAAAGAATCAAATGTAGTAATGTATTAGTAATAAAATTAGCTGTGTAACTGATGTTTAACCTAAACAGCTGAAGACTGTAATTTAGAACAAACTTACGACAATGTTTGGGAAATAAAGCCACTTGCAATAAGTAGGCTGTAAGCAGCAGCTTTTTTAACCATTTGTAACGAATTTTGTTGGTCTTTTTGCTCCTGTTATTCAGACTCAAGGAAGTACAGGCCATTCAAGGTCGAAGCGAAAGATTTTTAAAGTAGGTGGCGATGCAGATTACCTGTTACTCGTATGTAGGACAAAACGCCATAAAGAAAAGTCGTTGGAAAAAAGCAAAAGGAAAACAATTTTAACGGAATTTTTGAACTGGATTTGTTTCTCAGTTTAATGCAAAGAAGGAATTCTCTCGCTTTTATTTTCGTTTTTAATCTGTTTATTTAATTTTTTAAATAAATAATATGAGAAGTATTGATTGCGGTAAGAGCCCAAGTGATATGCTGATGATTATATAATAAATAGCTCATAACAAAATTTGCATTTTATGACGGCATAATTTACAGTGAATTTCTGTTGAGCAGCAGAGAATAATTAATTTTAAATTCGGTAAATTAAGCACCACGATTCGTGGATCAGAAAGTGTTTTTTAAAAAAACTTTATCGTCAAAATCTCGTTACTTTTCAATAAAAGGTAACTTTGTGCAGTTAAATCTTCTAGAGCTTGCTTTCATTTTCTAAGACATAACTGTAATTCATTGCTTGAATTACGCACATCCACTATCCAGTTCCTAAACTATTGGAGTAGGTTGTATTATACTCACTAGGACTATCGGTTTAGTAGGGAAAGAAATGTCTCCGTGGAGGATTTTTAAGAGATATTAAGATTTCTGAGAGATAACGCTACACAAGGGAAAGTCATAAAAATGCCCAAGCAAGAGAAGGCTGTCTGCTTAGAGGGAGCAGGACATTTATGGAAGAATTTCTAAGGAAAACCGGACCATATTTTCTTAAAACCAAGAAACCTTCATGCTGGAATAAAATCTAGTCACGACTTTAGCTATTTGGCAACTGGTCAGAATGAGAAAGTTTAATAAGGATATAGAAACAATTTCATTGGCTGTGTACAATAAAAGCTTACACAGAACTAATGGAATATTCCACAATGGATTTCGAATGAATAATTTTGTTATTATTAGCTCAATTTGAAGCAAAGGTGTAGATATAAATAGAATTCTCAAGTTTATTTTGTGAGTTCTGAAAGAAGAAAGATAGTCTAGAAAGCATTTAATTACTGTTAATTTATCCATTGGTAGCAAGACACTAGTCACGAGCACATTGAACGATAAAATCTTACACTAAACAAAGAATAAAAACTGATATAAATTTCATAAAAATGTCAAATTAAAGGTTTTCATGTTACTCAGTTAGAACAAAAGCTCAGCTTAATTCTCAGAAAACAATTAACTAATTCTTTAAAAGAAGGTAACATTCAGAACAAAAGACTTCCCTGGACTTCTACAAAAAGGAGAGGAAAAAAAAAAAAAAAAGCTGCGAAATACAAAAAAGAATACGTCTTTTTCAAAAACAAAAATTTGACTAAACAGAACATATTATCTGCAAATGAAGTCTTTGCTCACATTGGATTCGTGCAGAAATAATAGCTCTTCGATGTTTCTTCAGTTGAAATCCGGGTTTTCATGCCATTGGCAGAATATTTATATTATACCCGGATCTTGCTGCAAAGCGATGGTAAAACAAAACATGGCCATCTTAGTGATACTTCGCCATATGTGGTAACCCTACTACGCGAGTTAATAGCAAGGGTTAAAGATAGAGAATGAACAGGTAAAAACAACCTCGCGAAGCACAACTGTAGGAGTTAAAATCCTTTAAAGTTAAAAGTTCTGTAGCTTGAACTTTCACGAGCGCTTCCGCATTTTCGTTGACGCATACTTGTTGCGTTGGCCGCGCAGAAAGGTCCTCGGGTTATGATCAGCTACGCAAAAGTGTTCACAATTCGATGATGTATTTGCACTCGGAAAACATTCGTTCGAATGTCGATGGACGTTAAATGATAGAAATATTCATGGAAAGGAAATATTTTCGAATTGAATCTGGCAATAGCAGCTTTAAAATGAATTTAGAGATATGCAATCGGAAACAATTCAAACACAGAATGAAAATTTGAAATTGGAAGTATTGAGAAGCAACATAGCAGTGAATGTTTGAAAAGCAAATTGGAGAAAGGAATATAGGGTTAAATGCTTAGGTTACTTGGACGCAGTTTTCATTTTTGCTTTTTACTTATTACGTGCTCCTCCGTTAGGCACTACACGGAAAGGGAGGGATGCCCTGTGGAGGTCTTTTTAAGGGAAACTGGCTCGTATCCGCGTTACACATGGGGACAACCACGAAAATCCCCATGCAGCCAACCCGTTCGCCGGAACTCGAACTTCGAAACAAACTACGAGTGTTCAGCGGTTTTTACCGCTCGACCGCTGATGGGCCCCAGTTTTCATTTGAAATCGAAACATTTAGGCTGGTTCTAAAGTCTAAATTTCATTTGAAATTAATCGCTTAGATAATTTATATCAAATTTATTTGATTAAAAATCTGAAAGAGTTGGATCTTTATTTTTCTACATTGTTCTTATTCTGAGACCCACTTACTCCTTCTTAGTTCATGACGTCTGTGCGTTTTGTTTGACTTATGATTCATATTTATTCGTAAGAAAGCATTAAAAATAGCGCATTTGTTCCTGAAAATCTATAAAAAGAGTTTCTTTTAGCTAATACTGCATGGTGACCTACGAAAACGTAATCTAACTTCAATGCCATGCATGTAACTGCCATGCTCCTTGGAGGAGGTTTTTCCAAAGAGCATGACAGTTACATGTTCTTAGTCTGTCCAGCGACCAGGTGCCATGGAAAAAAAGCAAATTTCAGCTTTATTTTGCCGTCTTATTCCGTTCTTCGTCGAATCAAAAGATGGTGTTCATCTTGGTCATATTATTGCTAGAAGTAGGTTACTTTTTTGCAGAGTACATTAGCTTCCTGATAAAATGGCAGATCACAGATTATATGACATGATTCCCAATTCTGATAATATTTAATGAGAAAAGTTTATATTAATAATTCATACTTTTTTCCTTATTGTTAACAGTTTTTACGTTATATGTTTCCTAGTACGGCTGAATGAAAAATAAGACTTGGGCAATTAGATTTACATTTTAAATAAGGATCTCTCAGTTTTACAATTTTGTTCTTCTCACGAAGCTATAGTAATCTGTTGTGTATAAATTCTTAAGATTGTTGAAAAATTCTGAATGTTTTTGCTAATATAATTAAAAACTTAGACAGTTTCCTAGAGTCAGACTATGTAGAATGCGAGATTTCTTTATATTCTTTAAGGAATTAAGGTAAAGCATGACAGATTACCTTCCTAATAAAATAGTGCCTTTGTGGAAGATCTTCTAACAGAAACTTCCTCATATTCGAGTTCATACATATGGGGAAATCCGCGAAAATACCCACGCCACTGGGGATTTCAACCTAAATCAAATCACTAACTTGTCTCCTCTGGCTATCGGTAGGTCTTACTGCGGCTAAAATAAAATCATCTGCAGAAAGAATATAGCATTCTGTTTGTGTATTTGTAAAACAAGAAAACCTTCCATTTTTCCGTAATATTTATTTTTTGCAATTATTCTTAGGTTTTTTTTTCATCTATAGTGATATGCGTTTATGCTAATAAATTATCTTATTTTTTTGCTGAAATTACATTCTGTCTTATACCAAAATTCATCAATAATTTTTCCACCTGAAGATTACTTCATTATTATCAGTTTTTCAGTTATTCGCATTGACATCATCACCGTAAAAATAATTATCTTAACGGTACTTTAAACTTAACTGTCCAATTAAATAACTTAATAACAAAATTCTTAATTTTGTAAAGTTTTTCTTTCTCTTCATCGCGTGCCCCCGTGATGTAAATGGAAAGCACATTCATTTCCGAAAGTTCTGGAGTTCGATTCTTGGTCAAAGTATAGCAAATTATGTTACTTTTCCTGACTGAGAAAAAAAAAAAAAAAAAAAATCTGAAATATTTCAGATTTTAAATTACGTCCAAAGGGGCGTTTTTTTAACATTTTGTGTGTTACCTTTCTTTATTAAATATCATGTTCCTCGCACTTAAACCATAAGATCCAGTGCAACAGCAATATCGCAAAATAGTTTTAAAACGAGCATATCTTTAGAATTTCCGATACAGAGACTCACGCGCTGGAGATAAAAATGTTTTTTCTGCACAACGTTGCCATTGTTCGCTTTGAAATCCTTGAGTTTGTTAATCAAAAATTCGTCAAAGTTTTAAAAAATAGGAAATCGATCATAAAACAAATTTCAAATTTCAAATTTGGTCTTCCACATGCTCATATTCGTTGGAGGATTACGTTATTCAAAATTCGATGACTCTATGTACCGTTGTTTTATCACAATACGAGAAATATACATACATTTATGCAGATTTTTCATTATTTAATTTCTTCAAATATAATGCAGGACTCTAACATTTTGTGGCAACAGTTTGAAAAGTGAACCAACATTTATGAGTCCGACGCAAAATGCCAAAACGAAACTAATAGTCCTTCGGGATTCAAATCCCTTTGGACTAAAAAAAAATCTCAAAGGTTTCAGATTTTAAATTACGTCCAAAGGGGACTTTTTTTTAACATTTTGTCTGTTACCTTTACTTATTAAATATCACGTTCTTCGCACTTAAACCATAAAATTCACTTCAAGAGCAATATCGGAAGTTGTTTTAAAACGAGTATATCTTTAGAATTTCCGATACAGAGACTCACGCGCTGGAGATAAAAACGTTTTTTTCTGTACAACGTTGCCATTGCTCGCTTTGGAATCCTTGAGATTGTTAACCAAAAATTCGTTAAAGTTTTACAAAATATGAAATCGATAATAAAACAAACGCCAAATTTCAAATTTAGGCTTCCACACGCCCATATTCGCAGTAGGATTACGTCATTCAAAACTCGATGGCTCTATGTACCGTTGTTTTATCACAATGCAAGAAATGTACATACATTTATGCAGATTTTTCATTATTTAATTTCTTCAAATATAATGTAGGACTCTAACATTTGGTGGCAACAGTGTGAAAAGTGAAAGTGACATTTTATAGTGAACCAACGCAAAATCGCAAAACGAAAACAATAGTCCTTCAGGGACAAAGCCCCTTTGGACTAAAAAAAAGGACTGTACAGATTCTTGCTCGTGACCAGTTTTCTCAACCTTTGCATCCAATTTGGGAAATTACCAGTGTTCAGCGGTTTTATTCACTTAACCACTAATGCCCCATGCTTCAAAGAGCCGTTATGTAAGCATTATGTATAATAAGCTATTTTCGAGTGATCATTATTTCTTGTGGATTGCTAAGGATTTCTAAACGAACACTGTGGTTCCAGAGAACGCCGCTGAGAAACAGTCTTAACAGCTGAAAATTTTTAACTGTGAAAGTGGAAAAATTTCTTGCTTCTTTTAAAGAACTACAGATAGCAGTGATTTACAGCATTCTTCTGTTTATTTCATTTTTATCGCATTAAAAATTAAATTTAAAGCAGAACCACAGGAGTATTCAGGAGATACTTTAATTCCCAGCAGTAAAATGTCAACAAGAAATCGCAACCTTAGATAGGTAGAAATTAATATTAAAATGTTACCAAGTGTAGGTCCTTTTAACATTTTATTTACATTGTAAGTGGAACGGTTAAGATTCGCGTGTGTTTTCATATAACGCACATGCAAGCTGGACTTTTCGTGCAAGTTCTCGATCGGATAAAACCTTTGAACACTTGCTAGACTTCGATTCCCAGTAACACGGAACAGTTACCGGAGGTTTCCGTTTTTCTACCTCGCATGCAATTCAAGAATGTTCCAAATACTTACTAGGGAATTCTTTTTGTAAAGAAAGATTTTTCTGTGGGAGACAGATTGTTTTTCGATTTAGTCTTTCATGTGATATCCAACTAATTGAAATTTAATTGAACATTCTATGAATCGTGAGATGCAGAGATAAAAACTTTTGAAAGGAAGCTTTTGGAAGAAAAGCACGAAGGTTTATTACATGTTTACGAAGCATACTGAATCTTTGAAAGAGAAAATTGTTTAATTTTGAAAAAAATGTGTGGTTTTCTCGTGAAAGAAATAATCTAAGCTAAATTTATAATATAATCCTAATTTTTACATTTGCGTTGTGCACAATAAGTGCCCAAATTAAATCCGATAGAATAAAGTAAGATTACAGATAAAACGAAAACCGGATAGAATAAAATAAATATCAAATTAGCATTATTCTCACAGATGAAAATAAAAGATTGCCCTATACTGTGCAAAACAGATAAGGTGTTAGTCCGAAAACTGCAGTATGTAAAAAAACAACAGACCCTTCAGTTGTCACTTTGCAAAATATGGTAAACATCATGGAATAAAAATATGTTATTTTAACAAGCTTTTGCGATATTTAATATTAATTCAATCTTTGAGAGTTCAGTCCCCAACGAGTAAGTAAACAAACTTTTGAAAGAAGAAGAATTTTTTGAAAAGGGACTGGATACAATGACGTCGTATGCCTACATCCTGCCTCTTGGTGTTAGCAATAGAATATCGGACTCAGAACTTGCTTCATATTTCCAGTCTCGTTTCTGTGGCTAACAAGCCTGCAGATCCCTTGAATTTGGTAGCACTCGTTGCCCTTCTCCTTGCACTCAAAACCAATATATTCTCTTTCAGTACAAATTCCAAACGAAACCATTTTTCACATTTCTTCTTCCACCATAGAACTGAATAAAGGAACTATCTTTATTGCACAAGTCAGACATGCATTATTTAGCTCTTGCAAATCCACTTGCTCGACAAATTTAAAACTAGTCCACATTCAGAATAGCATAATCGCTGTTGATTAAACGCAGGTGTTCACCATGAATCATGTTCCCCTCATTTATATCAATTCGCTCAGTTGGATGACATTGCGTGATATATTTTTATCACCATTAGGGTTAAGCGACATCCTGTTTCAGTTTGTCACCTACCACTTTTGCCATTCCCATCTTCTAGAAAGAATTTGCGGGCCGTTGTGACAAATAACTATCGTCCTGAAAAAAAAAGGGGGGGAATTGCCAAGGTTGGAATTTTTGTCCTCCAGGCTTTCAGAAGATACGACGCGGGGGAAAAAAAATTCTCCCTTCTTAGGCCTCTTCGTAAAATGACAGGTGGACCGGTTGACAAGAGTCTTGAAGCAGGGTCTAGGTGTAGTTAATGTTTGCCATATTAGGGCCTCTTCTTGCTTCAGGTGTGTTCCAGTATTTCTGCTGCCCCCCTTCACTTTTTCGCTCGACTAAAGGGCGGGGAAAGTAAATTGGGAGAAGTTCTCAAGTATGTTATTTTAAAGGGAGTGTGTTTTTCTGTATTTTCTCCCTCGGATGAGTTTGCTTTCGCCATTTACACTTTTTTAGAGATTTGCTCAAGGAGGAATATTTGGGATCGGAATTTCCAATCTGATTGTAAACAATATTTCAAAAGTTACAGATGTGTATACATACGAGGGGAAAGATTTCGCTGCCTTTTTTCGTAGTCAGATTCTAAAACTAATACCCATTTACTTTTCGAACTGATGTTATTCGTAAGCTCATTTCTTATTTTTGGTTGATAAGAACTTCGATAATTTGGTCTTTCGTTACCGAGGTTCCCCCCTTTTTTTCTCCTTGTTTATAGTTAACGTGAGACAATGATTAAAAAGAAATAGTATAATAAGTGTAACTATTTAGCTTAAAATTTTGATAAATTTCCTTTAGTTAGAATTTTTAGCCCAAAGGAGCGTTAGCTCGGAAGGGCTGTTAATTTCGTTTTCGCACTTTGCGTCGATTCACTACAAACGGTGAACCACTTTTGAAATTATTCTCACCATATATTATCGCCCTGTATGAAATTAAATCATGAAGAACCTGCATAAATATATGTATGTTTATCACATTGTGATAAAACAACGGTACCTAGAGCCATAAAATTTTGAATAACGTACGTTTCCACCCAAATATCGTCATCTGGAAGTCCAAATTTAGAATTTGTTTTATTACCCAAGACTGTGCATCAGAACTTCTACAGGTATGATGTTTTAAATATTTTCCGATAATAATGTTAGATTGAATTCTATGGTTTAAGTACAAAGAACATGATATTTAATAAATAAAGGTAACACACAAAATGTTAACGCCCCTTTTGGTGCAATATAAAATCTGAAAGCTAACAGATTTTTTTTTATATACATTTTATTTCTTTGTTTACTTTATAGAGCTATAATCACAAAGATAATGTCATAGGAGGCTTTCGAAATAAGGTAAGACGAAAGCGTCTGAATCCATCCAATAGTGTTGCAGGCGAAAGCTCTGAATATCCAATTGTAATGCAGATGTGAAAAGACACCAAGAACGCACAAAATGTCCATAAATTTCAAGAAGTGAACAATAAAATAAAGAATTTAAATTTTTCTCTGCTTTGATTCAGACTTATCAGCATGCAGTTATTAAGGCTGTCGCTTATTTTGTTAAGATATTATTTTAGAGGAAAAGTTTCATCTTTCTCCATTGTTTTCGTATTAATTTTGACGAATAACAGTTCGGAAGTAATAAATAATAATATATTTATTACAATTTTTCTCAGTGCATTTATTTCGAAGAATGTAAACAATTCACAGTTCATTCTATTCTGCATAATTATCAAATTTTATCTTTTTTGTATTGCATAATACAAATATTAATATATTTAAAAGAATATATTCAAATAATATATTCAAAAGAATATAAATATATTCAAAAGAATATGAAAAGAGAAGAATATATCAGTTTAAAACCATTGCTAACTTAACGTAACAATTCTCAAATACTAAAAATTTGTGCGATTCAGCGACAAAACTCATCCAGTGTAATTTAGATGGATCCAAATTTCGTAAACAATTGCACTAACCTAAAATACAGCATTTTTACGTGGCAACGAAAACAATGAATTTATAAACAAATAATGCAATACATAAGAATAATTTTTAATTACACTAACAGTATGATTTATTATAAAAATTATCCATGAGATTTTATAATATTAAACTGCAAAAAATAGATATCTTTTTAGCAAATTAAATAAAAAGTAAAAATTATTAGATTACACATACAATTTGTAAATTTCTTTGTTACACCTTTATAATAGTTTCTTTAATATTTAAAAATAAACTAAAAATTCTCTTCATTCTCTTCATACAACAAAAATTAATTTTTCTTTAGGGTAGCATTATAAAATGCATCGTGAAGAATACAAATACTAGCCTAGAGTCGTTTTTAACGGCAAAAATATTTAAAAAGCAAAAATTTAGTCGTACTTAATCTCGGTCAGCCATAATTTAGCCATAAGTAATCTAATTAATTAATTGAAAGAACTGGTCATGCATTGAAGTAATTATTCCGGGAAAAACAACTGTTAACAAGTCAGCGAAGCCTAATTACATAAAAATTTCGTTATGATTGTGCATTTTTCCTTTCACTATAGTATCAGTAGGAAAGAATTCTTAATTAATATGCATCAATACTGAAGCAACTACTTCGATAACTTCTGTGTCAAGATCCCATCAGGTTCGAGAACCTAACTCTAACTTGAAAATAATAAGGCCACTGAGAGATATCAAAAGCCGCAACCTCAAAGTTTATTCGCTCCATAACCTTCACGTGTGTTTTGGAAAACTGTAACGGGTACACAGTGTCAAAAGCAGCGTTACCCCAAGAACGAACAAGATCGTGAAAATAAAACGAAAAAACAAAATGGCGAGGATAAACATAAACGAAACTGAATAATAATTCTGAAACCCGTTGCCATCTGCTTTGAGGTAATAGTCAGCTTAATGGTCAACCACCTGGCCTCGTAATTGCGCATATTCTCTCCATCGCTATTTTCTTCCTTTAGAGACAGTCGACATATATCTCTTTTATTAATTTCTTTCTCATTTTTTTTATCCTCATTCTTTTCAGTGGCTGTATTTCTTGAACTCATTTCATCTGAAGTCTCTGTCAGATCTTTCCAGGTTATGTAACGCAGACACTCATGTCTCAGCTTTGCCTTAAAGTTTCCTTTTTAACTATTTTTAATATTTACCAGATTAACGCATTAAATTTTAATAAACTTTTGGCTACTTTTTTGGCTTAAATTTATGGTACAATTTAGCCTTTTTAATTTTACGCAGAAACAAAGAAACATACTTATTAAAAAGCAAAAGAATTAGAATGTAAAGCAGCTTCACGCGTTACAAAATCGTAATAATACTCTTTCCTAAGATATGAATCTCTCCCCCCCCCCCAATCCTAAAATTTTCACTTGTACGTCCCAGAAAACATTATAACTGTTGTTGATTCATGGAGAAATGAAAAGTTTTGTTTTAAAATGCTTCACAAATTGATTTTTATTCTTAATGTATAAATATTTATCAAATGAAAAAGTCATAACAATTAAAACATATTATAAATATATATATTGTCGTGAAAGGCCAGAACTAAGTAAATCTGCAAGTTTCGGATAAAATGAGTTTAACATTTAAGGAAAATTGGATTAATTACAGTCGAAATTTGTATATAATAATTCTTTTTCATGCATCTGAGAATCTTTGAAATCGCTATCTTTTGAAATAACGTTAAACATCGAGAAACAAATTAGCAAATGCATATAAGGGAAACCCCCCGCTCAAGAATGAGGTCTGTCCTTTTGGCATATTTGCATTATATAAGTAAGTCCCGATCCTTTAACGAGTCAAATAAATGAACTCATGGAACTCAGTACGGTATGAATTATGCGGTAATGAGAATGGGGGAATTAAAAAGTGTGATATTTCTTCGAAAGCTCTACTGTAAACAATACTAACGGAAGAATGGAATAAAATGGAATATTCTTATACGAAAAGCAATAAAAATATAACTTTAGATAAACATTATCAAAAGAAATATTAAATATCCCGTTATTTTCCTGTTTTAATTAAATATAAACTGTGTGTTCAATAAATAAATATAAACTGTTTGTCTGTGTCCGAATACTTATATGAGTTCATTTGCAGAACTTTCTGAATATTTTTTTTTCTACCCGAAAAATTTTGAATGACTATTTTCAGAGCAAACACATTTTAAAAAAGATAATAAATAGTACATGTGAAAGGAAAGGAAAGTCATTTCGCTTATATATAGTAATTCACATTTTCTAATAAAGTTGAAAAACACAAGTGCCCAAAAACAAAAGTGAGGCCCTATAATTCTAAATGGAGAAGCCATTAAGCGAACAGTGCTGATATGCATCAGAAATTAGACAAGTGAAACATCTTCATATTCAGTACTAAACTTGATGAAACTCTTGATCACTGCATACCTGTTTACCATAGGTAATAACACGAAAATATACGCATTTATACGACTTCCTCATAAATAAAATAAATTGATTATGAAACAAAATTAACCTTCAACTTGTGTACGGGTTCCAGGGGCCATAGCGTCACGTTTTACCTAAAGATATTTTTGTTTATCTCAAGATGCCGTGTATCTCGGTATCATCATAATTTTGAGTTGCTGAGTATTTTTATATTAACATGAAACTATTAATCATTTCGACGAATAGCTGATTGCCTATTTCAATTATTTTCGTAAAAATTATAATTTTATGTGTCATTAGAAGGGCTAAAAATTGCCTGTTATGTAAAATTTTTTATCTTACAGGTTAAAGGTTACAATGAATCTTTAATCTAAAAGTGTATCAGCTTGGACCGAATTTTTAGATATAGTTTTATTTTATGAAAATAATTTGAAAAATTGAAAATGAAATTAAACTTTTCTCTATTTGCTGATAATCATTTTATACTTTTAGCATGATTGGTGATAATAGCAAATAAAAGTCCATGTACAGATAAAAGGTCAGCTTCATTACAAATGCACAAAAAAAAAAAAAAAAAAAAAAAAAAAAAAATTAAAAAATATTTCTTTTAAAAAGTGTGTTAAATCTGATAAATGATCTGAAGAAAGTAAAAGAATTGCGAAATTATATGAAGTACTGATTCAGTTGCAATGAATCAGATTCAGTCAGTTTGTTTTGTTGATGGGTTATTGATGAATTCTTGCTTCATAATTTCCAAAATTATAATACAACATAGTATGTGCAGTCTTATTGTGGGTACATAAGTATAATTAACGTAATGAAAATATTATACACTTCTTTACGAAAATCACGCCACATCTATTGACGAGGGATTTTATTTATTTTTTTATTTAGAAACATTAAAATATAGCATATAAAATTTAAGTACATGTTAGGTAGAGAAAAAGGAGCAAAACAAAATAACATTATGTATCAGACAGGGAAAAAATTATCGCACTAAACAAAATAGCATGTAAAACTATTTAAAAAATTCTTCTCCAAGTACTGTCTTAAAAGCAGATTTTTCATTATATGTGAAGTAATGTGCGATTGTATCATCTCATATCACTTCAAGAAAAAAGCAATTAAAATATTCATTTCGATGCAAATTCACCTCCGAGGAGGATATTTTTATGAGTCCATATTTATATAGTTCTCATATGAATCAATGTAAATTAAAAATTGATATTTAATTTTTTTCCTTCATTAAAATATTAAAAAAGATTAGATTTTAATCCAACTTCTATTCCATTATTTCTTTTACAACTGAAACATAACTCTTTGCAGTCAGATAAAAACATTTCATTTCGTTACTAAAAGCCACGATATGGATTTACAGCTGGACCTCCCCTTCTCTCTAAAAACTTGCGTCACGCTCTCTCTGGGACTGTGTTCCCCTTTCTTTTATGCCTTATCCCCCGTTCCACATTACTCAAGCATTAGCATAGAGTTTGATACTAAGGTCTCACGACTTGCTACAAAATCGTGACTGACGTCACTGGCACGCGTCTCGAACATTCACCGAAGTTCACGAAAGGCATTTGTTATTATTTTGTTTTCACCCCATCCTTTTATTCCGTGTCCGTTGGATTCGACTTCCCCCCCCCTCCAAGTTGGTGAACTGCTTTTTTAATGCTTAACCCTCCCACTGAGCGGTCCGAATAGGCGGATGCCTTTTGGACAGCGTGATTTACTGGATGTGAGAGTTACCAACTCAAGGACGCCATTTTATTTCCGGGTTTTCGTTTGTGTTTTGATTGTTTAAGTTGTTCTGTTCTTGCTACGTTTTATTTTATTTATTTTTTTTACAAATCCTTGTTTTTTACAAATCCTTGTTTTTAACAATGTACTACTGTGTGAGGTCAGTACGTTGTAGTTCATGCCGGTTATACAGTTTTCCAAATGTCAAGACGTGACAGTTACCGATGTCGGTTTAGAAAACATAGTAAACAAGTTTCTAGAATAAGTATCAATATTAAGCCAAATCACTTTTTCAGACGCCCAAAGGGTATCGTGTTTAAAGTCACTGACTGCCGGGCCGAAGGGCCGGCAGTCAGTGACTTTAAACACGGCGAGCCGAAAGTCCTCTTGAGAGGTGGATGGTAGAGGAAGAGGGGTAGGAGACCCTCGGACCCTTCCCCTCCCCCGGGGTGCTCTTCATCAAAATTCGGGGGTGGGGGTGGAACTGAGCTAAATTGCTCTGTCACCTGTAAGGTGCTCAGGACAGGTGCCAAAGACAGGCGTGTCTTGCGCTCCTTGCCACGTGGATTTTCGTGGGTTTGGACTGACTATAGGTCAGACAAGTGAGCAGTAGCCAACAGCAACAACAATCACTTCTTCAACCTGAAAATTAAAGAAAAAATTGGACAGTTAGTTTTAAACTGCTTTTTGAGAGGAACGTGTGGGAGGAAGAGCTCGAAAAGGCAAAGTAAATAGAGTAGGGCCCCCGGGTGAAGACTGTTAAAGGGCCCTATGCATTTAAAAGATTTTTGTGCCCCTACATAAATTTGTGTCTGTTTTTTTTTTTTTACCATTTTTTGATTTACCTGTCTGATTTACCAGGTCTTGATTTACCTGCACCATTAATTCCACGGTCAAACCAGGAATGGTAAATTTTTGTGGTGCCCCTTTCTTTGTGTTCCGAAGAAACTTTTTTGTGCACCCCATTTCTTTGATACTCTAAGCGTGTGCTTATTTTGCCAGACTTAGAGAAAATCAGCGCTTTTCATCACTCGAATGATATTTCTGTTAAAAACAAAGAACGTTTTATGTTTGTAATAGCAACAACCATGCTTTCCTAAAAGAATCTAAGCTATTTTTTTTTTCATTTTTTCAGTTGTAGATACTACGTAGTAAAATATTTTTTTTTTTTTTTTCAATATTTCATTCAAATTAAACATTTGAAAGGATTAACTTTAGGAGATACAGTATACTCTCAATTATACGGTAGTAGATTGATTATCTGTTTAGCAGATTATCCGTGCGCATCAGTGCCCGCGCACGCACACTCAATGCTGCGCACGAATGTATAAAAAACACACACACTTAAGTTCGATCATGCAGAAAGATTCTTCCTAATATAGAAATCGGAGATTTATCTCTTGTGAAGAAGTCAATGCAATAACTGAAGTTGTATCCCCAAAAAACTGGAGATTTAGATTTCTAAGAAAATGTCAGTCAGAAAAATATCGAGGAATAGTACGATGTCGATTCAACTGAGCCAGTTTTCAAGCCTAGATGATGCGGATGTCGTCTCAAATGTCACAAGAACAGAAGACGCAGAGAGTGACACTGAAAATACAAGAGGAAGAGACACTGATAATTGTATTAGTACCGACACACCAATGACGTTTGACCAAAGTCACATTGGACTTTGTAGACTTAAGAGGACTTTGCCGGCATTAGCCTAGATAATCGGCAATTAACTCTACGTAACTTCAATAAAATTGATCTCTCTGAGCTTCCCTGATATTTCATTACTTGTGATTGTACAGCCATTTTGTTTACAAATGGAACAAAAAGTAGAACAAAAAATGAGCAAAGTTCTCGTTGGGCATTGCTTTGAACATTAGACCTTCTTATTAATAGCGGATGTGCTTTCTATTAAATCACAAAAGCAGACGTAATGAAGGAAAAAATTCCTTAGGTGATAAACCTCTCCATCATAGTGATATTTCTAGGGTAAGCAGAAATTACTTGTAAGTCTGTTACCTCCAAAGAACTACTCCAACTCTATTAACTATTTTTATCATCTTGCGATATTCTATTTAACATCTTCTTCTGAGAATTCAATTTCATTTGATGTCAAACATCCATTGTGGTTAGTAATGCCCAATTTTGCTGAAATCTATGTACATTTCTGGTAATCTTTAGGCACCAAACAATACCAGTTATCTCGATGTTATGAATATTTGTTCAAATTTTTGAATAAATGAAACTAAGCATGTATTGATGGTAAAGTTACTCTTAACTGCATTGTTTGTAAAATTTGTTATTATCCCCTCCCTAATGTTTAATGCTTTTCTTTGAATTAGCATTACTATTACTGGAATGCATTCTTGTTGACTTTTTCCTAGCACAATATCTCAAGATTTTCAATTTCCGAGATTATGTTTATGCATTTTAAAATGATAATCATTGATTGTGTAGACCGTTTAGGTTTATACTCGTATTTAATGAAGTTATGCTAAATTATTGAAAATTAGCATTCCTAACTTTCAGAAACACTTACGAAAGTTATTCAAAAAATTACCTATTTGAATTTTTGGTAGAATATTACAGGCATTTTTATTTAAAATTAAGTATTAAAAAAGTAAAGGGTAATGATGATCTTCAAAAATTAAATCCATTTGACATTTTAATGTTATTAAAATATAAAATATAAGATGTTATAATTAATATCTTCAGAAAAAACCAGTTTGCAAGACCAAATTGTCTTTAAATGTCTTTTAAAACAGAAATAAATTTTGTCTGCGATTAAGAATTATTCTTCAAAGAGAACAACCAGAGCAAACATGCTAAAAAAAGTAGCCTTGATGAAATAATTACAATCTATGATTAATATGCTAAAGATTGCTTGATTAAATAACGAATATAAAACTATTTATCTTTCATACTGCGATTCGTGTCATCAAGTACTGATAGCAATCTCTTTTACAATGTCTGACAAGGTAGTTATCTCACTGAAAAAGATGGTATATTTACTTTCAAGAATCTATACCGTGTTGTTCATTGTTGACTGCTGTTGCAAGTCGTGTTCTTTGTTCATTTTCTAGGGCAAACCTTTTGTAATAATTAATTTGATCTTTGCTTTCATCACATACGTACTGTTCATCTGAAGAAATGATTTATATTTTTGCATTTATTCGAGCATTACGAATCAGTGTCAAAAACAAAAGACAGTGATGATAACGCAGGGTTAAAAATAGTGGCAAAAGAACCACTCTTCGGGTTGCATTCATTGCATTCTTCCCTTCTTACTAGTGAAAGATCGAGTTAGAGAAATTCTTCAGAAAAATGAAATATGGTGAAAACTTTGTTGGAGACATCTTCCTGAGACGACCACTTCTAAAAGTAACCAGTACTTCTCAGAGCATAAACGAACGTCAACATTGAATATCACTTCTTTACGACACCCACGTACACAGAAAATAAGAAGAAAGCGTTTTATCATCACTTCTCGGCGATTATAAAATGTTCTTCATAAATTTTGTTTTCCAGCAGAGTGATTGGATTATTCAATTATGGCAAAGCACACGAGGGCTATCTGCCTAAAGACACGAGGGATGCCTTCGTGGAGGACTTTCTAATCCAGCAGAGTGATGTATTAACTGTATGATATTAATTCAGAAATCAAACAACAAAAATCAGCGTTAATTTACAAAATTATAAGATTGTATGATATTATAAGATCTAATCTTCGTGGCTATCATACAATGTGACTAGATCTACTTGGATGTCAAACCTTTGCGAATTATCACACAGGCATGGAGATGAACACAATAAGGAAAGGATTTAAAAACCCTTTTATTAATCAGAACTCTTTAACAGATAGGGGTGGACTTACATGCGTATAAAGACCATATACGCATGTTACATACCGAATCCTTGAGGTGAGAACTTAAAGGTAATTTAACAATATATTTAGAGTTCAACTATACAATTCAAGTTTAAATCTAACAGGCTGACTCCGCAACCTACACCGGCGATATACTAACCAGACGGCCAGAATGCGTAACCACTACTAAGATTAACAGCTAAAGAGCAAAATAGCAAACGTGCGCTTTATCTTAACACACTTTATCTTAACTTTTCCGTTTCAGCCGTTTAAATACTCTCGTTCGCCTATTTAATTTGCATTCTGGCGACAAAATACGAGGGGAAATAAGAGAATTCAGAGAGGGTTCAAAGATTAAAATAACTATTAGTACAACTGAACGGAACCCTATAATATTAAATTTTATTATTTAAGTATGATATACTGAATTTATAGAAAATATGAATTACTGAACAATATAGCTTATGGAATTACCAGGAATTATGATTGTTGCAAGTTCAATGAATAATGATAAAATCATTTTAGATGTCCAAAATATGTTTTCATAGTACTGTAGAAATTTATTTGTAGCAAAATCATTGCGGAGAAAACGTACAATTTATAATGACACATACAAAATCGGATATATTTATTATTTACACTCTTCCCAAACTTTTGATTTTTCAACCAATCTGTATCTTGCATACTTGTTTAAAAAGCAAAGGAAAAAAGTAATGTAAGGAGGAAATGTATGAAAATATTAATAATCAGTTAATAGTTATATAGTAATTGGCAGTTAATTATACATGAATTAATATAATTATGAAATAAAACAAAAGCTTTTCAGTCCGCACGATGGCAAACACTGTTCCAATGTATAACACGTATAGCACTCCTTACATAAAATTATCTATTAAATTTACATTCATATTTTCAGGCATTAGTTTTAATTACTATTTATTTTGTAAATAAAATATTTTTATTTACAAAATAAATAGTAATAAAGAGGCGTTACACCCATGCGGCTCTTAGTCTCGAAACGTAATTTTTCGTCGTTTCACTTTCTGCGTTGATTCACATTTCAGACTGAGGCCATCAAATATTATCGCCATGCATTATATTTAAAGAAACTAAATAATGAAGAGTCTGCATGAATGTTTCTCGCACTGCGAAAAAACAATGGTATTTGAGCCATCAAATTCTGAATAACGTAGTCCTCCCCTCCCTGAATATGGGCACCTGGAAGCCCGAATCTTGAATTTCGAATTTGTTTTATTATCTATTTCAAATTTTGTAAAATTTTTTAATTAGGAAACTCAACAATTTCAAAGCGAACCATGGCAAGATTGTACAAAAAAAAAAAAAAAAAAAAAAAAAAAAAAAAGAAAGAATTATCTTCAGCGAGCGAAACTGTGTATCGGAAATTCTAAAGATATGCTATTTCTCAATATTTTATGATATTGCTGTTGAATTGAATTTTATGCGGCTTGAGCGCGATGAACATTATATTTAATAAATAAAGGTAACACATAAAATGTTTTAAAAAAAGCCCTTTTGGACGTAATTTAAATTTGAAACTTTTCAGATTTTCTTTTACTAATGTATAAAATTTTCTTTCCTTTTATTTATTTATTACGTGATATTTAATAAATAAAGGTAACACACAAACGTTGAAAAAACGTCTTTTAGGCGTAATATAAAATCTAAAAGCTTTTAGATTTTATTTTATTATTATTTTTTTTTTTTTTCATTTATCTTACTTTCTACACGCGTTGAATAAAAGAAAATGTATATTTAAAACTATGCAAAAATGTTATCTCAGTTTGTAATCGATTTCATATAAAGTTTGCCTAGTCGTCAGTTTTACATCGGTATGTTTCTTTTCCAGTTTAAGACAATACATAGTTTGTTGTCCATGTTTGTCTGTAATCATATTTGGTAGTCTTCCAAATCATCATAATTCGCCAATATCTTTACATATATTTTCAGTAAAGTGTTTTAAAGTTTACCTATATTTTTAGTAAAGTTTTTAGTAAAGTGTAGAAGATTTTTGTATGTGACATCATAAATTGTATTAGAATATCTTCAAACTATTTATTTTTTAAAATTTTAGAAGACTAACTATTGAATGTCATACCATAGGGACACATAATCATAGAGGAAAAGGACAGGAGTTTCATATTTCAATCCTTTCTGTTTGGAACTTAGACTTGATTGAAATTACTGATAGCCTAATATTAAAGGCATTATAACTTTTCAGGTATTTTATTCAAACAAATGTTCTTTCCAGCTGATTCATTAATTTACCAAGAAATCATAAATTTAGTTTTCAAAGCCTATCATTTGAAGTCTTTGCGGCACAGGTTAGACTTGTGTCGTAATCAAGGAGTACAATATAAATAAATAAATAAAAATTTAGATGCGTTGCGATACAGGAGCTCAAAAATAATTGATAAAATTTTAACTGCCATCAAATCTGTAACATTATCCCAGAAAGCGTCTGTACTGATAAAGCATCAAAAAGGAAAAGCTTGAAAGCAACGTTTCGTATTTTATATGGATGAGAAGGACACAAGAAGTAACCCTTATTTATTTTCCAAGCAAATAAATCAATCATAGTTCTAAGACATGGTTTTCTTTCGACGTGGCTGAGAAACGGCTAGTGAAAACTCACAATAATGAAAAGTGGTGTCGGGTCTGAAGCAAGTGTGATAAAGTTTTCCTCACGTGAATGATTTGGAGGCCGAAAGCAAAAGAAGAACACCATTCCTTTGTGGCGATTTTGTAAGGAATCTGGGACGAAACAACAATAAGACAGACGAAAATCAAAAGCGTACGGGAACAAAACGTAAAAATGCTTTGTTCTTTTTTCAGTTCAACTTCGCGCAAAGGAACGCTTCAAAGATTTATAGATTGGATGGTGTGTTTTTCATCGAACATATTTTAGCTGTTTTTTTAATATTTATTTACTTTATGAGCGCGTTAGCGGTTGTTTTGTACTGAGAACAGCAATTGAGCCACATAGACATCAGCGATTTCCGGATCAAAGAAAAAAGAATTCGATGCTTATCAGACGAATAGCACAGAAATCACTCTTTGCTTTCTTCATCGGAATTGATCTAAAATACCATGAAATATAAAACTTTCGTAGTGTTCTATAACAAAACCGTAGAAAAAATGCCTTAAGATGAAGGTGAAGGTATATCAAAAGAGTTTTGAAAAACTGTTTGAAAATAAACCTAAATTTTTAAAGCAACAATTTTTTAAACTTTATCTATTCAAATTGCGATTTCTTTTGTGTACATCATGTAAATAAATTTATAAAAGTATATTCGTTTGTAATTACTTGCGACCCAAATTTTCTCACTTGTATTAAAAAAATTCAGCAAATTTTCTTTTTTTGCAAATTAAGATTCATAACCAAACCTGTGTAAATGTACTAAAAAACTTTATAAGGTAGTTTCCCAGTAATTATTTGATGTTAATAATATTAAGACATAACGAAAACAAATACTAGAAAATTGAAACGTATTGAGCAAAACAAAATGTGGCTCATTTGAGCAAAACAAATGTGGCTCATTGTGTTGATGATGAATGTATAAAAAGAAAACCTTTCCTCAGATCTAGTTAAATATGTACTATTTATCCGTAAGGAATCATAAATGATACGACATTCAGAAAATGAACGATTTAACTGAAAGGATAAAAATATTGAGTGTAAATCTCTTGCTGTTGTTACTGTTAGCTTGTCTATGTAATTCACGGAAGATTGGTTGTTGAATGCTCAAGGAGGTTGGACTTCTACTTCTACCCTAATTTTCAGGGAAAGCCCTCCCCCGAAGGTTGGTCCGATGGTCTCCCCTTTCTCCTACTGCCAAGCCACTTTCGGCTTGCCACATATGAATATTCCCGCATGCTGCAAAGACACTATATATTTGCAAATATCCATATCTTTGATACCGCAGTAGGCTCGTCTGATCACTATACCATCTAAGCGGCTGTAAAATCTCTCTTGCTGGTATTTATTTTATATCATCGACTCTGCAAAACCCTTCGTATAACCAGATTCGTATTTACTGGAAAAAACAAACTGTAGGACACCCCCAGTGGCAGGTACTTGCCTATAACGGCACTGGCCACTCCTAAGGCCAGAAGTGGTGGCCATTTTATTGTAGCGGCACCTAATAGGCGGCCACCGTTACCTCCTATGAAGGGACAGACAATTTGACATCCATTCCTTCTCCGAGATTCGAAACCGGGCCCTTCGGTATCGCAGTCAGGATCCCCTACCAACTATACCATCGGGGCGGTAACTGTAGGACACTGAAAATCTTATTTAGAGGAAATCTAATTTTCAAAATTAATTTTTTATTTACATGCGCCATAACTTCTTAAGGTAAGTCTTATGTTAATAAAAAATAGGTATCTTTTATAAAATTAATTTAAATCATAGGTATGCGTGTTTTACCTATGACTGAAAAACACGTAGAATGTTTCAGAAAGGTAAGCCTGTGTAAATTACCGCTATTTAATGATTCAAAACTCATATAATGATTCTGGTTTTACCAGTGCCTCAAAAATATCCTTAAATATTTAGTGACGTCTAGTTGCAACCAATGAATTCTTCTACGAAACAACTGGTTTTGGAATGGTTTGTAGATATACAGTACGAAACGTGTGAAGATTGCAAAATACTTAATTTGACTTAACATTCTTGGGAATATTTTACACGAATTTTTTGTGGCTGTCGAATTTTGTCATCGAAGGAAAAAAAACTTCGTTTCCTTCCATCGCATGTTCTTTGATGGAATATTTGTAGAAATCTTTCATATTTTAAGTTATTTTGCTCTTGAAAATTGAGCTGTCACAAAAGTGAGTTCTGACACAACATTCAGGTGGTGACACACCGAGAAATTTATTCTAGTGAAACAGAAATCCAGTCGGAGAGGCGAAAACTGCTCTCGCTTTCCATAGTTTTATTTTCAGTGACCTCCATTACAAAGCTGGTTTTGAACTGAATAAGAAATGTAGGTGGAACCCTAAAAACTTTTATGACTTACCAGAATACGTGATATTTTATTCTAAACTTTAAGTAAGTAGGTTCCGCTACCTACAGAGAGGCCTATTTGGGAATTTGGTGTCCTGCCCATTGCTTCAAAAGTTGCAAAACGCCTTTTTCTTAATCAGAGCAAATGACAGATATCATTCTAATAGATTTTAATGGTAGCAAAATGGTTGTTTTTAATAGTATTTCAGCTGTTTTATAAGTGTGCTAAATTTTTATTTATTTACCTATTTATATTTTTGCAAGAGAGTACATATACCTGAGTCTAAGACTTGAGAGATGGAAATGCTATTTGAACTTGTAGAAATCTTTTAAAAACTGGTTTTGTTAGAATTATTTTTGAATTTGCCTGTAAGTAGCTGAATTAAGGAATATTTTTGTTCTTTAAGGAAAAGAGATCCTATGCCTGTCTTCTTCAAAATACACAGATTTTTTTTTAATATATAAAATCGCCATAAATGTAAGTTTCAATGTTGCCTAATTTTAAATATAAAACTATCCTTCTTATCTTTAGTGTACTATAAAGTATCCAAATATATTTATTTTAATTGAAGGATATTCATTAACGAAAAAAAAAAAAAGAAAAAAAAAAAACTGAGTGGGGGGGGGGACTTTTCTAAATTCTCATATGAGGGACATTTAACAAAAAAAGGCTACGTTTTAGAAACAAAAATTTTCGCCTTTTCCAGCGTATTTACATTTGACTATAAAAAATAATTAAAATGGAAAACTTGAGATATATAACTATAAGGCATATAACTTTAGCTAAGTAATCTTAAATCATGTAAACGTTGAGGAGTACTTGTCATAGTAGAGCTGTCAGTTAGGCAAAATGTATTTTTAGTGTATTTAATTTCCAGTTTTATTTTTACTTGGGTAAGTATCTAAAATGAAGAAGTTATGCCATTAAAATTCCAAGAATAACATAATGAATAATTTTTAAAATTTCAAATGTGAGACATTTGCCTCTGACGAGACATCTAGTTGTACAGATTCGACAATCTGCCGAAATACTAATCATGGATCTTTCAGCTACTAGCTGGACGTGCTAGCCATCTACACTATAAGAACATGCTCCACTATAAGAACGCGTTAATTCCTTGCTGTTCCCCGCTTAAAAAAACGACTGGAGAAGCATAAGATCCAGTCAACCAAATCCAAGTGGTGATAATTATCGTCCACCCCATATATTGATGAGGCATTATTGTCCACTACATAGTTAGCTCGGGCATATTTTAGTTAGATGTCACTGTTTTCGTTTTTAAAATTTTCGGAATAAGAAATGTGGAAACTCAGTTGGGATCTAACCGATATTCGAACACCGATCGCCAACTAGCAGCCAAGCAAAGTAGCTGAACACTCCGAGGTTCGAATTTCGACGACGCATAACTTGTATACGACGCGTTCCCCACGTGTAACTTGTATACGAGCTAGTCTTTCATAGAAAGTCCTTCATGACGGCGCTTCCTTCCTTTAGACAGATAGCTCTCATGTGCTCTGTCGTAATCAAATAAACCAACGGGATACCGATTTTCCAACCGTAACTGAACGCACCAATCATTTATCGGAGAACACGAAGGGAAGAATGTGATATTTCCTCAAATAATTACTTTAGTACATCATATTCTGAGTATTTACTATTCATAACAGGTAAAAAATCTTAATAATGTTGCAACATTTGTGATAAAAATTAATGATTCAAACAGTGTAATGTTTGTTTTAATGAGAAAATAGTGTTTATCAAAGTCATCCATCAAAAATGTGGGACAATCTGTCACATATAGTCCCGATATGACAACACATGTTGTTTACCTCATCTGATCTTGCAACGAGATTTTGATGGCTGCATTCTTCGCGTAACAAGATTGTCAAAACAGCGGGAACTAGATGATTCAATGCCATCATATTTTAAGACCTATGCGTTAAAGGGCTTATCCCCTGTTTTAAACAATTGCTGCCATCTTTCATGAGTAATACTTTCAAAAATAAAGTAAGAAGTGTGTTAGACGCGAAAAATGATTATGCAGTTTTTATAAACATACTTTTGGGAACTTCTTCGCATATTAAGTGACAAATGTGCTTCTAACTAAACATCGTGGGTATTTATTGAAACAAATTTTAAGATGAGTCACTAGACCGTCTTGCGTATTCCTCAGAATAAAAAAGTCTGCTTTGAATAAAGAAGTAGCAACGCAAGATAACACTAATAATCCCTTTTATTAAAATTTCGGCTACACAATCTATTTGATCGTCGTGATATGTTATTTGATACCTCAGTAGATGCTATGAAAAACAGCAAGATGAAAGTAATTTTCTAATATTACCACCAGTTTAGTTATAAAGAATCTCATTCAATGTCATCCAATCAATGAGATATTTTTCTTATTATCTTTATCGATGATTATATAATTCTTTCCCACGTCCACTGTATCCGTAGCCGCAAGCCAGAAAGACACCATTCGGCTTTTATTGGAAGATTTCTCTAGTTTTTTAGCCCTGGCGGCAGAACTTCAAGGTCAACAAATTTCTCAAGCCAGATTCTTCAGTAGCCTAATTTGTAAGGGGAGGAGATATGAGATAGTCTGTTTTATTCACTTCTCGTTGTATTTTTATTCTGATAGCTAGTTGTCAAAATAAGTATTTATAAAAGCAGTATATTTTATAATAACACTTTTTATCGAAACTTGAGACGTGTCTTTTTGTATGACAGTTGACAGTTCCTTTTGAAACATTTACCCGTATTATGTTACTCTCAGTTTCGAAGAACGTTACTCTTTTCGTCTAAACTTGTTTATTGGTAAAATAGAAATAATAATTAGAATTCAACTCAACGATTTAAATAATGGATAATGTTTGAGTCATTTTTAGTAATAAGTACATTTTCCAACGAAAAGGTAACGGAAGATCACTTTTTTATTTTTACTGCATCTTTAAAATTTGCATAGTCTTTCATTGTTTATTTTGGCTGAGAAATGTTAATAAAGGATGCAGATTTCTTCAGTTATTATAGAATTATTATTTTTATAGAAGTCAGTGAAATGCCAGAGTTGTTAGATGCTTCGTAGTTAACAACTGAATTAGATTTCATAATTACTAGTTTGTTCCTAACTGGATTATTATTGGATTTCTTCTATGACCGAATAGTTAATAAGACTTAAAAGAATATGATGACATTTCAAAATTCATATGCCTCTCTCATATTTAAGTGATATATAAATGATTCTTCCATCGCTTCATGGTGATTGCAAACACCAAAGAAAATATTTTTGCTGTCTTTTAATAGAGTTAAATTTTAACTTCTTGCGTTTTTACCTTGTCCTGGTGAAAAAGTTATTAAAGACCACAGCCAGATTTACTTATGGTTGCGTAATGCGTTCTATGACTGTTTAAATTGTCGGTTATCATTAATTATTATTGAAAGCAAAATAAAGGTTTCAAAAATAGAATCAAATTTATTATGGCTACCAATCCCGCAGACGACGATCTTTGAAGTTAATCCGCATTTCTGAGAAGCAGTACTGAATTTGTATCTCTAACATGATCACTTCCACAGAAGACCTAGAATTGTGGACGGTCATGTTGCAGAGGGCTCTATGTTTCATTAAACACTGAAAATTAATATTTTGTGTATCTTAGAGAGTGCAGTATTATTTTGCTAAGCACTGAAGTTAATAATATTACATGCTCTTATTTTCATTGTCCTCCGTAACTGCTTCACTGGAGTTTTCTTGAAAATAGTTCATAATTTTCTATCCCGCATTCACGTTAACAGATTTTTAATGCCATACTAGAGGGCTGCGGCCAAAGCAAAATTTATAAGTTCTATGTACATCTGAAAAGAAACAGTTCAATATGAATAAAATCAGTTAATTCTTTAGCAATCTTGCTTTTAAACAAGAAGAAAGGAGATGAGGACTTTGGCGAACGCCGTTTCCTCCAGTCCGTCAGGAGTTCATTCTTTCCAAGCAACAAGCAATTCATAAATAATTTATTGTTGCCAAACCAAGAAACGAAAACTTTTGACACCTCTAGAAACTCAACTCCTCGCCGTTTCGATGAAGATGATATCACAAACAAACAAACAGAGGCGCACAGATTTTAATAGTGCAGAAGATACTTGAAAAATGGGAATGAAAAGAAAAATTTTATTATTTTAAAACCTCTATTCTAAGAGGGCAAAAAAGTATACGAGTCATTTACATATACAGCAAATTATTTCCTGGCGACTAGCATAAATGACCATCTCTGAAGGCGATCAGTATTTCTGGGAATGTTAATTAACGTTAACATTAAACATTATTTCAGGGGAATGGTCATTCCACAGAAGACCAATATCATCTGGAATTGCAATGGCTATCTTAGAAAGAGTTTAATATATTTCACCTTCCAACTATAACATTTCATTCTCTACTCAATTTTTTTAATTTTGATTGTGTCACGTTAAGAACTAATTTGCCTGGAGAGGTTTTTACCCTTTGACAAGGTTAGACATAAAGATGTTTTATTTCTGCGAAGGACAAATGTGCCAACCTATCGTGTAAATGCGCGCCTACATTCTACCAGCTGTGTGACATCTCCTATTTCAGAATTAGGTGAAGGCTTCTTCAGTACGACAATTATTGAAGAATTTCAAAATTAATTGCAAGATTTTTCGCAGCAATACTGAAATGTCTTTATAGTCTGAGTTTCTTTTAACCCGAGGCATGTTTAAAAGTAATTCCCACCTTCCTGAAGTTAATTATTTTTTTAAGTCCTTATTTCTATATGATAAAAACTATAAATAAGAAAAGTAATACAAGAATTTCTAGTAATCATAAAGTACCATCTACTGCTTTTTAATTACTTTTTTATTTGTTAGAATGGTGCCGCTAAAACGCTATTTTTAAATTCAAACGTACGATAAAATGGCGGAAAAAAGAAATGATTAAAAAAACAACCAGCTTTAGCGCCGCCTTCTAAGAAATAAACAGCTAAAAACAGCTAACTAAACGCAGTAGATCGCATAATATATTTTACCGGATTTCTTCTTGAGTATTAAAGTGGATTACTGATACATGATGGGTGTCCAATATTTAGTAAAAATTACACAATTTATATATATTCATTGATCCGACATAATAATACTGATTGCTAAAGTAAGGAACACTCGAGTTATATGTGCTCAACTTATGTTTTGAGGGAAGAATAATTTCTCTGACATGCCCATCAATGATTTCATAAAAATTGAATTTTCAGTCCAAATTCCTGAAGTTTTTCAGTAACTATGAACCAACTTCATTTGACGCATTAATTTCCATTCAGTGTCCAGTTCAATTTACTTCAGTTTCGTAATCATCATTTTATTCTTTACAACTACCCGTATTATCGGGATCCATGCACACAATGTGGTCTGTGTACTTTGTTTATGAATGCTTTGTTTATAATCGCCGAAATGTAAAAGTAGTTGCATACTACCATCCATGCACACGATCCAAGCACACGATCCATGCACATGATGTGATCTGTGTACTTTGTTTATGAATGCTTTGTTTATAATAACCGAAATGCAAAAGTAGTTGCATACTAATACTACCAATGTCCTGCTTAAATTAAGTAAACATATTTTGCCTTTTTTTGGAACATTTAAGACTTTATCAAGATTTAATAAAGTTGAATTGTTTTCTACTTTTCAGTTTTTCTCTTAAGTCTTTTCAAAAAGTTTTATATTAGAATTACGGACCTTGTATTCATTACCACACACTTTTTCCTTGCTACCTTTTAAAAAAAAATGAACTCTCTTTCTAGAAACTATTAGGCTTTTATCGGAGCGGGAAACAGGAAAAATCAGCTATGCTTTCATTGGGATCCAAACTCCGGACCTCTTGGTGCTAGCTGGACATACTTCCAGTTATACCATTTAAGAACGCGGCAGGAATGAGAAAATTCCTCATATTCTTCCTTACTTAGAGAGCAGCTGGGGAGGAGGTAGACTCAGTCGCCAAATTCAGTCGGTGATGAACTGTCGTCCACCACACAGCAACATTATTTTTTTCCTTTTTTCTTTTCTTTTTCCTTTTTTTCTTTTCTTTCTTTCTTTTTTCCCCCTCTCCCAGAACGGGAAACGTGAAAAATTTAAGATGCCCTTACCAGGATTTTAATTCCGGGCCTAGCTGGATGTATTTTTAGTTAAAACATGAAGACACACGATTAGGAAGGAGCAAATTTCTTATATCTTATGGAACTAAACATTTCTTATATTTCTGCGAAATACCAAAATTTTGTTATACTTTGAAAAATTACTGTCTGGTCTCCTTCAGAAAGGGGCTTTTCCATTTTTAATTTTTTTTTAACAAATAAAGCTACAAGGAACTATCTGACTCCTCTGTGCTATCATGGTGGAAGTCGTAAACACGTCTAATTAGCAAATGGAAGATCCATGATTCCAATCTCAGAGAAGGCAAAACTAATTATTCACGTTTTGTGGCTCACGAATAATAAAATATAAATCTCTATGGAAGTTCCCGAACTAATATGTGGTAAATAACAACTCGCTACCACCTTTCAATCGACTGGACTCCTTCCTGTAGCTCTGTATATGTGAAAGAACTTAGAATTCATCAAATTCCCTCACTTCGCTCCCTCACCTCATTCGTAAATAGTTAGCACGTCCAACTAGCAAGTGGATGATCTGTGGGTCGAATCCCCGACGAGGGTAAAACTGATTATTCACATTTCCCGCATCCGGAAAAGTATCCGATACAATATCTGGTACCTCATCCGGCACAATAAGCTCTACAAAAGCAGTAAAAATGTTTAATGGTAAAATACTCTTATTTTATCAGAAAAATCTAATGACATGAAGTAAATTGCAATTATGAAATTATAGTTTACACTCTTTCCATTATCATAACGTATAGCCACCGATGCATTGTTCCTTTAAGAACAACTACAAGAATTATATCGCTGAAAGTGGCCATTAGCCGTGACAGTAGAAACGTAAACAACGACTTAAAAATCTCAGAAAACCAGAGGAACTATTATAATAGGTGCTTCCTTTATCTACAAATCATTTTTGTTTAATTTCTCTGTTTCGAAAATTTCATACTTGGTTGTTTTAACTCCTTTTTAGATTATGTGCATTTGAAGGGGAAATGGCCCATCACAGCAGGAGGGGAAGGAAGGATTTTGCTTACGTTGAACCATTTCGGTTCCGAATCGCTGAAGCATGTCAACAAATTTCTTTTTCCCATTATTACTATAATCAATGGCATGCGAATTTTTTCGCTTCTTTTGCATGTTTTTGAAAACAATACCAAGAAATTTTTTACCTGTGCTGTGATTTATAAAAGTATCATTTTAAAGAAAAATATTCTTTCATGGGAGGAGGGTTTTTTAATGGTTTAAAATACTCGAATAATGAAATGAAAAAAAAAATTATGTGAGTTTGAATAAGAGACAATTCTGTGAATTGAAAATACACCATTTCGCTTAGCATGTGTTTAATTTAAATCCTTATCATTTCTCTGATACTCTCTCATTTTAACATTACCATAAATGAAATTCGTTACAAAGATGCTTGCGTTTTACGTTTTATTAATTCGAAAATCAAACTAAACACGCCCACCAGCGGCCGAGCGGTAAAGACGCTGAAAACTGGTAGTTCGGTCTGAGGTTCGAATCCCGCGAACGGGCTGGCTGCATGGGCGTTTTCGTGGTTTTCCCCATGTGTAACGTGTATACGAGCCAGTTTCCCTTAGAAAGTCCTCCACGAAAGGCATCCCTCCCTTTAGGCAGATAGCCCTCGTGTGCTTTGCCATAATTAAATACACCAACACCAAACTAAATACTCATTTTGTGCAGTAAAATTACAAACGCAACTACTATTTTGACGTAACCATGCTAATTACACAATAAATTTTCCCTGGCTAATTTCCTGAAATCAAGAAAAATTATTTCTTTTGTTTATTGAAATCTTCGTTTTAATTTGATTATTTAATTTTTTCATTATGTTAATTAAGGTTTATTTTAAATATGTATTGTTCATTTAAAATCTCTGAAGAATTCAGTTCTTGCGCTACATGTGTATTCATTGTTAATATTATAGAATTAACAATGAATTATTTTTGACTAGCAGCTTCTCTTCCAGCCTTCGTCTGGCTTTTAAATGTACCCGAAAAATGGCTGAAGGGAACACCAAACGTTAAATTTAAAAACTGAGTAGAATTTTACTCTGCAGAACAACTTCATAAAAAAAGTTATTACGTATAACAAAATTACAATGAAACTAAGCAATATCCCTTAATACAAATATTAATTATCCTAATAAATAAATTAACCAACTTCTTTTTGCAAAATCTTAAGAACTCAAATGGTATAAAGGAGGTTAAGAACTTTGTTTCCTAAAAAAATCACTCAAACTTTTCAATGTCTTAAAGACAGTGAAATGAGCAATAAATAACATAAAAGAATACAAAAAAGCAAAAATTTCTGAAAAGCAAAGTATAATTAATGATATTTTATCTTATATTTTCAAGATAAAAAAATTGCAATGAAATAAGCTATATCCCCTAATACAAATATTAATTATCCTAATAAAAATTAATTGATTTACTTTTAAATAGAAAATTAAAGTAATATTGTTTTTCCAAAATACGAAGAGTTAGGTGGCGAGAAAAATTCGCTTTCATGCACACTTTGATACAAGATTCGGTTTTTGCAAACAAACCATCCAAAGATTGTGTCAGCAATTCGAAACCACTTGTTGCGTATTGGAGAATCGAGCGCACCTATCAAGTATCCTTAAACCTGAAAATGGCAGCAAGTCTTCCTCAGTGGTTAACATAAAACGGACTCTGCAAATGTGGGTTTTGATTTCTTGTATGAGATGCTTAATGTGATTGTAATGTTACATCGGTGTCCAGAATGTTACGATGCTGGGAGACAGTGGCCACCTTATAGCCCGGATATTAATCTTTGTGATTTCTTTTTATGTGAGTTTTTGAAAGATAGCGAATTTGCAAGAAAGCCTGCAAATGTATTGCAATTCTTATTGTGCAGTTTTGTCCTTTAGTTTCGGAAGACGTGTACTGGAATTTTTATTGTGCAGTTGTGCCCTTTAGTTTCGGAAGACGTGTACTGGTATATTGGAAGTATGTGACAAATACTGGTGTGTACTGTAGTATGTGACAAACACTGGAAGTATGTGGTATTTGTAAAACAAAATGGTGAACACATTGAACACATTCTGCCCTAAACTCACTTTTCATGATCAGTCAGTTAACTGTGCTTAACTTTAATAATATTTCAGTGTGAAATAAATGTGTAATAAAAAATCGCCTGACATTTCGTGTTCCACCCCGTAGTTCTTTTTTTTTTTTTTTTTTTTTTTTTCGGGAACTATTGCATAAATGGAAGAATTTTAATCTTTACTAATACGTTTCTAAATTTCGGGACGAAATTTGAATAAACAGCTCGATGCAGACCGGTGCATTAAAAAGATGCTTAAAATTCAGTATACATCCAGTCAATGCACATTTGAAAGGATAGCCATTGTATCGTTTTTGTCAGGGTTGACGATGTCGCTGAACAGATGCAAAGTGGGCTTTGAAAAGAGAACGTGGAAAAAAAAGCTTGGAAGATACGATATAATTAGATAAATCAGAAGATCCAGGAAGAATAATTTTGTTTTTGGTGCTCCTTTAGTGTTTAGTGTTTTGTTTCTTAAATTCAGAATTTTGTGTGTGTGTGAAATCAAATTAAAATACATTTCGGTATAAAGCCACTTGCGATTGAACTACATTCTCTTAATTTGTGTTATAACATTTGTAGTGAACGCTGTCGAAATGACCACAGCTTTTGAATAAAATTCTTCTGAAAATGGCCAGTGTTTATGAAAATCCAATAAATATTAGTATTGAGCCTCATTTCTCTAATACGACCATCTCCAAAGAAGACCATATCATCTGGAACCATTGATAGTTTTATTCAATCAGCACTTCCATTTCACGGATGTAGCTCTTGATTAAATATATTAGGCATCTTGAAAAATCTTCGTAAGCATCTTAAGCATCCAGAAGATCTTCCACCCAGGTTTGGAATTCCGGCGAAAGTAAATATTAATTTATAATGCAATTAAATCAGTAACCAGGGCATGGCTGAAAGATCCTATTTTACTGTTTGCTGTATGTCAAAACAATGGCAGCAGCACAAAAATATCTTTTTCAGTCTTCATTATAAGTGCCGAAGATTTCATTGAAGTGTGCAGTTGTTTAACGCTCTTTGTTTATCCCCCTTTTGCAGCTTTCACCCCTATTGCTTTTAGTCAGCATCCTCCTAGGTCTTCGATACTCATTTATTTCGACCTTGGGAAGAGTAAGATAAAGATGAAGATTAAAAAAATTATCGATAACCTGTTACGTTTTAGGTACCCCCCATCCTTCTTTGTCCCCAGTACATGATTGATGTAGCTACCGGTTATAGGCGGTGGTTCTAATGGAGGGCCTCTGTTTGTAATTTGTCAAAACTGTGTCCGGGATTTGATGGGATTCATATTTGCAAATGACTAGCCTTTTTTTTTTAATTCCCTTTTCAACTTTTTTTTTTGACAGTGTCTTCAGTAATGAGGATTTTCCTTTAGATTTATTAATTGTAGAGACCGAATGACGTTTAATAAGTTGATGAAGTACTCGGATTTTTTTTAACTAGAATGTGGCTTTTTTACGTTGAATAAAATAACTCTGAATAATAATATACATCATCCTGCAATTAAGCCCTAATACCAGAAGAGATGAAAGTATTAGGTAAATAATTACACTTTGTACTGTGAAAGAAATTTACGTTATTTTCATTTATAAATTAACAGTAAATATAATGGCCTGAAGCTTTGCTTTGTGCCGTGTACCCAAATTAGTCTTGAGTAATTACATAATTAAAAACCCAATTTTAGTATGTCTGGAAGAACCACCTGAAACTTATAAAACAGTTTCCGGAAACATAAAATAGTGATAACAGTTTTAAAAATAAAGGAAAGCGAACGGCTTTTATAAACAAAGGGTAATCTCCTAAAATTAAAAGCATTTAAAAATTATATTCAACTCAAGTAAAAATAAATAAAAATTTGTGAACTAAAAGTAAAAGAATTACTTATGGAGATGAAAACTTGACGTAAGTGGATAGTTGTTCCTTTTCTACTTCTGTGCAGAGTACAAAGTACAAAGAAAATCAAGTCCGATTTCAGTAATACAAAACGTATTTAAATGGCAACAAATGTTTTAGATTCATTTCAGTAAAAATGAAAAGGAAAAAAAAAAGTTATGTACAAATCGTACTTGTTGATGAAAGCAAAATCTTTTTATACAGTTAAAGAAAATATTTTTAAAGTTAATAATCAGGGCTGGATTAACCATAAAGCAATATAAACAATTACGTAGGGCATCAGTGAAAGCGGACACGATAAAAAATGTCTTTAGGTATTCAAACACATACGGAGGCAGTGCACCAAACTTTCTTAAGTCTTCATGCGATCCTGCTAATAATATAATCAAAATAAAATCTTTAAATAATTCGAGCAATAAAGAAGAAAAATTACCTTCATGCTTTGATTCCATTTTCTTCTATCCGGAAGATAGTTCTGAATATTCTCGAAAAAGATTTTATACCAGTACCAGTACACAAAGATATCTTAAATAAGTGCCAACAAATCCCAGTCATAATTTACAAACTAAATAAGATTACTTTTCAACTAAATGCATGTAACATATTTGAAGAGTATCTGATGTTAACGAATAATCATACATATTAGATAAGTTATACATAGTTTACGAATAATCATATACACCTTACGAATGATCGTACATATTACATGCCTAGTAGCACAGCCATGTTCCTTTAACTACACTTTTATTTCAGTCAAAACCAAACGATCCGGCTAATGTTGCCACAACTTCGCTAAGTGTCTGAATTTGAAGTAAACGTTTAATTCTGTTATCGAATTTCAACAAATATTACTTCTCAGACGATCCGTCTAGTGTTGCCACAACTTCGCTAAGTGTCTGAATTTGAAGTAAGCGTTTAATTCTGTTATCGAATTTCAACAAATATTACTTCTCAAACGATCCGGCTAGTGTTGCCACAACTTCGCTAAGTGTCTGAATTTGAAGTAAGCGTTTAATTCTGTTATCGAATTTCAACAAATATTACTTCTAATGAAAAAAAAAATTCAAAATTCAACGTGTTTTTTTTTGGCTAGTATAAACTACTACAGAAGAAGACCTTCATACATAATTTCATTTGTCAAAATTTGTTTTTCATTCTCATTATAGTTGAACCAAAGCCAACTACAAGGCATTTTATGTGCTGAAGTTAAGCATGCTTTTACGTTCACACAGCTTCCGACTTAGGATTTGACTTGAGATTTAATCGAGTTTATAACAATGAGAAAATGCTAAGAATTCAATGAAAATCTGAACTCGATTTGAAATCTCGATTATTTTCTGAGGCGTCAATAATGGTAAGATGTAATAAGTGTACGAGTAAGAAAGTTGAAAGGCCAATACAAGATGCTTCATTATCCCTATAAAGAAATCCATAAAGATAAGAAACAAAAGGGGAGTCAGTACTTGATGTGCTCTTGGAGAACACTGGGCGAGTTGAACCCTCAGTATCCTGTCAACTATCTTGAACTTATGAGAAGAGAGCGATATTGATTAGCCTACTTTCTATAATTTTCCTGACATCTGGGAATTCAGCTCAGTATTTCAAACATTCTTTAGAGCCCATGTCCTTTGAGTTCTGGACATTAATGCTTTGCAACCATACTGTTTTTCAGTACTTTGCAATTTTTATTTCACAAGTATGGTCAATTTCAATACATTATACTATAAAATTTTCGAGTAATCTTGACCTATTCGATCATACAAAGAATATTCAAGAAATTGCATATGATATTATAAATTTTATTATAAAATGGATGTTGTGCTACATGATTTCAATTAATTGTAATCAAATTTAAGTCTTGTAAACACATTTAAAGATGGCTGGACTCAGCTATGGCATTGAATAAATTATACGTATAAATCATTTTTGGCTCTTAAGCTTTTTGTTACTCTGAGGTTTTTCAGAACATAATCATAAATCAAGGAGTAATTTTATTTAGAGGAAGACTGCAAGATCAGTCGCATAATACTTTTCAAGTTATCTTTATCAAATTTCACTTTAGAAACGTAAAAAGATGCTAACTTTATTTAGTTCAACAAAGTTATATCTACATTGCATTTTATAATCTACGGTTCGACTTTCTACATCCCTTTATTTATTACTATTAAGCTAACAAAGCAAATGAGAAAGCGACTAAGAAGACTATTCCCTACATTTCCTCGGCTTTGCTCATAAAAACGAAAGAATATTAAGGAGGCCAATCGTGTTCAGGGTCAAATAGCAAATCAAGCCTTCATTTACAGAAAAAAATTAAGACATTTAATGACTTCTTAAACACAACGTATTAATTTTCTGAAGTCTTAGGCAAAAACATAAGGCAATATAAAGTTAACTCCCTGTAGAAACAGGATAAACTGTGTCATGTTTTTCGTCCGTAGCGATCGACCTATCTCCTTCCTATCAAGGCCATTTAGGTTCAGCCGTTTAGTTTTTCATCCTCTGAACATTCGGCGGTTATGATTAAGAGGCATTCCGATCAAAACTTTTTATTTTATTTTATTTTCTCCCTGTCCTTTTCAGCGATCAGCAGATTCGCACGCAATATTCCGTCACGCAATGAAAGCTGATTAACTGTTTAGTCACAGGTTCATATTGCTTTCCATTTGGTTAAACAGCAAAGTATCGTTCAGTTATTTGAATATTATTCATATTTAAACTCTGTTAAAATATGAATACTGTACCGAAATTTTGTCATACAGGTTTAACAGCTTACATTACAGTAACACTTTGGTCATTTGTAGCGATTTACAAATAGAAGTAAATGGATACCTTCTAAATATACTCTCTAATCTAATAGTGAAATGTCAAGTTCAATTGTATCTCTTTGGCATCTATTTTTGATTACCTATTTGGAAATTTATTGACGATCAAAGTCTTTTTCTTTAAATTACAATCATGAAATAACACAGAAACAATAAATCGAAGTATCATTTATCGAAAATTACTATATATATATAGACAGAGAGAGAGCTGGCAAATTAAAATTACATTTTTAGAACTTCTAGCAATGCCACTGATCCTAAAAGTCCCTAAACTTCTGTCATGGGATAACGTAAGGAACTAAACTGGCCAATTGCCAATTGCCCAAGAGATCTTTATACGACCTTCGTGCTGGACACACAATTTAATGCAACTCCGGGTTCTTTCAGACCTATCATTCTTTCAGTGTTAATGGGTAATGATCGAGCCCTAAACTCGGGAAAGGGCTGGAATGGAATGGAATTATCAGATTAAGGAAAAGCGTGCTATGACTATTCATTCTACGGTAGAGGTACCTTCATGGAGAACTTCCTAAGCCTGGAAAAGCCTGGGAAAGGCTTTTCCAGGAAGAGGAAATGAAATCTTCCACCTGAATTACCCAACAAATCATACTTGGGTATGCTGCTATATGTAGTAATTAAATTGCGTTTTGTTACTTTGTAGAGTCATTAGGTTATTTTGAAGTAGGAGACATAAAAAATGAGCAATGCCTTAGCCGACACTCGAACCTAGACTTCTTGAATATGCGTCGAGTGTATTACCGTTACACCACGAAGGCATGTTGAAAGGAAGAAGAAAATATAGTACATCAAAGAAAGACAGATATTAAAAAGCAGCTAAGTTCTGATTTAAATCACTTTATGATCTGATGATTTTGAGAAAAGTCTTTATTTTTTATGTAAACTAAGAAAGGCATCGAGGAACCTAGAAAGAATGCTGCGCCTTAGGCCTCCAGACTCTCTTAATCGAATCCGAGAGGTAATAAATATTTAAGCCAGGTGGTAGAGCAACTGTTGGATGCTTAAATGATCCCGAATTTCAATCACAAACTCTCAGCATGGGATGTCTGATTGAGCAAGTTAGAGCTGGAGGTCTACGTAATCTATTGCAGAAAATTCTACAAAAAAGACATGAGCTTTCTCATTATTAGCAGCTACAACACCCAAGGAGAGAAGCAGAAATCGTTGGTTCATTAAAATACTTTTCCATTTACGAGTTCAGCTGTCGAATTTGTAACAGAATGACTAACTAATGTATAAAAAATGTGAAACGAAAGAGCAGAACGCCCGGGCGGAACTTTCGAATCGCCCCGGGAATCGTTTGCTTATCCACCCTTTCGAACCGGATCCGAATCCCCGCTTCACCAGCGCGCATGCGCATAACCTCTTGCTATGCCGATGACCTGTGCTAATGAGTAAATGAGAAACGAATAGTTTTTCTCCCATGCAATAAACACAGCTTTCCTTTTCGTCATTAAATCTGCAGCAGCTATAAAAGAAGATAAATTGCTAATGAATACTCAATTGTCTGGATAATACGAAATTTCACGCAGCTTGGAGTCTTTACCTGACTTTCGATCAAACTAAAGAAAAGATTTAATTAAACTTAGGCGAGAAGAGTAAATTCATAAAAAAGTTGCAGGTTGCTTTTAAAAAAAATTCGCACGGACTAAATATTTTTCTGTGTGTGAGTCAACAATATTTTAAATTTCTTTCTTTCTTTTCTTTTGAAAATTTTAGTGTGAATTAACTAAAGATCTTAATATGAATCAAAGTATGATGTAGAACGCAAGTTTGCAAAAGTAAGCAGTGCTTCGTCTTTACTTCCAACATTTTATACTTACGTTAGATTTATTTTATGTGCAACGAAATTCATGCAAATTTTAAATAATATTTGAAATTCGTGGGTTGAAATGTTTTGGGAGAAGGAGAAAAAATCGGCAAAATTCATAATTACACGTATCTAACTTTACATTCGAATTTGGAATATAGTAATTTAAAATTTTATGATAATAGAATAATTTATAAATGTTTTGCTATTTACTTTATACATATAACATTGTAAAGCGTTTTCTGAAAAGAAAAAAAAAAAAAAGTATAAACCAATACTTCAGAAAATATTAAAAAAATTCTCTAATACTATTTTGCATTATACAATAACATGAGCATTAATTATGCTATTATTATTATAAAATTAAATAGATCATCAGAAACTCTGTAATCAGAATTTCCATGAGATCTCCAGAAAACCTGTAACTCACAAAAGAAATTAAAAATGAAATTACTCCCATCAATAGCGGGATTTCGAACTTAGTTCCAAGATTTAATGACACCTGTAAGAATCATCCCCTGATGTCTCTAACATCAGAAGAAGACATGATCACTCAAACGAAAGGAATATATTTCAATTAAAAAAAATGGTAAAAATATTTTAGAATCATTGCAATGCATTTGTGCGTAGGTTCTAAATCAAAAGGAATTCATATGGGATTTATGAAGGAACAGGTAGTGGTCCTATGCATCGATACTTGTCCAGAAAGTCTGATTTCTGATCTAACTTCAGTTGAACTTTATTTTCTGAGTAAACACTTCCGAACAAACATAAATAAAGCGAATAAAATCAAAATAGTACTGATATTTTGTTTTGTTTAATGCAATTTAACGTGTTATTAAATTTTCTCTTTAAAAATAAATTCTAAATGTCTAGCAATAAGAAACAAAAATAAAAATATATCTAAAATGTTATCCAAATGAATTAAATCCTCTTTCTTTTTCTTCATCATTGTAATAAAAGAAAATTGCAAAGCTTATTTTATGCCTGTGACATTAATCGCAATCAATATCTTTCTTGTATGCAAAACTTTGAAAGGAAAGATTCTAAAAGATTAGTAGCATTTTTAGGGCAAATAAAATCTCTTAAGAAGAATTTTTCAAAGAAAATTGTTTCAGTAGCATCAGATTAAAAGTAATCATTGTAATAAAAATCTTCATCATTGTAATAAAAGAAAATACCTCAACATTTATCAAAATGTTGAGGTATTTTCTTTTATTACAAATACCTCAACATTTATCAAAATGTTGAGGTATTTTCTTTTATTACAATGATGAAGATTTTTATTACAATGATTACTTTTAATCTGATGCTACTGAAACAATTTTCTTTGAAAAATTCTTCTTAAGAGATTTTATTTGCCCTAAAAATGCTACTAATCTTTTAGAATCTTTCCTTTCAAAGTTTTGCATACAAGAAAGATATTGATTGCGATTAATGTCACAGGCATAAAATAAGCTTTGCAATTAAGATCCTTCAAAGACATGAATCAGAAAACCCAGTTTTCTTGCCGAGGAGTTGGCAGATATAATTAAACCTGTCTTGTTTCTTCTTCGTCAATCAAAGAGAAGAGTTCATCAGTCTTTAACTGTCGTTCTAAGAATGTCAAGGACAAGCTTAATTATACGTGAATAGATGGGATGTGTTTTCAGGACACAGCTTTAGCTTCTCGTTCTACAAATGGTGACAGATCATAAAGGCGGTTTTCGCCATTTTCAAGGTGAACGGCAATCTTTGTATTTGATGAGCAACGGCTCCACCTTTTATCGATAAAGAATATATAAAAGGGAATAATAAATAACATCGATAAGAAACTCATCAAAATATGAACATTATAATTTAAGATGAATAAATCTAAGGAATAAAGTTTCAATTTCAGTGCAAGTTAAATTTGTAATACACAAAATGTTTCATGTTCTTATACACAAGAAGGCAGTTTATTGAAGTATTTTATTTTAAAATCTTGAAAATACTTTTAAATTTCTTTTTCTTTAGAAGGAAATACACAGAATGAATTAGTTGCCTTCACTTCGTACTACTGTCTTGGTGTAAATGGTTAGTACGTCGTACTACCAAAGTCCAAACTGTAAGATGCGAGATTGGAATCCCGGCGAAGACACACTTACGTTTTTATGTTTCTCATTATCAAAATGCTAATAAGCAAACTGCATAACAGCCTTCATACACGCACATAAGATAAAATCAAAATTAAGGCTTAATTTTGATTTTTAAAATCCACAATTTTTTTATTGAATCATGTGATTTTCCATTTGTTATGCCAAAAGTTATGAACATTTAGTCTTTAAATTTCTGCTGTACTTCACTCTTTGATCTATCTCAGTACCAAAAAGACCACCAAGGAATTGCCAAGTGATTAAAGTTGTGAAATACTGATAGTTAGCATTGTGTTCACCGTACTCGTATGAAATTTCAGTGGTTTGCCTGTTATGTAAAAAATCAATTTTCGTAGAAAGTTCTCTAAGAAGTTATTCCTATTCATAAAAAAACTGCTTTAAGTTGATTTGTTATAGTAATTGTGTCCAATTCAATGCATAGTTATGTATAACGCTTAATTGAAATTGATAGCTGAATGGAAAGGGAAAAAAAGATATATTTCTAACGAATAATAGTTGACTATTTAAATATGAAGCAAGTAAAATTAATGCCATTGGAGTTCCTCGGATAAATGGTAAAAAAAAAATCTGTATTCTAATACATTCTTTTCAGTCTTTTTTTTTTTTTTTTTTTTTTTTTTTTATATTTTTTCCGACGGTGAGAAGGGTAGTCACTATGCCTTGTTAAATGTGATGGTTAGCCTTACCTTCTGCCTTACCGTTAGTCCCAGAATAAGCAAGTATGTCCGTAGACCTCTGCTCCCTTCTTGCGAGTGCGATATCGCTCTACACCCTGCTGTGCATGCTGTTAATGTTCTCGGTTATGAGATAGCAGAAACGGCAGATGGAGTCGCTAATTCTCAACCAACGCTTAGCAAACAAATGTGTGGTCATTGGAGAGAATGAAAACTTTTAACATCACAAGATGTATTTTTATAATCTTTCTGTCATGAGCAGAAATTTGATTGTGAATTTGCTTAAGGATCTGTAAAATAAGACGGGCTTCGATAACGACATCTAGAGTGCACGAGAAAAAGGAGATAAATAGAAAATATATATTTATCTCACGACTCTGCAATTTATTTCATACATTTATGAACCTCTATCCATCTAACAAAAAAAGTGTATATTTTCACATCCGTACGTTTGAAATTTTCCGGCACATTCCAAACATATTACAAGGAATGAGGCCAGTAGCCTGGGTACTCACTGCAAAAGAATGCAATATATAAAATTAATACAAATTAAATCAACTTCACTGTCACAACTACATATTGGGAGAAAAAACAAATTATGGCGGGATAAATCACTATACACATTTTATTGAATTTAATTTATCATACCATCATCATATTCATCCTTTTAGAATTTAGGGAGATATCGGGCAGTATTTTGGCCCTTGCGGGCGCTTATACGAACTGACGAATTACGTAGCTCCATATTCCTGGTCAGACGTTTTTCAGCTTTTTTTTTCCACTGTGATTGTAATAATTGTTCAAGAATGGTCAGACTTTTGAATACTAACTGCAGTTTCTCAAAATTTTATCTCATTTTTTCATCCTTATTAATTATTCAACACATTATAAAATATAATGCGTACATACTACATACTCTTGTGAGACATTTATACACTGTGAGGATACTCAGAAATTCGCTTTATTCATTTAAATCATTGACACGTGCTCCTGAAAGCAACTTTTGTCTTTAGCTCTCTCAATCTAAATTAGGCCCTTTAAATTTGTTTTATTTATTAAACATTTTTTTCTATAACAAACGGGCCTCTTGTTTTCTTTTTTTCCCATCTGTGTTATCCGGCTTTAAAAGTATACGAAACTGTTTCCTCTGAAATGCGAAATTGCCTCTGCCTATCAATCTTTCTCTCGCAACAAAGCTTGATTTTTCTCCCTGGGGACAGAAAGACCTATTAAGTGCAAAACAAGAGATTTGTTTACTTTGTGTGTATGTTGAGTTATTGGATGCAAACAATTTGTTTACAAGTTTTAATATTTAAATTTGTTGAACTTTCCTGTTTTCTAAATTCATTGTCTTTATTTCAGGTCAGCTGTCTGTCGAAGTTTTTGATATCACACATAATTCTGCAAAAGTGCGTTGGAGTGTTGCTGATCCAGAGCTTCAGCCTCAGGCTTTAGTTTCTTACGCTGCTGCATATAGAGGAGCTTATACTCAATGGATTAAAGTTAATGTAAGTTTATTTATAACTGTATATCAAATGTTGTAAATTACGATATATTTGATCTCAGGAATTTTTTGTTTATTTTTATATACTAAAATTTTGTTTTTCTATCATTATTAGCTTATAAGATTTTAAAAGAGGACAGTTTTGTTCAAAAAAATTTTAAGATAACTGAGCTATTAACATAATTTTTTTTCTGATGTTACCAACTGTAGTGCCAGATGAGTTTGTTTTAGAAAGTTGTTTTTGTTTCTTAAAAGTGAAGTAAATAACATAGAAATAAAGGCATTTTAAATCAAATAGTGCTAAGAATTATATAAAAAGGTATGTGTTAGTTTATAGAATGTGTTAATATTTTATTTGTTTTTTTTTTAATATTCAATATATGCATTTATTTATGCTGTTATAACATATTCTAAAATTTGAAGCAGAAGAAATGGCATAGTCAAAAAGTTAATCCACCTATGCATCCTATGTTCATTCATTCAGGGCAGATATAAACTCGGTTTAATCCTAGTACCCGGTGCACATGGGATTAGGCTACTTTTGACGACTTTATGATGAGCAGTAAAAACGCAACATGTACGATGAGTAGTAAACAGGTCATTCAAAGAATATATATGGTTATACATAATATAAACTCTATAGTGTTATAGTGTATAGTATATATATATAGACATTCTTTGGATCATTTTTGGTGTTGGCGATAATTTTCAAAATCGTGCCAAGGCTGCACCGTATACTAGGATTTTACCATAAACTCTATTTGAGTTCTGATTTTGAAAAAAAAAAAAGTATCAATATACATTTGTTAAATAATGACTTTCATAAAGGTAGTGTTTTCATCAAATAGTTTCAAACTCGTAGCCAATTCTGGACTAGTGTTCTACCATCAAATAGTTTCAAACTCATAGCCAACTCTAGACAGCATTTAAAAATTATACAAACTCATTGACAGATATTTTGAGTATCTTTACATCTGTTTTAGTCTGTAGTGCAGTCTATTTTTTTTTTTACATTTTTCTTGTTTTCATACTTCATAGTTTCTTGCACTTTTGTTCTTCTCACGTACTACACATGTATGCAATCTTGCACACATACACACACACTCATAAAAAAAAAGGGGGGGCACAGTTCTATATCTCTTGTTTTACTGGACCAACTGACGGAATCTAACTTGCATTTTTCATGTCTTGAAAGCATGGCTTAGTATATATTTTGAAACACAAAATTGGACTTTTTTTTGGAATGACATACAATTTTATTTCCATATTTCGATTCTATGACTCATGCCCAAATATTACATTTTGTAAAATTTGGTGAGAAACTTACCAAGAAATTAAAAAAATTATCTTGGCACATGTTTTGCAATTTGCACCAAGAATAATTCACTCAGCCAATCTCTTAATTTACAGTAACGTATTTTCCTTTTTTTCACTTTGCAAGAGCAGAAAAAAAAGGTGCATCTTTCGTTCTTTCAAATAATTTTAACAAAGAATGAAAAACACATTTGGCATTATTATCACTTATAACAAATGTGCCAAATTTCAAAATTCACCAATATATAAATTCATGTGTATCTTTAGGAATTTTGAATAACAAAATCTAATTTTTTGCAGGTATGCCTAGAAATACATCTACTTTAAGGTAATGGTAAAAATATCATAGGTTATAATTCAAAAAGTTTTTCAAAAAATTTACAAAATCTAGTAAAAAGTACACATTTTAAAAACAAATCGGAAGATAACTGCAAGCTGTATTTGGATTGAACTTAAATTTCAATCTGTGAAAGAAGTAATCAAGTGAGTTTAATAAAAGAAAACGAGAGATATTAATAAATACATACCATGAAACATGCAGTGATATATGGTAAAACTATAAATTAATTCTAAAATTTATAAACTGCATTAATTCAGTAAACTTACTTCTTTTAACCCTTTTGAGACTGTGCACTTTTGTTTAAAACATTCCCTCAGGATAGATGGGAGTTGAAAAGAGTCATCCCACAAGCTGGGAATTTTGCATCCACTAAGGCTAACCTTAGAAAAATTAATCTTAAAAAAAAGAAGTTTATGTCCTTATGTCATAATTTTTAGTAATGTTTTAGATTATTATATGAGCTATCATATATGTTAAAGTTAACATGTAGTAACTTTTTCCCTTTATGAGAAAATATATTAAAAAATGCTTACTTTGAGAAATAATTTTGGAACCATTATTCAAATTATTCTGAAGTTTTAATTGATAAAATACATTAATAGACTTTTAAATTAATAAAAAAATACAGGAAGTCTGTTTACAAGAAGAAGTAACACAATCTTTCACGTGAACTAGAAGGCAGACACTCAAGTGAGCTCAGTTTCTGATAAAATGTCCATTTGAAAATCACTAGAAGTATAACATTCTAATTCTTTAGAAAATTGTCTCAAAAACAACACTTGCTTCCTATAATAAACTATAAGGCTTTCCAAAATAAAAGCAATGCAAAGTGTAATAGAATTTCACATAGTAACTCATGTGGCAAGTTAAAAAATGAAGTCTGTCTGTTTACATTATGCCTCTCCCCACAACAGCTGACAATAACGTTACTCGGAAAGCGATCAAGTTAAAAATCAGGATCCTAAAGCTATACTTAGTTTAAAGGTAATGGATACAGGGTGCCATCTAGTGGTCCTTAAAACATTCTAGGACACTGGCACAAATGTGTGATGGCCAGGGTTGAATGAGAAACGGCTTTGGCATGGCAGCGTGCCAACTAGGAAATGAGTGCATTTCTTGCTGGCATGTATGTGTGACAATGGACGTGAAAGGGTTAAAGAATGCAATTAAAAATATTGAATCTTGCCAATTAGGCCACTTCTTGTAGTGACACATAAAAAATAAAAATATTTTAATTTGTTTAATATTAAATATTTGTATTCAGAAGTTATTTCTTTTAAATGTTTAGTTTTTTGTGTGTCATATATATAAATTTTAATATTAATTCATATTATTTAAAAAAAACTCAGTATTAATGAATTATTTTAAAATTATGTATAAATATGTATGAATTATTTTGGAAGGATATTGAAAGTTAAAGGGGGCTAGTTTCATGACAACTGGACACCTCTAAATTTTTATTTTGCTGTCTTTAACAAGTGTCAGTACCAATTCTGAAACAGGTTTTGAATTCATTGTTTGAATTGATATTACAGAATCTAAATAAAAATCCATCTGAAATTGTACAGTACAAAGTCCGTAATCCGAACGTCCATTATCCGGAATGATCTATAATCTGGACCTCAAAGCCACAAAAACCTTTTTTTTTTGTATGCTTCACGCATGCGCATTTAATGTATAATGGACGGTATAAGCTAGGTTAAAATTATCTTTACTGATTCTAAGGCATTTCAGTTAATGTTGCAGATTGTGCTGTTCCTTAATCTTCTAATTGGATCAGGCTTATTATTATTATTATTATTTTTTTTTTTTGCAGACTGTTAGAGCAATTTTATAAAAATTAAGCTTGAACTTTCGATTAAGTCAAAAAGAGTTTCCAATTCTGGAGCTGCCAAAGGATCTACAAAGCGAAACCATGTTTTGATGTCCATTAAACAAAAAGTGGAATTGCTGCAAAAAATAGATAAAAGCATATCCGTCTCAAAATTATGGGAGGAGTATAGCATTAGAAAGTCCACTGTATATGACACAAGAAAAAAGAAAAAGGAACTTTTTGAATTTTTTGAGGAAGCATCTTAAAAAACTTACATTGAAAGAAATGTTTAATAAAGTAAACAAATAAATATTAACCTGTTTTTTTTTGTAAATTTTGATACCCTTTGGATCATAATTGCTCTTTATTTCATAAATTACAGTTTCATATTTTTAATTGTATAATTTCTGCATCCCATCTTACCAGATTTAAATTAATGATCTATAATCCGGAAAAACCCATAATCTGGAATCGCCGAAGTCCCGACGAGTCTGGATTACAGACTTTGTACTGTATTTAATTTCTTGAAGCCATTGAAACTTTATATAGTTTTTTTTTCATAAATAGCCTTCTAACATACAATGACAAAAACTAAAAAAAGTAAAGTCTAATAATTAGCCATATAAAAGTGGTACATGAAGCCGTTATATACTTGTTGTTGTCTTGTCTGAGGAATCAGTGCAGAGGAGTCAAATAGGACTGAAAGTATCCAGAACAGCCGCAGCAACATCAATAATTTTCAAAGAATAATATATACTTTCTTGAAGCTATTTAGATTTAGAGTAATTGAGATGATGAGAAAATGTAATGTCAGCTGACCCCCCCCAAAAAAGTAAATTTAATAAATAATTTAATTTGATTAACGCTTCATTCTGCATGTAAAACATGATAAGAAAATGTAATGTCAGCTAAACAAAAAAAAAAAAAAAAAAAAAAAAAAAAAAAAAAAAAAATCAATTTAATGAATAATTTAATTTTATTAAGGCTTCATTCTGCATGTAAAACTGGGTATTAAAATTAATATATGGCAGCTCTAATAATTCAGCATTTGAATGTGTAAAATAATTTTTATAAAGTACAGTACAAAGTCTGTAATCCACTCTCGTCGGGACTTCGGCGATTCTGGATTAGGGGTTTTTCTGGATTATACATAATCAATTTAAATCTGGTAAGATGGCATGCGGAAATTATACAATTAAAAATATGAAACCGTTATTTCTGAAATAAAGAGCAATTATGATCTAAAGGGTATCAAATTTTACAAAAAAAAGCTTAATATTTATTTCTTTAATTTCTTAAACATTTCTTTCAACACGCGCCTGCGTAAAGCATACGTTATGCACGTGCATAATGTATGCGCATTCTTTACGTGCATGCTTAAAGTTTGGCTTTGAGGTCCGGATTATAGATCATTCCAGATAATGGACATCCGGATTACGGACTTTGTACTGTAATTATTACACATAAAATGTTGGGATTTATCAAAAATTATTAGGCATTAGTTTTCATTCTGGTTGTTTTTTATTTGAAAGTTAAGTAAATTAAATTTAAGTCCTCATTGCTGTTACAAATATTATTTGACTAATCAGAGTCACAATCAAAACCATTATGTGTCAGTATTAAAGTTACTAGGCAGTTTTAATTATTTTAAAGGAAAACAAAGTACAGTTATTTTCTGTGTAATGTAAAACTAATTTTACAGTTGAAAGTATATTTTAAAATTTTTTGATACTTAGGCGAGTATTTTAAAATATAAATATATATTGCATAATGTGTTTCGTTCATATAGATTATTCATAGAGCTTCACTGTATATTGGCCAGTTTTGATACAATAATATTAATGCTGGTTAATAAAAATTTAAATTAAGTTTTGTAGTAGAGAAATTAGAGAAATTTATTGTTCGTTCTTTTATATATTTTACATTCATATTTATTTATAGAATATTATTTTTTGAAATTTTGATTTTATCTGATTATAATTTATCTAAAAATGCAACTTATTTATTCTGTTAATTAAATTTGAATGAGATACTAAAATTCTAAACATCCTTGATCTTCTGCTGTGTATATTTTTTTTTTATGTTATAAAGCTATTCATTTAACCAAAAAAAAAAAAAAAAAAGTTGTGTTTTCAATTAATTATGTCAGTACATGTATCAGTTTAGTTACTAATTCTTGTTACTGATTAGCTAGCTTAAGTCAATAACGAATATTGTGTTAAACAAAAATTAGTGTAAAAAAATAAGTACATGATAAGTATAAATGAAAATTATATGAAAAGTATTAAAGTACAAGTACAGATATGATTTATAAAATATTATTCTTGATTTGTTTTTATGAAATGGAAAACTGATTAGAGATATGTAATCTGTTTTAGGATGTAAAACCTGTTATATATTTGGACAATCTTTTGACTGGCAAAAACTATTATTTAAAAGTTGAGGAAGATGGTAAACAAGAAATATCAACTTTTAAAACAAAAGGTAAATATTAAATATATATCTTTAGATGTACATGTAATTTATTATATATTTTAAGGTATAAAAACTGTTGATGATACATGCTATAAAATTTGTGTTGCCATAAATTATGAATTTTCTTTTCAGGTTAATGCTGTTCATATTTATTTTAGCAATATTTATTATAATGAAGAAATGGAAGATTGCGTATATTTTTCTTTTTCTTAGAAGGTCAATTAAATTGGATTCTATGCATTCAGACCTAAATAATTCTGAAAATGTTTTATATTCATTGGAGATCTTTCTGTATTGTTAGAAATTTTAGTTACTTAATCTCAAGTTAACAGCTGATGACTACATAAAATTCTACAAATGTTTCATTTAAAATACCTTCCGTCATTTATATTAATCTCTGTTTCAATTAATGAAATGTAAAATTATATTTATGTTATGTTTAAAGGCCCACGAAGCATTAAAAATTTCTAGAGTAAGATATATTCTTGAAATTTTTAGAGTAAGATATATTCTTGAATGTCATACTGCTCACATTACATCTGTAATTGAATTCAGTCCATATCTGACTTTGCCTAATGAAGGTAACTGGGATGGTGGCAGCTGTAATGTGGTGTCAATGTAAATTTTGTTCATGTAACTTCACATGAACAAATCATATGGAATCAAGTCTGATGACCTGCTTGACCAATTTGTGAATGCCTGATCATGAAACACACTGCTTTTGGGTGACTAGCATGTTCAGATGCAGCAGGCTTTTTTTTTTTCCAGCATATAATATACTATTGCAGTTTATGTGTCCAAAATGGTGAAAGATTGTCTCAACCCTGAAGATTATCTCTTGAAACTCTCCTTTTCCATGTGTTATTGCATTTCATTGTGGTAACAACTGCTTGAAGGAGATTTGTAGTTTTATGGGTAAATGTTTGCAAAACATTTTCCATTCTTTAAAGTGGGTGATATTGAGCTCCCATATTGAGCTTAGATTAGCTATTGGTTATGGTACTCCACTTCAGAGCCTCCTTCACTTCTTCCACCTTCTTTTTTTTGACATGTGCCTAATGCTTTAAGTTTGTCTTCTGTCACTTTATTATATCACTGTAGGCAAATGGATCATTTTGGTATTTAGTGGGAAATGCTCTTTGCTGACTCACACGGGCTGGTAATGAGCAAATTCAAGCGCATAAAAAGGTTATATATCAGTGCCATTTTGTTAGCATATGAATGTGGTGCTGTAGGTAACCAATCATTTGCAGCAAAATAATAGGAAATGATATCCGGGCCTGACTACTGGTGTCAGATCCTCCCCTCTTCACTGTACTTGGGAGATTCCAGAATCCATTTTAGCCCAAAGGATATTAGCACAGAAAGATTATTAATTTTGTTTTGGCTTTTTGCATTGAAAACTTCAAATGTCTTTGTCACTTTTCAAATTGTTGTCACCAAATATTATTTCCCTGTGTTTTATTTAAAGAAATTAAATAATGAAGAATCTGCATAAATGTATGCAGGTTTCTCTTATTATGATAAAACAACAGTACCTAGGGCCATCAAATTTTGAATAACATAATCCTCCACGAAATATGGGCATCTGGAAGCCCAAATTTGCAATTTGTTTTATTATTGATTTCATATTTTGTAACACTTTCACACATTTTTTATTAACAAACTCGACGATTTCAAATTGAGCAACGGCAAAACTGTTTGAAATATCTGATGTGAATCTCAGAAATTAAACAATTTAATATGATTTAGAAGACTATTAATTTTGTTTTGGCTTTTTGCATTGAAAACTTTAAATGTCTTTGTCACTTTTCAAATTGTTGTTACCAAATATTATTTCCTTGTGTTTTATTTAAAGAAATTAAATAATGAAGAATCTGCATAAATGTATGCATGTTTCTCTTATTATGATAAAACAACAGTACCTAGGGCCATCAAATTTTGAATAACATAATCCTCCACCAAATATGGGCATCTGGAAGCCCTAATTTGCAATTTGTTTTATTATTGATTTTATATTTTGTAACACTTTCACACATTTATTATTAACAAACTCGACGATTTCAAATTGAGCAATGGCAAAACTGTTTGAAATATCTGATGTGAGTCTCAGAAATTAAACAATTTAATATGATTTAGAATTGTTTTGTAAGTAATTAAGTTTATTATTTATTTAAAAAGTGATCATAAATTGCTTTGAATTATAAAAATTTGAAGAGCCGTTACTTACTCCTATGATCAGTACAAATTGAAAAGGGGAAAGTGTGACATGGTTCCTTTTTTGATTCCATTTTTAAATCATAGTTATTGTTCGTGTTTTACAACTGTTCTTTTTATTCATAAAGCTAGTATTTTTTGTTTGTATTATCATATATTTTAAGCATTAATAATTTAACAATAGAGGAGCTTTTAATATTTTAGTTTTCCTCATTTTTATAATTTTATGCATTATTCATTTGTAATTACAGAAAATCACATGTATTTCTTTCTAAACTATTTTAGCCTTCAAGCTTTAATTTTTTTTTTTTTTGCCTTTGCTTTCACACCAAGCTTATAGAACAGCATTGCAGTTTTATCACATTCATTTGTGATCTCTTAATGGAAATTCCATGTCACAGAACACTTTCAAAACATTTCAGAAGGCTGTATCATCAATGCAACATTATCATATGGAATTGGAGAGAGATTCAACTTAAGTTGTAATCAGGCATGCATATGCAATGCAATTGGGGCACCTGAATGTAATGATAGGTGCTCTTACAAGCCAGCTGATGTTTTGCATCCATCCTGTATAGAAATTCCGGATGAAAATGATCCCTGCTGTGTTCGGTTATATTGTGAAGGTAGTTTTTTCAATATAAACATGCATATACTTTAGGAGCCAAATAATTATTTTTCTATATACATCTTCTTAGACATATATGCTATAAAGTAATTTACATTTGTATGTTAATGTAGTGTGTTCTCGTTAAGAATCCATGACATTTAAGTGTCCATATTCAAGCTATATGGATGTTGAAATAAAATAATCAGAAATTTAAAAGCAAATTAGGAAAATTAGAAAGGTTTAAAAAAATGAAGAAAGTTGTATTTATTCTTGAATGAAAATATATCTTTAATTTTTCATTCCTGAATTGTTTTATAATTATGTCATTTAAAAATGAAAGTAAACAATTTAATTTTATTTAATGTAGTTTACGAAATGTTTATATATATATACATCTTCACATATATATATCTTTCACATATATATATGTGAAAAGTTTATATATATATATTTCATTATCAAATCTTTTATTTTAGAAAATCCTGCTGCAAATATGCCAAAAATTTTGGTTAAGCAACGTAGCCAAACCACCTTGACCGTAGTGTGGGATGATTTTCGCCTCCCAAGTTATCATTCAGAATATATATTAGAATACAGACCAGCTGAAGAAAGTAATATGAACTGGACAAAAGTGCAGGTTTGTAAATACTGTTATTAAAATCACTTATTTTGCAACACTGATGCTGAAGCATTGTTAGCTTTCAGTTTTGTTACATATAATGCCTGCAATCCAATGGTAAATCTCAGCTGCATGAATTTAGTTTTAACTTTTATATACTGCTGACACCAATTTAGAAGCATTTGAAAATAGAATCAGCATTAAGTAAGGCAGTTAATCAAGATCATGGCTAATCCGATGGTAGTTATCATACAAAAAACAGGAGTAACATGTTGTAAGTAAACAAAAAAACAAAAAAAAAAAAAACCTGTTAATAATTTACCTGTATTTTTGAGCAGTTTAATTTGGATAATAAATTCATTTTGATATTTCAAGATGAATTTATTATCCAAATTAAACACAAGAGAACAAACACATAGTAAATGATGAAAAAATAAATATTATTAGAAATGAAGAAATTATGTTATAAATGTTTGTGATATAATCTGGTATCATAGCTTTTTTCTTTTCCATTTGGTAATTTTTTGTAGACAGTTTTGTTTGCAGCTTTGTTGCAGAATTTTTTTTCATTATTCTGCAATAAAAAGCTTTAAATTTTTCGTAGACAAACCTTCCCCTCACAATTAATTGATTAAATTAATTAATTGAGAGTTGACTTGTATAATGTGCAAACATTCTTCAGATTACATTCAATATTATCATATTTTCTTTGAACTTTCTGTGTGGCTTAAAAATCTAATTGTGATGTTCTATTTCTAAATTTCATGTAAAGCACTTTTTATATTTTTTGTTATGTTTAATATGCCAGTCTTTAGTTCACTTTATGTCATTATCTTTTATTTTTAATTCTATTCATATAATAAATTTAAATCATTACTTTAATTTTTTATTGCAATACCTAAACTAATATAAATAAATATATAAATATAATCTAATAAATGCCTGAATCCAAGAAGTTTAATTAAATAAAATTTTGCAATTATTAATATGTACTAACAATTAGAGAAATATAACTGCATCTAAAAAAAACACATGTAATAATTGCATATGTTATGAGCAAAAATGTGATGTTTTGATATTTGGAGATAAAAAATGTTTTAACGAAACTTTTTTTGTAAAGTGTACTTGCAGATTATTGTAAAATATATCATTAGCAAAAAGTAGCTATATTTAAAAATATTTGGAGAAGAATTTTACACGTGAAAGTTTAATTCTTTTATCAAGTGATGAATAATATTTAATTCTGTAAGGAAATGGTATTAAAGTAATTCTGTAACGGTAAAAAGCTATTGGATATTCAAAATACTGTGTAAAAATAAATGTAATTTTTATTTCATATGTTCATTAATAATTATATTTTAAGTAAAAGCAAATATTAATAAATTTCAACATTTTGAAATTTTTAAAAAATTCTTATATTTCTTTTACAGGCTGGCACTCAGACTATTGTGACAGTTACCCATTTGAAGCCCAATACTCCATATCAAGTGAAAGTAGCTGTTTGGGAAGATGACAGATTAGAATTGCCATCTGAAGTAATCACGGCATATACATCAGGTAGACATTACTGTCACTAATTTTGTTTAGGTTGACAAAGGTATTTCAGTAATTAGTAAATACTTATTCATTTCTCTTTTCATCACAAGTAGAGGAATTCATTAAAATTTTCAAATAATAAAAATATATTTTAATGCATAATTTTTAATAGTAATTCAATTTCAAAGTATGGGTTTATATTTTTTATGATAATAGTTTTACTTTTGTTTTAGCATTTTTATATATACCGTATTTATTGTTTTGAATTTTAATTGTATATCAGTAATTCATATTAAATCTAATTAGTGTGATATCTTCAGCAGAAAAATTATAAAATGGTAACAAGTATTGGTTAATAATCTGTTAGAAATTAATGATGAGGTATTTTAATTGCAATTTTAAGTGGTATGCAAGTATTTTTTTACAAGTTTCAGTACCAGTTGAATAATTACTAAATCTCTAGAATCACTGCCATAATATCACTGACATAACTAGTATTTAGTGGAATATTTGCTAATAGAAATCTGATTAATCTTTATTTGAGGGATCAAGATTAACTATGCCAGTTAGATAATATTGGCAACAGTTTTTTTTTTTTCTCTTCAGTATTGAAGTTAGTTATCATGTTTATCTGTTTCTTTCTTTTTATAATTGTTGTCAAGTAAATATGATATAAAAAGCTGTCAAAATTTTATCTCCAACTGGAGTTTAACCAAAATTCCCTAATGTAAAAAAGGCTGTTGGAATTAATTTAGGATTTAAGTTTTAATTAAGTGGAGAAGAAGTGCAGTTTAAAGTCATGCATATACATTAGAATTTCTTTTAACAAGCAGCAATGAGATTACAGATAAGATAAGATTACATTACAGATAAGAAATTTTTCCGGATAATTGAATATATATTTCTAGAATTTATTTGTTCATGTTTTTCGATGCCAGATGTAGAAATTACGGTACTCTTCTGTTATTGGGATCGCATTAAAAAATGTATGCATGTACGTACCTGTGTATATATGTGTTTGTGTGTGTATACATATATATATATATGCATGCATACATGAACACATACTTCCATCCAAACATGCATGCTTATGTGAATCTGGTCACAGTAACAGAATAGTACCAAAATTACAGCATTACAAAACATGAAAAAATGTGTTGACCATACTTTTTGATCTATCAGCTACAATTAATGAAATGATATAAAAAATGGCACAGATTACTAAAAACACATACCTATGTTTTTTACATTTTAGAAAGCAAGGCCCACTTATGGTTGAGCAGTAAAGTCACTGAACACTGGTAGTTTGGTCTGATGTTCGAATCCCATGAACAGACTGGCTGCATGGGTGTTTTCATGATTTTCCACATGTGTAACATGTATATGAGCCAGTTTCCCATACTCTTGCACAAAGGCATCCCTTCCTTTAGGCTGATAGCCCTCAAGGCTTTGCCATAATCACATAAACCAATGTCAGAAAACAAAACTAAATAATATTTTAAAATTATCATATACATTACCGACAAAATATTTTAGTTGTGATGACATATAATTTGAATACCTGCGTGCTTGCAGTATCTAGCTGGAATTTAAAAAATTCGATACATTTACAATGAAGTATTATAATGTCATGTACTGACATATATGAACAATGCTTGGCAAATCTTATGAAAATCTGCAGTCATTCATCAGCTTCCTTCTCATAACTCTTTTATTAAGCATGTCGTCTTAGGCTTCATCCTCCTTTCTCTCTTCCTCATCTTTCTTCTCACCCAGTACATATCTGATTATTTCGTTGTCATCTTGAGAGAATATGATGCAAATGAAATTGTCTACATTCATTCAAGCCTCCATCTACTATTCACTAACACTAATGTTCTCCAACATGTAAATAAATCCAGGGTGTCAGACAGGTGCTGAACATGATTTGAAATTAAAGAATCTTTGTCACGCGACTAGTTGTCAGCAAACATGATTATAAACCACAATTTGCATTAACAATGACATAAAGTAATGGTCTTATCTTTCCAGGCAAGAGCCAAAGCAAATATGGTGTCTTTCATTATGAATTGTTTCTGAAAGTCATGGACACTACCTTCAAAGTTCACACATTAACACATAAAAAGGGATTGGTTGTTCATTTTTATACATTGGATAATTCATTGGTTGGATAAGGCTTGTTACATTGAGAAGCAGAAACATAACACAAACATTTTCCAATTTTAAGTCTTCATCCTATTATCTATTTTTTTTTATCTCATAATCCTAAATTTTGAATTTAAATCTAGATCATCAAAAGTGTCATTGTTTTGATATTGCCATTTATGAGGGATATTACTTGATATTCAATATTTTAGGTATTATTACAATGATATTCAATATTTTAGGTATCAGCTTTGTTCTTTGCTGATTTTTTCAAATCATTTAGGCATTTGAATAGACAAATGATAAATAATTTTGTTTGAAGTAAAAAATATAAATAGAAGCAATGTGCATTGCAGTTTTGTTTTAAAGGTTGAAAAGCATATAAAATTAATTTTCCTATATCTTATGTATTGTATTTCATCTTTTATTTATTTATTTTTTATTTTGTACATTTATGAAATTTATTTAATGAGCTTTTTGTTTTATTTTTATATTATCAATTATTAAATTAATGTTCTTTACTGTTGTTCATGAAAACTTAGTACTTTTTTAATATACAAATGGAATTCTAAAGTAGCTGTTATTAAATTATTTTATTCTTTGTTGAAATTTTTAAACATAAGGTATAAAACAATGTCATTCTAATACTTTTATTTGAAGTTTAAATGTATACTGATTTTTGTCCTAATTTTTACATCACAAAAGTTTGAAGTCGTAATAATTTGAATACTGAAAACATCATTGCTGTAGCTTGTACAAATTTGTGTCTTTTTCAATAGATGGCTGTGTGATAGACAACAGGATGTACAATGTTGGAGAAGAATTTTTTGTTGAATGTGACTATAGATGTGTTTGCAATGAAAATAATGAAACTGACTGTTCACCTCGTTGTAATCCACCCTATGTAAGATATGGATCTATCCTTGATCCCCTGTGCTATGAAAAACAAATCCCTTCAGATCCATGCTGTGTGATCATTGCGTGTGAATTATCAGTACGAGATCCTGGAGGTTAGAAATAATTCACTTTGAAATATTTTGGAGATTTGAACATTTATTCTCAGTTTTATTTTTATTAATAAGTCGGTATATAGTTTAAATGAAAAGTGCTTTTGGATTTTATGTGTATAATGTATGTAAATTAGTATATATGAATATTAAGTATTAAACTTTATAGACAAGATAGAAATTCTTCTTAGTTTAACTTGTTTGAGTTGTACATCATAAACAGTTAAGTAACTCTCAAATGATTAATTTGAATTTTAAATTTAATTACTTTTAATATTTGTTGTTTCTGTATTAAAAAATCCAAAAGAAATCAGAAGTGTATGCTGGAAAATAAGTTATTTACCATCAATAAATAATAATAATTATAGTACCTTTCTGATTATCCAGTGGTAACTAGTGTTTCATCAAGCAAAGCATGCAAAGCAAGTCAGCTGTTTTCAAAAATGGAAGCACACTAAAAATTGCATAAAACAGCAGCCAGTTACCAAAATTAGAAAGAGGAGAACCATTCGTAATAAAGCGGCCCCTTTTTTTTCTTTTCTCCATATGTGTCCCAGTGATTTTTTATTTAGTTCCCCCCACAAAAAACAAAAAAAAAAAAAAAAAAAAAAAAAAAATCAGACATTTGCAGAAAGTTAGCATCATGCACAACTTGGCATTGTGCACACTTTCCCATAGTGATTTGTTTTCACTTAAAAAATGTCAGAGACAGTTCACCATATACTGTATGTGATTTAGTCATGTATACGGTGACCAACTTGCATAAAAGTTTCCCATAGTTTTCACTTAAAAAATTAATTTTGTTTTGATATATTTTCACTGTCAAAACAAATTGGCAAATGACACTTTGCATGCTGTTTTTTCCATGTACTTGGCAATTTGGTTTCACCTAAAAAATATCGATGAATTGTACAAATTTAGCTTTGGTGCACAAAATTCTATCAGTTACAGAGTACAGCTTCATGGAATGTGAATTTTTACATTCCCTGCAAAATGCCACATTTCTGAAAAAATGCAATGCTTCCTTATTCATTAACCAACAAATTCCAATTCATCTAAACTGCAGAACAATAGATATTGGCACTCACCTGCTGCAAACATGTGCATACCTGGATTGTCATATAAATACATCTTGGCGGTGTTATGGGTTGCCTGTTTTGGCAACATAATGTTGCTTTGTGAATACTTTTTAGGGAAAGGTTGTAGACAAAATTATTTTAAACTGAAAACAACTATTTTAAAATTTGTTCTACTCAAGTAGTATTTGAAGTAGATAAGTTACTGCATTAAAATTTGAAAATAAGCTAATTTAAAAGATTATTTTATGATTATTCATTATTAATAACATTAGAAAAATGTAGTAATCTCATATTATATGATATATGTATATCAGGGTGTAACAACATTTATGGTCGTAACATTACAGAGTGATAGAGTATGGCAAAAGTAACACTTTTTTGTTATAAGAAGTCTAGTGGAATATGAACTGTAAACTCAGAAACACAGTACATACAAAGAGCATGGAGTACGAAAGGTCATTTGAATGAAATGTAATTATAAAAAATAATATTTGATATTTACAAGAATTGTTAATGAATGACGTCAAGTGCATCACATACTTCACAATGATAAGAAAGTAATTGGTGTGCACTTTGGAAGATGGCTGCTGTGTTCTTTTCTGCAGTAATAATGCTAATTCTGGCAACAAGGTCTTCAAAAAAGTAGATCTGCACCTTTAAAGGTAGTTCATCACCACTGTGATGCATTTATTGCAATTATTGGCCATTTGATCTATTCTTATAAATATCAGATACTGTTTCTTATAAAGATCCATGATTAAAACAACTTTTCACCATGTTCTTCATATTTATTGTGTTTTCATATTCCACAACTCATTGTATTAAAACAATTTTTAATTTTAGAACCCTTTAAAGTTGTGACCATTAATTCCATTTCATTTTGTATGTATGGAGAGAGTGAAAGAATGCTTTTAATTGTTTTAAAATTTGCATCAGATGATGAGTTAATCTATGGCTGATTAAGTCTATGGACAAGCTGATTAAATATTACAAATATTAAATATTACTATAAGACAGGCTGATTAAGTCTATGGAATTGTTATGTTTTAATGTTTCACCCTACATGTTTTCTTCTGTATTTTATATTCAGATTTAAACATATTTAACAATCTACTGGCGTTTTTCTTTCCTTCTTTCTTTCTTTCTTTCTTTCTTTTTTTTTTTTTTTTTTGAATGAGATACATATATAATTGTTTTTTTTACTGAGGTATAGTTTATAAAATATAGTTCTTAAACATAAAATGTTTGATATTGAATGTCTAAATATTCTTTTATGGTAATTTTTAGGAAGAGTAAATAAATCTGGAGACTGTCCTGAAAATCTTTTTAAGAATATTGAAGATTCTGAATCTGATGCCTGTATGTCTGATTGTGATCAGGATGAAGATTGTGCAGGGCCTCAGAAATGTTGTCCTAGCTCTTGTGGTGGAGCAGTTTGTGTTATGCCATGTAAGTCATGTTAGTTTTAAAATAAATGTTTTCTATGCCAAATATTTGTCAAAACTCAGAAATCTATTTTAATTTTATCATTATATGTGTTTATACTAATGTGTAGCTATTAGCTATTAAAATACCCATTGCTGTAATCTGCATTAGCCTTTCATTTTAAAATACAAATTGAACATGCATAAACTTTAGAGAGCAACTGATATTGTAAGCTCAAGTCAGAGTTATGAAATTTGGTTAACAATTAAGTTAACCAAATTTCAATTTTAGATTGGAATTGATTAAAAAGTTTCATGGGAAAATTCTAGCATTGTGAATAAAAGTGATCCAAGTCCTGTTTCTCTGAGATAAAAAAGTATTCTAGTAAAGGCTGAAAATATAGTACATTTTCAGAATGCAAGAGGGAATTCTGTAATTTTTTTAAAAAACTAAAAGAATGATGATTTGACATTGTTAAATAATTGGTAATTGTCAGTAACATAATCATCTTATTTGAGAATGTATTTTGAGTAACTGATAGATTCAAGAATTGAATTCCAGTGGTTACACATTTTTTATGTAAATTGCATATAGGTATGTGGAATGTTCATGTTACCCTTTTTTGCATAACACAAGTGCAAACAAATTTCCATAAAAGTCTTTTACAAAAAGAAATAACCAAAAGCAAATAATCGTTATGTTCTTTGCTGTAATTGCATAGGCTGATTGGAAAGTTCAAAGATTGCTTCAATTTCTCATTCCCGGTATTAGATGTAGCAGCTGTACATTGGGTTTAAGTTAAGGTAAATGCATTGGAAAGTCTGAACATGCAGTTGGACAACCATGGCCTTCACTACTGGGTCACAATAAGTGGAAGGTACACAGTAAAACAAATTGGGATAGTTCTAATCTCCCATTCTACTGAGCCATTTAATGAAATTCAACATGTATTTTTAATGTCTTGAAAGCACAACCTAAGTTATGTATTAGATTCATGTACAGCATTGTTCTAACATAGGTATTTTAACACAAAATCAAACTTTTTTCTGAAATGACATACCAATTTTGTTCCATATTTCGATCCTATACCTCAAATTATGCCAAAGTGCTAAGTTTCATAAAAATCGCCTGTATAGTTTTGAAAAAAATTAGATCTCAAAATTTTAGCTTCCCAGTGTTAATTGAAATTGGTATATATTTATCAATATCTCTTTTCCTTATTAAACTTACATAGTTCCTGCTTTCAGAATTCAAAATTTAGGTTGAATCCAAATAAAATTTGCCTGTTTAGTAAGATTTATTTTTGAAATAATTTTTATAACTTTTTTTAGAAAAGTTTCGAATTATAACCTATTAAGGTCTTGCCATCATCTTAAAGTAGATGTATTTCTAGGTATACCTGAAAAAAATTAAGAGATTGTTAATCAAAATTTTCCAAGATATACTTGAATTTATATATTGGCATGTTTTGAAATTTGGCATATTTGTTATAAGTGATAATAATGCGAGATATGGTTTACGCACTTTCTTATAATCTTCAATGAATTGCAGCAGTTACTTTGAATACAATGTTACAATGAATTGCAACAGTTACTTACTTTTACTTCAATTCTCAAATAAACTTTAGCTGAGGATATCTCATGAGGAATTTCTTTATTTTCATTTTTATGAATAATGCTTAATAAATATATATTAATAATATAGGAAAAGCTATTTTCTAAATTATAAAGAATATTAATCAAAAGTTTAAAGACTTTTTTTTGGCTTTCATAAGAGTAAATTTTTATCTTCACTATTTTATCATGTACTGGTTTGCCTAGCAGGGAAATTTATTTCACTGATTTTAAAATTTTGCATCATATATACATTCAATACTTCTGAGTATGTCAAACAATCCATCAAAAATATAAATAAAACATGCTGTGATCTACTGCAGAAATATTTAATAGCAGCAAAATTTACTACAATATAAATTTTCATCTTGGTTTCCATGTGTAGCAAAGGCAACAAATAAAAATGATTTTGAAGATGTTTTTATGTCAAAAGACATTTTGTGGCCTATACTGCATATATTTCTTTAAAAAAAGTGTTGTTTACTTTTCAAAAGGGCTTTGGGGGTATAGAGCGTTACATTTCAAAACATTTCAAAAGATTTGCATTTCAAAAGACTACTCCATCTGATTACTAGGCATTCTCACCAATAAAAAGACATTAGAGATTCTATTCAGATGAGGAAATACAAAGCATTATGACTGTAGAACTATGACGGATGTTACAAAACAATTTATTTCTTGTTTTGAATCATTTAAAAAGGGCTGTAAAAAGCATAATTCGGTGTTAAGGGTTTTACTTTGAGAGACAGAGAGAAAAAGTAGGACCTGTAGACCTTGAATAAGAGAATAAGTCTGAAAACTTTCCAATCAACCCTTGTAAGATAGCTAAAAAAAAAAAAAAAAAAAAAAAAAAAAAACTTTATTACTAATACTAGTTTCTAGTGGGAAACTAATTGTTTGTTATTTTTAACATACTTCTGGATTATATATAAGTATGATGATACTAGTGATTATTTCATAGTGTGTAAATAATAATAATGTGGGTAAGTAGTGTAATAATAATAGTGCAAGGAAAGACAGAGAAATTAAGCAATAGTTTTTCCTGTATTTATTGCATTCAAAAATTTTTGCTTTAGAAAAAATCAGGCTTGTTTATAAAAGTCATAAATTTTTGTGTTAAGATGAAATTCATTGTGGCTTAATAATGTAAATAATATTTCTTTTAACAGTTTATTGTGAAAACGTTCATTGTGGGCCTAATGCTAGATGCATAGATGCAAAAATGCCTTGTGTTTGTAATGAAGGCTATGAAGGCGATCCTAATGATCATGTAAATGGATGTCTTTTAAGTGAGTTTCAATTTAGTAATTCATTTCATAGTATGTAATATGACCTTTTTTAATAGCAGTATTAGAAACTTTTCGTAAATCTCATTTGATTAATATTATGGAGACGATACACCACAGAACTATGTTTTAAAGTATACTATGTAAAAAAAAAAAAAAAAACCACTTCAGAATTAAAAAAATTATCCTAGACATCAAATTAATGTATTCAGTAGATATAAAATCAATCAAAAAATATATTATTTTTTTATAAAGTTGGAAGATTTTATCTCAACCTGTTTGATCAAACAGTTAATAAATTTCACTCTCCTTAATTTTTTTATTATACAGGAAGTAATTTTCAGAATAATAGCTCTAAATTCTGTTATTGATTAAATAATGTGGCATTATAGCTTGTTCTAATTGTTGAAAATGCAACTACTTTTAATTGCTGTATCTAAATGGAAAAAATTAAAAATAATAATGATAATAATAGAATTAAATTTTTAGAAAAAGTCCTTGCATATTTGTTTTTTGGTAGATTATAATCTTTTACTTATTTCCCTTTTTAATTTTTTTTTTAAAAATAAATCCTTTTCACCAACTCAAATTTTTTCCCTTTTATTTTGATCATTGATTTGTGTATGTGATATTTTTCCATTATTTTTGTTTGTTTTGTTTTGTTTTCATCAAGATAGTATTAAAAACTTGTTATACTCTTGGCTAATTTTGTTTACATAGGTTTAATTTCACATATATAGATTTGATTCTATGTACATAAGTTAACAAATCAAAGTTCTGATAAATTCTTATTAATTTACTTTATTATCAATTAAATGTTTTGCTGATTACTGTATTCTAATAATAATGTTTGGAATTATTGTTTGGTTTTGTTATATGTAATGAATTATCATTTATGTGTTATAACTTCATGATGCTTTCCATTAAAATAAAACATTACTTTAATTTTACAATTTTAATGCTGAACAACAAAGAGCCCTTTTAAAAATTTTCTCAATTTTATGAATTTTCATTTTGGATGGAATTAATTTATCTGATATACCGTCTAACATAAGAGGATATTAAGACACAATAACACGCTGAATAAATACTGATTCAGAAGTCAAACAACAAAAATCAGCGTTAATTCACAAAATTTTCAGTTTCACCTTGAAGTTAAATTCGAAAAACTTCTTTTACAGTCTTCCAGTTCAAGTAGTTCAAAAAATCTTCCCATTGTAAACATCAAGCCAATAGTTAATATTTCTAATGTTAGTCTTTCAGAAGAACAAGAGAGAATTCTAAAATATAATTTTAACTTCTCACAAACCTGTAAACCCTCGATTCCAAAGATTTTGGCTCCTATCGAAAAAGCTTTCAAGTTCAGTAAAGTTTCAGATTCACAGAAAGAAATGATTAGGCATCTTATCGCTCATAATGTGAAATTCAATAATAAACCTTTGAAACCAAATCTAACTGCGAGAGAAAGAGCTACAATGCGCGAGATTCATTCTAACCCGGATATTGTCATTTCAAAGGCCGACAAAGGTGGCCAGATAGTCGTCATGGATAAGAACACTTACATCGATGGTGTCACTAAACTCTTAAACGAAGGACCATATAATCCAATCCCTAAAGATCCTTCACCTTCAGACTTATCCAAAATAAAAACTGCGATCAAATCTTCGCAAATCATTTCAAGCAACTTAAAACATTCGCTTATCCCATCTGTTGCGAATTGTACCAGATTATATGCTCTTCCCAAAATTCATAAAAGTGGTATTCCTTTCTGCCCTATTGTATCAAATTTAGGTACTGCCTCATATCCATTAGCTAAATATTTAGTTTCTAGATTTTCCACTCTATTAGACAATAACATTTACACCATAAAAAATTCAATAGAGTTTGTAAAAAAGGTTAAAAACATTTCTCCTAGTAATTTACTCATGGTTTCTTTTGATGTAAAATCATTATTCACCAATGTCCCAGTGGAGGGTGCATTAAGATGTCTAGAAACCAGACACTGCGAATTTCATTTCTCTTGCATCGAAATTGATGAGCTAATTTCTCTCACTCTGTTTGAAACAAACACATTTTGTTTTCCAAAATAAATATTACAAGCAAACTGAGGGATTAGCCATGGGAAGCCCCCTCAGTCCCATCCTGGCTGATATCTACATGCATTATTATGAATCAAAATTGTTTGAAACTTTAAACTTCCCGGCATGGTTCCGCTACATAGACGATACTTTTACCCTGTTTGAAGGTAATAAAGATGATTTAAATAGAGTTCTTTCAACAATGAATTCTATTGATCCTGCTATTCAGTTCACTTTTGAACTTGAGACTTGCAATTCTCTTCCGTTTCTCGACATTCTGGTCACACGTAACACATCCAACTTCAGTACTACAGTTTACCGTAAACCTTCATCAGTTTGCCTTCCACCACACTTTAAATCATGTCATCCGACTAAACAAAAGTTAGCTTCATTTTATTCCTATGTTTTCCGTGCTCTTCAAGTTTGCTCCTCCAAACTAGCCCTTGATGAAGAACTAAATTATTTAAAAGCAATAGCTATTGACAGGGGCTTTTCACCCAACATTATTAATCAAGCAGTTAAAAAATTCTCATCTCAACACACTAAAAGCCACACTCTTATTTTAGGAGATTATAAAAATTCTGTTGTCATTCCCTTCTTTCCATCAATTAGCTATAAAGTTGCACATATTTTGCAGAAATTTAACTTTCGGGTTGTTTACTCTCCCATCAATAAAATTCCAACTTCTATACTCAAGGACCCCATTCCGGATATGAATTCCTGGGGTATTTATAGGATTCCTTGCCAGTGCGGTTTAATTTACATTGGCCAAACTAAGAGAGCCTTAAAATTTCGCGTCAAAGAACATGAGGCATATGTTAGAAAAAAGGAAACACAGAAGTCTTCTGTTGCTCAACATTGTTGGTCCGAAAATCACACTTTCAATTTTTATGCTGCCAAAATTATTCAAAAAACATCTTCCATTGGAGAACTGGATTTTCTAGAGGCATTTCACATTCATAAAAATCTTTCTGTTCTAGTTAACGATCCTAATTCCAATCCAAATTTGCCTTCGGCTTTTAGAGAAATTATGTTTTAGTTCTGGTTTCGCCAACAGATGGCGCCACTTGCTTATTCTTGTCCAGGCTTTCTTATCTTATCTAAACATTATTTCCTATCTTGTTCATTTGCGGTTTTGCAGCTGAAGATGATGGTTCGGTAAAACCATCGAAACTAGTCCTGTGAAAATTTTGTGAATTAACGCTGATTTTTGTTGTTTGACTTCTGAATCAGTATAAGAGGATATCCCAAGTTTTATGTACTTACTATTGTTTAATAATGGTGCTGTGTATGTAAATTTTTATATTACATAATGGTACAAAATTATATGCTAGTCAAGAGAATTATAGCTCATTTCTCTAGTTAATGATATTAAATAGATTTAAATTTTGTATTAATTGGAATTTCATTAAAGTGCTAAAAAAAATTCAAGTTTATTTTATTCTTACAATTATTAAAAGGCAATCTAACTAGAAACTGCACCCAACTTTTTAACTGAAGTTTAATGTTAATGAACTAAAATACTATAAGTTTACTTTTTTTTATAAAAAGCATTGGTTTCTGGTGCATTCAGTGTTCGTTTTTAATCCTCTGAGCAGCGTAGCTTCTTGGATCTACTCATGGAAAACTGTTTTTAAACAGCTTTTATTGGCTAAATTTGCATAATAACTTATTTTAGTTTCTTTTTCATAAATTTCCATTCATTTAGATAAAATTCTCATTGTTAAAGAAAGTAGGAAAGTAAATTCTAATACATCCCCAGTAGCTAAAAATTTCATGACTAGATAATGGCAGTCATGCCACCTTCGGATTAACAAGTGTTAATCATGTATAGCACATAATTTTGGTACATTAAAATATGTTTATTAAAGTTAAAATTAAAATGCCCTAAGAAAATGTGAATTAAAATTGAAAAAATAGTACAATGTCTCTCTTCATTATCAAGCATCTAATTTGTTTGTATCTGGACTTGATGTTTGCACTTGTCTGAATATGTTGTTGGTTTTTTTTTTTATAGATAATTCATCATATGAAAATGTGACTGTAATTCAGAGTAACAGATCAGGTTTTGAGTTAAATTTGGAGGACAAAAGCTTGCACGGAATGAATGTTATACTGACGACTGTAACCCCAACTCTTGATAATCAGCAGGATTCTATATCTAAAAATGAACTCGGACTTGAAAACAAAGAAACTAAAGATGCAGGTTTAACTGAAGCACCTTTTGAATTAGATCTCACTTCACATACAGAACATGGCAAAGATTCTAAACATGATGTAGCTTTGAATAATGATGAAGCAAAACTGAATGTAAGCTCGGAAATGCCCAATGAGGAGGAAAATTTTCATTTTAAAAGACCACAGGACATGGATACTGAAATGCCTAAACCTGAATCTATGCCTGAAGCTGTTGAAAATGATACAGATTCAGTTATGAAAAATGAAAAATCAGGTATGTTTTGAATACAATTCTTTAATACATGTATGTTACTTTTTGATATATTATTTCTGTAATTGCTTATAAAATTGTTACAGACTATTGTGTTATATTCTGTATGACACATAATCAGTTTAAAAAAATTTCTTCATGCCTTTAATTTCTTTCTTCTTTCAAAAAGATTATAAATGCTTATATATATTTCTATGAAATATTTAAAAATATGCAACTAAAGATACATCAGAATTTTGTTATGATTGATTATTATTTTGAAAAACTTAGATGCATATGGGGAACATAAGAAAGGATATTTCTGAAGTTAGCATAACAAAACAGGCAGTGAACATTTGTTATATATGTTATTGTTTGGAAAGATTTCGTCTTTTGAATGAGCAGTATATGCTTAAAAATGCATACATACTTGCTTTTTTAAATAAAGTTAAATATTTAATTTACTTTATTTTTTAAATAAAGTAAATATTCAGTGACATAAAACTTTGTGACTCAATACCTCAATTTCAGAGCTAAAAATGCATTTTTAAGATTATATGTGGACTGCTGATTTGAAAAAGGGTGGGTGTTAAATGTGTACTTTTGATGTGATCAATGAAAAAAAGTAGATCAATTTAAAATACAGAATAAGCATTTGTTTAAAGATCGGTAGAAACAATATAGACACTTTCTTCAAGGACTTATATTTTGAATGGTACTCATGCAGAAATGGAGCTAAGAAATTTATTATAAAAATATCTTCTCAATCTCAAAGTAATAAAGTTTGCCTTTGGTGTAAATAAATTTTTGTTTCTGCTTTTTCTTAAGCATTAATTTCACGATTTTTGAATACTAACAATACGATATTAACTTTTAAACATCCGATATGTTTTTAAGAGTAATAAACAAAACATTAAGGGGTTATTTAAGAGATAGTGACAATATCAGTGTCAAATTTGCATTTCACTTATTTTAAATACATTCAAGATACTAATTCAGAAGACAAAAAACAAAAATCAGCGTTATATTTACAAATCTTCTGAATTAGTATTTATTCAACATGTTATTGTGTCTTAATTACATTCAAGATATTCAGAAAGGGAATTTTAACCTGAAATTTTTTTTTGAATTTTTAGTTGATCATAAATTTGTTGAATGAGTTTAAATATTCTTGCTTTCCTGTTCATGAAAGGCTAGTAAACTTTATCTAAAATAGGTTTAAAAGCATTACTCTATAACTGAAAGTGGAAAAGGAATGATAAGACATAAAAAAAAAAAATAAAAAAAAAAACAAAGCAATGTTGTTATTTATTAGTTTACAATATAATTGTTCAATATGGTATTTTTGTAAAGAAAGGGTATTACTGTACATTTTGTAAAAAATAAATAAGCATTGTATTTAATAATTATAATTATTATTAATTATTTAATAATTTGTTTTAAGAATATGAATAATAATTTTTGTGGGAGCTTTTTTTTCACCCCTGGAGATCCCAGCATTCATTTTTTAAAGTACTAAGTTTAGGTCTTGTTTGAACACAGCATTAAATATTCTCACCAAATCACTGACCATAGAAAATGTCTTTTAAGGGATTATATTAAACAAAAAATTTTTATTAGAATAAATATTTTTATCGTTTTACTACTAATAATAATAATATACAAACAGTAATTAAGCTCACTGTAGTAGTGAATAAAACTATTGGATGTCGGTAGGTTGTCCTGGGTGTATTGCTAGCAACCAAACAAACTGTTTATTGGCTCTAAAATTTTCTCCATGTTTAACATGAATACAAGCCAAATATTTAGAAAATTCCCCACAAAAATATTATCTTAAAAAAGATAGCCCATGACTATTTTAACAACTGTAAAAAATAATCTATGAATATTTTTCATTGTATAACAACACGAGCAAAATGATTTTCTCTACAAAAATATATGTATCAGCACTGCTTATTGATTGCAATTAAATTAAATGTACTGTTCTTATTCCTTGCAATATTTCACTTTTTTCAAAAATGTTTTAGAAAAATTTCCAAAATGCCAGTTCAGCATAAGTAAATATTGGCATTTTCTTCAAAAGAATTTTTGCCTAGAACAAAGGCCTCTGCCCATGTTTCTGATTTCTATTGGAGCTGTCTTTAAAGTACATAAATGGCCAGAAATCAAAATTTTATAAAACTTCATGCTAAGTAAACCTAAAATTACCATATAATATACATCAAATGAATAAAGTAAATAAATACAATATGTAACAGTATCAAAAAAGTGGACTAGCAAAGGTACAGATAAATAATGGTAAATATTCACATAATTAATTGAAATATAGATTTGAATAAATTATAGGTATTCAAAATTTACATTTATGAGCTTTCTAAGCATATCTAACTATTACTTCACTCTGTTATCTATAAAATGTAAATTGAACTATTATGACATGGAATCTAATCATTCAGTGTAGTAAAATCGTATGTAACCATTGCACACACACTGAATAGGAGTTCATTGTAACTACTTTTCTCATAATTGTAACATTCCACCATTATTGAAAACATGTGAGAAGTGGTTAATCAGTAAATTTATAATTTTGAAGGATTTTTATTTGTTTTAATTAGTAGATAAAGTAGTGCTTGTAAAAAAGTAGATTGTATGACTATTCAACATTTTCTACATACATTGCAGTAACATTCACAACCCATTTATCAAATTGAGGATGTCACAACTCAATAGATCCTTTTTTAGGTACATTTATATAGTTTGTATAGTTATACTCTCAAAATTTTACAGACCAGCCCACAATTTTTGGTGGTTGTGAGTATAACAACATCACCTATGAACAAGGTGCCAAATTTGAAGATGGATGTGATGCTCGCTGTACATGTGAGGGACAAGGTCATGTGTCTTGTGTACCACGTTGTACAGTGTTATCATCTGGTGGTCCAGCCTGCAGAGAAGTTCCTGATCCTGATGACTTATGTTGTAAAATTATGGTTTGCAGTTTTCCTGGAAGTTCAGAAGCTGAGGAAATAGATGGTGAGTAGTACTAAAATTTGGTCTTTAGTTTGATAAAATATGAGTTTATAATTATACTGCTGGTATATGTATCAAACATATTTTTTTGTGACACAAATAAAATTCCTGTTTGAAAATTATGTTGCTTGAGGCAATATTGTATTCCTACTTCAGGAAATGGTTCTTGCCAGCTGATGCTGGTTATATTCATCCAGAGCTTTTGTATGATCACATTGTTATCATAAACTCAAAGTGTGTTATAATTATTTTGTCAAGGTACTTTCTTGAAATCATCATATGAGAAAATCTAGACTTTCCTCTTCCTCTAAAATGTTGCAGTTCATCTCAAGAGCTTCAACTATTAGACAATATTAAAAAGTTGCTTAAATCATAAAAGTTTGTTTAGCATTACTATGTATTCTGCATAGTTTCACCTGTACTGGTTATTACTAATTATTTTGGCACTTCAGTTTGTGTCTGTATATATATATATATATATATATATATATATATATGTAAGATATAATAAAATACGATGGCTGCTTTAAGAATAATTGGCAACCTCAAAATTAACAATTCTAGATTTTATGCTCTTCCCCTAAATTCATCTGTTCTCCCAAATTCAAGATCTTTCTAGGTAACATAACGCATAATGCAGATACCTCTTGCCGCCCAATCAAATAATTGTAAACCAAAACTTTTTAACCCGAATAGAAAGTTTTGACTCCCTGTCTTCTTCCTTTGAATTGCAGTGTCTTTTTTCTCTTTTGCTTAAGCTTTCTTCCTGGCCAGACGCTTTGTTACTATGCTTATCATCTAAAATGACGTCGTACTTTAAAATCTGTGTACATGGAAATTATTGTATTCAACTATAATTGAAAAATATCTTATCTACTAAAAGATGATATGATGGGAAATATCTTGCAATAAAATTATGTTTTGGAATGGCCATATCTGGAAGTTATTGGCTTATGCATTCATCCTTCCAGCTACACAATAAAGTGTCTTCGGAGGCCAGAAATTGAAGTACAGGATTCCTTCATCTACGCATTAAAACACAACATATATGTACTCATACAGACATACACACACGTATATAAAAGACTATATTCTTAATTTTAATTTGTAATAGCCCTTAAAGTATTTTTTTAATTTGATTATTTTCTCTTTTGTCTTTTGCAAATACGCTTAAGGTAAATCTTTCTAAATCTTTTTGAACAGTTCAAAATTAATCTCGATCATATGATTCTCATATAATAATAATAATGTGTCTACTTTCATTATGATAAAAGTAAAACTGACATCTTTTTTTCAATAATATGGATAAATTTCTAAACCAAAATTTTTAACTAATCTGTAGAAACAAAGTGGAACCATAACTTCACTATTATTAACCCTCTGAGTGGTGCGTGTTCTTGGATCATGAAGAAGACCTGTATTTAAACAGCATTTATTAGCTAAAATTGTATAATTACTTACTTTAGTCTATATTTTCACAAACTTACATTTATTAAAATACCAAGTGACAGAAAATGTTATTGCCAGTCATGTCATTAGAGGGTTAATCAGTAGCATCAATACCATAACCTTTGCAGTCCTCTCATGCTTCTCTATGTCCTGCAAACATCTACTTTGCTGCCTCTGTTTATTGCCAATTTATGCTATCAATATGTGATACATGTGCTTATGCTGTCCTATTGTATTTAGTTCTACAAATGATAACTGAAATAATGGTTAGTGTCAAATGGCCATGATTCTGTCTAATTTAGAACATCTCCCTCTTTCATCATGATCTAGATCACTATCAAAATTTTTAATTGCATATATATGTAATGAAAACAAATTTTAGACGTGAAGTGAGAACACTGAGATGCAGAAACACAGAAATACTGATTGCAAAGTGTGTAGATCCATACTGAAGAGGAAGAATTTTGATTGCGTAGCATGCTAATCCATAATGAATAGGAAACTTGGCAGATGTTTATTTAAATTCACATTTGTGCTCACAATTCACTTGGCACTCTAATCATGCCTATTTCCAGATCATTTACATATTTTAATACTATTTGGGATAGGAAGATAGCACAGAGAAATGGTGTCCAAGCAGCAACAGGGATACAAGCTAAAAGTGCGAATTTATCCAGTATGGAAGATTGCCAAGAGGAAGGTTTTGGTTTAAGTCAGAAAGGTTTTAGTTCTCAAAATCTTGAGTTCAAGTTCCCACTTAGTTACGTCATTAGCATTACACAAGCCATGCAACATAGATTGTTTTAGAAATGATGTAGTCCAGAAATATTGTTATTTTTTTTAGAATAGAGAGATGAAGTACCCAAATTAAAAATGAGGAATTAAGAGAGTATTACTAAATTAAATTATAAAGCATATTTGCATATTTTTTATCTTACATCTCTCTCTATATATACATGTATTACTAAAATTTTTTTAATTGTAAAACAAAATTATCCCAATTATTTCTGTGCAATATACTGCTGAAAATTAACCAATATTAGATAAGAAATAAGAAATTTAGAACCTTATTCACAAAGACACGAAAGAAATGATTAAAAACCAGTACAATCAAAAATTCATGATAAATATGTGAAAAATTAACCAATAGTATTATACTAGAGAATTATACATATGTAAAATTAAAAAATTACAAAATACAATATATATATATATATATATGGAGAGGAATGTAATTAAAATCTGATTCAATGTTATAAGGAGGAGGTAGATCAGATTCTATTGAACCCTTTTCCACAGGAAAACCACTGTGTTTCTGTTAAACCAAAATTAGCTGATAAAACATTCTAAATTATTTAATCATAACAGTTCACCTGAAAATTTTGAATTCCACCCAGACGCAGAGGAAATCCATTAATGAAAGATACAAAAAGAGATCCATATGTAAAAAATTCCAGTGTCAGATAAAGTAAAAGAAATTAATTAGCCACTTTTTTGCTGAATTTAAGATTAAAATGAATTAGAGGAATACAAAATGTATATAAAAATTAACAGAGAACATTGAAATCAATACTTATGAAGAGCGAAATGATGCACTGGAAATCTGTTAATGAAATATACGTAAAAAATTCCAGGGTCAAATAAAGAAATTTATTATCCACTTTTTACTGAATTTAAGACAGAAATTAAAATGTGGAAATACGAACTATACAGAAAATTAACAGAGAACATAGAATTCATAAATAAAAAGAGCGAGACTACCCCCCCCCCCAAAAAAAATGAGATTAAAAACAGACGCTTAAGGGTTGCTAGTTTGGCTTGGCGAAAGAAATTGGCAGTAGTTTAAAATTTTTGTTTTGTACATGACGCTTTGTGATTTTTAACTTTATTTTTCAAGCTAAGTAAAATTTTGAAGTACATATTTTATTTAAAAATTTATTTTTAGACTTACCTCTGAAAATCTTATCTGCTTTGGCCCAAAATGGAAGTTCTATTCGTGTACGTTTGGGACTTTCGACTCATAAAATGCCTACAATGGTTGGAAGAGATTCATTGGAAGTTTGGTATCGAGAATCATCTGATAGTGACAATGATTTATCACAGTGGAATAAGAAACTGATATCACCAAATGAGCTCACAGAAGTGCAGAGAGGGGTTTTTGAATTTGACATTAATAATCTGATGCCACAAACAGATTATTATATTAAAGTTGCAAAAGAAAGTCAAGGATCTACAGATTTAAATATGGCTGATTTCAGTAATACAGTGAATGTAAAGACTTTTCCTGCTGGTATGGACTTTTTAATATATATGATGCAGAATATTCAAGTGTATAATTATGTGTATTTACTTATTTTATTTTGCTTGAATTGTTTAATATTATGAATATAATTATTATCTGATTTTTGAGTCATATTTTTTTTTTATAATCATTAGAAACAAAGTAAATTCTAACTGTAGTAAAAAAATTAAATTATAAAGAAGTAAATTCTCATTGAATAATTGTATTATTTAAATAAATTTAGGAAAAGAAAAATTTTCTTTTATTTAATTTATTCTGCCTTCCAAAATTTAAGGAACTTAATTTACAGACAATTTTTTCTTTAGATCCTTCACTATAAATAAATAGAGAAATTATCATGAAATACTGTTCTCACTTAATTTGTGTATTAATCCTAATTAAGAAAATAATTTATATATGCCTGAGGATAAATACTTTTTTTTTAATTGGAAAAACTAGATGGTTAAAATTTGTAATAATGGAGTTTTAATAATAATGTTCACTTGCATATTTTTGAATTAGTTTTTAAAATCATATTAATTTTGAAAATGTTTTAGGAGGTATTAAAATGTTATGTTTGAATTATTGTTTATGTTCATAGAGAATTGTCCACATTGAGAAATAATTTTTCTGATCCTTGGCAAGCAGTTGACTGGATAGACATTGGCCTGTCATAGACTGAAATAGCAATGCAGTTAAATGCTTGTTATAATCCTGTCAAAAGAATATGGAATCAGATTCTAACTGAGTTGCAGTTTCAAAACCAGTAGACACCAGTCAGTTCAAATTCATATGATAATTGCTTTCTGATCCAAAGGGCCACAAGAAGGAAAAGTATAATTGCAATCTCAGCTTTTTGGCAATCATTTTGCTATAATAGGATAGGAATGAAATCTACTTCAGCTGAGATTAAACTTCCCATACAAGAAATGTTTGTTAAAGGATCTTTGGTGCTTATTCTATGAACTCAATGTACATAAAGCACCTCAACTAGTTTTTGCAGAAAAGCACGTTTCACGAGGCAGATGATACTGGGGCGAAGTAATATTCACAAATGAATCCAAGTATTTCCTATATGGTGACTGAATTATGTTATGATTTGAGAAATAAAAAGACACACAAAACAATTAGTCCAGCATATTTTTAAGGTATTACAAAGATGACAGTATCCTATTTGCTATTTGGATAAGAATTGCTTGTGTTCCCAGACTAACCTAAATATGTTCGTTGGTAGATCTCTGAATGCTGCGAGTTACTGGGGCAAAGTCCTTTTTTTTTTTCCTGTCACTGTAGATCCTACATATGTTTTAAGCATTTAAATGGCATGGATTTTTTGATCTGCTCATTAAGAAGCTATATTTGTACACATTTATTTATTTATTATGCTCTTAGTTTTAACAACACTTCATTTATTAAAATTACATTTAGAACATTTAAGAAAGTAAAAAAAAATAATAGTGAAACAATATATACTAAATCAAAGCAAATATTATGCTTGTATAAAAGTGGCTGTGACACTCAGAGTTAATGCCAGGCTGCGTACAGTATCTACTATCAATCCATATATTGCAAATTACAAATTAAGCAAATGTATTGATTAGTTGCATGATCAGATCACATTTAACTAAACATTCATCACTTTTGCAGTTTTTCAAAAACTACATTTTATAACTTTGCACTTTTCAAAAAAAAAAAAAAAAAAAAAAAGTGCAAAGCATTATGAAAATTGCAAAATACAACAAATAATTATCTTTCATACATCTCTGCCAATTTTTTTATATAGTAGTTATCTGAATAGTTATGATCTAACATTAACTTTTTTCTTAACTTTAGAGGACAGTTAACTAAAAATTACAGGCCAAAAAAATACGTATATTTAATAGTCTTTCTCTGATAATCTTCAGTACTGGTATTTTTGATAGTTAGAAAGCTACTTCTATCATACTAATGAAGTGTTAAATGTAATTCATTTAGTTTTAATATTAATTTGTAGTTTGTGTTGGAGAACTTAATTTTTCTTTAAATTATTTTTTCATGACAATCTTCTTTAAACTCATCTTTTGTATGATCTAGCATAAATGTATTATTCTGAAGGCATTTAATGAATTTATATAAAAAATCATATATGTTTTGAGAATATCATTACATTTTAAATGCATGCAATTATGTTTTACAGCTGTGAAAACTGTACTTCAAGGATGTTTCCATCATAATCAGTCATATAGCTTGGGTGAAATATTTTACCAAGGATGTGATCATAAGTGCATATGCAGAGAAAAAGGATACATTGAATGCCAGGAACGATGTGAAGTTTATATTGACACAGTTGGTTATGAAGGATGCGATTGGATTCCATCTGCAGAAGATCCATGTTGTACCATTCCAATGTGTAATCGTCGAAAAATACCTGTCCTCCCAGATGGTCCAACTTCTTTACCAGGTATGCATTATTGATTAACCTAACGAATATTACGAATATATATATATATATATCTTATAAGTTGTTGACGTCAAATAAGACCAGCATTTTTACTAAAATGGTATTGTAATCCTTTCTCCTCCCACCCACATACTGTCACAGTGATAGATTAAAAAAAAATTAAATTAAAAGGTAAGAAAAATAAAATTAAATTAAAATGATAAAAATTATGTTTTATAAATGCTACATAGTATTTATTGTCAACATCAATATTAGAAAAACATTCATTATACTGATCAAATACATTGTATAATACAAATCTTCATCTAATATTAATACAGTCAAAAGTCGTTAATCCGGACTCGTCGGAACTTCGGCGAATCCGGATTATCGATTTTTCCGGATTATAGATCATCAGTTTAAATCTGGTAAGATGGCATGCAAAAATTACAAAATTAAAAATATGAAACCGTAATTTATGAAATAAAGAACAATTATGATCTAAAGGGTATCAAAATTTACAAAAAGAAAAAAACTTAATATTTATTTGTTTACTTTATTAAACATTTCCTTCAATGTAAGTTGCTTCGTTTCATGTGATAATACTTTCTCTTTAATTCTATTAAACAGACATAATTTCTTGTTTAGTTACAAAGTTCCGCTGTTCAAGTCCTATAATTGCTGTGTTGAGAATACCGACTAATTTGTCAATCGAAATGTTTTCGTTTTCAATAACCTCTGGGTCACTTTCTTCACTATCGGAAGCGAATTATAATGACGAGGAACTTGATTTAAATCATATCAAAGACCACTAAACTTAGTACGGAATTATAATCCAAATAAAATAAAAACATCTGCTCTGAAGGTAAGGATAGTGTTGACAGATCAACTTCCAATCCGCAGTGTGAAATTGATAAACAGATTTCGGATTTCAAAACATACTTTCGCTTTGTAGATACAAATTACATATTAGTAAATATATATTGGAAATTCTATTTGACATAATCTTTCTAATCTATCATAATCTAATAATGACGTTTCTGCCCCCCCCCCCTCTGCCGCAGAGCAGCGTGAAATTGATAAACAGATTTCGGATTTCAAAACATACTTTCGCTTTGTAGTAAATATATATCGGAAATTCTATTTGACATAATCGAAAGTTCAAGCTTACTTTTATAAAATTGCTCTAACAGTCTGCAAAAAATTATAAGCCGGATCCAATTCGAAGATTAAGGAACAACGCAATCTGCAACATTAACTGAATTAGATAACTTTAGCTTAGCGTATAACTCCGTTACACATTAAACGCGCATGCGCACAAACATATTCGCAGCCGTAAGGGTCTTACGCGCTCTCGTAAACGCCTGTGCGCATGCATGAACGCGACGCATGCGCAGAAAGTTTGTAGCTTTGAGGTCCGGATTATAGATCATTCCGGATTATGGGTGTCCGAATTAACGACTTTTGACTGTACTCAGGATTTTGTTAATAATTTATAATCACCCTTTTAGCTATTATTTATAATTTAAAGTAAAATTTTATGTATGATTTCAAATTACAGATTTAAGGCACTACTCTATCATTCTGAAACTTATGCAAAATAAATTATACAATTCCGATTAGAAATTAATTTATGTGTCAAATGCATACTTAAAAATTTTAATATATATTTTTGTTTTTCAGAAACTTCTGAGGATATATGTGTTCTTGACTCCAAAGATATTTTAAAAGTTGATGAAATATGGGAAACATCTGATGGGTGTAAAACTACGATATGTCGATGCACACGTCTTGCCAATGGAAGTACAAGCATTCAGTGTACGAGTGCATGCCCTCCTTTACCATTTAATGCTCATATTCCTACTGCATTCTGTGCTCATCCAGTTTTAATAAAACCAGATGGTCCTTGCAAATGCCCTTATGTTGTATGCAATGATCCTCCACGAGGTATGTGCAAAATTTCAATTCTTCTTACCACTTGAAAATTTATATAAATGGCAAGTTAACTGTTAAAAAGTATTACCAATTAAATTGATTTATATAACACAGTAAATTAGATGCTATGCAAGTTGATTTATCAGATGCCTATATCAAATGATAAATCTATTATTGTGATTAATATTTTGTTTGAGAAATTTTATCTATTTTTTTTGGTGCTGTAGTATCATTGTACTGAAAGAAGATAAAATACACTAAAACAATTTTTTCTTATTGTTCTTTTTAAATTTAATATGCATGATTTGATGGAGTGGAACTTATGTATTAATGCAGCCTCTAGTAGTCTTTAAATTTTCAGAATGAACTAACCTCTGACAACTATACATATAATAATTCATCACTTTTGCACATGTTCATCCGCAGCCCCCAGTATTCCAAGTTACAATAGCTTTTGTAGATAAATCATATCTTTTTCCTTAAACTCAATTTTAAAATATGCAATTATGGGATTTATCTGCAATGGAGAAACTGCAGTAAAAATTCTATAAAATATTGTATATTGCTGCAGAATTTATGAAAAGAAAAATTGCTTTCAGTCTGTGATTAAAGTAACTGCCATGAATTTTAGAATGAAAAAAAAAAAAAAAAAATGTAAATGGGTTTTTGATGTTCATGATAAATAATCTCATTAAAAAGCAAAATGGATATAATAAATATGTAATAAATAATGTTTATATTGTAATTATAAATCATTCTCTTCTTTCTATAAAAAACTGCTAAATTATGTTAAGTTGGTTACACTAATATAATACAAATACTGACTTGATAGCAGAATCAGGGCAATAATGGCTGGAATTGCTGAATACTGAGACTTAAAACTGAGCATTAAATTAGAATCAGTATCAGTCTAACTGATAAAGTGTTGAATTTAATTGAAAATTCCAAATTTTTTTTTTTGTTGCAATAAATTGAAAATATTAAATTAAATACAAGAAAATTTGTATAATGACTTGATATAATCTAATATAATGATTGGGTTTTTATTTTCAAAAAGAGATAGGTTGAATTAATGTGGTCATTAATTTAAGGATTAAAGAAAGTATAGGAAAGTATTTATTCTGTATATAGTATGCCAACTAAAACATAAATAAAGTAGTTATTCTGTATATAGTATGCCAACTAAAACATAAAGATCATTATTTCATTTTGTATTTAATAAAATATTTTGAAGACTTTATCAGCATTTTAATTGAATGTTAGAACTCAAGCAATAGACTCTTAACCTTCATTGATATTATTTTATTTTAAAATTATCAAAACCAAGGAGTGTTATAATGTAATTATTTATGCTTGCAATTTGAGTTTTTATGAGTTTATTTTGATATTTTTAACATATAATATTTCAATTAGATATCATTAATATTTTACAAGATGCATGGTAATAACTGCATGCTTAATTATAAGTTCAAATATAAATCCTTTCATCCTAGGATTCTTACAACCTCCTCGACCGCAATGTGAATACAAAAATCAAAGATATAATATGGGAGAGGAATTTTATGATGGCTGCATTGCTCACTGTCGCTGTGGTCAGGACCTGAGAGTAAATTGTGCTCCAATTCAGTGTCCAGTTAATTATGGTACAGAATATAAACACTGTATGGAGTGGGATATTGATCCTGACTTTTTCCCTTCTCCACCCAATTGCTGTGCTCCTTCAAAATGTGTAAATGGTAAGTTTAGAGTGTTTTCTCTTTTACTAGAAATTAGAATGCTAATACAGTACAAAGTCCGTAATCCGGACTCGTCGGGATTTCAGCAATTCCGGATTAAGGGTTTTTCCGGATTATAAATCATCAGTTTAAATCTGGTAAGATGGCATGCAGAAATTATACAATTAAAAATATGAAACCGTAATTTATGAAATAAAGATCAATTATGATCTAAAGGGTATCAAAATTTACAAAGGAAAAAGCTTAATATTTATTTGTTTACTTTATTAAACATTTCTTTCAATGTTAATTGTTTAAGTTGCTTCATTTTTGGTGCTAAATGTGCATGTGAAAACGCATGCGTAAAGCATACAAAAAAAAGTTTGGGGTTTTGAGGTCTGGATTATAGATAATTCCGGATAATGGTTGTCCGGATTACAGACTTTGTACTGTATTTTCCTTTTTTCCATGAAAGAATTTGTTTCTAGAAAATTATAATTGATGTGTTTCTTGCCTATAAATACTGCTAAAGTTTTGAAGTGTCATTGTAGTTTTTAATTCATTTTCTCCTTGATTTAATTTATACATTCTGTAATGTAATACTTTGCCGAATTCTAATTTTATGCCGTATTATTTATTTATTTATTTTATTCATTTATTTTATGAATGCCAAACATTAGCGCTTAAGCCACTAGTTCACAGGCTCTCCAACACATTTTAACAATGCCCTCATACTGAGAAAGTGCGATTCAGTTATTTAAGTGTTAAAAAATCATAGGCCAATTGGAGTCATACAAAATAAAGTTTGGAGAATCTACGACTCCAGCTCTGTAGAGGTGGTCTCACAGACAGTGAGACTCATACTGAGAAAGTGTGATTCAGTTATTTAAATGTTAAAAAATCATAGATCAATTGGAGTCACACAAAATACAGTTTGGAGAATCCATCACTCCAGCTCTGTAAAGGTGGCCTCACAAACAGTCATGTCTGGTCAGATGTCTAAATAGAGCTACCACTGTCTTTCTTGGAAAACTGGGAATGAAAGTTATCTCTTCCAGAATTTTCCTAAATCTCTCATCCATAGCACATTGAATCATATCCTGCTTAAGAATTTTCTTAAGAGTCTGTTAGCAAACAATATAGTCACATGAAAAGAAAGCAGTCGATTAATGTGATGCATTATCAAAGTTTCATTGTATCAATAGTCATTGTATCAATTTTTCCGTTTCTCATAATTCCACAGTGTGCTGGAATCCGTTGGGAAGAAATTCCATGTGTTATTGCCTTAAGCAAAGGCCTATAGTCTAAAATTCTTTGGGAATTATTTTGATGGCCAGGGCAATAACTTGGATTTCCCCATCAAAGGCTTAAGAGGGTCCATTGCTAAGTTTATGCCATATTGTTGAATACAAGTTATTACTTATCTTAAGTTGCTTCATAAGAGATGTATTAAAAATTATCATTTTTATCATCATCAATTCCATTTGTATTAAAAATTAACATAATTGTATGTTTTAATGTCAGTTATTATAAATGATATGAAAATTATTTACTTCTTGTCTGTGAAACATTATATTAATAATTTTAAAGAGTAATAAGTATAATGTGTGACTTTGTTTAGTGAGTAGATAATCAAAAATTTCAAAACTAGTTTTCTGCCTAAGTAAATACAGTTATTACAAATACAGTAATAATGTAACTGCAGTAATTTAACACTGGAATTATATTTTTGAAATTGTAGATGGTGCCTGTATGGTCAGTGGTCAACGATTTGAAAATTTTGATGTTATTCCTGCTGAACTTTTGCCTTGTGGAGCTCATTGTATTTGTGTCAATGGAAATGTGACATGTGAAAACAGATGCCCTCCTATTGAAGATGTACCTCCAGTTAATCTTCCATGTTCTCCAAATTTTGCTTTTAAAGGCCATCCTGATGGTGAAACTTGTTGTTTAGAATGGATGTGTAAAGAACCCTTAAAACAAGGTAAGGAAAAATTCTGTTATAAAAAATTAGGTTAGGTTAATAAATATATGTTTAGTATTCAGAATAAGTTTTTGCAAAAATGAATACATGACATGAGTGTTTATAATACTATGCATGAGAGTACTATTCATTAAACATGTTAATGCACTTGATAAGTTTTTAAAGATTTAACTAAATATTGCTAATTGAAATTTAAAAGTCTATTACTATTTATTATTGACTTTTAATTCCTTAAATCCATACTTACAGATTTTCAACTACTATAATAGTAATGGGTGACTGATGTACATTTAAAAAAAATTCATTTTTCTCAAATTTGTATGTAAATTTGTATTTGAAAATTAATTAACATTTGAATATTTTAATGCAGTACTTAAATGTAATTTAGTGATAGTAATTAAAATTTTAATTCATCTAGTGGTTGTTAAATAAATTAAGAACAGAATTTGAATGATGTAGCTAGTGAAGAGAGAGGAAAAAAATTGTTTATTAATTGAATTTTTTTATATTTTAATAATTAATTAATGTGATTTTTATTATTATTATTTTTTAATTAAATTGCTTGAAATGGATAGGACCAGGCTACTGCAAAAATTTTGAAATCTTTAAAATATATTGCCAGTCTGAGAGAGCACTGAAATACAAGGTCATAAAATTATTACTGCTGGATCAAGTTGGTTATTACTTGAAGTTGATTTAATAAAAAATAAGCAAACCTATTTGCCTGTTAAAAATAGTTCAGAAGTTGTAGCTATTATCTCCCCCTCACATGGATGACATTTTATTCTTTTGATGACATCATTTAAGTATTTATGAAGGAAAGTTATTACAAATCATTAAAATAGACAGCTCTGATTTAATTCTGGCTGGGAAGTAAATGCATCTATCTATTAGAGATGTCTGGGGATTTTAGTTTTAAGATGTGAAAAACATAATATTGTACATAAATATTGCATTTACAAGTAAAATGTATAAAAGTAATTAATATGTGTATCAGATTACATAAATTTAGTATTTATATGTACATTTTTAGAAATATGCAATATCATTATGAAATTCTTTTTGAATATCATTATTGCATTTATTAATCAATAAACATATAGTGGTTATTATGTCCTTCCCCCATTATGCAGCTTTAGTAATTTCTTTTGAAAACCTTAGTAGCTTTTTGGAAACTGAGCTGTACATTATAATCCATTTGAATGCTGATGCTTGCACATGCTTCACTAATTATGAAAATATAATTTAATGTTTTTACCTACTTGAATTTATTAAGGTTTTGTTTATATGGTCAAAAGAAAATTTAAAACATTTATACTTTTCCCTAAACTTTTGTAATAATTATTTCAGAATTCATCAACTAAATTTTCGTGTAATTTTTCCTATATGCCTGTTTTTGGTTATAATATCTTTATTATAATTTTCAGGCTTTCAACTCTGAATTTATTTATAAATTCTTTCTAATTTTTATACTAATACATATTTAAACATCTTAAATTATCCACAAAAATAATAACATGTCTCTCTTATTTAATAAGTTATTTCCCTTTTATTCATCCCTAAAAGATACTTTTACCTTTTCACAGCCTTTTGTATGTTTCAAGGCTCTAGATATTTATTATCAGAGCAGTGGGAAGTACATAAAGGTACTCAGCAGAGATTATGCACCTGCTTTTTAAATGCTATGGGCCTTCCTGAGGTGGAATGTAGGAAAGGATGCCCTCAGATCCCAGACAGATTTCTTTCACCCACTGAACAGTGTCTTCATCCTGTTATTGTAAGACCAGATGATCCACAAATGTGTCCCTATGTTGTATGCAACAATACAATTTCAGGTAAATTTTTTCGGCAAATTTGCCTGTTTATTTCTACTTAATTTTACCATGAATGGTATTCTTCAGAATATTCCCTAAATGTCTTGCAGCACTGTAAGGATTATTATTTAAACTATTATTGAACATTTTATTTATTGTTTAGAGTTTGTTGTAATTATAATATACTCTAAAAATGCTTGCTTTTGGGATAAAACTGACTTTTAAGCATTAATTAGCAATTTAATCTTGCTGCTGCTTAAAAAAATGCTGCACTTAACATTTAAAAGCACGCGGTTCTATTTTGTACCTAATTAGTTATTTTTAATTCAATTTTGTAAATATTTAAACCGAATTATTATTTTATTTGTATACCTTTTCATTGTATTATTATCTTATGAAATCTGTTTTGTGCAGTTAAATTTATCTGAAATTATTATTAATTGAAATCTACTTTGGATGGTCTTGGTTAGCTGTGAATCTAATTATGAAAGAAATTCAAAATTGCATCAGTTAAAGTATTATGCAATTCAAAATTTGTACAATTCATCTTCTACAGTAATATATGCCAAATAGGTTAATGTGTATTTAGAATATATAGTAATAGTTATTGCATATTTTTGCTTTAATACCTTTTCTAAGCTGATAAATGTATACAATTATAGCAAGCAAAGGAATAAAATCAGTTTAAAGACACATAGGTTATAAAATTTCATCATTTTGGTATTTACTTAAAAAAGCGGTAGTTTAAGTTGGGCATAGCTGTGTAACAAATGACTAAGAAAACAAACACTGTAAATATGAAAGCTATTTAAATGTCATCAAAACAATGGGTATTTAAATAATTCACAGAAGGTTACATATCAAAATCAAAATTAGTTGTACGAAATTCATAGAAGCCTATAAAGATGGCAGGTATTTTTATTTATCCACGTTTTGGAGATGTAGCATATTTTAATCTTTAATTTACACAAACCAATAAAATGACAGTAGTTTATGTGATAGATTTTACTTTTGAGTTTTTGAAATAGTTTAAATTGTCACAAAGTAGGAGACATTAAAATTGTTAGCATTCAAGAAGGAAAATTAGAAGTGGATAATAAAATTTATAAACTCATGAATACATAATTAATCATTTGAAGTGAAATAATGTACAAGTAAAATAATGTTTGGATGCTTACGAATTTAAACTGCAAATCTTCATATGCACACATTAATACATATTTTATATAGTTCTATAAATTATACAATATTATTTTTGCAAGAATAAAACATAGACTACTCAGTTTTTACGTGTGTTTCTTTTGTATGCACTATGCACATACAATATATATATATAATATTAATTTGATTTATGTTCTAAACATTTCATTATAGGTCAAGAATTGTATAATGTAAACATTGTTGCCCTCAATTCAACTGCAGTTCGTGTACGATTTTCATTATCTAATATCCTCGTTGGTTTGATTGGCCATGCTGAGCTTCATTTTACTACTGACCCAACTCTTCCACCTAACCAATGGCATGTGCAAAAATTCTCCAGGCCTAACCGCTTGTTTGATAGTCCAAATATTGAATACATTTTGAATGCTCTTAGACCAAACACTACTTACTTTTTGCAAGTTAAAATCATAATGGATACATTACAACGTAGGCCTGAAAGTGAAGTTTTCAAGTTAAAGATGCCAGAAGGTAAGTGTATATCTTACAGTTCTTACCTTTCTGTAGTAACAAATTTTAAAATAAAGGAAATGATGCTACAATATTTGCATATGTAAATTTAATTTATAAAAATTTTTATGTATTATTTTTAGTTTACTTGCATGGCCAGCTGCCTAAAATGGTGTAATAAAAATGGAAAGATATATGACGATTTTAATGAATCCTGCTAGTATAATTTCACAATAATTAAGTAACTGACAATAATGCAAATGAAGAACTGTGTTTATAGTCCTTAAACAACTTAGTTTGTTTTAATAATTATCGTGCAAATTAAATGTGAAAGAAAATTAAAATCAAATGGATCAGAAACTGATTTGATTCTCCGTTAAATCACTCAGAAACTGCAACACTGGCACAGAGAAGATAAAAATATGTTGTTTTAAAAATGGTAACACATTTCTTTTAAGTCTCTGTGTTTGTTGATTAAATTTGAAAGAAAAATTGTCATGGGGCAACACATTTTATTTAAATTAATGAGATTTTTTATTACATTTTAAGCATAAATATCTTATGTTTTGCTGAGTGACAACGTGTTACTTTTAAATGGTTGAGTTTGTTCATAAAAAGTGATTGAATTCACACAGAATATAAAATAATTTTAAAAAAGATACTGAATCTCAAAATTCAATTTCTGAAATGCATATGTTTGAGTGGAGGACTATGTGTGTTTTAATCCAGTTAGAACAACACAAAATAGACTTGGATATTAGTTCAACTGAATACAAGAATGTGAGAGAAATGGAGTGAAAATCATCAAGTTCACCATGTGGAGAGTTAAGCACATGAATAAAAATCGGTATTGAATATGACCTCTCTAAGAAGCCACCTCGACAGAAGATAAAATAGAATCATGGATTATCATCTTAGAGAGGTCTCATGTATATTGTAACTTTTTGGTTTACATTATTCAAAACATTTTTGTTGTAAATTAAAATCTCATCCATTTTCCTTGTTAATTTTATTTTATTGCAGATTTTATGTTTGTAAGCTTTCAGAACCCTGATATTCGTTGAAATACTTCAAATAGTTAAAAAGAAATCTTTTAACTACTATAATACAATAGAAATTGCATTTTATATATTAGATGTTTAAAAGTAATTTCATCTTTTTTTTTTTTTTTTTTTTTTTTTTTTATTTTAAACATGTGAATTCTTTTAATTTCAGAAGTGATTGTTACAACTACTACTACAACAACCACTACTACAGCTCCTCCAGTAATGATTCTTGATGCAAAATTGGAGGCGCATGTAATTGATGTCAAAACTGTCAGGATTTCTTGGAGGAATTTTGAACCTCAAGAAAAGAAATATATTTATGCTTTGCAGTTAAAGTACAAATTACAGAACGAGGCAGAGGACAAATGGATCACAACACCTATGATTCATAAAGACGTCACTTCATATTTCCTACATGATCTTGAAGCATCAGCAGACTATGTTGTAGACATAATATTTACTCCTCCCAAAGATATACCGACTAAAATTGTTTCTTCTAAAGATTTGGAGTTCCGAACCATGACAAAAAAGAAAGGTACCATAAATCTTCTGAATTACTGTAATTTTTATTTGACTTTTTTTAAATTATTTTTTTGAGCAATTACTAAATATTTTAGCAGCATCTTCTTAAAATGGATTATATGTTATATAAAAGAACATTATTTAGTCAAGGGAAAAGGGTTACTTTTCCATTGAAGCTTTACCGATATCATTTCTTTGCCTGTGTCTTTGGCTCCATACTAGACAAAACAGAACAGTCAGGAATAATGAAACGTTCTTCTAGTTCCATGATAAAATATTTAAAACCAATTGTAAAAGAAGAACTTGGCCTATGTTATTTTTTTCTTTCATTGAATACGCTTTCATCACTTTCCACAGTTTTGTTATGTGCATCAATTTTAATATAATGATGAGAAACAAAGAATGGGTACATCTCTCTCTCTCATGTAATTGTTGCAATCAACCATGTACTGGGATTCATTTGAAGTGAGTTTTGGTCTGCAAAGCTCAATAGACATTAGCTGCTGACACTATAAATAAATGAATCATACAGCATGAATGAAGGGAATGTGTAGTCTTATAGACTAATGCTGTTATCACTTCTAGCGACAGTCCTTGCTAGGGGTACTTTTCTGTGAAACAAGATTCTGGTAGCACTGGTTTAAACAGGGAGATTCCTAGAAAAAAGCACCATGCTGGAAACGAAGTCCCACCCAGCTACAAAAATGATGTAGTGGCTACGCGGGATTTTTTCAAACCTCACCAAAAATCTCTCAATTGGAGCTCTGTCCCAGGCAGAGTCAATCAATCAGATGAAAATTCTACTCCTGAAAGGTCATATGATCCCAGTCTGAGCAATAATCGATTACTGTTTGCTGTTCACGTCTTCGTGGCAAGGAACAATGGTAACCTAGCTATGCGAGTTTTCTGGAAATATGTGGGTTCTGAGAATTGCCTCTTTCGACGTCTAATCGTGCGTAGTTGAAATATATGTGATTAGAACTTAAGTCTACGTTTGAAATGCTTTTTTCTTAAGAATGTTGCATAACCATTTTGGCTTCAAGTCTCATTTTAATTTCATAAAGAGGTTATTTGAATACAGCCTTTCTTACAGCTGCTTGTTCTTTTCTTGGCCAAGCCATGAAACCCATTAGAAGAGTTTAAATAATAATTTAAATATTATTTAATAATGATAATAATAATAATATATATATATATAAATATTAAATAAATAATTTGATATATAAATATAATGGTTGAAGGAGTGATCATTATTAATGCAGTTATCATCAGAAGATAAACAAATAAAACCGATGACACTTGGCACCAAGGAAATACATCAGAGCACATACAAAAAACAAAAAAACAAAAAATGCCTAGTATGACTTAATGAAAAAGTACCGAAAGAAAAAAATGTTATTAATCAGAAGCTTATGATTTAATTTAATTAATTTGTGTGAGAGTAACTTATAAGTAAATATTTTTCCCTCTTATAAAACACATTCAAAATGCTGGGTCATCTTGTTTATGATGCTATCTTATGTTTAGATCAATGTGATAATAGTCTTTAATTGGGGCTGACTAAAAAAAAAAAAAAAAAAAGGGTTTCGATACATTTTAAGAAAAGTGATGTGGTTTCTTTTTTTTCCAGGGGGGGAGAGACTATGAGGAAGGTTGTTCTTTCTGAATTCATCAAAAAGAGAAATGCTTTTGTTTATCTTTTGATATTCATTTAGTATCTTTCTGGCAATATGTAATACTCAGGCTTAATAGAAGTTCTTTTACCAGTGTTACAGCATTATAAATTTTCATGTAGTATTAAATACCTTGAATTGAAACTGAATTAAATGGTAATAAAATTACTGCCACTTTTATGAAACATTCAGTATAAAATGAAATTAATATATTTCTCAGACATATGAAAAAAATTAAAATAAGAAAAATGATGAAAATATTAATTTCTAAATTTTGAAAGTATTTTTTATAATTTTCTGTATGTCTGATAATTATACTATTTTATTAATAATGAAATTTTTTTATAGATGATTATCATTTACAAGTCTCAGTTGAAGATAATAAAATTGAAGCTGACAAGTCAGCTTTCTTGTTTGCTGGTATTCCTGAGCCAATCACAAAATATGTTCACGTCATTAAAATTATGTATAAAACTGCTGATGGAGAACAATCATATAGTTTCAAAGTGCCAAAAAACAACCATATAACTCTAGATCATTTGAAGCCAGGAAAGAAGTAAGTATGAAAGATGAAACAATTCTTAAGAATTTTATTCTTATTCTTTGCTATGAATTATTTTGTTAGTTGCAGTTTTTAAATTTCAAATTATATGTTTAAACAAACAGATCTTATTAAAATAAATCAAGGTTATCTTTTAAGCACTGTTACAAGCAGTCATAGCTGCTGCATTATTCATTTACATTTTAATATTTTAGTGACTTTCTGTCCCATATCTGTCTTTTTCATATAAATGTTTAAATACTGTTCCTTGATTTGTACTTTATTTAAAGTGTTTAATAAAGTGTAATTTTATCAAACTGTAGTTTTGTTACATACACAGTCCAGTCACATTAATGTGACCATCTGTCAAAAGCCAGAATAACCACCTTTCGCAGAGCGGACTGCTGCGAGACGTGCAGGAAGAGAGTCACATAGGTCCCTGAAGGTGTTCTCTGGGATGTTGAGCCATGCCGACTCTAATGCCGTGGCCAGCTGCGTTAGATTACGCGGTTGAGGATCCATGGCGCGAACAACTCGATCGAGATGGTCCCACAGATGCTCGATTGGGTTTAAGTCAGGTGAGTTTGCTGGCCAGGGGAGGACGGTAAACTCATCCTGGTGCTCTTCGAACCACGCACGTACACTGGCAGCTGTATGGCACCTCGCATTGTCCTGCTGGAAGATGCCATCATCCTGAGGAAAAACAATGCGCATGTAGGGGTGAACATGGTCCGCAAGGACAGATGCATACTTGTATTGATCCATTGTGCCTTCCACAATGATCAGTGAACCTAGAGAATGCCAGGAAAACATTCCCCAGACCATAATGCTCCCGCCTCCAGCTTGGACCGTTCCGGCAATGGTTGCAGGGTGGTTCCTTTCAGAGATTTCACGCCTTATACGCCAACGTCCATCTGTGCGATGGAGCATAAAACGCGATTCATCCGAAAACGCAACCTGTCGCCACTCAGTGGACGTCCAGCTGCTGTACTGGCGTGCAAATTCTAGCCTTCGCCGTCGATGAACAGCAGTCAGCATAGGTGCACGAACCAGGCGTCTGCTTCGGAGGCCCAGACGCAGCAATGTTCGCTGAATAGTACTTTGGGAGACACTTTTGGTAGCCCCTTGGTTCATTTTGGTGGTCAGTTGCTCAACGGTAGCCCATCTGCCCGAACGCATCTCCGCAACCGTCGTTCGCCTCTGTCATCTATGGCCCGTGGTGCACCACATTTGCCACGTCGCTGATTTTGGACAGTCCCATTTTGCCATGCACGGTACACTTTTACCACGGCGGCACGCGAACAGTTCACAAACTCAGCCGTTTCGGAAATGCTTCCACCCTTGGCCCAAAAGCCAATGATCATGCCCTTTTGGAAGTCGGATAAATCGCTTCGTTTCTGCATTACGCCAACGATTGAAATGTTTTCCGAAGCCCTCACACACCCTTTATATACGCTCAACTGCACTGTGCTGCCACCTGCCTTCTGTGATTGGTTATTTAACTCTGACATGGAAAGTACGTGGTGGTCACATTAATGTGACTGGACTGTGTAGTTGGTTTACTCAGTTTTTGTTCTGAAAGGTATAGTAATTGGACTTTTGCTACTTTTTAAGTGTCCCTATTTTCAAATATAATTTTCTTATCTTAAGAAAGAAACTTTACTTTTCCTATCTTTCTTCTTTCTTATGTGAATAAATTTTATTAAATTTTAATTTTATTACAGGTATCTTGCTCAGTTAGAATTATACTTAACCAATGGGCAAACATTAACTTCGAATGAGGTTGAATTTATTACAAAACCTGCCAAAACACAAGCTAATATTTCATCATCTGAAAACACTATTAGTGATGATAGTCATACTAATGGTAAGTTTAAATGGATTTCTTTCCTCCCCCTCCTCATATGAGGTTTTAAGGGAGTACTAGCATATGTGAATAGTTTTCATATAGAACTAGAAAAAAACTTTCACGCAGAAAAGAAATGTTAATGTTATATTTAATGCTAATATTATATTATTTTTTTTAAAGTACTAATATTGAACATAGGGGGAAAAATACATTGATTGATATTTAAGTTCTTTTAACTATACATGTTAAATGATATTGCAGTTTCTTATGACAAGTATAATGTCAAATGTAGCTATGAAATAGTATTTATTAAAATGAGCAACAAAATTACGCTTTATAAAATGTGTGCAAAATTTTTGTCCAAAAATAAAAATTTAACTTTATTTATTATATACTTATAATGTAAGAAAGCAACACATGTGAATATGTTGCATTTGTGCTATATGAACAGTACATACAAATTTATACTACATAAAAATAGTGATTGTATTATGAAGTCTAAATACAACATATGGAAAAGGCAATTTTTTCTATTTCCCCAAAGAGATTTTTTTTAATGATTTTCATTACATTAAATATTTTTCATGAAAAAGAAAACTTTGTTTTAGTAAAATTTATAATATGGGGTGCTAACTGAAAACAACCATAAAGGCTGAAATTTGAAAGTCGTAGACTTTGGTTTGAAAGAGTTCTCCAGATTAACTTAGTTGGAAAGAATCTTTATAAACAATGCATAATGTGATATGCAAAGATTATATTTAGCATAATGTGATATGCAAAGATTATATTTAGCATAATGTGATATGCAAAGATTATATTTAATTATTAACATAAAAAGATTATATTTAGTTTTTAACTGTATATTAGTATAAATAATTTTAGTAATTTTTTGCCCTTTTATGTAGCACTTTTTGATTTATTAAATTTAAGTTATAGATATTAATGATATCAGAGTATCCAGTCTGAGTACATGAGTACAAAAATAAATATATTTTATAAGTAAAATATATTTATTAATTATTACAGGAAAAAGGCTGATAAGGATTGAGGGAAGTTTATGTAATAAATATAATCTTAGAAAATATTGTATTTAACATTGAAAATACTTGAAAAAGTTAAAAATGCCAAATGCTTGGAATACTTGGAAAAGTCAACGTCAAAAAGAAAACCAATAACATTTTCTGATATTATTAAATACATGTCTATGTAGCCTTCTCTAAAAATACCTTAAAGTGGAATAAATAGTAAATTGTAATAAAAAGCAAATAATACTTTGATTTTCTCCTCCAAAAATTATATATGATCAAAAATATTTTATATTTTTATTCTTATTATAAACTATTTCAATCTGTGTGAAGAAAAGAAAAATCTCATATAATATACCATTTTGGTAATAATCCCATCATTTAAACTATAAATTTAGAAACTGTTATTTGAAAAATAATTTTAAATTTGTTTTATATTATTAATTTTTAGTAACTTTTGAAAAATATTAGCTTTAGGAATTACAAAGAATGGAAACTGTCATATTTTTAACTGTTTTAAACTTATATTAATCTGCATTAGATGCAAGAAGAGTTTTTCTTTGAAAGCTGACTTGCTGACTTTTTTGTATTGTTATGAATTAACGTTGTGTATAAAATTTCAGGAAAACAAGCAGAGCTTTTGCAAAGCAAAGAGGGTGGAGAAGAGGAGAATCATGCTTATTTTATAGCATTAGTAGTAGTTGCAGTAGTCGCAGCAGTTGCTGGTTTTGGATTTGTTTTACTGTTAGTATTATTAGTAAGGAGGCAGGCCTCTGCTAAAGCTCCTATATCTAGAACTCCTTCAGAGTCTGCATATGATAATCCTACATACAAAGTGAGTACTTCCTCCATTATTTTTCATATTTCTGAGTAGTATATTTCTTCAGTCAGTTTTGACTTCTATGCACTACTAATTTAACTTTCATAGTTTGACACTGAAAAGCGTGTGTTATTTGAAAATACTTTTAATTATTTTAAAAGAAAGGACATTGTGGGTAGTTTCTAAATTCAAGGATTTTTTTTAAAGTCTTTTAAAAAAAATTATTTGAATGAAAAGGAAAGAATATTGATATGAGAGGTATATTTTCCAAATGAAATTCTTGCATTAATCCTTTATTGTATATTTTCCTTCAACAATCCATTGTAATTTATTTCTATTATTATCATCAAAGAGATAATTAATATATATATATTTTAATTAAAAACAAATGTAGCAGTTTGATGTTTGTAGAGAAAAAAGTGAAAATTTTGCTCAAACCTTTTATTGCCTAATTGGAAGAGAAACAAGCCAGTATTGAGAGTTAAAATTGTAAGGGAAAAACAAGCTTGGTGTAGATTTTAAATAGGACTCTTTATGAATTTCTGAGGGTAATAAAACACAAACCTGCCTTCTTCAGGAGAAATAAAGAAAGGAAAAAAATTGTTTTTGTAGGAATTTTTTTTTTTCCGTCTGAAGAAGAGGACCTCTTTTTGATTGCCCTCGAAATCAATAGATTTATATTCGAAATCTATGCCAAACTAAAATGCTTTTATGTCTAATTTTAATTTTTTATGCTTATTCTCATAATAGAGTTGTATAGCATAGAAAACAAAAGTCGGTAAAATTGGATTACGATTCATAAAAATTTTATAAAAATATTAAAAATCAGCTTTTATGTGATTGCAAACTTTGAGCAACAGATAGAATGCAAATCTGGTTCACTAGTTGCTCAAGTGTTTGTTTAAAACTGATAATAGTTAAGCACAAAATAGTGTACACTCATTAATTAAGTCGACAAGTTTATGCATAAATTAAGCTGGTGTACGGTGGACATTTATCTATATTTTAGCCTATCAGATTTTAAAGTCGCTCTTATCACATTCAGATATGAATGAGTTTGTGACTTAACAATGCCATGTGCCAGCCATTTAGGAACTCTAAGGGTTGTTAAAAGAAAATTATTTTCAACCAAAAATCTCAGACATGTTTTACATGTTTTTATGGTAGTAATGAGAGAAAAATTTTTTTTTTGAGAAATCAAAATAAGACTAATGGAATAATGTAATTTTTTGTACTTTTTCAAGAAATTTTGTAAATCTAATAAAAATGTAAAAAAAAAAAAAAAAAAAAAAAAAAAAAAAAAAAAAAAAAAACTATTTATTAGCCATACTTAAATTCATTTTTAAGTCATATAAATTCATTTATTAATCAGTTTCAAACTTCACAATATTAAGCTTACTGAGCCCTACCAGTAAGCTTTATATTGTGAAGTGAGTGGATAAGATCGCCGATTACTTCAACCCAGTTTCAATGACAAGCTGTATGTCATGGTTTTCCCCATGTATAATATGAATAAAAGCTATTTTCGCTAAGAAAGTCCTCTTCAAAAGGTCTTCTTCTTTCCCGCAAATCATTTGCGGTTTTGCAGCTTAGGATGGTGGTTCGGTAAAACCATCGAAACTAGTCCTGTGAAAATTTTGTAAATATAATGCTGATTTTTGTTGTTTGACTTCTGAATTAGTATTTATTCGGCATGTTATTGTGTCTTAAAGTAAGAGTATGTTACTAAATAAATTACTTCTGCTATTGCTTGTAGCGATTTTAACAACATATTCTCAGTAGTTACTATACTTTCATATTTGGCATATTATTTGCATTAATAAAAACACACATTTTAGGTGAGCTTCTGTTTGTAATAAATGCCATCAATTACAAATGGTTTATTGATATTAAAATATGAGTATAAATTATGAATTTTTATTCTTTGCCTATGTGTTGATCGTCACATTATTAATTCACATTTAAAGAATATTTGATGCTCAAACTAAAATTCAAGAAAGACATAATGTTAACTCAGGTTTCTTAAGGAAAATGTGTTTTGTTTATTTGTGAGTAAAACTGAAACAGCTGTCATTTTTTTCTCTATATATTTTCAAACCAAATATCCAGTTGCCCAAGATTAACCGAACTGGAACTTTCTTTGTACTCCACTTGCTTTGCGTTCCAATTATCTTGGGCCACCTCTTAGAAGTAATTATGAGTCTCATTAGAAAAATCCTTAGTGCAAAATTAGGAAATATTTATATTTTTAGTTAAAACAATTTTTATGAACACGTATACTTTTGTCACTTCTAACTGATGCATATAATGTTTATTGCAGTTCGGAGTCTCATATGTATGTTTTTAATGTATGTGTTTAAAAATCTTTAATGGCCATTAAAAAAAAATTAAGTATATTTGTTTGAATTTTGCCCTAGTTTTAAATGTTCTATTAATCTTACAAATTAACATATTTTATGCATTTTATTTCTAAATTTATATCATATTTATTGAGAACAGGTTATTAATTTATTTCAGACATATGATGGTGAAAGGCCTGAGGATAAGACTAATGGACAAATTCAAACAACTCAAGCGTAGCCATTACTGACCTTTAGGACTTTATTTAATAACCATTCTCTAATACGAATAAAAGAGTGAAGCAGCTTGCAGCTTGCATTAGTGAATATGTGAACTCTTGTGGAACATCACAAATGTGCTTTTGAATGAGAGGTAGTCAGATTTTACTGCCACTAAAAATGTGCAAAAGACTCTCTAAACTGCATGTTTATAACAACATCTGTAATCTGGATCATCATAGAAAGAAATAATTGATTTATTTCTACCTATTGGAATGGTAATAGTTTTGTTTACCATTTGTAATTTCACTCTATTCTGAGAAGTTACTTGCAGTGTATTTAGAAATAAACATAAAAATGCATTGAGACTGCAATACTGTGCAGTTACCTTGTGGTTATTAACATTAAAAATATTTTAGATGTTTGGTATGTAATATACAGTGTCATAAAATCTATTCATTCCAGTTTTTAGATTTTGAGTTGCTAATATTTCAAGATTTAAAATGTCTGCAAAGGTAATTAAAAAATTCAGAGTTCAGCAGAAAAAAGTAAAGTAAAATATAAAAGTTCCACTTCTTTTAAGTATAAGTTATGATTTGAGGTATTTAAAAATTATGTGATTGATTTGAATGTATATATTTAACATATATGTTCTAGCAGTTATTTTGTTCAGTTTAAAATTTAAAATGTTGATCTAAATTAGTTTTTTAAATAAATAATATATCTTTACATAACTTTCTCTTACTTTATGCTAAAGAGAAAGATTTTTATTGTGATATTTTGCTCAAAAAACATGTAATTATCAGAGTACAGAAAATTATTCTACAGTTATACTTTTTTTTTTGAACAATTAGTAAAACTGGAAAGTTATGTGGTGATCAAATGTTTATTTAATTTTTGTTTGTTAGGTGTATTGTTTGAACATTCAAATGTTTTATCATTATGTCAATATTCTATATACGAGTTTATTTCCCAGAATGACTCATTTGACATCTATTTCTAAATTTTGATATTATTGCTGTGCTTTTTAAAAATCCGTTATAGTTAGTTTCTAATATAACTAAAATAATGTATTTTTAAATTTCTTTGTAATGTAAAAAAAAGTTTACTATATTGCAAATTTTTATGTTTAAAATAAGGGGTTCCGAATGAAAATGAAAGCCTTTCTATGTATTAGTTTTGCTAGAAAACTCACTGAGCTGAATTGATTTTTATATCTGGCAACATATATTATCAAAACTGTATCTTTAGTCTTTAAACTGAGATAACAGCAGATATAATTAAATCAATATAAATTATGGAATTATGTTTTGTAACAAAATTGCAATTTTGTTATTTTTTTTTTTTTTTGGCAACAATTTACTTCTTGCCAAATGATATGTATTTTGCTACACATATTTTAAAACTAAATCGAGGATGTTTTGCTGAAGGATTTGCTATATTTATTCCATAGAATTTAAAATAAAATATGTTGCAAACTTCTGCTTTATTTAAGTTATAGCATTTAATATATAGTATAAATTTCAAAGTATTTAAAAATTTTGTACACATATGCATTTTGAATTTTGAGTAATAGTACATAAATGATATTTGTAGTATGCATATGTGCAGTTTTTAATAAATTAATAGTTGTACTTTGTAACTTGTTTGAAAGTTATTGTCTTATTTTCAAAATAACTTTATACTTTACATTAGTCAAAGTGTGAAAAATACATATATTGTTTTAAATTTTGTTATATACTGTACAGTAAGAGATTTATATTTTTATATCTATTTTATAATTAGCACTATTTTACTTGAAGTCTCTGTAAAGCACTTTTTGTAATAAGACAGATTATATCAGTTGATTGCTGAAAACTTGTACATATTAAAGTATTGTAAGGATGAAGATTTATGTATTTAAACTGGTCATTTTCTGACCTGTTGTAAAAATAAACACTTAATTATTGACTAACCTTTTTTCTGACTTTTTGTTTATGTTAAACAATTAGACTGTTTTGTTTGTCTGAATGCATTTCTCATTAAGCCTCTGTTGCTATTTCAAATGGAATTAATTCAGAGTTTTTCTTTCTTCCCAAGAAAAGAAGATAAAAAATTTGTCTAAGTAATTTTTTTTTAAAACTTTATTTGTACAGATATTTGGAGGGGGACAGAGGCATGTGTAACAGGGATCGTACGGTCCCCTTAAGAGTTCTTAGGTTTTTTTAATCGATTTAAGTCTAATTGCGTCCCAAAATCGGCAGAAAACCCTTAATTTTAATCATCTGAAATTTCTATCTGTTTGTGACTGCCATTTTGAAGGAATGTTTTTGGAGATTCTCTGATAAATATGGTTATCTTTTGAATGCATGTGAATGGGTTCATGGATTATAATTTGTTCTTATTTCTAATATAAATGATGGGATACTCAATTCTCTAGGCAAGAAGTGAAACATAAGCATTTTGAAATTATTTCATTTTATGTAACAAAGAACTCTTAAACAACTTTTCGCTTTTGGGGATGCGAATTCTTTTATTAAACGGTCGTAAATTTCGCGACTTATCTGCATTTTGGAGATTTTAAGATCAGTTTCTAAACATTTTTAATTCCGAGATCTAGGAATTTTCCCACGATTTATTTTTTAAACTTTGTAACATTGATCAATTTCATCAAAATAATGGTAATATATTGAAATTATATAAAATAAATTTTTATTTATCACTGTCATATTATAAAGTTCTATTTTGACCACTTATTATACAATAATTTGAATTGAAAAATAAGCAAGGTATAATGCTATAAAACGGAATTTATGAAATAGTTCTTAGCAAAAGCAAAATTGCTGTGCAATTAATTAAAAATGTCTTCTTTTGAATTTTTTCATCATAAGAGTTTTTTCAGAATTCTCAGAGTATGCTTAAGTTTTCTTTATAAAATTAATTTTACACTTTTTCCCTCTGATTTTTTTTTTCAAAATATTTCTAGCAGAATTGGTAGGGGTAATTTTTCTTTAGTAGTTTAGACATTGTAGCTTGGAAAGTTAAGAAGGATTTGAAGGCAAAATTAATAGACCCGCGATTCTAGAAGATTCCAGAAAAATGTGACAAAATGAAAAATATCCCCATGGTATTAATGGGTGTAATGGATGCATTTTATGGAAAGTTTGTGATAAATTTCTTACTTTTTGGAGAACGTCTGGAAGAACAATGAAAGCATATTTGAATGTTTTACGTCTGACACTAGGATCTTTATCGCAACATGTTTATCTTCCCTATATTTTCTGGATTTTTCTCTAGACACAAGCATGAAAATATCAGAAATGCTTGTAATCTTATCACAAGGACACATAGAAAAAAATCTTTTTTGTTAATAAAGAAATTGAAAATTAACAATTTAAAAGCTTCATCTAATATGTAATAATACATCATATGCAGGGCTGGTGCTAGGCATTTTCCCCCTGATGCAATCTGTGTTGATTCTAAATTCTGCTTCCAGTGCCTTTCCTAAATTCTAAAGTTTTGCCATTTCTACATTTTATTGCTCGGTGCGTCACTAAATTCTAAAAATCTTGCCACACCAGCTCTGTAACCAGTTCTTACCATATATATTTCATATTCCCTCTGAATGTTCATATTACTAAAAGTTAGCAGCTTTTTCTATGCATTTTAAATGCATTTAGTTTTTTAGAATAAAAGAAATCTTTAATTAAATTAAAAAATTCTAAAATGAAAAGAAAATGTGCTGAAGAAAGAAACTTAATAAATAAAGGGAAAGAAAATTATTTTTCAAAGATATGTACAGCTATTATTATGTTTAAATTACTCAGTTTTGTATAATTTAAGTTTATACACTGTAATTATAATAATGGTATTAAGTTATAACATTATTATAATTTTTCCTCTCCAGAATGCAAATCACTTAGACAAGTTCCTGCCAGCTCTGATAATTTGTAATTATTCCTCTTTGCGTTATCGCTGTTGACATTTGAATTTATGATGACGATAGAGTTACTGAGCCAGCTTATTGTATAGTCTTTGACCACTAGTCCACACTTTTAGCTTCAATTTTAGTGTTCTTGTTTAATTACATCACCACAAGCTGCAACTGATTCTGTTAACATAAGAACATGCCTTTATGTTCCAAGTTCCTTTTTAAATAAGAGGCTTATTTAAACCTTTTTCTGACTTTGTAGTTACTTTCAGACATAGCGATAATTTGCTTCATGTCTGTCGGGGGGATTTTGAGCTACTTAACTGTTACTGGATGAAATAAACCCTCATAGGTACATTATGGAGAATTTGACAAGTTAGGAGATAAAGCATGCAGAAACTAATGAGAACACTGGTTTGCATATTGAGACAAATTTCTGATTGTTAGAAAAGGTGCTTAAAGAGAAGTGAATCTATATAAATCAGCCAAAATGTCTGGGAAGGCTTCAATTTAAGAAGATGCATAAATACAGGGCAATTCATAAAGTATACAGTTTCAATGCACTATAAATCAAGAACAATGTAAGCTATTACATGTTACCTATAACGAACTGTATGGGATTATTTTTTGTTAGAGACAATTACAGATGTTCTACGTGTAAACCCTTAGTCACATGACAGACATTGAGCCGATAATCCATTTCTGCCCAGACGCGTGTTAAGGTACCTGAATCAAGTTCATCGACAGCGGCTGTGATATGCTGTTTCAGCTGCGCTAGATCATCAAGAAGGAAAGGATGATAACTTGTCCCTTAGGTACCCTCCCCCACAAATAGAAATCGCAAGGTTTTAAGTCAGGTTTTCTGGGCGACAATTGGATATGGGGCATGTTGTAGTCTGTGGCTCGTCCAATCCATCGGTCAGTGAGAGGTTCATCGAGGTAATCTCGCACGTAGGCCGTGTGGTCGTTCACCACCCAGTTGGAGAAGGAAGTTGTCAATGTCGTCTTGCAACTGTAGCATCAACCAAAGAGTTAATTCATCTAAGAAAGTGGCTCCCGTGACAGTTTGCTCGCGAAAAATGAAAGGTTTGAACTCTTTCTTTCTGGACACTGCACAGAACACATTTATCTTACAGGAATCTTGCACGTTTTGTACTGCGAATTCGGGATTCTCTAAGGTGACCAGATTTTAACATTGGCAAAGCTGGACACCATTTACCGGGTGGAATTCTTGATTAAAAATTTGGTCTATATGGAGCAACACAAATTTCATAGAACGCAAAAATATTGTAAAATAAATTTTTTAAATTTCAACATAAGTACAATTTACAAATATAATACATTAAAAAACTACGCATAGTATTATTTTATTCTTTGGCATATTTCTCATTTGAGTGAATTCTTTTAGTAGATTGCTGTCGTTTTTTGTTGGATAACTTTTGGACAACTTGTGATGTACAAGATCTGAACGAATGATTGTGATTATTAGCATGAAAAGACACAAGTCCTTCTGCTAATGCTAATTTCTTTTCTTCGTCTCCATAAATTGTTTTCCGAAAGAATTCCTGCATTTTGGATGAAGATACAGTAGTATTTAAATATTTTTTATGTTTCTGTGTCCCCGAGTGTTTTGAAATATCATTCTTCAGGCCGGGCGAAATATTCACCATTACATTTCTCACATTTTATCATGTAATCTCTTTTGTTTTTTTTTTTAAGAAAATTAAATTCACTTAGATCATCTAAATGATCTGAATAGCTGATTTATTGATGTCACTTGTTTAACTAGCACTAGCACGCAGTACAATGTGTATCGTCTCAGTAAACAAAATGTTTTCGTCAATGCCAATGCCAAAAAATGCCATGAAGTCCAAACAATGCTGGTCGAACTCTAACAACTGATCAACAATGCGAACTTTGATAAGCAGTTCTCTATAATTTGCCAACGATAATTTGTTATTATTAAAATTTAACATTATAAAATTAACAAAAATAATACAAGACTCATATCCTGGCGATGTAGCAACATGGCCGCCGAAAACCGTATTCTCCCGTCATTCCCTAGCTTGTCGTGCATTCTTTCCAAAAAATGGGGACTTTTTTTAAAACGCCGCTGGACAAATTGTTAAAAATCGGGACTGTCCCTCCAGAAACGAGACGTCTGGTCACCTTAGTATCTCTGTTCTCCAAAAGCGAACATTATGCTTGTTTACCTTCAAACTGACGTAAAATTTTGCTTCTTCAGTGAAAATCAAACGATTAGCAAAACCGTCATTTCAAAACGAAGCTGTGTATCTGCACAAAATTCAAAACGCTTTTGCTTGTCACTCATTTTGCAACACCTGCTCTTTATATAGAATCACTTTCAGTTTCTTTCTCAAAATTATCCAGACAATGGGCTGAGAAATCTGCACTTCACGACTGACCCTCCGCGTTGATTTTCCCGGGCTTCGTTGAATGGTGGTGCAAACTATCGGCGACTTCTTGGGATACAGTCGTACACTTGGGGTTCCAGGACTTTTACTTTTGCACAAACAGCCCGTATTTTAAAATTTTCATGCCACTAACAGATAGATTTTCTAGTTGAAGGTCTTTTCTAAATTGCGATTGAAAATGCAGTTGCGGAATTCTAAACACACACACACACACAAAAAAAGGTGAATTTAAGAACATAAAAAAGCCTTCTCCATTGCAGACGTCGCCTGAAACGCAAGTTATAGTCTATATCACTTCTATCAGGGGCTAGACGCAAACTTTAAGGGATGTCAACCTTGTGGTTCGCTAAGGTGGTGCGTGTCTTTGACTTTCACTGTTTTATAGCATCTGGAAAGTGTATAATTCTTTATGAATCACCCTGCATTTTGTTGCGTGTTGTTGCTACAAAACATAAATTTTTTGTAGCTTTTCATGTGTAATTATCCTATTAAAGTTTAAGCATCATTGCTATGAATTACATGTATTTTTAAACTCTGAAATTTTATTAGATTGCGATTTTAATGTTTGGTACTATTCGGTTTTGATGGCCGTAAAAATTCGCCAAACTATTGTTGATGCCAGTGCTGACAAAAATAATTGCGGCAACCCTAACGCAAGAAAGGAAGTATAATAGTAAATAACTATCTAAGATTGATGTTTTAATTTAGATGAAAGGTTAATTTCATATAATACTTTTTTATTATTATAATTTATGTATAAAAGGCTAAACATGACTGAATGGAAGCATAAAAGTAAATAACTGTTCAGATCATTATTATAATTTAGTGTATAAAAATTGCTAAACATAACTGAATGGATGCCTGCATCGCTATTTCGCTACCGAGTTATGGCTCAAGCATAATGTCATCTCGTCGGTTGTTCAAACATAATTTTTTTATAATGAATGATGCCTTTTCTTTGAAAACATTGTCGGGAAAGTGCAGAATCACCCACTTATTTGTTTGGCGCTTTTTACAAGGGTTAAAAACAATTGGATTTTTGTCAATTTTCTTTTACTTTTTAAGTGAGAATAGGTCGATGTGTACATAGATAAAGTCAAGGGTGTGCGCGGTGCCATTTTTGTGCAATTCTGGGATTTTTTTTTTAAAGTGAAAATACGTCGATGTGTACATGAATACCGAGTATGTGCAATTCTTAAAAACGTGTCAAGCAGTGGGTGATTCTGCACTTTACCCAAAATTCTATCGCAGACTTTTCGTCATGGGCAATTCCCAAATTGTTAAATCCATACGATATCAAAAAAGGATTTAAAAATTAAACTAGTATTTCAATGGCGTCTTAAGAAATATAGAACTATCTAAACTTACGCAATCTGAAATCGGCGCGTACGCTGGATTTGGCACTCTGTTAAATGGGCGCGTTTACTATATTTGGCCCTTTTGCGCATACATTTTCGCTGCAACTCTTTTTATGGCTCTCAAAACGGAATAGTACCTAATGCTTTTTTTAACAAATATTGTTAAAAAATAAATAAAATTTAATAGTCGCCATGTAAATTCATAATGACGAAGGTTATCTAACTACCTAATTTATTTATTTATAACTAACTGCTTACCTTCAAAAATTATATCTGTATATTAAAGCGAGTTATTACCTTTCATTAACCCTTACCGTGGTCACAAGATAAAACACAAAAACGTATGTAAAACTTATTCTTTGCATCTAATAAGACTTAAATAATACAAAATAACTTATCACCTCTGGTGATTTAGTGGCTTATTGGAACCTCAAACTATATTAACTGGGTTACAACCTCTGGAACTCTACACGAAGCTACGACACTGACTGCGTCAGAGACAGCCCGTCTAACTTCCCTCCCTCCAAAACTTGGCCCAACCGTGCCTACATCAGGCCTTTCAGGTTTGTTCTGATCAGCAGATCTCTCTCTAGGCAAGCAACAGCAGCCAGTCTATTGTTATGAATCATGCTGATTATTACGTTACTTCTTATTTTAATCTAGCCCCTTAACATAAAATCTACCTGCTATTTACTAAACCTCTAACTTGAGTAAGAATATGACATAAAAAAACAACATGAAACTAACTGTTAATAAAAAAATCTGAAATGTTTCAGATTTTAAATTACGTCCAAAGGGGCGTTTTTTAACATTTTGTGTGTTACCTTTCTTTATTAAATATCATGTTCCTCGCACTTAAACCATAAGATCCAGTGCAACAGCAATATCGCAAAATAGTTTTAAAACGAGCATATCTTTAGAATTTCCGATACAGAGACTTACGCGCTGGAGATAAAAATGTTTTTTCTGCACAACGTTGCCATTGCTCGCTTTGAAATCCTTGAGTTTGTTAATCAAAAATTCGTCAAAGTTTTAAAAAATAGGAAATCGATCATAAAACAAATTTCAAATTTCAAATTTGGTCTTCCACATGCTCATATTCGTTGGAGGATTACGTTATTCAAAATTCGATGACTCTATGTACCGTTATTTTATGACAATGTGAGAAATATACATACATTTACGCAGATTTTCATTATTTAATTTCTTCAAATATAATGCAGGACTCTAACATTTTACGGCAACAGTTTGAAAAGTGAACCGACATTTATGAGTCCGACGCAAAATGCCAAAACGAAACTAATAGTTCTTCGGGATTCAAATCCCTTTGGACTAAAAACTTTAAAAAATGTCATTTATCTTTTTTCAAATATGCCCAACTATTGTAAATGTAAAATCATGCTACTTGATAAATTTCGTAAAGTTTATTTTATTCTCAATCTTATTAATAATTATGTTAATTAAGTTATGTTTAATAATAATGCAGCCTACTTACGTATCTGTTACAAAAGTGAAGTTGAGGCATAGATAATATTTTTAGCTGAATTTATTTAGTTTCCATTTGCTCATAGGTCCTTAATTTTTTTCTTTAATTCTCCTTAGAAGCACTTAATTTCCATGCTCAGAAATGTGTACAAACCCTGTGAAAAAGGGGCATTTTTGTCTACAATTATTCTTTGGATCCTCCATCACGCCATTTTCACTGGCTTCTTTATCTTCATTACAACAGCTTTAATTAATAATGACCGAACAAGAAAATACCAAAGTTTACGCATTCGGAACTTGGCAAGAACTTGTTTGATGTGTGGGGACGAATTGAGCCAGTGTTCAATAATAACACTTAAAAATCGGGCCTGATAGTCATAAAACGAGTGCGTCGCAATCCAATTGCGGATATCAGTGTTATACTTGTCGGTACAGTTGTACTGAAATCAGTACAATGAGCCATTTCAGTAAAAATCTTACTAGAATCCGTACAGTGGTAATTTTAATTTGATACACCAAATAACGTAGAAATGAAATTTCGTGTCAAAATATTTCGCTTTTCAGTTTTTAGACATTTCCAATTTGAAGTTTCTTCGTATTATATGCAGCCCAAACATAGTCTATGTATTTTATGTTGCCCAAATTCAGTTGGTAAGAAAATTTTTGTTTTAGCCACTGGAAAAGCCTTCGAGGCTAATCTTTGGAATATGGTAACAATAGTTTGGCGACATTTTGGTAAGGCGATAAAGGTTACTAGCTAGGACTTTAGCAGTGTACATGGATAAAGTCAAGAGTGTGCGCAATGCCATTTTTGTGCAATCCTGGGATGTTTTTTTAAGTGAAAATAGGCAGACGTGTACATGGATGATACCGTGTATGTGCAATTCCGAAAAACGCGGCAAGCAGTTTGCGATTCTGCACTGTCTCGCAATTTCGCACCTAATCTAAGTCATGATTAAGCACTTTTGTTCCATAAAAGTTCTAGCATAAGCGTAATTCGGCTAGCAGATTTTTGGAAAAAAGTGTTGAGTAAAAGTAAAAAAAAAAACATGCCTTTACTTCGTGAAAACAAAATGGCGTCCAAACAAAAACTAGCAGGTTGCTGTAGCAGGGTTGGTCGCCAAATTTTCACCAAAAAATCGCCAAGTTACCATAATCCAAAGATTAACCGACTTCATTTTTAAACTAAATTTCATTTGTACGTTATTTGGTTTCTCATTCACGTTAAAATTGCCATTGAACGGTATATTAATTCAAAACACTTCAATAATTAAAATTTGGCGTATGACAATTACTACGACAGCACAATTTGAGTCGATCAGTACAATCAAAACAATTTCAGTACAATCAAACACCAAAATCGGTACAAAATTTTCTAGGAATAATATATGCAGATATCTATTCAATTGTTTTCGTGCTTGTGTAAAATTTGACTGCCTTTGCGTTGTATATTCAAGATTTTCTTGCTTTTACGTACGCGCGCCCGCATGTGCTATTTGTAAAAGAGCCACTTTCAAGGAGCCAAAGAGCCACGGTTTTCCGACCACTGGCCTAAGAGGAGATGAGCCTTCCTGGAAAACTTAAAAGAAACAGGTTCATACACACGTCATACGGGAAAAATCACGAAAACACACATGCAACCTGTCCATTCGCCGAGATTCGAACTCCGGACGAAATTACCAGTGGTCAGCTACTTTATCGCTGGGCAACTGGTGGGCTTGACGAAAGTTGGAAAGTTAAGATTGGTTTCTGATAACTAAAAGTAGTTCAAAGAGACACTAGCTAAAGTAAAAAATAAAATTAGCAAAAATTCAACCTTTGGTTGGCGTCTGTGCATTTTGCAAAAATCTAAAGTAAAGTAATCTGCCATTAACACATTTGGTCACTGAAGAAAACCCTGTTGAATCAAAACGATTAGAACTGCGGCAATATTTCATTGAAGGATATTTTGTGAGTTACCGTTACCACCAACTTTTAATACCGTTTCCTCAAGTGATTAAACACAATTAACTAAAGGACCAGAATCGGGAACACCATTTAGGGAAAACCTGCTTCCGAACGTACCGATTTCGGAGATCACCAGCTATTTTCATAAGCCATAGTTAATTACTGTACATTTTGCTTAGAGCTGATATATTTAGTTCATATCCCAAGCGTACCGATTGCTTAGGGCATCGAATATTGTCTGCGTAACATTTAAATACGTATTGAATTTCAAGTCTGGCATTTGTTCGACTCGATATTAGATTTTATACAACTGAATTATTTTACCCCGTTATTTGTACTGTTGCTCAAGCTATGTGTTTTGATTGGCTCTTATGGGAGATTTGCGACTCCAAATGACCTATTTGGTGCTGCGGCTGTCGTTCAACATCAAATTACGAGATAAAGCAGCCAACAGACAAACAAATATATATTTTCTAAAAGTTAGTGCCATAGAGGGCACCAGACCCAGGATGGTTCTAATTGCTATAAAGGCAAAGCGCCTCTTTTCATCACCAAACACTTCTTAAGAAGGACACATTTTATATACCATTTATTCCAAGGCTCCGTAAAGAACTCTGAAATTGCTCTGGCAAGTACGGCTTAGGTTACCATTATAGGCAAGTGCTGCCCACTATTTGGGGGGGGGAGTACAGCTTAGGCAGTAGAGCCACAGAATAACATTGCAGTATCGCAGTATATTATACATATGCTACTTAGTATGTGCAGATTTTTACCATTTGACAATTGAAGGGTTAAAAAGATTTATCGGAAGCCCATTTTTGGTTGTTTTGCAATTTATCCAATGTTGCTGCACTTTTTATTTCGAGAAAAATGTCGATCAAGAATTCATTTTAAAGCAACTTAGATTTTTCTCGAAAATTGTTAAGAAATGTTACATTTTTTGGTAACAATTGTATTGCTGCGTTTTCAACACTGATCCACTAAAGAAAAAATCAGTTGAATGAACAATTTTAAGAATGTTTGCAAATTTGTTACAATATTAATCGCAACTGAAATATTGTAATTTCTGTTAGAAGAGGTGACGGCAAGTTATAGAGCTTCTAAATGAAAGTTGTAGTTTTTGATTTTTCGTGGTGCTAGAGTTTTCGGGAAACATTGAATAATACTCCCGAATTCTGTAATTTTCTTTTATATTGGGGAAATAACTGGAACTCTTTCGCTGCTTCTTACATGTAAGAAACCACTTCATCCACCATTTTAAAATAAACCTTGAATATTAAGAAATATCCGATATTCCCATGGATATCTTTGGATTACTATCTGAAACTGAATTTTCTTCAGTACTTTTAAGAGTGTACAAATCAAAACCTTCGTCCATAGTTTCCCTTTATGATAGAAGGGTTAAATCAATCTTCATAAAAGCAAGTGTTTTTTTTTATGAACTTGTGTAAATTTGGGTATTGTAAATAATTCGCGTAGTTCAAGCTGTTATGAAGTTTTAACATTAATTTTAGAATTGCTCAAAATGCAGCGTTTCTAATTGTGAAATTGACGATGGAATTTATGACAACCCGAGATTCAAGTTGTGACTATATTTTAGGCAAAAGTGAATACAGTTTTGATGAAGGCTAGTAAGAATGAGTAAGGATAAAGGATTTTTATGTGTATCAAGTTTGCCGCCTTGTTGACATGGTAGTAAAGGAGCTAGCTGATAGCCAGTCGTTGAATTTATGGAAGAGGCCTAGATATTTACAAGTATGCAGTGTTTTTGCGGCATAAAGGCACTTAAAATACTGTTGATCCGAAAGCTTCTTTTCAAGAGGTCTCCGATACGATCGGTAAAGGTAGTAGATGATCCAAAAATGTCCTCAGAGGTACTCTCAACTGAAAAGAAGCTGGGTATACATGTCCAAGGATTTAACCACAGACAAGAGTAACCTTTCCCTCTTAGCCACGAAGAAATCGTGGACTTCATTAAGATATATTCACATCCGAAGGGTTTATCACGAAACTTCCGCTTACATACTTAGACCATGAAACTGAGCAAAGTAACATGAGTAATAGGTAAATACTAAACCTTGCTTTTCATCATTGTCAAGTCTTCTGTAGAATCATTCACTTCAGAATCGAATAAGGCGAAACATACGAAGGGTAAGGACGTTAAGAATTTACTTGAGAGTTTCTTAGGATAGGGATATTTATTAACTTATTTTACCAGAGATTATAAAATTCAGTAGGTAGACTAAAATTTCTGAAAGTTAACATATCTGAAAACACCTAGTTCCCCAAAGCTTTAGTTTCAAATTCATTGGAAGATTGAAAAATTAAATGTTTTAAAAAGCTTTGCTGTTCTTTAATATTTCTTTTAATGGACGGACAAAGGGCACTTAAAATGTATTAAACTTTATGTATACTACTTAAGAATTCAATTACTTCCCTACTCTTCAAAAGAAATTACAGAAATTCTTTCTCATGTTTAATTAGATAGCTGTATTATTTTAATAATTGAAAGCTCTGTAGTGTTAGATACATTATCTTAAAACTGAAAGTGCAATTTTCAGCCATTGGGCGCAACTCGCTTATCGTTTATGAAGGTGCTTATACGGCATTCAAAATGATCTAAAATAGATCAAGTACCTAAGTATGTTAAAGTGTTTCAATATTTAAAAATGAAAACTAGAAATTAGCAATTGCAAAATTTTAATTTAACGGTGAATGCGTAAAGCAAAAATATTCAGTTCAATTAGGAATTTAGATTCAGAGTTACATTAAACTAAACTTCCCTTGAGCATACATACGAATATATGCATTTCTTAATTAAAGGAACTGTTATTCTTACCCTTTCTTAACACTGCATTCCACCGTGTGATTATTCTGCAAAGTTATTAGTTTATTTATATATAAAGTTTCTAAACAACGATATTTTAACTCCACTGAATTTTAAAAATAAAAAGGAGATCTACAGTTTTCAAAAAGGAGAATAATTCTCATAACATGAAAATTTATTTAACCATGACAACACAATCATATTAAACTCAATTAAGAATTTCTTTAATTAACTACCGAATCCATTGCGGAATAAATACCTGCACTTAATTTCTTCTATGCTTTCCAAGAAATTGATGTTCCTGTCATTGAATGATTAAGCAGAGTCTTTGGACAAATTTGCTTCTTTCTTATCTCCACCACGGCTGGCCGAATTAACTGCAGGCGGTGTCTGCGAACTTCTGGGCAGCGGAATCTTCTGCAGCGGGGCCAGCGGCTTCCTCGGTAGCCGAATCTTCTGCAGCGGGGCCTTCCACTGATTGACTGGCTGTCTGGGTGCTCGCTGAAGGTTTATCCTTAGGAAGTGCCGGAATTAATTCGTCTAATCTCTGTAGCTTTGCTACCATCATTTTAAGGAGCTTTCCGTGTGTCGGAATGTCCTTGTGGGGGTGTAGTTCCATTGGTACTCGTACAGGAATTAATTTTTGTTGATGGCCAGATTGGACATCAGCGCACTTAGATCGAGGCATTATAACAAGAAATTCGTCTTCAGTCCACATGGCGCATAGATTATGCTTGTCAATGTATTCTGGAATTTTGAATTCGTATGACCAGTAACGAAGAATCCGCCTTCCATTCATGTCACGGAAGCCATGCTCAGCGCTCAATTTTAAAACATTGAGGAGAATCTCCAATTTTATTTCGTTAAGCTCAAAGTATCGCACACTGAGTATTACCCGGAAATCACCTTCATTGATCGGCAGTTGAGCGCGCGCTGATTTTAGAAGGTTGGATACCTCTTCTGAATCAGGACATGAACGAACTTCTTTGTTTGGTGATTTAACGACATTCTCGCTCACACGATCTTTAGAACTCATTGCCGCTTTTGTTAAACACTATCAAAAGTAAAAAAAAAATACTAATGATTATTAACCATTACCTTCAAGCTACAAGAAGATGGATTCTTACCTTTTTTCTGTTTTATATGAAGGTACGATATCTGACTGCCGCTTATTGGCTGCTGAGTCTTAAACCTATCGAGCAGTGCTTCTTTTCACAGTTTATTTGCATAACAAAATTCATAATGTTTTCGAAATTTTTAATAATGTATACATATTTATTTAGGGTCATTAATATATTATAAGTTGCTTGATACCTAATTCTTTGGCAAGGAAATTTACGTTTTAAAAACAAAAACAAAAAAAAAAAAAAAAAAAAAAAAAAAAAAAACTCCTTAAATTTTTCTAATCAAGCATGCGAAATCCATGAAATGCTTAAAGATAGTACGATATGAACATGAAATCATTTTAAATATTTGAAGATTGCTATAGCAAGAAGAAGAAACTTCTGTGATGACACAATTTAAGGTTGCTTTTGATTGGTTTTGCTACGGAACAGTTTAGACCTATGTGCTGCATATTCATACACATTGTTTCCTTAGATACACTCTACTTTTTTCCATGACCCACCAATTTTGACTTACGCTACTTGTTGGTATAATTTGATGGATTTATTGAAGTTCAAATTATGCAGATTAGGTGCACTGATAGTTACTAAAGCCGGAATTATGTGAATAGCTTTTATGCAAAAGAAGATATCTGAACGATGTTCGAAGTGGACTTGTTTCATTTATTGAGAAATGTGATGACGTCATCACATGCGCTAGACGTGGCCACTGTCTACTGCAGACATAATTAAAGAATTAAAGAAGATAATCTCTTCTACAAGAAATCCTTCGCAAAGGGGCTTTTTCCTCTTAGACAGGTAGTCTTACACTTAAATAACCAACCATCCAACACGGTGGAAATACTCGATTTCCCCATCGGCGGATGTTTATGTCCAAATTTCTGCAGAAATTACTCTTGAAGTGCCGAATTAAGCTGATCTGAAGCTGAGACCAATTCGTATAAATATGCCGGCACCTTTTCGATTTTGTCGAAAGGGTAGCGGCACTCCTGTGACGCTAAACTTATTTATCCTATGCAGAATGATGTCGGGGTGCCCATGTAAATATACTTATTCTGGTGAATAGTCTCCAATATGCATAAAAGTTCTGGTACTCTTCTGAAGGCCAGTCTATGTTATGAAAAATGCAATCCTCATCAAGGTGCTAGGACAGTTATGTAAAGATCTAAGTGGATAATCAAGGGTTTTAGTAAATGTATCGACTTCGTTCGGGATGACGGAAAATTTCCAGCCTTTAGGAAATACAGTAAATTTTTAGATCTAGTAAATATGAACTTGCAACACGCTATCCTGTTTGGGCTATGGACGATGGGTTTAATATGTTTATTAATATTGTTTCTTTAGATTTTCTTTGTAATATCATTAAATATTTTATTTCCAGTGAATTTACTGCTTTTTAATGCATGAATCTTGCAATCATGATTAATGTTACAACTGTTCTTAAACCATCGGTATCAGGTGTCAAAACGCATCTAAGACCAACGGCACCTCTGGAAATTCCAAGAATTTCTGATAGCGCCATTCGGCCCTGCACACGACTTTACTTTCCAATTTTTGAGAGAGTGCGAACAACAAACGTTTGCTGATTTAGGGTGTACAGATACATTTTTCAACTAACCTGGGCGTACATATACATAAAGATTTTACCACAGCTATGGAAGCGAAACGTTACAGAGTACGTCTCCCAGAAATGCATTCCCCAAAAGCTAGTTTGAGTAGCAGGCTTCGAGCTGAACCAATGGTGAAAACGTTCCTTTTGACATTATATCTGATGTAGGTTAACCAACCAGGAGAAAAAAAAAAATCATGAAAGCTTTTTATCAAATTCTGAGGTTTTTCACAGAAATATTCGTACAAGTGTTCGCAGTATCACACAGTATAATCAGTAATTACACTACAAAATACTAAGAACGTTAAACGCAGCGCAGTGGAAAGCGCACCTAAAGAGAAACTAAAAGAACATTCTCATTATCTGCATTTCCGATTTCAATGTACGGTAGAATGCTCTGCGTTTAGTGCATTTCAGAGTATAATACAATAATAACCAATTAATCATGATGTGCATATATATCGCACACATGTTTCAATGCACGTGGAGTTACATCTATGATATTTTATCATCATTTAGCTGAACAGGAGCCACCAGATATAAACATATAGATTTTTGTTTCTTTCTCATAAAATTTACCTTTTTTTATGAAAGTTTTCTTTTATTATTATCTATGAACAGAAGACTAAAATATTACTTATGAACAGAACAATACCTATTCCGAACTTGGGGTGTTTGCCTGTTTAATTAAAGTGCATTTCATGTCCATCTGAGTCTTGAACCAAATTTAATATTTAAATCAATGAAAAGCAATTTTTTGATTTTTCTTTTAAATCCATTACTGGATAAAGAGCAAAGCACATTAAAACCGTCTAATAATGTCAATCATATATGAATTTAATGAATAATTCTTTAACCAAATTATGTTTTTAAATAATCAACCCAAAACTCCAAGTAATGCTAAAATAAAAAAAGTTTTTTTTTTTTTTTTTTTTTTTTTTTTTTTTGTAAATGGTGAAAAACTGTTCAAATATTAAAAAGCGAGACTAAATGAGAATTTTTGGAAAGGTGTTTCATTTATTTATTTGTGGTAATTAATGGCATAGCACACAACTGTATTTTCCAAAGACAGGATGCTTTGAGGGTTATTTTGGTTTCAGCGGGAAAATAAACTTGCTCTTCCCAGATCCTGAAAGAGTCTCATTTAGAGCATGACTTTTAGAAAATCTTGAATTGAGATTCATTAAGAGTTAGTTGAGAGGGGACTGATGACGGTAGAAGATTTCAGAGAGAAGCGAAGTCTTGGCAGTGCTTGGTGGTGTGGTGTATTTAATTATGGCAAAGCACACTAGGGCTATCTGCCTAAGGGGAGCGATGCCTTTCGTGGAGGACTTTCTAAAGGAAACTGGCTCGTGTACACGTTACACATGGGGAAAACCACGAAAACGCCCATGCAGCCAGCCCGTTCGCGGGATTCGAACCTCGGACCGAACTACCAGTGTTCAGCGACTTTACCGCTCGGCCGCTGGTGGGCAGTGCCAAAGGGAGAGATGCCTTTAGCACTGGGTTTTTAATGGAAATTTGCTTGTACTGGTTTTTAATGGAGTTTCCTGGGTTTTTAATGGAGGGTTTTTAATGGAAATTTGCTTGTACTTAACGTTATGCATGCAGAAAACTACGAAAACGCTCGTACAGCAAGCCGGGTTCGCCGAAATTCCAACCGTGGACCGAACTACCAGTTTTCAGTGACTTTTACAGTCTGGTGGGCCTAGTCTGGAACAGTATATTACTGAAACCAATAATAATTTAATTAATTTTTAACTGAATAATTCAAACGCACGAAAAAAACACTTTTTAATGCTAAACTTTATTACATTATAAGTAGATAAAATGTAGTAGTACTGTTAAGACATCACTGTAGAGACTAAAATTTTTTCGTTAAAATCCCCATATTATTACCGGATTTTTACAGATTGTTCAAATGAATACAATAAAGCATCAGGGAGCTACCTGCCGAGGAAAGAAATGCCTCCCTGAAGGAATTACGGGGAAATTGGATATTGTTAATGTTACCAATGTGGAAGTCAGTGAAAATGTCTTTGAAATCAAATCATTTGGATTTGATCTCCGGTAGAACTCTCACGGCTTCAGAATCCTATCTAATGGCTACTGGTGGGCCAATCTGATTTTTAATCTGAGGACTGTAATGACGGTTAGATGTTCTGAATAGGAGGAAGCACAGAAAAGCTATTTGCTTAAGGGGGATAACTTAGTGGAGGAATTTCTAAAGAGAACGCCCCCCCCTGCCCAACAGCGGCCGAGCGGTAAAGTCGCTGAACACTGGTAGTTCGGTCTGAGGTTCGAATCCCGCGAACGGGCTGGCTGCATGGGTGTTTTCGTAGTTTTCCCCATGTGTAACTTGTATACGAGCCAGTTTCCCTTAGAAAGTCATCCACGAAGGCATCCCTCCCCTTAGGCAGGTAGCCCTAGTGTGCTTTGCCATAATTAAACACCACACCTAAAGAGAAACCCCTACTTAGAAAACTAACGGCATAATTGGAGACGTTTAGCGATGTTTTACAAGCGCTTCTTCTGTAACCATAATGTATATTTTGACATTTTACGAAAAAATTCTAAAAGAAGCTGGTACGTATTCCCACTGCATGTAAAGAAAAACGCAATCACCATGCATCTTGCATGTTCGAAGGGAATTAATTCATCTGAGAAGATCAGTGTACAGTATTAGTACTCACTTAATCATCGGGTGAAATCAAAGAACGAAAAGGACAACGGTGGTGCGGAAGTGATATTCGTGCAGTATGTTTTCAAAAAGAATATTCAGTAGAAGATTTGCTCTGTTTGTTTTTGTATCCACGTAATACACGGCAAAACACCAAGAAAATTCCCATGTCACTGGGCTGTTTCCCTCTGATACTTCGGTGGAGTATACTCACACTGAGCAGGGAAAAAGTTGCTGTTTCTTGCCAGTTCCTGATTGAGTTCCCAATTGGGCCTGACTCGTGTTGAAATCCATAGATAGATTTATCTAGATGAGATAAATATCAGGGGCTTGAAATACAAGCGCGCTTTGCATCTGTGTTGAACACGTGGGTGTGCACTATGACCCCTTAAAATGTTCACAAATTAAGGTCCATGTGTAGGAACTTAGAAGTCTCTTCGCCTGGATTCGAACCAAGGTAAATAGGAGACATCAGCGATTTTACTGACTGAATTTATTTGAAAAGGTACATTCTTGAGGTCTAAGCTAAAAATAGATATATTTGTCCAAGATCTTTTCCCGCTAATCGGGCTTTGTTTCTATATCCAGTAAGTGCATTAAACTGTTGGAGTCCAGGAAGCAAAGGGAATTTAAATTAGATCATTGCTACAGCAGTTTTAAAGTTTCGGAACTGAAAGATTCAGTTAGTTGTTGTGTTCCTGTGTCTTTTGGATCTTATCGGTTTGTGTATTTTTTTTTTTTTTTTTTTTGGTTGTTTTGTTTTGTTAAGTTCTTCCAATTTGAAATGATAAATTGTTAATTGCAGAAACATATGTGGTAACCAGCAAAAAATTACAAACGTTTGAACCTACCGATAATAATTAGGCTAGATTATCTGGATATGCCTACAAAGAGAAGTGGTTTAACTTCGTGAAGGACTTTTTTTTTTCTAAAAGAAACCGGGGCGTATTCACTATTAATGACGAAGAATTTTGCAGTTTGATAACCGATGATAATTTTGTTGCATCCAATGTGTAATAATGATTTTGCAATGTAACTGAATATTTCATGTAATATAGTGAATGTTAATTGGTGATTTTGCAATTAAAAATTAATTTTGCATTGATTTGAAAAAAATAATCAGTAAATTTCTTGTTAAAAACTAAGTGCTTAGTAAATATGGATCTTTAAAGGACAATAAATGCCAAAACATTTACTAATGAATGCGCCGAAATTGCTTATTTGCCTATGTTAAATTAACACTCTGGCTCACCAGCGTCCGAGCGGTAAAGTCTTGAACGCTGGTAGTTCGGGAACTGAGTTCGATTCCAGGCGAACGGGCTGGCTGAAGGGGTTTTCGTGATGTTCTCCCATGTGTAACGTGTACACTATGATCAAGTTTCTCTTAAGAAGTCCTTTACGAAGACATCCCTCCCCTTAGGCAGGTAGCTCTAGTGTGATTTGCTGTAATCAAATAAATCAAACCAAATTAACACTCTGTATTTGAATGTCTTCTCTGAGCAGAACATCACAAGTCTGATTTACCCTTAGGATATTCCCTGTAACATGACACTCAAGTTTATTATCTATTACATAGGATAAACTTACTCCTTCAACGTTTGGAAATAATGCTTATTGTCCAAAAATTTCCTATTGAAATGGCTTAAAATTCAGAACTAAACATGGGTTTTATACAGTGATACACAAATATTACTAGTCTGTGACATGATGGCTAAGATCGCGCAACGTTCATTCTTAAGAAGGGGATAGGAAACGTTTCTATTCTTCGTATTTTACAGTACGAAAAGATAGATAAGTAGGCCTAACACCTTAGTATAAAAGAGGATTAGTTTGGTCTACTGATTACGACAAAGCACGCAAGGGCTTTCTCTCTAGGACAAAGTTATCTTCGTTGACAGCATTCTGAGGGAAACTGGTTTGTATCCACGTTACATATGAAGAAAACAACAAAAATGCTCATTTAGCCAAATCGTTCTTCTGGAATTGAGCTTAGGCCCAATTACCAGTGTTTAGCGACTTTACCATTCGGCCTCTATTGGGCCTATGATCTAGAACAGACGCTTAAAGCTGAATATAGAACTCGTGTTTAATCATAGAAATGTATAAATTAATACTAGCACTAAATGTTACACTTTTTAGTAAATTTCTTGTAGTTTTGATTATATATTTTCGAAAAACAAAATGCTAGAAAGGCCTTCAAATATAAAGGATTAAATTTGGGTTCTGTCCTTCTAACTGCTCTTGTTTTCAAAGTATTGTCAATAAAATCTTTTAAATTGTCTATATATTTGTTCCTTGAAATAATTAGCTCAAAAGTATTCTCATATTATAAAATATTTCACCAAATTACATTCCAAGGGGGTTAATGAGAAAAGTAGTTTTCTCGCTGAATGTATTATATTAGCACTTATTTTTACATAAAACTGCTTGGCTCATGCTGTCATATAATGGAAAATATTGAACATAACGTACGGCTAATCTTTGGAATATGGTAACAGGTAGTGTGGCGACATTTTGTTAAGGCGATAAAGGCTACTAGCTAGGACTTTAGCAGTGTACATGGATAAAGTCAAGAGCGTGCGCAATGCCATTTTTGTGCAATTCTGAGTTTTTTTTTTTAAAGTGAAAATAGGTCGACGCGTACATGGGTACCGTGTATGTAGAATTCTTAAAAACGCGGCAAGCAGTTTGCGATTCTGCACTTTCTCCCAATCTCGCACCCAATCTTAGTCATGATTAAGCATTTTTGTTCCATAAAAGTTCTAGTATAAGCGTAATTCGGTTAGCAGATTGTTGGAAAAAATGTCGAGTGAAAAAAAACATGCCTTTACTCCGTGAAAACAAAATGGCGTCCAAAACAAAACTAGCAGGTTGCTGTAGCAGGGTTGGTCGCCAAATTTTCGCCAAAAAATCGCCAAGTTACCATAATCCAAAGATTAACCATACGGACTTTATAAATATGGCTTGCAATTTGTTTTGCAGCATAAGCTGAACCAATAAAAATAAATTTAACATACATAATTTCTTAGGCAAATCTTACACAGCCTTAGACCATGACTATCAGCGGACAAGGCTGCTGAATGCTAGTAGTTTAACCTAAGGTGAAAATAACTAGCGAACGGTTTTGGTACTCGAGTAGTTTTTTCCATGTGCAACGCAAAACGTAAATAAAAGTTTGTTAGATGGCCCTCCATGAAGACGCTCCTTTCGTTAAGGAGATAACTCTTGCTCAGGATTTGCCTCAAACCCCTACTTCTAATCAGAGTAAAATATTTGAGTTGAGGCAGAGCTGCTTCGAAGCATACGTTGGTCAGGTTATAAGTTTTCTGAAGTATGCGCTGGTATAAATTTTGTGTTGAGGAAACTAAAATTAAACGTTCTCGTTTTGTTTCCAATAGTTAAAACATTTAAGAATTTTCACTCGAAACACATCTCTCTTCTGGCGGCCGTTAATTTATTGAAATGTAAAAGTGCTTACTATGCTGTAAAGTAAATAAATATTAATTTTATTATGCAGGAATGAGTTTAGAAATTATTCTAGTATTTGAGCTTGTAGATTAAAGGGAATTGTAGAAAGTTTACCGACTGTAGAATAATTATTATGCAGGATTGTGTTTAGAAATTCATATAGTATTTGAGCTTATAGATTTAAGAGAATTAATTGTAGAAAGTTTACAGACTGTAGAATAAGGACTACAGCGACTGAAAGCTTCAAACATCCATGCGAGACCTTTACAGTAAGTTAACTTTGATGCGATAAAAAATATGCACGTAACAGGCATAGTAAAGTGTAAAAAAAAAAAAAAAAAAAAAAAAAAAAACCACCCAAAGTTACCATTTGAAGCTGCTGTACACCCACACTTTTATTTAAAAGCAGGTTAGGTCTGTAAAATCTAATTTAAGATTGAACTACAGACTTAAAATTTTCAAACTGGATTCCCCTTAATTTCAGCAACATGGAACGGGTGAATATGGTTCTTAACTATTTCAAAACTCGTAAAATTTTGAATTAAATTTCTCAAAGTAGAGTAAAATTAATCTCTTGGTCAGAAAATTATCACTTCAAATATATTGTAGTAAGGAATTTTAAGTTACTTCCAATAGATTCGGTGTTCAAGAATAAGAATTTTGACAAGTTTAAATATTTAGTTTCGCTTCTAAAAATCATAATTAGCTTATGTTTAATTTCATTCCAAATGTTTTTGTTCAACTTAATACTATTAAGTTTTCAAAGCCATTTTATTTTCAATGTACTTAAATGTTTCATATTTTCCTTAAAGCTAAGGAGAAAAAAGTTATGTTAATTCAGTTTCCTTGGCAAATCCGATATTTGTATGCCAGAATTTGAAGCAAATTTCTTTAATGCATTATGGAAAACTTATGCCGAAGGTTATACATTATTACTCTAATCTAGTAATTTGGTAATCTATTGAAGTAATCTTATTCTGAGTTTAGATGGCCCTCCATGTTATTTTTAGTCAAAAGTTATTTTTAGAGAAATTTACGTTTAAGGGAAATAAGAGTAAAATTTTAATTAGAATTAGCTTAAACCAGTATACAGTTTTAAATTCTAATTACTTGAAATAAGATTATAGCAAGCATTTTAAAAAACATTTAAATTTTCTACTCCCTTCAAACGCAGTTTCTAACGAGATAAGCTCTAGAGTTTCAAGCTTATATTTCGAAACAAATTCGAGCTGTCGTTTTAGACTTGCATACTTGCAGAAAAGTTTCATACTTAACTGTTTTAGGATGTTTATTATGATAAATTATCATCTAAATATAATTTAAAACACAAATGGGTATGCACTCAGAATTTGAAATATCTAACAAATAATAATTTTTAAATTAACAACTACGTTAAGAATTTTCAAATTTCAGACCTAGCGAGTATGCTTTCGCATTCTAAAGCAACAAATAAAATTTGATAAAATTCCAGTAAACAAAAATACTACCCCATTCGAGCTGGTAGATAATACAAGTTTTAACATACTAAACTAATAGAACTTTAAGTTTACATAGTATACAAATACTTATATATAGTATAGAATATGTAAGATTTGCAGCAATGGAATTAAACTTAGTCTAGGAAAACCCAGATTCTCTCCGTATAACTTTCCAAGCAAAACTATACATAATCATGTAAACATTTGGGAAATCAAATAAAAGGAATATTATATTGCAGGAGAAAGAATTTATTTTGCATACCAATTACTTAAGGAATCATAGGGAATTTAAAACAATATTTGATCATTAGTACAAAATGCATTCAATTTATTCCTCGTGTATGAACAGCAAAAGGATGTTCCAACCAATGTATCATTGTGGACCGCAGAATTATAAGGGAGCATAATCAGATTCAGAACTTTCCTCATCAGATTCAGAACTTCTTCTGATTATATCCAGAATATTTTCTCCTGAACTTCTTTTTCTTACATAAAACTCATCCCCAGTCTCTTCCAATTCTTGCTCACTTGTATACAGACGACTTGATGAAATTCCTTCCATCATTTTCAATAAGGTAGGCAAACGATCTCTGGGGCTTAGATACTCTGGTATGCGGACTGGAATTAACACGTCTCTGTTATCTTCCACAAGAGATGAGTTAGTTGAAAAGTGGGGTATTATGACAAGATAGTCATCAGCAGTCCACAGAGCATACAAGGTTTCCTTCTTGATATGTTCTGGTATCTCATAGGTATGAATGAAATCACGTTGAACACGTATTCCGTAGATATCTCGGTAATGATGTTTAGCGTACAACACGAGATTCTTGCCTTCAAATGTTAGCTTTAATTCCTTCTGGTTGAAGAACCGGACATTGAGAATTACCCAGAAACCACATTTGCGAATAGCCTTCTGGCTACAGGAAAATGGTAGAAGGTTCTTGACAGGATCGTCCAACTTGGCAACAACATCCAGTTCGCGGCCTGCAAACTTTATTTCTAGTTGCTTCAAATGGTTATCGAGAAACTCCGACATAATTCAGATTTACAAAACCTGTTAAAGATAAACGAAACCTATCAACGACTACGTCTATCTTTTATGTGAAACTTCGAGAGGTGTTTCTTATGAATAATTACAATTCTTACTTGATGTTTATTGGCTGATAAAGTTTTGACGAAGAGCGTTTGCGCTTTTCAGTTTATTTGCATACGAAAACAATATGCCGTTTTTAAGCAATTCGTTAGAGAAATAGTTTAATGCTACTTTTTTTTAATCACAAATGAACTAGCCTCTAATTAGTTAAGCATCTGAAATTTGTATTCTGTAATTTAAATACTAAACTTAGCATAATGGTAATTAAAAAAGAATTTTATAAAGTTTAGCATATCTTAAGTTTTGCTTTGGTTTGTGGGATTTCGGCAAGACCTCAAGGGTTAACTGCCTAAAGGGAGGGGTGCCTTAGTGGATAATTTTATAAGGGAAACTGGCTAGTATACACGTGACGCATTAAGGTTTGAAATTATGTACAAAATATTGTGTTATTTAGAAAGTTCTGCTTGTTTTTGATAATAGATAGAAATAAGTACAAGCCATAAGGAAATTTCATTGAAACACGTAACCAACCTTTTGTTCTATGACTTTTGCAAGCTCTCCAGCTGGGACTTTATTTTATAAATTCATTAATTTATTCGTAAAGAAGTTACAGAAGTGCTGTTTGATAGGCTTCAAAAGCGTGAACTCCAGGATATTAGGAGAATGTTGGAGGAAGAAATGAACAGAGGAAAATCCGAACGGACAAGATCTAGCTAATATGGGGAATGACCCGGAACATCCCAGCCGTATTCGTTATTGTCAGACAGAAGGCTTTGTCAGACATTCATCGACTAGAGCATTATTGTGATGAAAGCCAACACCTCGACGAGTGGTTAGTTCTGGACAATTTCTGCATTTAAAACTGCGATTAGAACTTGCCCTTTTGCGCAACAAGACCGAAAGTTAACTTTTTGTGCACCAAAAATTTTGTCTTCCTGCCCGCTGTCCGTATTGTTTGTTTTTGGGTAGAAATTCTAATTTTAATTGTAAAATTTGTTAATCTGTTTTTAACTGTATTTTAAAATTTTGAGAGAAGATATTTAAATTTTTTTTTTATGTATTTTTGCCTTGCCGAAAAGAGAGAATTGAATTGATTGAATGAGAAATATATCTGTACTGAAATTCGAGGAAATGTGTTTAAATGAATTGCAGCAAAAAATGCGTATAATCTAGTAGTCCGTACAGTTTTTATGTCTCGAAAGCGCAATTTGGATAAATAATAGATTTATATACAGCGTTGCTCCAACATGCGCAAAAAATCGAATCTTTTTGTGAAATGACATGCCAAATTTTTCCATATTTGGATTCTAGACTCAAATTATGCCTAAAGACCAAATTTTGTAACATTTGATGGGAAACGTACAGAGTAATTCCAAAATATTATTTGGCGCATATTTTTCTCTTTCCACTGAGAGTAATTCACTTGGCTTTCATTTTCGTTTTCTTGAATGTGCGAAAAATGTTTCGTTTCTTCTCTTTTGGAAAAGTTTTTATTTCATAGAATACTTTTAGTCACATTTGCTACTTTTAGTATTTGTATTTTGCCAAAAGAATTATTTTAATTTTTTCAGTTCAGTAGTTGGATTATAGATTTTCAAACAGTTATTTTAGAAATTTCGATTCATTCAATACTTTTAGCATGTTTAATCACGTAATTATTTTATGTTTGATTTTGTTTGTTTGCATAGCATTTCTTATGGAAACAACTTTGAAAACTGTATTCTGCATTAAAAGAGAAAATACCTAAAGCATGGTTAATAAGTCTTTCAGTGTACTGTTCAGAAAAGATATATAAATGAGAAAGATGCATAATCTGCATTTTAATTTAGAATGATATGTAATAAATAATTCAGTTTTTTTTTACTGTGTCATTGCTTTGCACAATTTTATCATCCTACATTTAGTTTGTTAAAATGTTAAGTGTTTTTTCGAAAGAGTTTAAATTTTTCACTTTTTTAAATCACAGAATCAAATAGCATACACATAAACAAGAATAAATTTTATGTAATTAATAAATAAATAAAAAAATCTGAAAAGGTTCAGATTTTAACGGTCACCTAAAAGGATTTGTTAAGTTTTTTTTTATTCTCTCCGTAAACTCTCAGTCTACCCATCTTGCACTCATTTCTTACTAACCCATTTTTTTTGTTTTGTTAGCTTTATTATTAAGCATTATTTTCTTTGCACATACGCCCCATACAGTTTTCAACAGCAAAATCACAGAATTTTTAAAAGCAGTGTAGCACACTATGTTTAGAATTCCTAATACAGTGTTAAGTATTGGTACATTTTTCTATTTTTTCAGTTTTTCTCTCAGTTCAGTTTTCTTAGTAAAAAGGTCTTTAAAAAACTTTTCGTCTTTATATTATTAAATTTATGTGTATACTTTATTTATGATATGTTCTTATGTTCTTCGCAATTACGTCACATAAAACATTCAACAGCAAAATCACGGAATATTTACAAAAATAGCATGTCTTTAAAATTCAAAAATAGAATGTTCGAAGTTGTCATACAATATATTCACTATATTATTTCTTTAAAGAATTCCCTTGTCATACATTATATTCGCTATATTATTTCTTTAAAGAATTCCCTTGTCATACATTATATTCGCTATACTGCTTCTTTAAAGAATTCCCGATAAAGTGTTCGAAGTTGTCATACAATATATTCGCTATATTATTTCTTTAAAGAATTCCTTGTCATACATTATATTCGCTAAACTATTTCTTTAAAGAATTCCCTATAAAGTGTTCCAGGTTGTCATACATTATATTCACTGTACTGCTTCTTTAAAGAATTCCCGATAAAGTGTTCCAGGTTGTCATACATTATATTCGCTGTACTGCTTCTTTAAAGAATTCCCGATAAAGTGTTCGAAGTTGTCATACAATATATTCGCTATATTATTTCTTTAAAGAATTCCTTGTCATGCATTATATTCACTATATTATTTCTTTAAAGAATTCCCTTGCCATACATTATATTCGCTAAATTATTTCTTTAAAGAATTCCCGATAAAGTGTTCCAGGTTGTCATACATTATATTCGCTATTTTATCTCTTTAAAGAATTCCCTTGTCATACATAATATTCGCTATAGTATTTCTTTAATTTCTATTTCCCTTGTCACACATTATAATAATATATCACACATCACTATGTTATTTATTTAAAGAATTCCCTTGTCATACATTATATTCGCTATACTGCTTCTTTAAAGAATTCCTGATAAAGTGTTCGAAGTTGTCATACAATATATTCACTATATTATTTCTTTAAAGAATTCCTTGTCATGCATTATATTCGCTATATTATTTCTTTAAAGAATTCCCTTGTCATACATTATATTCGCTATATTATTTCTTCAAAGAATTCCCTTATCATACAATATATTCGTATATTATTTCTTTAAAGAATTTCCTTGTCATACATTATATTCTCTAAATTATTTCTTTAAAGAATTCTCGATAGTGTGTGCGAGGTTGTCATACTTTATATTCGCTATATTATTTATTTAAAGCATTCTCGTTAGAGTGTTCGATGTTGTTACACATTATATTCGCTGTATTATTTCTTTAAAATCTGTCTGCCCGGGCGGCCATCCGCCTAAAATAGTTATCATAAGCAAAAAGTTATAATGATTTCAGTGAGTTCAGCTAGTGTCATTTGATAAAAATATTGAATATTTCTAATTAAACATTTCATGATTTTAACACATTTGTATTTAAACTAATCACATTAAAATTAGAAAGAAATTATACTAAAGAACTGTGTTTAATTTTTTAAATCGTAGGTTATTACTCAATAATCTTAGATTATTTGAAAGTGTGTTAGGCTTTACTTGAATGGCAAAACGCTGGGTGTAAATGCTCTTCAGTCTATCTAGTTCTTTCCTTAGTCTTGGTAAATGTAACCTGCAGAAACAAATTGATAAAATATAAATGTACTCCCAAACGAAAACATTATAATTGTAAAAATTCTTAAAGGAGCTTATTTATCTTTTGACAAGCACTAATGAAATTTGCTCAAACCCGCATCTTCAAATTTTGAATAAGATTTATGTCATATATTAATTAATTAACTCCATTTGTAGATTTACTGGGGCATCACTCAAGTTCGTTTTCAATAGTAATGAAAATGATCTAAAAGTGGACTCAAACAAATTTTGTTTATAATCATGTTATAAACCCATAAATGTTAATTAATTTATGGGAAATGCACTCGCGTGCCGCAAGTTTGAGAATACTGCTTAGAACATAAAAAAGATAAGAAAATGTTCGAGTATTCGGATATAGGACAGCATTTATAGGACCAAACAGTTTTTCCTACAGGAAAATAAATGCGCTAAGGTTGCCTATTGGCCACCATTTAATATATTTCACATTCTTCTCGTAACAACGTTTCGGTGATTTTGTTTTCAAAGTATTAGCAATAAAAGTTTTTTAAAGTGTGCCATTCTCTTTCATTCTTTATTTATTGAAATAATCAACCTGAGATACGTATTCCTTATGTTTAGCGGCCCACCAGTGGTCGAGCGGTAAAGTCGCTGAACACTGGTAGTTCGGATTCGGGTGACTGGCATTGGCGTTTTCGCGGCTTTCCCCATGTGTAACGTGTATATGAGCCAGTTTCCATTAGAAAGTTCTCCACGAAGGCATCCTTACCCCTTAGGAAGCTAGACCTCGAGGCTTTGCGGTAATCCCATAAACCAAGCCTTATATTTAGCATAATCGAAACAATCATATGATGAACGAATGCTTTTCACTGAAAATATCTTTCTGCAGGTAATTATTTGGAGCATAGTGGTAGGAACTTAAAGAGTGGCAAAATTAATTGGTTTAGCTTGATTACGGCAAAGAACGCTAATGCTATCTATCTAAGGGAAGTGATGATTTCATGGAGGAATTTCTAAGGAAACCTGGTTCGTAACATCGTTACACATTGAAAAAACAAGAAAACGCCCATTCAACTGGAATTCGAAACAGCAGGTTTAGAATCGAACTACCAAAGTTCAAGGACTTTACCGCTCAGCCGCTGAAGGACTCCTTGCAAGGTCGAATTACAGTAAAATATGCGAGGCCTTTTCTCTTCATCAATAATATTTTAAGGGAAACTGGATTAGACAAGGAAAAGCTAGAAAATTCCAAGAAAGCACACACTTTCAAGCACCAAGAAGCGAAAATCACTCAAACTAATATATATAGTTCGTTAATATAATCTGTTGGTAAGCTTAGATAAAAAAAGTTTAACTGGTTATTTCAGAGTTTATTGGACATTTTATCTTTGGTGAAAGTCTGTTGTAGTTTCACACATGGAACAAGACGAGGCATATTAAGTGTAAGGAGAGGGATGCTTTTCTACAGAACTCGCTGAAGGAAAGTGGGTTGCAAGTGTTCACGTTAAGCATGAGAAAAACTCGAAAACATTCGTACAGCCGATGCATTGACCTCGATCCGAACCTAGCTTCAAATTCAGGGTTTCAGCGACCTTATTCATTCAACTACTATTAAAAGTTCTTCGTGGATAATTATCTGTAGAGAATTCGTTCCTATTTCTATTCGAGATCGTGACTTACTTCCAGAAGGGATTACTTCTGGATTACTTCCAGAAGCTATTAACAGCCAACAACCGTCAATAGCCGAGTGTGTAAGATCGATAAATACTCGTAGCCTGATCCGCGTTCGAATCCCAATAAACATCCAAGATGTGTAAGCGTTTTCGCAGTTTTACAGTCATGTACAACGTGATTAACCACTTGCGCTAAAAAGACGTGCCACGCACGCCGAGATGCTTTTGTCTCAAACCGCGAGCGACGTGAACAAAACGTCGATAGGCATTTATCGCAAAAATGAAAATAAGGTGATGCACACGTCGCCCAACAACGAGATTGTTTATATCTCTCTGGACTGCACTCGCAGACGCGGAGTGGCGTAAATAAGACACTTTACCGCTTGTTATAATGTAGCGCACGGCATCGCAACCGTGAGGTCTAGTCGTAGCGCAAGTGGTCAAGAGTGGTCTTTCAGAAATTTCCTCTAAGAAGAAATCCCTGACAATTGATTAAGGAATTAAAAATGAAACCAAACATTTGCCTAAAAGCATGGAAAGATTAGCCATTCAGAAACTGAAAGCTCCAATGTTTTCTTAAAGTAAGCTTAAACTATTACCAAATTAAATTAGATTCATCAGATATTTGAATGGCTATTTGAAAATTTTGTTTATATGCGTTATTTCTTAAGGTTACGGTTGCATTTGTAGAAGACGTTTCTTACGGAAACTGGCTAGTATTCACGTTCTGTATGAGAGAGACTTGCAGCACAACTTCGTCGACCTGCCAAATAGCGCTTTTTATCGCCAATTATGGATGATCGTGTCCTTTAGAATTCAGTCTTATGACGGGCAACCGTTGTCAAAATTTCCGCCAACTATCAAAGGGATAATACATAAATACCGAGGAACATCCCGAGTATATTACTTTCTGGGAGGGTGACCTCCCACGTGACTGGCTCCGACGAATGAACAGTTAGTATTCGGGCTATCCTGCACAGGTCATCCGAAGTTTCTTTCTCCGGCCCCTGCTTGTCGGATTCCATCCAAGATGTAGCAGTACAGGAGCAAAGTGCTTCTTTTTCTCTTTCTTTCTCCCCAGCACACTACTACCTTCACGAGAGAAAATTTCTTTCAGGTTTCTACTCTGTCAGGCTCCACATGGGATCACATCAGGAACTGGCAAGAGCAGGACTTTAATTTCCTGCTGAAAGCCAGTATAACCGCAAAGTTCCAAAGTTCCAAAGAGTATATTACTACCATCATAGCCCTTAAGGCGCATTTTGATTCCTCGCAAAAGCTTGAAGTAGTTCAAGCCAGCAGCAAAATGTTGATACGTGATCCAAGAATACTTTTACAACCAGCCTATTTGCTGGATTCGTTTCCATGTCTTAACTACCAATGTTCAGCAAACGGCCATTGTTGGGCCCTCCGTTTGAAATACGCTGAAATTGTGGATTTGGATTTTAAAATGTTTTCTCAGTAGACAAAATTTCGAAACGTTTAAGCGTTTTCAGATGTTCATATTACTAAGTTTACAATTTTACGACTCTCACTCGTTTCACCTTGATTGGTATTGTCGTACCGTTATAAAAAAAAAAAACAAGTTTGCTGATAATAAACTGTTTTGCGAAATAGCCCTCATTTTTTAGAAATTTAGATTGTTAAACCATTAGGTACAGCAATGGGAAGAATAAACTTCTTTCCACGCATAGAAATATACTAAACTAGCCGTGCCGCATTTATTGCACTTAGGTCTATTTGTCCCTTAAAATGCATGCTTTAATTAGGCTTAAGGCCAAACTGTCAGATTCTCTTGTAAAATCCTTTTCATAAAGCACATTTTCTACAAGTTTACTTACTGTAGAGCACGCGATAGCTACCTGCGTAAGAGGAAGTTTTAAGAGAAACCGAGTCTTATATTAACTCACGCAAAACCACCGATACATTCTTCGCTTGGGTCGACTTAGAAAGTTATAACATATGTTTTAGTTTATTATAGTAAACCACACTACAGCTATCTGCCTAAGAGCAGGGAGGGCTTCGTGAAGGATTCTCCAAGGGAAACTGGCTCGTATACATATTACGCATGGGAAAAACACGAAAATGCCCATGCAGTCAGCCCATTTGGCTGGATTCATTCGAATCCAAGTCCGAACTACTAGTGTTCAGCGATTTTACCGCTCGGACCCTGGTAGGGCATAGACATGGTTATCTGGTGGTCCAAATTTTCCATAAATTAATTCAAGCTAGAATTGCTACCTATCTCAATGAGATTAAGTTTTCTAGTACTTTTATGTTTCATTACTTGTCTCATGAATGGCCGAGCGATTTACGACAGCTGAGAGTTCCATCCCAGACGATAGGTTATTTGAACGTGACAAAAGGCTTACCTTTCTTATACTGTATTTTAGTGTTTACGAGCTAGTTTCCCTCACAAAATCCTCCACGAAGGAATCACTTTACGCACATAGCCCTCGAGTGCTTTATCGTAACTAAATTAGCCAACTTACTGTATTTTAAATAACTTATACGATTATAATATGTAAGAAGTTTCATTCCTCATAGAAACAGCCTTGTGCAAAGTGGATTCGAGCCAGTTTCCTTAGAAAATGGCCCAACAGCGGCCGAACGGTTAAGCCTTGGACCACTGGTAGTTCGGTTCGAGGTTCGAATCTCACGAACGGCTGGCTGCCTGTGCGTTTTTGTGGTTTCCCCCCCTTGCGTAACATGTATACGAGGTAGTTTTCTTCAGAAAGTCCTCTACGAAGGCCTCCCTCCCCTTAGGCAGATAGCCATCGAGGCTTTGCCGCCATCATATAAATGAAATCCTCTACTTGCGCATTCCTTTCCTTAGGCAGATAGTTCTCGTGCGCTTTTCCATAATCAAACCAACTATCATAGGAAACGGGGCAATTCCAAGGGCTCAGAAGTAGGATTTCTTCAAAATTCTAAGTTTGACAAAAATGCCTGAAACAAACTTTAAAATTAGATTTTTTGTAAAAGTCGGGAAATTAGGCTTAAGTTTTCTTCTATACAGATGGCATACATTTCTGTAAAAGTCCTCGATATTTTAGAAGATTTAGTGCATAAATTTATTCAGCACATATTTGAGAATTCGACAGCGCTTTTTTGAACAAATTTAACGTAGAATTCGAACGTGATTCAGTTTCCTGAATTGGATACCTTAATTTGGGAAAATATATTACTATAGATAGCACATAGGTAAATTTAATTTCAATTTAAAATAAAAATTAAAATCGGAAGTAAATCTTCCAAATTAAAAATTTTACTACGAAATCACGACGAGTTAAGGGATATAATCTTTTTCTACTGCAGTTACGTACCTTCAAACTAACGCAAGTTAACGAAAATTGGGCAAGAATTGAGAAATCCTCGATATTGGCACAAATTCAGGATGCCTTTACATTTTTAAAGTTTCACAAATATGTGCTCCCCATCAAGAATGATAAAATCAAGAGGTTAATGTTAGTTTGCTTTCGGATCAACATTAGAATTTTTACGAGTGAAAATTTTGATTCTAAACGAAGTTTTTGTTCATCTTTGGATTATGGTAACTTGGCGATTTTTTGGCGACCAACCCTGCTACAGCAACCTGCTAGCTTTTGTTTAGACGCCATTTTGTTTTTACGAAGTAAAGGCATTTTTTTTTTTACTCAACATTTTTTTTCCAACAATCTGCTAGCCGAATTACGCTTATGCTAGAACTTTTATGGAACAAAAGTGCTTAATCATGACGAAGATTAGGTGCGAAATTTGGAGAAAGTGCAGAATCGCAAACTGCTTGCCGCTTTAAGAATTGCACATACACGGTAACCATGTACACGTCGACCTATTTTCACTTAAACATCCCAGAATCGCACAAAAATGGCATTGCGCACACTCTTGACTATATCCATGTACACTGCTAAAATCCTAGCTAGTAACCTTTATTGCCTTACTAAAATGTCGCCAAACTACCTGTTACCATATTCCAAAGATTAGCCCAAGTTTTCTTAAGTTTGTATATAAAACGTAACTTGGCATTAAGTGTATGGAGCTCATTTGAGAACTGAAACCTTTACATCAGCTTCTGTGTTTTATTTATAATACTTGGATTTAGTAATTAACACAAACTTCTTCCAGATTAGCCTTACGACCGTGCATTTATTTACCAATTCTTATGAATTTAAAGATGTTTCTCTAATTATGAGGCAAAACTCGCTAAGTTTCTTTTCATTACAAAATCAACAGCTTCTTCCTAAACCAACATTTCGAAAGAATTACTAAACGGCGCCATTTCTGAGGAACTCGCGTGCATGGGCTGAGAGTTTAAATACGCCAACATCACTATACAGATTAAACGGCGACTTTCTTAAAATCACTAGATCATATTACGCGATATATTTTCCAGAAGTTAACTTTTACTTGCATGTGAAGTCTTTTGATTTAGATCAGACAAAATATATCAAAGAATTCATAAATTTTAAATCTTTGAAACAAAGCAAATTTGTTTTTGGAGACCTAAATTACTTAAAATTAATGCGTTAACAGAAATTGGTAAATGCCTAAATTAAATAGTACTTAAACACATTTTGAAAAAATAAGTTTATGCACGATATTTTACATTATAAGGCACAACCTTGTATTAAAATGTTAAAGTTAACATAAAACTGATATACTACTTATGAATATAAAATTTAGTTAACTTTAATTATGCTTCTATAGCTACTTAAAATAGAACAGGCAAAAATTTTAAGTCACATATTTAGTTGTTATCCTTGTAGTAGTAGCATGCACTTTAAGTAATATTTTCCAGGTTATATTAAAATCGGAGTCTTAAACCAGTTTAAAAATATTTACTTGTACTTTATTAAAAACTAGTTTCAAGAAATACCAAAAATTCTTACGTACACCACTAAATGCAGAAATTATTTAACTTTCAGTAATTTGAATAAAATTGGAATGCTATTACCGATGCATATAAAAATTTAAATTACCTGTAAAAAGAACTGCAGAAACTATGCCCAATCATACTTAAATGAAAGAAACTCTTCAGAAATACAGAAAAATATAGGTATGCTTACAAGTCTTAACTGCTGCAGAAGTATTTATTTAACACTAAAGATATAATACACAAATACAGATTAGCTTTGAAAAACAGAACAATTCTCACACCAGTTCACGAAAATATGGTGCATTTTAAATTACTCACATGAACATTAACAGAGAACCTTTATTCAATTCTTGAACTTTAAATGTTCATTGTACTTTGTGAATATAATTATTTTTCAGAGCCTTCAGGACGTAAATCTTTTACGATAGGTTCTTTAGGTATATCATTTGATGAATACGGAGTCGGAACCTTACTCATACGCGAAGGTGGTTCAGATTTGGTTTTCTCGAATACGTATTTTAACTGGTCAATGGACTCATCATGCATGTACATGATACTACGAGGGTCTTTGTTTAACTTCAAAATCCTTTCTTTACGGACTTGAGGTATCTTGAGGCTCGGATATTTCTCCAAAGAACTTTTCTGTTTTATAACAAGAATTTCGTCATCAGTCCATCCGACAAATAAATCCTCCTTCGAGAGATTCTCAGGTACTTCGTACAGATAAGTGCAACTACGAGTGAAACGCATGCCATGTGCTTCTCGCAGTGCATGCGTGGCATAAACTTCAAGGACATTGTTCTCAAGCATAGTCACGGTTACTTCGTTCAATGTAAACAGTCTCACATTAAGATATATCTCGAATTTTCTTGCGGGACTCTTTACTTTCTCGGCGGCTGATGCTTCGGTTTCGTCCTTACTTTCAGTGGATTTTGTTTTTGATTCTGCTTCTTCCTTCTTGAAGGGTGCTTCATATTTGTTGCTGCATGTTGTTTTATCCGCGGCGTCGACATACTTTGCTCCAGCTCCTACTTCACCAGCGGCCTGGACACTTTTTACTTCCTCTTTTGTTTCAGCCGCGGTGTCGACTTTTGCTTCCTCTCTCGTTTTATCCACAGTTTGGACTGTCTTTGCTTCACCTTCTGCTACAGAATCGCGGTTTTCTAGAAGATTTCGAATTTCGAGTTCTTTTTTCATTTGACTTCTTCCTAAGTCTCTCTTTGGGCTAGGGTCAAATTGCCAAAAGTCGAAAGTTTCCAACTGCGGAGAGAAAAGAACTACATTATCTAACTTCTTATTTATCTCTTTTGTTTTCTCTAAGTTGGAAGCTTGGACCCCCGCAAGATAATTTTTTTTACAAACACTTGTCTCTGCATTTGCAAATTCCGATTGACGCTTTACTACGCCCGTTAATCCTGAAGACTTTTGATCAGGTGGGCTAATTACGAACACAGCACCAGATTGCGCGGAATGCAGCTGAAGTTCCATGTTTCCTCCTAAACGCATTACGGGCAACAAACAAACTTTCGTTTAACCGTTGAATGTTATACCAGCTTTCTTCGCTCTTATTGGCTGAAAAGTAACTTACGTTGACGTTTCTTTGTTAATTTGCATAGGAAAGTAAAAATGACTTTTTAATGTCACAGGCATTGGATTAACATCTTATATTATTTATAGCGCAATGTATTTTATTGAATGCTGCTTGAAATAACAAAATATAGTGAAAAACCAACACTTCAAAATAATAATAAAACTTAAGGAAATAAATATTTGTTTTCTAAAATTTTGGTCTAAGTAGTTCTTCTAATATGAGTCTGTTTTTGAGGGCATACTTATATGGGCAGAACGCCACGTTAATGAGATTTATATGAAGACATAAAATTAATCATGTTTTGTAAAGAAGCATAGATGAGTTTTAAAGAAAACTGGCGTTTTCCAGATGAAAACGATCAACGAATATGTTACGTGGTAAGCTCATTGATGCATCAAAACAAATTTAACACAAGTTTTCTGTATGTAGTTATTATTAAATCACTTTTAGACGGGAAGTTATGAAACTGTTAGCTGCAAAAAATAAACATAAATCATGGATAGTGACGTAATTTTATTCCAAGGGGGAAGTAAAAGTGGAATTTGTGTGGCGGTTGCGGAATAAATAGAGAAATTCCACAAAAATTTTACGATCCAGCATTTACAATAAAATTTTGCTGGTTAGGAATTACGTTAAAAAGTTTATGAAAAATTCAGCCGTCATCTCTTTTATATACGAATCTAACATGAATGAAGTCATGATATATTACTTAATTTGTAATGATTAAACATCATATATTTAAATCGATACTTACCTTTATCTACCCGTAAGATTCTGCGTGTAATATTCAAGCAGCTCCATTCTTGAAACTGTTAGGAATTTCGGACTAAGAAATATTATATTTACACTTCATCTTTAATGGGATCCGAGCTAAGGATTTTCCATTTGTTACAGAAGGATGACAACCACTTACACTACGAGAACACGCGCACAAGAATGAAATAATTATTTACATTCTCCTTCATTTAAGGAGTAAGTAAGAAATCCAATGAGTGAAGACGACGACCCCATATTTAATTCAGGGTCACTGTAGATAATGTTGTTAGGTTTATCAGAGTTGGACACATGAAAAATCAGTTGGAACCTCACTGGGAACTGAAACAATTCTGGCTGAACTATTCATACCAAAAAGCCTCGAAGTATACTATATTCTATAATGGATATAAGCACTATATTCAATGCCCAGTGTTCATACCCAAAGGCCTTGAAGTCTGCTACATTCTATATGGCGTCAAACCTCCAGCCTGGAAGATGCTGTATCACAGTAGATTGCGACCATCATTCATTCAGGAATAGTCTTGGGTGTTGCGCCATGCTTCATCAAGGATTCAATCACAGATTAAGATTAGATATTTTCAGTATTAACAAACATCACTATCAGATGCTATTTAAGAGCTTCTCAGAAATCAGCATTTTTATATAGAACGACTCATGAAAAAATAGCCACTTTCAACACCAGTGCTATTCTTTTGAGGTCCACCAGCGGTCGAGCGGTAAAGTCGCTGAACACTGGTTGGGTTCGAATCTCGCGAATGGGCTAGCTGCATAGGCGTTTTCGTGGTTTTGACCATGTGTAACGTGTATACGAGACAGTTTCTCTTAGAAAGTTCTCCAAGAAGGCATCCCTCTCCTTAGGCAGATAGCCCTCGAGGCTTCGCCATAATCACACAAACAAAACCAAACTAAGATACTTGTAAGATGAACTCTCTCCACTGACTGTTTGTCTGTTCGGCCAAATAAAGCAGTGTTCTGGGTTCATTTCGCATTTCTGTTCATTCCATCTGACACATCGCGGCAGACAGGTGGTGTCTTATCCTGCCATATTATCAACTGATTCTGGTTATTTCTTCATTGGCCAACCTGTACTTACAATGGATGACGCAATTCTTTAGTATGTCATGTCGTTATACAAATATTGCATCTTATATAGGTTTATGAACTGAACTTCCATCTTAAGAAATAATTAGAAACTAATCTGAGCATGACTTACGAAATTATTGTGGACAATGGTCTTTTAACTATCAATTGCCATCTTAAACTATGCGCAAATTAAATCTATTCTTTAAAAATTCAGACTGGTTGCTATTGAATTGCCTCAACATATCCGCTGTTTCGTTCATCTAAGCAAAAAACATTTGTTACTATAATTAACCATCCTCGCAGTACGTTTCCGTACATACAATATAAAAAGCGCCACAGGTGCGAGGTTCAATCCCCGGGCTGGGCAAAGTTGAGGTAAACTTTGATCTCTGGAGTGGGTCGATAAAATGAGTACCAAGTTCGCTTGAGGACTAAACACCGGGAGTCTTGCGACAAGCTGACCACTTATACAGGAAAGATGGACAAGCACCCCGGAGTGCACGGTTTAGAAAGCAAATATTAGGTCACAGCCGGCCATGGCTGTCTAACGGCTGTTTGTCCACCGAGTTTAGTTTGACTAGCGCGGCAAGCAGCAGCACCACAGGTCCAGGGCCGATCCCCGGGATGGGCAAGGTTGACCCAGCCTTTTATCCCTGGAATGAGTCGATAAAATGAGTACCAAGTTTGCTTGGAACTAAAAACCGGGGGTCTTGCGACAAGCTGACCACTTATCCAGGAAAGATGGACAAGCACCCCGGAGTGCACGGTCTAGAAAGCAGATATTAGGTCTCTGCTGGCCATGGCTCTCTAACGGCTGTTTGTCCAGCGAGTTTAGTTTGACTAGCGCGTCACGCAGCAGCACCACAGGTCCATGGTCCGATCCCCGGGATGGGCAAAGTTGACTTAGCCTTTTATCCCTGAAGTGGATCGATAAAATGAATACCAAGTTCGCTTGGCGGACTAAACACATGCGACATGCGACGGGGAACGTGGGCACCACCCCTTTACCGTCGGTTAATTGGTGAAGCGCCACGTCCACCAATATCTAGAGTTGAACCTTGAGTCTTTCAAAAGAGCAATTACGTGGCCATACAAGGGCTGTTAATATTTAGTATTACATTCTTGTTTGCTGGTTAACATATTCTATGGATAACGTGATTTACAGAGTTACGTACTGACTTTGTCTCTCATTTCCGGCATACAATGCATATGCATTACCTGAATTACATGGCGGACTAAACACAGGGATCATGCGACCACTTGTCCAGGCAAAGATGCACAAGCATCTCGAAGTCCACGGTCTAGAAAGTAGATATCAGGCCACTGCCGGCCATATCTCTGTAAGGGCTGTTTGTACCACCGAGTTTAGTTTAGTTTAAAACAGATATTCAATTTAATTTGTGAATTTCAAATTATATTGAAACTATATTGCAATCTCTTTACGTCCTAAATTATTATTTGTAATAAATTTGGGATGCGGGTCGTACGTTGAATTGCATGATGTACCATAATAGGTAAACTCTAGATCCTTTAGAAAGCTTCAGTTGCTAAACTCCTCAACATTTTTTCGTAAACTCTTACCAAAGTTTGCAATATTTTTAGATATAAGGTGTATTTAATTATGGCAAAGCACACGAGGGCTATCTGCCTAAAGGGAGGGATGCCTTTCGTGGAGGACTTTCTAAGGGAAACTGGCTCGTATACACGTTACACATGGGGAAAACCACGAAAACGCCCATGCAGCCAACCCGTTCGCGGGATACGAACATCAGACCGAACTACCAGTGTTCAGCGTCTTTACCGCTTGGCCGCTGGTGGGCTTTTTTAGATATAAATTAAATAATTAGTTAATATGGTAAAGCATTACTAGTTAACCTATGGCACATCGCTGGTATCCCCCATACTTTTAAGTGTATTTTCCTTTGCATCAGATATCTTTTAAATTTTATATAGAGATACCGACTTGAATTTTAGGTATTTGTTTCACGTGCAGTGCATGAAATTAAAATTTAAAAATCATAGGACAATACGAAAACAAAATGTCAATAAACAAAATCTTCTCAAAGCATTTATTGTTTGTTATAAACTTCATCAAACATAATCAGATTTATACAACGGAGTACGCAGTATTATGTATTGAATGAACAGCTATTTATGCACATTGGATATCACTGAATTTTTCATCTTGTTTTCAGAATTTTAGACTGATAATTTGCAGCTTCCTGGAACTTTTGTAAATCTCTGGAATAAACAAAAGAATCTACATACAACAGTCTCCAAAGAGAAACAAATAAAAAATTATTTGGCTAATGTTGATGAACAAATTTTCCATTTACTGAAATTTTTGTAAATTACATAAAAGTTAGTTTCTTTCTTTTTTATTTGGAATACATATGCTATTAATTTTTCTCCTTATTCTAATTAAGTTTTGCTTTTTCTTTCTAATGCAGTGAAACCTCTCATCACGAATATATCGGTTCACAAACAAATTATCTGAACAAAGTACGTCTCGGAAATGATGGCTAGGTTTACGAATGCTTGCAAAGAAAAAAAAAAAAAAAAAAAAAAAAAAAAAAATTAGCGTTGTCAGGGAAAGGCTATTAGCTTCGAAGCAGAATTTTGCGTCGGTTCACTATAAATGTCCATTTCACTTTTCAAACTGTCGCCACCAAATATTATCGCCCTGTATTATATTTAAAGAAATTAAATAATGAAGAATTTTCGTGAATATTTGTATTTTTCTACAACATGGATTTATAAGAAATAACTGTACTTAGAGCCACCATATTTTGAATAACGTAGGCCTCCACCCGAATATGGGCACTTGGTAGCCCGAATTTGGAATTTGTTTAATTGTCTATTTCATATTTTGTAAACGTTTAAGGAATTTTTGATTAACAAACTCAATGATATGACAACACTCGTACAGAAAAAAAAAAAAAAAAAAAAAAAAAAAAAAAAAAAAAGCATTTTATCAGATTTTCTAGAGGCATTTTAGATTTAAAAAATCTTTCTATTCTGGTTAACGATCATAATTCAAATCTATGTTTACTCTCAGCCTTTAAGAAAATTATGTTTTACTTTTCTTGTTTAATCAATAGATGGCGCCAGCAGCTTGACTTCTTTCCAGCCATTTTTATTTTATCTCCATATTCTAACTTGTTCATTTGCACTTAGACAGCTTGAGAATGTGATTCTGTATTTAAATCATCGAAACTAGTCTTTAAAAATTTACAAACATTACAATGGGTCTTGTTATTTAACTTCTCCAATAATCGCCATTCGGCGTGTTATTTTAACTTCAATGATAGTATTGTTTTTCTGTACCTCTATCATCATTCTTTTATGCTGTCTTCTGTATTATACGTGGTATCATGTCGGTATTTAATAAATGACAAAACATTTGCCCAGTGAAATTTACCTGAGTATTTTCCGCTACAATAAGAACATAGGCATTTATGATGAGAAAATCAACTACATTAGTTGAATGGCTAAATTCTCAAAGACATCTATTGAACACGTGTGTGTTTTAAAATCCAATGTCTTTGCTTATAAGATATCGAGATTATTTATTTTCTTCATTAAATATGAATTTACTAATAAAGAAGGTATCAATTAAAAACAGGTTGCGAAAATCTATAGATCTTTTGTTAATACGAGTACAATCCTTGATTGAATGGTATTTTATTCCGACATTGCAGTTAAGAGCGGATTTTATTGCCCAATCAGTTTCATTGTCTAAAATCAAAATTATTACGAAATCTCACAAGCATAATAAAAGAAAAAAAGGCTAATGTCTTTCACCTCAGCCACGTGTATGCTTAATTTAGAACATAAAGTTACTTCTCTTGTTAAGCGGAAGACTCAACAAGAACCCTTAAAATTGATTCATCTCCTTTCTAAATTAAGGAAATCGATTATACATAACGACGGGTGTGGTCCCGTTAAACTTACGGGTAAGTTGTAATTTAGAAGATCAATGGTACCAGAGGAAGTGTGAGTGAAGTGCCTTTATTCCTGCTCTGAAACAGTTTTCAAAAGATTAATAACCCCATCGAATACTAGAAGGCGAGGGGAAGTCACATTTTTTACTTCAGTAGACTACGCTGCCTTCGCTTGCTAGATAGTGTCTTTCGGGATTTTACCTATGAATTACTGACATTAAGGAAAGGTATACATTAAGAGCAAGTGAAGAACTTTTTCTAGCTCATTTTAGCGGTATTACGTATGCATTAACAGTGTAACTCCGATGTTGAAAGCAGATGGGCTATTAATTTCGTTTTGGCATTTTGTGTTGACTCACTATAAACAGCAAATCACTTTTTAAATCGTTGCCACCAAATATTAGAGTCCTGTATTATATTTAAAGAAATTAAATAATGAAGAATCTGCATAAATGTATGTATGCTTCTCGCACTGTGATTAAACGACTATACCTAGAGCTATCCAGGTTTGAATAACGTAATCCTCCACCGAATATGGGGATATAGAAGCCCTAATTTGGAATTTGTTTTATTATTTATTTCATATTCTGTTTTTGATTAACAAACACAACTATTTCAAAGCGAGCAATGGCAACACTGTACGAAAAACAAAACATTTTTATCTCCAGCTCGCGAGACTGTGTATCGGAAATTCTAAAGATATGCTCTTTTAAATATTTTGCGATATTGCTGTTGAATTGAATTTCATGGTTTAAGTGCGAAGAACACGATATTTAATAAATAAAGGTAACACACAAAACGTTAATAAAACGCACCTTTGAGCGTAACATAAGATGTGAAAGTTTTCAGATTTTTTAAAAAACAATTTTCTGTCGTTTTTATAATTTTTTCTATTGAATTGCATTTTAATTATATCAAAGATTTCTCAGAGGTAAGTAATGAGGGCAAATAACAAGGCAAAAAAAATTTCTCCGTCTATAGCCTTTAGCGACACGTTCAAAATTTAACCCCAAACTAAAAAGAGTTGCAGAGATTCATCAAGTATCTAGCAGTCAGGCTTGGTTCCTAACATAGGTGACCGTCTAGGCTACTGATTTTTGAAGGATGGTATCTAAATTGTCAGGAAGAGGGAGAAGCTTTGATGGAGCGATAAAGGTGACATCTTCTTGGAAGTTTCAAACAAAAATTAGACAGGAGCTGATTATTGGCAATGACAGCTGAAGTTGCAGTAATTAACTATCACTCTAGTGTTAACGATGAATGGATGATCATAGAATTGCGCAGTTTGCGCAAGCTTATTTTTAGTAGGTGAAAAAGTACTAAAACAAGTTGATTTCTATATCAATGTATGTATAGATCGCTTTTCGAAATATTTCGAAAATTCCGATATCGGTACATCGTATTGGCATTCCTCTTTTCGCCAATTAAACGCCAGTAAGAATTACCTCACCCGCAGAATCATGCACAGAGGTTCAGCCTCTGCAATCGCAGCTTGGAGAGAGGGACGCATCGCTTTTGTGACACCTGTCGTTGTTTATGATTTGCTACCTGCCAGTCGCTCGAGCTGCCTGTCGCAGATGGACATTACTTAGCGTACCCGGGACGCCACTCCAGGAAAGCTCGAGACAACACCCCGGGCTACTAGAGCCCTTAAGTCTAGGACTTACCAGACCCACAAGCCAGCCAATAAGTGACCTTTCCGAGGCCTCCAGAACCACTAGGTTCATACTTTGTATAACCCCGTGGCCGAGACATCCTAAGTACATATCCTAGCCAGTAGCTTCGCAGAGTTCGCTACGTCGAGGAGTGTGATGGTCGTGGGAAGCTGATACGAAATTGTTTCAGGGCATGTTTAAATCAAGCAAACGGGCAGATTATCTTGTATTTCTGCTTATATAAAATGATATTTCTTCAAAAGTACAACACGATAACTTTGTTGACGAACACTCTTTTACAAAAGGCGGTGTATTTATAACAGATTGAATTTAAAGTACGCTGGAAATATTTGCGGAAGAGATTATCTGGCATATATTATCCACTGAACATCATCAGTTTAAAATACTTCGTTTTAAATGCGCTAAGAATGATAATGGCATAGAATTTCGGAAGCTCGTTTAGCACGAAATCTCTTTTGCAACACATTTTTGGTAAATGAAGCAATATATTAAATATTGAACAGAAATTCCCAAATAATTTAGCTGTGCACTCACCTATTCTTAATATGTTCAGCAGAAAGCACATTGAACTCCGTTGTTGAACGGTAGGGATTCTATTATATGTTAATAATAATAACAACATTATAGACAATAATAATAAGCTCCGAAGATAAAGTGTTCTATCAGGTTGAAGAAAGGTATTACGTATTAGCATAGATATTTTTAGCTAAATGGATGTTATCGTAGGTTTTCCCATGGGTAACAGATACGATCTAATTTCGCTTAGAAGATCTTCCACTAGGGTATTCCGCTATCACGAGCACGCAAGTATTTGCCTATCCATGCAATGCAAGGCACATACACCTTGCGTGCTCGTGCGAGGGGATGCAAGGTACCCTTTGCATGCTCTGGCATGATCAAAGAAACTAAACCGTACCATACTTATCTCCTAGATTTTCAAAAACTCCAGCATCAATATTTCATTACATTTATTTAATGAGAGGGAATAATAGACTCGATTAAGCAGCATCGTACCATGCCTCGCTACTGATGCAAAATGACATGTTAATACATCACCATTATTTGGTACCTGCATCCTGAAGCATAAGCTGTATCTCACTTTGCATAAAAAAAGAACCCATCATTAACAGTCCTGTTTGGCAGTTGGAGCTGTATTGAAGTATTCCTAGAATTCATGAGAGAATTAAGTACCAAAACCCACTAAAAGAGATTCATTGTGAACAGCACTCTGCTCCATCGTGTTATTGTTGTTGTGGCTAATCTTACTTGTCGGGCGAAATAAGAACAAGTCAACTATTTTTATTGTAACAAGAGTGCAAGATTATGTCTGTAGGTCGTATGAGTCTTGAGCACCATTTATTACAGTACCATTTTGTTTGCTCAGTCTCAGTTTTATAGAAGAGTACTTCAAAAGAATGGGCAGAGGATCTCCCCCACCTCTTCTTATACTACCAAAGCTCTCGAGCAGACTTGTCTTGCTGTATATTTTGATTGTCCCTATGTTGCACAGACACTATACATTTACAAACATTTGTGACTGCTCTCTGATTTGAACCCGTTCCCATCAGTACAGCAGTCAGAGATACTAACCACTGTACGGGCTGTCGACTGCTCGATTATTGTGTGATTAAGGGGACTCGTACACCTTAAACCCCTCATGATCTTCGAATAGGTGACTGTTGCAAGAATTGGGTTATTTTATTTATTTTAAAAGCAATTACTTCCAACATTTTACAGCTGACTACATGATATAGCTGCTTTAGAAACTAGTAACCAGAAAGTTTGTGTTGCCACAAATATTTTTGTAATTTAATCCGCTTTGTGACAAAATATTTCGCCGTGTTTCCACCTTGCGCGCATGATATTTTAAAAATGGCTAATGGTACATACTTGAAATTGGATGGAATTCTTTATATGGGCACTATTTTCTAACTGAACCAACAATCTGATGAATATTTTAATATAGAATAATTTTATGGGCGAAAACATTAAACATTTTTTTAATAAAATACATTTTATAAACTCAACTCAAAATAAAATAAAAATTTAACATGAAATTTTTAGAATTATAGGTTCACAGTAGTTTCCAAATGTTATAAACGCTATATTTTAAATATGGAATTAAATGATGAAACAGAATGTTTTAAACTGTGCGCGCAAGTTGGAAACATGACGAAAAATGTTGTCACAAAGCGGATTAAATTATAAAAAATATTTGTGGCAACACAAACTTTCTGATTACTATTTCAGAAAGCAGCTATATTATGTAGTCGGCTGTAAAAAGGTTGGTAGTAATTGCTTTTAAAATAAATAAGTCATCCCAATTCTTGCAACAGTCCCCTATTCGAACATCTTATTGGTTTTACGGTGTATGAGTCCCCTTAAGTATCCCTTTTAGTATCTCATGTTGGAAGATGAGAACGCATGTGTTATAGACTTAAAGAATGCGTGCTGTAAGCTCCATATTGAATATTAAGAGAATAGGTTAAGGTACTTAACCATTGCATTTCTCATTTTTAATCCAGGTTGGGTGCATAGTTTAGTTGTTGTTTCATAATCGTTCTGCCATGCAGTTAAGACGTGTAGGAAATATTATGCGTATTGTCTACGAGGCCCACTTGTGGCCGAGCGGTAAAGTCTTTGAACACTGGTAGTTCGGGCAAGGATTCGAACCCCGGCGAACGGGCTGGCTGAATGGCTGTTTACCCCATGGTGACGTTTTATACGAGCCAGTTTCCCTTATAAAGGCCTCCACGAAGGCTTCCCTCCCCTTAGGCAGATAGCCCTCGGGTGCTTTGCCGTAATCAAATAAATCAAACCATTATCAATCTTTTTACACAAGACACTTTTGATTAATTATTTTTATATAAGGTGAAATTTAGCTCCTTATCGAAAGCTTAAAATAAATATTATTGGAAAAGGGAACAAAATAAGATCTGAATTAGCCCTTCACAAATACAGATTTTTAATAGTTTATAGGTTTTTCAGTACTTGAAACTAAAAGTTGTTTCATCTGCTCTTCTTCAGAGAGACTTGGTTTCTATTCCTTTTATTTAATTTTTGAAACTCAACTAGTGGTCTGTCTTAAAGTTTTGAAATAAGGCGTATTACTTGCCCCATCCAAAATGGAAGATTTTGATGCTGCGAAAGAGTCAGAACTTAGTATAACGTTTTTTAACAGTCGCTAAATGTGAGAAACTACACTTAACTCTCTTTAAGAGGTCCACGAACATTTCCAGATGATTGTTTTTTCTGAAGAAGTGACCGTTTTAGATAAGTAGTTTTTGATACTGATGATTATGCTTTCAAGCATCTGACAATTTCAGAGGTGGTTGAGATGAGAGGAAGTTTTATATAAAATGAAATAATGTCTCAAAGTAAAATTCTGATATTTATACTTTCTGAATTGATTTGCAATAAAAGGAAACTATTTTAAACAAATTTATATGTTACTCTGATTTACATTATTATCTGCAATCAAGAACAAACAAAATTCTTGCATTACATTTGAAAAATAAAAGTTAAACAGTAAACGTTATTTCAAAATCAAATCTGGGCATTAGTGTTGTAATTAATTTGAATTATTTAAACAAGAATTAATATATAGATGGAAAGTCTGCTTAGTATAACAGCTTTTAATCTGTCAGGAATGGAACAAACTAATGTTTTGAAATCAATAATACTTCTAAACTACTCTTTTAATGCCTTTTGAGTTGGATATACAGAGGCTGTTCGCATATTTTTTAGACGATTTTGGTAAGCGGTAATAAAACATCGTTTGCTGCAAAAGAAGTAATTGCAATTGTACTATATTTTTAAAAGTCGCAATTAATCGTCTGTGGCTTGAAAGTTTTGTTTTTATTAAAAATGACAAATTTAACAAAGCAGTGGTTCGAAGGCTACATTTACGCTCTTTCCGAAGAAAAATATGCATACTCCGTTATCCGAAAACGATGTGAGAGTCATGGTTTTGTGATATCTAAAGCGTCGATAGGTAATATCATCAACAAGAAGGAAAAAAACGTCCAATTGGAGCCTCAAGTGGGACAAAAATTCCAAAGAAGTATCCAAAGAAAAAACGGACATCTTCGACTATTGCAAAGGTACGTTGTTTAATGTTAAAAGAAAATCCCTTTAGTCAAAGGACAGTTGCAAAATCATTACAATGCTCGGTGTCCACTGTAAACAAAATGACAAACGTTGATTTAACTCTTAAGAAAGCGAAAAAAACGCAATGTGCATCGTCTTCTTCCAAAGCATATCGCTCAACGCAGGACACGCTGCAGAATTCTATATGAGAAGCAATTATCCAAAGAAAAATGGAAAACAATTGTCACAATAGATGAAGCATGGATGTATTTAAATGATTCTAACAAAAAAGGAGCCATTTATTATCATAAAAGGGGAAAAAATTAAGTACATGGTTCAAAAAATCGAAAGAAAGTTTCTCTAAGGGATTCATGATTGTTGCTGGTTTTTCTTATAATGGCAAGTTAAAAACAAAGAGAGTGCAAAAAATGTCAAGATTAACTCCAAATACTATCAGGAACATATTTTATCGCCAGTTTTTCTGAATGAAATACCCACAGTGCCATCCATCTGTGAGACTCCATCAGGACAAAGCTAGCAGTCACACATCAAAATCCACTGTAAATTTCCTAAAAGAAATGGAACAAAAACCTAGTATTAAGGCCTTTACTGATATCCCTACTAAATCTTCCGATGTGTCACCTATGGATTTTTGTGCTTTTCGACTTTTAAAAACTTCATTATCCAAACGTTGTCCAAAAACCCTAACAGGACTCTGGAAAGCTGTTCGGGAGGAATGGGATAGAATACCTCTTCTGCCACTTCAAAAGACATTATTATCCTGGAAATTGCGGTGTCGAAAGATAGTTCAGAATAAGGGATGTCAAATAGAACATTTAAAACACAGGAATTTTATGTAATTTAGTTTTGTGAATACAATATACATTGTCTAAAAAATGTGTCAACAGCCTCTGTACTAGCGTGATTTTTTAACTTTTCTTTCAAATGCCTGCGTTAGTTTAAACTCCATGTAAACTGTTATATTGACACCACACTCAAAATTTTAAGTTTCATTCTTCTGATCTTTGACTTGATAAAAATTAAAACAATAGTCTATATAAATTTTTTAAGCATGCCCTTAAACATTTTCTTTCAGAATTTGTAAATGGTAATATTTTGATTCATTTATTCAATCAAGGATTTGGAGTTTACCTGGTGCAGTGGCTAACCTCAATCCCCACATCATCATCGATCCAGCTCCAAGTTTAAGAGTAGGTTTTAAATTTTTTTTTCCTTTATACTCTTCATTTGACCTTCTCCCAATGCATGTTTGCCAATCCGAGCAGAATATATTAAGTTTACTATTGTCCATAAATAAAACTCTCATCCAAGATGAAAAATCTCTTTTTAGGAAATTTTGCAGATTCAGTCTTTTTAACAGAGTGATCTTTTTCAGGAAGGCTTATTTTTCTAGAAACTCATTCTTAGAAATCATTTTTTAGTAAAATTCTCATTGTTTCTTGATCAGCTTTTCCTCCTAAATGCGTTTCTGCTTCCGCAGCCAGTTTTGTAACAATTTTGGATATTTCTTTACTCTTGATACGATCCATTGCAATTCACAACCAATCCTCTTGCTTGGCTTTCATATATTTTCGACGTTGTTTTTTATATTAAATAGCTTGATTACGTTATGTATTGTTTAAGGACTTGGTTTTACTAATTTTGCAGTATTTCTTACTGACAACCCATCTTTAAAATGCTTTATTATAAACTTATGAATTCCGAAAGATACTTATCCAGATTATTATTCCCGTTATTAAACATCAAAACGAAAATTCAGAAGCAAAAAACAAATTAAACTAATATCTCAGTACTGGAATCAGGAAAGTCTTGAAAAGTTTTGAAATGTTTGAATTTTAAATAAGAAAAACCGCAAAATGTTTAGTTGTAGGATTTTTTATTAAGAGACTTGTAAGTTAAAAAATTAATAGCGGTTAACATTTCCATTTATTAATAAAGCAATAAGTATTCGAATATTGATTTATAAAGACTATTTTACATTTTATTTAAATTATTATTATGTTAAAAATTGTTTTGTAAAATGTAATCAGTTTGGTTCGGTTAATGTGATTACGGCAAAGGCATGAGGGCTATCTGTCTAAGGAGAAAGATGCCTTCGTGGAGGACTTTCAAAGGCGAAACTGGCTCGTATAAACGTTGCACAGGGGGGAAATCCACAAAAATGCCCATTCAACCAGCCCGTTTGCTAGATTCCGACATCGGACCGAACTACCAGTGTTTAGCGATTTTACCGCTCGGCCGCTAGTGGGTTGTTGAGCAAGGAAATGTTAGTTTTCGAAGATTTCATTTTGTCTCTTGAACTTATGGATTGTAGACCTATTATTCCAATCTACAAGGCCCGTGGAAGAGTAATACTATACCTGCAGTATACACAATGCATTTATAGCTTACCGCTTTGCTTTCAGACGATATTTCTATATTTAGTCTTGGAGTGCTAAATTGTTAATTATGTTACTTAAAGATATTTAATTATAAATGTACTGGGGGCTGTCACAGAGGAGATCCGATTTAGAGAAGTTATCTTTATAGAAAATTTTACTGCATATTTATAAAATAAAAATATTTGACATTCATAAATAATTTTCAACAGGGTTTTAAAAATGAAAATGTTTAAACGACCCACCATTTCATTGTTCATGACAAAAAAGCGTCTTTGTATCCGGCCCATTTAAGATCGACCTCGAAAGTGTTGAATTGTTTTGGATTATGGCAAAACATACTAAGGCTACATGTTAAAGTGAAGATATGTCTTCGTAGAGGACATTCCAAAGGTAATATTCTATTTACACTTGGGAGAAAACAAAGAAACCTCCCTTTATAAACAGCTCGTTCACTGGAATATGAAACTGTGCCGAACATCTAGTGTTCAGCAGTCTTATCACACAGTGAGTGATAAGCTAAATAAAGCTCCGGAGATATGAATCAAATAACATTATTTTCGACAAGTTGCTTTAGATATCTTATGGATATGCAACATATTTTGATAAAAATATAGTACAGTATTTTATTTTTCGTACTCTTAAAATATTGTTTAACTAATGATTATAGTAAAGGACAGTCTATACTACGAAACACGCCTTTGTTGACAACGGACTAGAGGGACTATATTTCTTTTGAAAGCTGCATACTAGGATAAACCATTAAAAATCACACATGCCACAAGCCTTGTTGCTGCGATAAGATAATTTAATTTGGTTTACATTACTGTGGCAAAATACTCGAGTGCTCAAGGGAAGGAATGCTTTCGTGGAGGACAAAGGGAAATAACTCGTATACACATTACACATTGGGGAGCCACGAAAACACCCATGCAGCAAGCCCATTCGTTGGGATTGGAAACCTGGACCTAACTACCAGTGTTTAGCATCTTTACCGCTCGGCCGCTGGTGGGATCATGAAGTGATAAAAAATGGCTGCTGGCGAGCTTTGGTCTTGTAAGGAAAATTTATTTCCCATAATACATAGAGGGAATTTCATACAGTGATTTCTTTACCTTAAATCATACCCGATCAGTAGTCTAGCGGTCAAGTCACTGAACAGTGGATGTTCGACTTTGATTCGATTCTACACGGAGTGGCTGGCTGCATAGAAGTTTCGTGGTTTTCCTCAAGTGTAACTTGGTTATGAGCTAGCTTTCCTTAAAAAGTCCTTTACTAAGACATTCTTTCCTTTAGCCGTCGAGTGATCTGCCATTAAAAAAACCGAAACCAGCCTTAACCCTTTGGTTAGGTTAGGTTATTTAATTACGGCCTCGATAGCCTCGAGGCTATCTGCCTAAGGGGAGGGATGCCTTCGTGGAAGAAGTTCTCAGAGTATATACACGTTACACATGGGGTAAACCACGAAAACGTCCATGCAGCCAGCCCGTTTGCTGGATTCGAACCTCGGACCGAACCATCAGTGTTCAGCGACTTTACCGCTCGGCCGCTGGTGGGCGCCCTTAACCCTTTGACTACGAATTAAAAACAATTTAACCAGTTTTCTATCACAGTGAACACAATATGTCATGAATAAGGTATGTTTAGTATTCGAGATTTGTTTGACAAATGGTTTTCAAGCCAAAGCCTGGAACACACATGCCCCACACCTAACGATCGATTTACTTATAAGCACACCTATTATTCTGGAAAACTTTATTATATGAAATAGATTTTACATCGTATGGTACCGGATAAAGCTTTCTTTGCATAACCCAATATTAGACATTAGGGAAGTCATATTTGTTCTTTTCTCAGTGTTCATTTGTGTACAAAGAGTACAACGATTTTATAACTATTGGAAGATGATCCCCAACATTCAGGAGATTCCAAGTACTTTTTGAACCAGCAGTAATTTTTAAACTTTTAGTGGGACATCCAAGTCCCGTTAGAAGTCAAAGGGTTAAATCAAAAGCGGGGGAGGGACAAGATTTAGAAACTAATTGATCTATCGAAGTTCACATTACAAGAAATGGTTTCATTCTGTTTATAAGCGGTTCTTATATACTCTACCTTCGGTTTCCAATTAATCACAATTTAGTGTTTGTAAATACGTAATGGACTGGTATGGCAAAGCTTGTTTTCTTGTAAACGCATACGTGTACTGTGGTGCTTTAATGAATTAATACTAATCTTAAGGTGAATAGAACTTGAAACGTGCGTTAATTATGCCCTTTATGTATGTAATGAATTAAAACCTTAAAAACTGTGAAAACCGCCATTTGAGGCTTTAACTCATAACTGCATGCAAGAAGTCCTTGAGAAGAAAAATGCTTTTCGTAATATATTTTAAGCAATTGTGGAAATGAGGTACCAATGAACTGTAAGCGAGAAGTAAATATTTTGCTTCACAATTCCCAACTTTTCCTTAACTAAAACTTGGTAGTAATTTTGGCCTCGTTGGAAGAATAGGCGAAATAAGATAAACCATTTTTTTTTGCAGTGAAAGTGACACAAATAATGAAATTTAATGCTTTGAAATGAGCGAGTGAGTGCATTGCTGTGGTGGCTTCCGACCACGGACATGAACCAAACGGAATTATATACCATCACGGCGGGGAAGACTCCAAAGTAACAAGGTTGAATATTACATACTAATAACAGTTTTTACATATTGATAATTGCAGGCACTAAGCGTTATTCTGGTTATCTGCTTTACGTTCTGATATTTGAAACATATTCACGTACTTTGAAATGAAATTGAACCGTTGAAATAATAATAAATAGTTGTAGTGTCCAGCAATAAAACTAAAATTTTGCATATTTGTTTTTAATAAAACAAAGTTACGTTGGGGGATAAAAAAATAGTATTTGCATTCCGCTATATACGACAAATTCGTTATACCGTTTTCGGCTTCATTATAGCAAGACACCACAATATGCATTGTGAATCATTTTATTTCAAGTAACCCTAAGGTCAGAATTAAAAATTTTCAAACGAAATAAGAGTTGAAACAATTTCATGTTATTCATGCAAATAAAGATTTTAATTATCATCAAATTAAGCTCGTATTATTAAAAAATACCATGAAAAGATTGTTAACTTAAGTTTTAGGCAAGTAACCCGGAAGCTAATTACCCCTAGCACATCAAAAATTTCTTTTCTTGAAAAAGAAAGATAATTATCAAAATCAATGATAAAAATTGATTAGAAAGTGAAATAAAAGTTGTATGTGTTATCGACAAAATGCGAAAGTCGTTAATGTGCACATTACCTAATTTCCAGATTAACCGATTTGCTCCGTTAAAGTTCGGAATCAAGTTTTCCGAATTTCACCGAGGTAGTGTTCATAATAATGGCTTCTGTGGTCGTTTAAGTTCCCAAATGTTTCTTTTATTCGGATTCGAATTTCCTTCCAAACTACCGATGTTCAGCGAATTTACCGCTCGCCCGCTGGAGGTTTTTTTTTAAATTAGGATTTGAGCACTAAACAGTACGTTGAACACTGCGACATAATATAGAAGACCGATTGGTAGAAAGAAACCATGGTTAAATATCAGTAAATGGACAAGACAGGTTTTTGCAAAAGCATTTGTTGATGAATATCAATCTCTAGAAAACTGCTTTGTTCAGCAAGAACTTAAAATTCGAAATAGTTAATGGAAACAAATCTGCGTAGCGAAATCTGAAGCAGAGTTTTATCAGCGCAACCTTTGCGTTACTATCAGGTACAGTTTGGATATCTGCTTGAGGGAAGGGGATGCTTTCGTGGAGAACTTATGAGAGAAACTGGTTCGCATAAACGTTACACATCGGGAAATCTATGACAATGCCCCTGCAGCCAGCTCGTTTGCGGAATTCGAACCTAGGACAGAACTACCAATGTTCAGAGATTTTACTCTTCGGCCGCTGGTAGGCCTTGTTTTCAGTTGTGAAGAGAGTCTTGATAAAAATTTAGGAATATACTGGAAATCTACCGATAACTATTATGGATGTGTCGAGAAATTAAATTCGAAAAGGAACGGCTATAAATTCGGTTTCAGACGTCATGTGTTAACAGGATAATTTTCCGAAACACATGGCTATGAATGCAAGGTTATGGAATTTATACAATATTCCTAAACGTATTAACGTCTTTATGTCCATTCCTAAACGTACTTTGTAGCTAGATTTAAGACCTACCGAACGTTTATAATATTAAGGTTTCTATAAAAAGTCCCTTGAAACTGCATCTTCGAACAGAAAGGAATATAGGTAGTTTGGCTCAAAGCTTAATAAAATAGATTTAAAGCAGTTTTATTTGCAAGAGTTAATGCAACAAAATATTAGATACTTAAATTTTTAAGGTTTGATTTGTTTTCTGTTGCAGATGGTTAAACCTAAGTTTGGCTCATCCATTTCTTGTATTTGCAATTTATTGTTGTGAGCAATATTATAGACCCAAATAAGTTTCGCATTTCCTAATTTTTCTACTACATTTAAAATTATTTTAATTTGAGAGATTTGTTAATGTAGCCAAATACTTTCCGAAGCTACCTAATTTTATTCAGAATTCAATATGCAGTATAGATTAAGATTTACACTTTCTGAAAGACTACTAGGACACTGCGAACAGTTTTTAATTAGAAGGATTCACTCTACATTTGTTGAAAACAAATTCTTTTTAATCGTAAAAATAAACAAGACTACAGCAAATACAGACATCTATGGTTTCAAGTTTTAAGACGGTGGATATAATTCAACAAGACTCATTTTAAAACTGCAATTAGAAATAAATGTTAAGCGAAGTTACAGGAAGATTATTTTGGACTTTAAAATTTAAGGAGACTTTGACATAACTAAGAAATTTATGAACATATTTACACATTACGAACTAATGTAATTATTTTTAACACTGATTACGGATGGAAGCTTGCAGTTGGTAAATTCGAGAACCATTAGTTCAGACTATTAAAGTTTTCAGTTTCCATTGAAAATTACAACCCTAAAAGTTGAAATATTTTACTTAACGAATAATAAAAATTTTTAAACGATACAAAATATTACAATTCTAAAATTTTATAAATTTCTTATTTTAGCAAAATTTAAAAGCCGGAATAACACTTCTCTTCCTTCTAATTTTGATAAAGCAGGCGCGGTTTTAAGTGTTAATGATTTATTTAAAAGACCGCACTCTGTGGTTGCAGAAATCGTTTACTTGATTTTGGAAAAGTACATTAGGATTATGAGTCTATAAAGGGAGGGACGCCTTCGTGGAGGTCTTTCCAAGAGGTACTGGCTCGTATACACATGGCGAAAATTCCCCTACAGCTAGTTCGATCGCCTAGAATCGAACCCAGATCAGAACTACCAGTGTTCAGCGATGATACCGTTCGGACGCTGGTGGGCTCAACTTGCAGAAATTGTATTTTAAGAGCTGAATTACTCCTTTCTAAACAGAAAATGTCAAACAGAACTTAACTAAGAAAGTTTCTGTTATCTAAGTTACCTAAAATAAGTTTATTGTTCTAGAAATCGGATCAGTTACAATTATCTAAAACATTCATGATAACCCAATTCAAGACTTAAGGCAGGTGGAATTTCATAACCGAACATGATTTTATTTTCAAATGATTAAAGAGAAGAAGCTTAAATTCCATCGATAAATTTTGACACTGATGGGAAACTTTTACAGCTTAGTAAATATAACCCAAAGCGTAACCATGCAACAGTATAGCTTCTCAGTTGAGACATACTAGCTGTCAACATTATTCATATAGAGTGTTTAAGATATACATGCAAGTTTTTAATTTACATGGGAAATTTTAGTTCTTACTTAAAGCATCCTGATGTTCATTCATGAAAAAGGGAAAATTTCACTTAACAGAAATTTATTTATTGTTATTACATAGTAACAATAACTTAAGCCTTATTAATAATTCCTCAAAACAATATGCTCAGTAAGAAAAATTATAGAAATAATGAAGAAATTTAGTACCGCTGAATCACTGATTTTAGACAGCTGCTAGAAGGAGACTTGTTGCAGTTCCTATCCATCCTTTGGAGTTTCTTTTGGCATAGATTTTATCGTCATTTCGAAGTCTACCTTAACTGGAAGGATCAACTTAGTTACACGCTTCTCTTTAGCTTCAAGTTCTTGTTTAGTTTTAGGTTTCTCCTTAGGTACAGGTTCTGGTTTTGTTTCAGGTTTTCTTTCAGTTTCAAGATCTTCCTTAGCTGCGGGTTTCTGCTTAGCTTCAGGTTTCTCGTTAATTGCAAGATCTTCCTTAGCTTCAGGTTTCTCCTTAATTGCAAGATCTTCCTTAGCTTCAGGTTTCTCCTTAATTGCAAGATCTTCCTTAGCTTCAGGTTTCTCCTTAATTGCAAGATCTTCCTTAGCTTCAGGTTTCTCCTTAATTGCAAGATCTTCCTCTGTTTCAGGTTTTTCCTGAAGTTCCATCTCAGGATCTACCACAGTTTCGCTCACAGAATCTTCATCTGTCGATTCCTCTATGTAGTCTAATGTTTCTTCCAGTTCATCTTCCACACTTGAAAGGAGAGTCTTCAGTATCGAAACGCTCAAGTCGTTTTTCAGGATCCATCCTATGCGTTGTGGAATTAATCTCGTTTCTTTGGGAAGCTCATTAAGAGAGGTTGGCGTAGGAACTCGAGGCTGTATGATTAAAAATTCATCGTCAGTCCACAAAGCAGTTAGGACATCCTTATGTATACCACTTGGCAACGTGAAGTTGTAAACGCAATCTCGAACCACCTGACATCCACCAATTTCTCGTTCTGCATGTGAGGCGCGCAGCTGAAGAATGTCATCTGCAGGAAATGTTAAGAAAATTTCGTTAAGTTTGAAGGATCCAACGTTCAGAATGATCTGAAAGTCAACTTCGGGGCTTGTCAATGGCAGGCGGACGTATCGTAGAGTATCGGGATGTTCCAAAACGGGAGAAAGAGTAATTGGACGATTCATTATCGTTGACGCCATACGCACCAAACGTTCTTGATATCCCTCTTCCATCTTTAATCAAATAGATTAAACTACACTATCTTAGTATACGAACACGGATATTTTATTGGCGAGCGAGCATACGGTCTGATTAAATAATTGCGAGTGAAGACTTACGTTTAAAAGGGTTACGTAAGCGAATTGGTATAGGCGCTGATTGGCTGAAATATCTGAAGTTTCCCAACAGGATTTGCATACAAAAGATAATTTCGTTCTTACGTTATAAAACTACGTTCTATTTCAGTAACCATTAATTTGAAACAAAAATAATTATTTTCAGAAATAACTCTATGTATCTATTTAGCATATTAAATGAGTTGTGAATGAAATAATAGCTAATATTTTAACAATAAGCTTACATAATTTCAAAAGAAATAAAATTAGAAATTGAATTGTTCAAGCATAAAAGAATATTCTAACGAAAAATTAAAAACAAAATTTGATGTGGACACTACATGACTTTCTTGTACGGCCTATTAAATTATACACATTTTTTTCTGCATTTCATTTAAACTTATTTCTTCGAATTCCATTAGAGATATATTTCTAATTCAATCAATTCAGATTTCACTTCGCGTCAAAGCAAAAATACGTAAAATATCAAAACGTCTACATAAAAATTGTAAAATACAGAAACACATGAAATATCAAATACAGTTAAAAACAGTTTCAAAAACAATTTTTACAATTAAAATTAGAGTTTCTACGCAAAAACAAGCATTTCTATCAGCGGGCAGGAAGGTAGATATTTTGGTGCACAAACCTGAAAGTTTACATTTGGTCCCACTGGCATAAATGCCACTGAAATTGCAGAAACTGATTTAATTCATTATTTTACCGAGTTTCAAAGTTAAACAAATGGCGGTTTGTTTGGCTTAACTCGCCACTTTTAAATTGTTAATAATAAAACTACAACTATTGCATGCAGATTAAATAAATACATAAAAACATCAACTCGAACAAAGAAACCACATAATTCAATCACATTTGCATAAAAAATTCACAATTTTTCAGCATATAAGAATGAAAAAACTAAGCTCATCGATCCAGGTAACAGAGTGGGAATATGTATATATTTATATACGACTGGTGCAGCGATTGCAAAGAAAAAGGGAGGTGCACAACTACATGAAACAACAGTCCCATGCACAAAATTTCAACGTTCTACGGCTATCCGTTCTTGAGTTATGCGAGATACATACATACGTACGTACAGACGCCGTCAATACTGATATTTTTGATATCAAGTGAATGAAGGTGCTAAACACTGGTTACTAGACATGGATTCAAATACCAGCGAACGATCGGGCTAGATGCATGAGAGATTTCGTGGTTTTTCCCGTATGTAATGTGAATAACTCTGGTTTGTTTGAAGATAGCAAGGCACTCAAGAGCTAACTGCCCTATATGAGGGATGCCTTCATTGAGGACTTTCCAAGGGAAACTGGCTCCTACACACGTTACACATTGGAAAAATTATGAAAACGTTCATGTAGCCTTCCCCTTCATTCTATTCGGGTTTTAATCTCGCCCCTTCCCCTTCATTCTATTCGGGTTTTAATCTCGCCCCCGGACCGAACTACCAGTGTTCAGAGACATTACCTTGCGGCCGCAGGGTAATGTGAATAGGAGTCACTTTCACTAAATCATACATGAAGACACTCTTATTCTTCCCAGTGAGTGTTACTATTGTCTAATAAATTACATCTTCAATATTATTGAGTTAAAATCTAGTATATGTAATGGGCATCATTGTCAGTTATAAGGATATTTACAGTTTATACTTTAAAAAAACTTGTTTGATTTCTGGGTATTGAAGTTTGCTACATCATAATAAACGATTAACAGAAATTTAAAATGTACGATATTGTAAATAGAGTGTCATTTGAAGGTAGACATTTTTATATAAACAATGCGTCTTATTTAAGGTGAAAAAGTATACACAGTATTAATAAATGAGATTGGACAGCTTCCCCCCCCCAAGTAACATCTGAAAGGCCTGATATTTAAATAACCATTTGCCAACGTTCGGTGCTGCCATCTAGACGGGTGTATTGGTTAGGGGATCCTGACTACGATACCGAAGGTCCCGGGTTCAAATACCGGAGAAGGCTGAGATAAAATTGTTTGTCCTTTCATAGGAGGTAAGGGTGACCACCTATTAGAGTGCCCCCACAATAAAATGGCCTATTATTGCTGGCCACTACGGCTGGCCTTGGAGTGGCCAATGCCATTATAGGCAAGTGCTCGCAGTTGAAAAAAAAATTCTGTGCTTTGACGAAATTTTTTTGTGAAACTTTGAAGTGAATTACGATGTAAAACAATGATATAAGTGCGATGGGTAATCAAAACTATGTGATCTGAAACGAAAAGCATCAGTTTATCGAAAATAAGTAACATTTGAAAGTAAAGCTAAATAAGAGAAAGTAGGCTAAGTTAAAGACTGTTGATGAATGATTGTAAAGAAGGTGATAAAATAAAAAAAAGTCTGAAGAATGTAACAAGAGGGGAACTATAACATCGAACCACATAGCTAAGTTTGAAAACTTTTGTCATTAAATCTACAAGTAATTGAAATATATTACATTTCATAAATTTTTTCTTTTTGTTCTGATTGTTGATGGGAGTGAAGTTCTTCGAAGGCAGTTAAGATTTACAGCTATTGATTTATTTAAGTGTATGCATTGGAATCGTTTTGTGTTTCTTCTATAAATTAAAAGGGGGCTTAAAAATAAACTTTTAATACGTCCGGACGTAATAAGTATTACGTCCAGTTTATAACATTATTTTAAATTATTTAAATATCATGAAAACAAATTAATGTGTTGGTTTTAAATAAATATTTTTTAAGAGTTTTTTTAAACGCGTTAGCATTGTAAGTTTCTGTTTAAATCCGTGCGAAGATGTAAATGATTATATTGCTATTTCGTAATTTTCCAGTGTTTGAAGATTTCAGATGTAATTATATAAGCACATTTTAAACTGATATTTAATAATTAATAAAAATAGTAAATTAATTCTGAAAAAGGTTTTGCATTTATAATCTGGGATGAAACAGGTTGTGCAATCACACACTGTTTGTTTTAGCAAATTAAAACAAAGCGCAACTTGTGCCCATAGCATGTTGCTATTACACTCACGCAGATTTCTCCAGGACTTTGATACTTTGGTGTTTTTCCTGGTATTCAGGAGGATGATTCTTTCCTGCTCTTTCCAGTATCCTCAGAGAATCCCGACTGAGTCTGACATATGATGAAGTCCGAAGATGAGAGTTCTCCATACGAGGTAGACTTGAAGAAGTGATACAAGAAGAAACCCTTTGCTTCGATGTTTTGAAAGCAACGTATGAGATTGGTCAGGTGGTGGCGGCGAGTCCGAAACTCCCAACTTGCCAACTCTTGTACAAAGTAAAACATACAGGATACAAACAGTAAAAGAAGAATCAAGTTCACTACTTACATTATATGGAATAGACAGTCAGCTCTTAAGGGGACTCATACACCTTAAACCGCTCATGATCTTCGAATATGTGAGAGTTACAAGAATTGGGATATTTTATTTATTTTAAAAGCAATTACTTCCAACTTTTTACAGCTGACTACATAATATAGCTGCTTTGGAAACTAGTAACCAGAAAGTTTGTGTTGCCACAAATATTTTTGTAATTTAATCCTCTTTGTGACAAAATATTTCGCCATGCTTTCACCTTGCGCGCATGATATTTTAAAAATGGCTAATGGTACGTACTTGAAATTTTATGGAATGCTTTATATGGGCACTATTTTCTAACTGAACCAACAATCTGATGAATATTTTAATATTGAAAAATTTTATGGACGAAAACATTAAATTTTTTTTAATAAAGTACATTTTATAAACTCAACTCAACATGAAATAAAAATTTAACATGAAATTTTTAGAATTTTAGGTTCACAGTAGTTTTCAAATGTTATAAAAGCTATATATTAAATATGGAATTAAATTATGAAACAGAATGTTTTAACCTGTGCGCGCAAGTTGGAAACATGACGAAAAATGTTGTCACAGAGCGGATTAAATTATAAAAATATTTGTGGCAACACAAACGTTCTGATTACTATTTCAGAAAGCAGCTATATTATGTAGTCAGCTGTAAAAAGTTGGTAGTAATTGCTTTTCAAACAAATAAGTTAACCCAATTCTTGCAACAGTCACCTATTCGAACATCTTATGGGTTTTAAGGTGTACGACTCCCCTTAAAGAGCGGAAATAAATATCTGCGAATTTGCAGGAATCTGGGGGCCAGGAACTACCTAGCCGATCAGCGGCAGTTGCAAAGTACGGAGTTAAAAAAGGCAGAAATAGCATTGGAAGAAATGTCCAAAATATAGAAATTAATCACTCAAAATGCTTATAAAAATTCGTTCTCTGTGTCTCTCACTAGAAGTATTCCCCCCCGCCCCCGCCAGACCTTCGACGCCAATTACCTTTACATAGTCCTCTCGACATGCACCAGATTTCCTTGCGTAGCACCTTAATTTTTATAACTACCTTAAATGGCCTTAAGGTGCATTTTGATTTTCTGAAAAACTCAAAGTAGTTCATGCCAGCAGAAAAGTGATGATCTATGATTCAGGTTTTCTTCTGGTTCTACAAGTGCCTCATTCTATCAACGTATGTTTTATGTTCTCTAGAAAGGAAGTTCTGTTCTGTTTCCTACAAAGGCAATCCTCATCATGATCTTTCACGTTCTAATAACGAAACTCTGTTAGGCTTACTGCAATGTATTACTTCGCGTAATTGATCGGTTTGGTTTAGTTTATTTGATTATGACAAAGCACTCGATGGCTATCTGCCTAAAGGGAGGGATACTTTCATGGAGGACTTTCTAAGGTAAACTGGCTCGTAAACACGTTACACATAGGGAAAACCACGAAAACGCCCATGACGCCAGCCCGTTCGCGAGCCTAGGACTGATCTCCTAGTGTTCAGCTACTTTATCGCTCGGGTGCTGGTGGGTTCTCGCGTAACTGAAATTCAGTACAAACAACTGTACTAGTGCGTATTCAGAATCTTTATCCATCTAAAAAATTTACCAAATAAAAAGTTTAAATTCTGAAAGAGACTAGGCAGCTGGTCCGTATTACGGAGTACACTGGATCAGCTAGAAACGTCAAACAAAATATTTTTTTCCGCATGCTAGACGTCGCCAAAGTTTTTGACATCATCTGGCATGAAGGAATCATTCACAAGCATATTACCATAAACTCTGAGCATATTCTTAAGAACTATTGTTTGTTGAGAAACCGGAAATTCTGCATGAAAGAAGGACCTTAGAATAGTAGAACTGTCCTAATCAAGGCTGTAGTACCACAAAGCTCTCTAAAAGGCCTTATCCCTGATCCACTTGATTACTCATGCATGGTTTTAGTAGTGATTGATAGTATCATACCTATCACTTAGCATGGTATGCAAACAACACTGCTAGTTTTGTTTGGGCAAAATTTTAGGTTACTGCCAAGGGTTATCTGCCTAAGAGGAGGGATTGCTTCGGGGAGGAGTTTCTAACGGAATTTGGTTTCTATAAACGTTACACATGGGGAACGTTCACGCACCCGATCCGTTTGCTGAGATTCGAACCCTGAATTAAACTACCATCGTTCAGAGATTTTGCCGCTCGGTTGATGCTGCGCCCAACAACTCTGCTGTTAGTGCTAAATCCAAAAATTCGAGCTTCGTTGTAAGCCTCCCGGAAGAAAATATTACTCCCTTTAAGGACTGGAGTAGGAAATTAAAGGTTAATATTTATTCTGACAAATCTAGTCCTCTAACAATATAAAGCTGTATACTTATACAGCTGTATAAGACTTGTGATAAATTAAATAATAATCTTACGTTGTTTGGAAAATCTCTTCCTAAAGAAAATGAGCTCAAGTACTCTTGCATTACTTTGAGAACTTCACGTGAACCTAGCATATATGAAATTAGACGCAAAGCCACAGGATTTATTACCAAACTCAAACCATTCTTACGCAAGAACTGTTCCTTAAACGCATTGCAAAAGAAACAAATCCATATCTCAATCACCTAACCTTCGCTCTTCGTCTATGTCTCTTCTTCTCGGGCAAGTGCTACTAAAAGAGATATCAAGAAATTTCAAATTATACAAAACGAGTTTCTTTGCCTAATCTCTTGTGCATCGTATTAAACTCAGAATGTAGATTTGCAAAAAGATACGAGAATTAGTATAATCGAAAGTTACTTGAACATCACAAATGACAAGTGTGTGAACAAAACTAAGAACCACCCAACTTGTCAGCTTTTCAAACAACTACAGATATGTGATCACTAGAGAGCACTTCATCGTGCAACTTTCCAAAAATCCACCTCCTACTTAGTGATGCATTTCATTTGAAATTCTTTGCAATCTTGATTATTCCTGCTTTGTACTGCTGTAGATGGCACCAGACAATTGACGGCTCTAGCTGTTATACAGGCGAAGAGCTTCGTCTTTTCAAGAACTCTTACGAGGGACACATTTCATATATCATTCATTCTAAGGCTCCGTAAATGCTTTGAAATTGCTCTGAAAAGTATTGGCTAGGCAGAAGAGCTCAGAATAACACTGCAGTATTACAGTATTATTCTTACTAATTTCTTCTGGCAATTCTGAGAATTCTCTTCTTCGTCTGAAGCTCGTTGCGAGCTAGTGGGAGACAGTCTTATCCGTCAAGCACATATACAGGGCGTATCAGTACAGCGGTGACAAACTTTCAGGAGAGATAGAGTACACCCAGAAGATGGGAAATCACATAGCAATTCATGGTCGGAAACGCTTTCCTGGCGACACAAAAGTCAAGAAAGTAAGGACACGAACGGGGGGAGAAAACATGTTTATTATTCGATGTACAACAAAAACAAAGAAAACACAGCATAAAGAGACAACGATCATCATCAAAGGGATTCGAAATTACGACCTGGACCATGATGCAGGAACAGTGCATCATGCATCATATTGCCATCTTCCGTGCGCCAAAGAAGTGAGGTCTGCATCACGGTCCGGGATGGTAATTTCGATCACCTTCTTTAATGACAATCGTTGTTTGTTTTTGTTCTTATTTGTAGGTTTCTGCTGTACTAAAAATAATAACACATGTTTTGTCGCACTGTTTGTGCCTTTCCGTTTTTGCGTTTTGCGTCATAACTACCGCGCTAGGAAAGCGTTTGCGACCATGCATTGCTATGTGATTTTTCATCGTCTAGGTGTACCATCGTTTTTGTCTAGGTGTACAATCATCATCGTCTAGGTGTACCTTCTGTCTAGGTGTTTTTTATCGTCTAGGTTCTTTCCTGAAAGTTTGTCACTGCTGTACTGATACGCCATATATATGTGTAAATGTATTATTATATGTATGCCATTATGCATTAATATGTTATATATTTACCTTTATGTTCTGTATTCACGCCCCGAGAGCCACATCAATAAATTCACAAAAATCCGCAAACCACATGTCTGTCAAAAAAAAAAAAATAGTGTAGTCAGAAAATTTATGTAAAAAAGGGAGGTTTGTTTTACAAGACTGCAAATGATTCTTAGTAAAGAGATAATGTTACCACTTAGCTTTAACCGTCAATTCGGATCCACTTTAATTTTTGTTCCGTATTTATGTTTCAAACACAACATGGAAGAAAATACTTGTTCACACAAATAGGTTGTGCAAAGTTGCAATAAAAATTTAATAGCTTTATTTGAGACGTCTTTAAATTCTTTTTTTTCGATTCAGTCAAAAGTTAACCAGTGTGTTATTTTTGCAATCGCACACAAAGTTAGAGTTCGATCACAGGAAATTTATAACAACTGTTTTTTCTTCACGAGATTTTTGAATTTAATAGTTAAAAATACTTTGTTTCTTTGCGTACTACCTATTTTTCTCCTGCGTAACCACGGTTGAAAACCGCTGACCTAGATATTATATTAAAACTCCGAAAATTCCATGCAATCACATTGTTTGTAAATAATTGAAACGGGTCAAGCTACCAGATGTATCGGAGTTACTTTATAAATTATCTGCATATAGCCTAAACTTAAAATCTTAAACTAAATACGCTTTTTCCTGACGTGTGTCAACTTACTACAAAATCTTGCTACACTCGATAAGATATTATTTACTTCTATATTTTTAATTCTTAAAACAACAAATTCCTATCTACTTTTATGAAGGTTTGAATTCAAAAACGTTTATGTTCTTATACTGCTTCTCAGCGACACTTTCAATTCCTTCATTTCTAATATTTATTCTCCCATTATTTACAATGGGTTCATTCCGAGTACCATTTTAATTCACGTAATTGAAGGAATTTATTCTGAAGATTAAACTTCTGAAAAATACAAGTAAATTGCAAAGTATTTTTCTGTTCCTTACAACAAGGATTATTCCTCTTTCCTTTTTTCTTATCTTGCCTCTCTGATTAAAAAACAGTGATTGAGTACACGTGGACATCAATTTCCTGTTGTCTGTTAGTCCCTTAATATCGAATTGAATGCTAACTAATTACAGTTAGTCAATAAAGTCTGCGTACATCAAGAAAAGTAATATCAAATCTAAATTTTAAGGTGCGAAAAGGGTAGTTTCTTAAAGTTGTGTTTTTTAAATATTTAGTTTCAATAAGGGACTTTGAAATTAACTGTAATATTTTCATATCTAATAATTTATGCACACTAATTTTTAAAAGATAAGTGGCCAGAAATCAAAGCCAGTAAAGTTTGCGTACAACGCGAAATAGGCGGGGAATTTCTTATCTAACTTTTAAACTTCAAATTTGAGAATGCAAAGAAGGTTACACTTTTAAGGTCATTGACTTCCGAAGCAAATTTTACTTTGATTGGAAGTTGCTATTTGTATTTTCTTTGACGAAAATGACAACCAAAAAAGAAATTCCTTTAGTTACGAGACAACTAATTATCAAATTGCGAGATGAAGGCAAAACTCTTCGTTATATTGGTCAAATCATTGGAAAACCATTTTCTAGTGTGCAAAGAGTTATTCAAAACTATCTTGACACTGGTCTTGCTGTAAAACCAAGATGTGGGAGACCGAAGAAGCTAACGCAGAGAGAAGAAAGAAAAATTCTTTTACGAATTAAACAAAATCCTAAACTTTCTGCTGCAAGCATTGCAAAAGACATTTTTTTAACTAGCAACAAGGAAATTTCTCCTGAAACTGTACAAAGTGCTGCGAAAGTCCGATTATCATGGACGCAAACCTAGGTCTAAGCCATACATTTCCGAAACAAATAGAAAGAAAAGAATTGCTTTTGCCAAAACATATTTAAACTCTTCGCAGAACTTCTGGAACAATGTAATTTGGTCAGATGAAAGTAAATTTACAATATTTAAAGTTAATGGCCACCCTATTGTATAGAGAAAACCAGGAACAGAACTGAATCTGAGAAATTTAAATCCAACTGTCAAACATGGAGTTGGCGGTGTGATGGTATGGGGGTGTATGTCGTCGAAAGGAGTTGGAAATTTTCACATTATTGATAAAGTTATGGATAAGTATGTTTATCTGGATATTCTGAAGAAACATCTACGAGACAGTGCCCTAAATTTAAACCTTTCTAATACCTTTATTTTACAACAAGACAACGACCCGAAACATATAGCTAAAATTGTGAAGGAATATCTCCTCTATCACACTCCAAGACAGCTGCGTACTACTCCACAGTCACCAGACCTCAATCCAACCGAACATTTGTGGGCAAAATTGGAGAAACGAATTCGAAAACACAATATTACGTCGCGAAATAAGCTAATTAGTTAACTGCAGGAAGAATGGGCGAAATTTACGTCGGATGACACTGAAAAACTAGTTCAGTCAATGCCCAGACATCTGCAAGCTGTTTTGAAGAATAAAGGATATCCTACAAAGTATTGAAGTAATATAAAAAAACTTATATTTTGCTTTTTTTTTTGAAAGTGTACGCAGACTTAATGGAGGGAATTTCTGAGTTTTTTTGACAAAATATATTTTTGAAAAAATGTAAAATGTATTGCACTGATATTATTTACTTTTTATTTAAGCTTACAATTTTAGCTAATAGGAGAAAAAAAAATGCAATGATTAAAATACATTTTTCTATGCTTTAAGTGTTTTTTTAATTTAAAATTTAGTCTGTATGCAGACTTTTGTGACTAACTGTATGCTTCTTGGATGTTTCAGGTAAGAATTACTTTCTAAGTTGTTAGTGATGAATTATGATTTGTGTATAAAAGTAGTGCTAACAATTGAATGGTTACCCTACCATATCTGTTGATAATTTGCTTCAAACAACGTTAGTTTTAATATAACAAGAATAAATATCTAATTGAGAAACAAGATTTTAAAATAAAGATATCTAACCTTTACTCTAAAAATACTACACCTAACAAAAGAATGTTTTAAATAGAATGAAATTTGAACTTTTACTAAACTGATTCAAAACGCGATTTGAATGTGTAATATCCGCTTTTCTTTATCTTTTCTTTTATCTTTTCATTTTTTATCTTTTATGTGTAATATCTGATTTTCTTTATCTTTTAATTTTTTATCTTTTATGTGTAATATCTGCTCTTCTTTATCTTTTATATGTAATACCCGAATCCCATTAGTGTTCGACACAAAAGCTTCCGAACTTTCTCACAGATACCTGAAATAAATACTTAACCGGAATACATTTGACACGAAATCATTAACAAAATGGAATTGAATAGAAAAAATTTAAGCATATTAACTACTGCACATAATAGTTTTATTGTTCGAGCTTTAATTCCCTTTTTTTATGGTTTGGTATGGTATGTGCATTAGTTAATTTACTTCAATTTTTTCATATTATTTTATTGCCTTGAGATTACATTCGTATTTTAACAGAGGATGTTCATGGTCTGGTAGCACATTAAAATATGTAAAATGAACTGCGAAATTTGTTTGCATTTTAGTAGCTAATTGAGTATGACAACGAAACGCACGTGCAAGCCATCTGTCCTAGAAGTGATGTGCTCGTGGCGAACTTGCATAGGGAATCCGAGTTGGATTTGCGCTAAACGTATGGAAAAGCACCGAAGCATGTTCCCTTGCATCAGATATAGACAGAATTTATTAGATAACAGCCATTCTAAGGCAAAGGAATCGGTGATCATAAGGAAAACTGGATCGTATTCACGTTACAAATGGTGATGTCATGAAAACATCCCAGGAGTTTACGAGTTCACTTGCATTTGAACTTGGCCGTGTACCTGCGTTTAGCAGTAATACGCTCACCGAGAAAGGAACCGCAAGGCTGAACTTTAGTTTTCATATATGAATGTATATAAAAAACTGTCTGTTCGGATATTCTCTTATATACACTGGTCTCTAAATAGCGACATGATATTTAGGCGAAAATCTTGCCGCAATTAGTAAGCTCAATGGACGACTCTTTTTTTAGAATCATAAAATTGCTCTTATGTATTGTTCAGTTAAAAGTTGGCGAATATTTCTGCAACCATCGCCGATCTTGAATCCACGGTGGCTACTTACGCGTGCAACTATGAAGAGCTTTTACACATAATTTTAACGATCGATAGCCTTTATAGTCACCAAGTGTTATCGAGGAATTCCAAAGGAAGTTTGCGCTAGTTTGTTGGCGAACGGAATAATACGTAAATTCACATGAAATGATTGTAATATTACTAGTATTGCTTAAATATTACTTATACGTAATTTTATATTTAACTGACGGAAACAAAAATGAAACTATCTGGAAGCTTTCTACCTCGTATTTCTTATTCTATAAAATGGGAATTTTAGTGAAACATTTTATATTTCTTTAAACTTCCAAAGCCTTTTGTTATTTCTAATGAATTCTTTTTTTCTACTACATTTCTATAAATTATCAGTGAACAAACGGATATGACCTCTTAAACAGTGGCAATGCGCCTCCGCCGATTTGAATGCTGATGAACAGGTTGACAAAAATGTGGTTTTTCACAGTTTCCTTTAGTGTAACATGAATGTGTTTTGTGGCATCTTTTAACAGATAACTTTTCAGTCCGTTAATGTAAAACAGGCGCTTCAAGGTTGCACGATACACCCCAACCCACTTACGATCTTAATGCGTGTCGGCATTGTCACAGAAAATTAATGGATTTAGACCAATTAGGAGACTATCATTTTTAGCAGCTCTCGTTCCGAGGTAAGCCAAGAGGAAAATATTTTGAAGTGCAAATTCCAAAAACACGTTTCACTACTATCAACTAATTGTTGTTTAACCAGTGTTCCACGAGAGTCAGCTGGGCGTTCCTTAAACCAAAAACTGTAAAAGTGTTTTTGAAACTATATGGAAAGAAAAGATTAAATATTTAATAAAATATTTTTTTTATTTCTGTTTAGAATTCTCTAAATCTATCGATCTGTTTATTAGTAAAATGTTTCTGTAACGTTTACCGTTTTAAGTTTTGCTGCCAAAGAACGTAAGGATTCCATAAAACCAGATTTTCTCAAGCTCCGTAAATTAAATTTGAAGAAATGATTTAATTAACATCCTTTTAACATGCACTGAAATTGACCTACAGATGTTGATTCTTTCCATACATAAAACCCTTAAGCAGGTGACCGATAAAACGACAATTTGCATATTGCTTTATTTTCACAAACAGCCATATTATGCAATATGTCCATATACATTACTTTTGACACAAGTTTAATTAAATCTTAAAGTACTGTAAGCAGTGAATTACCTGCTCTACACATTTAATCAACCTTTTTTTATAAATTTTTAAAGAAATTTGGGTACTTTGGTACTATCGCAACCACTTTGACGATTTTTTGAAAAAAAAAAGGAACGGTAATTTCAAATCAAATTATTTCATGTCATGCATGTTATCAGATACAATTTTAATTCGATATTTATACCAGAAAACAATTTATAAAACTACTTATAAATTTTATCTCCTGAATGTAATTATTCCACTCTACCAGTCTTAATCGCCATTTTTAAATCTTCCAAGCAAAATTTAATAATGGTTAAATTTTGATAAATTAGTATATAAATCTGACTGTAGTAAGCGACATACTATTTTTGAACAATTAGTTTCTCGTTGCATTACCAAAAAGCTTATTTTCTAGACTACATCAAATGTGAATCTGAACATAATCCCGCCTTTGTGGAAAAATACATTCCTGCAAAAAGTTCCCAGAACTTTCGTTTGCAGGCAAACCTTGCCAGCACATATTTCAAAATTCAGCTGAGAAAAATCTCAATTCACTTGTAGAGCTAATACAACCAAAACAGTTTGCATGAAAATGGCGACGTTGCTTAATTGAAACCTAATTACAGATAGTTACCTGAAGAATTGTTATGCAAATGGTTGCCACAGTTTGGCGACTTCTACCAAGCTGGTTGCGATAATACCAAAGTACCGAAATTTGGTATACACGGGGAATATCATACTATCACAGATCGCAACTATACAAGAAAAACATTAAACTTTTAATATTTAGTCTCTTCTGTATCACTGTTATTTGATTTTTCAACTTAACTAACAACTGTATTGAATAGTTAAGAGAGTTCTGAAACCGCATAGTGAATCTGGAAATTTTTTGTAAGATAGTTTTTCAGATTTAAGTCAACAACAGGTTTAGGCTTCTACCGGGATTTGTTAGATGAATGACTAACTTTAACCAACGGTTCGTGTAAATTGAATCTTTGATTAAATATTCAGAAAGAATATAAAGACAACAAAATGAATCGTTCCTTGTAGGTAAAATGCGCAAATTGGTACTTAATTTACAGTAAGTTAGTAGATCCAGTTTTTAACATTTACTCCATAAAATTTAAAGATTTAAATATAATGCAATTATAAAAAACCTTAAAGTAAGTTCAGCAAAAATTTGTGAAACGTGCTTAAGCAATTTCGAACTTCGTTATTATTCGATTTATGTTGAGACAGCTTATGGTACAGTGATGCAATACATGCTGAACAAGAAGCAAAACCTACTGAAACATTGAATAAAGCGAGATATTTACTTAAATTTTGAAGCACTTTTTTTTATTGCCATCAAGTAAAAGAAATAAGATAAATAAAATTTAAAAAGTATGAACTTCATTCTTCATGCTGCTGACAAACGTCGGCAGTTTTGAAGCTATTGAGAAAGTTCGCTAATAATCAAAATGCGGTAAATTTGTGATAATTCTTTTGTTTCGTGTGCTAATTTTTTTCTCAAGTCGGTAATTAAAAAGGATAAATATTTCAGGAAATTTAGACTTCTGATAATTCCGTGTCTCAGGTCTATTCTCAGAAACATGAGAATACACAGACCTTTAAGCTCGTGGAAACAATTAAGTTTTAACCTCAAACCAAACATTTATGTTTATTGTATCCTTTACTCTTGCATTCTAGTTTTACAATACAGGCAATTAAATAAGTAGTAAAAACCCCAAATATTGATTTCCTTCGAAAGCTAGAATTTCTTATTCGCAGCTAATTTAGAGATAAGATTTTCATGCAGAATTTAAAATAAGTCTATGAAAAATTACACAATATTCTTTCTAGTTAATGTAGATTCAAACTTATTTCTCAATGGTATTATAAACAGCACAGTTTTGAGAAATTAAATCCACCTATACAATTTCAGCATTTACAGCTCGTTTAGTACGTTAAATGCCGCATTTCTCTGCAAGATTAGGTAAGGTTATTTGAACAGGCATATCACTTAAGAGGACGGATGACTTCCGTGGAGTATTTTCCAAGGGAAACTGGATCGTATTCATATTGTAACAGGGAATAAACTGTACATGGGTTTGGTTCGGTTTATTTAATTACGGCAAAGCACTCTAGGACTTTCTGCCTCAGGGGAGGGATGCCTTCGTGGAGGACTTTCTAAGGTAAACTGGCTAATATACACGTTACACATGGGAAAAACCACGAAAACGACTATGCAGCCAGCCCGTTCGCGGGATTCAAACCTCGAATCGAACTACCAGTGCTCAGCGACTTTACCGCTCGGCCGCTGGTGGGCAAACTGTACATGGGAATAACTATGAAAACAAATTACGCAGCTTGCCCGTTTTCGAACGCAGAACGTTTGGTTTATTTGATTATAGCAAAGCACTCGAAGGCATTCGAAGAGAAGGAATGCCTTCGTGGAGATCTTTTTAAGGAAATCTGGCTCGAATACACGTTACACATTTGGAAAACAATGAAAACGCCCACGCACCCAGCTCGCTTGACAGAGTCAAAATTCGGACTGAACTACCAGTGTTCAGCGACTTTACCGCTCTGTCGGTGATGGGCCGATGGAAGGAACTACCAATGTTCATTAATTTTGAATAGTTCGGCTACTAGAGGGTGGTCTCAGTCTCTAAGGAATGGTCTTAAACTAAGAAAAACGGGTTTGGCGTTTAAAGGTCAAGAAGACCTCTATTCAATAAACGCCAAGAGACTGATTTATCACATTTACCTTACAGCTTCGCTTTTCACGTATTTATCTTATTAATTTTCCTCTTAAACGTCTAAATAACTAATTCACTAAGACTCGTTTGAAAAGTATTCCTCAAAATTTTCTATCGGTAAAAATTTATATACCGAAATTTACTTATGCAAGACAAATACTCAGTTTTACACAGCTGAACGTTAAAAGCAGATAGTTACCAAGATTATTTTTAAATTATTAATCTAGAAAATAAATTTTAGACACTGTAATACACTCTCAAAAATTAAACTTCGTGAATTTATCTCGCAGGATTTCCTGCAACTATCTGATTTTCTAAATTACGCATTACCGAGTCTAAACGTAAATAGTAACAACCTTTAGTGCACTTTTAAGTGTTTTAAATTTCCTTTAAAAACTCTGATGTAAAATTCTGCATTAGAACTTTATTAGTTGTGGATAAATTATGATTTTCTACTGTCAACATAAACTTAAGGTTTTCCAGTTAATGATGCTAACGCATTCATGAAAACGAAGGTTTAACATTTTTTGCTGTACGTTAAAAGTTCAGTGAATACAAGAAAGGTTACTAAAGCCTCATTTTCCTAGAAATTAACATGCTGTAAGATTAAAGAAAAAACAATTAAAATTTTGCACATTAGTATTAGTTAAAATTTAATGAAATTTAAAATGATCAAAGTCATCATCTAAAACCACTTAACACAATTTTTAGAAATTAAAGTAACAGGAAAATTCGAAGTTTTATTAGCACAGCGATCAACCAAAATTTCAAGTCTTCATGAGTAACAAAAGTAACTAAGAGCGTAAGTGGTTCATGCAAGAATTTTACGTATGTTACTTTAAAAGAGACTACAGACTTAAAAGTCCATAAAAAGTTTAAAGATTCAAACGGCCAGACGATAAGTATTTCCAGATTCTGTCAAATGAAAAAATGATTGTAAATTATTCTTAACAAGTATTGCAAAATTTTTTTTATTTGTAATGGTACATTATACAATCACTTTACTTTTAATAATAATAAACGAAGATTTTAGCCTGTTAATAACAGAAAAAATACATAGAACTCGGACATTAACAATAAAGAAAATTCCAACCATTTACCTTGGTGAAATATACGAGATTAGAGTACCTCAGGTTTTTTTTTTTAGGCACTATCTCCTCCCAGACATCACACTGAGCTTTCGTCAAATTCTGACGAAATCCAGTACATATCGGTTTCTGAAGTTTTTGAAAGTCCGTACATTTTTCGACCACGGGCCAATTCATATATGGAGACGCGGGATTCAAAATTTCCTGGTGGCACAAGTTTTTTCCCAAGGAGTTTCGAACGTAGTTCAGCGTCCTGCTTTTTCTCCTCCTCCGTTTTTTCTCGTACCATAACACAGCTTTGGTGGCACTCAAAACGTAGATCCTCCTTCTTAATACCTTTAGGCAATTCGTAGATCAGAAGCTTGTTAACACGCTTGTCGTCCCCTCTTCCGTTCAAACCTCTAACATCAATTTCAAGGTAGCCATCAATAATTTCCAAGAATATTTTTTCACAGTCGAAGAGGCGATAGTCAATTTCTACTGGGAAACGCTTTTTGTTACTTCGTGGATCGCGGGTAAATTTCAGATACTCATTGTCCTCCTTCAGAGAACAAAAGACCGTAGGAACGCCTTCATCCGATTCCGGTTGGTACGATTTTATATTTCTAAAACGCATCTTGTCTTCTTTTTGTTTCTCGAGAATATCTTCAATCGTAATCGTATTAGTCTTGGGAATAATGGATACTTGCGAACGTTCGATACGTTTGCGTAGTGTTTGTATACACTTGTCTCTCGCCTCATTAATAGCATATAGATAAGCATAGGGATCTATATCATACCACAAAACTTTACCTATGCGGCTTGGGACAAGTACGTCATCACACTTTTCATCATCAGTTTTTTCTCTTATAATAAGGAACTGATCAGCTGTCCATTCGCTACACAAATCTTCAGCCCCAACACCCTTCGGCAGTACGATATTGTAGGTGTAATTACGACTAAGCGTGATCCCATTAACTTCTCGCTCGGGCTGGTGGACGATAATTTCAAGAATATCTTCATTAACAATCAAAGTTACTTCGTCGGGGGAGAGAAGTCTGACGTTAAGCAATATGGGCAATGGTCCTTCAAGCCTGGGTGGGACATCTTCAAATTCCATGAAGTCGTAGATTTCCAGCTGCGGCATGAGAGGTGTCAGATGATATTCCTCCAAAGTTTCCCTCTCCTTGCCTGGAATTTCCTTGTCTTTAGACACATCAGTCGGAACTTCCATGTTGTTACTCTCGTTAATCCCAGCATCCATGTCCTATACGAAATGAATTTTGAACGAACAAATCCAGTAATTATTTTTCCACAATCTCTAGTGAAAAGAGAATCCTTGCCTAAGCCTTGAAATTTATATTTGTCGTGTTCACTGGTTGAAAAGTAGTAGTTAATGCTGGAAATAGATGACGTCACGACTTTAATTTGCATATAGAAGTAAAAATATCCTTTTATTATTGTAGGCGTGAACTTAAAAATCCAGTATTATTTCTTTTTTTTTTCACATACTCTACTTATTACTTAATATTTTTAAATAGGAAAAATACAGGAAAATCCTTAACATAAAAATAAGGCCCACCAGCGGCCGAGCGGTAAAGTCGCTGAACACTGGTAGTTCGGTCCGAGGTTCGAATCCCGCGAACGGGCTGGCTGCATGGGTGTTTTCGTGGTTTTCCCCCTGTGTAACGTGTATACGAGCCAGTTTCTTTTAGAAAGTCCTCCACGAAGGCATCCCTCCCCTTAGGCAGATAGCCCTAGTGTGCTTTGCCATAATTAAATACACCACACCACACATAAAAATAAGATAAATTTTCTAATAATACAGAACTTTGTTACTGAAATGTGCTAACTAGCAACCTAGGGGTAAATTCGCTAAACGCTTGCAGATCGGCCTAAATTTGACTCTAGGTGCAGGAGCATGGGCGTTTTCCGATTTTCCCCTTTTTTAACATGGATTCGAGCCCGTTTCCCTTAAAAAGTCCTCCACGGAGGCATCTCTCAGAATCCTTACTATGTTCGGAATAGGACTCTCCACTCCGACTTGAAAATAGATACTATTCAGGACTACCTCAGCAGAATAAACAACAACTTTTTTAATAATATTATCAATGTGAATCCCGCTAATTTCACGGACATTCTTATCTACGAAATCCTGGCTGAAGACAAAAACCTTCGCCCATTTGCCGCCCACCTCTTGAGTTCAGAATTCTAAGTTCCAGTTTTCTGGTTTTCAAGCAGCATCGATAGGGGTCAGTTTCTGGGAGGGTGACCTACCACGTGACTGGCTCCGACGAATGAACAGTTAGTATTCGGGCTATCTTACACAGGTCATCCGAAGTTTCTTTCTCCGGCCCCTGCTAGGCGGATTCCATCCAAGATGTAGCAGTACAGGAGCAAAGTGCTTCTTTTTCTCTTTTTCTCTCTCCAGCACACTTCTACCTCCACGAGAGAAAATTTCTTTCAGGTTTCTACTCTGTCAGGCCCCACATGGGATCACATCAGGAACTGGCAAGAGAAGGACTTTAATTTCCTGCTGAAAGCCAGTATAACCGCAAAGTTCCAAAGTTCCAAATCTCTCAGAATAGACAGATAGTTCTAGACTGTTTTGGTATAATCCAATAAACCAAACCACGCCTTTTGAAATATACATACTCCTATTCTATACTTCAATCATCGACTGGACAGCTGATTCATTGTAAGTATAAGTGCATGTCAGCCTATATGACCCTGTTATCGAATTCAGCCTGCATGATCTTTTATCGAAGGGGTTATCGAATTCTAGTTTTCCAGTGCGATATTTTGTTTTACAGTGCATTACATTAATCACATAATACAATATATTAGCCTTATAATACAGTGTATTATTTTGCCAGCCAATAAACATTAATACTCATTGCATTACGTTAACCTACAGTGCTATAGAGTAACTATGCAGAACAGTATATTAATTTTAAAATTCAGTGTGTTATTACAACGCAGTTAATTAAACAATACACTATTAAAATTAACGTAATACACAATTAAATCTGCGATAATATATTTAATATAAGACCTGTATTATATTATGCTGCTCACTCTGGTAAGTGTCTGTAGTAGTTAATAGGGGGATCGGAAAGTAATGTCGCTTTCTTACATTAAATTCACACGAATAAATATTTAACACGTTTTTGTTTTTAATCAGTAATGTAAGCACCCTCGTTATCAACAACCTTTTGCCATCTAGTGGGGAGATTTTCAATCCCCGGACCGATATAAATCAATTGGTTTTTGAGTAAAATATCTCAAGATGGCATTTTGACATCTCTTAAATTTTCAAATTTTTTAGCACTAAGAAAATGTTGTAGGGGTAGGAATAAATAGAAATCCGAATGTACGATATCAGGCGAGTATGGTGGGTGATGCAGCACTTCTCATCCCAATTCATTCATTTTTTCCAGTGTCCGTCTTGCATTATCGTGTTGCAGAATGATGCCTATTCTATTGACAATCGCCGGATATTTTTCGATTAAAGATTGATTCACTCGATCCAATTGTTCACAATAAAGATCTGCATTAACAGTTTGTCCAGGTTTCAGCAATTCAAAATGAACAATTCCGCGAATACTCCACCAAACACACAGAAGCGTCTTTTGGGGATGTAAATCATTTGTAACCCCTATTAAAACTGCCTTTTGTGTTTTGGATTATCATACAGGACCCATTTTTGATCTCCAGTAATCAAATGATCAAAAAACGGTTTTGTATGGTGCCGTTGAAGCAATACGTTGCATGTGATAGATCAGTTGGCTTTGTTCTTTTCGGACAGATTATGGGGGACTCAAAACACCTGCTTTGCTTATTTTTCCATTCTGCTTTAAATGTTCTTGGATAGTCGACCAAGGTTGGTTAAGAGTGTTTGACATGGATTTGCTTCCCCTTCTGCCCTTAGCATGTTGTTGTCGACATGCGCAGAAACGACATTACTTTCCGGTCCCCCCATTACTTACTCTCTTAGTCCGGAATGTGAATTTTTCGTGAGGTTCTGGCATAGTTGGGTGAAACATTGTACCATTATTGAGGCAATCTTATGCTCTGGCATTTGCGTTTTTGACTGTATAATTGGTCCATGCAGGTCAATAACACAGATCGTCAGACAACTCCCTGGGACGTTTTCCTTCAAAATCTGGGCGAAACGGGACTATTAGTGCAGCTCGACTATAGAACAAATGGTGAAAATCTAGTGTCCTGCCCAGTTCTACCAGTACTTTTATCGGAGATACCTGAAACACTGGTAGAAAGCCATTTTTGTTATTCTTTTGTTTTGTTTACTCAGTGCCCATTAAATCACTCCTGTTCATCGCGCAGTTTTCATATGTATTAAAACCTCCAAAAATATTAATCCTTAGGAACTATTCTGATTAGGTAGAATGGTGGGATTATAACATGAGAAATGTGGCAAATAATATGGCTATGGGATAATATGGAAACGTCTCTAACCAGAAAACACAAGGTTCTTTAATTAAACGCTCTTTGTTGAAAACGCGACATCGAGATACATAGCTAAAAGATAATTTAAGTCCATTTACACTGAACCACGAACTATATTGATGCTATGATATCCCTTCAGTTCTTACATTAAGAATACCTCCAAATCAAATAGCCATATTTAATTCATTATTTTTCGTGTACGTTCATAACAAATTTCATTAAAATATATCTATAAGTTTATAAGGTGTTTTCTCCCTCTTTCCAGCATGACTTCGGGGTGTAATGATAGCACGCTCGGCGCGTATTCGAGAGGTTCAGGTTCGAGTCCCGGCGAGGGCATTTCTCATTTTTCATGTCTTCTGAACAAAAAAAAAAAAAAAAAAAAAAAAAAAAAAACTATTGACTCTATATGATCTAGAAAACATCGATCATGTGTGAAAACGCTCTTAATTTTTTAACACCAGTGTAGTTTGAAAATCAGAAGCTAACATTTTGGTAGAATAGTTAAGAACTCATGAATCGCAAGTGTCAAATTTTATACCATCTGAATGAAAAAAAAAGCATTAAAGCTACATATGATAATGTATCGTTATATACACATCATGGGCATAAGTTTGTAATACACTGTTATGAATGGGCAATAGTACATTAACAAGAATTCTTTGTCCATTATTCCATCATTATTGCTTAAAACACAGTCTTGTGTTTGTGAAAACGTAGTGGACTCTAAAAGAATTTTGTCTGTTTCGCAGACGAAACAAAATATTATGCGAAGTTGAACATTTACGGCATACTTTGTTCTTCGAGTTTAACTCGAAGTTTTAGTGAAAGTAAAAATAATTTGTGACTTGTCCGAGACAAATGCTGTTGCTGAATGTACTGCAATGAAATGATTCTGTCCGTTTCGGGGAAAAATATTTGACATATGTGATGATCCACGTTCAAAATGAAACTTTAGTTTTTGATGAAGACTAAGAAAATCAGTATCTTTGTGACACTCTTCGTCAAATAACGCAGATAAGACATACAGTTTATGGAATACGTCCACTTAAACATTGCGCAAAACTTGAATTTGATGTTACCCATCAAATGCAAGTGGTGCCATGGTGGAATGCCATGGGTCGGTGCCATGGGTCGCAGGATAGAGACTGAGCGCTTTGACATTTAAAACGTTTTTCACTAGTTACTATATACACCAAAGTGCTATTAAATGCAAGTGGCAAATAAATTGGGTCCATAGGGTATTACATATGCTCAAAGAGACATCTATTTCTTCTACTCTCGAACCAAAATTCTTTCTTGGTGAAGCTTGTCTGATTTCTCCAACTCAAAAATGCAACAGTTTTGCATGCAATGCATGCATTGAACTCTTCCCATAATGTTAGCAAAAGTCACTGGCATTTTCATTCGTAATTATGCGGATATACCCGGTTATATTACACGTGTGCAACTGCAGTAAATGTACGATATCGGGCGAGTACGGTGGGTGATGCAGCACTTCCCATCCCAATTCATTCATTTTTTCCAGTGCCCGTCTTGCACAGTGCGGTCTTGCATTATCGTGTTGCAGAATGATGCCTATTCTATTGACAATCGCCGGATATTTTTCGATTAAAGATTGATTCACTCGATCCAATTGTTCACAATAAAGATCTGCATTAACAGTTTGCCTTCAAAAAGGCATACAGCCTTTCTGCGATTTTTTTATATTCTAGCAACATAACCCAACTTCAGATTTACAGGACGTTATGTCCTTAACTGATAATGGTATCGAAAAAATTATTCCACCATTTCCATTCTGATGGAAAGAATCTGCGTTAATTTATCCCCTGGTCCATTTCCCGTTACAATTTTTTGACCAGATTGAAGATGGCGGCTATAATGTTTGTACTTATTCCCCTTACTTATCTTTCCGTTTTGATTTGCGCAATGATTTGGGAAAATTTTCCATAATATTATGCTACCTAATCGTATTACATTACATTCGCCACAATGCTCGAAGGCCTGGAACAAAGCATGCGGTTGGCATACAGTGTTCAGTTGTGGTAGTCATTAGTCTGATTAAGCATGCTTAATTTCTACCGTAATGAAAGGAAATTTAATTCTTTTCAGCATAAAACAACCAGATTTCAAGCCTGTCCAGATGGCCTTATCCAGAAGGTCCATAATGTAAGATTTCTATGTTTTAAATATATCATCTAAGTGTCATTTGTGTAAAGCAAAAGCGGGTTATGCGGATATACCCGGTTATATTACACGTGTGCAACTGCAGTTCTTTGATAAAAGTGCTTACGTTAGTAAAAGATTGTTCTTGAGAGTTATTTATTGTGATGACAAATGCCAGGATAACTGGCAAAATGCCATCTTTTGAGAGAGTAGGAAAGATCTGTTGCTCTCGGCGCAAATTTGTGATAAAACTTTATATTGTTTTCGCGCGTGCCACAAAGAATTTCTGCTTTGAAAACATTTGCGAGAAGTTACTTGACGACTAGACGCCTGCCTTTTCCACAGATTGTTCATAGTATTCAAATTTGTTACAGAAAATAACACTTCATTTTAAATTAATCTAAACTTAAATATATATCAATAAATATATGGCAACTCTAAAAGATTCATTTAATTTCAAAACGTTTTATATTCAAAAATATTACACTAACAAATATGACTGATATATGAAAATAATCGCGAACTCATTAAGTTTGTATACCAAGACCGTGACTGGTGCATGTTACCTGGATATACTGCAGTTGCGTTTGTATTCGTAACTGCAACTTATGCAGAAAATATTTCCGGCTGCTGATTCCAAGGACATTTGTGTTCGAACAGAATAGGGTACACCCTCATTAGAGCATTCAAGTCAACGATATCTGGACGATGAATTTAAACATCACAGGACTGGGCATGTTGGTGAAGATGACCTCACTCTTTCCTCTTGGCCGCCCCCAGGTCACCTGATTCAACATCTCATGACTTCTTCCTTTAGGGAACAGATTAGGGACCTTGTTTATGTATCCCACTATCAAAAACACGAGAAGCGATCAAGGAGCAGATCAATACTGCAGTGATAGCCATTGATTGGAAGGCGCTACAACATCTGTAGAATGAGATCAACTTGTAGGGTTTATATTTATTTTAACTAACATTTATTTTAAGTTTAAACTATCTTTCCTGTCAAGCCTTACTTTCCCCTGGAACTGCCAATGCGAGAGTATGTAAATTTTAGTAGAACGCGCAAGGATTCAAATTATCAGCGGAAGTATTCTGAGTTAAATAGAAAGGAAACGAGTTCGAGGTGTGCTGTTCTTACTTCACGAGCGCGGAGGTAGTTAGCCAGAAATTGAAGAACCCCGCGTTTCGGCCTGTGTGCTTGCCTGGAAGTATTGTTAATCGTTCAACGTAATCTTCAAGTTTGCTGAATTAGCAGCGGTATTGTAAAACGCGGTGAGGTTAGTTACTTTTAGAGAGCCTCGTAGTTAGAGTCTTGTCTTTAGTTTCTTTTCAGGTTATTATTTTTATTTTACCGCCAAGTTGGCGTAGTTTGTGAGCGTCAAGAGCACGCACTTGTAATTTATTACGTTGAATAAAAAGGGACTTAAACCCTTAACAAGACTCTGTCTTTTATCCAGTTTCAACAGTCACCTCTTGGTTGCGTGCAAGTTGGAGGCGCGCAACGCTACAAACTATTGCCTAGAAGAGCGTCGTTTCACTTAGCGGGCTCACATACAGCATTTGTAGAATGTGCAGAAAACTATAGGTTTGAGGTTATTTTCATGTATCATTCATATTGGTACTTGTAATACTTTTGAACATACAGCATTTTTATAATGAATGAAACATTTATCGTAGTCTTGTATTTAAAGAGAAATTAAACTTTTAAGCGCTGGATAGAATTCTCCTCCTTTCTCCGAATGGAAACGTAGGTAACTTTCAAGGAACTTTCCTTCTCTTCTGTCTTTCTTAATGACAAATTTCATAGCAAGGATCTTCATTACATTTCTGGTTGAGACTTCTGTCAGCAATGTAATAAAATTTACATGGTTGGCAAGGTTTTCTTACTTTAAACAAGGTTGAAATATCTTCACCTTCTTTTTTTTTACCTTTTAGAAAGCTACAAATAAAAGTTGTTAATCACACATATCTGCGACAAATTTATAAATACTTTTAAAAAAATGTATTTTTAAATGAATACTATTATACAAAGAATGCTACTGTACAAAGAAGCTTTACGGCAAATTTTTTTTATGCGTATCCAAAGCCAAAACCATAATCTAATGTTCAACTATGATTGGGTATCAGAATTCTATCTTCTTAGCGTTTTAAGTTTTATTGTTGTTTTCATCGGCAGAGAGCGCTCCAATCGTGTGCATACTTAGTTTCACCTATTGCTTTCTATATAAAAACATTGTAGCCTCTTCTATTTTTAAAAATTTGCTCATCAATAATGAATTACATAGTACTAGAAGATGACAGGTATGCTAGAATAATTCGCTGCCTACTATTAGGAGATCCTCCTAATTGATAGTTTATTGTACATAAGTATAAATATTTCTCTTATTTTCCTTAAAATTGTAACTTTTAATCATTAGTATATATATTTTGTCTTTACTTTGTTTTACCTCACATCTGTGTCATTTTCTATTATTGCGTTCCTAGTGTCTGAGAATTTAGAATTCATATTTTGCATATTTCATCGGCATATTCGTGTTGCATTTAGTTTGATTTTATTTTTCGACTCCGTGTGTCCCTAGTTTGTGTTTTGCACGGCTTTCATTACGTTTTTCATTTGTTTCATGGCCACATATTTGAAATATTACCTCTGTAACTACCTCTTAAAGTCATTACTGCATTGGGACAAAGGTCTCCACTCTTCGTTTATTTCCTATTCTTTGGAGCCCACCGGGGGTGGACTGAGAGCAACTCCGGTGTTCTGGCTAGGTCAGAATTTAGACAGACTCGATTTCTTATGAAAAATTAACAATCTTTACAGTGACTAGAAACATCGTTTATTCGGTGGTAGGTTCAGGCTCGGCAGGGACTATATGGTACTATTTTGTCGGCCCTTGGATGTGGTGAAGTCACCCCCAACAGCACGGCACGTCGCTGCAACATTGCAAACATGTCGCATTGTGACGATCTCAATGTCGCAGTAACGTTGTAGGAATGGCTTGATGTTCGCTTTTTGCGACGTCACCTTGCGACGTTGATGTGAAGTTAGATTGGGAATTTGATGTGAAGTCACATTGTAACATTGCCGTGAAATCACGCTGCGACTTTGTTGTGAAGTTACACAGCAATATTGTTGTGAAGTTACACAGCAATATTGTTGTAAAGTCACACTGCAACATTCATGTAACGACTCATTTCGACTTACTAAAAAGCCATAGAGTGACATGAATGCAGCATAATAAAGTGCCATGAATATAATGTCACTAAAGATGTAAATGGATGTCACGCAACACACATGGTCAGATATCGAAGGTTGTCGTTGGGGGTTTGGCTCCCCTTGGTCAACACTGGGGGACGGTCAATGTCAAACTATGACTTTGTTCTCTTTGTGGTGGATGCGTTGTCATCCATCTCTGACTTGTGTGCTTTTTACCCAGATTGTGTGAAACAAAAATTGACCCCCTGGGTTGACTGGGGGTTATGCCTCCTTGGATCGCCTCTAGAGGTTGGAGTGGTCAACCATCTATGGCAACCTCGTGTAGGTCTACTGCCCCTTCCTCCTAATGCACTATTCCTTCGAGCAGCCCCTCATCGAACTTCAAAGTTTTGGTTTTTTTAAGCAAATCGTTATAGAGCGAGTAGCGATCCAATCGGGCCATAGGCTAGCACACCTATAATGTATCTTCATCCGTATTCATTTAAGGAAATGTTACGTGTTCTTGAAGTACATAAGCCTGTGTCTGATTATCCTCGAAATCAGCAGAATTGTATTTAAGATCTACCCCAAACAAAGGCTGCTCTTTTGTCTAAATTTAAATTTCACACTGGTCTTCTCTTTCATTTGATGTAGGGTTTTTCGTAAATTGCGTATGTTTCAAAAATGAAATAAATCAGAAAACACAGCATTAAAAAGTCAAACTTTTTATTTTGTTTCCTCCTATGTACATTTCGATTTAATACTGGGAAAAGATATCTGACGGACGTTCAGCATTCACCTTTTTGGCAAGTAGTGAACTATGTCGGTGGATTCTTTCCACAAACCTTTTTGTTGATTTTCCCAGAAGTTCGTTTCCCCATTCACTCTTCAGTTTGAGAACTGTTCAAGGTTTCTTCATGTAAATATTCGACTTAACACAAAGAACATAACCTAACACAAAGAAGTTGCAAGGCATGAGGTCACAAGATTTCGCAGACCATTTCTGGTTACTTCCTCGAAATCCGATGATACACCCAGGAAATGTTCATGAAACAGTGTCGCTTGTTGGAGGGGTCGCACGTAGCCCTTGTAGAAACCACTATTTTCTGATATTCATTCCATATAGAGCAGGCATGAAGATCGCGGGAAATTTACGCACGCTTTTGTAATGTGTTTTTACTGCTAACGATGCATTGCTCCTCAGTTAATCACTCCATAACGTAACAGCAACTGCTCAGTTAATTGGTGTAGTAGTAGGTAACGAAAGTGATGAGAACAGCGCTGAAAAGTTTTCGAACAAAAAAATGGCTTTTGTAATCAAAACCTGTTTTTTTATAACATCGTATATTTTTCAGTAAATCATTACAGGAATCGAAACTAAATGTTGAATATAGGTAAAAGTAGGAAGTGTTACATGTTGGAAATATGAGTAGCATGGCCATCACCTGAAATTTGGCTCGAAATATTCCAGTGGCTATATGATATATGGGAAAGAAACATACGAATATCAAAACAAAATTTCCCAATGTAATCTTTTCTTTCGAAATCAATACAGATTTCTTGCAAATTTAAAGTCAGCCAAAAATTGATTTGTTTTCATAATTTTACATGTAATACATACAATCAACTCTCGAATTACTGCAGTAATACAGAGTAAGGCGTCCACGGTTAACTCAAAAGTTAGTTAATCCAGATCTCAAGTTAACATAACTGAAATCGCCTTGACCTGAACAGAGAGTACTAATTCAAAACATAGGTTCCTTAATAATTAATGTGAATTTCATCCGTCACAATTTAGTTTCTTCGAGAATGATTAAATTAGCAAACGAATTATAAGTATATAGTGTGATGCATGGATAAATTTTCATAAAACCACTGCTAACGCTACTCGATTATGATATGGAAAGTTATGGTATGCAATCAAGACGCCATCTTGAATATGTATGTTGAAAGAATTTTAATTAATAATAGTTAACAGAGTGAAATCAGGTTTTAGATGAACAGTGAGTACCATGTTTAATCACCTGAAATGGCAAAATAATATGCCACTTTACAACCCATTTGCATCCTACCAGTGGCCAAGCATTTAAGACAGCTGAATATTGGTGCTTCGAACCCAGGTTAAAATTCAAACGAAGAGGTTGGCTAGATGCTTGGTTTTCCCGTGTGTAACATAAATACGAGACAGTTTGGTCTAGAAAATCCTTCAAAAAGCCATACAGTCTTTCTGCGGTATTTCATATTCTAGCAACATAACCCAACTTCAGACTTACAGGACATTGTGTCCTTAACTGATAATGGTATCGAAGAAATTATTCCACCATTTCCATTTTGATGGAAAGAATCTGCGTTAATTTATCCGATGGTCCATGTCCCATTATAATTTTTTGACCAGATTGAAGATGGCGGCTATAATGTTTGTACTTATTCCCCGTACTTATCTTTCAGTTTTGATTTGCGCAATGATTTGGGAAAATTTTCCATAATATTATGCTACCTAATCGTATTACATTACATTCGCCATAATGCTCGAAGGTCTGGAAGAAAGCATGCGGTTGGCATACAGTGTTCAGTTGTCGTAGTCATTAGTCTGATTAAGCATGCTTAATTTCTACCGTAATGAAAGGAAATTTCATTCTTTTCAGCATAAAATAACCAGATTTCAAGCCAGTCCAGATGGCCTTATCCAGAAGGTCCATAATGTAAGATTTCTATGTTTTAAATATATCATCTAAGTGTCATTTGTGTAAAGCAAAAGAAGGGAATGGCAATCAGATGCAATAGAAAACTGACCAGTGGATTCAAGTGATTTTATGCTTTTCCTCATAAATCATTAGTGTATGTACTAAAATTAATTTTAGGAAAGTTATTGAGTTTTATAAAAACCGCTTGGATCACCATGCAGGTAAAAGGTGTTCAGCGATTTTACCGCTTGGAAGCTCATGCATGTGTATTCGGAACTCGACTATTGCATACCGTACGCCGAGTACGATGGTGGCTACGATTGCCAAAATCATAGACGATAGTAACTTGGTTAACGTTGTCGAAGGGGGTGAAATCGATTACGAAAGATCAGAGACGGCAGAGTACATTGAAAAGTTGTTTTTGGATCTGGAGAGCAGAAAAACATTTACGTATAGTTAATTTATTTACGTATAGTTCATGTTTACGCAATGGTTAATTTACACACAGTATCACCCAGTGCCTTTGTATCTCACTATTAAACAGTGTTAACAATATAATAACATAAAACAGTCTATAAAATGATTTTAACAACAATAAAATATCAAAGGGAAGTTTGTTATAAGAACAGCTAAAATACTTGCTCTTTACGCTATATTGGAAAATTCATTTGATAGGCATCCAGTTTGGTATGCGTCCAAGAATTTGTTGTTGTTATGTCCATATTACATGCAAGAATGGTTGCCAGTGCCTGCTCCAAAGAGAGGTTGGAATTTTATTTTCCACCCCAATTTTGAGCGAAAGTAGAACACAAAGAGTGGTCTGTGGGTCTCTCACTCCTTTCACCTTCTATGAAACCACAGGAGAGGGCTTCCACCTTACTGCATTACTTAAAGAGCCCCCATGCTGCATGAACACTGTGCATTTATTTACAAATATCCATGTCTTCTCCAGGACTTAAACCTGGGCTCTTCGATACCGCAGTAGGTTCCCCTAACCACTATACCGTCTGGGCGACGTCCAAGGATTTGGAACGTATTAATAACACATACCGAGGTACCACTGTACTAAAACTTTTGCTACTCTTGTATTCGTCTGCACCTGCTACACTGGTTCTGCTGAAAGCTAGCCCGAAACCAAGATTATAGATTATTGACTGAATTCAAGCTTGGCTTAAGTGAGTTAGTTTGCAACCTTCTTTGTGGGTGACCATAAGTCACCACCTGTGATATACTCTAAGCTATTCTGAATGTTAAGATGACCGATGTGTTGAGCCGAATTCTAGACGATTGCCTGGTCAGAAATTACTCAGCTGATAATGAAAATAGATATATAACCAGTCAACCAAGATGTGCAATTTTTCTTAAGATTTTTACCAAAAAATGTGCATTACTCTTTTCAAATTTTCGCAACTGAAATTTCATCGGATGCATTCTTATACTGATCTCTATCAAAGAGTTATTTGCAAGAATTGAGGAAATATTTTGCCCAGAGAATATTTATTTCTCCCTAAGGGAAAAAAAGGAGAGTTTGTAGGATTCAAATATTAAAAAAAATTGACGCAATATATGATAAAGTCTGAAGATTGCCGTTGGAATATTTACCATGAAAAACTGATGGAGGATATCCTCGGAAAGTTTTAATGAAAAAAGGCGAGAGGTATTACTTTTCAAATAAAAAAAGAGAATATTTATGGCTTCGCATTTCCATTCATTTTAATATTAACATCCTGAATAAGTCCAGATTAGAATAAAAAAAATATGAGATGCGATTATTCATCAATGCAGCAAATCTTCCCCTTGATTTTTTTATTAAAGAATTCGAAGTACGATCTTGCATAAACAACAAAAATATAAATTTGTAGTTAAAAAAATTAGATTTATTAAAAAAAAAAAAACGCTTAGATCGATTCATGCATCAACTAAAAGGAAACATTTCGTAACTCTTTTTTTTTTTTTTTTTTTTTTTTTTTTTTTACTCAGTTCTGTTATTAAGAATTCTTTATTTCAACGTTTGGGTTTTTATTTCATTTTCTGTTGATTCAGGAGGAACTAAATACTGTATAATTTTCCCACAAGTTTCGTAAAATTAACAGTAGAAATGTACAAGGCATATGTTAAGATAATTTAAGCCACTATTCGAACACTGCATATAGCATTTGCATGTTATAGTTTGACCGCCTCATCCGCGACTATAAGTGTAAATACGCATGTGCCATTCGGACCGAATTATTCTCAAACAGTGTGAAAGGATGGGGACTTTCTTTCCTTCAAGCATATAAATTCTCTCTTTCTAGATGTCTTCACTTCACCTTTCACATCGCAGCAAGTAATAACACCCCTTTTGAACGAGCATATGTGGTTTGGCAGAATGCCAGCCAAGATCGCGTTTGACACGGTCGAACTATATTAAATTTGTTTATGTCTGACATTTTTAGACTGCCTTGCTATGTTTTGCTGTTTACCCAGCAATAGATTAACCATGGAAACAAACTACTTTTTATTGATTTAAAAATTAAATTACATTTATGATGAAAATTGACATCAAATACATTTTAATTTACACGTGCAAACACTCTAAGTTCTGAACGGGCAGAGCGTTAGATTGGATTACTTGATTATAATTAAGAAAACTAAGACTATATGTTTATGGTAAGTGATATCAGCGTTGAGGACTTTAAGAAAATTGATTATTTAACCTAGGAAACTACATGATAGCTGTCTGAACAAACTCCATTCGGTACTCTTCTGTTATCAGAGCTCAATTCAGAAGTGTATGTATGTATGCACATGGGTATGTATGTGCAAATATACGTGTGTACACACACATATACATATGTATGTACCTATAAATACATGCATACATGAACACATCAAGGCATGCGTATATAGGGTGCGGTAGCGTTCATAGCAGAATATTAAAAGCACACCACAAGGCAGTAACTGTAATTTATTTATTACCTCTTATGTCAATTAATAGTTAAAGGTATGGCATTTACTAATGTGTAAGTCATTGTCCATTGAGTGGATTACTTTTTAAATATGATGCATCCCTCTACACAACGAATTCATCTAGGCGGCGTTGGAAGCTTGCCATAACTCGGCGTAACGTATTCCCTGGGACATTGCTGACGGCAGCCCAGATGCGATTCTTCAACTCAGGAATGATGTCACAACGTGTTCTGAAAATTTCTTGCTTCAGGTGCCCCCAAAGTCGGCACATGAAAGATCAGGTGAGTGAGGCGGCCAGGAAATGTCACCAAAATGAGAAATTACTCTACCTGGAAATGTCTGTCGCAATGGTCCGTCCATTTGGAACTTTCCCATGACGTTCCAAGTTGAAATATTGCCGAAATAGAAGCTGGGTAGCAATAACAGAGTAGTTATTCTTGAAATAACTTTCAACAGCAAAGGCATGGTGCTGTGCGCACCACCGATCCATATCACTGTCCCACTCGAAACGGCAGCTCATTAGTACACAAATGCGTCACGAGCTGGCGCGCATTCATGCAGTACGTCATTGTGCTACGCAAGTCAAATTACGCTATGAACGCTGCCGCACCCTGTATATACATGTCTGGACCCGGTTCTAGTAAAGAGTACCCTCCATTCCATGGTTTCCTCATATGCTCAATATGTCACAAAATCATAGTCACAAGAAGCCATACTTATCTTATCCTAGATTCAGATCCAACTATAGGGAAATCAGTCAGTCTGAGCTAATCTTCATAAAATCCGGAGGATGAGAGAAGTTGGCCTTTGTTTTTTTTGTTACAGGTAAAAGACACAGAAAAACGCCATGTGTAAAACCAAGGACGAGCTACCAGGTGTTTGTAGTTTTAGGTATTCAGCCACTGATAAAAAGCGACGAATGTATTCAGGTATACTTAGCAAAGTAAAATATGCTTGAATTAATTATTTGTAACAATGCACCTTTGAGCTTTATAAAAATGATTTCAAATATGAGTATAGTAAGCTACTTAAAATTATGCTCCAGTACTGAATTGCTCTGATTAATAGCAAAGCCCTCAAGGACTATAAGAGGAAAGTTTATGGTTAATGGAATAAAGCAATGTTCAAGAGGGATTTCTAAGAAAAATTCTCTCGTATTCCCATTACATATGGAAAATATTTAGAAAACCAATCATGCAGACAACCCGTATGCCTGAGTTTGAATCTAGGATAAAGTACCAGCATTCAGCAGTCTTAACCACTCAGCCACTGGTGAGGCTATCAGAGTAAAGGAAAGGATGTCTTCATGAATGAATTTTTAAGGCTTCTAATGTATTCATGTGAAACATAAGGGAAACTTCGCGACTCTCCACATAGCCAGCTCATTTGCTGGGAACTCAACTTGGGTCGAACTAATTAGTGATCAACGGTGTTATCCACTTCTTCACTTGAAGGCTGTATACACTGTAAACTATACTAGTCTATAACCTCAAAATTCTGAAGTACAGTGGTGGCCAAAATTGTGAACACTTTGGAAATTTTTATGTTTTTGAACTTTGTATGCTTATAGAAAACGTTACGTTTCACAAAATGCAAACTTGTATATATCATTTTAAAGAGAATTTATTACTGAATTCAATACGAAACACAAAATTCAATTATTTGGAATAAAAAAAGTTAAACGATAATAATTATCGATATACATTGGATAGTGATGATTGCAGTGAGTTATCAGTACTTAGTAGGGCACCCTTTATTTTTGATTACAGCTTCACATCGACGTTTCATTGAGCTGACAAGAGTTTTAAGCTCTTCTTTCGTTATTAAATGATACGAGGAAACAATTATATCCTCAATTAGTTCCCTTTTATTTGATGGGCGCCTCATTCGGACAAGAGTTTTCAAACGGCGCCACAAATTTTCGATAGGATTGAGGTCAGGACTGTTTCCTGGCCATGACAACAATTGAATGCTCTTTGTACGAAACCACTCTTTCAATATTTTGGCCGTGTGGCAAGGAGCAGAATCCTGCTGAAAAATAAACGAAGCATTGTTGGGAAAGAGATCTCTGATGGAAGGTAGAAGTTTTGGTTCTAGGATAGTGTCAATGTATTTTCTGGCATTCAGTGTCCGTCGATGACATGAAGGCGACCAATACCATCTGCTGATATGCATGACCAAATCATAACACTAACTGGGTTCTTCACAGTTTTTAACTGGGTTCTTCACAATTCTCACAATTGAATGCAGTCAGGATGTAGCTCTTCTCTTATTCTAAGTCTTACATATTTTCGCCCATCACTACCGAATAACGATATCTTAGTTTCATCACTCCATATAACTTGTGACCACTGATGATTTGTCCAATTAATGTGTTCCTTTTCCCACTGTAGTCTTTTTTTTTTTCGTTGCTGAAAATTAAGACAAGGCTTTTTGCGTGGAATTCTACCTCTCAGTCCGACATCTGTTAATCGTCTCCTGATTGTTCTTGAACTGACAGAAACACCAGCATCATTCAGATCATTTCTGATGGCCGCTGATGACATTTTTCTATTTTGGAGACATAATCTTTTTATTCTTCTGTCATCAATAGATGTGGTGCACCTTTCTGGGCTTTTTTCTTCTTTGTTTTTTATTGAATTTGTCTCCTGATATCGTAAGCAAAACTTTCGGACTCCAGATGTAGTCACTGAACCACCCACCTGTCTTGCAATTTCAGCATAGAAAGACCACTTTCTCGTAACACAATAATACTACATCTCTTTCTAGGTGTCCAATCTACTCTTTTTTTCGATGTCATTGCTTCTTGACTAAATATTAAAAATTTTTACAAAAATTCCTACTTGTAATTGCAGTGTATAAGAAACAAGTCCTCCTTCTACAGAACAAAGCAAAATAATGAATTGTTTCGAGTGCAAACATGATGTCAGCTTCTACTGGCAGTTACTAACATTTGATTGGTTCTCAGAACAAGAACAGTGATTGGCTAGGAAAGCTAGACATTACAAACCACTTCATAACTGTGTTTTTTATTTATATTAAAGTACGTATAACTTTTTTTGTATTGCAAATAATTGAATTTTGTGTTTTGTATTGAATTCAGTGATAAATTTTCTTTAAAATGATATATACAAGTTTGCATTTTGCGAAACGCAACATTTTCTATAAGCATACAATGTTTAAAAACATAAAAATTTCCAAAAGTGTCCACAATTTTGGCCACCGCTGTAAATTTAATTATGCGAGCTAAATATGCAGAAAAATGAGGTAGTTTAGTACTCATTGGAAAAAGAATCAGCAACTCCCCCCCCCTCAAGCACAAAAAGAAACTACCCATTTTACCAAATTTAAAGAATTGAAATTGCTTTAAATAACGCTTATAGTCTTCATTAATAGAGTTTAGAGAAACTAGTCTGAAATTCTCTTTAGGTCCAAATTTTTTTACATTCTTGCTCCAAAGAAAACGTAAATATAATTTCCTAATTTTTTTCAAATGGTTAACCAATTTTAACGGCAACTTGTTACAAGTTTGAAAGATTTAACACGTTCACGCCGTGGCCAATTTTTATGTTCTTCGCCGTGAGGCGGCGCTCGAATTTTTGCCGCGTTTCATCTGGCGGCGCGCGATTATTACCTGTTCAAACCTGTATACTAGTTGTAAGTTTGCTAATATTATAGTGAGCACTTATTTTTCAAGTTGTGTAACTCGTGCGGTTTTTTTCATCTTAACCTCAGATTTTTGCCAATAAGTATAACTACAAGCAGAAAGGCAGTTAGAATGATTTTTTAAATTTTTGCCCTTATAAATAATAGATAACAGGCATATGGAAACAAGTGATTCGTCTGATGAATCTATCAATAGAAGAAGAAATATCAATAGAAGCAATATAATAACACAATCGATTGCGTACCACTGGTGGTACGCGCCGCCCGATAAGACAGACTAGTGCGGGCCATCGGTGGTAAGCGACGCCTGATGAGACAGACTAGTGCGGGCCACCGGTGGTAAGCGACGCCTGATGAGACAGACTAGTGCGGGCCACCGGTGGCCCGCGCCGGCGTGAACGTGTTAAACTAGTCTTAGAGAAGATTTTTAGGATTAAAATCGATAGTTGACTTTTAAGCGAAAAATGAAATAAATTGGCTCATTTTCCAAAGTTTCTGGCTTTCAGCATGAAATTATTTTGTTGTAAAAACTGTATATCGTCATTTATTATACGGTCTGCATTTGTGGCTGAGTAAAAGACAATTTGAATACCGATATTTTGGACCGCGCTCGAAATACGGTGAATAATTTGAGTCCAAAGAACTTAACATGTAAGGCGCCAAACCGGTACATATGTTATTTCTGTTTAACTGGAGATATCCGATTTCACCGGTGTTGGTAAACAGAAATCTGTGTGGAATTTGATAGAACACAGATTTAATAGAATATTTTTAAATTGTACGTCGTCAGTTATCAATGACTGAAGCAGTCTGATTGAAAAGTATATTGTCAGTCAATGGTAACCGACGCCGTCTGAATGGAAAGTAGAGTGTCAGTTACCAATAACTGACATTGCACTTAAATTAAAGTATGAGGTAAATACCAACCACTGTCTTTAGGAAATCCATCAAGGTATCCCATTATTCGTTTACTTTGATTAAATTAGCTTGTTGGAATGAAGCACACTAGGGCAATCTGCCTCCTTAGAGAGATTTCTTCGTGAACGGCATTCACGTTGCACACTTTGAACGAAAACCACGAAAAACAACGCTGAGAGCTCGTTCGCTTGAGATCGATACCGAGTCGAACTCTGTAGTATTCTGTGCGGTCTTGACCTAATGGTTACGGGTTGGTTCTGCTTCGGATTGTTAAATTTAGGCAAAGCATACAAGGGCTATCTGATTAGGGACAGGGATGACTTCGTGGAGGATATTCCAATTGAAACTGACTCGTATACATGATATACATGGATAAAAGCGTAAAAATGCTCCTGCAGCCAGCCCGTTCGCCTAAAATCAAACCCGGTTCGGTGCTCCCAGTTTTCAGAGACTTTACTTCTCAGCCACTGCTGGGCAAGTACTTTGCTTTGATTAACCTATTTACTTGATTGAATTTATGCCCCTTTGTATCGCAATTAAATATTGGATTTATGGCGAAAATCTTGAGAATAGTCAGAGGTTTAGAGGATTAGTGTAGTCACCGTAATGATAGAATTACGATTGTTTGTTGAATGAACATAATGCAGCTAGTGTGAAGACTAAAATATTTGATTAGTACAAAGCATGTTGCTTATAATTTTAACTCTTGAAAATTTCACAAAAATACTTAACTATAAGCAAGTACGAAGTAAGGGATTAGATATGGATTCTTGGCCTGGATTATTTAGATTAATGCAAAGAACGCTAGAGCTATCTGGCTAAAAGGAAGGCGCTCGTATGCACATTACACAAGCAAAAATTACGAAAACATCTGAGCAATTAGCTTACTTGTTGGGTTTGGTTTATTGAAATTACGGAAAGGACATTGAGCTATCTGCATAAGGGGAGGGATGTCTTCTTGGAGGACTTTCTAAGGAAAACTGGCTCGTGTACACGTTACACATGGCGAAAACCACGGAAATGCCCATGCAACCAGCCCGTTCACCTGGAATCAAACCCAGGTCGGAACTACCAGTGTTCAGCGACTTTACCGCTCGGGGGCCTTTGCGGATTTGAACCCGGGTAAAAAGATCAGTGTTAGCGATTTTTAAAACTTAATCGTTGGTGTGCATGTGCATTCTTAGGTTTTGATTAAAGCATAATGATTAAATAAAATAAAGCCTTCTTAAAGTTAATTATAAAATTAAATGTTCAATCAGTTTTTTATTTCAGAAGATACTATCTTTCTAAATACAAGCGTAAAATGCAGCATCTGCTATACAGGTGTTCAAGTGAAATCATACCTAATTGTTTATAGATTTCAATCTGGTATTCTAAAGTTACATGATTTAGACAAATGCTTATTTAGAAACCGCAGAGCTTTGATGCTGATTTCGTTATTTGCTGTGGATTCTGTGAAATTTTGTAACCAATATAAAATTATTTACGGCGATTCTCAGTTTCACTCTGTTTAGATTAACATAACCCGTTTATACTTGTACATAGTGCAGTAGTGTTAAATAGTAGCTCGAAGAAATATGTTGAAAATCAAAGCATGCATAAGCCGGTTTACTGCAAACGGAACATTCATTAGACATTTAAAGGGAGCCTGATATAAACATTATTTTCATCTAAAAAAATTGTTAAAAGAAAGTCTAAAGATATTAGACATAGCGAAAATGAGAAACTTCCTGCTGTTTTGGTTATATTGCAAATTTCAGAAACGTCAGATTGAACTAGTTTTACAAGTTAACCATTTTTACGATTTGGGTTTATATATACGTCTAATACAGTGAAACATAGAAATGGTTAAGCATTCTGATTTACAATGGAAACTTGATACATGAAAGCTTTGGATCGCAAATACCATCAGGGTACTTTTCTATTTTGCCGGTGCAGGCGATAAAGTCGCCAAAAATTGTACAACCGATGCCAAACGAAATATCCTCTCTGGTAACCTTTTACGCCTCATTTTCAAAGCAAGTCGCAGCCATTTCTTATCAGATTGATTGTTTCTTTCAATACTAGCATACAGTTACGTATAATTTTTAACAGATAGTTAAATTTTATGCCCTAAGGCCATTCGCGGTAATTAAGTCAATCACACCACTCACCCGAAGGCGAAAATATAGAAAAGGCAAAGTCAAGAGCTAAATTCATCAATTCTAAGCGAAGTAAATCACTGTAAATTAAAAAAGTAAAGCGAAGTAAATTAGATTTTTGTAGCTTAGTTTACTTGAGATCACTTGGAGTTACGTGATATGAACCGGTGAATCAGAATGCTGAACCATGAGGGCAGAGTAAATTTTTGAATTATTTTTTTTTTTTTTACAAATTTGTCTTTATTTATTATCTCTTTACAAAATTTCAAACGACATTAAAATGATTATGCCTTCAAAATAAAAAGTTCTTAGAACTAACATTTGTTAACATTTTTTATGTGTATACTGTATGTTGTCGCCAATAAAGTCTGCTTGGCGAGATTTGCACCAGCGAAACGGAAAAGCACCAAAATCAGCTTACGAACAAATGTTTCCAACAAAAATGTGTTGAATGACAAACGATGTCTCATGATGCGAATAATTAATTCTTCCAATAAATATTACTCTAAAACGCATTTAATGCAGTATGAGAAAAATAGTTTCAGAAGAAAACGCAAGGAAACATGTTCCCATTCCCAGTCATTTCATTCGGAAAATTTATACGGAATAGGGTAAGGTAGCAAAACACCTCGATAAATCAATGGTCATCCGTAGCATAAATATTTATTAAGGCAATTATAGATCTTGCTTTAGGAGCATTTTAAAAGGTGAACAGACAGTGGATAAATGTTTAGTGAAACTATGGTTCAGAGTTTCTCAAGTAGAGGTGTGTGACGTTGAAACAAAAGTAAAAGGAAACTAAACCCCCAGTGACAACAGCTGCCCGATATTTTTGCAGAATAGGGTCTCCCTTTCAAACAGTAAAATTTTGCACATTTGGCTTCTTCACAGTTTCCTGCTCACGCCATCAACTTTCATTCATGCATATAGGGAAAATTTAAATCAAGTTTTCCTGCTTTGTACATGTTTAGAATTGTTTTCTAAAAGTAAACTTCGTACATGTTTAGGATCTTTGAAGCTGTGGATAATGAGAACTTACTGGAGAATATTTTCTTTAGCGATGAAGCCACATTCCATCTCAGCGGCCATGCTAATAGGCATGATTGCCGAATGAGGGCTGACGAACAACCAAACGTAGTATACAAATTTCAGAAAGACACACCAAAATTAATGTATGAATTGGAATAACCCAGCTCTGTGGACCTTAGAAGTTCGCAGAAAGAGCCATCACTGGAGAAATTTATCTCGATATGTTGCAACAATATCTTGAGCCACAGCTAGTATTAAAAGGCATTATTAACACTGTTATCTACCAACAGGATGGTGCACCTTACCATTTTTATATTATTGTGCATAATTATCTTAATGAAGCTTTCTCTGATAGCTGGATTGGTCGTGGTTCTGAACGACTTTGGATTCCACAATCACCAGATTTAACTTCCCTAGACTTATGGGGTTTCGGGAAGTCCATTGTGTATCAAATGAAGACTGGTAGCACTGAACAATTAAAACAAATGAATTATGGCTACAGCAGCTGAAATTACACCAATAAATTTACATAAAATTTTCCGGAGTATAGTGGAATGGTGGCAACTGTGCCTAGATACTCAGGGAGGGACATTGAATTGAACTAATTTAGTGTTCTATTATGTTGTACTTTCATGTAAATAATTTACATATCAGAATAAAGCCTGTTTAAGCAAAAATGTATGAAGATTTTATAAACACATTGTATACCCATTGCACAACACAAGGGCCGTTCTGTTTTTACTGGATAAGGATAAACGAATGAATTCCTTTAGTTTTGCATTACAAATTTACCTATAAAGTTTTATTTCCTAAGTAATCACCTGGGATACAGGAACGGGCCAATTAATTTTACATTAATTATTCCAGAGGTAATTGGTTAGGCTTACTGATGTTTCATGAGGAACTTTCATCAGAAACGAGTTACGTGTGTGAAGCACGATTTCACCAATTTTTCATTTAAGAGACTTCCAAATGCAAAAATCGAAGAATGCGCAAGAAATTACACATGGCAAGTAATCCTAGCTTCTTCCAGAAATAAATTCACGAATTAATATCACATTTAAAAATTTGTTATTACGGCCAGAAATTCAAGTCCAATTTTATTAATGGAAGTATGTAAACATTTTCAACCTTTCAACATTCACTCTCCTAATGTAGCGCAGATTTCAGAATTAGTTCCTATAGTTTATCATATTACATAAAATATCCAATTCACAATGACCAAGTCAGAGTTCCATTCAAAATCGGAAGTTTAATTTTACAAGTCTTCCTTAATTAAAACCACTTACTGTGATTTCTATACTTATCAGTTATTCTTGGTTTCATTGGTGCCAAGAACTATCGTAACTACAAAACAGATACACTTTGCAAAGTTTTATACATTCCTTTGTTTAAGGAAAGGGTTATTCAAACTGACAATCATTTCTACTTTTTCTTTTACAGTACACCGTTTTTTCTCGCTATTACCTTCAGGTTAGCAGATAAGCATTTAATGAATAATTAAAAGTAAGCATAGCTGAAAGAATTCGAGTGGACGGTTCTAGATATTGCATCTTTCAGAACGCAGTATGCATTAACGAATTTTTTGTAGAGGCCGATAAAGTTATAAAATTCTATATAAGTTCTATAGAAATGCTTCTTCGTAAAATTCTGCAGAAATTTTAAGGAGTTCTTTACAGAACAGAATTGTACGGAAAAACTAATTTGCAATTTTCATGGAAATTCAATAAAGCTTACATAGAATGGCACAGTGTAGAAATTTCTAAAATTTTCAAACTAATGAAAGCAAATTTTTGACATCTGATATACCCATATCGGATACAGAAGAGCAAAAATAAACAGTTTCTATTCGTGCCTGTAGAACAAATTTTTTTGATGGAATTTTTTTCCTTTAGCTTCAATTCTTCAGTTTCAATTTATGTAACATTTTGGGCATTTCTTTTTGTATAGTTATACATCATCAAATAAATCAAATCTTGTAAAATGGTAAAACCAATTCAAATTCTAAAAGTTGAAATTAAAGTTATACCGTTAATTATAAAGTTTTAATTCCAGGTTTGATTCGGTTTATTTGATTATGGCAAAACATTCTAGGGCTATCTGCCTAAGGGATGCCTTCGTGGAGGACTTTCCAAGGGAAACCGGCTCGTATACACTTTACACATGACTAAAAGCACGAAAAAGACCATGTAGCCAGCACATTCACCGGGATTCGGACCGAAATATCGACGTTCAGCTACCTTAGCACTCAACCGTTGGTGGGGCAGTTTTAATTCCTGAAATGAACGTCTTGAATTATTATATAGACGCTCCAGATAACGTAAATGGTTTCTTAAAGTTTATAGTAATTAGTTTAATAATTAGTTTAGTACTTATTTAAAACTTATTTTTGAAACCAAAATAGTATCAAAATTTCTGTTGAAAAACTCGCATTTATTGCAAAAACCTTTTAAAATTTACCCAAGGTTAAAACTTGCGGTTGAATCCTAGCAGAGCCCACATCCTTGGCGTGCTTCGATGTGCACATGGGCAAAATCAAGGGGGGTGTGCAACGCCACGTTTGTGCAATTCTGGGATTTTTATTCAGGTTAAAATAAGTCGTGTACATGGATACCGAGTTTTGTTTTTTTGACTTATTTTCAAGTTGGCGATTTTGAGAAACGCGCGAAGCAGTGGATGATTCTGCCCTTTCCTAGTTTGTCGCCAAGGGTGTGTGCTCTTTTAGGAGTTTACCAAACTTTCTATTCAGAAATGAAAATTCATTCTTTTTAATACAAAAGAAAACACTGATTTTATAATGCTCTCAAATCCTTCGATTCTAAAGGATTATTTAGAAAATTAGAAGTAGAAAATTAAAGCAAGGGAACCGATTTGGATAGAATTATAGCCCAGATTTCTAGAAACTAAAACTGATATTTTCAGTAGGTGTTGGTGTTGGTGTATTTAATTATGGCAAAGCACACTAGGGCTATCTGCCTAAGGGGAGGGATGCCTTCGTGGAGGACTTTCTAAGGGAAACTGGCTCGTATACACGTTACACATGGGGAAAACCACGAAAACACCCATGCAGCCAGCCCGTTCGCGGGATTCGAACCTCTGACCGAACTACCAGTGTTCAGCGACTTTACCGCTCGGCCGCTGGTGGGCTGATATTTTCAGTAGAATTCTGTTACTTGATACTGTTACTTACCATGAAGGCATCCCTTATCCCTTATGCAAGATACTACACGTGAGACTTCCAGAAATAGTACAAAATTCATATAATCTACTTAGATGTTCCCTACAGAATATCTACATACATCTTTATAGAACTTCATCTAAAATTTTAGTTAAATAGAAAGTTTCAGGACTTAGTTGATAGAAATTTGAATCATAATTCGAAAGAATTCTGAAGTTTAACTTTAATTTAGATTTTAAAGTTTGACTGGGTTTTGTATGTAATTCTAAAGGACATTTTCATAAAATGATGTCTCCTAAAGAATTTTCTTACAAATCCTTCATAGTTCAAAGGGTGCCTTTTAAAGATGTGCATTTAATTTGGTACTAAGCAAGGTAAGTTACCAAATGTTACTAGAGATATTTTATCGCCAATAAAACGCGACACATAGCTACTAAGAACTAAAACTTCTAAGCAAATAACGTTAATTACTTAGGGATATTTAGCTTCCCTGTGGAGAAATTGCCTGCATATTATTTTAAATAAAACAAAGCATTTACTTCAATGAATTACCATTGTTAAGAATAATTAAATATGCATTTAGAAAACATTCTCGAAAAATATTGTGCTAAAGAATTCGTAAAGCCTAGTAAAAAGGAACAAATTTAATCAACTAGTTAAAGTTTATCATTGCTTATATAACTAGATTCCGATTTATTTAATGTTAGATATTTAATGGCAACGTAAATCTGAAGTGTATTAAAAAATGCAATTTTAAAAAATACCTTCGAATTGCATTGAATTTATTTGGTTATATCTAAAAACACTAGGATATTCTGCGCAAAAATTTACACCAAAAAGCTATACAGGATGAAGGAGTTCTTTTTGTAATGTAAAGATGAACTGAAACGTAGCATATGATGTCTGGATAATCTCATAAATTGAAACAGTTGTACAAGATAAATACAGTAACTCCTTTAAAATATTTATTATCAAGAACAATAAGTTTATGAACTTAACTGCCAGCAAACAATTTTTTTTCTATAATGACGCAACGCACAAAAAGATTACCTTAACAACAAAATGAACATTTACCGCTCCTTATTTGCAAGGAAACTGCATACTTTTAGTGTAGTTGCATAAACATATTATTAAGTACATATCTATGAACGAAAAAGTCAGTTAGTCTCTGAACATATATCACACTCATTTAATTCAAAGATTAAGTTTTGAATCAAATAATCAGAGGTGGTTGCAAGTTTGCTTTTCTCATTTTGGAACTGGGCTTTCTTTTCTAGCTCTCTTCACAAGCTCCTTAAACTCATGTATTGAATTTCTCAACTGTTGCAGCATAATCTGTTCGATGGTCATTTTCGCAACATCATCTCTTGCGATAGGTTCTACGTCGCTTTGAACAAACGCGTGGTATTGTACGTAGTTGAGGGCCTCTTTTAGCTTTCCTTCGGCGAATTTGAGTTTCTCCTTCAATTCCGAGGCGTCGATCGTAGGCTTCAAAACTGTTTCTGTCATTTCTGGAACTAGAATTCGTTTTTCCTGTTCTTTTCTAGCCTCTTTATCATCGTCGCTAGAATCCTTTCCTTTTATAATCAGAAACTGGTCTCTAGTCCATTCAGCACACAGTTCCTTTTTGCTGAAATACTCAGGCAATTTGTAAGTGTAATGGCAACCACGAGTGAAGTAAATGCCATTAGCCTTTCGTGTCTGATGCTTGGCATGAATTTCAACAATGTTGTCAGGCGAAACCAATAAGCTTAGTTCCTCAGGCTTGAAGAATCGCACATTGAAGACCAGCTGGATTTCATCGGTGTCCGGTGGGTAATTGTTGTGGATCATAACGTCATAGTCATCTAACTGGGGAAACAGAGCCGTCGGACGAGGATTTAAGTTTGTACTTACGTAACGTTTTCGATATTCCATCTCTTCTATTTACTGTCACTAGTTTGAAAAAGAGAAAAACACTCGGTCCAGACCACTGAACAACACTCGTTGTGCTTTAGAAAGTTACAGTTAAATTCTTCACGCTTATTGGCTATAAAACAGTTACGATGAAGAGCACGTATTAGAATTAATTTGCATATGAAAATGAAAATGACCATTTCCAACTTAAGAGATAGATTAAAATTTTATATCAGTTTTCTTTAATACTGTATTTACTCATGTATTTTTTGCCAATTTTTGGCCCAAAGGGCGTTAGCCCGAAAGGGCTATTAATTTCGTTTTGTTATTTTGCGTTGAAACTTTAAATGTCTGTTTCAATTTTCAGATAGTTGCCGCGTGGGGCAACAACGCGTGGGGCAATCTCAAGGAATCATAGGCCTTGAGATTCTATCCCCTTCTAAAGTATCAGCTCCTGTCACTATATCGTAAAAGGCAAATTTACACCTCAGTCATCCGGCCTATTCTTACATACGCCTCGCCTACCTGGGCAAGCGAAAGTAACATCTATTCCTCACAAAAAATTCAAAACAAGATTCTCAGGAGAATCACCGGAGCTCCAAACTACGTTCGAAACAAAATCTGCATTCTGATTTTCTGCACATAATAAATGCTAAATTTTATGATAAAGCTACGCAGAACGCCTGCTTTGCAGATATTTTCGCTTAGGAAATACTTGAAGAAGACAGGAATCATAGGTCATTCGCAGCTTTCTCTCGTAGATAGCGCAAACATGTAGAGACCAGATCAACATCTATAACCTTCCTATTAATTTTATTGCAAATTTTGGACTTAAAACTTTCAGTAGCTCAGCAGGAGTCACAGGATTGGTCCCATACCTTGATAAGACAATGCTAGTCTTCTGTCATCGCATCCTCACCCGCCAGTGAGATTTCAGAGACTGTTGTTGACGTCTCAATGTTTTCTTATTTTTATTGTATTTTATCTTAAGGTACACACCTTTATGGTAGATCAATTTGATGAGCCCTTTTGTGTGAGGCCCCTCGTGGGATTCCGTGATAAGTTCTGGCAACAGCGGAATTAATTCCCGTTATAAACCAGAATATGCAACCAAATCATCAAAGCATCAGATTGTTGCCACCAAATATTATCGCCTTATGTTATATTTAAAGAAATTAAATAATGTAGAATCTGCATAAATGTATGTATGTTTCTCGCATTGTGTTAAAACAACGGTACATAGAACCATCCAATTTTGAATAACGTAATCCTCCTCCGAATATGGACATCTGGAAGCCCTAAGTTGGAATTTGTTTTATTATCGATTTCATATTTTGTAACACTTTAACGAGTTTTTAATTAACAAATTCAACGATTTCAAAGCGAGCAATGGCAACACTGTACGGAAAAAAAAAAAAAAAAAAAAAAAAAAAGCATTTTTATCTCCAGCGCGCGAGATTGTGTATCGGAAATTCTTTATTTCGCGATATTGCTGTTGAATTGAATTTTACGGTTTAAGAACATGATATTTGATAAATAAAGGTAACACACAAAACGTTAAAAAAGTCCATAGTAAAAATCTGAAAGGTTTCAGATTTTAAATTACGTCCAAAGGGGCGTTTTTTTAACATTTTTCTGTTACCTTTATTTATTAAATATCACGTTTTTTACGCTTAAGCCATAAAATTCAGCTCAACAGCAATATCGCTAAATAGTTTTAAATTGAGCATATTTTTAGATTTTCCGATACACAGTCTCACGCATTGGAGATAAAAATGTTTTTTTCTGGACAACGCTTTGAAATTCTTGAGTTTGTTAATCAAAAATTCGTTTAAGATTTACAAAATATGAAATCGATTATAAAACAAATTACAGATTTCAAATTCGGGCTTCCACATGTCCATATTCGCAGTAGGATTACGTCATTCAAAATTCGATGGTTCTATGTACGGTCGTTTTATCACAATGCGAGAAATAGACATACATTTATGCAGATTCTTCATTATTTAATTTCTTCAATTATAATTCAGGACTCTAACATTGGGTGGCAACAGTTTGGGAAGTAAAGCGGACATTTATAGTGAACCAACTCAAAATTGCAAAACGAAAGCAATAGTCTTTCAGTAACAAAGCCCCTTTGGACTAAAAAAAGCTCCTTTGGGCGTGATTTAAAATCTGAAAGCTTACGATTTTTTTGGTGGGGGTTTGCTGATTTTATCATGAAAATGAAGAGAGGAAAATGATAAGACTAATTTAATTTCCGAAACACGCAGTTACAGTAAGAACATTGTAGAGACATTAGGATTTTTCGGAAGCAGGGAAGATGAAAAATTAGCAAACGCCTTCGCCGGGAATCGAACCACAGACTTCTGGAATACCGGCCCAGCATGCAGTACCACTACACCACGAAGACACGCGAGGAAAGTGGGAGAAATACCTTATAACATAAAAACTGAAACGTAGTTAGGGATAAATTACGGGCAGGTATCAGAATATTACTTCTTTAAAAGAAACCTACAGATTATGTTTAGACATTCTTAGAACTATATCAAGGCCCTTTGATTAATAATTAAAATGCAAAGAATATTTTTTCAAATGTTTTACCTTATGGCCTTTCCTCTGACTATATGTCTGCATCGTGATTGCCATAACAGAAGGTTTTTCTCAAAATTTACAGGGGTATTGATTTTCATTTCCCTGGACTACTTCCCAGGGTCTTTCGATAGTGGAGGATTTCCGCTTAGATAGAGCTCTTGTCAAAGAACTAGGGGCCCACCAGCGGCCGAGCGGTAATGTCTCTGAACACTGGTAGTTCGGTCCGAGGTTCGAATCCCGCGAACGGGCCGGCTGCATGGGCGTTTTCGTGGTTTTCCCCATGTGTAACGTGTATACGAGCCAGTTTCCCTTAGAAACCCCTCCAAGAAGGCATCCCCCCTTAGGCAAATAGCCCCAGTGTGCTTTGCCATAATTAAATACACCACACCACACCACCAAAGATCTATTGACACAATAGTCCGTAGTTGAAACATCATGGAGCTTTGCAGAAACACGTTAAAATGGTATGTATGAAACACTTGCATCAGTTCTCATTTCGTCAAGGAATGCATTTGTACTTAAAGTACGACTTGTTACTTTGTCTTGATGAAGTTCCACTCTGAAAATTTTGGGATACAGAAATAGAAATTCTTCCTTAAATATCGGACTCAAAACCTTTCCTTCATAGTATGTTGAGTTGATTTTAATACATTTTAGCCCAATTGAGAGTTAGCCCAGAAGGACTATTACCCTCAAAACGAGATTTTGCGTTGAATCACTATAAAAGACTAAATCACTTTTCAAACTGTTGCCACCAAGTATTATCGCCCTGTAATATATTTATAAAAAAATTAAATAATGAAGAATTTGCATTATTGCATGCATGTTTTTCGCATTGTGAAAAAAAAAAAAAAAAAAAAAAAAAAAAAAAAAAAAATCGTAGCTAGGGCCAAGAAATTTTGAATAACTGGTAGTCCTCCACCCGAATATGGACACCTGGATGCCCGAATTTTGAATTTCGAATTTGTTTTATTGTGTATTTCATATTTTGTAAAATTTTAAGATTAATAAATGCTTGACCTTACAAACTCAATGATTTCAAAGCGAGCATTGTACGGGGAAATTTTTTTTTTATCTCCAGCGCGCGAGACTGTCTATCAGAAATTCTAAAGATATGCTGTTTTTAAATATTGTATACGGAATATGGACGGAATGTACGGAAATAAACATTTTTATCTTCAGTGCACGAGATTGTCTGTCGAAAATTCTAAAGATAGGCCTTTTTAAAAATATTTTTAGCCCAAAGGAACATTAACCCAAGTGCTCTCGAAACATGTATGTAAATGAAAAAACAAAATACGTTCCTTTGGGAGTAATATAAAATCTGAAGCTTTTAGATTTTAATTTTTTTTATTAGTCGAAATTCGTGAATGTAAGGAATTTATTCAATAATTTAAATTTTTTAAAAAGAAATTGAAATTATTTCTTTTCTTTTCCTTCTCGATTAAACATAGTTTTATACCGCTTTCAAACTACGTAGATTAACTCCAGATCTGTCCTTTAATCCTTCTCTACTCGATATGATAAAATTTGCTATAATTTTTGTTGCTTAGTGAAATCCGTTAAATTCTTCTAATGAATATAATTGTATCTTATTTGTATGTCATATAGTTAATCATATTACCATTATGTCATTCGATAAATCACACTGATATCACATCAGAAATTATTTCCTGTAACTGTAACTTTATTACAAAGAGCTAGATCAAAAAAAAAAAAAAAAAAAAAAAAAAATTCATTTAAAAACATTCATAGTATGATTTAGAAATCAAAGTTCATTCGTCAATTTAAGTACTATATAAGAAACGGTATTAGTTATAAAAATGTCATTTCGCCATTTTGAGATTTAGAAGATTTAAAATTAAAATAGAATAGATTTAAAGGTAAACGCGTTAAATATGCACTACAGGTTCTTTGATCCTAAAATGCACTTCTTCCCTTAAAACGACATTCCTAAAGTTGGTTACGCTTTGAATCGATGTCGTATTTTTACCGAGTAACTAGTTACTACGAGGAAATTAATTTTTACAAATTATTAATTTAAATAGCTTTGATTTTTTTTAATGTATAAAATAAACATTATGTCCTACAAAAATCCTCATATGAGTATATGTTTAAAATATGGTGATACGATGATATAGTGTAACTTTTAAGTATGTATGATTGATAAATATAATTCGCTATCATATGAGTATAAAGATTATATTTGTTGAATTCTTCCCGTTAGCATACGTACGTATTCCACAATCAAATCTCACTATTATCCTAAATGCCGATGAGCATGTGGCGCCATCTATTAAATAAAACTGGTACAAGTAATAAATTCATGCGAAAATTCTAATGCATGAGGAAAGTTTCAACGAAATCTGATTTAGAAATTGAATAATTATTACGAACAGGTTTAAAAAGAGGAAACTGAAAGGGTAGAGAGTAATAGAAGAATTATCAGTTTATTATTAAATATTATGGCATATTTATTTATTTACTTGTTGCAAAAAGAGATGACGTCAAGGACATGATACCGAATAACTTAACTAACTGTACACCAGATTTGAATTTTAGCCGCATTCAAAACATTCTTTATAAAGGTAGTGTAATATATAAATATATACTGGTAAATCTAACAAATCTCTCTGATATTCCACATTTAAGAAGGCGAAATTTATCCTAGAAATTTCTAAAGTAAATTTCAGGAAAATTTTTAGCTTTCATTTCCTCAGCTAAATTGTCCCCAAACACGTTCTTAGCTGCTGATTTAAATTTTATTCTAGTCATTCACAGTCATTCAAATCTGCTCAGCTTAGTGAATGATTTTGATTTCAGATTTCATTTTGCAAAAGTGTTTAAAATCTTTATCTCAGACTTTTTTCTAATCTCTCTCCTTTTTATTTTTTCTAGAAATGTAATCATAGGGCGATTTGTATTAAATACATTTTAATTTCAAAATATGCGCATTTATCTACTCACTATGAAAAGGAACTCTTGGCATTGTCTCGTAAATTACAAAGCATCTCTTTTAAAGGATTAAATTTCTTATCTACCTGTTATATTTTTATTTCCTTATACGAAGTAAAGGAAGTATTATTAACGCTAAGAATTTCGGGTATCATGTTTCAATGAATATAACAATTTTGATCGCTCTTGAATCCATTTGAAGGATATTTTTGCATGACATCTGTAGGTACGACAGAATAAAGGACTCGTTTTCCCCAAACGGATTGTAAAATGGATTTAAATTGGACTCAGAGTGAGTGAGTGCAGTACTGTGATACTCTGAATTCAATTTAAATCCATTTTACATTTGTGATGGCTTCCGACCACGGAGGGGAACAAACGGAAATATATACCATCACAGCGAGGAAATCTCCAAAGTTACAATGTTGAATATTATGTAAGTCTTTCTTATCCAAAATTAGTTCATATCAATAATTGTACTGAGTACTTCGAACAATCGCTCAAATTTATACTTCTTGTTGAATGAAAACATGTCTTACTATTCTATAATAAACTTACCAGTAATTCAGGGATTATTTAGCTTGATAACAGCAGACTCCAAGCGTTATCCTGTTTATCTGCTTTAAATTCTGATAATTTCAAACATAATATTATTCCAGGTGGTTTCTGCTTACTCAGTTTGAGATTTTCTCTATTTCACCAAGGACTAATCCGCTTTTAATTGTGTTAGACGTCCACATTGCCCAGGCACAGTCCACTGGTTTCCTTAAGAGTCAGATTCTGGTATTAACACGAACGAAACACTAACGAAAATCTCTCCGTATTCCCAGAAAGGAGTAACCCTAAGTCTGAATCTGTTGAGGTATACTAGGAGTGACCCATGGTACGTCAAGAATTGTGTTAGACTAGCACGGTGGGTCTTAATATTCATGTTTACGTTTGGTAATAAGCGATATGTCCTTCCTCCTACCTTTGTCTTTGACCACGTACTTTGGCAGATTTGTAGTAGGCTTATCAAAGTTATTCTTTTAACAGGACACCAAGGAAGTGTAGTTGAGCGTTCTAGTAATTCCGTGCCATCAGCTGCCTGCTTACTCAGTAGGTCAGCGACTTCATTGCCTTGAATCCCTGTATGAGCGGTAACCCACTTTAGAGTGGGTCTCTGTGAGATTGGCATTGCCAGAAACTCAAGAAATTCAATATTTCAAGATGAATTGACAGCAATAAAGGAAGTTATTCAACTTCCCTACAGATTGGATACACTAACCCATATATGCAGGGACTCTCTATCTAGTTTGGAGGCAATTGGTGGTGTAAACTACAGAAATCCGCTAGTCATAGAAATTCAAAAATTACTCCTCAACATAACGTCAGAACTTCGTCCACGGTTATGCTGGGTTCCAGAAAATACGAGTGGGTCGTAGTTGGCAATGAGCTTGTTGATGAACTGGCTGTGGAAGCAGCAACTGGCACGAACTTGCCGGAACATCCCTTGCCATTGCCAAGCTCCTTTCTTGAAAGGATTACTTACAAGAACGTAATAAATCACTGGCAATCCAGATGAAATGTTGCGACAACGGAAAGACTGACTTTTCGTTTTTGTCCAACTGCTCTACTAAGATTCTTACATTTCCCTCTGCACTGACAACCTTTCTCTCAGGCAAGGGATCTTTCATAACATATCTTCATCGATTTGGTATTACAGAATGGAATATTTGTCAATGTGGCCATCAAGAAACTCCCGATCATAATGCCTTTTCCTGTTGTCTTACGAAATGTTTTCACTTCAACAAGCCATCTGATCAATTCTGGGAACAATGGACTTCACATCTGTTAAAAACTAAGGGAGCTCTTATTAAACTGACTAAAATATTGCAATTATGTAATGAATGATATTCATACTCATCAACTAACTAAGTAATCGTTGCATAAACCTTTTTTTTATTTATTATTTACTTTTATTTATTTATATATATTATTTATTGATTTTAGCTATTAGTCCAAAGGGGCTTTGTCCCCGAGGGACTATTGTTTTCGCTTTGCGATTTTACGTCGAATCACTCTGAATGTTCGTTTCACTTTCCAAACTGTTGCCACCAAATATTATCGCCCTGTATTGTATTTGAAGAAGTTAAATAATGAAGAATCTGCATAAATATATGTATGTTTCTCGCACTGTGATAAAACAACGGTACCTAGAGCCATCCAATTTTGAATAACGTAATCTGACTGCGAATATGGGCATCTGGAAGCCCAATTTGAAATTTGGAATCTGTTTTATTATCGATTTCGTATTTTTCAAAACTTTAACGAGTTTTTGATTAACGAGCTCAAGGATTTCAAAGCGAGCAATGGCAACGTTGTAAGCAACGTATTTTGTCACGTCATGTGTAAGGACCCTGTTCAGTAAGTCTGGTAAAACGAAATCTGGCAAAATATAATGTGTTCTAGATTTACATTTATCTAATTAAAATAGTGATGCTTCGAAATAAGAATAAAATAATTTCACGTGATTTTCTGGTTATCGTCATTCTGAGTAAGTTTTTTTAATCATATATTTCCTTCATAGATCACACATTTCTAACACTTTATATGTATCAATAGATTATTGCGGCTACAATGCAAATTAATTAACCATTTAGGAATTTCTAATTATTACTTTTTTTACTTCCTATTTTTTATGTATCATTGGTTTATTGCGGACGCAACGTAAAGTCAGTAATCTTATAAGGTATTTCTCCCACTTTCCTAGCGTGCCTTCGTGGTGTAGTGGTTCTCCACGCTGGGCCGGTATTCCAGAGGTCCGTGGTTCGATTCCCGGCGAAGGCGGTTGCTAATTTTTCATCTCTCTGGCTTCCAAAAAATCCTAATGTCTTTACAGTGGCGCCCGAACGTAAAGGGTTGTGGATGATGATTCTCCACACCCAGGATTTGGCGACTAGATCCCCTAAAACCCTAGTCACTCTTTAAAAAGGGGTATAAGGTTTTTCTCCCACTTTTCTAGCTCCCTTCATGGTGTAGTGGTTCTGCACACTCGGCGGTATTTCAGAGGTCTGTGGTTCGATTCCCAGCGAAGGCGGTTGCGTATTTTTCATCTTTTCCGCCTTCCAAAAATCCTAATGTCTCTACAATCTTAGTCTTAATTGACGATTTAAGTACTTAAATATTTTTTACCTTTAGCGCACACATTTCCATTTTTATTTAACACTAGTGGCTCCAGTTCCATGTGTCGACTAGCTCCGATATGCCTGCAGTTCAGATTTTTCAACTTGCTGCAATATGGGGAAAAATTGGCTTTGGGGGTGAGTCGGCTACGTCATTTGTCTCCGTTAACTCGAAAAGCACCAGTGGGAACGGCCCTTAACACTTGGGTTCCGTCTGAGCTGTCTGCTCCGTCCTCTGAGTAAAGCTTTAGTTTTCTGTGCCAAAATCTGAAGCTGGCCCATTGGGAGAATAGATCGAGACAATAGTGAGATCTCATTTCGAGGTTGCTCCTTCCTGCCACAAATAGCATAAAACTGTCAGCGTACGCTACAATGTTTTAAACTTATGCCTTCAAGAACTGTAGCTTTCAAAGATGACTATTGACATGGAGCTAAGCAAAGTAAAGACTGTCTCACTGTTATGCATTGTGCAGATTCTGGCGGTACTGAAAAAAATGACTTTCTTAATCATGAGAAAGTCACAAATCAAAGACGCTTCAAACATGTTCAAACTCTGTCATTACAATATAAAGCAAATAAGAAAATATGGATAACCATGCACATTTTTACAGAATGTTTCAAGAGAATAGGCAAGACTGTAGCGTCATTAGTTTTTTTTTCGGGGGGGGGGAAGCAGGACAAGAGAAAAATGAGCAATGCCCTGGCCGGGACTCAAACCTGGACATCTCCAATACGCGCTGAGTGTGCTATGGTTACATCACGAACACATGCTGAAAGGAGGGAGGAAATCAGACAACCTGGAGTGACTTCTTTCCTTGGACACCATGCCGTCAGCAGCCTGTTCTGTACATATATTAATTTACTTAATGTCTTGTGTTTGTTTTGCTTTTTTTAGTTATATTTAGTATTATGACTAATCCAGAACTCATTTAATGTATTCCACAATTTGTAATGTATTTGATCATCTTTACATCTGTACCTGATTTTTATAGCACATCCCTAATATAACTGTATGCCTAACATGTACGATAATAGTGAAAAGTGTTCCGTCTCAGCAGTCTGAAATAGTGAAAAGTCTCAACAGTCCCCACCATGCACCTTCTTTCCATGTTCTGGTCCTTACTTCAATGTTCCTCGTTTCGTGGCCAATCCCCGGAGGACACAGTACTAAGCTCTTTATTTATATTTATTCATGTATTTTTTTAATTCCATCGGCGGGATCCAACAGGCTGAAAAGCATCTAACCCAGTGGGCCAGCTGTTCCGTCGATGGTGAAAAGGGTGTCCGCCGATAACATCGCGGCAAAAACATCGCGGACGAAAACGTCGCGGAGAAAACAACGCAAGGCGAAAACGTCGTGGTACAAAACATCGTGGGAGAAAACATCGCAAAGAGAAAACATCGCAGTTCTAAAACATCGTGGTACAAAACATCGTCGTCGAAAATAAAGCGGTTCAAAAACTTCGCAGTTTAAAAACATCGTCGTCGAAAATATCGTGGTAAAAAATAAAGTATCTACAAATCATCGCATGACGATAACATCGCAGACATGCTTTTTTCAGGCTTTAATAACTGTAAATGGATATTCCCATAATGATTTGTGAGCGCAAGATGTAAAGAAGGATAATTTTTACTTTCACTTTTTTTATTAACTAATAAATGTTTTGCTGGAAACGTAAGAAGGAAACTTAAGCATAGAAAATTAAATGCAACTTATAGATTATACCTTTCATGAAAATTACCAGTAAAAACTTTATATAAAATGGGCCTTTGTTAGTTAACTACGTCGGTTTAAAATTTTATTAAGTGCTATAAGTTGCATTAATTTTCTATGCTTAAGTTTCCTTTTTGTTTTCTCAGCAAAAATTTATTGATTAACAAAAAATATGAAAGTAAAAATTATCCTTCTTTCCATCTTGCGCTCACAAATCATTACGGGAATATCCATTTATAAATGGTTATTAAAGCTGAAAAAAGCATGTGTGCGATGTTATCGTCATGCGATGATTTGTAGATACTTTATTTTTTACCGCGATATTTTCGACGACGATGTTTTTAAACTGCGAAGTTTTTGAACCGCTTTATTTTCAACTACGATATTTTGTACCGCGATGTTTTCTCTTTGCGATGTTTTCTCCCACGATGTTTTGTAGCACGACGTTTTCGTCTTGCGTTGTTTTCTCCGCGACGTTTTCGTCTGCGATGTTTTTGCCGCGATGTTTTCGGCTGTAACCGGTGAAAAGAAAGCAAGAAAGTCGATGAAGAGACAAAACCGCAAAATTTGACGTCTTATCTATCAGTGTCCATTCCATCCACAAACGACACATTCCTTACAAAATGTGAAAGCTGTTTTCCTCCCGGTAAATTGCTTAATATAGTGAAACCTTTACATTTATATGTCATTCAGAATATGAAAAATATTCTATAAACCTTCAAAATATGACTACAGGAAACACACGGAAAAATTTAAATATTCATGAGGCTACGAATATGATCTAACTTAACTTGCCTGGATTTAAATAAAACCACAAACAATTAAAAATTGCTTCATTAAAAGGTGAGGTTTCGAACCCAGAGTCAAGGGAAATTATTGACAATGAAAATGATGATGAAATTATGATTATGGATGAAAAGAACTGAAAACTACTGGGATTAGACATCACAATCAAGAAATACATAAACTTTGATGCCAGTGTAATGAAGTCAGACTTATGCATAGCCGAAGAATTGATTGAAAACGGTTTGCCAGTTGAACATTTAAGTAACGGGGATAAAGAACAAAATGAAGAAATATTCCGACCTTATTTTCAAAATGATATCTACTGTACTGACACCCTCAGAAAATTCTCTGGGTGTGTACAAGCAAAAAAAAGATTTCGAGAACTGAATTCGATTTAGATCTTTTTGCTTAAGGTTCAGAATCAAAATACACCTCAGACAACAATTAAAGAATTTTATGCTAAAAGAAGTTAAAAGTTGCTTTCAAATGTTTTTAAAGCAACATTAAAAAAAAAAGGGACTTATTCGAGACGGTAATTCAAGCAAAGGTATGCCATTTTTTGTTTTAGTTTTACGTAAGGATGTAAGGAAATTTATCTACACTTAAAAAAATTAAATTTGCATTAATATCATTTTTTAAAATATTAATTGTAAAAAAATGTTTAATTTGTTTATTTGTTTAAAATATTGACATTAATTAAATAGTTATTTAAAATCTTTATTTTAAATTTGTTTGAATATAATTAATATTTACATCTTTCTCATTTATACATCCTTTGTGAATGGTCCCTTTAAAGAGGTGTAAACGGTGTTCCACTGTATTATTTGGTCATTCAAAGGCAAATGAATTTCTTGAAAAAGGGATATCTATATTCTGTCAAAATACATACAGAAACACGTTTTCGAAATGAGTATTATCCTTAAGTGAAATTTTGCCTAGTTTTAAGCATGCCGATAATTTATGTTTCTATTTTTAAAATGAAAATTAATTTAAAATCGCATGTATTAGTAAAACTTTTGAGATATATATTATTTATTTTATATTAATTATAATGAGAAAGTTTTTCTAGATTCGTTTTTAAGCAAACTAAATAATAATAAATGCTCATTATCACAATACAAGTAGTCAAAGCAGTATCTATTTTGGGTGAAACCAATTATATTAAAAAAGTCAAAGAATCCAAAAGGCTTTACCTTTGCTACCGAAATTTATGAACCCTTTCCTCACATAATGAGATAATTTTACTAATGTTAAATAATTTTCCTTACACAACGAGAGGAAAGATTATCCATTTAGCTAAGCGAACATGAAGCGAATAATTTTCTAGATCGATTATCATTAAATGCATTGCTTCCCGTAGCCTGTTATGAATTTCTTGCCAAAAGTGAATGCCCAAGTTCTGGAACATCTGCAAGTTTCATTACGTACACGTCTACACATCTTCTATCATCTGAAATGTAAATTAATGTGTAGTTGAAAGTGTTAACATACATGAATAATTAATTCACTGCATTTTGTTCTTGAGAATTTTCTTCGTAATTAAAACAGACTTCACTTTCAGGGAAAAACACTTGAATTTTATTTTCAGGTTCACAATAATTTGACAAAATCTGGATCTTATATGAGAAAGTAAACGATAATATTACATATATTGTTAATTGTGATAAAATTTACTTTTTTAAAGTGATTTTTGCTCACTAGTAAGAAAACAAATAATACTTAACAAGTGTCAGTGAACATGGCAGACAATAAATATCGAAAAATTTGCACAAGAACACAACACATAACAAGTAATATAAATATACTATTACTGATGCTTTAAACAAGTATACAAGTATGGAACAAATTGAAATTGCTTATTTTTATTATTTATTATATTCTATTTAAATCAGAAACAGCACCACGATTTCAACATACATACTAGTCTGTAATATATCACTCAGTGGGCAAAAATAAAATCTTATAATGACTACTAACTTGATATAACATGACAAATATTTATTATTTACAACTGATAATTGTCATGTGATAAAATTTTTATCTTCTTAAAATCAGCAAAGCAATTAGCAATAATTTTAGAACAATAACAAGATAAATTTTGTTTTAAGTCAATATCTTTGACGATTTGCTATTCAGTAATATTTCAATAAATATTGCATTTAATATTGCATACTTTAATGTGAAATAATTAGCATAGACCCTTAGCACACTTACATTGTTAAACTGTACATATTACGTTTTTACATTTAGAATATATAGCATAAGTGTTGCTTTAATAAGTCAGATTTATATATAACAGATAAATTTAGAATATACTCGTATTTATTAAACTTTATACAGCATTGTTACGGAAATGTTCATTATCAGTAAAAACAAATTTCTGCAGAAATAATGCAGTATCAAACTGATATGAACTCTCATAAATATCTTGCTGGAGGAAAGGTGGGCTGAATTATGCAGGAAATTTTGATCAATGAAATAAGATCAGTTTAAAGATAATTTTTTTTGCAAACTCTGATAATAAACAAGCTCGTAATTATAGTTCTGCAGTTTTTCTCCTAATGAGTATCATTATCTCTCATATCATTGGATTTCACACTTAATGATTTGACATATAACTTTGAAATACACTATCAAAATTCAAAAGAAACGATGAATTTTATTGCAGGCTGTAATAAAAAATTCATATTCTCTCTTAATAAAAGTAAAATAGCTAATTAAAAAATTTTAACTTTAAAGCATCATTATAGTAAAAAGTAATTAAATATCTTTTTTAATTCAAAATTTGAGTGCTTTGCTTACAAAAGACTTTTAGGAATTTTTTACCACCACAAATAGTGTAATTTTTAACAGCATTCTGCCAAACTCTTACATTCGTCCAGTAGAATGTTCCGTAAAAACGCTTATATCTCAGGAAATTAAAAAATTGCTTTTATTTTCTAATTTAATATAGCGTGAATTACTAATGCGTTTATAAGTATAATTTACAAGGACGCATTTATATTTTTTTTTACTAAACTATAACAAATGAAACAGGGAAATTAAACTGTAAAAGATCCTTGTTTTGTGAATTTTATCCATTTAGTTTAATGGCTGGATCGCGCATGCGCGTTTGTAATCTCCGTCGAAATTATAGAAGAAAAGTACACATAATCAAAATAAATGCGCTTCCTTATATGCACTGTTATAAAGATTGAAAATTGGACTGTCTTTTATTAAGATATATAACAAATTAACTTCTTTTTTAGCAAATGAAATATGAATTTTCGCCTTTCTTAAAAAGTAATTTGCATAAATTAACGTACTCAGTGGGTAAATTTATATTCGTTTTTAAATTCTGCGCATTTTCTAGCGTTTTTATTGTGGTATATTATAAAACAATTGAATTTTTTATGCGTAAATTTTGTTTAAATTAAATTAAATTAATTAAAACCAATTAAAGTTAATTAAAACCTTATTATTTACATTTTTTAAATGGCGTCTTTTAATTATAATTGATTTCATATTGATTTTTTCCTTTTTTACTATTTTTATCATTCTTCTTGTCTCAAAATTAGTATTTAAATAAAATATAGTTAAGTCAGTAGTTAAAATAAAGAAAGCAAAGAAACTAGCTCGTATACACGAGGTTTCAATAAGAAATACATTTATGAGCGAATACGGCCAATAACTTTAATTTCGATTGGGTACTTAAGTACTATCGCAACCATCTTGGCGCAATTTGGCGATTTTTGAGGATTACAATGCAAAAGTTACTTAGCAAGTGCAAGTTGGCGGTTTTTGCGCCTTCTTTTTTTAGAAAGATTCCCAATCTGTCGATATTTATAATAATCAAATTTGGTAAACAATATCAACATAGGAAAAGAAAACATATTTTAGCAATTTAAAATACAAATTTCAATTAGCAAATAAGGATTATGTCATACATTAAAAAATAAAACACATTCTTCGAATCTTTCTGTGATTTTGTTTCCTACTTTAATCTTCTCCCGAAGTACACAGCGATCTATTTCCACTTAAAAATATCAGACAACTGCATAGACTCCGCTTCGCGCAATCTTCGACAACATCGGCTATCTAAAGAATGCATTTCCTCGTTGTTTGCCTTTAAAAAATTTTCAGGAAAATTCAATATTACTGCCGAAATTTTACCGTAGGTTCTTCCATTGCTGACGAATTTCAAAAGCTCATATTTTGAAATTGAGTTGAAGAGAAAAAATATGACGAATTGTATATAAAAACGTTGGAACACAACAAAATACAACGCATAAGAAAATGGTGGCGTTGCTGGACTGAAACGATTATTATAAGCATGGTTGCTGGAACAATGGTTATGCGCATGGTTGCCAGATTTTGGCACTTTACTCAAAATTTGGCTTTTTTTACTAAAGTAGTTGCGATACTACTTAAGTACCGTCGATTGCTTTCAATTAGAAAATTTATGTAAGAACCGTAAATGCAGATTTTTCTCTCCGTAAAAAGTGGTTAGTAGTTAATTGCCCTTTTTCTCACAATCTAGTTACATCTAAACCATTTGGTACTAATTGCTAAGTTAGCAGGTTTTCGTTGTGATATATATTTATCACAAGTTTTTTTTTTTATATCTTTTGTATTTTATTTATGTGTATTCATTTTAAAGTTGAATTTTTGACTTTGAAATCAAGTAGAGACACGACGAAGCCACGTAATATTTTAAGGCTGACAGAGTAAAAATAGTTAAGATTAAATCAATTTGTTTGTGTCTACTGATAAAATACTTCTAGTTAAAGATTTACTAGAAATAGTTTTCATCAACAAGATCAAACAACAACAAATATTAATGCATTAGCAAACAGATACAAATACAATATTTTCTCAAGCAAGATACATGAGAGTTTCTCTTTGTATAGTATATCACGAAACACGGCATGATAATTCATTCTACAATCTAAACTGCAAAGACACATACAGTATATATTTATATACATATATATGTATATATAATTATGTATATAATTTTATTGTTAAGGCTTCTCTAATTTTGTAATGAACAAGTAAATATTCGAAATTTTTTAAGTACTTGTAATACTCCACAAGCAGAAAAGTGAACGTTCATGAAAAATGTCGCTTCGTTGTTGAAAGACTGCTTTACTAATTTATAAATAGTACATCGCATTCAAACTGCAAGCAATGCGTACCTCAGAATCTTTATAAACCATCCAAAATCTGTGAAAGAGTTCATCATTGTGTACAAGAATTTATTTAAAACGAAAATTAAGTTCTTTAAGTGTGTGCTTAATATAAATCAAAAGGAAAGTGTTAAATTTTATAAAAATCGATTGATGGAAAATAGAGATTAAAAAAGCAACTCCTAAAAACTTTTCTTTAAGGGCCATCACTTGCATTTGCTTTGTAAATTGGAAAAAAAATTAAAATTTAGAGTTAAAAATTTAATAGGTTATCTAATTAATTAATGGAATCCTTTTCATTTGTATACTCTTATTTTTCCAATACTTAAAAATAGCGCGTTAGTGGCGCCATCTATGGAATAGATAATTAACTAAAAGCAGAGGATCACATATTACATAGTTACCAAATATTTTATAGTAAACGTATTATTTCATACTAATACAATGCATTCCTGCTTGTACTGAAAGGAAATAATAAGGTGTCCTCAAAACCCCTAAACAACTTTACCCTATTATTGCCAGCATTCTGTAAGAGGTGGTGCTGTGAATGTTTGTAGTGCCATTAGATACATATCAAAGTTTTTTTTCAACAATTTGCTTTGATTTAATATACACATAATGTGAGGATTTAAGGATCCGAAAATCCTCATATACAAGGAAGCTGAAGCAGGACAGATCGAAAGTGAATGTTTGATGTGAGATGTTGCATACGACTTTAGGACCATTTGCCTTCAATGGTCAGAGTTTGCCTCGGTAAACTGACTAAGTATATTTGTCCACAGTTGGAGGACTGTAAAAAAGAGGTCATTTTATCGCATGTCAGGGTTGTGTAACTTGTGACACTTGTCACACAGGTTTGAACCAGGTTGACACTTGTCACAAAGGTTTGAACCAGGTTGACACTTGTCACAAAGGTTTGAAGCAGGATAGATCGAAAGTGAATGTTTGAAGTGAGATGTTGCATAAGACTTTAGGACCATTTGACTTCAATGGTCACAGTTTGCCTCGGTAAACTGACTAAGTATATTTGTCCACAGTTGGAAGACTGTCAAAAAGAGGTAATTTTTATCGCATGTCAGGGTTGTGTAACTTGTGACACTTATCACAAAGGTTTGAACCAGGTTGACACTTGTCACAAAGGTTTGAAGCAGGATAGATCGAAAGTGAATGTTTGAAGTGAGATGTTGCATAAGACTTTAGGACCATTTGCCTTCAATGGTCAGAGTTTGCCTCCGTAAACTGACTAAGTATATTTGTCCTTAGTTGGAGGACTGTCAAAAAGAGGTCATTTTATCGGATGTCAGGGTTGTGTAACTTGTGACACTTGTCACACAGGTTTGAACCAGGTTGACACTTGTCACAAAGGTTTGAACCAGGTTGACACTTGTCACAAAGGTTTGAAGCAGGATAGATCGAAAGTGAATGTTTGAAGTGAGATGTTGCATAAGACTTTAGGACCATTTGCCTTCAATGGTCACAGTTTGCCTCGGTAAACTGACTAAGTATATTTGTCCACAGTTGGAAGACTGTCAAAAAGAGGTAATTTTTATCGCATGTCAGGGTTGTGTAACTTGTGACACTTATCACAAAGGTTTGAACCAGGTTGACACTTGTCACAAAGGTTTGAAGCAGGATAGATCGAAAGTGAATGTTTGAAGTGAGATGTTGCATAAGACTTTAGGACCATTTGCCTTCAATGGTCAGAGTTTGCCTCCGTAAACTGACTAAGTATATTTGTCCTTAGTTGGAGGACTGTCAAAAAGAGGTCATTTTATCGGATGTCAGGGTTGTGTAACTTGTGACACTTGTCACACAGGTTTGAACCAGGTTGACACTTGTCACAAAGGTTTGAACCAGGTTGACACTTGTCACAAAGGTTTGAAGCAGGATAGATCGAAAGTGAATGTTTGAAGTGAGATGTTGCATAAGACTTTAGGACCATTTGCCTTCAATGGTCAGAGTTTGCCTCGGTAAACTGACTAAGTATATTTGTCCACAGTTGGAGGACCGTCAAAAAGAGGTCATTTTGTCGCATGTCGGGGTTGTGTCACTTGTGACACTTGTCACAAAGGTTTGAACCTTCCTTGCGAAAGAACGACCACTACTAAATATATAAATTTTTCCATTCTTAAGTAATCTGTTAAAGTTATTTAGGGACCTTTGTGGACACCCAGTAACCTTTCTGTTAATATTTTGTATACCAAAAGGATAACAAAGTATTTTATGAACTGAATTCTATTGCAGCAGTGGTCACAAATTATATGAACATCCTTAACCAGAAAACAAAATGCTTTGAAAAATATTTTGATGATAATAACAGTAATAATAATAATAATAATAATAATAATAATAATAATAATAATCGATTACAGGAAAAAGATGGTACTTTGTAATATTTCTTGCGTAATATAGTAAGAAAAATGCAATTTAAAATGAAATATACTAAAATTTATTTTTAGTGATTTTGTAAATTATAATTCTGGTATAAAAACAGCTTAGTCTTCTAAAAACACAAAAAAACAAAAATATTTGCATTAAAAACACCAACATATTTGCATTTAAAAGCACTTTGTTGAAAATGAGCAATTAAATTAGTATAAACGCTTCTCTTCGAAGTTTATAATTTAGCTCTAAAAATCGAAGAATTACAATTAAAAGTTTCTATCTCTTCATTCTGCTTCAGTTTGCAAAACTTTCAGTATCATCGTATTATTATGCTAGAAGCATTTAATACATCAATACATATTTTTACAGTTTTAGTTTTGTAATTAATTCGTTTTAATAGCTTTTGAAATGTTTCGGGTGTTTTTTTTAATCCTTCGAAGAACATTAAGTTAGCAACATCTGTTTCTTATGTAACATATCACAAATACTGTACTTAAATTTCATTCGCTTTCACATAAACGTTTTTCTTACATGTATCAAATTACTTTTAATTAAAGCTTTTTTACAGTATTAATGTATAAGAATTTACTTTTGTTACATCAAAGTGCTCATTTCACAAACTTTTCACGCCTATTAATTTCTGAAAAACATCAAACGTTAAAATTATTATTTCATTTACAATGGTGAACCGTTTCATAAGCATTTTTATTCTCCAAGTTCGTACAATGTAAAAACAAGAAGATATGACTTTATTTATTCCACGAAGATATGACTTTATTTATCTCTGCTTTTGTTGGCAAAAGTGCTTTACACAAAGTACTGTTTAGAATATTAAGATAAAATACAGCTTAAATAATTAGTTTTTAAGCAACACAATATAACAAATTATGCCTTCATTTATAGTAGAATCATCAGTATGTAAGATAACATCTAAAAACAGTTATCATAATTTGAGACAAACAGTTCGAATCAATTTCGTAAGAGTTAAGACATTTTGCGGTCAATCAATTTAGTTTCTCGGCGAAAATAGGCTTCCAATATTTTGGTTCGATGTCACAGATCATCCTCCAAGCTCTTCAAACACGAAAGGCGTAGAGATCGTAGTTTATAATAAAGCTGCTAATTCAACAGATATATTGCCTATCCAAGACATACCGGTGTTGGCTTACCTGGAACAGTTTGCTGAGTTCAAGATATTTAGCTTTTTTCTGCATTATATCAACACCGATGTTATATTTTGATGGTGGTAGAACATTTACTTCTTCAACAACAATAAACTTCTGTGTTATTTTTAACCTCAATTATGCCCTAATCTTAGGACGACAGATCTACGACGATGAGATAATAGGTGGACTGGCCAAAGAGTGCAAGCCTTAAAGATGGTGGCCGTCTTTCTATCTCGGAACTTGCTTCGCGGGTCAAGTTAGAAATCAACTCCTCTTCGAGGAATGTGGTTCACACACATGAGTGGTACGTTGGTAACCACCCTGGCGCAGCTCTAACAGAGGCAAGCAATAGATTGGAGCAAACGGCTCTAGCTAAGCTGCGCACTGGTCATCTGCGCGTTCTATGTTTTATGTCGAGCAATAAAGTCCACCCCTTTTATCCGAAATGCTACTTGACCCAAGCCATTCCTGCCTATATCTTGTCTTGCATTGGTTGCCTGAAAAGCCAACTGCTCTCCTTCCTGGTTACGTTCTTCGGGCTTTTGATGGACCTGATCTGATGTTGCGGTCGAATAGGTGGGATGAGCCACAAGCAACAAACAGGACGACGCTGTCCTATCTGCAAATGAATGATTCAAGAAGTTACATCTATGAACTAATTGCCATGAACTATGGAATTAGAGGTAAACCTTGCCTGGACTTCTGTTGCAAACAAGATAGTATGCGTAATCCATTTTTATGAATAACATTTTATTCAAATTTCATTGAAATCAATCAATCAGACTGAGTCACTCTTGATCTTCCAGATTTATGCAGTCATTGATTTCAAATTACATCAAAATATTGGAAGTCTTTCAGCCAATGATTGAACCAAATTAACCCAAAAGTTTTAAGTTTTTGTGAGGTGATCTGAGCTATTGCAGGGTTTTAAAAATAGCATAAATTATACAGTTTTACTAAAAATAATTACAGCTTGATTACAATAGCATAAAAGTTCACATATTTAACTTACTGTAAGAATTATTTCTTCAGTTCTGTTATAACAATCTTAAAATTTAGATTCTGGAAAACGTTTTTGCACCTTTCACATAAATCACATGATACACTTTCTAAAGTTTTATTTCTTATCACAGCTGACCAAACTTTCACTGTTTCCTATCCTGGACGATTCTCATTATAATAACCTTCACGCTTTCTTTGTCTTTTACTGTTTATTGAACAGCAGTCGGCATATACAGAAATAGCCATTAGCTTGATCAAATATTACACTAGAAATAGCACACTGAATTCAGACTAGATTCGTTAGTAATGACGTATCTAGAAGTTTCTATATGTAATATAAATTGTTTAATATAGTAATATATCACATATATACTGACATTTTTAGATCCGTCTAAAACATTTTCTTTTTTGTTTTACTCACATTGAGTAAAATACTTCACACAAAGCAAAATGGTAATAAGTAATATAGTCATATAAAATATAAATTTTGCAATTATTGTATAATAATTAATGAAACACTGGACATATAATGTTCAAAGTACATGTAGAATTTTTAATTGGACAAAGGTTGAAATATAATTAATTAATATATAAGAATTTCTGGAATAAATAATAAGATATAAATATAATTCGAATTAACGCTCAAGATGAAACGCATGTCGACGAAGCACGACTTCTGACGTCATGAATACAATAGTTTTAACACTTGTTTCAAAATTTTAATAAAATGTTAAAGTGGAATAGATTTATTAGAATAGTTTGCAAAGTACAGGCTTAAGGTTTGAGGAACGCATGCAAAACTCATTAATAAACTTCTGTATGCTGGCCGGTTTTTTTTAAATTGTAATTTAATGCTTATAATATAGCTAGAAACAAAAGAAAATACATACTTGCACAGATATATGTACATATGTAAAATTCAAGGGTCAAAATTTGAGAAACGATTTAAAGAGAATTCTATTAAAATATATTTATATATAGAACTTCAAAGCATATCATTATGATCTTCTATAGTGAAAATTTAATTTATGTTATTAGATGAATGATTTCTACGTAAATGTAACTAAATTAAAATTAATTAAAATTATTTATTTTATTAAAATTAAATTAAAATTAATTAAAATTATTTGTTTTATTAAAATTAAATTAAAATTAATTATAAATTAATTTGTAATTTCCATAAGGTTAAAATAAGTTTTTTTTAATTTTCAAATTATACAATAATACATGCAGATTAATATTTTGAAAATTATCTTTACTTCTCGCAAACTTGAACAAAAATTTCGCTAAAATTTTTAGGTTACGGTTTAAGAAATAATTTCTTCAAACTTGGAGAATCTTTTTATATGAATACCGAATGAAGGAACTCCATCTCAATAGTGAAATAATGATTAGAAATTCAATCATTAGGTAAACTGATAACACTAGAAAAAGGATATATATTTATTTTACTTCTTATGATCATAATTTAATTAACCTTTACTTAGTGCTAAAAGCTGCTAGAAGTTAAAAAAAAAGAAACTTTTGCTTTGTTTTTTTTTCCACAAAAATACGTTCTTCGTAGAGTGCCTGTACGTGCTTATCATTAGTGACTGACACTAATGTTTCAACACATAATTTAAGGGAAAGATGAGAACACTTAGACTAGGATCAGAAAACTGCATCACATCAAAATCCAAACTTCACTTGGAATTCACTTGGAAACTTCACTTGGAATTTCGTACTTTGATGCTATATAGGACTAAAAAACATTGGACCATGCAATCGTACTCACGTCTACCTCACTTGACAAAACGAAAGTACAAACTTTGGAAAGTTATTAAGTATCACCATTACAAACGCAAGATGTGTAAACAGACGCAAATTTCCAACCAAGTGGATGCCGAAGAAGTAACAGGTGCAAACATGTGTGACTTAAATTAAGCGATGAATCGCAGTTTTATATGAAATGAAATCCTTAGAAGAGGAGGGCAATACATAGAACAGAAGCATAATCCATAAAGTCAGTTGCAGAAAGCGACTCAAATTTAAAACACATCTTAGACAATAAAGTTCCCAGCAAAGAAATACTGCCTTGGCACACATCAAACATTATCTTCATTCATTCCAAAGACGCTGAAGATGAAACTGAAAAACATAGTAAACTTCCTGGTTTCTCCTGCGACAATAGCTCCTTTAACTGCTCTTTTCTAAAAGTTCTTTGACTGTAAATATCTCATTCCAGTGCAGTAGACCATATTTGCAGCAAGAGCTGTAGAAGATCGAGGCAAGGAGTTTGATGAGATATTATCTGACACATATAAATTTAAGCTTTTCAAGTCTAGTGGCAATTTAGCCTCATTGAGACAACGATGCCATTTCTAAATTGAAATAAGTAAAGAATTTAAGAATTCTTCTGCAGTTTTATTTTATAATTCACTCTTCCAAATGCTAAGCAATCTTTCGGCACCGAAGGAACAATATAATATGCACTTACGTCTAGTAACTACCGATCAAAATATCAAATATATTATACTCATATATTCATCCGATACGATGGAAATGAAATTTAATGCACTTTATTAGTGTATACTTCTAAACAACATCTTAAGCTTCTTAATATTCTTTATCTTTAGCTTGTTAGCTTGTCCACTTTTTTCCCCGCTGAAGAATTGTAAGATTTTAACTAGTTCTTCAACGAGTCCTCATGTTACTTTAGTATAATTCATTTGCTAAAAATACGAGTTTTATCTATTGCTATTCTCATTAAAAATCTATAAGAAATACCTCCAAACTTCGATGCAAAATATGAGAGAATGCCTCCAAATTTGTAACTGCTGGTGACATTTTCTGGCCGTATCGTTTTAGCTTCGGCATGGTTCAGTTTCTCAAACATCTATGTTCAGATTATTACCCGATGTAGTGACTCTGCTATATATATACATATATCTAAATATACCTAAATATATAACACAGTACCCTTGAATATGGGACTGAAGAGAACAGTAGATTTTTGAAAACTAGAATCTGTTTCGAAGCATAAGTAATTGTATATCATAATGAGCTTCATTCCAGAGATTTTATCGGACCTCATGAATTCCATTCTTCGCGATAAATCTCTTTAGCCCACAGAAGTAGCAGCAAAAAGTAACGCCTTTTCTCCTATTGACGAATGGTAACTTTCTTCTAAATGATACCTTGCAAAATGATACTTCGATTGATGGACGTCGACCAGAGTTGGCAAAGATGATTTTGCATTTTTGATTCATTGCAGCTTCTTTAAAATCCTTTAATAACCTCATATGCTTCAAGACTTGACATAAAGACGTAAAATACCCATAAACCAATGAAAAGGATAACAGTGGGCGCTTTGTACTTCATAGGGCCACCCAGCTCACCACCAACCAATGCGCTTCGTCTTAGCATCAACACGGTGCAGCAGATAAAAGCGCACACACAGAAAAGCGTGACAGAGAATGCCAGATTTCCTGGTTGCACTAAGAATTGCTGACCCTTGGAGGCATGGTAGAGAGCCGCTATGGACCAGGCAATGCCGATGCCTAGGAAAACATTCACTGCATTACTTCCTGTTACATTACCGATGGAAGAATCGGCATACTTGTCGTTCTGAGCTGCTACTTTGCTGGCAAATGTGTCTGCAAAGAAATAAATGCAAGAATCAGATTAGTATAAAGTTCTTAATTAGTATTTCCTAAACAGCATAATGGCATAGCTAAATATTTCAAAGAGTAACAAAATACACACACACGCATACGCACACAAGCACACCGAAGACCTAGTAGTAGGAAGCACAGACGTAACTTGCGTAAATTTTCAGGTCTGCTATTTGCTATTTTGGAGGTTAAATAAAACTTTCTTTTGCTATGGGAGTAAAACGAGCGACGAAGATCCATATACCTATACTAGAATAACAGACAGAAATTCGAGAAATTCTAGCTGTGAGAAATGAAATAACTGGCACCGTTTATTAAACTAAAAGTTAGTGATAAGCTGCTGAATAATAAATTATCGAGAAGATCACGTAAAATTTAATTACAATTGGTATCATGAACCAGAATAGGAATACCGTATTTACTCGTGTATTTTCTAATCGTTATTCCCCCAGAATTTAGCACAATGTTCAGAAACCTTTTTTAAATAGTCATGCTTTTTTTTTTTTTGTAATACTTCATCAAAACGGAGCCAAGAATATCGCCAAGTTTAAACTACGCGCATATTGTTTGTGGCTGCCATATCTCCGCTACCTTTTTTAATAGGGCATCAAAAGGCTTATGTTTCCCAAAGGATTTCCGCCATATGAATTCCGAAAGATACGACTCTACGTGATGTCCAGCCGTACACTTTTGCTTTTTGCTTTGTCATTTAACATAGCAAAACAATTTTTCCACATTTTGGGTGGGAGAACCCGTTATTGGATCAACAAAACTAAATTTCTGTTTCACAGTTAAATGGCTGAAATTAGTCTTTTCAAGCTCTTCTGTTAATAGGCTCGACAACAGACTGAATATATTGTCAACCCTTTCCACTACGTCGTCTACAGTCTTTAACATCAATGTGCTTGCTTCCCGATTTGGAACCTTAACAAGAAAGAACTTGCCACCTAACTGCATAACCCGCCGAATATCCACTGCTGTGGAAATATCCAGCCAGCGTTTCTTTTCCGCTGCACGAACAAACTCTCCGCAATTTCAACTATTTTTCCAGGCTCACTTATCCGTCCTTTAGGTTGTCGAAGTAAGTATAGCTAACAAACCCCTCTCATAATATTCAGCGTCAATTGTGGTACTTTGCAACACGTTGAGCTGTTTATCGCACCCCGTAAGCGGCGTTAGTTCCTTTGTCTAACAGTAGATGAAATGCAGCGCTGTTAGGAATAATATTGTTACGCTATTTTCTCTCTTCACGTTTGTACGGGGTTCGTAGATTTGGAGTGAATAACGACGACACTTGATGAAGTATCGAAACACACTTTATTTAGCCAGTACTAATAAGGACAGCTTCAAAACCACGTTACAGTCGTCGAAGAACTACTATTAACACGCTGACACAATCAGCGACACAGCCTTCAGGTTATCAGCTAAAACGGTGGAGACAGCTTCACTGCAAAGCACCAGAGTACAGCTCAGGACTCTGCTCGGTCGTTCTCGGAATTCCACGTACTCTCGAGACTCTTCACACTACAAATCGCGATGCACTCGACGTCACACAGAGCACGACTCCGGCTCTTCGATTTAGTCGTTCCCGGAGCTCAACACGCTCTCTCGACGATGCACTAACCGCGATACACTAAGAGACTCTTCCGGTGCACTCGACACTCGCTGCCCGGCTGTCAACTCGAGCGACTCCGCAGGGATTGACTCGCTAGACGAGATACCAACTCGATATTAACTATCTCGCACTCTAGACGAGGCACACACACACAAACTGACTGCGAACCAGCAGGGTTTATATAGCTTTCGGCTTGTGTTCGAGAACATTCTGGGCTAAACCGGTAAGAATTCGTTCCAGAAGGTTCTCCATCCGTCCATGGCATGTCGCCAAATGGGCGATTTCTCGCCAAATATGGCAACCCTGCCTTCCTTGCCATTTTATGGCAACCCTAAAAACTGTTTTGCGGAGAAGCTATCCCACCGCGCCTGTACATTTCGTAACAATATTTTGGAATTACTGAACCAGCTGTCGAATTGAATGCTCTTTTTGGTTAGAGTAGACTTTAAGGTTCCCCTTGCATTATGGCGAAGTTGTTGTTTCATTTATGGTAGCCTGAGTAGTTGAATGTGATGGAAACTATTGTGACGTAATCGGGTGCATGATTCTGGGAAATTTTGAATCATGGGATGTTTTGTAAGCGCTTTTGTGGTGTGTTGGTTTCATTGTTTAAACGGTAGAATGGCTGAATGTAGTAAGATTAATTTGAAGTTCCTGTACGATTTTGAACGAAAAAGAGCGTTAATTGACTGGTGTGTAAATGAAGGTTTACATAGTAGCCATTTTAAGTATCCTGTATGTAGGAAGGATATGCGTCTAGTCGCACCTAAAAACCGTTTAGATGAATTTGAATAGGTTTGTAGGAAGAAAGATTCAGAAGTGACAACGCCGATATACGGATTCGAGTTCTGATAATTTTAAGAAGTTTTTGGATGCTGTTAAGGAATTTTGTGTGCCACAGACTAAAGACGAAGGAACTTTTAAATAGAGTAAGTGGATATTTGCTTTTTGTAAGGCTTAAATGTATAACATGTTTTTCCTTTTTTATGTTATTTTATTGTTTGGTTTAAAATGTAGTTTATTGAGATTATGAATTTTTTGTTTGATTGTATTGCAGAATTGAGTGCTGCTTTGACTTTTTAAGTGAAAATATATCGATGTGTACATGGGCAAATTGAAGGAAGTGCGCAATGCAAGTTTGTGCAATTCTTGGATTTTTTTAAAGTGAAAATGGGTTGACGTGTACATGGATAAAGTCAAGGGAGTGCGCAATGCCATTTTTGTGCAATTCGGGGATTTTTTTTTAAAGTGGAATAGGTCGATGTGTACATGGATACCAAGTTTGTGCGATTCTTTTTTCTTGTTATTTTGCCTGTGCGTAGCTGCGAATTTTGGCGCAAAAATCGCCATTTTGCAAGCCAAAATAATAAGTCAAAGAATTGCACAAACTCGGTATTCATGTACCGCCAAAAATCGCCAAGGGGTACCCTAAAATATACATTAACCCTCTTGTTTTGTTTACAACCTTTGGTGTTACATTTCCACATACTTTCATTTATAAAGAATTTCGTTTCGAGGCAATTTAATCGTATTCGATTGCAAGGTAATATATAGTTTTCCTGGAAAAAAGAAAGCGCATCTTCTTTACTTCTTGGTAGATTAAAAATTGTGAAAATATTTTACAATAATTATATTAAAAAGATTACTACAATATTACGCTGTTCATCAGATTCGGCAAATAGAAGTGAAAAGTTAAAGTATAAAGCGTTTTACATAAATGATTAAACTGAAAAAAGACAATTACGATATTATACGGTTCATCAGACTCGACAAATAGAAGTTGATCTGGGACCAAAAAACATTATGATTTCACGTGGTTTACATAATCTGGCGATTTATTGGGACAGTCGTGAAAAACCAAGTGGCAGGCATTTTTTTTTTCAAAGCATTCAGAAAGTGAGCTTCTCTAAATTTTAAAATGGATTCGTTTATTCAGAGGCTGCTTTTATCTTGCTAGCATCAACTCACTCGTAGATTTATGGGTGCATGACTTTGTTTGCTTTTATCTTGCTAATATCAACTCGTTCGTAGATTTTTGGGTGCATGGCTTTGTTTGCTTAAGCAATAACAGTGAAGAGCTTGAAGAAAACTGAGATATCTAATGCTTTTGATAATTTTGAAGATGAGAAGATAGACTGAACGGTGACAATGACCACTTATAGATTGTAGCAAGTGACACACGCAGCAGTTCCAGCAGCACTGAATAATTTGAGTCCTAGGGTTGGCAGTGAATAGCAGAAAGAGCCAGCTAGATTCAAATTACAAAGAAGTAGAAATTAAGATATTTTTACGAAATGTCCAGGCGGTGTAAGATAGCTTTCCCCGTAAAGCAGGTTTAGGGTTGGTATAAAATGGCAAAACAAGGCAGGGTTGCCACATTTGGCGACAAAATTGGCGATATACCATGGACGGAGAACCTTCTGGAACGAATTCTTACCGGTTTAGACAGAACGTTCTCGAACACAAGCCGAAAGTTATATAAACCCTGCTGGTACGCGGAGAGAGAGTGCGAGAGTGCGAGTGTCAAGTTAGTCAGTCCGTGCGGAGTCGATCGAGTTCACAGCCGGGCAGCGAGTGCCGAGTTGGTCGTCGAGTGCATCGAAAGAGTCTCTTAGTGTATTGCGGTTAGTGCGTCGTCGAGAGAGTGTGTTGAGCTCCGGGAACGACTGAACCAAAGAATCGGGAGCTGTGCTCTGTGTGTCGTCGAGTGCATCGCGAGTTGTAGCGTGGAGAGTCTCGAGAGTACGTGGAGTTCCGAGAACGACCGATCAGAGTCGGGAGCTGTACTCTGGGGCTTTGCAGTGAAGCTGTCTTCACCGTTATAGTCTGATAACCTGAAGGCTGTGTCGCTGATTGTTCCAGCGAGTGTATAGTAGATCTTCGACGACTGTAAAACGTGACTTTGAAGCTGTCCTGATGAATATTGGTCAATAAAGAGTGTTTCATCAAGTGATGTTGTCATTATTCACTCCAAATCCCTAACGAACCCCGTACGTACATAACATGTAAAGGAAGAAAATAACTTAACAAAATGTTATTAGATAGCGTAATGTTAATAGCACTACGTATTCGTGTTGACATGTAATTTTCTTTTAAATAAGTAATATTATGACAGCTACCCATTGTTAAACCTTTAGCACTTTTCATTTGTGCAATTCTTGTGTAAATGCGTCTTACAGTAAGACTGTAGGGCTGTAAGCGCGTCTATCAGAAATCAAATTATTCTCATAATTTTCCCCTCACGATCAGCGTATGATGAAATTATTAGAAAGATAAAAAGGCGGAGAATACGCCAGGAAATACAGGTATAAAATGTCTCCAGGAAAACTAATCTTTCCCGCAGAGGAAGTAAGTTCTATTTAACTTTCTAAATCACAGTCCAGGAAAATTTCTCATGCCAGTAAAATTTCTCTTTCAAATTACACACACACACACACACACACACACACACACACACACACACACACACACACACACACACACACACACACACACACATATATATATATATTTCAGTTAAAAGTCGAAGTCGAACCAAGCTAACACCATTACGCGTTTTGCCGAAACAGACAATTGAAACTCTTGTGTGACGAAAAATTTTTTTTAAATAATATGAATTGTCCCGAAAAAATCTTTTTGGAGCTTCAATTTTCTGTTCCAATTTCCCGACGCATCCGCAAAAAATGACACATTAAGGTGTAACTGAAATTTCCCTTGAAAAGCCAGGTTGGAAGTCTAATTAGGCTAATTTACCATTTTCCGCTTTGTAATTTTTATAATTTTTATAATTTTTGTAATTTTATGTTTTTCATATGTTTTAATTTTGTTTTAACTTGTTCCGTCGTTCAGGTTTTTATATGTTTTAACTTTTCACTTATCACATCGATAGGTTTTACTGTAATTTTTGCCATTCACATGTTTACAACGATTGATTTTAACAGTCTTATTTTCTGCATTTTATTTCGCGTGTAGGCTATTTTTTCACCCTTCAATGTTATTATTTTAAAAAATACTGCGTTGAACTATTTCCTGGAGCCACAGCTCCTGGTAATTTTTGGCGAGCTCACTACAACATTTCTTCTTATTATTTCATAATTTTTGCAGCATATTGCGCAAAAAATTTCTAAGACCAAATAGGTCTTACAACACAATAATTATTAGCTTTTCAATTTCAATTATATATATATATATATATATATATATACCCACTCCGTTACCCGGCTCGGTGAGCTCAATTTTATCATTCTTATACGTTGGTAAATTGTGCAATTTTGCTTTAAAAGGGATTGATTTATGTTGTTCTTATGGTCCGGTTAAGGTTTTTATGCGTTTAGGTAATTTACATGCAACAGTTATAGAATTATCAACAATTTGTTGTTTAAGCTCTACTAAGTCTAACAAAGCCAGCATTTATTTACATTTGAAACTCTTAGTAGAATAGTGAGTAAAGTCAGTTTCTGCAGCAACTTCAGTGTCTTTTTGCCGAATGGCACCAAAGTAGACTTTCAGTTTTGTGCACCGAAATATCTGCCTTCTTGCCCACCGTCCGAATGGCTTGTTTTTGCTTAGAAACTCTAATTTTCATCGGAAAAATTCATTTTTTAACTGTTTTTAACTGTAATTGATATTGGTGTACGTTTTTCTTTATTTTGCAATTTTTAATGAAAATATCTTGAGTGTTTAAGTATTTTTGCTTTGCCGCGAGGTGAAACTGAATAAATCTAATGAGAAATATATCTCTAATGAAATTTAAGGAACTAAGTTTAGATGAAATGCAGCAAAAAATGTGTACAATCTAATAGGTAGCACAAGTCATGTGGTGCCTGCATCAGAGAATTTTTTTTCAGCTACCAGGAAGCGGAGGAAAAATCCAAAATAGACAGTGGGTGCTGTATCATTTAAGAATGACAATCAAATATATATTTTCATTCAGTGTTTTATATGATGAGAACGTCGTGTTGTGAATATGCCAGCAAAATAAAAGTTTGTGTCATTTAGCACATGAGTCTAGTTTTTTTTTTACAGCTAAGGCTATGAGGTATTTATCATTCCCTGTCAACAACAAAGAGGTAATTAAGTTTTTATACTTATAAATATAAAATATAATTATCACGAAACCTCCCTTGGTGAGTGGCTCTAGACACCATTTGTCAACAGTAGTTGACGATTGATTACATCTGAGCCCATTGTTGGCAACTGTTCAAAACTTAAGAACTTTACTCTTTCAAATGCTCGTAAATTCAATCCGTAAAGATGCTTGAAGATAACGAAAAAGGCTTCGATGTCTGTTAATTCTTTTTGAATAATTCTGTGTTTTTTATATTAGTACCATATAACTCGGCACTTCAAGGTTAATTATTTTACTGTTACAGCAGTTACTTGGCAACTAAACAACATTTTTTCTAAATTTAACATTATAAGGTTAAAAATTTCAAGGCTGACATTATAAGGTTAAACCACCCTTATCTTTCAGTACAAATAAAAAAAAAATAAAAATAAAAATAAATAAATACCAATAACAAAAAAAAATATGAAAGCTTTCAGATTTTATTTTACGCGCAGAAGGGCGTTTTCTTTAACGTTTTATGTGTTACCTTTAGTTATTAAACATCATGTTCTTCGCACTTAAACCGCATAAAATTCTATTCAACAGCAATATCACAAAATATTTAAAAGGAGCATATCTTAAGAATTTCCGATACAGTCTCGCGCGCTGGAGATAAAAGGTTTTTCTTTTCTGTACAGCATTGTCATTCATCGCTTTGAAATTGTCGAGTTTGTCAAATAAAAATTCGTTAAAGGTTTACAAATCATGAAATAGAAAATAAAACAAATTCAACATTCCGAATTTGGGCTTTCAAATGCCTACATTTGAATGGAGGAACACTTACTCCAACTTTGATATCTCTACGTCCGGTTGGTTTTTCACAGTGCGAGAAACATACATCCATTCATGCATATTCTTCATTATTTAATTTATTTATATATAATGCAGGCTCTAATATTTGGTGGCAATAATTTGAAAAGTGAGACGCCGTTTATAGTGATATGCCACAAAATGCAAAAACGAAATTAATAGCTTCTGGGCTAAAATATTTAATTAAATTAAAATTTAATTTAAACTTCCGCTCTAAGTACAGAAATATATGCGTTCACTAAATTAACTTCTGCTTCTCTCGAAATAGATGAACAACATTTATTCAGAGGTATTTACAAATCATAATTTAAAGTCTAATCACCTGGCTTTGGTATTCCAGGAGTGCTAAATTAATTTTGAATCAAATGAAAATTCAGCAGCTGGTATCGAAAGCGCCAGAAGCTGATAATAACACAGGAATATAAATAAAGTAGCTGATATTGTCAAACCCTCTCTTGAAACTGGATTCTAGACCTTATTTAGAACGAACTTCATTTACATTTTCTGGCGGAAGAGACGAAACAGAAGAAATACAGGACAGATTTTAACATAGGAAATAATGTATTAATTAAAATTTTCTAACGATAAGTAAGCGAACATTATTGTGGGTGACACTCAGTTTATTTATAATATTTTGTTCTTCTTATTGCAACATTATTTTATTTCTTAAATACTCCCACTTCGAAAAATGGAGAAGTCACCTAGAGGTGATCACTCATAATTACCTCAAGTCTAAGAAAATGCAATTTGAGAATGCTGTTAAGAAACATAATACTGCATTACTGCAAATCTAAGCCGTACTACGGTTTTAAAATTGAACAATTGAAAAAAAATAGGTAAAAAAAAATCGTTCTCTAATTTAGACTGTAGAAGGATTTTGAAACTGGAAAAATTAAAAAGTAAAAGTGATTTCATAGACCGTATTGAAAGATGAAAATGTCTATAATAAAATCATTTCGATTTCTCATTTCAATTAAAATTTAATTATTTAAGACACGTTTATTAGAGAGTGGAATATCGGCAGAAATAAACTGCTAAAATATTATCTTTACCTTCCTTGTACGAAGTAAAAGGAAGTACTGTAATAGCGAAAAGTTTCAGGCAGCATATTTCCACGAAAATATCCATTTTGACCGCTATCGAATGCAATTTAACGATGTTTTTGCGTGATATCTGTACGTAAAGACAGAATAAAAGACTCGTTTCCTCTAAAAAAATTATAAAACTGCTTTAGAATTAATTCTGAAGAGAATTTTTCGTGGCGTCTGTACGAGCGTATGTAAGTACGTGCGTACGAACGTATGTACATATCTCGCATAACTCAAAAACGAGTAGCCTGAGAACGTTGAAATTTTGGATATAGGACTGCTATAACATGTAGATGTGCACCTCGTATTTTGGTTGTAATGGACCGCACCAAACGTATATAAATATATTTATATATATATCCACTTTGTTACCCGACTCAGTGATCTCAGTTTCTTTAGTCTTATAGGTTTGTAAATTGTACATTTTTTGCTTTAAAAATGATTGAATTATGTTGTTTTTATCTTCCGGTTAAGGTTTTTATGCCTTTAGTAAATCTGTATGCAATATATTTAGAATTATCAACAATTTTAAAGTTGTTTAAGTGCCGCTAAGCCTTTGTTGTATGGCGGCCATTGATTGTTTACATTTGAAACAGCAGACTAGTGGATTTTGTTGCCAATCTAGAGAAACTTAGCTTCGCAACAACAAAGATAACGCCTTCATTTATTACTGCCAATTAAATCATGCTTAATCCTTTCTGGAATTGTTTCGAGGAAATAAGTGTTTAAGATTTACTTCGTAATTTTTAATATAGACATTTTGAGTTTTTATGTATTTTTGCCTTCTCGCGAAGTGAGAACTGAATTAATTGAATTTGAAATACTCAATCGTCTGTGAAAAACTGTTTCTTTTTCGTTTTGTTTGCTTAATTTCTTTTATACATCGTTCTAGCTTTATTATAGTATTTGAATAGAACATGTGGCAACGATTAGATAATTCTATACTTTAAATGATATACATTTTGTGCATTCTGAGTTATAATATGAACGAAATATAATTGAACCTAGCGCCAGAGTGTCGCTATGGTAAACAAATACTAGAGTGAATTTTAAAGAATGATTTATTCTATTGTGGTTTAAGCGCTGTCGGCGAAGTAGATTTAATTCAATCCAATAAGTTTAAATGAAATGCAATAAAAAATGCGTGTAATTTAATATTACGTAAGAGGAAGTCATGTGGTGTACACATCAGATTTTTTAATTTTACATTTTAAAAATTTGAATAAATCCGAAGCAATTCGATAATTCACAATGCATATTCGAAAAGTCAAAGCACAGATTAACAACATTAAAATTCCAATTTTAAACAATTTCCCTGAAGTATTTAATACAACAACGTAAGATAAACAAATATAATTTCGTAATACGTTGCTGAAACTTAGGTTTTCGTATGGGTTTGTGCCTTTTCTAATTAAATTCTTGTTTTCTAGTTACTACTATGACCTGATTAAGTTGCATTAAAAGCTGAGTCTCCTCGTTTCAGCGCTCATTATTTGTAGTAACACTAGCGAGCATCTACAACGTTATCAATATAATTAATGATGGTCAACACACAAACATAGCTTAGATATAATATTATCTCTGATTCAGAGAACCTCGCCGTTGCCGGAAATTACATTTCAGCGCTTCATACATCAGAATAAATTGCTGAATTTTTTATTCAGTTGTTAAAATATTACTTAAAATAATAAAATATGCTCATAAACGTAAATGCACGTAATATATCTGCATTACCGTGTTAGAGTATTAACGTAGAAAAGAAATTCTAGTGGATAATAGGCGCCATATTGGACATCGTTTGGGATAAATGTCGAATTCTGTGTTTTTAGTCCAAAGGGGCTTTGTCTATGAAGGACTATTGTTTTCGTTTTGCGATTTTGCGTTGAATCACTATAAATGTCCGTTTCACTTTTCAAACTGTTGCCACCAAATGCTACCTGCATTATATTTGAAGAAATTAAATAATGAAAAATCTGCATAAATGTATGTATATTTCTCGCACTGTGATAAAAGCCATCGAATTTTGAATGACGTAATCCTCCTACGAATATGGGCATGTGGAAGACCAAATTAGAAATTTGGAATTTGTTTTATTATCTATTTATTAACAAACTTAAGATATTATATTTTATTATTTACTTTACCTATTTATTAAGGATTTCAAAGCGAGCAGTGGCAACACTGTAGGGAAAGAAAACAGTTTTATCTCCAGCGCACGAGACTCTATCGGAAATTCTAAAGATAGGCTCATTTAAAAATTATTTTGCGATATTGCTGTTGAATTGAATTTTATGGTTTATATTGTGAATAACATAATATTTAATAAATAATGGTAACCCAAAAGATGTTAAAAAAAAGCCCCTTCGGGGGTATTGTAAAATAGTTCAGATTTGTTTTATTAATCTTTAAAAATAAAACTGAGGTTTTAAGCATAATGCTTGAAACTTAATTTAATTTAAAAGAAAGTCTTAAGTTCATTTTAAATGACTCGAAGGAAAAATTTAAATTTAGAAGAGAAATAAATTAGGAGGGATTCTTCGATATAAATATGCAGATTTCTTCTGTGTAGCTTATTACATTGGATTTTTGTGATAAAAATTTGAGCAAAATCAAGTCAAGGTAAATTTAACGTAAGTCAAGGTAAATTTAACGTAAAAATTTGATCATTAAAAAATGAAACAGAAGATTAAATTAGTTCTCTCAGCTCTTCATAATTCCATCCACTGATTGGAAGAGGGATGAAAAAATGACATAAGTACCGTATTTCTTAGCAGTTCCGCCCCTTTATTTCTAAGCATATTTATTTTTTACTTATTTTATCCCTTGAAAATTAAGAGGGCAAAATTATGCGAATAATTTAATTTCCGAAATACACGGTTACAGTAAGAACACAGCAATGGAAATTAGTCACGAATAAATTACAGATAGCTATCACAATATTATTTCTCTAACAGAAAACTAAGATTACATAGTAATATTAATATTACAATATCTAACAAGATATCTTCATTTCTACTTCCCTACAACTTTAAATTCTCCCGTTCTTATTGTTGTCTTTGCTACTCCTTAGGCCTCAAATCATCCATATATAATTAAAGAAGGTGAATGTGCAGCTAACTCAGCGAAATCGTAAACTGTAAGTCGATTTGTGTTTGTTACGGTCAGTTTTTGTATTAAGCTGGCATAAAGTTCAAGAGGTAGAAGGTTAAGGTTAGACGTAACCTTTGACGGTAATTCGCAGGGGTTTGTCGTTATTATTAAGACGAAAACAGTTACTATGCTGACGAATACATTTATTTTCATTGGGTAAAGAGGTAGAAGATTAAGGTTAGACGTAACCTTTGAGGGTAATTGGCAAGGGTTTGTCGTTATTAGTAAGACGAAAACAATTACTATGCTGACGAATCCATTTATTTTCATTGGGGAAGTTCATCCTGTAAAGGCATTGAGTAAGAGAAAAATTAGGCGAATATTTTTAAATTTTAAAAACCTGGCGATAAAAAGCTAAGGGAAAAATATGTGATGGTGTAAAATACACGTGGATGTACGTGAATTCAAATAATACAAAATGAAAAAAGGAGATATTGATTACTTTAATTTAAACAGAAAGTAAACGATTAGTGTTAAATAACTGCTTATCTAAAGTAGTGGGCCCACCAGCGGCCGAGCGGTAAAATCGTTGAACACTGGTAGTTCGGTCCGAGGTTCGAATCCCGCCAACGGGCAGGCTGCATGGGTCTTTTCGTGGTTTCCCACATGTGTAACGTGTATACGAGCCAGTTTTCCTTAGAAAGTCCTCCACGAAGGCATCCCTCCCCTTAGGCAGATAGCCCTTGAGGTTTTGCCGTAATTGAATAACTTAACCTAACCTATCTAAAGTAGTGCTATATGAGATGAATTACTTAAGCTTTTTTTTAAGAAATTAGTTAGTTAGAATTAATTAAAAGATATCAATTTTAAAAGAAATCCATTATCTAATGTCGGTCTTTTGGAGAAATTTTTTGTCCCCTCCCCCGAAAAAAAAGTAAAAGAAAAAATTCTCATCGATCAAACCTGAAAATTTTAGATGTCAAGTACTCATATTTCAGAAAGTTTAATATTTCCTTGATATTTAATTAATTTGATGTAACAACTGCAAAATTGATAATCACAAGGCAAGTCAAAATCTTTCTTATTCTTTCGAGATTAAACTTTAAGAGAAAGACTGTATATGTGTGTGTATCAAAAGAGATTTTACACTTATTTTTCAAAATTTGAATTTTGATTTTTTTTTAAATTTTAATTTTTGGATTTTTTTCTGGATCTTCGGTGCATATCTTTGCTTGGCAATTAAATTAATCATCTAAATTTTAGTCATTGTAGAGAATATTTTAAATATCTAAATCTTATACATAACTTTCAGACTATTGGCAAGTTTTTTAGCACCAATCAAATTTTTCATTCTTTATATTATTTAAGAATCTACCATTTGAAAAGTTACCTCTCAAAACGCCATTTGAGGGCATTTAAAAAAACATACTAAGAAAAGTTTCAATCTTAATAATATAGTTGGAGACTCCAAAAATGGTTTACTTAAGCTGGCTCTTATAATTAAAAATGCGCTTTTAACGTCGGCTAGCGAAATGGCTAACGCCGGAATAATCTTTGGAAGAGCTTGCCATAGGACGTAAAGTGCAAGCGAGACGGCGAAAAACCGGCATAATATAACATTCAAATCCTCGGCTTAAATACTTCAACAATTAATTTGCATCAAGGATTTCGGAAAGAAGAAGTTATAATAATAATAACTGGCTAATTAACATTGAATCCTATAATACAACAAGCAAAGAATGCTTGGCTATAATAAAGTAACTAAAGAAATAAATTAACTTGAATAAAGACAAGACGATATCTTTAGAGGAACGTCTTAAATGATTGGCATCGAACGAAGTATTTTTGTAATAGAAAGTGAGATCTTGTTTTTCTTTCTACTCAAATTTAGATTATTTTGCATGAAAATTTGCAATTATGTCTTCAAGTTCTATTATTTTGTTGGAAAACGTGGATTACAACTATATTTGTCGTTTGCTTTCAGTCAAATTATTTAAGCCATATTGGTTTGCTATGGAAAGTTGTTATAGTCTCCTATTTTATTTTTATTACTTGCAAGGAAGTATTGTAATCATAAATAACTTCAGGTGATATATTTCAACAAAAATATCCATTTTGGCCCATATCGAATAAAATTTAACGATATTTTTCAGTAACATCTATACGTAAGAACAGAATAAATAAATCTTTTTCACAAAACGGATTATAAAACAGATTTAAAATGGATTCAGAAGAGCTCTTTTCGTGACGTCTGTACGTACGTATATACGTATCTCGCATAACTCAAAAACGAGTAACCTCAGTAAGTTGAAAGTTCGTATATAGGACTACTATAACATGTAGATGTGCACCTCTCTCTTTGGTTCAAAACTACAGATATTTTCTTAGATTTCGGATATGGGTTTTATGCCTTTTCTTAATCTGCATGCAATAATTGTAGAATTATGACGACTTTAAAAGTTGGTTAAGTGCGAATAAGCCTAACAGAGCAGCCGTATATGTTTACATTTGAAACTTAGTAGCATAGTGAATTCATTTTCTGCAAGTTTAGTGTCTTTTTGCTAAGTGGGACCAAAAGTAAACTTTTGTGCACCGAAAAATCTGCCTTCTTGCCCGCTGGTCGAATGCTTGTTTTCGGGTAGAAACTCTAATTTTAATTGTAAAAAAATTCTTTAACTGTTTACAGTTGTATTTGGTGTTTTATACTCATATTTTCCATATTTTGCAATTTTTAATGAAGATATTTTGAGTTTATGCATTTTTGCCTTGCCGCGAGGTGAGAACTGAATTAATTGAATGAGAAATATATCTCTAATGAAATAAGTTTAAATGAAATGCAGGGAAAAATGTGTATAATTTAATAGGCCTTACAAGGAAGCCATCTACATCCGATTATTTTTATTTTAATGGGCCATATTCTCAGTTCATAGTTTTCTTAAGACTTTAAGTCATACAAAGAATAATAAAACTATTTTAAATTGTGATGAATGCTTATTGAAACAACGCCACCTGCCAATGTGAAATAGCCATCTGTAGATGTCTGTCACTATGAATGAATGTGTTTCACTATGCTTACATGCTTACAATAGCGCATATTTCTGGAAGAAGTTAGAACTGCTGAAAAGAAATTCCTTACAATATTAATTTTCTTGCTAAATATCACATTTAAATCGCCTCTTATAAACATTGACCTAAATGTTGACTGAAATTTATATTTAATAACTGTAATCATTTGTAACTTTATCTCGCACAGCGTTTCGAAATGTTCGAAAATTTAATTAATCCTTGAATCGCTGAACGTTAACCCATGTGTTTAGATAATGAAAGTTGGCTAAATAAATGACTTCTATCCATACAAAATTCCAATTTTTTTTCGTGGACTTTCAAAAGAAAGAACGGACCCTGAAAAAAAAAAAAAAAAAAAAAAAAAAAAAAACTGTCAGAATTATCACATGCAAGTTAATTTTATTCTACGAAAAGAAACGGGAAAACATCGATTTAGTAACCGTATGAAAACAAAATTTTCTCAATCAAATTTTAACGAATTTTAAAGTTTCAGTAAACTGGAATCTGAAACCCTTATATATATATATATATATATATATATATATATATATATATATATTAACGACTTTTTGAAGTACAAATTATGTCTCAAAATTTTGAATTCAAAAATTATGACACATCCATAATAAAACTTATGTACGATTGCTGGCATTTCAGTTAATAAAATATCTCTACATTATGAATGTTTTGAGCCCTTGGATGCTTTAAATATTTGTTTGACAAATTCCGCTTTAAGGAAGCATATTTTCGTGTACATATATTTCACATAAAACTCTTGGGAAAAATTTCATATACATATTCACATGCATTTTTGTATCAGGCAAATAAAATTTTTTTGCGATCTCCAAACTTTGACCTGATTTAATTCTTAAGTTGTAACCATGGATTTGCTGCAGATGATCGAGAGATCGTTCGAGAAATACTTAGTAATGCAACCTTTTGGAGACATCCAACAGATCTCGGAATCACTATATATAAATATACAGATATATATGTGATGTAACAGCTTTAGTCGTAGCTTAAATTATCAGAGGATAAGTTTAAAAAAAACAGGATCCATTTATTATTATTCAGGAGAAATAGCAGTTACAAAATCAGGTATCCGGAGTAAATAAAAAGAATTACTAATAACTTTTTGTATGAAGTTTACTGCATCGTGACATTTAAAAAAAAGAAATGACGTCAACCTAGTGAGCCAATCCAGTTCGCTTTAAATATTTCCAGAACATTCTATAACTGTACGTGTAGAAAAAGCGGGAAAAACAACTTGACTACGGGGCTGTGAATTTAATTCCACGTACTTTCAAATAAGAGAACGTTGCCATTAAAAATGAAAAGAACATACAGTTAGAATTTTAAGTGTATTCTTGACTATGGAATTTTATTATTACAAATATTTGTACATATATATATATATATATATGTACAAATTTGTACAAAATTTGTACATATATATATATATATATGTACAAATTTTGCATAAATGCAAATACTTTTCGTGAAATTATATGTAAATTGTTATATCTCTTTTGTAATGTAAATGTAAATTGTAATATCTCTTGTATAATGTAACCAGAAAGGCGTCGGGATACGAAGCATCCTCGGAATTTAAGGTAACAAGGGTAAGTCCATTTAATATTGAGGTAAACGGCTATTAGCGAGATAGCGCTAAACTGGTGATGGATTCGGCGATTGATTTTGGTCACGAAAATCGCCAAAAGTAGCTAATTTTGGTGACCATTCGGCGACATTTTAGTCAGATGTCTGTGTAACTATAATTGGTCCTATCCTTATGTAACTGTAACTGTATCCGGCCCTATGTAACTCTGACTCTTTATGCCTTCCAGCAGTTTCGAGAAATCAAAGATACAGAAAATGTTTCGGTGGACAAGGAAACACTATATTAAACCATAGAGTGCATCCATCTACTAACGATAGTTCGGCAATATATACATGGACTGGACTGGACATTTTAAGTTGAGTTCAGAGTTTAGCTCAGAGCATTAACAGTTCAAGGTATTGAGAGATCACTGTGCGAGATTACGCATTTGAAGCTTTTCGTATTGCCTTGTGTTCAACGTTCTTAGTAGTTTTAAGTGGTAACTTCTGACTGTGCTCTATCATGCTGAGAAGGAGCTGTATGAGTACTTCTTCGTAAAAATTTCCAGAATTCTAAAGTGTTTCTTTTTTTCCTCTTTAGAAATAAATTTCATCAAGCTTTCACCGGTTCTACATGGATTAAATCGGAAACTAAACCTTAAGCATGTAACTCTCTCTATATACATTAAATCTGAATAAATCTATATAAATCTCTCTCTCTTTCTATATATATATTGGAAGTGTTTTATAACGGTGGTCCGTCATAAAAAGATTTAAATTTTTATGCTGGTTTTTACTCCAAAGGGGCTTTGTCCTCGAAGGAATATAGTTTTCGTTTTGCGATTTTGCGTGGAATCACTGTAAGTGTCCGTTTCACTTTTCAAACTGTTGACACCAAATGTTAGAGTGCTGCATTATATTTGAAGAAATTAAATAATGAAGAATCTGCATAAATGTATGCATGTTTCTAGCATTGTGATAAAACAATGGTACCTAGAGCCCAACGATACCTAGATCTCGCATTGTGATAAAACAACGGTATCTAGAGCCATCGAATTTTGAATGACGTAATCCTTCTTCGAATATGGGCATGTGGAAGACCGAATTTGAAATTTGGAATTTGTTTTATTATCGATTTCATATTTTGTAAAACTTTAACGAATTTTTGAGTAACAAATTCAACGATTTCAAATCGAGCAATGGCAACACTCTACGGCGGGGGAGAAAAACCTTTTTATCTCCATCGGACACGGAACTGTGTATCGGAAATTCTAAAGATAGACTCATTTTAAAATTATTTTGTGACATTGCTACTGAACTGAATTTTATGGTTTAAGTGCAAAGAACATGATATATAATAAATAAAGGTAACACAGAAAACGTTAAAGAACGCCCCTTCGGACGTAATTTAAAATCTGAAACCTTTCAGATTTTTTTTTGGGGGGGAGGCTTGTTTTTTTTTTTTTCTTTTTTATTTTCGAAAAGACGGAAAATTTCCTAAGGATGTTTTCCGTTCATCAGAAAGTTCATGTTTCTTTATGAAATTATTTATACCGTTATGAAGATCTATGAAAGTTACCTTTTGCAAGGCAGCCTTCATGAAAGTGTTGGCTCTTTAACCACTATCTAGTTAACGCTCAAGTCCGAGATTCTGATCAAGATGAATAATATTCCAATCGCATAGCGTTGTCCCGACATTAAGGTGCTCGCAACTTCATAAAAAACTGGTTATATGTTAAAAAACATACCTCCATAAGTGTGAGGGCATTTTATGTCCCAGCATGCTTATGAATGTTTCTATCCTTTTAGACAATGTCTAACTTTGTAACTGGGTATTGTATAAGAACTGATGAAGGCGTCTGTATAATATTATACTATAGGTACTGATGAAAACAACAGTATAATTCAGACATGCATAGGATTAAGATATGCTTATTGTTAGCAAAGCCTTTACTGTTAATGAACACAAAATTATAGATAAGAAGGTATCAACTCACCTGGGACACTGGTTCCCAGAGCTACAAAGGAGATAGCCGTGACGGAATCCTTGAGGCCGACCGTACAGCCGAAGTGGGATGCTAAGTCTCCTACCAGGGCTGTCAACAAGCCGATGACGCAGATACTCGTTATAAAACAGGCCCATCCACCCATGCAGTCTAGGAAGACAACAAAGGGAAATACAAACAGTTTTTACAAGAAAAAGAAAGATACAGTTTTTAAAATTAAAAAGAAACAGTTTTTTGCAGACGATTCAGTGCCTCTTACCTAATGCGCATGCGCTATTAATTAATTCACTTCGCGACCAGGCAAAAATAATAGGGGGACCGGAAAGTAATGTCGCTTTCTTACATTAAATTCACGCGAATAAATTTTGAACACGTTTTTATTTTTAATCAATAATGTAATCACCCTCGTTATCAACAACCTTTTGCCATCTAGTGTGCAGATTTTCAATCCCCAGACCGATATAAATCAATTGGTTTTTGAGTAAAATATCTCAAGATGGCATTTTGGACATCATTCAGATTTTAAATTTTTTTGGCACTAAGAAAATGTTGTAGGGATCGGAATAAATAGAAATCCGAGTGTACGATATCGGGCGAGTATGGTGGGTGATGCAGCATTGAATTGGGATCAATTCATTTATTTTTTCCAGTGCCCTTCTTGCACACTGCGGTCTTGCATTGTCGTGTTGCAGAATGATGCCTTTTCTATTGACAATCACCGGATATTTTTCGATTAAAGATTGGTTCACTCGATCCAATTGTTCACAATAAAGATCTGCATTAACAGTTTATCCAGGTTTCAGCAATTCAAAATGAACAACTCCGCAAATACTCCTCCAAACACACAGAAGCGCCTTTTTGGGATGTTAACCCTTTGTAACCCCTAAACTGCCTTTTGCGTTTTGGATTATCATATAGGACCCATCTTTCGTCTCCAGAAATCCAATGATCAAAAAAAGGGTTCTGTACGGTGCCGTTGAAGCAATACGTTGCATGTGATGGATCGGTTGGCTTTGTTCTCTTCGGACAGATTATGGGGGACTCAAAACACCTGCTTTGCTTATTTTTCCATTCTGCTTTAAATGTTCTTGGATGGTTGACCAAGGTTGGTTAAGAGTGTTTGACATGAATTTGCTTTCACTTCTGCCCTTAGGATGTGTTGTCGACATGCGGAGAAACGACATTACTTTCCGGTCCCCCTATTACATAAAAATTAAAATTTTTCATTAAAAACTGAAAATTATGGAAAAATTAAAGCACCAAATACAGTTAAAACAATAAAAACAATACTTTTTACAATTAAAATTAGAGTTTCTACACAAAACAAGCCACTCCGCCAACAGGCAACAAGGCAGATTTTTCGGTGCACAGAAATGAAAGTTTAATTATGGTCCCACTCTGCAAAAAGACACTGAAGGTGCAGAATCTGAGGGTCACTCCATTAAGTTCAATGGGTTTTGACGCGATCGGATGTAAATATTTTGTAATTACGTCTTAAATATACATATAAATGTATATATTTTCTTTTTCTACAACACTTCAGAGTCCTAAGTATATGAAAACAACATATTTTTAAACAACATTTCATTTTGAACGGCATTAAATGCTATACTTTTCGCAGAACAGTTTTCTCAGAATGGTTTAATTTGAATGAAATATTTTCATACGTTTTCGTTAATTACATTAGAAAAAAAATTAAGGTAATTCGATTTTCTGCTGAGTTTCAAATGTAAACAATTATGACTGATATGGTAAACAAAAATTAGGCTTAGCAGCACTTAAACAATTGTTAAATTGTTGATAGTTTAATAATACGACTATTGCATGCAGATTAACTAAAGGTATAAAAACCTTAACCGGAAAATAAGAACAAGATAATTCAATCATTCTTAAAACAAAAAATGCGCAATTTATCAGCATATAAGAATAAAAACTGAGCTCACTCAGCCAAGTAACAGCGTGAGTATATATATACATATACATACATATATATATATATATATATCTATATATATATGTTTCCTAAACAGTATTGATTAATTTTTTCAGTGTTTAAAAAATAGCAGATCATTCTTCTGCTGTGGTGTTTTGCAAGTGTTTCAAAAAAAAAATAATAGTAATAATAATAATCACGCGTAGTGTTTACAGATTGAAAGTAATCTCTCGATAAATTGAGAAGTTCGAATGCCTAGTGAAAAGGAAATCATCAGTGAATTACCGTTTAGGAATTAAGCATTACAGCGGGTTCAAGGTCGATCCGAGTTAAGTGTTTGCAAGTATGTGCGACAGAAAATTATTTGCGCTTCTGCTTTTTCAACAGCTCAAAAATTGTTACGTTCGTGTGACTCTTAACTCATAAACTAAATCATTTAATATGCTGCGAATTCTATATTTTTCATTTCAACTTTGGTTAAAATTTCTGCAATTTGTTTTGAGAAAATCTGAAATTCTTGTTCATTAATTTTTCATAATTATGTGTGAGCAAATTAATTAATTAATTTTAAGCTATTTAAATTATTCATAGGGAAGGATATTAAGATAAGTTTTTATGTTTTTGAAATTTTGTTGAGAATTTTGAATACGAATTTTATAATTATTCTAAAAATAAAGGTGTAAAAAATAAGTGAAATTATTACAAATATGTAATATGAAGTTATGGTAAATGCATGTTAAAATTTATGGGTTATTGTGTGTTAAGTATAGTATGATGAGGGTGTACTGGTTCCTTCAACAGAGGCCTGTAATTACCTCTGTACAGTTGTTCCTTGTACCCTCTTCATGCAAGATAATGTTGGAGGCTCTCATTTTATGAATGCATGTAAATTTTTTATATTATTATTATTATTATTATTATTATTATATATTTTTTATTATGGAATGTATTAGTGCAGTTCTCAAAGGCCAGTTACCTTAATGCAAGGAACGGAGGCCTTTTCAAATAACTGCCTAGGCACCCTGGGCCACCAGTGCCTAGAACACACTGGTTGGCTCAAGAGGACAGCCCTATTGATGGATATGTTTGTTTAGAAGTATTGCAGTATTGCGAGGCCTTCCAGTATGGTAAAATAAAGGAATTGTAAATGAAAGATGATAACGGTGAAACCATAAATTCTGAAAATCTGATGTTAAATTATAACTTATCAGTATAGAAATAAGTATCTTAAATATTTATGTGCATTACATTTAATTATAAGTAATGATTATGTAAAAGTTTATTTTGTGATAACGGTGAAACCATAAATTCTGAAAATCTGATGTTAAATTATAATTTATCAGTATAGAAATAAGTATCATAAATATTTATGTGCATTACATTTAATTATAAGTAATGGTTATGTAAAAGTTTATTTTGTGATATTCTGCGATAACAAGAACCTTCCCTGAAGAATTATGATTTGTGAACTCTCAAACAAAAAGACTTTTGGACTGAAATGTTGAAAAATTCAATAGGACTCTAAAAATTAAAAATTTATTTAAAAAAATTGATATTTATAAATTATACTTTACAGGATCAAAATTTTATTATTTATTTATATTTTTTTAATTTGCTTGTGCTTTAACTCTTTTTCTTTAAAAAGGCTTCTCTGTCGCTACGCCTTTTTCTTTTTGAAGGGGGGAATATGTGGGATAAAAATATATGAATCAAAATTATAATATAACTATAAACATAAATTCTTCCTCTCTATTCTAAAATCGTAATAACTTCTCTGCATTGCGTCATTTCTAGATCACTCTATGATCGGCGCAGCTCTGATGACGTAATCATTGGGAACTGAAACTGTCCTTGTAAACCAAAACTTTTCTCTTCGCGTGCCTCCATCTTGCATAACTACGCACTTCAGCTTTTGCTCGCTACTGTGCTAAGATGTGATTTCGCTGGCTTGCTTTCTATCCCAACAATATCAAAAATGTAAATCTTCTGTTGAAAGGCACGACTAGAGTGCCAAGTGATTGTGGCCACAAATATTAATTGGAAATAAAAATGGAATTAAAACTGCCTCGACTGCCAAGTTCTTTAGATATTACCAAGTTAGCATTACTAGCATACTGCGCAATCAAAATCTTCTTCAATATGGGTCTAATCACGCATCTACACTGCTCCGTCTCATTTCCTTTGCTTTTATTATTACATATATATATATTTCCTAAACAGTATTGATTAATTGATTATATTATCTCCTAAGTTTAATTAAAGTAGAATTATTTTTAAAGTGTGCATCCATACTGGTAAGTTATATTTTGAAAGATGTTTTGAAGTAATTTGAAAGCAAAATGTTAATAATGTTTTAACGGGGACTGGAGTTAAATCATCACGAAGAATAATATTTCAATTGTAAAAGGAAAAATTAAAACATGTAATTATTGTCATTGATCGGAAATTAGTTGACTTTTCAAGGGGAACAAACCAACTCCCGTTCAATGAACAATAATTGAGAAAAATACGTAAATATGAAAGTGTTTCGTCTTTACTCGAGTTATAAGTTAAAGCCAAATCGGCAATTCTAGTCAGGCCAAATACTTCCGCGAATAGTTGCTACTTAAAGAACTTATTCTCATGAAGCATTTTAGTCAATTCAATTAGGAGTAAAAATCAATTACTGTAGAGAAATCCTGTAAAACTCGAGTAACCGTCCCCGACACTATCATCTTTATGTATTTGAGTACTATATTATTTGTAGAAATTAAACATTGGAAATTTTCATAATGAAATCGAATTCAAAGTAAAGTTGAAATAAACATAGAAGATTATAAAAAAGATAAATAATGCAAACTTTGTAAAAACAAATCAAAGAAAACATAAAAATAATATAAAAATAATATAGAAAATAATATAAATAAGATTAGTGAATGTACATGAAGATATAAAGGCCAGAAAGGTATTAAGTAACTTACATTCTTTCTAGTGGGGGAGTTGGCAAAGTGTTCTCTTCGTGTCTGACTCAGAAGTGTAGGGTGTCCGAAAATTCTTAGCGGCAGTAGGGGCTTTGAATAAAATCAGTCGGTAAGACTTGGGGGAAGTAATTGATGGTAGTAGGTGGGACTTGGAATTCTTGAGGGATGTATTTTGTGGAGTTCTTATCTGAGAGAGACCGTCTGTTAAGATTTTTTGAAAATACTAGTGAATGGAAATTAATTAATTTCTGGCTAATTGTCGTGTCGCAATGATTAAGAATTTAAGAAAGGAAAAAGGCATTTTCGCTGTCCAAGAGCTAATAGACAGTCTAAAGGCAGGAAATAGGCCCATTTTTTTAGTAACAGTATAGTAACAGTATATGTCTGAAGACAATTAGCTTTTTACAATATATACAATTGAGTAATTACACTATATACAAATCTTTATATATATATATACTTATAAACCTTTCGTGGGGCCGATTGCAATCAAAATGAGAAGTCAACAACTACATATTATAGCAGTCCTACTCGTTTATGAGTTATGATGCGAGATACATACATACAAACGTACGTACAGACGCCACGAAAAAATCTCTTCTGAATCCATTTTAAATAGTTTTATAATTCTTTTTTTGGAAAAGTATCCTTTATTCTGTCCTTACGTATATATCTCACGCAAAAACATCTTTAAATTGTATACGATAGTGGTCAAAGTGGATGTTTTCATCGAAATATGATACCCGGAATTTTTGGTGATTACAATACTTCCTTTAATTTGTACAAGGAACTAAAAATGAACCGTTTGCACAAATATTTCTTCGAATTCCACTCGTATGATTTAAAAATGACCTGAAACTGCGCACTAGCGTTTTCTCAAAATTTGCAAATTGAACATTGGCTCTTCTAACATAACATTAGAATACAGAGAAACCTACCTAAGATGATCGCCTGTAGTTCTAAAATATTTCGATATTTAAAAGGAATTTGTATCAGAGAACAGAACTTTGGTTGTGTTCAGTGTCAAACCTATCAGAAATTTTGGTCACTTGTAAAGGGTGGTTTTCTGTAAGCACCTTTACTGAATTATGAACCAGGTTGCTACATTTAGAAACGCCCAACTTGCAAGTCTGGTAACGGTTATAGATTCATGGCCATTTGGGAAGATATTTTAAGCAACGCAACAAATTTCTGTTAAGAATACGTTGGAAAGTAATGATCAATATTTGAAACTGATTTTACTTGAAGGAAAACTCATTTCATCCTTCACCAAATAAATGGTTTTTAAAGCTAACAGCATAAACTGAAATTTCAAGTGATATATTACTTATTATCAGTACAGGGTATAAGCCATTAATATTGATTTGTAATTTATGAATTTTTTAAAATTTGATAGTCGCCAATTTTGGTTCAAATTACATAAAACTAAACAAAATTTTTATCGAAATAGAATATTAATTTGCATGTATGTAAATAGATTACGAGATAAACACACAATAAGGCCACCAATGACCGAGACTACTAAATTTTAGTAATTCGACAGGTGTGAGTAGGCATATCCATGGAGGTAGGAAGTAAGATGGAGTAGCCCTAAACAGGTTTCTCCCGTACCCAGCTCTGAAGCACCGGCGATCCCTACGTGGTGACCAAAACATTGGGTCATTTACCATTAAGTTCAATGGGTTTTGACGCGATCGGATATAAATATTTTGTAATTACGTCGTAAATATACATATAAATGTATATATTTTCTTTTTCTACAACAATTCAGAGTCCTAAGTATATGAAAACAACATATTTTTAAATAACATTTCATTCTGAATGGAATTAAATGTTATACTTTTCGCAGAACAGTTTTCTCAGAATGGTTTAATTTGAATGAAATATTTTCACACGTTTTCGTTAATTACATTAGAAAAAAAATTTAAGGTAATTCGATTTTATTCGGTTAAGGTACAAAAATTAAGATCAAAGTTTATTGCATTATTAATATTAAAATTACGCATTATTTCTTTTCTATTTATAGAGCTTCTTCCTAAAATACTTTCTTAAATATGAAATGATTTTTTGGCTTCTGAGGCATCTTTTAAATCGAAAAATATAAGTCAATTTATAATTAATGCTCTATTCGGTTCATTTTAAATTAGAGAATTATTAGAAATTAGCGAAATACTTTAAATAGTACTTAACTTTCTCTGAACATTTCTGAGAGGGAATAAAATAAGGATTTTTTTAAAGTATTATTTAAAACTTGTAACTGAGTTATTATAAAATGTAAGGGGAATAATTCTTTTAATTATACTTATCAGATTTTTTTTACCATTAATTTCAACTATACATATTCCAAAACTCTATTACTTTCTTATGTGCGTATCTCATAGCATTTGCTTTACAATGACTTTTAACAGATTGCTTTCCAGTACGAACAATTCTTGCTTAAATAGTTTTATAACGTATTTGTGAACAGGATTTCAATTTATGTTTACAATTCAATATTAAGGTTATTATATATTTAGATAACATTTATAATCATTATAAATTAGATACATTTAATAATTAGATTTCTTCACAGTTGTTCATAAATGAATAAATTCTTCATTTCAAATACATTTATAAATAATTTAATGAATATTTATGTATTTTGTTAAAGGCAGATACATTTCTTTTTGCAATCACATGCATAAATACCCATACATATTTCATATTTTTCATTTCCGGCATGTGCAAATCTTTAATTTCTGTGCATTCACTATATTTTATTTTTAATTAACCCAAATAAGTAAAACGTGTAAGGCCAAAGGGATTATTTTTCAGATATATAAAATTAAAATGATGAGTTTAAAATGAGCAACAGTAAAGCCTCTCCTCTAAAAAATTTTAAAAGGTACGTGTTACAATAATATATGGATTTGAAAAAAATTTATTTTATTTAAAACATTTTGGCGTTTGGAACATAAAATAAAAGTAGCGAATTCTCTATCAAGGGTATCGAAAGATGTATACAATTTTAAAGGTACCGTAAGATATTTTTCATTCTTTAAGCATAACATTTTTGTTAAAATTTATATTTTTGTAGTTCAATAGCTTAGAATTTTATAAAACAGATTCGTAATCAAAATCGCTGTTGTCAGTTATCGAAAATTAACCAAGATGTGATTTTTGCGTAAATGCCACTAAACTATACAAATTGCTGTTATCTATCACACTATGAATGTTTCTTTCATCTGAAAGTGTCCCTTTTTCGATTTGTAGGGAACTGTCGTGTGTCGAAATACTATCAAAACACTATCCAGCGAGCTTCAGAATGTAAACAAAGAACTTCCTATCTGTTTAAGGCAGTGCTTCACTTCTAGTGCAGGTTGGCCACTCCTTCCTTTCTTACCTCCATGGGCATATCATGGTTTTCCGTTGGTGCAACGTGAATTCCAGACCGTTTCCATTTGAAAGGCCTTCACAAGGGTAACTTTTCGTAGCTAGGTGGTCCTAGTCTACGTTTCCATAATCCAATACGTCCAATCAAACACCTAAAATTTATCTGAACTTATGTACAAACAGCGCCGGATTAGCATAGTAATCGGTGGAAACTAACCTTAACTAACCTAAACTAAACTTAGAACCAAGGTTCAGAAGTTATTCGAAGTAGAAATAGTTAATCTGTTGATATGAATGTACTTTCGAGAAGACTGTAAAAAGGAGAAAAGAGATTTAGCTGTCTATAGTTGATGTTTTCATGTCCGTAGATGTCACTGATTCAAAGTCAGGACGAAGTTTGTCAAATCATTTATCTCCACCACAAACGTCATAGTTTTATTTCCAATATTCAGTGTACTACTTGATTCTGCCTTTAGATATACCCATATTTAAGGGTTAGAGATATATAATAACAATGACCACCACAATAAAAGTACAAATAAAAATATTTCGCCGCTTTAAGTCGAATTACTGAAAAAGTACTCAACTAGGTTAATATCTATAAAAGATATGAGAAATTTATTTCTTCCATACTGAAAAATTCCTATTATCGATTAAGCTCCAGTTAAAAATACGCATTGGCTGCGTATAATTTAATGTCTGGAAGACAAGAAAAGAAATAATTCGATGAGGTAGAAATGATTCATCATCTGGAAACGTAAGGCATGAAGAATTTCCGAACCAAAGAGTTTGAATTGAATTTAGCTTCCAGGAGAACGAAGTAAGCTAAAAATAGAATTTTTTTTCTTTCTTTTTTTTGGGGGGGGGAGAGAGGGGAGAGGTGGGTTCTGGAATTAAAAGTCACGTAGAAAGGAAAGGAGCTAATCTTAAATTTAAGCAAGAAACATGGTTGAAGATAAGAACTATTATACTGTCAGAGAAGTTTTTAGATTGCATACATTCTAATAAAATTAAATATTTTAAGTGCAAAGCAAAAGGTTTACTTTAAGCCACTTGCTGAAGACTGATTTGAAATAAATTTATTTTTGGTAATTCGATGTTTGTGTGTGTGTGTGAGGGAGAAATTAGGCCATTACCTCAAAGTTTTGGCCTGTTACAGATTCGTAGAGATTTCCTTAAATACTTAGGCCAGGCGAATAGACAAAATCTCAAAACTGTATTCAAATGTGAGATGAATAATAATTTATGCACTGGAGACATATAAACCTCCATGGGCATATCATGGTTTTCCGTTGGTGCAACGTGAATTCCAGACCGTTTCCATTTGAAAGGCCTTCACAAGGGTAACTTTTCGTAGCTAGGTAGTCCTAGTCTACGTTTCCATAATCCAATACGTCCAATCAAACACCTAAAATTTATCTGAACTTATGTACAAACAGCGCCGGATTAGCATAGTAATCGGTGGAAACTAACCTTAACTAACCTAAACTAAACTTAGAACCAAGGTTCAGAAGTTATTCGAAGTAGAAATAGTTAATAATCTGTTGAGTTAAAAACTTTAAGGCCAGTAAAAATTTTTGATAAAATGGAAATATTTAAACTGAGGAATTAAAATACCATTTGATTGATAATTATTGAGCTTAAATAAAAGTAAAAAAAAGTAGAGAAATTAATTTGCAAATATTTTATTATTAGAAAATATTACAGAACACACAGATGGATATTTGAGCCTGAGTAAAAACTTTAAGGCCAACATAGAAAATAACATATAAGAAAAAAATTACAAATTCTTAAAAGGTTGTGTAGGTGCCATTTCTTCGAATTACTTCAAATATTCTGGTTTTCATGGATGAAACGAGTTTTTGACAAAGTGTGGGGTCGGTTTTATACCATGCATCTTCGATAGTAGATTTCAGCTCTGTTGTTGATGTAAAATGCCTCCCATTTGCATAAACTCTTCTTGCTAAGTCACCCCAAAGTTTCTCGATTGGGTTGAGGTCAGGTGATTTAGCTGGCCATTTCACAGTTTCAACATTGTTGACTTGGAACCAATTTTTTGTGCTGTTACTCGAATGGATCGATGCATTGTCTTGCTGATATTTCCAATTTTCTCCAGCAAGACATTCAGCATTTGGTAAAAGATGATTTGTTAGGACATTTTGGTATCCTTGTGAATTCATTCTACCTGAAACGAATGCAATTGAGCCCACACCATTGTAAGCAAAACAGCCCCTCCACCTATGACACCTCATGACAGACCCTCGACCTAATTGGCGCTTGGAGAATATTTCTTTTTCATTTCTTATATCATGGCAGTAAAAATTCCAGCCATCTGGTCCATCCAACTTTTATTTTTTTCGTCAGAAAAAATAATTTCTATCCATTGGTTACCCCAGGTCATGACTTTCTGGCCAAAGTTGAAACGCTCTATTTTGTGTCTCTGCAGTAACTGAGGCATAGTCAATTTTGGTGTATAAGTGAACCTTCCATACCTTCTAATTGTGTTATAAATCGTCTTTTGGCAAACTTTTAAACCTGTCGTCGGAATCAGTTTCTTGGTTGAGTACTTTCCAGTAGATACAAGTTGGCAAACTCTTCTTTCATCACGCGAGGACAAAGCTTTAGTTCTTCTCCCAGTATTCTTTTTACCATAATTGTCTTTCAATTAAAAAAATGTTGACTACAGTCTTTGATCTTCCTATCTTTATCACAATAGCACGACTACTCATTCCTGTTGAAGAACAAAGCTTCGATCTCTCCTTTTTCACGATCAGTTAATTAAAAAAAATGTTGACTACAGTCTTTGATCTTCCTATCTTTATCACAATAGCACGACTACTCATTCCTGTTGAAGCTTCGATCTCTCCTTTTTCACGATCAGTTAACTTCTTACCCTTCGCCATCTTCACAAAGATCATCAATACTTCGAAGAAACGTATGACAAATATGAAAATTGCAGCGTTGTCACAAGCTAGTAATTGCAATGGTAATTACACGATTATATTATATTTATTTTTAAAAAATGACTGGTGGCCTTAAAGTCTTTACTCAGATAGAAATACTAACTTTGTAAACAACCACACGTTTTTAGTCAGGCTGTAGCTATATAGCTCAATGAGAGTCACAGATAAGCCATATTCAGCTTAACTGGCAAGGAATATAGCGGATCTCACTAATAGATTGGGACGGGGGGAAGAAGCCACCACATTATTCTAAGAGCTCAGGCTCTAGTTCAGCTTCCCATTTATATGTTTGCTCTTTAGCGTAAGAGAGAGGCCATCCCTAAGCTTTCAGAAGACCCATACTTAGGAGTTCGTAAATACATTTTCTGGAGACTACCAGAATATCGCCAAGTTGGCTCCTCCTCTATTTGAACTATTTTTTCTATTTTAACAAAAATCGACTCAGAATTCAAAGGTGTACAAGAAAATACACAAGAAAATGCATAGAAACAAAGTAAATGGTAGCAATAAAAGTGACACAATACGTGAACATAAAATCACCATGCAAAATGTTCCAAATAAATTAGTAAAAACAAATATATAATGATCCAGAAATACATAAAAAAATCTAATGACAAATAAATAAACACAAATATTTACATAAATTTCTAATAAGAAATTTAATTTTTTAAACAAGACTTTGCTCAATTCCGTCCCCAATTTTGACAGACAGCATCCCGGAGGGACGGATCTGAGGGTCTCTCAACCATCTTCCCCTACCACCAACCTTATTTAGAATAATCCCATGCCACAAGAGGACATTTAAAACATTCTAGCCTTCTCCGAGATTCGAAAGAGGACTCTTCGTTACTGCAATAGGCTTCCCTAACCACTATAAGGTCTGGGCAACTTTTGAAAACTAAAGCTATTCATTGTCCAAAAGAAAGTAATTAGTTTATTTCATTTCTTTTTACAAAGTTATTAGTAAAAGTAATCTGATTAACGTCCAAACGTGATTATTTAATTTCATTTCTTTTTAGTTAAGTAACTTAATAATGTTATTCAAAAAACATGAAAAAATAAAAATATTGTATTGATTCCATAAAATAACTTTATAGAAAATCTTTAAAAGTTAGATTTTCTTGTCGATGCTTTATAAATGGATAGATGGCTGCTTATGGATGCAGGATTGGTTTGCCAGATTTCGGAATCATTAGTAGTGGGAGAAACTAAATCGGGGTGGTCTGTGAGCGGAACAAAACGTTCATGTTATGCATCAGAAGCATTAAATACCTTTCAAAATTTGTATGATATATACAAGTTAAAAATAATTTAGTAGTTAATTCAATGTCTGAGTTGATGAGAGGCATATGGCAACTCGAAGATTAGATGTATAAAGAAGAATGTCTGTGTGTTTGTTCGCGATTATCTCAGTCACTGCTATGGTCACCTAAGTTCAGTTGTTTGTTCAGTCACTACTATATTCATCGCCAAACTTTCTACGATTTTTTTCTGAGTCATGGAAAAGGTCGACGTCCCCTTAAAAAAAGCTAAAATCAGAGATATTAATTAAAAACTCTGAAAGAAAACCCTAATTTTCGCCCTCCTCATTTTTGTGAGTGGGAACAGTCTTGCACGCTGAAGATAAAAATCTGCTTTATTTTGAGAAGCGTTGCCACTGCTCGCTTTCAAATCGTAGAGTTTGTAAATAAAACTATTTTCAGTTTTATGATGAAATAAAAATAGCATTGACAATTATTAAAAACATTATTCACTTCTCAGTTACGGCTCCCAGAATAGAACTTTAGACTGCAGAATTTCTGCAGCACTGAAGTAATAACCAAAGACTTAGGAAAAATAGCCCACTTTGTCAAATTGAGTATGCTGGTATAAGTGACCCTAATGTTGAGCAGCATTCCTTGAAAAAATGTTTAGATCCGTCTGAGGGACTCCCCGGAGTCGGGTTCCATGCGGAACATTCGTCTCGAGTTTCCAAGAAAAATGATATCCCGGCCCTGTTACGACAATCTGCCTTGGAAACTATAAATGCAATTCCCGCTGAAGCTACCCTCATCTATACTGACGGGACTAAAAGCGAGGACTCTCGCTCCGGTAGTGGTGTTGTCATTAAATGCACAAATCGAAATATCGTTAAAATAAAGAAAAGAAATTCTGACTTCAGTTCGGTTTTTAAGATGAACTTATAGCCATCGAAGAGGGACTAAATGCTGTTTTGTACTTTACAGATCTTAAGGCAGTATGGATTTTGTCTGACAGTCGTAGCGCTATCAAATATCTTTCAAATTGGGAAAGAGTTGGTGATAGGCTGGAACCGCAATTCTTAGCAAACTTAGGCAGGTCTCGTCACTCTGTGAAGTGCATCTTCAGTGAATTCCTTTCCCATGTTGATATATGGGGGAATGAAATAGCAGATATTCTGGCGAGGGAGGCTTCTGAAGAACCTTTGCCAATTATCAATTCACTGACATATCTTGAACTGCATTTCATTCCATTAGAAGACATGCTGACAGGCAGAATTGGCTCGTTCCCCCAAGTCATCCCTGGTATCAAGCTGATTGTCCTGGAAGATCCCTTGCTATGGATTACGAAAGATGTGTTCAGACAACATTTTCCCGATTCTTCAGTGGACACTTGAGGGGACTTACTTTTGAGAGTGGTGTCAAGATGCACCCAATTTGTTCTAAGTGTCAAAATGCATCCGCATCACCGGCACATATCCTTGAGTGCCTGGAGTTGTCTCTTGTGAACCTTTACGGGTCTCCTAAGCTTGCTTTTGATTTTCTAAAGGTGAATGGACTCGTGGACCTCGTCTAGTATATTCCTAGGCATGGAGATTAGTAACAACAACAACATTGGTCACGATTCTAAAAAATTCGTGGGAAGTCATTTCGCCTGTTCCCATCTTCGTACGACTTTAATTAGTCGAGACATTAATTATAAACTACAAAATAATTTTCGCACTCAGTTTTCCGAGTGGCAACAATCCCGGACGTTGGAGATAAAAATGCTTTACTTCGAAATGTTTTGCTACTGCTCGCTTTCAAATCGTAGAATTGTTTAATCAAAAATTTTACAAAATCTACATATACAAAGAAGAATGTCTGTTTGTTTGTTCGCGTTATTGATTTTGGATTAATTATGGTTAATTATTTGCCACATTTAATTTACTAAACGTGAATATAAGTGAAATATTAGATGGAATGCTAGCTTTTACGACCATTTGATCAGAAAGACGAAAATCATTAAAAACTGCGCGTCATTGTTGATAATAATCGAGAATCGAGATATAATGAAAAAGAATTAGTTTATTTTTCTATCGAAACTTTTTATTTGGGTTCCACATCGCATCAAAATTGATTAATTCATTTAATTGATGAAAAATGTATGACTATGAATAGTAATTTTTGCATCGTTATATTAGAGATGGAATCCAGTGGTATCGTTCTCCCTCTTGTTAAATACATTACTCTCAATTTAACTTAACTGGCATACAGTACATCTGCTAGCTTCTAATAAATTTAATGACAGACGCAACTTAGAAGACGATGTGGCCTTTATGAGATTTCAAGAATTCGCAAAATTTGAAGAGAACAAATATATGGCTCTTTTACCGTGGAACGAGTGTGCAGGGGAATTACTAGATAATTTTGATGTAGCAGAAAAATAATTTAAATCGCTGTGGCTCAGATTTAAGAAGAAACAGAAATTTCATAAGTATTTCTAAATCGAGATAAATCAACATCGGAAAAATCGGATAGGAAGAATTGGATTATTTAAAAAACGAAAAAGAGTGTTTTATGTCGCATCAATAAGCCTGTAATTAAAGAAAACAAAGATACTATAAAATTTGGCGTTCTGAAGGTAAACTGTCATTGAATTAACTGTTTAGAATCATATATTTCTTTCCATTTGAAAACCTGTTTCACTACTTTGATAATTTTGTATATATGGACTTGTGGCTCTTGGAAAATCTAACTGAGGCTCTCGAGCCTGAATTCTAACATGAGGCTTTTAGTGACACAAAGTTTGGCCATCCTTGCTGAGTACAATTATAAGGCGTGTCTCCCGTCTTCTTAGCATGCCTTCGTGGTGTAATGGAAAGTACGCTCGGCGCGTATTCGAGAGGTCCGATGTTCGAGGGCATAGCACATTTTTCATGTCTCCTATTTCAAAATCACTTAATGTCTCTACACAATGGTTTTTTAAGTAATTTAATATTTTTAAAAATAAACAATTAACCATTTAGCTTGTACTAGATTGAAAATTTTTAATTCAGTTTGACATGCATGACAGTATGAATTAAACAACTACTTTCTCTATTTTAAGAGCAATTTTGTTGTATTCGTATTTGTTCAGTCATCGTAAAATTGCAATATTATCTACCGAGCAAAATGTATGTTGTAATTTACATGAGTGAACGGATTTTACTAATTTTTTAATAGTTAACAGAAACTTCTAAAAATTAACAGAAACTTGTATAGTTAATAAAACTGGTAGTAGTTAACAGAGGCTGCTTAGTATTATAGAGAAAATGGGCAATAGTTTAGATAAACTTGGTAACAGTTAGCAGAAACTGGTAATAGTTAACAGAGACACTTCTAATAATCAACAGGAACTGAGTAATTGTTAACAGAATCTGCTAATTGTTAACAGAAACTGAGTAATAGTTAAAAGAAAGTGGTAATACTTAAGAGAAAATTAGTAATAATTAAAAGAAACTTTGTGATAATTAGCAGAAATTTCTAATACTTAACGGTAACTTCTAATAGTTAACAGAAACTGGGTAGTTGTTAACAGAAACTGGTAATAGTCAATAGAAACTGGGTAATCGTTAACAGAAACTGGTAACTAAGAAAGTGGGTAACAGTTCAGCGAAATTCGTAATAGTTATCAGAAACCGGGTGATAGTTATTATAAACTGGTAAGAGTTAAGAGAAACTTTGTAATAGTTATCAGAAACTTCTAATACTTAAAAGCAACTTCTAATAATTCAGTTCATATATTAGGCAACATAGTTTTATTTTCAGTTAGAATGTGTTTATACTGCTGAAGAAGAAGTTCAGCCAAATCATTTTCCTTTCAAAGGCTTAGGCTTCTTTCATAATTTCAATGTAGAATCTGAAATTTCATGAAATATTAAACTTGGAATGTATTGCTTTAATTTGTTAATTCATTAATCGTTAACGTTAGAAGGTAATCTAGTTAGAGTTATCCATTTCAGCGCTGTCGTAGCCGTAGATAAATATCTACCATTAAAATAAATAATGTTTTAAAATATAACTAATGGTATCGAATTTTATGTCATAAATCAAGACTTGAAATACCATTTCACTCTTTCCTGTTTTAAAGAAAAGTCCCCAAACGATATATCATCAGTTGCCCCACAGACACTAGTATGTTATCTTTAGAAATATGAAAAAAATATTTAATTCATTTTTATCACTCCGAGATGCATTCTATATTGTTTGTACTGGCGTGAAAAAATCTGCTTTAAAATTAAAATAGACTATAAGGTTTTTCTCCCGCCTTCGTACCATGCCTTCGTGGTGTAATGCTCAGCACACTCGGCGCGTATTTAAGAGGTCCGGGGTTCGAGTCCTGGCGAGGGCATTGCTTATCTTTCATGTTTCCTGCTTCAAAATAGCATAATGTCTCTGCAGTAGTGCCCGTACTAAAAAAAAGGTGATGGATGATGATTCTCCACCACCAGGATTCCCGGTCTCCTCACCTAATTCCCAGTCGCCATTTAAAAGGGGGAGTATATAAAATATTTCTTCCGTCTTCTTAGAATGCCTTCGTAGTGTAGTGCTCAGCAAGCTAGGCGCGTATTCCAGAGGTCCGAGGTTCGAATCCTGGCGAGTGCGTTGCTCATTTTTTATATTTCTTGCTTCCAATTAAAATAATGTCTCTACAAGTTAATACACAAAAATATATTTAAAATTTCTGAAAGTTAATATTCTAATTATGAAACTGTATGTTAGCTTTCAAAAATTGGAATGTTAGCTTTTGGAAATATTGAATTCGAAAACCAGTTTTTTCAAAAAATAAAATTAAATTAAAAAAAAAAAAGATTTTTGTATAAACCCTAGTATTGCTCATTTTTCATCTCTCCTGCTTTCAAAATAACCTAATATCTCTAGAGTGGTGTCTGAGCTAAACAAAAAGTGGTGGATGAAGATTCTCCACCCCAAGGATTTGGCGACTGAGTTCCCTAATCCCCAGTCGCCCATCAAAAGGGGGGTATATAAGGTATTTCTCCCACTTTCTTAGTATGCCTTTGTGGTGTAGTGGTCAGCACACTCGGCACGTAATCGAGAGGCCCGAGTTCGAGTCCCGGCGAGTGCTCATTTTTCATGTCTCCTGCTTCGAAATAACCTAATGTCTTTACAAGACTGTTACCCTCCTTTACATAGATAAGGGAGGTAGCATTTTCAGCGCAAAATTTCGATAGTGAGTTTTCAATGAACAAACACAAATAAATTTCTCTTGAACACGTTTTTACCATTTTTGCAATGATGTCTTCCTGTGCCTGTGTCTATTTGCATCTATATGTATGACAATTTTCTCGCTGAAATTGAGAATTCTAGAATTGCTTTATTATGCGGTTTTCTTTTCCAACTTCATTGTTTTTATGACTGCGAAGAGGATAATGAAGGATTTTAGAATACCATTTGATTCCTTAATAGATGGAAGAGAGGATTATGAAATCACTGTTCCGTTGCTTTAATCACCGCTGCTACCAGTCAGCCATAGTTTACAAAATTTACGCAATACTCCTTTGGATGCTGAAACTACCTATGATTTTTGCAGAACATGCTACATTTAGATTAAATATGAAATTCCTTCTGTAATTTTACGAACATTTTACAAAATGCACAGTCACATTTGCACTTCCTTCTTTTGTACTGTAAGAGCTTTAGATAACTTGATTATATTAGAATATTAGATGAAAGTATTCAGATGTATGGAATATTAACCCTTTGCACTCGAGGCGCTTTTCTGTGCACACTGTCCACTCTGAAGGTTCAGTCTCTTGTGTACAATCACTTTGGCTTCCAGATTCACTATCGGTTATTCGGATTTTTCGTCTTCTTGCTCCTCTAACGTCGTCACTATCTTTATCACTTCCGTCTGAGTTCTCATGGGCAAGCTGTCTATGTAGTGATGTAATTTCGTACGTTATTGCCGAAAAATTAAACTCATCTTCGCTAGAAGTAACTTCTTCGTCGTGTTCCATACTTATTGGGCTCAGTAGCTTTGAAAGAAATACTGCGATCGGCAAGAAGGTTGAGTTCGAACTGATGTCGAAGACAGAGTCCTACCCACGGTCGCAAGTATTTTTGAGACAAGACATTTAATCGCATAAGCATTGCAAAGACAACTTTTATTTGAAATAAATCATCCTTATAGCTATTCTGACACCTCGTAATATGATCTACAAAAGGCCAAGTAGATCTCTCAAGCGATATTCCTTAGGTCAAACACAAATAAACACATCGATTCGAATGGTGCCTCCTCAGGCACCGCTCGAGTTATCGCATCGTATGCAGTGGTGCCTGAGAGGCACCGCTCGAGTGCAAAGGGTTAAATTTTTACTTTGATTTAAAGGGAAATTATACACGCAGAATTGAATGAGATAATATTTACATTAGCGCTTGAAATATAGGAGTCCATCAAAATGTCAATTCGAATTAAAAATTCTATTTCAATTTATTATTAACTGATATAGATGAAATAATGAGGAAACCACTATGGAGAATTTGCTCATTCATAAAGGAATAAGAAAAGCCATTAGAGTTCTAAGCAAATTTCATTTTAATTATATCACATCAAGAGTCAAACAGATGACATCAACTTTGATATTAATTATCGTCAGGAGCTGAAATATTTAAATTTCATATTCTCTCTTCGACGTTTATTGCAGGAATCGTATACTTTGAGAGTGGTAATTATTTAGGTGCATGTCAAATGTCTAATTATTCACTATTTTTCTCTTACCTTCTTAATGTGACCGTGCCTTACGTTATGAATAATTCTGTTTGCATAAAACTTATGGTATCGAACTAATGTATGACTGTGACTTAAGTAAATAGCATACTTTCAAAGCAATGCTGTTAATTTGATTTCGTGAAATATTTTGATTTCATTACAAAACTGTCTTCAAAATAAATTGTGTAATTTTATCTTTAACTGGTGCCATTTATCAAAATTGGTTCAAATGCTCAAAATACAAGATTGCTGCAAGAGTTTTGTAAGGTGTTTTTCTATGTACCGTATGTTCCGGCGTATAATGCCCACTTTTAATACAAAAAATAACATCGAAATTTATAGATGCGTGTTATACGTAGGATATAAAAGTGATAGATTAAAAGGTAAGGAAAAATTCAGAATAAAAAAATTAGATTTTCACTTGTATGTAAGTGTATTTATTTAAAAGAAACGGCACACCTTATGAGCTTAAAAAATTTAATTATCGCACAACATAAAACGTTTGTTATATTCTTTTCCGTTATATATTTAAGAACACCATCGAATTCTATTTTATCTTCACCACCACTGTTTATGTGATCCATAAATAAATAATCACTATCCCTTTCAATTTTACTTCCTTGTACGAAATAAAAAAAAAAAGTATTGTAATCGCGAAAAGTTTCAGGCAGAATATTTCAACGAAAATTTAAATTTTGACCGCTATCGAATGCAATTTAACGATGTTTTTGCGTGATATCTGTACGTAAGGACAGAATAAAACACTCGTTTCCTTCAAAAAAATTATAAAACTGCTTTAAAATTAATTCTGAAGAGAATTTTTCGTGGCGTCTGTACGAACGTATGTACGTACGTACGTATCTCGCATAACTCAAAAACGAGTAGCCTCAGAACGTAGAAATTTTGTACATAGGACTGCTATAACATGTAGATCTGCACCTCGTATTTTAATTGCAATCGGTCGCACCAAACGTATATAAATATATTTATATATATATCCAGTCTGTTACCCGGATCAATGATCTCAATTTCTTTACTCTTATATGCTTGTAAATTGTACATTTTTCTCTTTAAAAATGATTGAATTATATTGTTTTTATCTTCCGGTTAAGGATTTTATGCCTTTAGTAAATCTGTGTGCAATATGTTTAGAATTATCAGCAATTTTAAAGTTGTTTAATTGCCGCTAAGCGTAATATTCTTTTTGACGGCGGCCATTGCTTGTTTACATTTGAAGCAGCAGACTAGTGCATTTTTTTTGCCAATCTAGAGAAACTTAGCTTCGCAACAACAAAGATAACGCCTTCATTTATTATTGCGAATTAAATCATACTTAATCCTTTCTGTAATTTTTTCGAGGAAATAATTGTTTAAGATTTACTTCGTAATTTTGAATACATATATTTTGAGTTTTTATGTATTTTTGCTTTGCGCGAAGTGAGAACTGAATTAATTGAATGATAAATACTCAATCGTCTGTGAAAAACTGTTTCTTTTTTGTTTTGTTTGCTTAATTTCTTTTATACATCGTTCTAGCTTTATTATAGTATTTGAATAGAACATGTGGCAACGATTAGATAGTTCTTTAAATGATATAAATTTTGTGAATTCTGAATTATAATATGAACGAAATATAATACTGTTAAGTGAATCTAGCGCCAGAGTTTCGTTGTGGTATGGTAAATAAATAGCGTGAATTTTAAAGAATGCATTTATTCTATTGTGGTTTATGCGCTGTCGGCGGAGTAGATTTAATTCAAAAAAGTTTAAATGAAATGCAAGAAAAAATGCGTATAATTTAATATTCCGTAGAAGGGAGTCATGTAGTGTACACATCAGATTTTTTACTAGCACGAAACATCCTTGATGCAGCACGACCGCCATGTTCTTTAACAAACTGAATGACTTTGCATTTGAAACTAGCAGTGTTGTTTTGTTCGGCAGGCGCCATAATTACTACTAAAAAGAACACTAGATCAACTGTATTTCAACTAAAGCAAATGTGATTTACTAAACCCTTCAGAATCACGTGATCAAATGACTACAGAAATAGAAAACATCCGACTCCTAATTCCGAGATTTCATTCTGGTTAGAAGGACATTCTTACCTCAAAATCTTCTCCTTTTCTCGAAACTCTATAACAACATTCTTGGGCTCATATGCATTGAATACAATTTACCTTCTTTGCAGGATTATTTACTCTTATAACTTGTCTATTCGGTATACCATTGTTCGAAGGCCTGAGAATAATCTTCGAATGTATAACTTCGAAAAATAAAAGCATTGCACTTATATCTTTCAAGTTTCTTCCTAAAGAAAAGAGTGCGCGTTATATGGCGAATGTACACTACGAAGAAAAAAAAGAGGGACAGTTCTATATCGTTCTACTGGGCTGATTAACGAAATTCTACTTGTGTTTTTCATGTCTCGAAAGCCCGACTTAAGATATGTATTAGGTTTATATATAGCATTGTTCTAATATAGGTATTTTGAAACAAAATCGGACTTTTACTGAAATGACATGTCATGTTTCTTTTTAATATTTCGATTCTACGACTTAAATTATCCCAAACTGCCAAATTTTGTAAAAATCGTACGAGTAGTTTTTAAAAAATTAGCTCTAAAAATTTTAGCTCCTTGATGTTAATTGAATTTGGTATATATTTATTAGTTTCTCTTTTTTTAATTAAACTTATTTGATTCTTCCTTTCACCTTTCGAAATTTAGGTTCATTCCAAATAAAATTTGCCCATTTTTTATGATTTATTTTTTAAATTTGTATTTTTAAATAATTTTTCGAAAACATTTTGAATTATAACCCATAAAAGTTTTACCATCATCTTCAACCCATTAGCCGCTGGTGTTGCGTTGACGCAACGGTCAAAATAAATGTGTATATAAATATAACTACCTAAGATATTTTATACCAGCAGATGATTTTGTGTAGGGAATATTATGAAGATTATTTCTGTAAAAAAATATTTGCCTTCAACAAACATTTTGTTTATAATAATTAATCTCATTCTTTAAGCAAAATTTTCGACCGGGTATTTTTGCTGAAAATACTTAACGAAAGAATCGCCGTCTTTATGAGTGATCTATTTTTAGTCAAGGTCACCGTTTATCAGAACATTACATCAGTCAGATGTTTATATTTGTGTTGGGAAGGAAGGGAAAACACGTGTTGCGTTGACGCAACGTCAGCAGGAAACGGGTAGTCAATCTCCTTTTTCACTCATTCCTTTCGATTTTCTGGTGCATGTTCTGGTTGTTTAAAAATGCCTAGAACGAGGTATCTTACATTAGAAGAAGCCCTTCAAAGATTTTTTTATTAAGAAACAGATACAGATGATGATAATGTTAATAATGACCAGAATGAAACTGATATTATTGTTGTTCCCCCAGAAATTGCAAAGGCTAATGATAAAGAAGAAAGGAATGGCAATGTTTTAAATAATTATAATGATACTTTACCAAATGATAATGCTTGGGAAGTTGAAATTCACGTAAGAAGTAAGGTTCAGCCTTCTAAAAGAAGTTATAGTCATACTAAAAAGTTTAAAAAGCAGAAGACTGAAATTTTTAAGTGGATAAAAAAGGAACTGTTAGTTATGTCTCAGGAAGGACATGCAGAAAGAGATAGAAGAGAAATTATAAAAGACAAAACGCAAGGTAAAACTAGTGCACAGATTTTTGATTTTCTTTTTGGTTTAGACATTTACTCTCTTCTTGTTGAACAGACAAACATATACGCTCAGAAAAAAAAGCCCATGACATTCATCAATACGTGATCACATGATGGATATATGATATTCATGGATACATGACATTCATCGAAACATTCATCGATACATGACATCCATAGATATATGACACACATGTCATCCATCACATGATCGATACATGATACAGAACACGATAGATAAATGATTGATGCATCGATCAAGTGCTGCTGTATCGATTATATGCTGCAATCTTTTAGAAACAAGCAGTTCAAATATGTAAATAAAGAAACGTAAACAAAGCTTACACTACAATTTATATTCTTATTTTAATTTAATTTTGAAAGATTTTTCAAGAAAGGGTAAGAACTTGATAAATTACTTTTAAAGTTCATGAGAAGCCTCATTAAAAGATTATTTTTCAAATTAGGTGATGAGCGTAAGTCCATCGGCAATTGAAACTCTGTGATTAGTTTCACCATTAATCACAAATAACTGGGGAAAATAAACTCGAAGACGAAGAGCTATAGGTCTCTCATTTTTAAAGTTTTATTCAAAATCCGTCCCAATTTAGGACTGCTTTTCAGTCTTATTTAAAAGAGAGACAAAGATAAATGCTCCTTAACACACTTAAAATATCATAGACAACAAAACTCGCTCTCAGAATAAATTTTAAACAATAATTAGAGCTGGAAATTCAGCAATGAAACAGTTGCGCAGTTCTGAACTGCACTCACTGAGCAGTCGCAATGCAAGCTCCTACTTATAGCTTTGTTCAAGGGGGATTTACGCAAGCTTCGAGAAACTCTTTCTTAGGAATTCAAAAACGTGCTTTCTGGAAACTTCAAGAATGTCACCAAATTGGCAAAAAAATTTCATTTTTCGCCACTTTGGCGACAGGTGTTCATCATGCTCCGCCAAGTTTCAGTAAGAGGATTTCTGCTCATTATCTGGCTTTGCTATAGCTGTCATTATGATTGAAATCACCTTACAATTCGATTGACCCGAAATTAAAAATCCTACAAATAATATATGAAAAAAAAATCTGAAAGCTTTCAGATTTTATATTACGCCTGTGGGGGCGCGGTTTTAACGTTTTGTGTGTTACCTTTATTTATTAAATATCATGTACTTCGCATTTAAACCATAAAATTCATTTCAACAGCAATATCACAAAATATTTAAAAACACCATATGTTTAGAATTTTCGATACACAGTCTTGCGCGTTGAAGATAAAAGTGTGCTTTTTTCGTACAGTGTTGCCATTGCTCGATTTGAAATTTCTGAGTTTGTTACTCAAAAATTCATTACAGGTTTACAAAATATGAAACAGATGAAACAAGTTCCGGATTCTAAATTTGGGCCCATATTCGAGTGATGCACTACGTTATTCAAAATCTGATGTCTCTAGTTACCGTTATTTTCTCACAATGCGAGAAACATACGCACATTCATGCCAGATTCTTCATTATTTAATTTTTTTAAATGTAATGTAGAGCGATAATATTTAGTAGCAACAATTTCAAAAGCTAAACGTCATTTTACAGTGGAGGAAGCAAAATGCCAAAACGAAATTAGTAGCATTTCTGAACAAATTGCCGCTTTGGCTGTTTGGGCTAATAAGCACTTGTAAACACCATAAGTAGTACAAATTCAAAACTAAATGTAACACACAATAAATAAGAATAAAATTGCCACCCAAAATTCCCTGAATATATAAAACTATACTATAGTGCAAAAACACATGAAACCTAAATATGAACAAATAACTATGTATATTTAGAAAAATTCACAACAATATACAGATTCAACAAGAAACTCATTCTACTTTCCAGTTCTTTAGAGAAGCCAGTTTGTTAGCCATTTACTAACAGCGAGAAGTTAAATGTGGAATTTAATCAAGTTGAAGGTGTTTCAAATCTCTCGAGATCAATGCTACAAGGGGAAAAAAAAAAAAAAAAAAAAAAAAAAAAAAATTGTTCTTTCTTTCCCCCAATTCATTTCCCCCCAGTTTCTGTCACTGGCCAATGCCACATGTATGGCTGTGCGTGAATCAAAGAATGGTTAGTCTGCCAGAGACGATCCTAAAGATCCCTAAAAGCCCTCAAAGAAATCTTACTTTTGTTGTAGTCTTACCGAAAATATCTGGAGAAATCTTCCGGAGGCAATTGATAGTTGCCGTGGCGTTGAGATGAAAGAAAGCCAACATGCATTACTTTGCCAGCATATTGAATTTTGATAAGACATTTCAATGTCCATGCTGCTGCAAATATAGATGTGCCCTTCAGTTTTATAAATGAGCTGTCATTAGATACAATGCGAAGAAATTTCTTTTTCGAAGTTGGGCGAAATGAAGATTGAGTGGACAGTTTTCTGTGCGTCTGGAAGAAATATGATTGAAAATACCAGTCGGCTTCGTATCATAGAATTCCGAGAAGATTAAACTCCACATCGATTTAAATAATTGATTAAAGTGTTATTCGATAGATTCTTTAAAATATGCGCATATGACGTAACATGCCCTATTTCATCGTCATTTCCTTTTGCTAATAAGGGGATTATTTTCACGATGTAGAACAAAATTGATTTTCTGATAATGATTACTTTGCATAGTTTTTATACTGGAGATATATCCACTCTTTAAGAGCTTTCGCTCTGTGCTACTTCATTTTTAAGAAATATGCAAATTTAGCAAATTCAGCAGAGGTCGACAATGCGTAGGATCCATATCTCCTCTACAGGGACAGTATCGACATTGCAGCTTAAAAACCTGCTTCTATCTTACGCCGGCTTCAATTCTATGGTAGTGCCGATTCTATGATGTTGTTTATTCTACGAATAGCTCAGTTATAACATTAGTTTTCTAAAAATAATAATTTAATTGAATTCGCTCTCTATTCATTATACGCTTTTGGTAATTACGAGTCTTACCTACGTTATGACAATCTCAAATTTATCCTGGTGCCAGTTCTGCGTAGAGTCGGTTGTACTTCTGTGTCAGTTCTCTACAGTGACGGTTTTAAGCCAGTATCAGTTCTTCGCAGTGTCAATCTTACCCAGTGGCAGCTTAAGCCAGTGTCAGTTGTATAAGTATCGGTCTTACGGTAGTGTCTATTCTACGCAGTCTCGGTTCTATGCCAGAGTCAGTTCTGTGTAGTTTCAGTCCTACGACAATGTCAATGCTAAGCAATATCCATTTTACGTCAATGCCAGTTTTACCATAATATCAACTATATACATCCTCCATCCTATACAGACATATAGTGTATCACAGTATCAGGCCTATGCCAATGTCAGTTCTAAGCATTGTCGATCCTGCGCAGTATCAGTTCTTCCCAGTGTTAATCCAACGTGGTGGCAGCCTACGCCAGTGTCAGTTTCACGCACTGTGGGTCCTATCGGTCTTATAGATTCTACGCAGTATAGGTTCTATGCCAGAGTCAGTTCTACGTGGTGTCATTGCTACCACAAAGTCAATTCTACGCAGAGTCCATTTTAAGTCAGTGCCAGTTCTACGACAATGTGAATCATACGCAGGCTCCATCTTATTTACATGGAGCCTGCGTATTATATTTTATTTACATGGAGCCTGCGTATTATATTTTATTTACATGGAGCCAATGTCAGTTCTACGTAATGTTTGTTCTATGGCAGTATCAAGTCTACGCAATGTCGATTCTATACCAATGTTTTTCTACACACCGCCTAGATAGTATAGTATAATGGTTAGTGACGAAGACTGCCCTATCGATGGCTCGGGTTCGAATACTGCAGAAGCCATGGATGCTCGTAAACATATAGTGTCTGTGCGGCAAAAGGACATCATAATACAAGGCGAGCGGAAAGCCCTATCGAGAGGTTGTGGTAGGGAACTACGACTGAGAGACCCTCGGACTGTTCCAGGGGTGTTTGTCCTGAATTGGGGCTGAATCTCACAGTTATTGCAGTGGGACTATACCTATACAACCAATCGTGAAATTCTGGTGTCCTACCTACTTCACCTATAGCTGTCGATTCTATACAACGTTCATCTTACGAAAGAGTCAATTCTCAATTTTACGCAATCTCGTTCCCACGCCAATTTCAGTTCTACGCAGCGTCGATCCAATGCTAGTGCCAATTATACGCAGAGCAGGTTCTAAGAAAATGTCAAATGTCGTAGTGCTGGTGTTGATCTTGCGTTATGTGAACGAATTATAACTGTGCCATTGTAAATTATACACTGGTGCCGTTTCCACACAGTGTCAGTTCTAAGCAGTGTCGATCCTGTGCAATGTCACGCCTACGCCACTATCTGTTATACTCAGGGTCAGTCTTACGCTAGTGCCAGTTCTGTAGTGTGGAACTAAGACCAGTATCAATTATACGCAACCCCGATCCTAGAAGGTATTAATTCTACGCTGTGTCGCTCCCTTGCCAGTGTCAGTTTACGTAGTGTTGATCTTACTCCACTGTCAATTTTACACAGTGGCTACAGTACTTACTATTTTACACAGTACTAGGCCAGTATCAATTACACTCAGAGTCAGTTCTACGTCAGTGTCAGTTCTATAGAATCGGTCTAACGCCAGTGTCAGATATACGCAATCGTGATCTTATGCAGTCTTAATTCTACGAAGCGTCACTCCCACTTCTACACTGCGGTGTCGAACCAATAGCGATGCCGATCCTATGCTGTGTCTGTCCTACGTCGGTGCACATCTGTGCAATGTACGTCTACTCCAGAATCAATTCTTTTCCGGCGTTAATAATACGCTCTTCTCCTCCTGTGTCAATGTGGATCCTACATCGGTGTTATTTCTACGCAGTATCAATTCTCTGACAATGTTAGGTCTACGCAATGTTCATCTTATTTATGTAGTGATTCTTTGTCGACGTTGACCTTACGCTGTGTCGATCCTACACTGGTGTCAGTTCTACGCGGTACCGGTTCTACGCCAGTAGCAATTTTATGCTGTGTCAGCCCTCTTTAGATTCTACGCATTTTATTTACATGGAGCATGCATCATATCATTCTATGCTTGACCTAGCAGGGTTTGTCGTATGCCTGTGATGATTTTAAGCAAGTGACAAAACATTCTTTAATGATCTTACTTATTATTTTATCACTGTCTATTTTTATGACATCGCTCATTTACCGAGATCAATCCTGTACAATGTGCAAAGTCTTGTCGATGTTACGTATTTGGAGACCTTATGTAGCGTTGATCCGACGCATCTTAAGACGTGTGCAATAGCGATTCTATGCATCGTCAATCCTCTGAAAGGAAATCTAAGTTATTAACTATTCCGACTGGAGAGAAATATACGAACAGGAGTTTTGCATTCACAAAATCATCTGTTTTTTCCCAATAATTGCAGAAAAGTATGATTTTGATCGCGAAGAGGTGAATATTAGGACAGAAATTCATAATTTCTAATGCCTAAGTATTGCAGGATATTTAACTAGCTACGAAGAATTGCACTACAAAAAAGTGTCATTATTCATTACTATCACTTCCATTTGTCTTCCAATATGATTTTGTTTTCAGTTAAAAAGGTGAATTTACACTGATAAACATATTAATTTTATTTACATGGAGTGTGCATCATACCATTTATTTTGGCTCTTAGCATAAAATCTCTATGTGTTATAAAGTAGCTTAGGCATATAAACCTTAGAATTTGCATTTACTAGCAATTTATACTGCTGGCCACTCAAATTGCAACTCCAAGAAAGATAAGAGATATCACAACAAAATTTATTTAGTAGATAACATGCTGACCAAATATCAAATGATTAAATTTATAGACTTCTGTGAAGTGTGGCTCCTTCCAGAATCAGTAGCCAGAGTATCCGCCATTGTTGGAGATCACCGCTGCCATACGCCTCGGCATTGATTAAAAGAGACTTTTCATGTGTTCTTGGGATACAGCAGACCCAGCAGCTTCCACACGTTGCCAAAGTTGATCTGGTGTGGCAGCTTGGGATGTAATCTGGGTCACTCGTTCAGCAACCATGGACCAAATGTTTTCTATCGGCGAAAGATCCGGTAAGCGAGGCGTCCAAGGAAGCAATTCAATCTGGCGATTGACGAAGAACCCTTGGACAATACGTGCCACGCATTATCCTGTTGAAATATGGCTGTGGGGAAGCCCTGGAGGTAAGGAAGGACAACTGGCTCCAACACCTCGGAGATGTAGCGCTGGCTGTTTAAAGTACCGGCAATGCGTATTAGAGGAGTGCGAGAGTGATATCCATTACCGCCCCATACCATAATAGCCGGGACAGGACCAGTGTGGTGGTGCATTACGCAGCTGTTCAGCATCCTCTCTTCCCGGCGTCTCCAGACTCGGATCCGACCATCGTGGTGTTGCAGACAGAAGCCTGACTCGTCAGTAAAGATAATTTCATTCCATTCTACCCTTCACTGGCGCACTCCTTCTTTCATCGCACCACTGGCGGTGGAGACGTCTGTGGTTCTGCGTCAAGGGTAGACGAAGCAATGGACGTCTTGCGGACAGACCACTCTGCTGTAAACGGCGTCGAATGGTACGCGCAGACACTGGATGATGCATTACAGACTGAATGTTCTGTGCTAGGGTTCGTGATGTGACTGAGCGATCCGTCACTGCCATGCGCACGATGTTCCTGTGATCACGTGAAGTGGTGCACTGAGGTGGATGCGATCGAACACGTCGGTCCGTCGTACTCTCCTGCATCTAACGGTCACATATCCGCATAACAGTTGTTTGGTTTCGTCCAACACGACTACCGATTTCCCTGAAAGATAATCACACTCTCGCTAGGCCACTATCCTTCCTCTGTCGAACTGGGATACTTGATCAAACGATGATCGCTGTTTACTACGAAGCATAATTGATCGCTCTTTTGAAAAAAAAACCACAAGAAAAACTCAATTGCCGAAATGTGTCTGCGCTGAAATTCTAATCATTTGCATATCTCACCTCCTCTAATGCATGTTGTAAATTTCATGTTATTTGCATACTTCCTTCAGGGTGTTGCATTTACGGTGGCCAGCAGTGTACAAGCAAATAATTTACTTAGAATTTTATTTACAACATGATACTAAATTATGTTGTAAATAAAATTCTAAAGCATCTAGTAAAATTTTCTATTCAGACTTTGAACAAATACTTGAGGGAATTATTAAGTTTAATTGATTCAAATATCAAATTAATTTCAGATTTTTTGCAGCAAACCTTTTATGCATTTTTTACTTTCTTATTTTAGTGTTACAGAGATTTTACCCTGCTGTTGGTCGATAAAGATATATGGCATACCTGTTTACGAATTTTTATTAAGTTGAATAAGAGAAAGGACATTTTTTATTTTTTAAAATTAATATTTTATTCAATAACATGAAAAATTCAAAAACCATAGCCTTGATACAAACCGTTCTTTATAGAATGGTGAGATCTAGTTACATAAAACATAGCGTTATTTATCCAGAATGATATAAGATATGGCAGTCTCTCTCTCTATATATATAAAAGAAATTTGCCTGTATGCTTGTGTGTGGTTTTCTATCGTGCTGCAGGTAAGTTACAACGGTCGACCAGGGCTACGAAATTTAGTACACAGGTGCATCTAGACAAGAGCCAGTGCACCTCGAAGAGATTTTTCTCAAAATTCGAAACAAGTTTTTTTTAAATTTTATGTTTATGATGAAATCGCATCAAATCGATAATTCTATTTCATTACATCAGTAACAATGGCTGCGAGCCATTGTTGCAGATATAACACTGTTGCCATTGTTACTGATATCAGCAATGTTGCCACTCGGAAAAATGAAGGCGATAATTCTGTGCAGTTTTTAAATTAATGTTTATCTTGGGACACTGGACTTGTCGAGAGAAGGCAACGGGAATTTGGTTAATTTATTTATTAGGATAATTAATATTTGTATTTAGGGATATTGCTTGTTTCATTGTAATTTTTTTAATTTTTTTATATGAAACACATTTTTATTGAAATTTGTATTTTTTTTTTTTTTTTTTTTTTTGATAAAGTTGTTCTGCAGGGTAAAATTCTGTGCAGTTTTTAATTTAATGTTGAATTCGAGTTATAATACTGAATTATATGCATTTTTAAGCCTCAAAGAATTATGGATTATGCGTTTTTGGTTTTCTAATATAATAAACGTGATTAATATTTTGATTAAATTATATTAAGACATTGATAAATCCCGATATTTATCATCATTTCTAAGTGGGCATCATTTGACCTTAGATTCCGCAGTTTCATTTAGATTTCATATTTTCGTAGGGAGAATAAAATTAAAGCTTTCAGATTTTATATTACACCCAAAGAAGCACTTTTTTACCATTTTGTTGTCATCTTTATTTATTAAATGTCATGTTCTTCATACTTAAACCAAATAAAATTCAATTCAACAGCAGTATAACAAAATATTTAAAAATAGCATATCTTTAGAATTTCCGATAGACAGTCTTGCGCGCTGAAAATAAAAATTTTATTTTCTGTACAGTATTGCCGTTGCTTGCTTTGAAATCGTTGAGGTTGTAGAGACATTAGTTACATTTTCAAAAATACGCGCTGAACCTTCTCACCACTACAACATGAAGGTGTGCTAACAAAGCGGAAGAAATACCTTATATACTCCCCCGTTTAAAAGGCTGTTGGGGTTTAGGGAACCCAATCGCCAAATCCTGGTGGTGTAGAATTATCATTGACCAACTTTTTTAGTTCGGGCGACACTGCAGTTTTATTAGATATTTTTTGAAAGCAGGAATCATGAAAAATGAGCAACGGCCTCGCCGGGAATCGAGCCACGGATCTCTCGAATATGCGCCGAACGTGCTGACCACTACACCACGAAGGCATGCTAAGATGGCGAGAGAAATACCTTATAAGTTTATTAATCAAAATTCTTTAATGTTTTACAAAATATGAAATAGAGAATAAAACTGATTCGAAATTTGAAATTAGAGTTTTCCAGATGCCCACGTTTGGGTGGAAGATTACTTTATTAAAAATTTGATGGCTGTATTAGGTACCGTTGTTTTTTCACAGTGCGAGAAACATACATACATTGATAGAGATTCTTCATTATTTAATTTCTTTAAATACAATACAGGGCGATAATATTTGGTGGCAAGAATTTAAAAAATGATTCACCGTTTATAGTGAAACGATGTAAAACACCGTTTAGAGACTAATAGCTTTCCTTCTGAACTAACGCTCCTTTGGGCTGATAGTTAAATGCTCGCATTCACAACGCGCTTGTATATGTGTTTAATTTACATTTACTTAGATTAAGGTGTAGACCTCTGAGATTTGAGATATAGAAACACTATGACCATTGATAAGAACCGTTAAAACTGAAAGTTCGACTCGGTTTCCATCTTAGGTGAGAGGTACACGGACACTTACATGGTTCGTTTTTGTCTCCTTCCCCGTGTGTAATGTGAATATTAGCAAGTTTAGAAAGTCCTCCATGAAGGTAGCCTACCGTTTAGGCAGATAGTCCATTCGATGGGCCTTTATGAAGATAATTACACAAACACGATATGTCAGTCATTTATATTACAAGGCAAAGGAATCTTTCTCATGAAGATTAGGTTACGTTATTTAAAAAGCACACAAAAGCTATCTGGCTAAAAGAGGGATGTCTTCATGGAAGGCTTTCTAAGAGAAACTGGCTCGTATTCACGTTACACATGGAGAAAAACAGCAATGCAGCCAGCCCGTTCGCCTAGGATTAAATTCAAGTCAAACTTCCAGTATTCAGTTGCTTTAACCACTCGGGCACTGACGGGACCTCTTCAACAAGAAACTGAACTTGTGAAATAATACCTACAAAAAGACACTACTGTGCATACTCGCTGATCAGCTTTGTCTAAAGTCTGATTTAATCTGCATGAGACTTTCTTGGGTATTAATTTCCAACTTGCATTTGGCATTAGGTGAAAGTTTATATTTAAGAGACCTTAAGAAGCAGTAATCATGAAAACACAGCTATGTCCTCTCAGAGAATTGAATCGGGAATCCTTCAGCCACCAGGATGTCACCAGGATGTGCCACAAGCATGTGCTAATCGCTTGCACCTTGAAAGTGTACATGAGGAGTGTGCGATAACTCTTTAAATTCTCCTCCACTTAACCTTTTGAGGCCGGGGCTTTGGTAGCAGTAAAAGCTACCAATCTTGAACCGAATGCTTTCCCCCCTTTAAGAAATCACCTCCTATTTGCAACAAAGATTCTTGTGTGTAGTGTAATGGACTCTCAGAGGGGTGCATCTATGTTGCAAAAGGAAGACCTTTGAAATAGATAAGTGGTTAAAACCCCAGGGACGTCAAATTTGACATTTCACCCCACTTTCCAGCCTGGAAAATGGGGGAAAAAGACATGGCCACTAAAGTGGACAACCCCGTCTTTTCAAAGAGAGGACTCTATGGCCACTATAATGACATCAAAAGGTTAAATGCAGATTGAGAGACGTACGACCAAATAAAGTGAAAACCAATTGACCAAAATCACCGTGGTAACGAATTATTGTACGCTGCATTTATTTCGCTTGCTTCTGAAGGAATTATTAGGTTTATAACACCGGGGAATGTGGGAAATGAACTGTGATCTCTCTGGGATTCGAATAATTCCGTTATTCTCTAGGTAATGACGAACTATCATATATGGTATTTTATGTCTGGCACCACTGCAGAGATTAACCTTATTTTTGGAGTATGAAAAACATGAAATCTCAACTATGTTCTCATCGGTAATTAAACCACGGATTACCAGCTGTATATGTGAATCATTTCCACAGCAAGAGGGCTCCTTTTGGCTAGTATGTCATACTTCTTCATATGTCAGTGCTGTTTTCATAGCATTCTAGAATTTCATTCTTAAGCACTTTCTTCTCTAAGCTGATTCAATATGAAATGACTCTCACATAAAACCATTTTACGACATTCTAAAACTCACAATCCAATTCCCATTTTCTCTCAGATAAAAAATACAGTGCTTTGTGTAGTTTCATGCCTATCGTGACGTTTTGATTTAATTTATGAAAGCTAGTTTAAATCTATTCAATTTCTATACCTTGCAGTTGCTGGAATTCTGAAAGTGAAAATAAATTTTTTCTAGGTATGCATCATAAACAAGAATAAAATGCTCTGCACATAATTCCGATATACACATCGTTCCTACTCATTCCCACAAAATATTATTTATTGCCGTCTGAGAAATGGAAGAAATGCTTCTTTTTACTTTCGTCTACTTGCTTCGGTTCATTTTCAACTTCTGCAGCACTAAAAATTTCCAGATCACCTATTTTGTTGTCAGTTATACCAGATTTTACATTTTTGAAAGGACCATTTTAGTGATGCTCTTTTCATCATAAGAAGTTAGGTGACGTGAAACGGATTAAAAAATGTCTTAAGAATAATAATTAAGAATACTTAATAAATAGCTGAAAAAAACTATTGCGTGGAAAGAGTAAGATAAAGTTCACACGTGGAAATGCATTTTAGAGCACAGTTTTCTAACTTTTACAAGGCTCACCAGTGGTTGAAGAAGAAAGATCGCTAAACAGTGATAGTTCAACCCGAGTTTGCACTCTGTCGAATGAGTTGAATGTACAGGTATTTTGGGGCTTTTCTCATATGCAATGCGAATAATAGCTAGTTTCCCTTACCATGAATTCCCTAAAGGCAACTCTCTTATTAGACAGATAGGTTTCGTTTGCCTTGCAATAACAGGCCAATTGTTTCTTAATCAAACAAATCATTTGTTTCTTAATTGTTACAATACAACAAACTAATTGCATTTTAATAACATTCCTGTGAAATCCTTCATGAACCAAACCGAGTAGATTTAAGAAGTAAACACCATCCATATATAATAAAAGGAATTTTGGGTGTTTCCATGGATTGAAAAGAAATCTGTCAAATCATATCAGACAGACAGAGACAGATCGCTAGAGGTGGGGCTCACACTCAGGCGGGGCGAGCCAGCCCATATACGAGTTATACTAGTCTCTAGACTTCCAAAGGAGCTGGAACTCCAGAGGAAAAAAACTTTGCTTAATCGAACATCTAACTGTCACATAGCCTGAGTCATAATGGTCTCTGCCGCGCCTGATTGGTCCACCGTAGAAAAAATGGTTCTAAACCTGTGAAGGCAGCTGTCAAATCACGTCAAATGACTTTCATGAAACTAGTTGGAAATAATTCATATGACTTTGCAACAGCTTTGCTATTGTAGAATTTCTTTTTTCAAAACTATCATCTTCTTGGGATTTCGGCCTGTTCTTCAGGTCTTTGCCAGCAACAAAACTTGTGACTCAAAACGTATTTGTGAAAAATGTTCTGGAAAAGAAAGGAACTGTCCTCCAAAAATCCTGGAATTTTATGCCTTTTCATTCTGCAACAAGATTTATGACTCAGATTTGGGCATGAAAGCTGTATGGCGATATCTTCGCAATATGATGCCTCAATGCTCACCTCTTTTGTATTAGATTCAGGAATTCTCCAGTGTACGTTCCTCGTAACTCTGAAACACCCATGGCCAAAGAACATTTAAGTACGTACTGTAAAGTTAATAGTTTTAATTTTGCAAGCCACGAATACTGAGAAGCAAGACGACTAATAGCGTAGATACCTAAAGTTAGACAACTGTAAATATTGTATGTTCTCGATTTTCCATATGCGGAACCCACTGCGTGATGGTGCCCATGCACCCCCCAGTCAACGCTATGTTCGAGAGTATGATAAAAAAAAAAACTCACGCACAAGTCTGAGCATAGAGAAAGATTTTTCTTAACGTAGAAAACCAAAGATTTATTTATCTATTTGTGAACATGTCGAAGTCGTTACTAAAGGTTTAAGTTAAAAAACTGAAAATATAAAATTCTTCGAAAAGTCGATTGAGGAAACATCTAGGAATGATTCGATGGCGATTCTACTGACCCTGACTTTCAATGCTTGAAAGCTGGGTATATAGTGTCAAATGTCACAAGAACAGAAGAGTCACAGTGTGATACTGAAAATGAAAGCGAAGAAGACACTGATTATTACATTAGTCGCGAGATAGCAATTTCGTCTGTCAAAACGTAATTGGATTTCGTCTATCAAAGAGGATTTTAACAAAATGATAAAATAGCACTTCAAATAATAAGCAGTGAAATTCGACAAATGTTTAAACATTCTCAGAAACAAACTAATTATTGATTTTTTAAGTATATAAACTATGCATGAAAATCGATGGGTTGGATTATCCGTGTTTTTGAATTATCTTACCTATTTCTCCGGCTTTAATACGGATAATAGGAAATACACAACACAATAAATAAATGTTTTTCACGAAACATAAAATAACACTAAGAAAATATCATATTAAAAATACACAGTAGATGTAAATAGAAGTAACGTTGTACTATGTAGTTTTGTCTGAAGATTCTACAAGACAGCGAAAACCCTGCATGAGAGATGATGACGGAAATGATGAGATGAAAGATGAGGATAATACAGAAGATTTTCCTTCGCGGAGATCCTAATAGAAACATGACAATATTTACAGTATATATGGGGAAAACCGCTAAAGTACCCATGTAACAAGCTCGCTTTGGGAATTCTAACACTCATCACATTGTTAGTCTTAAACAGTAGAGACTCTACAAGCCTCATCTTTATCTTTCTGCATCTCATCAACACTTGTATACGTCAGATTACAATAGTTTCAGTTTTTTATCTGCCTGTTCTAAAGTTTAAATCAAGATTTATTATCTGCACCGTCTGTTGTAGAAAGTTTTGAACAGGAACTTATACTTGCCGACTTAAGCTGAAACATTTTACCTGACGTATAGTTCTTTCCGGTGTAGGGTTTATATTCATTTTAACTAACATTTATTTTAAGTTTAAACTATCTTTCCTGTCAAGCCTTACTTTCCACTGGAACTGCCAATGCCAGAGTATGTAAATTTTAGTAGAACGCGCAAGGATTCAAATTATCAGCGGAAGTATTCTGAGTTAAATAGAAAGGAAACGAGTTCGAGGTGTGCTGTTCTTACTTCACGAGCGCGGAGGTAGTTAGCCAGAAATTGAAGAACCCCGCGTTTCGGCCTGTGTGCTTGCCTCGGAGAATTGTTAATCGTTCAACGTGATATTCAAAGTTTGCTGAATTAGCAGCGGTATTGTAAAACGCGGTGAGGTTAGTTACGTTTAGAGAGCCTCGTAGTTAGAGTCTTGTTATTATTTCTTTTCAGGTTCTTATTTTTATTTTACCGCCGGGTCGGCGTAGTTTGTGAGTGTCAAGAGCACGCAATTGTAATTTCTTAAGTTGAATAAAAAGGGACTTAAACCCTTAGCAAGACTCTGTCTAAATTCCAGTTTCAACAGTCACCTCTTGGTTGCGTGCAGGTTGGAGGCGCGCAACTCTACACCGGGTAATAAAACAATCCAGCAGAGATATTGAAATTCTAAATATTCTCTGCAAGTTTAAAAATGTTCTTTAACCATTGCATGAAAAAATATGAAATGCTATGTTCTTTTTTTTTCACCTCTTTTCCTTAAAAGTTAAAATTCTTATCTGATTTCTAAGGTAAATCGAAAAGAGCGCTAAAGTAAATTTTTCACAAGAAATCAGTTGTATAAAATACATTTTCGCAGGTAAGTTTATTTTTTACGGGAATACTTTTATGTATGACCGCATGGCAATTAATTAGATGACTGTAAACCTTAATTTAGAAAGATTTCTTGCAAATATTGCAGACGATATTAATGAAGACCAGGAATGTTCACTCTAATCATATTGTAAATAACACGTGCAATTAATTAATCAATTAATGTTTTTATAGTTAAACTGTAGACAACATAACCTACTAAACTAGACAGTCGAAAGACGACACTTCACTTCGTACCTAATGCCTAAAGCCGAAGTTATCCGATTACAGTTGCGACTTCGCATTGTCTCTGAAGGTTTCTTCCATATTTACCTTGAATACGAGACAGCTTCCGTTAAAATATCCTCCATGAAGGCATCCATCCTTTTGGATAAACAGTCCTCGTGTGCTTTGCTGTATTTAGTATCTGTAAGGTATTTTCTTCCTCTTTATCACATGCCATCATGGTGTAAGAAAGCCGCTCTAGCTAGCAGTCTGGGGACTCGGAATTCGAATTCAGAAGAAGACATTGCACATGTTTCATATTTTCAAAAAACTTAATGATTTTATAAAATAATATGACCTAGTATAACCCAGTTGGCTCCGAAGCTGGCAATCATCTTCAGTAATCTTACCAGTAAGGGAAATCTGACCGCATAGGATAGAAGATGGGACTTCAAATTATAGATAAATCTAGTTTTTTACATTCAAATTAACATTTTTATGCGCTTTATAAACAATCGCTTTACAAGCAAATAGCTTACAGTGCTTTGCAAACAAACGTACAAGTTTTAATTTTACTTGAAACTAGTATTTAAAAAATTAAAATGTTTGGACCAACAATGTAGGTTTTTTTTCACCATTTGGACCATTAAAATTTACGACTAGATTAGCGCAGTTAACGTGTTACGTCTTAACGTTCACGCTAACTTCGCTAATCTTATTAAGTTCTTGAAAATTTCAAACTTATATTTAGAGAGTTCATATATAAAATAAAACTGACAAGGTTGATTTTTTTATTTCTGTGTTTATGATAGTATTTTATTTCATTTCAACTATTATACACTCTTACGATTTAAGTAACAATTTAGAAGTTTGTATGATATTTCGCACATTTAATACATTTGCTACATTTCATACGGTTAGAAGAATCTATATGCTCGCTGTTCATACGTTCGCATGTTTACCTTTTCCTAAAATAAAATTAATAACATCAAAGTGATCCTTTTTGCTTTTAGATTGGTGTATTTAATTATGGCAAAGCACACTAGGGCTATCTGCCTAAGGGGAGGGATGCCTTTCGTGGAGGACTTTCTAAGGGAAATTGGCTCGTATACACGTTACACAAGGGGAAAACCACGAAAACGCCCATGCAGCCAGCCCGTTCGCGGGATTCGAAACTCGGACCGAACTACCAGTGTTCAGCGACTTTACCGCTCAGCCGCTGGTGGTCTTTGCTTTTAGAATAAGTTTCTTATCGCACGACACGGGATATTGCCTTAAAGCTCTCGTATTTTTGCAAAATATTTTGAATTACTTTATTCTATTTTATTCATACAATGTATCTGCTTAGTATAATAAACCAACATTTATTTGTATCATGATATAAATAGAACATTAATCGATTCAGTGTTTACCAGCTTACGTAAATGATATAAATGACTTTTAGTTACGTAGTTTATGAAATAAACCCCATTTAATGACTTTTTAAGTAGCTTGCAAATTTTTATTTTGTTCGAAATACGTACTGTTTAAAAAACGTTTGGAAAAATTTCTTACTTCTATCCTATCATTAAAGAAAACTTACTGAGACATTTCAAAGAAACTGCATATATTTACATATATTACTTTTAATTTTTAAAATTTTTGTTTAAATATATTTGTTTTACTCTTTATATTTATTTGCTTTTGAATTTTGGATATGCATAGAATGATTTTAGACAAATTTGATCTTTTTGAATGGTCTTTTTACATAATGTAAAGTTTTGTGGTTTTTTTTTTTTTGAGTAGTCAATTTAGCGCAATGTTATGTTTTATTCGTTTTACCAAGAGTTTCGAAAGCATGTAGGGAACATCTTGGTACATTTGGGATTCGATTTTTTGGTTTTATATGAATTTTAGTGTCTTAAATGAAAATTTAATAGATTCGTTTTTTCGGTTTTTGATCTCAAATGAATCAGGGGAACGAAACGAAACATATTAATCGACGTTTAAGAAGCTTCCATTCATTTCCTTCGGTTTATGAGGTATGAATTGGAGTTAAAGTAAAAGGAGATTAATTTTTATTTTTATATTTTTTATTATCTTGTATTTTTTCCCTAGTCGCATTTTTAATTTTAGTGTTTTTAGCGTTTGTACTACTATGAATTCTTATATTTGAATATTGAACTATGAATTTTAATACGTTTTTATATTGTCTTAAACCTCTTATACACGATTGCTATTATAACCTTACTTTGACTCCATTTTGCTTTTAACTTTAGATTCTTTAAGTCTATCTATATATATATATATATATAGATAGAGAGAGACTATATATACATATATATATATATATATATATATACATAAATATATATATATATAGAGAGAGAGAGATATATAGAGAGAGACTATATATACATATATATATATATATATGTGATGTACCAGCTTTAGTCGTAGCTTAAATTATCAGACGATAAGTTAAAAAAAAAAAAAAAACAGAATCCATTTATTATTATTCAGTAGAAATAGCAGTTACAAAATCAGATATCCGTAGTAAATAAAAAGAATGACTGATAACTTTTTGTATGAAGTTTACTGCATCGTGACATTTAAGAAAAAGCCCCCGATATTCTTTTGCGAGTCCTGTTATAGCCTCTGGAAAGACAGAGCTTCCAAGAAATGACGTCAGCCTCGTCAGCCAATCCAGTTCGCTTTAAATATTTCCAGAAGATTCTATAACTGTACGTGTAGAAAAGGCAGGAAAAACAACTTGACTACGGGGCTGTGGATTTAATTTCACGTACTTTCAAATAAGAGACCGTCGCCATTAAAAATGAAAAGAACATACAGTTAGAATTTTAAATGTCTTTTTGACTATGGAATTTTATTATTACACACACACATATATATATATATAATAGAGAGAGAGAGACTATATATATATATATATATATCTGTGTGTGTGTGTCTAAAAGAAGAAACATTTTCGTTCCAGAAAGTCCAATAGCGAGTTTTCAGTGACTAAGCATGAATTAGTGTTCCCACAATATTTTTTTTTTGCTATTTTTATGATAATGTCTGTTCGTTTGCGTTGTATAACAACTCTTATATGAAACTTTAAAAAAATTTCCATTTTTGGTATTTAAGTTTTATATATTTATAGAAAAGGTTGATTAGATCTTGAGTAAAATTCAATAGTCTTAAGGGGTACTTTTACAGAAAGCCCATAATAAATGGACAACCGGAAGAAGTACTTTACTTGACCAGCCCAAGGCCACGAAATTCCTCGTGACGAGGATCGCAAGATACGCCTGTCGTTGGAAACACCCTTGAGCACCTTACAGCTTGAAATTTAATAGATTCTTACAATTTAGCTCTTCTGCCCGCAGTTTTGATGGAGAGAACACCGGTTAGACGGGTCCGAGGGTCTCTCACCGCTTTTCCCCTACCACCAGCCTCTCTTAAGGACTTTAGGCTCGCCGCATATTAGAGTGTCCCCATGCCGCACGGACACTATAAATTTACAAACATGTATGCCTTCTCCGGGATTCGAACCCTGGACCTTAATCACGGCAGCCAGCGACAATAACTACTATACCGGTTGGGCAGCGCGTAACCTATTGTAAACATAGGAAACAATGATTAGCTACTGGAATCTTTTAAGGCAAGATGCCAGAGCATGTAATAGTATTTAATTAATAATTAGCGTCATTAATTTACTTAGTACAGTCCGCTCATTTAGTTTAGAATAATAGTAATGTATTACAAAGCCCATAACAGTTTTTAACGAAAACCTATATTAAAATATAGCCGAAAAGTTTCAGTTTTAGTATTTAAAACTTTACATCAATGGGAATAATGTATTAAGCTTTGGCTAAAATGGATAAATTGAAAGTGATACTCTACTTGAAGCTCTGAACAAAATTTCATAAAAAAATATACTATGATATTACCCAAAACGTCTCCATTTGGTACTTAAAATATATATGTGACTAAAAGCAAAATACTACATTTATAAAAATTACATGTATTCTTAATGTATGTCAAATGCAACGAGAATAAGCTCATTACACGAGCTATCGTTTATGAAGCAGTTAAATGCAGTAGCCTCAATCCCCAATGCGTTCGTTTCGCTTTGTGTCGGAGGGTTCATTGTGTGAGTGATTATACAGAGGAAGCCAAATTTAAAGTTTACTGTATAAACACTTTATTTTCATGATGGAACGTATAGAATAAAATTGTTCCAAAATCCTTTCTTTTTGAGAACAAGAAATCGTAAAAGAAAGTTTATTGCAAAGAAAGAAAAACGAGAATCTATAAATATAAGGATTACGGATCTCAAACCTCAACAATATTTCTTGCTTCTTTTATTTGAATGGATTTCAGCAATATTTATTCATTTATTTTTTTTGGAAAGAGTGAAATACGAGTATATATGATAATATTTTGCTTAAGACAGAATTTGTTTATTCTCAGAAGCTTTGAAAAAAGTATTTTTTGAGCTCGCTAGAAAATGTGCCAGAATACCAGTGTTGTTAGCTTGGATAATAATTATAAGTTAGCAATTTAAGATAAAGTTTCTTTCCCCCCCTTTCCAATTAATACGATCATGTACTCTATACACGATGCACTGCGACCGAACTACCTGCTTTCATCAGTTATATTCGCTCGGGCCCTGGCGCGCTTGAATCGCAGACGATTACCAGCAGCTTGCGCATTAGTTCAGCAATCGTAAGTAAGATAACTTTTGAAAATAATGATGAAAAATTTAGGTAAATGAATCTACAAAAAATACAGTTTTGAACCATTTTAAATATCATAACGGTCAGAAAAATAATTAAATTTTGGGAATTTTATTTATGATATACCAAACTGCTATATTTTATAAAGCAACGGAAGCCTCTTTAAGGCATTATTTTATTTCGTGTTCACTTAATTTATTCATTCCCGTCATGCTTTCAAAAAAAAAAAAAAAAAAAAAAATGCTCATGGAAATTTCTCAAAATGAACATTTTCGTTGTTTTGATAAACCAGATAAGCATCTAAAGCTTCCCCTTCTTTAATGGTACATTCTTCGCTGACATGCATAAAAAGTATTTTTATTAATTACTTAGCTCCTAATTAAACACAATTGTTCGCTTCTTCGTTCACGGTTAATGTATTAAAAATATAAAAACAACTAAAACATTTCTCTTTTTCTGACGCAATTTATAAACATAATAGTGATTTTTTTCCACCTTTTAGTCATTTAGGAATGAAAAATTAGGGGCTTTTAAAACTTTCTTATCTTTAAAATGTCTTTTGTAGGCTATATATAAAATAAATGATGTTTTCAAAGAAGTAGAATATAAACTGGTACATTTATGGAATTGTTGGTAAAATGAATGCTTACTTAGTTAATAACATTTTGATAAATGCTTTATACGAAACATATTTAATTGCACTAGGCACTTTAATGATGCCACAAGTTTCTAATTCTTCTCGGATTCTTTTAATGAATAACTGCATCTCCAGATTTGTTTAATTATGGTTATTAGAAAGGAATCACCGTGTTTCAAAACAAAGCATTCCTTAATACATTGCAAATATAAAAATGAATACTACATGAATAAAGTAAAAATCTTTCAAATTTTAGTCATAATCTTTTAAAGCATCTATGTGATCTCTTCTTGCTTGGTATATATCCAAGCTATACTACAATTCTACAATTCTGCCCGCAGGTGTTTTGTCACATTAGCCTATTGATGCCTATCAAAGCAGTAGTAGTGAGGCCCTAGAGTTCCTGTAATTTTGCTGATCCTTGGGAAACATATACCTCATCTTTAACATAGCTAAAGAGTTTAGGCAGAAGATCGATAGACGTTGATGGTCATCCGAACGCGTCTCCGCTAACTTGCTCAGGAAAACTTCTACTAAATTTAATTAAAACTACTTATTGACGTCTATTATGCACCACAGGCCAACTAGACTTAAATTTCTGATCATTTTAATGGGTCATATGTACACTTTGTTCATAGTGCATATAATGTGTAAACATAAATGATGAATTCGTGTCTGCATGGACTGCATGCAGTCACGTGACCACATCTGTGTTTTTATCTTCTATTACTACTACGACTCTTATACCATCAACGTATTGTACATGTGTATATAGTTTTATCTACTGCATTCTGCGCTGTGTTTAAATTATTTAAATGTCTATTTCACATTTTATGGATTCTATATCTTCAGCATTAAGTAGCGTTCTTGGGGTCTCCACTTGGGAAGGTGACCCCATCATGTGACTTTGAACTGCACAACTTAGTGCTTTTTTTTTCTAAGTTGTTAGGACTCTGAACATCGTTCTTGCAGTTTTCCTGCGTTTGGCATGATCGTCACTCAATTAATCTTGCTCATGGGTATTTATATTATTTATTGGGTATGAGTTTCGTGTCATATGAAAATAGAAACGGACCTAACCTACCTGAAGGCTGAAACGGACGACCACCTGCGTTTCCAGGTTACTCTGATGGTCTTAAAGAGATCATATTTTCATTCTGTTAATTTTATTGTTTACAAGAAGTTTATTAACGTCAGATAGAAAAATAGCATAAACCCATATAAACCGACAGAAGATTTATTATTATATTGATACCAGTAAGAAAACGAGTAAAAGTCAATATAAACCTATACAAACCAGTACAAAGTTCTGCCATTGAAAAAAAAATGTTGGTTGTATGGATGTCAATTGATACCAGTAAGAAAAACCCACAGAGATCAATAGAAAACAGCAAAAGTCAGTAGAGACCGTCAAAAATTCTATAGGTAGCAGTAGAAAGTTTTAATGGTTTCTATGGGTCATTTTGAAACCAGTAAGAAAAACCCACAGAGACCAACAGAAACCCGTAAAAGTCAATAAAAACCCATAAAATCTTATGGGTACCCATAAAAAGTTTTACTGGTTTCTATGGGGCATTTTTAGCAGGGTGACGTCTCCACTTGCTCACGCGACCATGGACATTCCCTTTTTCTACTTCTTGAATTTTCCGCCGCGGTCTCAGATCTTGTAGTTATCTACTTCAAGGTTCGAGTGAAAACAATTTTAAGACAGCCGGAACACATTGTGCAATACCTGCAACGACAATCGCGGCATATCATCGGGAAGTTGATGTTGGAAGTCGACCAATCCAGTGACGTGGGAGTTTTATCATTCAAGTAACGATGCATTTCACTATGCCGATGCAGTCCTGTTTTCCTGGATCATGAAATTTCCTGAATCAGCTCTCATTTTCCTAAATCACCATAACTGCAACATATCCCAGGACAGGACATACTCTTTAGTGTGTTCTTGAAATGAAAGAGGAGTAGAAGTAAAGTAGGTGGCCTTCTGCATTTATTTAGTTTGGGGTAATTCTCTTTCTGTTCATGAGAGTAGGAGAATTTCCCATGTCAGGAATTTGGACAACATGACGTTTTCCATTCCACATAAACGAAAATTTATTTCGTCGTCAAATATTAGATGGGTATAAAAATCATTTTATCCCAGTACCTTTTGCAGCTGATTATAAAATTAGTATGGCTCGATATTACTCACTTGGTCCTAAATATTGCAATATTTGGAAAGTGTATGGTTTTAATTGTAATCGCTGTTGTATTGCCTTTAGAATATATGGCAGTGGAACCCAAAATTCGAGGCTAACACGATTTGTTGATTTTCATGTGCTATGCGTAAAACTCTGTCTAAATTACTTTAATATTTTGTTGACACGCTTTGTTGACGCCTTTGCCTATAAACAGGTAATGACTGTCCTTGAAGTTGTTTAGAAGCACTACTAAGTTTGGTATTAATGCAGGTTTGCAGATTATTATTACTGCCATAATTAATAACTAGTTGTACATATTAACACAACAGTCCTGTTTACAAAAGAATTGTGTGTTGTTTTGATAGTGCAAGTTGATAGATGCTATCGTTTAAATGTCTGTCAAAAGTACTTAAAGAGCCTGGGTCTTTTGAACTTTGTTTCGTTCTGACACTGGAAGACATTTTCAGTCCGTTGTAAAGCAGATCCATCAGCAGGGCTTAATAAACAATAAGTTATTACCCCAGTTGATCAGCTGCTCTGACGACGACTCAAAGTGTTCTTAAACTAGATAAAGTATAATGTACATAACACTTTAGTGGCTTATTTGTGTCATATTTCCTTCAAATTATACGTTGCACAGCAGCAACAGATAAACACTCTGCATATTGTTAAGTTCTAAGGGTTCGTAGATTTGGAGTAATTAATGATAACACCTGATGAATGATCAAAACACAATTTAATAACCAGTATCATACAAGACAATTCCAAAGCTATATTTACAGACGTGGAAAACTGCGGTAAACCCGCTGAAATAAACAGCAATACAGCCTTCAGTATATAAGAGAAGACATCTTCATGACAAAGCAGTAAAGTATAGCTCCCGACTCGGTCGATCACTCTTAAGCTAATTTCTGAATTCAAGACACAGTACTCCGCATACAGGCAAGGTAGCTTTAACCTACCTTCGAGAATATTCCCAATAAAACCGCTAAGAATGCGTTCTAAAATGTTTTCGCTCCGTTTATGGCATATCGCCAATTTTGTCGCCAAATATCACCGAATGGCCGATTTCGCGCTAAATGTGGCAACCCTGTCTTTTCTGCCTCTTTTTGGTAACCCTAAAACCGATTTGCAGGGAAGCTATCTCTCCGAAGCTGGGAATTTCGCAATAATATATTGAAACGCAAAATGCTTTCTGCTGTAAACTTAAAATTTCGGAAAAGAAATTCATCTCTGTTAGACGATTTGTCATATGAAAGCTAGCACGCGCGAATTTAAAAATCTAAAGTATTTTCTTTTATTACCCAACTCTTAAGAATGCGTAAGATCAATTATCTGATAATTATAGGACATCAAAATCTGATAAATCATGTATAATAACCCTTTAATGTTTTTACATAATCTTCCAAATCGATGTAATAGCATTTTAGAAATTCGACAAGATCTTTTAAGAAACAAACGAATAAAACGCAACGCTGAAAAAAACCTTTGAAAATGGTTTAGATGATGAATTTTCTCCTTAAAATGAATTTTTAACTTTTATGGGCAGAGGAATCTATAGGAGCTTCTATACGCATCTCTTACAACCATCAATAAAACATTTAAGATCGATTACTGAAAATGTTTGCTCTTAAACATAGCTATCAAATGACGCGGAGGGGAAAAATGCTAAAAATATGAATGCATTTAAAAAGGATACTCATATTTAGTAAAACGTTAAATAATAATAATAGTTAAAACCATCAAATAAAGATAATAAATAATAAGTTAAAAGCATCAAAGATGCATTTAGAATTAGTATCATGAACGCTATGTTTTTAAGAGTTAATGCATATTTGACAAGTCTTTTTTTAATTCTTTTATAATTGTATGTTTAATACTCATTCATTCTGCGTAGTTTGCGCTTGCTTTTTGAAAAATAAATCTCTTCTTAAATGTAAAAGGATAAATTAGAGCTCTAGAAAAGCATAAGATGAATGGAACTGTAGTAGGATATATGTTCTTCTCTATTTAATAGCACTTAAATGTCTTGGTATAAAATACTGGAAGTGAAACAGTAAAGAATAGGCTAACTGAATATTATAAGAATAGGAAATAAAACATTCTTGGAGGAAAAACAAGTAAACGTCTGTGGGATATGAATTTTTAAACCTTCTGAAGGTATTAAATACCTGGGTGCAAAAGATGTAATGTCACCTGTAATTTGAAACCGTTCTAGAACCAAATCTGGTCTGTCAATTTCCTTCAAAACAGTTGTCTTCTGTATGTACTCACCAGTACAATTATTTTAACTTGATTAGAAAGGTTCATGGAAACTTTTTTATTCAATGTGACTAACAACTTTGCCGATTTAGCCTGAATGTCTCCTCTAGAATTAATGCCTCAATATCGTAATTATAGCTTTGATTAACAATTACGATTCTGAGCTGTAGCAGCAGGCCTAAAAGTAGAAGAGACGTCAAATTCCCAGAAGTCGAAAGAGGTTATGAAGAAGACAACAAGCTAGAAGCGTAGGATAGAGAATAGGCAGAAGGGAACGGAACACCCGAATTTCACCATTTGTCTTACAAGTATAGTTCCACCTCACTGTGCAATTCCGCTACTTTTACTATCAACCTCTCGAGAGTACTTTCGATTTTCTGAGTATTTTGAGTGCCTCCTTGCCGGGCAGACGCTATACGCTTACAAACATGCGTGCTTTCTCCGCGATTAGAGCCCAAGCTCTTCGGTATAGCAGTCAGAGTCGCGAAACGCTATACTGGCTGAGCTGCAAATAAATAGAAATGGCCATGTTCATGGTGAAGTGTGGTGGATAAACACTGTTTAACCTTTGACAATGTGAGTATTGTCCAGCCGCACTAATTATCCAGACAGCTATTGTGCCAGTGTTCACTCTCCGCAGGGTCCACAAGAGGCCCCGTCAGGAACTACTTGCAATGCATTGCATTTGGTGCGTTACGTACTTTGGTCTCTGCCTCCTCTGGTACGTATTAGATTTCTCTACCGCTTGGCCAGATATTTAACAGATCTATCTGAAAATAATCAGTTAGAGAGATTAGCTTCTCCTCGCGTACATCAGTCGCACGTGAACGTTGTCTTAGCACGGCTGTCGGTTTTACCAAGTCAATTTGATTTTTCTTCTACGATCAGTTGTTAGCACATAAAAGGTTGCTCACCGGTCTTAAGTGACCAAAGAGTAGTTAAAAGGCCTTAGTGCGATTTTACTGATTCTTTGCATCTATTTTTCCCTGATGAATGAGCTGGTTTAAGGACTTGATCAACATGTCACTGGTCAAACTAATTTTCGCTCGATATGCGGAATTAACTTCCAAAGAGAAGAATTTAGCTTTGACTGAGGATGAAAGAATTGATCTGGATTTTCTATTAAATCTTCTCCCTAATCTATCGGATAAAGTACGAGCAAGTCTGAACTCTGCACGTGGCTCTGAACTAGGCTTAGCGCAAGTCGGTTCTAACCGGTTAGCGTCTAATGAAATTGATTCCCATCATGCTGATGTCTCCCAACACGATATGCATTGGACTGCTGTTACCAAAAGTACGAAACGTACTCTGAGCGATACTGAATCGGACCCTCCTGAGGTGCAAAACAAATCTGATGTTCTTGCGAACATAGCTGATGATGACTCCGCACTTACTGTCGAACAGTACAAGCACAGTACCAGACATGAAGGTGATGTTAGCTTGAAACGAAATCCCAAACCGAAGGCTCCCAAAAGTTTAAAAATCTCGCCTAGTCAGGACATAGGTAGTGAAATTACACAAACATTGAGTTCTGAGTTTGCGGTCAGCAGCCACAATAATGTGGCGCCATCTCGTAAAGGAACTGAGAAACAGGCTGCAGCGAGTAGGTCTGGAACCGAAAACGCATCGCGACCACTCAGTTATCCAGATGAGGTCACGTGGCCGACTGGGCGAACTGACGCTCATGTTCTCCAGGCTGGCGCAACTCAAATGACCACTATGGAGGAGAGACTTAGTGAAAATGCCACTAATGGTGAGGATAACAATAGTATGGACACGGACGCTAGTACGGCTAAACAAAATACAAGCTCAGATGAAAACATAGAAGCGGAATTTGTGAAAAAGTCACGGATACCACCCATAACTGTTAAAGTAGATTACCCTACTTGGAAAACATAGCTAGGGCACTTAAACAGAGAAACATTGAGTTTAACTCTAATAAAAATAATAAAGGGATTAAAACTTTCATCAGAAACCCTGAACATCACAGGCAGACTGTTACTTATTTAAAAGACACGAAAGTGGAACATCACTCTTTCACGCTTCCTGAGGATAAAGACATAAAAGTTGTGATAAGAGGTCTTTTAAGAGATACAGATACGGTAGAAATACAAGAGGAGTTAGAGGATTTAGGATACAAAGTTGAATCAGTTAAGCAACTTACGCGCAGAAGAAAAGGGGAGGTTATTAAACTCCCGCTATTTTTAGTTACTCTGCCTAAGAAACCCAAATCCAAAGATATACACAACGAAACTCACTTATGTGACCTAGGAATTAAAGTCGAAAATTATAAAGGTAGATCGGGCACGCTACAATGCTATAGGTGCCAAGGATTTCATCATACGCAAACTGGCTGTAACTATGCACCCAAGTGCGTGAGATGCGGAGAGGGACATATGTCCTTTGAATGCCCTAATAAAAACTCTGACTTGCCACCATGTTGTGCGAACTGTAAACAATCTCACACCTCGAACTTTAGGGGTTGTGAGATGTTCCCTAAAAAGAAACAGGATAAGTTAAAAGTCTATACTAGTAGGGTTATAGAAAATAAATCATTTGCACAAGCTCTGTCTACTGGTTTGTATGCAGACACGATCAAGGAAGCAAAAACTGTTTTTGCACACCTGGCCGAGCTTGTATCGGTCATTAAGAGCTCCGGCCTTCTTTTAACACAGCAAATAGGACAAAATGCACCTACTCATAAGGTCAAAACTACCATAAATAAAGATCTTAATGTATAGGTACACCACACAAGGAGATCCCATAAAATTAGCATTCTGGAATGTTCATGCCATTCAGAACAAGTTGACGGAATTTTTAAACTTCCTTAACAATCACAATATTGATATTGCCCTTGTAACAGAGACTTTTGCCACGCCATGCGTGCGTATAAGTTTGCCTAATTACCGCACATATAGGTGCGATCGTTTGAGTCATCGTGGTGGGGGGGCGCAATTTATGTGCGAAACTCGCTACAGTCCTGTTTGATTAGCCAAGATAGAAACGACGGACATGAGATGGTCGCAGTCTCAGTGTACTTACCGCAATATGGTAATTTGAATTTCATTTCATGTTATAATCCGCCCAGGAAACTACTGACGGAAAGTGTTCTTTCCAAACTTCTCTCTGACAATAATAAGTATATCCTAACGGGTGATCTCAACGCAAAGCGCTCCGAGTGGGGGTGCCGTAAAACTAACCAAAATGGTAAGGTCCTCTATGAATTTATAAATAATCACCTAGTTGCCTTGCATGTGTTACTGAGGAGTATACGTACAGACCACAGAACCCAAGAAATGCAGACCTTCTTGATATTCTTCTGACAAATACTTCAATCCCTATTTATACTGAAGTAAAGCACGAATTGAGCTCTGACCATATACCAGTCATTGCTTACCTAGGCACTACTAAAGAGGCAGAAAATGAAATGATCCGCATGACTGACTGGAATAAGTTCCAGATGTTTCTCAGTCAGAATCCGCCCATCTTTGATATTCTGAACTCGCGGAAAGATATAGATGATGCAGTTGATACCCTCATTGATTCAATCAATAATGCTATTGAAAATGCATCTAGACACGTGAGAAGAAATAATAACGCTGGCAGTCTGCCACAGGAAATTAGAGAGATGATTAAGGACCGGAATAGGATGAGGAAAGCGTGGTAACTTACATGGAGCCCTCACGTTAAAAGAGATATGAACAAATTAAATAAATTAATTAAAAAGAAAATAGATGAGCATAAGAGAGATGTATGGGAGGAAAAAATTCAGAATCTTAGCCCGAATGATGGCACCCTCTGGACGTTCATGCGTAACTTGAAAAGGCAGCGTACATGCAGTAAGCCGATTTATACTGAAAACTCTGTTGCTCTCAATAATAAAGACAAATCGACGGTCCTTGCGGACCATTTAGAAGAGCAGTTCAGACCTAACATGACGCCCATGGACATTAATTTTGTCAATGAGGCATGCTACTTTGTTAGGGATTGGCTTAATGCCCACACTGCTAAGAGGTACATGGCCACTGCTACCCCCAGTGAGATCAAAGAAATCACAAAGAAGTCAAAAAGGCCCCTGGCATAGATGGTATTAATAATCACGCACTTAGAAATCTGCCCTGCAATGTTGTGGCAAAATTCACGAGTATTATCAATGCGTGTCTTAGTCAATGCTATTTTCCCACAAAATGGAAAATCACAAAAGTTATTTTATTGCCTAAGCCCGGCAAGGATAACACTAAGCCAGATGGGTATAGGCCCATTAGCTTGCTTCCGGGACTAGGAAAGTTCTTTGAGAGATTAATCTACAGCAGATTGAAAAACTATATTGAATTACTGCCTCCGGAACAATTTGGTTTCCGGAGAAAGCTTTCAACAACGAAGCAGCTGGTTCGGCTCGTTGAGTTTTGTGGGGATGCGCTTCACAAGAAACAAAATGTCGCCTTACTCATGCTAGGCGTGGCGAAGGCATTCGACCGCGTCTGGCATGAGGGGCTAATTTATAAACTTATAAATCTCCCTATGGATAGAGAGCTGATTCAGCTAATTATGTCTTTCATCACTAATAGGAAATTCACTGTGGCTATTGGAAAGGACATCTCCAGTTTACGCACCATGAATGCAGGCGTCACACAGGGGTCCATTTTAGGGCCCGTCCTGTATTTATTTTATGTTCATGACTTCCCTAGGGCTCACATTGGCAGAAATTACTTTCTTGGGTGCTATGCGGACGATACGGCATTAGCCGTAAAGTCCGCAAACACACACCATGCAATCAAGAAATTACAGGAGCTTCTACCAGTGGTAGAAAAGTGGTGTGCGACTTGGAGAATTGCTATTAATGCCAGAAAGTCGCAATTATTATTGATAAGGAGGAAAAATACACAGTTGACTATTAATAGCAAGCTCTTCTTATTCTCTGAAGAGATTCCTAGATTTAGTAAGGTGAAATATTTAGGAGTAATGCTAAATGAAAGATTAAAATGGGGAGATCATATAACAGAGGTCAGGAGAAAAATTTTCACTGTTGTAAATAGTCTCATCCCTATATTGGGTAATTATTCTAGCTTAGACCTCAGAAAAAAGAGGCTAGTTTATATCACGGCAATTAGGCCATTGAGGACTTATGCTTAGCCGGCCTGGTGCACGGCTACCAAGGAGGATATAAAAAGACTTCAAGTCATGCGAAACAAAGTCTTAAGGCTTATCACCCATGCTCACATTTTTGTGAGCAATGCTACACTGCATTGTGATTCTAGAAGAGCACCTGAATAAGATCAACAGGAAATTCTTCACGAAAGCTCTGAACTGTGACCATATGAGAAATTTTGATATCTTTACCTACGAAATATTGAATGAGGACGCCAAACTGCGCCCACTTGCGGCCCACCTTATCAGGGACCCGAACTTTCCCACCTGTAAATAATGTACCCAATGTGTTTATTAGCATTCTTAATTTTGTATCTTACTCATTTATTGTACTGTGTATTTCCTAAATTCACTAGTTTTATTCACATTCTACACTCATTTTATGACTCCCACTTAGTCACGCCTTTACCGGGTCGGTTACTTGCTAGTGAGCTCTTGCGTTGCTGGTCTTCCTAATCTTTATCCGTCTTTCTCCTCCTTACTGCGAACATTATGTGAAGATAGTTCTATGTTATTGTGCCCATCCGGCATAAATTTGATTGAGCCAGATAAACTACTGATCTCGGTGGTATTCTGGCTATAAGTTATCAGTCAGTCAGTCATAATCAGTTACATAGTCTTTATATTGATTCTTTCACAGTTGTTTCTTTCCGTGCTTGTATACCATGGAGGACAGTTCCAGCACTATTTGCAATTTTACTCTGCTGTGGTTAGGTGAGATGACTTAGGTTACAGTTTTGCATCAAACTGCTGTACATGTGCATTATATGTACATTAATGTTTGACAGTGTTTAACAATGTTTTTCCCATTGTTCCTGTACTCCGAAACATCTAGTACAGGAACGTTTTTGATTTATTTCATGATTTAGTTAGTTAAATTTACTGCTAATTGAGTAAAGTTTGAGTAATGTTGTAAAACAAAGGATTAAAATTAAATGATCCACACTCGTTTATTCTTTATTTGACATTATTGTTATTGAATCTCCATTTAACCTTATCGCCAAGTCACAAAATGTATATGCATATTTAAAGTTAGATTTATTCTCCACCTTTTAACTCTCCCATTCTCATTCCCATGTAATTTCCGAAGCGAGTTTCACGCTTTCTTTTATCCGATTCGTTGGAAAATCGAGAACTTACTCGTTGTATACAATTCCCGAAGAGAAAAATGGATTGCTAAATTATTAAATTTCTTTTTATATGAATATTAAATAATAATATCTAATGCATAATTTTAACGTTAATTTCTCTGTGAAAATAAGACTCGTTGATAAAGTTTGCAAGTCTATACACTTCAGTGTTTTAACCTTTAGAAAACCGAAGCGATCGCTAACTTGTATGCTTAAAATACTGTCCCCCTCCATTACACATCCTGTCCGTTTCCTCCCCTCCCTGCTCATTAACGCACAAAGAGGTGTGAAGATTTTAAACGACATTCTTTCTACTTCTGAACAAAGAAGCTTCCATTAGCTTTTTAAGAAAACTGTCTGCAATAAACTGATACAATGCATTTGGGGAAATTACACCTGCTACCGCATACCTTAGGAAGAGGGAAGAAAGCAACATCGCGATCTTGGCCGTTTCGGGCGGTTGTGGTTGTTTGAATGAAAGGTTATCTCGGGCGTTTTGGTATTCAAAGTTTTAAATCGGGCTCGTTTTACTATAAGAGAGTTCCACAGTTCTACACAAAGCAAAGTATTTAAACATTACATTGATTCAATTAAGTAACAATAAATTAATTATTTTAATTAAAAAGTAATTGTGATATTTTAGTGCAGTGAATAAGCTTCAAATAACCAAATATATCGTATTCTGAACATTTAAACCCTATTTAGATGCTTAGCGTTGGAAATGTAAATTTGACGGTGAAGTCTGAATATCCGGAATTATACTAAGATGTATAATCTTAACAGCGATAACTAAATCTTAATACCCCTTTAGCTCAATGAATGATGTTATTTGTTTCATTTTCATATCTCATATCACCAATTTTTAGATTTTCTGTGTAATACCAAGATGTTGGTGTTTGCCAATCCAAAGCAAAAGCCAGTTTGCTAGAGATCGCCGTTTTGTTCATAGTACCATTTGAGGACAAATAACGTGCTGGAAATTTAAGCAGATATTTTGCTCAAAATCTTTCTTCATAAACTTAAAACGTTTGGGGCTATAAACTTACATTAAAATTTTTATTTATAAGTAACAGAAATATAGCAATTTAGCAGACTGTTTTCTTATCAGACATTTACTTTATGCTACTTTACTAATTTAAAAATTCTAATGAATTAATTTGATCAAAAGGGTATATATTTCGCTATGATTTGATTTATCTGACCATGACAAAGCAAGCTAAGGTTCTCTGCCTAAAAGGAGGGATACCTTCGTGGCGGATTATCTAAGGAAAACTGGCTCGTATCCAAACTATACATCGAAAAGCCATGAAAATGGCGGGCAGCCAGCCTGGTAGCCCAGAATCGAACCCAGGTCAAACTACCAGTGTTCAGGAATTTGCCACTAGGCGACTGATGAGCCTAGATATGTATCTAGGAAAGCTTACCATATTTTAACATTTACAGTACACTAATAATATTGTTGTCAGGATTTTTGAAGTACAGAGACAATGGTATCAATAAGATTCGATAGTTTCATTTTAACCCATCACTACAGCATCTTGTTGCAGCTGCAACGTGAGAGCAAGAAATCAGTCTGAAGGAAGTGTGTTTTCTTGCTTGGAGTTGACATCATCAATGTCCTAACTTAAGTGGAGCAGGAGGTTATTGTAAAAGATATATTATACTTTTTAAATTGGCAACGTAAATTAATTTCTTCTCTGTATTCAAAAAATAGTAATCTCTATTTGCACTGCGTCATTTCGAAACTAATCTATGTCATATGATTCTTACGTAAATTTGGTGATGTATACGGAACTAAAACTCAAGCAGCTAATAATAACTTTACAGCAGTTTTAATTATCCAATCAAAATCATTGATAAAAAAAAACTAAGTTTGAATTAAGGATTCACCCTGAACATAACCCACTCGCTCGCTACTCGTCGGCCTAGCTGCACTGCTGTCTGCTGCTTCCTTTTACTATAAAGTTATCAAAAATGTAAACCTCTTGAAATGTGCCTAGAAATAGGCACAAATAATCTACCAATTTGTTTTTGGCTGCACCATGTTGAATAAAATAAGAGATTCTGATTGGACAGTTAATGATGCTCTAAAATTGTTGTTGGCTGGTTGTGTTTTAGTTCCATTTACATCATCATGATTACGTAAGAATCATATAACATAGAATAGTCTCGAAATGATGCAGTGCAGAGAGGGGTTACTATTTTTAGAATTGAGAAGGGAAATTTACGTTGCTAATTTAATCTTTTACATATTCTTTATTTTTTTTTTTTACATGTATGCAGTATACTCTCAAGCTTCTATAATCCCTTACTCTAGTTCAATTTTGGCTACTATTTTGTTGCTTCTAAATGGAGGAAGAAGATGGGATTACACTTGTTTAACTATGCTAACTACCTGGTGTCTGTCTTCCGTCAGCTGTTAGCTACCCGGTTTGTGACAGCTGGTATCTACCCGACCTTTTGTGTCAGAATTTATGGGATGTGGAAACGTTTATTATATACAGTCCTACACCCTAAAAACGATTGGAAGAAGCCACTTTCTGCTTAGTCCACTATTCATAGTTTGTTTATTTGGGCAAAATATGTGAAGCTACGACTAATCTGAAACAAAGAATCGTTGAAAAACAGACAACGCCTTGTCTGAAGTCCAACCTTGTACCTTCGGATTACCGTTAGACTCTTTACGCACATTGGATAAATGGCTTCATTTCCCAAATGTTACCATTTCCATATTTTTTAGCATATTCAGCTACTATAATTTAAACAAGAATAAATTTATATTCAACGATTGACGATGAGTGTTTATACCGATGGTTTTCTTTGTACCACAACTGGATTCCATACAAGAATTTAAACATTTCCAGGCTTATTAGTGGCAAAAGTGTAGGATTATTTTAATATAAGTTATAGCCGAGAAAGTTTAAAGTTTGTAAAGAAGGTTTTTGAGCAAAATATTTGCCCAAACCCGTGAGACGTTATTTGCACTTAAATGGGGAGGTATTAAGTTTTAGAGAACTCGCAGCGATCTCTGACAAGCCGGCTGTGGTTGCTATGGTGACGGAACTATCCTTTTCACATCCTGGAGGTATTTTCTGAAAAAAAGGATTATGTGAGATGGTCTCCTTTATTTGAAGTTTAAAACTGCAGAGTAATGAAACAGGTAAAAGCAGCTTTGCAATTCTTTTAATTTTTTGTTTTTTCATTCATAAAAAGAAAATGCGTCTCTTTCATGTTGAAATTGAAATATTCTCTAGCTAAATGAATCTGAAGTGAACTCGATAATGGTTGAAATTTGGAGCAAGTCTATTTTTTTAGTGCTGTAAAAAATAATGCGAAGAAAATTGATGAAACATTTATCATAGTTATTATTCAATTTAAATCAAATTATGTTTCAGAAAGATATTCAGTTTATAACAGAAATTTATGCATTATTGGTGCTCTCCTTTCCTGTTGAATCTTCGCCTTGCGAACAAGAGATTTGGAATTAAGGAACAAATCTTTTAAAAAACAAAAAAGGAAGAAAGTATATAAAGAATTTTCTACTTAACAAGATAACATATACTTTCCTTATATGATGATAAAATATTTGTTAGTTTATAAAATGCAATCATGTCCCCATAAACCGGTAACAGATTAAATGTGACCTGAAAAACAATTACGTTTGCTTATGTTTAAGAAGTTAAATTGAAAGAAATAAAAAAAATCTACTTAAGGAGATAATAGAAAATTTATATGATTATAGAATTTTAGTTATTTATGAAATACAATCAAACGAAAACAGATTAAACTTGCCCTGAAAAAAAATTAAGTTTGCTTATGTTTAAAAAATCAAATGGAAAGAAATACAAAATGGAACTTTTACTTAAGGAGATAACACAGACTTTCCGTTATACGAGGATAAAAGTTTAGTTAATTTATAAAATACAATCGATATCCTATTAAACGAAAACAGATTAAACGTGACCTGAGAAAAATGAAGTTTGCTTATGTTTTAAAAATTAAATACAAAGAAATAAAGGAAAAAAATCTATTTAACGAGATAATAGAGATTTTCCTTTATAAGAGAATAAAAGTTTAGTTAATTTATAAAATACTATCGACTCTCCATTAACCGAAAACACGTTAAACGTGATCTGAAAAAAAAGTTAAGTTTGCTTACGTTTTAAAAAATAAATGGATTGAAATACAGAAAAAAAAAAAAAAAAAAAAAAAAAACTTTTACTGAACGAGATAAGAGCGACTTTTCGTTATACGAGAGAAAAATATTAGTTAATTTATAAAATACAATCACCTCCCCATTAACCGGTAAGAGATTAAATGTGACCTGAAGAAGAATTAAGTGTGCTTATGTTTTAAAAATTAAAAAGAAAGAAATAAAGAAAAAAATCGACTTAATGGGATAATAGAGACTTTATATTAGGATAAAATTTTAGATAATTTATAAAATACGATTTATAAAATTTTTAAAATACGATTGACTTCCTATTAAATGAAAGCAGATTAAACTTGACCTGAAAAAATCGTTTGCTTATGATCAAAGAATTAAATGTAAAAAAAATTACTTAATGAGATAACAAAGTCTTTCCGTTGTATGAGGAAAAATATTAGTTAGTTTATAAAATACAGTCAACTCTCCATTAACCGAAAATAGTGTTAACGTGACCTGGAAGAAATGAAGTTAGTTGTGTTTCAAAAATTAAATGGAAAGAAATACAGGAAAAAATCTATTTAACGAGATAATAGAGACGTTAATACAATCGACATCCTGTACCTGTCTTTATATGAAGATAAAATTAAAGTTAATTTATAAAATACAATCGACTCTCCATTAACCAAAAACAGATTAAATGTGATGTGAAAAAAATAAGTTTGCTTACTTTTTAAAAATTAAATGGAAAGAAATATAGGGGAAAAACTTTTACTTAACGAGGTATCAGAAACTTTCCGTTATACGAGGATAAAATATTTGCTAGTTTATAAAATAACAATAACTCCTCATTAACCGAAAACAGACTAACCTTAGCCTGTAAAAAATTTAAGTTTGCTTATTGCAGATTTATGGAAAAATACTATCACATACCTAAAAAGCAAAAACAACGCATAAACGTTATTAAATCATGCCTCAAAAGCGAATTTACTCAATTGTAAAAATAAATCCATTTTACAATCATTAATAATGTGCTGAGATTTGCACTATAAATAAAACTTTTGTTTTTTTTCCTAAATACTTATTTTATATAGTCATGTAAATTTAGCTCATGTGAATTTTAGAATTCTTTTTCTCCAGTTTAAACTGCTTGAAAGTACAGATAAATTTCCAACAGAAGGTTTTGTTACTCACAATACAAGATAATCTTTATTTTGTTTTTAACTGTCCGTAGAGTAACTGGGATTTTAAGTTAACCACAGACGTCTTCCCGACATAATCGGAGCTAATCGCAGAGTTAACTGTACTAATTAAGACGAAGACAGAATGAGGAAATATTAAAAAAGAAAAGAAAATTAAACTTTAGATTCCAATCTAACACATCAAAAAGTTAACCATTAAAGTCAAAAAGTTAAAAAATAATTTGAAGATTGAAAAATATGAAAATTGGTAAGACTAAAAATATGTTGCAGTACGGTCTCTGCAACTAGATTTCAGTTTAACACTAGAAATAATTTTAAGCTAAACAATTATGATAGGTATAATAGTTTACGAACTGTGTGTAGCGTAGAGTCTATTGATTTCGAGGAGAAACAGTTATAGGTGCCTCTTTGTTAAGAACAAAGAAATCTGCAAATATGAGGAGGAGAGAGAAAGCCACGGTTGCATTTATATCCAAAAGGAGTAAAGCGAACGAAAAGATAGCGCCATCTGTCGGCAGAAACAGTAGCGAAAGTTAAAAAATTAAGTTAATGGAATTTTAGAAATGTTAGGAAGTACTGGATTGGATTTAAAGTCATTAACTAAACAAGACAAATCTTTGTGAATATGAAAAGGTTACAAAAAGTCCAATTTACCAATGGAAGAATTTTTTTGGATAATTTTTGCAGGCCGAAAGTCAAAATCATGACTAAGCTTTCAACTACGATTAGTTATCGAAGATTTGTTAATTTCGCCTTTTCGGACTTAAGATTCGTGCTCCAAATTTTTATATTTAAAATAAAATGTTCAAAATGGCAAAGCCAAATGGTAGGAAAAATAATTATCATATCATGTATCACCTAACGACACTTGCAGAAATACCAATTGACCTTTATAAACTGAATAAATCCTTGAGTTATTACATGAATTCTTCGCAATGTGGAAAACGATGCGCCTGCAGCCAACAGGTCTTAGTCCGTTAAGGTCTATTTAATTATGGTAAAGCAATCGAGGGTTATCTGCCTAAGGGAAGGGATGCCTTCGTGGAGGACTTTCTAAGGGAAACTGGCTCGTATATACGTAACACATGAGGAAAACCACGAATACGCCCATGCATTACGCAATATGCATGAATTTTGAGTAACGTAGTTCTCCGCCCGAATATGGGCACCTGGAAGCCAAAATTTGGAATATGGAATTTGTTTTAGTATCTATTTTATATTTTGTTTTAGTATATATAAATTTTAACGAAATTTCGATTAAAAATTTCAAAAATTTCAAAGCGAGCTGTAGCAACACTGTAAAGAATAAAACATTTTTATCTCCTTGTTCGAGACGGTCTATCGGAAATTTTAAAGATATGCTGTTTTTAAATATTTTTACCCCAAAGGATCGTTAGCCCAAATGCTCTCGAAACGTGTATGTGTATGTAAATGTAAAAAAAGTCCTTTTGGATGTAATATTTAATGTGAAAGCTTTCAGATTTTTTTAATAACTTAAATATTTCATTAGAGTTCAATAATGTAACTGTGTTTAATTTGCAATATAAGATGGATACTGCAATGAAAATGTTCATTCTAAGAACCCTTCGTGTGGAAGCAGGAAATTATAGTGCTTTTATGAAGCTAGCATAAATGCAGAAAGAATGCAATTTGAGTTCCATGTCTGGAATACGCGCCCAGTGCGCAGACCACCACACCACGAAGACATGCCAAGAAGGGGGAGAAATACCTTATACCCTTTCCTATCAATTCTTGTTTCCACTTATAAATCCCTATCAGAAGGAGCTTTTAGAATCACGCTGAATGCAAATGAGCTAGGAGAAGTATATGAGGAAGGTTTAACTAACTTCGAGAGAGAGTGCTAGGAGTCCTTGATGGCGCATGTTCGGCTTCTGGCTAAGTCTAGCTTTGGCTAAGTCTCGGCTAGTTAATTATAATTTAGTTCTTTATTTCTTATGAGTTAAATACTGAGTGGATGCTTTCCTGTAAGCCCAAAAAGGAGCCAACTGTTATTCTTATTTGAGTGAATAAAAGGGTATTTCAACCCTTCTCGAGTCTACGTTATAGTTATTTGAACTCAGCGATAAGTCTCTACGTAGTTCACTCGGCAACCTCAACGTTACGTAGCTAGTCGCAACGTAGTTTATAGGTTCCTCAACGTTTCATCGCAGACAAGTAATTAGGAACCCTTCATAATAATAATGAGGTTTTGGAAACCCTGGGCTAAGGTATTAGAATTTTGAAAGTGTTTACATTTTATTACTGTTTTCTTCGACAGATGGCATGACACGCGTTTTCGCTTTGCTCCTCTGGATACTACTGATGGAAAGGTGTGCTACTGAAAGTAAATAAAAGAGGACTTTTAATTGAACATTTCTTACGCAAATATAGCATTTGAAGTGACCTTCAATAATGACCCATATTTCTTAAAAATAATGTAGACCAAGCAATGCTCACGAAATTAAGCTGCATTGTTAAATTTATTAATATGGAAAAGTCATATTGTTTTTATATATGCATAGTATTTACTTGAAATTCATAAAATCTAGAAAATGAAAAGAGTTTATGAGATATTAAATTTTTTATCCAGTTCTATTTTTTCTCTAATGTAACAAATACCAATTTTATTCCATGCTCAGTTCGACAAAAGAATATGATAGAGTTTTAAGAAATGATAATTTTCCAAGAGTAGGTTTATATATTCAGTACTCTACTTTTCACATTTTATGCAAAAATAATAGTAAAATAAAAGACAAGATATTATTGCTAAATTCAGAAGCACGAATGTCCGAAAGTTAAATTAAAAAAACAACCAAAAAAATGTCTAAAATTTTAACACTCTGCAGTTTAATATTAATTACTAGAACATTTCTGTCATGATTTATGTAAGATGTTCCCAAAGTTTTAGGAACTGAACTCTAGGTCAATTCCTAGAAATTATAGGCAATGCTATGAGACAAGTCTAGATATGTTTATGCCGCTATCCAGTGTAATATTCCTTACTTATAATAAGTAATATCGCTTAGTGCTTCAATTGTTTGAATTGCCAGGTTTAGAAGAGTATTCTCTTCCCACATTTGAAAAAAGAATTCTGAAAACTTTCAGATTTTTTATTGCTCTCAAACAGACTTTGTTTTCATTAGCACATGCGTATACATTTCGAGAGCATTTAGGCTAACGCCCATTTGAGATAAAATATTTAAAAGCAACATATCTTTTAGAATTCCTGATAGACAGTCTCGCGCGCTGGAGATAAAAATATTTTATTCCGCAGTGTGTTGCCACTGCTCACTTTCAAATTGTTGAGCGTTTTAATCAAAAATTCGTTAAAGTTTTAAAAAATACGATATAGATAATAAAACAAATTCGAAATTTAAGATTCCGACTTCCAGGTGCCTATATTCGGGTGGAGAACATACGTTACTCAAAATTTGATGGCTCTAGGTATCGTTGTTTTTTTACAGTGAGAGAAACATACATACATTCATGCATATTCTTCATTCTTTAATTTCTTAAAATATAACACAGGGCGATAATATTTGGTGGCAACAATTTGAAAAGTGATAAAGCCGTGTGTATAATAATTCGACTCAAAATGCCGTTTCCAGATTAAGAGCACCCTTGGCTAAAAAACACTTTTACGTTCATTTTGATTTAAGAGTTTAACTATGCCATATTAAGTGGTTTGAGGAGACATTGAAAAGCTTATTTGAGATAACAATAAAATTTGTTTAATTCACCAGTAAGCCATAAAAAGAATAAAGAAATCAATCTTTCGTTAGTATAATTGTATTCAATGAATTGAGGTTGTTGAATATTTTTTTTGTAGGACTGATGAAAATTAACGAAATCAAAAAATTTCTAGAACTTTGGAAGCATCCTATGTACAAAACAGATAATGCTTTCAGATGCTTGGTTCTATTACGACATTTAACTATTTTGGTATTTCTTGAATGCAGTGGTTGTTTGCTCTGGTACAATATAGATTAAATTATGTGTTCTAAAGAGTTAAATAGTATACGTTTGCAATTAAATTCATACATTTTAATGTTTTGCATTCATATGTAGATATGTTTCCCTGTGTGTTTCTAACATTATTACATTGAAATGCAATATTTAATTTAAAATGTATGAAGTCTTTTTGAAAGATTTAAAAATTTTGGTTTATATATTGGAGGAGTATGCGTCTTTTTTGGTGGCTCGTCAATCATATTTTTGGTATATTACCGTAACATTAGCAAATTAAGGAAGACAAATAAAAATTTTGGTTTATATATTGGAGGAGTATGCGTCTTTTTTGGTGGCTCGTCAATCATATTTTTGGTATATTACCGTAACATTAGCAAATTAAGGAAGACAAATAAAAATTTTGGTTTATATATTGGAGGAGTATGCGTCTTTTTTGGTGGCTCGTCAATCATATTTTTGGTATATTACCGTAACATTAGCAAATTAAGGAAGACAAATAAAAATTTTGGTTTATATATTGGAGGAGTATGCGTCTTTTTTGGTGGCTCGTCAATCATATTTTTGGTATATTACCGTAACATTAGCAAATTAAGGAAGACAAATAAAAATTTTGGTTTATATATTGGAGGAGTATGCGTCTTTTTTGGTGGCTCGTCAATCATATTTTTGGTATATTACCGTAACATTAGCAAATTAAGGAAGACAAATAAAAATTTTGGTTTATATATTGGAGGAGTATGCGTCTTTTTTGGTGGCTCGTCAATCATATTTTTGGTATATTACCGTAACATTAGCAAATTAAGGAAGACAAATAAAAATTTTGGTTTATATATTGGAGGAGTATGCGTCTTTTTTGGTGGCTCGTCAATCATATTTTTGGTATATTACCGTAACATTAGCAAATTAAGGAAGACAAATAAAAATTTTGGTTTATATATTGGAGGAGTATGCGTCTTTTTTGGTGGCTCGTCAATCATATTTTTGGTATATTACCGTAACATTAGCAAATTAAGGAAGACAAATAAAAATTTTGGTTTATATATTGGAGGAGTATGCGTCTTTTTTGGTGGCTCGTCAATCATATTTTTGGTAATTACCGTAACATTAGCAAATTAAGGAAGACAAATAAAAATTTTGGTTTATATATTGGAGGAGTATGCGTCTTTTTTGGTGGCTCGTCAATCATATTTTTGGTATATTACCGTAACATTAGCAAATTAAGGAAGACAAATAAAAATTTTGGTTTATATATTGGAGGAGTATGCGTCTTTTTTGGTGGCTCGTCAATCATATTTTTGGTATATTACCGTAACATTAGCAAATTAAGGAAGACAAATAAAAATTTTGGTTTATATATTGGAGGAGTATGCGTCTTTTTTGGTGGCTCGTCAATCATATTTTTGGTATATTACCGTAACATTAGCAAATTAAGGAAGACAAATAAAAATTTTGGTTTATATATTGGAGGAGTATGCGTCTTTTTTGGTGGCTCGTCAATCATATTTTTGGTATATTACCGTAACATTAGCAAATTAAGGAAGACAAATAAAAATTTTGGTTTATATATTGGAGGAGTATGCGTCTTTTTTGGTGGCTCGTCAATCATATTTTTGGTATATTACCGTAACATTAGCAAATTAAGGAAGACAAATAAAAATTTTGGTTTATATATTGGAGGAGTATGCGTCTTTTTTGGTGGCTCGTCAATCATATTTTTGGTATATTACCGTAACATTAGCAAATTAAGGAAGACAAATAAAAATTTTGGTTTATATATTGGAGGAGTATGCGTCTTTTTTGGTGGCTCGTCAATCATATTTTTGGTATATTACCGTAACATTAGCAAATTAAGGAAGACAAATAAAAATTTTGGTTTATATATTGGAGGAGTATGCGTCTTTTTTGGTGGCTCGTCAATCATATTTTTGGTATATTACCGTAACATTAGCAAATTAAGGAAGACAAATAAAAATTTTGGTTTATATATTGGAGGAGTATGCGTCTTTTTTGGTGGCTCGTCAATCATATTTTTGGTATATTACCGTAACATTAGCAAATTAAGGAAGACAAATAATAAGTAGAATAAAACCATAGGAAATTAATCAGAACAGGCGAGAAAAATTTTACATAATAAATTAAATTTTTCCCATTTAAAATTTTAGTTACGTTACATATGATTGAAGTAAGTTAATTTAAATAAATAATTAAAATTAATTAAATAAATTTATAATTAAAATAAATAACTAAAATTAAATAAAATTATAATTAAAATAAATAATTACAATTAATTAAATAATTAAATGAATTTAAATTAATTAATTAAAATTAATTAAATTTCTTACCTGTTGGAGGAACGAAAGCAAAAAGGACTTTCCAGAAAATGGTAAAAAAGTGCATGACATAATCAGAACATGAAGGCATTTTTTCTTCGTCTCCATCATCGTCATCATCGTCCCCTGTTGGATCAGATATATAATTACTTTGTTAATAAATTATAATTAATTAATAAAACAATTGTTTCACAGAATAATAAGAGAAAAAAATGTTTCTGAATATTTTGTATTCATTAGTTTTCCTGTACTATTTAGTATTAGGACAGGTTGTGAATTATACGAGTCATGAAAGTATTTCTCGTTTTTCGAAATTTGCAAAACTTTATCACAGCAAAAATTTATGTAATTCTAAGTGTCTGTTAAATATGCATGTGTAAGGTATATACGAGCCACTTTCTCTTAAAAAGGCCTCCATGAAAGTATTTCTCCCCTTACGCAGACAACACTCGTGTGCCTTGTCATATTCAAATAACCTAACCTATTTTGTATGCCGGATTTCACCCTAAGTTACTACACGGAAGGGAGAGATGCCTTCGTGGAGGTCTTTCTAAGGAAAGCAGGCTCGTATGCCCATGCAGCCAGTCCGTTGGCGAGATTTTAACTTCGGACGGAACTACCAGGGTTCAAGGAGGTCCGTGGTTCGATTTCCGGCGAAGGCGGTTGCTAATTTTTCATCTCTCCGGTTTTTCCAATTAACCTAATTTCTCTGCAATGGCGCCCGAACTAAAAGGGTGTTGGATAAGGTTTCTCCACACCCAGGATTTGGCAATTGGATCCCCTAAAATCCTCAGTCACCCTTTAAAAAAGGGCAGTATATAAGGTAAGAATAGTAAGAATTGGAGGCTCCCTTCAGCCCACCTGGACATGAGTGTCAAAAGAAGGGGTCCCGTGTCTCCACAAACGAGGGCAATAACCCAGACACCCCCAAACAACAAACAAAAATACTAAATCAAAAATAAGTAAGCACATTTAACACAAAATTTCTAACCAACAAGCAAACACTAAAAAATCCATAAACACAAATTCACAACATTGAATACCACAAATATCTAAAACCCATATAAATACAAAATTCAATTTTAACAGAAGATTCCTACCAGCGCCCTGTTTTCATTGATAAACTTCCTTAAAGCAATAGAATATGATTTAAAAACTTTAAAAGTAATGACACATTAAAATCAGTAATTTAAAAAATCTGTCTAATAGGGGCTGTTAAACTACAATCAACCATAAAATGCCTAGCATCACCATCAACCTAACAACTCTTACTATATAAGGTATAGTATATAAGGTATTTGTTTCGCCTTCCTAGCTTACCTTCGTGGTGTAGTGGTTCTGCACGGGTCGGTATTTCAGAGGTCCGGGGTTCGATTCCCGGCGAAGGCGGTTGCTAATGCTTCATCTACCTGGGTTTTCCAATTAACCATATGTCTTTACAGTGGCGCCCGAACTAAAAGGTTGTTGGATAAGTTTTCTCCACACCCAGGATTTGGCGATTGGGTACCCTAAAAACCTCAGTCGCCCTTAAAAAAGGGGAGTATATTTCTCCCGCTTTCCTAGCGTGCCTTCGTGGTGTAGTGGTTCTGCGCGCTGGGCTGGTATTCCAGAGGCCCGAAGGTATTCCCGGCGAAGGCAGTAGCTAATGTTTCATCTCTCCGGCCTCCAATAAAATCCTAATGTCTCTACAACCTTTCGGCCGCAGCGGCGCCTGACCAGTATGTTTTAAAAAAATAAGCATCGATATTTACGAAGCTCACTTCTGCAAAAGACTAAAATCGTTTGGAAACCGGAATGATCGTCTTAGAGAAGACTAATTGTTTATGCAGTCTTATATGCGTGGAATTTCTTCTGTACAAATAATGAAAGCTCTCTGAGAAGACGACCCATTCTTCTAGATGATTTTGGTCTTCTCTGGAGGTAGTTGCCTTAGAGGTCATTACTACTTTTGATTTTCAGTACCAGTGTTTACTTATAGTCAGGGAAATATCATTGTTGTTTTCCTGAATGTATCTAAAATCCTCTCGTCAAAGTGGATTAGATTTACCTAAATCAAGGACATTACAGAAAAGGTGATTAGGAGTCAGGAACCGAGAGTTATATAATTATTGTTGGAAATGCCAAAAAACCCTTCCGCAGTAAGAACGGAATTAACTTGATTTGTCTTAAGGATTGTTGCCAAGAATTCCTTGTTAAGAAATCTCTAGTATTTACGAGAAAATCTGGAATCCAAAATTGGAGAATGTTTTGTTTCTTGAATTACAAAATTCTTGATTCTAGAGGAAAACACGATAAAAGCAAAGTATTCTGTATCACATCTGTAAAACATAGCATTAGGAATGTTTCTCGTTAATTACAACATTGCCTTTTACAAAGAGTGTCTACAGAGGATTATATATTTCTAGTACGATGTTTATAACAATTTTAAAAAAGCAAATGTTTTGGAATAAACATCTCTGGCAACAGCTTATTATTTGAAATGAGAAATATCACCCGCTACTTTTAAATATATGCTTTTTCTAAAATGTTGCTTGTAGAGAGGCTGTGCATTGAAGGATAAATTTTTTGGGTTTCGTAGAGAAATATTCCAATTACATAATTCAAAAACGTTGTAAAACGCATGGTAAATTTCTAAGTGCAAAATGAGAAATATTATTAATAGAAAAGGAAAAAACATCAGTCATTACTTATTCATAAAACAAAGAATCCAAATGAATACTCGAAAAAGCTACGCATTGTTTCTAAATTTAAATCATTTGTTAAAAGAGTAAATACGCCGACGCAGAAATCAATTCAAAAGTGTTTAAATACAACAATAAATAAAATAATAAACCGAGATTTAGAAATTAAAAATAATAAAAATCATAATGTTCACCAGATTTCGTTGAAGCACATGGCTCAACGCAGAACAATTTGTAGAATTCTGTATAAAAATCTTTTAGCAGGAGATGGAACACACTGTGACTTTTAATACAGCATGAATTTATCTAAATAACTACAACAAAACAAGATCTATTTATTATTGCAAACGAAGAAAAATATATATTAACCTAGTTCCTTCAATGGCCCCAGATTTCAATAAGGGGTTTATGGTTGTAGAAGGATTCTCTTAGAATGAGGAATTTTAAATGAGAAGAATGGAAAAAAAAATTATCAATGTCAGCTCATCTCTACTCAGAAAGTTTTACTTTAGATATTTACGGAAGAAATTCCATTTCTTTTGTAAGGATCTTAAGTTTTACTAACGTTTATTTTATTTTAAATCTTTACTATCACTTCTTATTTTCTACTTCCGGCCAGAATTAAAAGCTTTAACTTATTTATGCAAATTTGTCTGGCGAACGCCAAGTGCTTAAGTTGTGGCTTTTTGCCAAGAGAGAAGAGAGGAAGGAGATAGTCGAAGAAGGCCGCTTGCCTTAGCAGGTTTACTCGGTTGCTGGTTGCCTTCCAGGCCAGAGGTTTAATCCTCTTGATAATTTTAAACGTATTGTAGTGTTCACAGTTCTCTATACTACATACGGCTTCCTGTTAATATACGGCCAATCTTCCACGTAGGCCCTTGTTTATTATTCCAAATTTAAGTTAGAGTTTAGTTAATATTTTTATATTCTTACGTTCAGACCACAAGTAGTTGGTCTCTGTATTCCGAAGTACGGAAATTATTGTAAAGAGTGAAAATTAAAGGGTTTCGTATACCCTTCCTGTGTATCTTGTCTACTTCCCACATTTATTGGACACAACTTTAGTAAGCTCCCTGTTCCGAGTCAGGTCTTTGCATGTTCCCAAAGAAAGTAGGGCGGAACAAAGAACCTGATAGTGGCGCCCAACGAAGAAGAATAACCATGGCCGAGTTTCAAGAAGAACCTGTGCTGCCTGCAGAAGCGGCTCAGAATCCAGAAATGCCAGCTGCCGCCCTGGAAGGATTTGGTTACATCGTCCAGACCATGCGCGATTCGATGAAACCAGAAGCAACATTTAATGGAAACTCACCGGTAACCAGTTTTTTGGAAAAATTGGAGGACCACTTCATGATGTATCCCGTACACGAGTTCCAAAAAGTCACATTAGCTACCAGCGCTTTGAGGGGCCAAGCGCTTAATTGGTTCAAATGTATAGGCAGAAGTCTCTTGGGTCAAGCAGAAAGTCCCACCTATACTTACGAAAATTTCAAGACTGCCTTAGTAAAAGCGTTCCCTGTCGTAAGGGATCGTGCGAAATTAGAAGCGGAACTTTTCAGCATATATCAGCAAAGAATCGAAAATCTTTCCACCTTTATTTTAAGAAAAATTCACGTCTTCAAACTCTTGTATGCAAACCGTACGGATCCTGAGATAATTCAAATGATTTTGCCGAGGTTACTTCCCCAAGTGCAAGACTTTATTGAATTAAGGAATCCGACTACACTGGAAAAGTTATTTGAGCTAGCAATCCAGTTTGAAAGTAGAAGAACGGCGGACATTGAAAGAAGACGCCAATATCAACAACGAAACCAATTTGGTGAGCCAAGACCACAGCAAAGTCAAGCACACGGCTACGGAAGCAAAGCGAATCAGTGGGCAGGGAAACCCGAGCATCCAAAAACAGCCGGCGAACGTCGACAGTTCGATAGCAATCCAGGAAAAAAGTCTCAAGGCCAGTGGAAAAAGAAGGAAAGCATGGAAATGAAAAAAGATTTAAACTAAAACGGATTTCTGCTGACGGGAGGGTGCGGAAATCCGAAGGCCAAGAAAACCCCTCTTCCTTCAAGTTAAATACAGTAATGGTGAAAAATTTGACTCTTCCGATGATTGAAGTGTTGGTGAATAATATCCCAGCCACCGCACTCCTGGATACAGGCGCGCAGTGTTCCTGTGTGGCAGAAGATTTTTTTAGGAAATATTTTCGTAAATATCGCATATATAATTCGGATAATACGACAGTGTTAGCTGCGCAAGGAGAAATATGTAAGTGCATAGGTAAATTACCGCTATACGTCCGTATCAAGGACGAACAAGTAAAGGTTATGATTTTTATAGTAAAGAATATGCAAGCACATATTATCTTAGGAATAGGTTTTCTTTCAGAGGCACAAGCAACGCTGGATTTTAATGAAGCGTCCCTTAAGCTGACGATGAAACCAGTTTGAAAAGAAAAATCGGAACCGCCAATGTTAAACCTTGATCACATGCCTAATGAAGAGCAACAAAGAATAAGGAAGAAAAAGTGGTAAGTGAATTTGCTTCGTTATTTAGTGATATTCCTGGATTTACTCAAGTTACTAACCATAGTATTGACACCGGAGATTCAATGCCAGTTCGCCACAAAGCATACCGGTATGATAAGAATAAAGAAAAAATTATAGAATGGCACACTAGCGATATGCTACGTAAAAAGTTCATAACGCCCATCTCAAGTAGTTATGCTAGCCCGGTGATTTTATGTAAGAAAAACAATGACTACCCATTAACACATCCCAAAAGGTGGCGTTTCGCCATTGACTATCGTAAATTAAACTCCATAACTAAATATCCGGTATATCCGTTACCTATTATTGAAGAAATTCTAATGAACATAACGTCTACCAAATATATGACGACTCTAGACTTAACGACTGGTTATTTTCAAATAGGGGTTAGACCGGAGGACGTGCCTAAGACTGCTTTCATAACCAAGTCTGGCACTTATGCATTCCTGCGTATGCCGTTTGGCCTTTCGGGGGCACCGGCAACATTTCAGCGATGTATGGACATTGTGTGAAGGCCTGTTCTTGGAAAGTCCGCATTTATCTATTTAGACGATATCATTATTACTAGTGATAATCTGGACCAACATGTACAGGATTTAAGACAGGTGTTTTCTTTATTAAATGAGGCCGGTCTAAAAGTTAATGTCGAAAAGTGAAAATTTGCAGCCCCTGAATTAAAATATTTAGGTTACAAAATATCTCAGAAAGGAATCGAGACAGACGAATAAAAAATAATCGTATATATTATAGGTCCGTATTCATATTATAGGTCCTTTATAAAAGATTTTGCAGCTATTGCTGAACCATTGTTAAAATTAAAAAGGAAAAAGGCAAGATTCTCGTGGACGGCCGAAGCCAATAGTGCTTTCGAAAAATTAAAGCAAGCATTAACGCAAGCCCCTGTGTTGAAATTTCCTGAAAAGGATGAGAATTTAGAAATTTCAGAGGATGCTTCGGATTATGCGGTAGGAGCGGTACTTTCGCAAAATCAGCAGCCCGTGGCATTTTTTAGTCGAACTTTAAATCAAACACAAAGAAATTATTCCGCGACTGAGAGAGAGGCACTTGCAGTTCTGTTAGCAGTGCAAAAGTTCCGAGTCTATTTTGGAAAGGCGCCAATAACAGTGTACTCTGATCATGCGGCGGTAACTAGATTGTACTCAGGGAAAAACTTATCCCCAAGGTTAATAAGATGGGCACTCAAGCTACAAGAATATAATCTGGTAATCAAGCATACCCCCGGAAAGGAAAATATCGTAGCAGATGCCCTATCCAGAATAAAAATAGATGAAGAAGGTAATACTGTAAAGGTGGCAATGCTCACAGCATGTACAATAAATTCCCGAGAAACTGTAATAACCGAACTGGGTAAGGATCCTGAGTTTGGAAACATTTATGAGTATTTAAAGGATCCTGAAAATTTTAGCCACCAAGATATTGTGGCGATAAGAAATAGGGCGGCCCATTACGAACTAATAGATGGTCTATTATTTTATACAAAAACTACAAATTCTAACAACGAATTTCGACCTGTTATCCCAGCTAGTCTTAGATTAAATATCCTGCAAGAGCTCCATGACAGCCCTTTAGCTTCTCATGCTGGTATTCGAAAAACTATCCAACGCGTACGCGAGGCAGTCTACTTTCCTGAACTGCAAAAGTTAACAAGGGCGTATGTCCAGTCCTGCCCAACATGTCAAGCAGTTAATTATATTAATTTCCGCCCGGCCGGGTTTCTAAATAGTATTAAATCCGAATTTCCAAATGAAATAATTGGCATCGATTTATTGGGCCCTTTCCCAAAAGTCAGTTAAATAAAAGTCGCTATCTCCTTGTTATGGGTGATCATTTTAGTAAGTGGACCGAAATTGTTCCCTTAAAACGAGCCTCCACGAAATTAGTTACTGATTCTATTTTAAATAAATATATTTTAAAATACGGGGCGCCCCTAAAAGTTATATCGGATAATGTTCCTCAATTTGTAAGTAATATATTTGAAGACATGTGCCAAAAGCTGGGCATACGTCATTTAAAAATGGTCCCGTATCTTCCGCAATCAAATATAGCGGAACGGGTCAATAGAAATATAGTGAAAATTATCCGTAGTTATGTTAAAAATTTTCATAAAAGCTGGGATAACTATGTCAATGAATTTGCTTTCGGCCTTAGGACCGCAAAACATGATACAACGGGCAAAACTCCTGCTGAGTTATTTTTAGGCAGAAAGATTATAACGCCGTTAGATAAATTATTTTATGCGCAACAAAGAGCCCCAGAATTTAAAATGGGTGATATAGAAAAATTAATTAAAGAAGCAAAAAAGAATACTGAAGTAGCACAGAGAAAACAGAAGCTTTATTATGATTTGAAACGACGGGGAGTAACTTATAAAGTAGGGGATGGAGTGTTAAAAATTAAGCATTCACTTTCTTCAGCACCAGGAAGATAAAACTGCCAAATTTTTTCCACGATTTGAAGGACCATATGTCATAGAAAAAATAACTCACGCTGTAGTGGTGTTAAAAGCCAGAAATGGTGAAACGTGCTCCGCAAACATTGATCAAATCAAACCCTACTATGATCGTAATAAAATGCAAATTTTCAAAGATCTTTTGCAGGATCCGGCACGGCAGACACGGCAGGCACAAACTCCAGAGGTGGAACAACGTCAAGCACAAGGACAAGCCATTAGGAGGCAGGAGCAATTGAAAAGAAAGTTTCCCCGTTGGAAAATTGAAGGTAACAAGAAAAAGAGCCGTTCCACCGTCCAGAAAAGAGAGCTCACGAACACCCCCAGAATGAAGAAGGGAGAAGTACGACGAACCCAAAGAGAGCCAGGAGAAATAACGGCAACTATAACCCGGCTCCCAAACGGAAGATCAACTCATCGGACAGGACTCTCCGCAGCAAATGTCGCCGAACTGCGGAAGGGCCACCAGCGGCGGAGGAAAAGTTACAAGGAAAATTTGAACGGCCAGCAACGAGGTCCAAGCAGGAACGCGAAAGAAGTGACCCGGTTCCGCCAAGACCAGCTGCCATCAAACGGCCAAGACCACAGGCAGAGGCGAAAAAGAAGGTATTCAAGGGTGACTGAACTGGAGGAAAAAGAAAGCTTCTAGAGGAAGGCACTGAAGGGCGAGCCCGCACAAGAAGGAGGATAAATCAAACCGGAATCTGCGCTACCTTCCAGGACTGGGCTGAGAAAAGAATGTCCGAATATCGCAAAAATAAGTAAAATTTTATGTTACTTTGCAAACTTAAGTTAATCTTTCATTCTTACTGCAAGTGGCAGATTTCAAGACGTTTTACCTCATGTGAGGTCTATCTTTATCGCCAAAAAGGCGAGAATGAGTTGTTGCCTATTTTGGTATTATGTTTTTCAATTACTCGCGAGTAAAACTAAAGTTGATGTATAATATTAATGTGTAAATACTTGAATATTGTAAAAGTTATTGTACAAATTTTATTTAAAACATTCTGGCAAGAAAGAAGTTTTAGTCTGAAAGACTTTTGAAATGTAGTATTTCAATGTAGAAGAATTGGCACTTGCTTGGAAAAGAATAGAAGTTAACAATGTACTACTAATGTATGTTTTCAAATGCGTAAATTTAACGGCATGTTAATATGTTCTTACATACAATGTGAACTGTTATTTTAAATGTTAAGAAATACTGTGATATGGTAAAAGTGAAAGTAATGCCAAAAATTTTAAACTTATTCGTGTGACTGAAAAAAAAAAAAAAAAAAAAAAGAGAAAAGTATTGTGAACATGTGTTAAAGGTTGAATGAATGTAGTTAGGCTCTCTGACGCTACACTTCAGAGTTAGCCACTTTCAGAATAGTACCTCAGGGTTTAGAGTTGAAGATAGGGTGTGTTACGAGGTCTTGTTATGTTGAATTGTAACACGTTAGTGTTTTGATTGTAGGCGGCAGTGTTGAACACGTATACATAAACACATTCGTGTTTGGTGTTTTCTTTTACAACACATGTCAGAGAGCACGGAGAGAGATAATTAAAATAAAGTCATGAATGAAATAAGAATGTTAAGAGAAATATAAATATTCATGTTACTTGCCATTTCATTGTGTAACATTTCATTAAACTAGTTTTCCTTCCAGATCTCTGGAAGGAACCAGATTTGAACTAACAGCTCCTGTTTAGATGCAGTACAGATGAAAAGTGGTTGTCCGTGGAGCTGATATTGTAAAAACAAATTTTTTTTTTAATTTCTAGTTTCTAGTGAGAAATGTTTGTAAAAGATTGGCCTCGCGTTAGATTCTAGAGCTAAAAGTTTTCAACAAGGTCGTTTTAGACCTCAGTTTCAAACTAATTAACTCTGGCGGGAAGTATGTAAGGATCTTAAGTTTTACTAACGTTTATTTTATTTTAAATCTTTACTATCACTTCTTATTTTCTACTTCCGGCCAGAATTAAAAGCTTTAACTTATTTATGCAAATTTGTCTGGCGAACGCCAAGTACTTAAGTTGTGTCTTTTTGCCAAGCGAGAAGAGAGGAAGGAGTTAGTCGAAGAAGGCCGCTTGCCTTAGCAGTTTTACTCGGTTGCTGGTTGTCTTCCAGGCCAGAGGTTTAATCCTCTTGATAATTTTAAACGTAATGTAGTGTTAACAGTTCTCTGTACTACATACGGCTTCCTGTTAATATCCGGCCAATCTTCCACGTAGGCCCTTGTTTATTATTCCAAATTTAAGTTAGAGTTTAGTTAATATTTTTATATTCTTACGTTCAGACCACAAGTAGTTGGTCTCTGTATTCCGAAGTACGGAAATTATTGTAAAGAGTGAAAAATAAAGGGTTTCGTATACCCTTCCTGTGTATCTTGTCTACTTCCCACATTTATTGGACACAGCTTTAGTAAGCTCCCTGTTCCGAGTCAGGTCTTTGCATGTTCCCAAAGAAAGTAAGGCGGAACAAAGAACCTGATACTTTATCCAGATGACTTTGAAGGAGTGAAACTTCATCAAGACAAAGTTACAAGTTCTGTTTCTTGTAAACACGAAGGCTAATAATAGGTATTGTGTATATTACTCCTTGAGCTCCCTTAAGCTTCACCTACGAATTATTATGTTTTTAATTTCTTGAAAAGAGCTTTTCTAAGGGTACTTCCACCACAATTGACGGACTCCAAAAATAGTGGAAGAGGAATGGGATTCAATACCATTGGAGATTTTACGAAAGGGTCCTTCTATCATTTAAATCACGATGTAGACTTAGAGCGCAGAAAAAGGCTATCAGGTGGAATATTTAAAAACTACTCTTTACACATTAAAAATTAATTAAAACAGCCTAGTTCTCGCTCTAAAAAATGTGCAAACGCCGTCTGTAATTTGTATCAATTATGTATTATGTAACGTAAAAAATTAAACAAAAATTTAAATTATTAAGAATTGTGCTTGTTATTTTTAAACCAATCAATTTGTTAAACAGTTACCTTACCTTTTTAAATTCAAAGGATAAATTGAACACATCGTAATGTACTGAGTGTCAGCTCTATGACAAATGGTCATGTGCAAAGCTTGAAAGAAAAAAACGAAACACTTTTATTTCGCAGCGTGGCAACATTTTCCAAATCGAGTGAACAATATATCGTTGATGGAATAACGTACAAAAATGATCGCAAAAGTTTGGACACTCCTGAAGGACGCTTCTAACATCAAAATTATGGATAGATCTTTATTTCGCAAAGTGGCAACACTTTCCAAATCGAGTGTATGATGTATCGTTGATGGAATAACGTAAAATAATGATTCCAAAAGTTTGGACGCTTCTAAAAGACGCTTTTAACATCAAAATTATGGGTAGATCTTTATTTCGCAAAGTGGCAACACTTTACAAACCGAGTGTATGATGTATCGTTGATGGAATAACGTAAAAAAATGATTCCGAAAGTTTGGACACTCCTCAAGGACGCTTCTAACATCAACATTATGGATAGAGCTTTATTTCGCAAAGTGGCAACACTTTGCAAATCGAGTGTACGATATATCGTTGATTGAATAACGTGAAATAATGATCCCAAAAGTTTGGACACTCCTAAAGGACGCTTCTAACATCAAAATTATAGATAGATGTCCATTATCAAAATTATGGATAGATCTTTATTTCGCAAAGTGGCAACACTTTCCAAATCGAGTGTACGATATATCGTTGATGGAATAACGTAAAATAATGATATCAAAAGTTTGGAAACTTCTAAAGAACGCTTCTAACATCAAAATTATGAATAGAAATCAAATATAAATTAAAAATATACTGTTGCCAATTAAATCCGTTAATCTTCAGGATATTCCGGGCAACCTACAGAATAATGATCACTAAAGATCAATCCGTATGTTATCGGTAATACAGTAAATTTAGATAGATATTTTAGTTAAAATTCAATCGAAACTTCGGTACTGGTTAAAGCTGTCAGTCACTAGTGACCTACAGGCTAATCGTCACTGGCATTCAACCTGAGGTTTCCATTCCAGTAAATTTAAATAGCTATTAAAATTAAATCACATCGATATCCATGCAAGATGTTGGTCAAGCACTTGTTCATTACCGTCTCTATTACTGGTGACTTACAAGTTGAATGTCACTTGGCATCTATCCATAAATCACCACGGTGAGGCGGTTCAGGTAAATTTAGATAGCTATTTAAATTTAAATTAAATCAGAGTACACTGATGCGATTTTAAGAAGTGATTTATAAATTGCAGGTCACTTGAGGTCATTGTACAGATCGTCGATGTGGGGCAGCGCAGCAAATTTAGCTGACGAAGCATTTTGAAAGGCTGCTCGAAAAACGTCTGTAATCTTGAGAATTTTATATCAGAAACAAATTCCTCTCATGTGATAATTAAATGATTATTCACTTTTGACCACCAAACTGTGTAAGTGAGGTATTTCTCTTCGGATAGGTTCACTATTTAATCATTTAAATAAAATGTAAGAATAACATTGAAAGATTCAGAAATGAATTCTCAGGTTACAACATTTAAACTCAATGTTTTTCGTAAGTTTGTAGAGACATTAGGATTTTTTTGTTGGAGGCCGAGTTGAAAAATTAGCAACCGCCTTCGCCAGGAATCGAACCAGGGACCTCTGGAATACCGGCCCAGCGTGCTATCGTTACACCACGAAGGCACGCTAGGGAAGAGGAAAAATTCCTTATATACTCCCCTTTTTAAAGGGTGACTGGGGTTTTTAGGCAACCCAATCGCCACTGGGTCGCCAAATCCTGGGTGTGGAGAATCCTCATCCTGCACCCTTTTACTGGGCGCACTAAATACTTATATACTTCCCTCTTTAAAAAGCGACTGGGGTTTTTAGGGGACTCAGTCGCCACTGGATCGCCAAATTCTGGGTGTGGAGTATCCTCATCCAACACCCTTTTAGTTCGAGCGCCACTTATACAGACATTAAGATTTTTTTGTTGGAGGCCGTAGAGTTCAAAAATTAGCAACCGCCTTCGCAGGGAATCGAACCACGGACCTCTGGAATACCGGCCCAGCGTGCTACCGTTACACCACGAAGGCACGCTAGGGAAGTGGGAGAAATACCTTATAAGATGAGCTTTGAACAAGATTCATGGATGAAATGTGATAAAACAATCAAAAACTATTTACATTGCAAAACTGTAAAAGAAACTGTTGCGCAAAGTTACTAAGATACTACCAATCGAGTTCTGTACGTTTGAATTCTTACAAATTAATAATGTTTCGTTTTTGCTGCTTCAGAGCAAGATAAGGGCAATAGAATCTGACGCTTCCTGACAAAGGAATTTAGTGCTGCTATAAATTATTTATTTAACCCAAAGGGCGTTTGCCCAGAAGGGCTATTAATTTCGTTTTGGCATTTTGCGTTGATCACCTTCTGAGTTGATTTACTTTGCAAACTTCTGACACCAAATATGACAGCCCTGTCAAGAAATTAAATAATGAAGAATCTGTATAATTGTATGTATGTTTCTCGCCTTGTGATTAAAACAACGGTACCTGGAACCATCAAATTTTGAATAACGTAATTCTCCACCGAACGTGGCATCTGGAAGCCCTAATTTGTAATTTGTTTTATTATCTATTTCATATTTTGTCAGACATTAAAGAAGTTCTGATTAACAAACTCAACGATTTCAAAGCGATGAATAGCAACACTGTACTAAAAAAAACATTTTTATCTCCAGCGCGCGAGACTGTGTACCGGACATTCTAAAGATATGTTCATTTTAAAATTATTTTGCGATGTTGCTATTGAACTGAATTTTATGGTAAACGTGCGAAGAACGTGATATTTAATAAATAAAAGTAACACATAAAACGTTAAGAAAACGACCCTTTGAGCGTAATGCAAAATCTGAAAATCTTTCCGTATTTTTTTTCTCGTTTTATGTTCAAATAGCTTTATTGTGGCAATCCTTCTGTAAAGATATATCTCTGAAAATATCAGCACATTTGAGAAGAGAAATATATCGAACGTCATTTAAAACAACCACCTGTACAAAAAAACATTGCCTGGAAAGATAGATGATTGTCTTAAAAGACTACACACTGTATATGGAGTGAAACAAAACAATACAGGTTTAACTGTATATACTGTGAAACTGTAAAAGATATCCACAGATTATTTAAGTCTTCTGTGGAGTTGATCACTCTAGATATCATAATCGTTAGTTATTTTCAATACCCGTCTATATGCATATTTTCAGAAATATTCGTCCTTTTCACCAGTTCTGAGGCCAGATTTCCTCACGAAACCTTCACGAAATCATCTCTTTCTCACGTAAATAGTCTTCGAATGCTTTGTCATATGACTAAATGAATAAATCAGCAGGGCTGGTCATTTACGAGAGCCAGGGGCAGTGGGATTTCACAGATATTTATTTATTATGCTCAAATAATATTGATCTAATATTAAAATAAATAGTACATTGCTTGAATAAAAAAAAAGCTAAAGATTTATATTTCCTTTGCTTATGAGAAAGACAGGTGCCCTCATATTAACGTTATTTATGCCCTCCTTAAGCCTTGTCTAGTTGTAAAACCGGCCTATGGAAGCTTCGGAGAAAAATAAATTTTACATTATTTTGAATTGACGAGAATGCTTTATAAAGAGATATAGAGAATGCTCTATAAAGAGATATAGAGAATGCTCTGTAAAGAGTTATGGAGAAGCTCTATATCATAATTTAAAAGAGGTCGTCTTAAAGAATCGTCAAAAAATTCAAATTCAAATGGTCGCTTTAATGGTCGTCAAGTTCAAATGGTCTTCAGTTTAAATGGTCGTGTTAAAGAAGGTTTATCTCGCCATGAACCTTCTTTAAGACGACCAAACATTTCAGATGCTTTTGCTCTTCTTTGGAGGTAATCATCTTAGAGGAGTGGGTTATCGATGTTACCGTGAAAGACCGAAATTGGAGAATGTCGACTTTCACCGGAGAATGTCAACATTCACCAAATACGTCGGTGAAAGATCGAATATTACACTACATTCTTGTATATTCGGACTCTCACCGGTGTATGTCGACAATCACAGATGTGCTCTGGTGAAAGTCGAAAAGAGATGTCATAAAGTGCCGTAATAGTTTAAGTTGTTGCAATAAATAAAATTTTAATCACATAATTTAGTAAGTTTTTTATTACTGTTACTTTATTTTTTCATTTAGAACGTACTGTATAATTAAGTAAGTTTTTAACTTCTATTACTTTCCTTTCTCATCTTGAATGTATTGTGTGTTTTAGGTTCTCATGTTCTTAAGTTCTTATTTTAAGTCTCAAGTGCGTTTATTCACAACTGAATTACGGAGAAGAAAATATAATATTGTTATATGTTTAACATTCACCATTAGTACATGGTGAATATTGACATTGACCGGATTAAGTCAGAAATAAGAGTATTTGGAAAATATTTCGGACATACACCAAGAGACTATGTGAATGTTGACATTCACCGGTGGACATTCTCCAGATTTCGGTGTTTCAGCGTAACATCGATAGCCATGCTTATTTTTATTTTTTGAAATGCTGAAAATTTCACAGATTTTAAGGATATGACCTCCACCAGATTATATGTGAACAATATGAACGCAAAACGCAGAGGATGTTCTCCAGTCCAGGTTTGGTTTGGTTCTTATGGCAAAGCGCACTAGGGCTATCTGCCTAAGTGGAGGGATGCCTTAGTGGAGGACGTTCTAAGGAAAGTGTCTCGTATAACACGTTACATATAGAGAAAACAACGAAAACGCCCATGCAGCCAGCCCATCAGCCTGTAATCGAACCCACGTCAGAGCTACCAGTACAGTTCAGCTATTGTAGCGCTCGGACATTCCATACTAGGATTTTTCGGGCCAAATTAAACGACTCGCGTTTTAGCAATGGAATCAATACAACCTTTGTACGCAGTGAAAAACTGTTTTAATGATAGCGGTCAGAAATCAGAAAAGTAATAGAATAATGTTTGCAGTACTATTAAAAGATTAAATAACAAATATATATATGCATGGTATGTCAGTACTTCTTGATTTCCCTTTGCTTCTTCATTCTCTTTTTCTGTATTGACAAAGTAGATTATTTTTAACTAGACAAGTGTTTTAAAATTTCTGCATTGTCCGAAATTTTTCTAAAGGGAATCTCGAATCTCAAGATTTACATATTAATGCCGAAATTCCTAAATATCGATAAAAAGAAATATTTCAGGTAACTAAGTCACTACATTTGATAATATGATAAGAGAAAATACGAAACACCACGAGGAAAATGAATTATACTCACTATGATTAAAATGGCATTTGAACTCTTGCCTCAAACAAATATTGCTGTCTCTGTTTCTAGTCTTTGCTTTTATTTCAGAATGAAAATGCTCCGTGAAAGCGCCAGTTGTTTAATGCCAAAGTTGGCATTGTTATGCTGTAAAATCTAAGATATCGCAGAACATATTGGGATTAGTTTCTCTAGTTTCATAACATCAGAGAGGAAGATGTTTATCTATGTATAAAAATCCTCACCTTCAGTTCCAATGTTTGTTCTTCTACTTATAATTTTGGTATTTATTCTATTCTCGAACATAAATTAGGAATTATTCAGTTTCGTGAAATCAGAAAGCAAGAAGTTTATATATATATATATATATATGTAATAATAAAATTCCATAGTCAAGAGTATACTTAAAATTCTAACTGTATGTTCTTTTCATTTTTAATGGCGATGTTCTCTTATTTGAAAGTACGTGGAATTAAATTCACAGCCCCGTAGTCAAGTTGTTTTTCCCGCCTTTTCTACACGTACAGTTTTAGAATGTTCTGGAAATATTTCAAGCGAACTGGATTGGCTGACGAGGCTGACGTCATTTGATGAAAGCTCCGCCTTTCCAGAGGCTATAAAAAGACTCGCAAAAGGAATATCGTTGCTTTTTCTTAAATGTCACGATGCAGTAAACTTCATACAAAATGTTATTAGTAGTTCTTTTTTATTATCAGATTTTTGTAATTGCTATTTTCTCCTAAAATATAATAAATGGATCCTGTTTTTTAAAACTGTCGTCTGATAATTTAAGCTACGACTACATTGATGATTCTTCAACAATCTATTTATTCCTGACAAAAGCTGGTACATCATATATATATATATATAACAGTTCTCTATTTCAACGTTTGTTATTATGCTTGGTATTTTATTATAGTACTTATTCTGTCTTTGAAGTTATTCATATGTAAATGCTATGCAACCTCTGAAAATGAAAGAGTGAATTGCATCAGTCTGTTTGAATTTCGTAGTATACAAAGTGGATTAAACATGTTTTTATTGTTGTAAGGTCAGGAACAAATTTAATAAGTTTCAATACGTGCAACGGTAACAGCAGGACAGATGTAGCTGTATTCAGTTTTGGTTCATTCTTTAGCAATAAAGTCTGGTGTATCACTCAGAAACTTTTATGGATTTTCCTTTTTTTTTTTTGTGTGTGTGGATCTGCTCAGGATTATCAAGCGTTTCACTGCAAGTCTCAAATTTCACAAAGACTCTTATAGGAAAAAAAAACTAGATGGGAGTAAGATTAGAATTTCCAAGGGGTAAGTCCATTTCCATTAATTTATCATCTTTGCAATCACCACCGGTAGCCAAGAGAGGTTTAGACCGTTGAACATTGAAAGTCTGACCGCAAGTTAAATGGGCTGATTTCCACGGTTGGGTTTTATGGTTTGCCCTATGAGTAACACCAATACGATTTAATTTGCTTGAGAAAGTCTTTTACGAAGGTATACTTTTGCTTAGACAGATAATCTTCGTAGGTTTTGCCATAGTCAAATTACATCCTGGCATTCAACAGTTCAGTGCGTCTTGCATCAGTTCAGTACATCTTGCACATGATTCGCAAAGTGAATGGGTAAAAGAAAATTTACAACTCAATATCTTTCATTTTATTTGCTCCATATGAAGATACATATCGATCTGTACCATATGCAAGTATATGTTAAAACTGAAATTAGTTTCAACGGAGAAAAAAAAAAGACACAAATTTCGTTTCTAATTACGGCTCACTAGATTTAATTATTAAGAGGCTATCAAATGTACAAATTCGGCAAGTACGGGGATCTAAATAACCGTTTACTTTGAGCGAAACCTCGACCAAATAAGTATATTTCTAAGAAATTCTTTGTGCAATATTCGAGTTTGATTTCGGTTATTTAATAATTTTAAAACACGCAAGGGCTATCTGCCTAAGATGAGGGATGCGTTGGTGGAGGACTTTCCAAGAGAAACTGGATCAAATGAACGTTACACAAGGGAAAATCTATGAAAATATTCAAGCCTGTCTCGGTAACTATGTACTTCTCATCCTGCGGTTCGCTTAAATCAGAGATACCAAGCTCTTTCTTTCATCGACATCTTTTAAAAAAATATTTTTATTTGATTCCCTAGCGTCTCCTCTAATATATACAGCATACAACATAGTCATAATTTCATTTTTTGTATTATTATGTTATTTACTTCCTTGTACGAAGTAAAAAGGAAGTATTGTAATCGCGAAAAATTTCAGGCAGCATATTTCAACGAAAATATCCATTTTGACCGCTATGGAATGCAATTTAACTATGTTTTTGCGTGATATCTGTACGTAAGGACAGAATAATATACTCTTTTCCTTCAAAAAAAAATTATAAAACTGCTTTAAAATGAATTCTGAAGAGAATTTTTCGTGGCGTCTGTACCAACGTATGTACGTACGTGCGTACGTACGTATCTCGCATAACTCAAAAACGAGTAGCCTCAGAACGTTGAAATTTTGTATATAGGACTGCTATAACATGTAGATGTGCACCTCGTATTTTGGTTGCAATCGGCCGCACCGAACGTATATAAATATATTTATATACTATATCTCCACTCTGTTACCCGGCTCAGTGATCTCAGTTTCCTTACTCTTATATGTTGGTAAATTGTACATTTTTTGCTTTAAAAATGATTGAATTATGTGGTTTTTATCTTCCGGTTAAGGATTTATGCCTTTAGTAAATCTGTGTGCAATATGTTTAGAATTATCAGCAATTTTAAAGTTGTTTAATTGCCGCTAAGCCTTTTTTAATGGCGGCCATTGATGTTTACATTTGAAACAAGAGACTAGTGGATTTGTTGCCAATATAGAGAAACTTAGCTTCGCAACAACAAAGATAACGCCTTCATTTATTATTTAAATCATGCTTAATCCTTTCTGGAATTTTTTCGAGGAAATAAGCGTTTCAGATTTACTTCGTAATTTTTAATGTAGATATTTTGAATTTTTATGTATTTTTGCGTTCTCGCGAAGTGAGAACTGAATTAATTAAATGAGAAATACTCAATCGTCTGTGAAAAACTGTTTGTTTCTTGTTTTGTTTGCTTAATTTCTTTTATACATCATTCTAGCTTTATTATAGTATTTGAATAGAACATGTGGCACCGATTAGATAATTCTATTCTTTAAATGATATAAATTTTGTGCATTATGAGTTATAATATGATTGAAGATGCATTGGCTGTGGACAGTTCACGGGAGGGTGATCCCCACTTGACTACCACTGTCCAATCTGTGTTTTACAGCAAGGATGAATTTGAATATTTTGTTTAGCTGATCTGTTGCACTTAGTTGTCTTCATTTAGATCGCGATATTAGTTTAATTATTCCAATCTGGATAACCTGTTTCAAAACTTTATGATTATTAATATATCCAATATTTCTCATTGCACGCGTAAACTGCTTTGCTCGGAGTCCGAACTTGGTTGGGTGACCACCCACGTGACAGGCTCTTGCCAATCATCTCCCTCCACTCCACCTACATTTCACAAAATTTGACAAGTTTCGCCTAGTTGGCGCGGCGTAAATCGCCTTAATTAAAAACTTAAGTACCAACGCCTTAGGGCAATTTACCAACAGAGACGGTTAAAGTAGCGGTTGGCTACTAATTGCCGCCTAGCCATTGACTCCATTTCGATTTCGTTATAGTGTGAACGAAATATATAAGTTAAATGTTATATAATTATTGGATTATATAACAGTTAACTTAGTTTCCGTTATAAAATTATTATATAAGTTAACTGTTATATAATTATTAATACTGTTAAGTGAATCTAGCGCCAGAGTGTCGCTATGGTAAACAAATACTAGAGTGAATTTGAAAGAATGCATTTATTCTATTGTGGTTTATGCGCTGTCGGCGAAGTAGATTTAATTCAATCCAATAAGTTTAAATGAAATAGAAGAAAAAATGCGTATAATTTAATATTCCAAGTTATTATTCCAATACAAGGAAGTCATGTAGTGTACACATCAGACTTTTTAATTTTACAAATATAGACAAGATTTTCAGAAACAAATTTGTAGATTCTAATTGCATAAAATTTCAATTTTCAATGGATGTGACTGTTGCGTTTCATGTATTTATGCATTTTTTTTTAACATTTGGCACAAAATTGCTTAAAGTAATTCGTAAATAAAATGGTTCTAAGATATTCAATATGTTTCTTGCTTCACGTAATACATTGTTGCCTTCACTAAAGCTTGCTTCCACTAAATAAAAAGAGGGAAAAGTCAATAATGCCGTTCAATAATGTTGCTCGATAATAACTTTCATTTTGGGACATTTCTCTCGGATGACTTCTAAATTCCAATACTTCGTGTTTTGAATGAGACTTGTGATTTAACATCCACTTTGAATGCAGTCAGCTAAATGTTGTGTCATAATAGCAAGATGAAAAAATATCTCAGCTCAGCTTTATGAGCCACTCTGGCACAATCAATTTTTCAGTGTACTAGAAGCGAACGTTAAAATTTTCTCAGTGGATTTTATATGACAATATTTCTTCTGTTCAAGTTTTGAGTTCTTCGTATTTTTACTTCCTTGTACGAAGTAAAAAGAAAGTATTGTAATCGCGAAAACTTTTGGGTATCATAATTCACCGAAAATACCCATTTTGATGACTATCGAATGCAATTTAACGATGTTTTTGCGTGATATCTGCACCTAAGGACAGAATAAAGGACTCTTTTCCCCCCAAAATAGTTACAAAACTGATTTAAAATGAACCGTCAAGAGAAGTTTTCGTGGTGTCTGTGCGTATATACGTATATATCTACGTATCTCGCATAACTCAAAAAACGGGTAGCTTCAGAACGGTGAAATTTTGTATATAGGACTGCTATAATACGTAGATGTGCACCTCGTATTTTTGTTACAATCGGCCGTACCAAAAGTATATAAATATATGTATATATATATTAACTCTGTTACTCAGCTCAGTGAGCTCAGTTTCTTTATTCTTATATGTTTATATATCGTGCATTTTTTGCTTTAAAAATGATTGAATTGTTTTATTTTTATCTTCCGGTTGAGGTTTTTATGCCTTTAGTAAATCTGCATGCGATATTTGTAGAATTATCGACAATTTAAAAGTTTGTTAAGTGCGGCTAAGCCTAAACATCGCGGCCATGTTTGTTTACATTTGATACTTATCATAATAGTGGATTTATTGCCAATCTAAAGAAACTAAGCTTCGCAACAGCAAAGATAACACCTTCATTTATTATTGCGAATTAAAAGATGCTTAATCCATTCTGGAATTTATTCGAGGAAATAAGTTTTAAGATTTACTTCGTAATTTTTAATATAGATATTTTGATTTTTTATGTATTTTTGCTTAGTCGCGAAGTGGGAACTGAATTAATTGAATGAGAAATATTGAATCGTCTGTGAAAAACTGTTTCATTTTTTTGTTTGTTTGTGTAATTTCTTTTATATATCGTTTTAGATTTATTATAGGATTTGAATAGAATATGTGGCAACGATTAGATAATTCTTCAGACGATATAAATTTTGTGCATTCTAAGTTATAAAATGAATGAAATGTAACGCTGTTAAGTGTACGTCACACCAAAATGTCGCTATGGTAAACAAATATAGTGAATTTTAAAGAGTGCATTTATTCTACTGTGGTTTATGCGCTATCGACGAAGTAGGTTTATTTTATTTCTTTATATTGCTCTTTTTGCATAGAAAATGTTCTTAATTTTAAAAACCTATTACAGCTTTGAAAATATATTAAATGACGTTTAGCCATACGTTCCTGCAATTTACCTTACATTTATTTCATACTATATTCTTACGTATTATACGATATAGCCGTACATCAAAACACAGTTAATTATGCCGATTTATCGTCGGTGGATATTCGACTATCGACTACCAGTAGACCCTTTGATCATCACTGACAGCTTTTAAAATTTCATCGACCCAATATCGATCCTATGTGAGCTCTTGTTTAAATAGTTGAATTTTGTAGTATAAATATATGCATAATAAAACCATACTATCTTTTTGAGCGACTGAATTAAGCAAAGAATTTTTAGTGCTATTGACTGGAGTTGTTGAAAGGAATCGAAGGGCTTTCTGTAGCTGGCTAAGTAGCAACACTCACGTTACGCGGTGGTTTTCAAAAATATTTTATGACAGTTTTCACTAAACATGATTCTTATGACGGGCCGTATTACGTAAGCGTAATCAATGCCCCACTGAAACGGATAATGAGAGGTTGTGTGTAAGTGTTTCGTCTTAACTGGTTAATGAGAAAAATATTTCGTAAATTTTGATTTTAGGTAAATTAGTTGATCTTTTACGGCCCTTAGTGACCAACGTCTTAGCTAATCTGCTTGTTTAAACGATCAAATTCCATTTGAGATTGTCTGAAATTCCATTTGATATTCACAGCATTTTATAACCCCACGTTCGCGAACAAAGAGGTGTAAAGTTTTCAAACGATATCGTTTCTAGTTCCTACTCAAAAAGTTTCCATTAGCTACCAAGTCACCTTGCGTTGACGTTATTCAACGCAAGTAATTCCAAGGTGACCTTGCCACCAAGTCACACAACAGTCCAAGGTGTAGTTTCTCTCAATCTTTAAATTAAAGGTTCCTAAGTCACCTTTAATCTGGCAATTGAGAGAAACTACACCTTAGACTATTGCGTGATGAATAAGAAATGAGAAAAAAAAAAGGATAAAAAAAAAGATGAAGGAAAGAGACTAAAGCAATATCAATTTAAAAAATGCAGAACTAAAATGAGGAAACAAGAGAATTTTGAACTCAGATACAAATTCTGAAAAAAAAAATCTGATGTGTACACTACATGATTTCCTTGTACAGAATATTAAGTTATACGCATTTTTTCTTGCATTTTATTTAAACTTATTAGATTGAATTAAAACTATTTCGCCGACAGCGCATAAACCACAATAGAATAAATGCATTCTTTAAAATTCACTTTGTTTACTATAGCCACACTCTGGCGCTATGTTTACTTAACAGTATTATATTTCATTCATATTATAATTCAGAATGCACAAAATGTATATTATTTAAAGAATTATCTAATCATTGCCACATGTTCTATTCAAATACTATAATAAAGCTAGAACTATGTATAAAAGAAATTAAGAAAACAAAACAAAAAAGAAACAGTTCTTCACAGACAATTGAGTATTTCTCATTTAATTAATTCAGTTCTCACTTCGCGAGAAGGCAAAAATACATAAAAACTCAAAATATCTGTATTAAAAATTACGAAGTAAATCTTAAACGCTTATTTCCTCGAAAAAATTCCAGAAAAGATTAAGCATGATTTAAATAATAAATGAAGGCGTTATCTTTGTTGTTGCGAATCTACGTTTCTCTAGATTGGCAACAAATCCACTAGTCTCCTGTTTCAAATGTAAACATCAATGGCCGCCATGAAAAACAGGCTTAGCGGCACTTAAACAACTTTAAAATTGCTGATAATTCTAAACATATTGCACACAGATTTACTAAAGGCATAAAATCCTTAACCGGAAGATAAAAACAATATAATTCAATCATTTTTAAAGAGAAAAATGTACAATTTACAAACATATAAGAGTAAAGAAACTGCGATCACTGAGCCGGGTAACAGAGTGGATATATATATAAATATATTTATATACGTTTGGTGCGGCCGATTGCAACCAAAATACGAGGTGCACATCTACATGTTATAGCAGTCCTATATACAAAATTTCAACGTTCTGAGGCTACTCGTTTTTGAGTTATGTGAGATACGTACGTACGCACGAACGTACAGACGCCACGAAAAATTCTCTTCAGAATTAATTTTAAAGCAGTTTTATAATTTTTTTGAAGGAAAAGAGTATTTTATTCTGTCCTTACGTACAGATAATACGCAAAAACATCGTTAAATTGCATTCGATAGCGGTCAAAATGGATATTTTCGTTGAAATATGCTGCCTGAAACTTTCGCGATTACAATACTTCCTTTTTACTTCGTACAAGGAAGTAAAAATGGTTATGCTCCATCTGCGGAGATGCATACAGCGATTATCATGGAGAAGAATAGCTGCCATGCTTAGTTTGCAAAATTTACGCACACGTAAGTGTGGAAGAGGAAGAAATCCACCACTTGTTTGTGTTAACTGCATATCTCATGAAGATTGATTTTTATGTTGGTAGGGTTAAATAATTTTATCTTTGTATTACCCTAAACCACGTGACATCATTCATTGTCACTTTACCAAATAATAATTATCACTAAATGCTTTTTAAATATCGTTGCTATTATTGTTACTATATATTATTGTTACTACTGTATATTATATATACAGTAACAGACGACTAGACTTAATAAAATACTTCTTTTGCTAAAATAAGCAAAATTTTCGAATGCTGGAAAATGCTTGAAATTTTCGATGAATGACTAGTTATCCTTATAAGTAAGCAGATATAATCAAGGAATCGAAAGTATATTTAAAAATGTAAACACATTCTCCAAAATTATTACAACTAGTCTATAGCTTTCTTGCGTAGTATATATCACAAAATATCCTGACCAATTATCAACTAATAAGAAACAATTTTATAAAGAAATCCATCACGTTTTCACTAGTCTCTGACTGGATGTTATGAAATCCCGATTCCCATAATTAATTTAAATAGATTGAGAATATTACAGGCTTAATGTTTCTTTAATGATTTTAATTCTAACAAGCTTAACAGCAAATTTAATTTAACAAAACCAAAATAATTATTTTACATTTTAAAAGAATTATTTAAACTAAAAAAGCGGTTTGTTTTCGGTGTTATCTTCAGCTCAATCTCCTCGATTCTTGTCAAAAAAATTCTAAAAATCCTTAGAAATTTCTAATGCAAAAAAAAAAAAAAGCAATTTAAACTTTCAGTGTAAATAAGGGATATGCGTGTTGAGTGATTTTACTACTAACACTCAGCTTTTAAGTGCTTTTGGAGAATCACCTCTTCAGGTGCCACGCAGATGCTTTACAACAAATACTCGAAATGATCAAACACAAAGTTATTTAAAACTTTTCCTTGGCTTACAAGCTAAAGTTAAAATTGCTCTAGTAAAGTTAATGCTTGCAAAGAAGAAAAGATAATATATAAATACTTCTTGCAAAAGCAAACGATTGGAAAGGTTCTGTTAATTTGTAGTTAAAAAAGCATAAATGAAGCTCACTGTACTTTATTTACTGTATCAAACACAAAGTTATTTAAAACTTTTCCTTGGCTTACAAGCTAAAATTGCTCTAGTAAAGTTAATGCTTGCAATGAAGAAAAGATAATAGAATATAATTACTTCTTGCAAAAGCAAACGATTGGAAAGGTTCTGTTAATTTGTAGTTCAAAAAGCATAAATGAAGCTCACTATACTTTATTTACTGTATCAAACACAAAGTTATTTAAAACTTTTCCTTGGCTTACAAGCTAAAGTTAAAATTGCTCTAGTAAAGTTAATGCTTGCAATGAAGAAAAGACAATAGAATATAAATACTTCTTGCAAAAGCAAACGATTGGAAAGGTTCTGTTAATTTGTAGTTCAAAAAGCATAAATGAAGCTCACTATACTTTATTTACTGTATCAAACAAAGTTATTTAAAACTTTTCCTTGGCTTACAAACTAAAGTTAAAATTGCTCTAGTAAAGTTAATGCTTGCAATGAAGAAAAGACAATAGAATATAAATACTTCTTGCAAAAGCAAACGATTGGAAAGGATCTGTTAATTTGTAGTTCAAAAAGCATAAATGAAGCTCACTATACTTTATTTACTGTATGACCTCTTCGAAACGACCATCTCTCTAAGGCGACCATCCCTAATGTACATGAAGAGTAATGCACATTTAATTGTAATTATTGTATTTAAAACTTCAAAAACACACAAATTTTCACCCATTTGCACACACGTTTATATCGTTCGGCCGTTGATGGATCCAAGTTACTAAATAATTTAATCCTAATAAAATTAATTAGTTACAATATTCATAAGATTTTAATAAATGAAATGTAATTCCAATTATATTGAAAACTTTTGTGAAGAGGAAAAAAAATCATGCTGGGGTACAGAAAAATCATAAGTAGGTAACAGGTTGTTTTTTTATCGCTATATAATTCACTATGCTTCCTTTTACATTTGAAGAAAAACACTATGCTCTTAAACAAAACATTTATATCTGAGGAGAAACAATATCATAGCTATAAAACTCCCTTTTATGTCCTAGGAAAAATGTATCTTATTGTGAAAACTGGGATTTCTGTCTGAGGAAAACCCCCAAATCCTCTTGAATAAAAGCTGTGATTTACGTCTGATAAAAAAACATTGTCCTATTGAATAACAGCTCTGATTTATATCTAAAGAAAAACAAATCCTACTGAAAAAGCTTATCCTATTGAAAGAAACTTTGTTTTATACTGAGGAAAAAGACTTTCTCATGTTACAGTATATCCCCCACTTTTTTTTAACTAATTTTATCATCTGAAAATAGAGAGGGGAAATTAATAATTTAATTTCCAAAGGATTGTATACATAGCAAATGAAAAGTAGTCTTGTATAAATTACAGATAACTATCTTAATACTATATAGATATATTAGGTATTTTTTAGAAGCAGGCAAGATGAAAAATGAACAAACGCCTTTGCCGGGAATGGAACCACGGAGCTCTGGAAATACCGGCCCAGCGTGCAGAACCACTACACCACGAAGGCACGCTAGGGAGGCGGGATAAATACCTTATATACTTCCCCTTTTCAAGGGCTACTGGGGGTTTTAGAGGACCCAATCGCCAAGTCCTGGGCGAGGAGAAGCATCATCCAACACCCTTTTATTTCGGGCGCCACTGTAGAGACATTAGGTATTTTTTTGAAACAGACAAGAGTAAAAATGAGCAATTGCCTTTGCCGGGAATCGAACCCCGGACCTCTGGAAATACCAGCCCAGCGTGCAGAACCACTACACCACGAAGGCACGCTAGGAAGGCGGGAGAAATACCTTATAACTATTTCTTTAGAAGAAACCTACATTCTAATAAGAATACTTAGTAAAGTTTGCATTACAATATCTAATAAAATATGTTCATTTTTATTTTCTTGTAACTTGAATCTTTCCCGTTATTATTGTTGTCTATGCTACCCCTTAGGCCTCAAGTCATCCATAAATATTTAGGGAAGGTGAACGTGCATCTGACTCGGTGAAATCGCAGATTCAATGCTAGTTCGTGCTTGCTTCGCTGTAATGGGTCGGTTCTTGTATTAGGCTGATATAAGTTCAATAATTAGAAAGGAAAGGTTTGGCATGACACTCGCAGGTAGTTTGTCTGGATTTGTTTTTGTTAATAAGACGAAAACAATCAGTACATAGTCTCATAAATTTTAAAATGGACGAATCCAGGATAAAATTTATGGAAACTCATTCTCTAAACTCACTGAGGAAAGACGAAAGTTACGCAAATATTTTTAAAATTTTGAGAACTTGGCGCTAAAACGCCAAAGGGGAGAACACTCTAGGGTAATAAGCTATGTACTGTAAAAGTATAAAAATATATGTTTCATAAAACAAAAGTTGCAGTTATACTTCCACAACATGAGGAATTTTAAAACCTTATTTTGAAAGCTAATCTGCTCTCTAGTTAAAAATCTTTCATTTATTATTACAATCCTCGAAATTCTCATACAATTTGCTGCTTATCGAAACTTTTCTCATTTAAAACCTGTTCTATGTGATTTCAAATGGAAGTAACGTTGGAACCATTTCTCATTCAAAACATACCTGTGTCACAGCGTATCACTGGCTTTCTGACATGGAAATGTACGTTAAAACTTCGGTTTCAAATCATCTAAAATAATATCATGGTACATGGTGTCAAATGTGTTCTGAAAGAATATTAATTTTAACATTTGTACGCTTAATTTCCTAAACAAGCGATTTGCAGTCTTCTAATCAGTAAGAAACGTTACTAAAAATATGCGTCAGCTTTAACGACATTTTATGTAAATGAGTTAAATATACAACTTCACTCTTGCTTTGATGGACAGCTGGAACTCGGTTGATTTTCACGTGTTCTGTAACAAATTGCTCCTACAGTTTAAGCTTTACGCTCTTGTTCTATTAAGTATGAATGTAAATGAATTAATCTTCAAAAGACTTGTAAATGCATTATCTTTAAAAGAGTTTTGTTTATTTAGAAACTTTGTCCAAAAACAGTGGACAATTTTCTGCCCTTGTGTGGTTTACACAAGATATCCTCTCAGATGTAGTCCATTTCTGCTAGAAAGGATAAACAAACAAAATTGTCGTTTTCGGGCGAAAACAATCCACAAGAGATGCAGATGCAGCCCTTGCGTTCGCAAAAGATCACTGTATGGTGTGGTTGATGGTACAGCGGCATCATCGGATCATTTTTTTCCCCTCAAAATGCAGTTGAAGATGCAGTTACAGAGATTAGTGGGAGATAGCGATAGATTATACAAATGTTGTGGCATATATGAAAGACATATGTTTTCAACAAGACGTTGCCCCATGCCTAACTGTAAACGCCAATATCGACATTCAGGGGAAAAAAAAAAAAGATTGGTGAAAGGGTCATTTCACGAAACTCAACTGTTAGTTGGCTTACAAGTTGTGAAGTCCTAGAAGTTAACTGTTTTGGATTACTTTTTTGTGGGGTTATTCGAAATCAGTATTTTATGCGAACAAACTACGAACCCTTAAATAATTATTAAGAATAAACATCGAACACAACACACGTGAGAATAGGCTAAAGCTGTTGCATATGGTAATCGAAAATTGGATTCATCGAATTCGCTCGTGTTAACTATGTCGAGATGGAAACTTAAAAGATGATCTTTTTCGAAATAGTGTTGCGTTCTGTACGGGTTCGTGGATTTGCAGTGATTAACGACAACACTTGATGAAGAATGAAAACACAATTTAGTAACCAGTATTACTCAGTACAGGCCCCAAAACGCGTTTACAGTAATCGAAAAGCTACGACGAACACGCTGAAAAAATCAGCAACACCCCAGCCTTCAGGCTTTCAGGCTATAACGGTGAAGACAGCTTCACGGCAAAGCATCAGACTACAGCTCCTGACTCGGTTCGGTCGTTCTCGGAATTAACGTACTCTCGACACTCTGTACGCTACAACTCGTGATGCACTCGACGATACACTAGATAGCTCAACGATACACTCAACAACTCACGACGATACACACTCTCATAGTAACATGACCATATATGGAGGGAATGGAAACACACAAACCTTATCCCGATACCGCAGAAAAGAGGACTATCGTAACATGACCAAATAAGGTTAGCAAAAAACACACTCGTCCTTAATCTGACACTGCATTAAGGAGGACTAGATAGTATTCTGACCATATTTGGAATGCACATGTTCAATTCGAACAGCAGTAATGGGAACTTGCTTTTTCTGGCATGGAAGCGTAGCCCCAATTTTTGCACAAAGATGCACAGTCCATACACAGTTTTACACAGAAATAAACTACTTATATTCATACCGAGGACATAGCTCAGATTTGGCTCATAATTGGTTTCTACATGGATCCGAGGTCCCTGATTGCGATTCTGGCATTCTTGTCAACCGAGGATGTCCTCGGTTCTTCGAAAGTCCTCGGTTAGAAGGTGCGTATACATATTTCCGTACTTGTTTTACACCCTAGGCGAACACAACGATACACTCAACAACTCACGAAGATACACACTCTCGATGCACCAACTCGCGATACACTCACCAGACACCTCGACACTAGACTACTATTCCGCGTACAGGCAGCGTTTATATAGTTTTTGGCCTGCCTTCGAAAACATTCACAGACAAACCGATAATCATGTATTAGCTATTATCCGTTCTAAAATCTTCTCCATCTGTCTAAGGCATATCGCCAAATGTAACCAAACTGGCGATTTCGCGCCAAATATGACAACACTGCCTTCTTTGCTATTTTCTGGCAAACCTAAACCTGCCTTGTGGGGAAGCTATCTTACCGCGGCGGGGCATTTAGTAACAATATTATATCATACAGCATACTTCAAAACAATAGGTTGCGTCTGAAATAGCTTTTCTTTTTTAAATCTTATCATTCTTATTGCAACATTGTTTAGAAACAATTCCATTGGTCATTACAATAGTAATAATGACTATGAATAACCAGAAAATGTAATGCAAGATAAAATTTCTTAGAAATGGAGAAATTTGTGGTACATTACTCTCTATGGTCCCATTCTCAAATTAGTTTATTCGAATAAATCACAAGTAGTAAAATATTTAATTTCACTAGATGTTCATAACTCTAAAATTTTGGAAGCTAATCCTTCCATCGGAGTTATTTGAATATAAGCCTGTTTTCATGCTGTTCTTTATATGAAATATGAACGAAAGCCATTCGTAAAATCATTGGACATTACCTTGACGTTTGACGCCAAAGCAGCTGTACAGTCAACAATGGAAAACACGTTAAAATAACAAAACATAGTTTCCTCAAAATGTTTTACAAAAGTAAAACTCCTTATCGTTTTAGGATACTAATATATATTCTAACGTTTTATGAAATTTCTCTTTAGCGAGTAACCTGTATAATTTTACTTCTGATCAAGAATAAAAAATCTGATGTGTACACCACACGACTTCCTTGTACGGAATATTAAATTATACGCATTTTTTTCTTGAATTTCATTTAAATTGATTGGATTGAATTAAATGTACTTCGTCGACAGCGCATAAACCACAATAGAATAAATACACTCTTTAAAATTCACTATATTTGTTTACTATAACGACACTCTGAATGCACAAAATTTATATCATTTGAAGAATTATCGTTGCCACATGTTCTATTCAAATAATATAATAAAGCTAAAACGATGTATGAAAGAAATTCAGCAAACAAAACAGAAAAGAAACAGTTTTTCACAGACGATTTAGTATTTCTCATTCAATTAATTCAGTTCTCACTTCGCGACAAGGCAAAAATACATAACAACTCAAAATATTTGCATTAAAAATTACGAAGTAAATCTTAAACACTTATTTCCGCGAAGAAATTCCAGAAAGGATTAAGCATGATTTAATTCGCAATAATAAGTGAAGGCGTTATTTTTGTGTTGCGAAGCTTAGTCTCTCTAGATTGGCAACAAATCTACAATTCTGCCGTTTCAAATGTAAACAAATATGTCCGCCATGTTATTTAAAACTTAACAGCACTTAAACAGCTTTTAAATTGTTGATAATTGTACAAATATTACTTCCAGAATTACGAAAGGCATACAAACCTTAAACGGAAGATAAAAACAACATAATTCCATCATTTTTAAAGCAAAAAATGTACAATTTACAAACATATAAGAGTAAAGAAACTGAGATCACTGAGGCGGGTAACACAGTGGATATATATATAAATATATTTATATACGTTTCGTGCTGCCGACTGCAACCAAAATACGAGGTGCACATCTTCATGTTATAGCAGTCCTATATACAAAATTTCAACGTTCTGAGGCTACTCGTTTTTGAGTTATGCGAGATACGTACGTACGTACATACTTTCGTACAGACGCCACGAAAAATTCTCTTCAGAATTAATTTTAAAGAAGTTTTATAATTTTTTTGGAGGAAAAGGGTGTTTTATTCTGTCCTTACATACAGATATCACGGAAATACATCGTTAAATTGCATTTGAAAGAGGTCAAAATGGATATTTTCGTTGAAATATGCTGCCTGAAACTTTTCGCGATTACAATACTTCCTTTTTACTTCGTACAAGGAAGTAAAAACAGTTCTTGCAATAATTATTCAGATATAAAATACATGGTACACAGCTGTAATAAATCGTGATGTATTTGAATTCAATTACCTGCGCTCACAGTGATGACGTCAAGAAACTGTTCCTTCCAAGAAGATGTGCCAATGGTCATCGAGACGTTGGTTTTCTCGAATAGTTTATCCACAGTGTTCTGCAAGAAAGAAAAGACAATTTTATCATTAAAAATAAGTTATGAATTACTAATAATGTAATTTTCAGAAAGTTAGATGAGCTAATGAGATCATGTTTCAGGATTTTTATAGGTAATTAGCTACACTATGAAAAATCCATCTAAATATATTTTCAATCATTGAGTTAGTTTATTTGTACGCCTTGTGTCAGTATGTTATGCCATAAATGTTGAAGTTTCAAATTTAATTTCTAAACAGGAAAATACAATATCATTTACCAGCTATTATCGTCGTAGGTTAAATTTTTGTTTTCAAAACGGGATGCAAGGACTTTCTCGATGATGCCTACAAAGCAGGAAAATCCCTCACATCACCTCGACTTTAAAAATTCGTGAGTCAATGAAGAATAAGCATAAATTTACTTTAGTATTAGACTAGTTATAATAATGAATTTCTAGTATGACTGAGATATAATAATTAAAAACGTTTACTGTGTGCACCAGCTCCACCGCCTATGTCCTTGTTTATCATTAAACCGGAATGTGTGGGTACACTGATTTCCGGGAAAACGGCTTTCAGTGCTTTTCCAGTGCAATTTGACGGCTTAAGGAGTCGCTCATTTCTTCTTTGCTCGGAGGTGCAGCTTTGATCAGTATAGCAGTTAGCATTGGTGGCTACAGTATTCTGGAGCCCGGATTTGAATCCCGGAAAAGACATGGATTAAGTTACAATTATCCAGCCATTTGAAGCAACAACCAGTATGACAGAATTAACTGATGTGTGGGAGTGCTATGTTTATAACTTTCCTAAACGTTTACATCTATACCTGCTCCTGTAGTAGTTTCCATCGTAATTTAAATACATTTCCAAAAATTTTCATATAGTTAGCACGGAAAATAAAAATTGTGTTGAATACGACAGTAGCTTTAAAGACAGTAAACAGGTTATTAAAGCTAAAAATATATTATTGCATTCGATTACTAGCGCATGTCCGATTTCCTGCCAAAAACGTTTTGCAGATTACAAAACCCAGCTGTAGGTGCGTGTTCCTCCATCCTGAGGGGAAACTATGTTCATTTATATATCCGTCGAGTGTTTCTAGAACGGTGATTTGAAAATTAAAAAATCTAATGTGTACACCACATGACTTCCTTGTATTGGAATATTAAATTGGAATATTAAATTATACGCATTTTTTTTAATTTCATTTAAACTCATTAGATTGAATTAAATCTACTTCGCCGACAGCGCATAAACCACAATAGAATAAATGTATTCTTTAAAATTCCCTCTAGTATTTGTTTACCATAGCGACAATCTGGCGCTATTAATAATTATATAGCAGTTAACTTATATAATAATTATATAACGGTAACTAACTGTTATATAATCCAATAATTATATAACAGTTAACGTATATATTTCGTTTACATTATAACTCATAATGCACAAAATTTATATAATTTAAAGAATAGAATTATCTAATCGTTGTCACATGTTCTATTCAAATACTATAATAAAGCTAGAATGATGTATAAAAGAAATTAAACAAAAAAAAAAAAAAAAAAAAGAAACAGTTTTTCACAGACGATTGAGTGTTTCTTATTGAATTAATTCAGTTCTCACTTCGCGAGAAGGCAAAAATACATAAAACCTCAAAATACCCATATTAAAAATTACGAAGTAAATCTCAAACACTTATTTCCTCGAAAAAATTCCAGAAAGAACTAAGCATGATTTAATTGGCAATAATAAATGAATGCGTTATCTTTGTTGTTACGAAATTAAGTTTCTCTAGATTGGCAACAAATCCACTAGTCTCCTGATTCAAATGTAAACATTAGTGGCCGCCATTAAAAAAAGACTTAGCGCCAATTAAACAACTTTAAAATTGCTGATAATACTAAAAATTTTGCACACATATTTACTAAAGGCATAAAATCCTTAACCAGAAGATAAAAACAATATAATTCAATGATTTTTAAAGCACAAAATGTACAATTTACAAACATATAAGAGTAAAGAAACTGAGATCACTGAGCCGGGTAACAGAGTGGATATATATATATAAATATATTTATATACGTTTGGTGCGGCCGATTGCAACCAAAATACGAGGTGCACATCTACGTGTTATAGCAGTCCTATATACAAAATTTAAACGTTCTGAGGCTACTCATTTTTGAGGTATGCGAGATACGTACGTACGCACGCACGTACGTACATACGTTCGTACAGACGCGACGAAAATTTCTCTTCAGAATTAATTTTAAAGCAGTTTTATAATTTTTTTGAAGGAAAAGAGTATTTTATTCTGTCCTTACGTACAGATATCACGCAAAAACATCGTTAAATTCCATTCGATAGCGGTCAAAATAGATATTGTCGTTGAAATATGCTGCCTGAAACCTTTCGCAATTACAATACTTCCTTTTTACTTCGTACAAGGAAGTAAAAAGTATGGAGCGACAATTCAAAATTTGCAGGTGAATTATAATCGACTCTTGTGTCGCATGCTTTGAAACAAAAACACAGTTATAAATTTTGAATCATTACATTGTAAGGATTATGTTAACTTTATTAACGGTTAAATTTTAAGTTAAAGTTCCTTTCCTGTCAAATTCTTAACTTCAACTTACTACTTCCGGCCAGAACGTAATTTTTGAATCACTCTGAATAATTAATGAAGAGAAGTTAAACCATAAGTTCTACTTGCTGAGTTAGAGAGAATCAGAGTTTCTGATTTGCGCGTCTGCCTTTTGGCTACTCTTCCTCAAAGCTGTTATTACTGTAGGCCGTACTCAGGCCTTTGATAAGCTTCGTAGTCAAATAGAGTTAAGGGGCCAACTCGATTAGAATCTTGATAACTTCGGCTATATCTCTTTAGTTAATCTTAGTTTTAGTTTATTTCTTAGTCTCTTAAGTTTAAGCCCAAGTGTCGGCTTTGATTGTACACTCCAAGACGGAGTTTTGTTAAATTTTATTGGAACAATAAAGGGTTAGTTACCCATCCATCTTGTTGTTTCTTGTCACACGAACTTAAGGGATTATTTGCTAACTAGTTCTTAAGGTTACTCACTTTTGACTGCAAATACACAGTAGTAAACCTCACATTTGGCGCTCGAAAAGTTTTCAACAGACCATGTCGTTAGAATCCGGGAAGTTTACTTTGATCCTTCCGATCTTTCAGGTCCCTCAGATGTCCACGAATCCAATGGAAGGATTCGGATTTAATTTGGATGCGGACTTCTATGAAACCACCAGTAACATTTGACAGGAAAGGAACTTTAACTTAAAATTTAACTGTTAATAAAATTAACATAATCCTTACAACATGGTTTGATATAAAATAATAATATCTATACATTTTGAACTTTTGAAAGCTTTGTAATAAATTGTGTGTATCAGTTTGGAATTTAAGGTTTTATTGCTATTCTTAAATAGCACATAATAAGCGACAAGAGTCTTAACATGAGCAAATTTGTAGGACTTTAATTTTGAAGGTAAACAGAACCTTCTTTTTCGGCTGCGAGAAGAAAAAGAGATATTTGTTTTTGTCAATACAGCAGAGACAGAAAGAGAGAAAGAATTTTCTAGTTAAATGTTAGATATACATTTATTCCCGTTTGTACGACTCTGCAGTTTGTTATTTGCCACTTTAATATTTACTTTAGGAGCATACACTGGAGTTACCGAACTATGGCAAAACGCATCTGAGTTAACTGAAGAAGAGGATGCCTTTTGTGGCAGACGTTTCAAGGGAAACCTACTCCTATCATGTTTTATATATGGCGAAATATATAAAATGAACAACGCTGACAGCATCTTTGCTAAACTTTAAAATCACGAATAATTAGAAGTGGTCAGTCGGATTATCCACTGGGCAGTCTAGGGACCAGCAAACACAAAAATAACAAGGGAATTTTTTTTAATTTCACCATATTGAATTTGAAGGTAGAGAAATTTTACCCGGGTAAAGGTTAATTTTAATTTACTTTACATTTTCATTGAATGATTCATGAACTTTACATCTGAGAGATAATTCACTCAAGATCTTTTTTTTATTAAGTCTAAAGGAACTATATCATTTTCTCTCTTATCTGTAATGAAAAGTTTAATTCTTTTATTATAAAATAAAATATAAACACTGTGGTACCTCGGTATTTATTCGCTTTGAAATACGTCTTAATATACAGGGGTTGGACAAAAATATGGAAACACCTTTAAAAAAACATGTTTCTTTGCTTAATATGGCGTAGGAAACCCGTTGGCATCTAAAACAGCTTGCAGTCTTCTCGGAATGGATAAATACAGTTCCTGTATGTTTGCCAAGGGAATATTATACCATTCTTCCTGCAAAACGGTGGCAAATTCAGATAACGATGTTGGCGGTGGATAACGAGAACGCACTTTCCGTTCCAATGTAGACCACAAAGGTTCGATAATATTCAGTACTGGTGACTGTGGTGGCCAGGGGAGATGGGACAACTCATCCTCGTGCTCAGAAAACGGACAATGTGAGCTGTGTGAACAGGGGTTTGTCGTCTTGGAAGACACCATCACCATCGGGGAACAAAGTTTGTACCATGGGATGAACTTGATCGACCAAAATGTTCACATAAGTCTTGGCAGTCATGTGCCCTGACACAGTTATCATGGGGCTAGCAGAGAACCACGATATGGCTGCCCAAACCATAACAGAACCCCCGCCATGTTTCACTCTTGGCAACAAGCAATCTGCATTATAGGCTTGAGATGGCGTTCTCCAGACGTAAACTCGGCCAGAAGTGGGAAACAATGTGAAAGAAGACTCGTCAGACCATATTACTCGCTTCCACTGCTCTATAGTCCAGGCTTTATGACTTAAACACCACCTTTTCCTGTTACGGGCATTAGCATCACTGATGAGTGGCTTCTCAATTGCAGCACGGCCAGCAATTCCCTGTTTATGAAGCTCCCTTCTAATTGTTATGGTACTCTCAGGGTTCGGTAACACAACATTCATTTCAGCAGTAACTTTTGAAGCTGTGGTCTTCTTATTTTTCGTCACAATTGCCCTTAATGATCGTCTGTCACCATCACACAGAACACACTTTCGTCCGCGCTGTGATTTAGCAGATGATGTTTTTCCGCTTTTCAAATATGGGGAATAAATCTTCGATACAGTACCTCTTGAAACACTAAACACCTCGGCTACCTTGCTTACGGAAGCACCTACCATACGTGCTCCAACAATTTGCCCACGTTCGAAGTCTGTTAACTCTGACATAATGCAATGACAACCTCACATAACAGTACTCCGACAACAACTGAACTGTTTAGCACATTTACGAAGTTGTATAGGTGGCATCGGTAGTCAAAAACGCCAGCGCCACCTACATATTTCATTAAAATCAATCTTTCTTTTCAAACATGCATTTCACAAGGTGTTTCCATATTTTTGACCATCCACTGAATGTTCTGTCTGAAAGCAAAACGTTTTCCTTGGTATTTGTTTGGAATAGGACTTGAGTTCGATGAGACAGAACTAAAAGCACTACACTTGTTTATCTCTTTTGATATCTCGTTTCTCATGCTGTCCAGATGGCACAGTGGTTAGAGGAGCTAACTATGATACCGAAGCGCACGGGTTCGAATCCTGGAGAAGGCATGGTTCTAAACTGTCCGTCCCTTCACAGGAGGTAAAGGTGGCCGCCTGGTAATTTCCTCCACAATAAACTGGCTACAACTTCCGGTCTTAGGAGTAGCCAATGTCGAAAGAAGAGAGAATTGTACCCGCCGTTTGGCAAAAGAAAAATTCTCGTTTCCATAAGCATCAGTACGATTCTTGTAACTATTCAATAAAAAAAACCTAGATTATAAATCAAGATTCAAGTGATTTTGGGACTTTTCGAAACGTTTCGCAAATTTTTTATAATGAGTTTTAGCAAATTTAATGGCAAGAGTCCACCAACGAAGAAAATGGTCAGGATCACCTTGAAAGGCAAGAGTCCACCAACGAAGAAAATTGTCAGGATCACCATAAAGGTGAAAAAACGAGTATTTAAAAAGTATGAAGATGACGTGCGTATCCAACCTTGGCTTTTGCATATCTAATGACGAGTATGCTGATATCTACGTTTGTAACAAACACAGATATTATCAAATTGGCTTATGTTGCGAAGAGATGAAATCGATTACCAAACAAAGATTCAAAATGTAAGAGCAGATTGAAAAATTGCTTTTGATCTGGATATAAAAAAAAAATGCGTACAGTATCATATACAGTGATTCTTTTACATACAGAGTTCGTTTCACTCACTACATTTGAGTTTTAGTATTAAACAGTGCCACAATCATAACAATAGGGCTTTTTTATAAGAACGAATTAATTATTAATTACCCCCAAAAAACATTAACTCAGAAAGACTATTTGTCACAAAGCGGGATTTCACGTTAAATCACAGTAAAAGTCTAAATCACTTTTCAAATTGTTGCCGCCAAATATTATCGCCTGTATTATATTTAAAGAAATTAAGTAATGAAGGCATTGTATAAATGTATGCAAGTTTTTCACAATGTGAAGAAACAATGGTACCTGGAGACATCAAATTATGAATAACGTAGTCCTCCACCCTAATACGAACACTTGGAAGCCCAAATTTTAAATTCCAAATTTGCTTTATTGTGTATTTCGTATTTTGTAAAACTTTAACGAAATTTTGATAAATAAACTCAATGATTTCAAAGCCAGCAATGGCAACACTATATGATAAAAAGACATTTTTATCTCCAGCACACGAGACTGTCTATCGGAAATTCTAAATATAGGCTGTTTATAAATATTTTTAGTCCGAAGGAACTTTAGCCCAAATGCTCTCGAAACGCGTATGTGTATGTAAATGAAAAAAAAAAAAAAAAGCGCCCTTTTGGGTTTAATACAAAATCTGAAAGCCTTCACATCATTTTTTTTTTCCTTTTATTTTTAACTGGAAAAGTTCGTTTTGTGTTCGTCTAGTTTTTGACGTATGTCAAAGGATCTGGAACGAATTAATGACGTATACGGAGCTATTTACTGCGTTTCTGTTAGTAATAAACCTTATGTAATTTAGAGATGCATCTTGATTCTCTCTGAGGCTATGTTACATCATTCTGAGCTTTCTCAAACTAAATGTATTCTTGGCAATGATTATACCCAATAAGAAGTAAATTTTTTTCCCTGAAATTTCCCTTTGATTTTTCAACATACCGTGTATTCGTAGAAGAGTTGTATGATAGTGTTGCGTTCTACGGGTTCGTGGATTTGGAGTGATGGATAATAACATTTGAATGAAGAATCAACACACAATTTGTTCGTCGGTATTTCAGAGAACAGTTCCAAAGACGCATTACAGTCATCGACAAACTACAATAAACGCGCTGAGACAATCAGCAACACACCTTCAGGCTATCAGGCTGTAACGGTAAAGACAGCTTCACGGCAAAGCACTAAACTACAGCTCCCGACTCGATCGATTGCTTTCGTAGCTGAAGACAGTCAACGTACTCTAAATACTCTCCACGATAAAACTAACGACGCCCTCGATGATACACTGCTACTCTGCGTACCGGCACGGTTTGTATAGCTTTTGACCTGTCTTCGAGAATATTCTGTGGTAAACCGGTAAGAATTGGTTCTAGAATGTTCTCGCTCCGTCTATGACACATCGCCAATTCTGTCGACGTCAAATATCGCCAAATGAGCGATTTCGCGCCAAATCTGACAACCCTGCCTTTCTTTGTCATTTTCGGGCAACCCTAAAACCGTCCATTAAAATAAATAATAAAAAACATATTCTGTCCATTAAAAAACGAACACAGATGATTGCCAAACAGCTTCGTTATATTCAGGGATATCGATGGGGATTAAACCCCCATATCCAAAAAATTCTATATACTACTGTCACAGAAAAGATTGTTACTTACGCCGCTGCTGTTTGGGCACTCCCCATGCAGGGGAGAAAAGTCAAACATCTTTCAACCATCCAACGCCCTTTTGCCCTGAGTATAACTCGGGCATATATTACAACTTCTTCGGACTCACTAAATGTTCTAGCCGGTCTACTCCCTCTTCATATTAGAACTGAGGAAGAGGCTGTTCGTCAGTCACTTGTGCAACTACGCAGGCCTATCACATTTGATGGAGAACATTATTTGCCTGATGACTATGAAGCAAAACTGAAACCTTTTAGTATTCATCCAGCAGACTATGGGGTTGGAGTAATGCTCCATATTCCACCATCAGTGTTTCGTAATTCTTCAAGCCACGTGATATATACTGATGGATCAAAGATAGATGATAACGTAGGAAGCGCTTTTGTTGCTTTTCGTGATAATCTTCCTCTAGCCCACTGGAAGGGACATTTATCTATGCAGAATAGTGTTTTTCAAGGGGAAGCAGTGGCGATAGCACGCGCTATCCGATACTTGCTGACTCAGAATATGACACAAGCGACAATCCATTCTGATAGCCTTTCTGTCATCCACGCCATTGGCAATCCTGAGCATTCCTCTCCAATTATACGAGACATTCAACAGGACTTACGTGCTTCTCCGTCTTTCACTATTCATATTGCTTGGGTTAAAGCGCATGTGGGAGAATATGGTAACGAACTTGCAGATGCCTATGCCAAGGAGGCGGCTTCTGGTGATGCTGATGAGAATATATCCATTCCTTGGCCACATTCTTTTCTCAAGCGAACTTTACGTCTTCGAGCAATTAGTAAGTGGCAAGAGGAATGGGACAATAGCTTCACCGGTCGACGTACTTTCTACCATCTTTCATATGTGTCGACAGATCGCTGCTGTGGCAATACCCATCTTTCCCGTTACATTTCGGGGCATGGACCTTTTCCTGAATTCTTCGCACGCTTTGGCATAAGTGATACCAACGTCTGCAGTTGTGGTGAACTCGGCTCTCCGGAGCACTATTTAGCCAATTGTCCCCTGACAGAAGGCCTACACATACGATTTCCTACGCAAAATCGTCAGGCATTTTGCAAACTCTTAGTTAAGCAAAGACACCTGATCCGCAAACTAAATTGCGTAATGGAGAAAGTCTCCAGCATTGGGCTTGACCTATGTCAAGTTTAATCTAAATGGTTTTCAGGAAATATATTAACCATGTACTATCTGCTTTTTGTAGCTAGACTGTTAATAACAAATGAAATATAAGTTTGACTGCATCACGTTAGTTTGTGTGTATCGAACTCCATCTATCACCTTTTCAGGTTTGTTAGAAATTTTTATTTTTATTTTTATTTATCTATTTATATACATATATATATATATATTTAAGCTATGCCTTTACATATTTCTCACGTTGGTTTGATTGTACTGTACTCTTCTATCGATAGTATGCTTTTCTTATTAAGTTGATTGTCTATAAGACAATCATTATCTTAATCATTGTATCATGCTTACAAGTATCTTCATTCAGTATAGTATTATTAGTAAATTATGTTGGTATGTTGTATTGTAATGTATAGTGAGCCTTTGTACTATAACAGAAATTGTAAATGTTTATTTGATGGCATCATGTTAATCTAATTACATTGAAATCTGTCTCATGTTGTAAGAATCTATCTACTTTTTATTTAGTACACGATTTCAATATCATTGTTTCTTGTCTCATGTTAGCTAGTTTCATTCTTAAGTCAGCAAGTATAGCATTATCAGTAAATAATTCTAGTCGATCTGCAAATATCGCATTCAGTCAGTAATATAGTTCTGTCGGTACTATAGTTATTGTTGACAATATGGATAGTTTCAGTCAGCAAGTATAGATTTTTCCGCAAATTCTTCTTTATTTTGTATGCAACTTTCTGTCTTTGTATATGTTTTTGTTTAACTATTGCATATTTGAGCCTAGTATTTTTACAGATGACTTGTTTGTTTGTTCCGTACTCTCCTACTGTTCATATGCATTTTTTTTAACCTTCCAAACTGTGTATCATTGCAAATTATGTATTCATTTCAATTACGTATCATTGCAAATTTTGTATTCATTTCAAATTATGTATCTGTTTGCTAATATCAATAAACGGCTGGGATCACGTAGTGGGGAGACGGCGCTAAACCAATTAACCAAATGGTAAAGGCATGGTGCCCGTCTTCCCCGTTCCTAAATCCTAAATCCTAAACCCTAAAACCGCTCTACTGGGAAGCTATCTTACCGCAGCTAGGCATTTCGTAATAATAATCACACGTATACATGAATACGAGAATGCATTGGCTGTCGAAACTTCCGCCAAGCGAAGTTACAACGAAGACTTGAATCTAATAATTCTGAAACCGAAAAGATATAGGCGTTTGAAACTTTGCAAATTACATATTTTAATACATATCTTTGCAGCATAATTTGCGACAGATGATCATTTCTATGACTTTAAACTTCCAACTGATTTTTTTTATTAAGTGTTCATTTGTATAAATTTTTATCTATAATTTTTCTTTGATCAAATGCATATTTTTTCTTTTAAGAGTTAGATCTTTGATATCTAAAATATTTTTTCTAAAAATTATACACAGTAAGATGGGTAAATTGGTAAAACGATGGAAATAAATTGTAGTTCCTATGTTGGAAACACGTTCTAAAAGTCCTCAAAATGTTAGAAATCAAACTTAGACAGTGTTCCTTGTAGCAAAAGCGGTACTGTCAAATCCTTTTGAAGCAAATAGTTGAGAAAATTAAATATTTAACACCGAAAAAGCTAATATTTGAACGAAGTCGCAAAATTTAACCTTAAAAGGCGTCCAGAACTCTCAAAAATTGGCAATTCTTCTTTCCCGTGCACTTATTTGATTAATGAAAGTCATTAAAAGACGTAGAAAGAATGCGAATTCTTTCACTGTACAATCGCTAATTACGAAATTTCACGTCAGCTCTAACCTGTCAGTACGGCACCCCGGATGTAAAAATGTCTCGCTTACGCTGTTTTCCAGGCACTCTGCCAGAAAATTTAAATATTACGCTTGCTGCTGTCTGGTAAACATATTAATCATATTTGGTTCCAGGCGCATAAAAGTTTTCTCTTGATATAGTAAGTAGAGGCGTAAAAAGAAATACGTTGCAGTAATTTATGAAATGCAGATATGCGTTAAAATTATTATATAAATTTTAAGTTTTTGATGTAATTTATTATAAGAAGAAATTTTTGATACCTCATGAAATAAAAAAGAGCGAGAAAGAAAAATAAAATGAAATGTCGGTTACTAGATTATATTCATAAGAGATTGTTAAATCAAGCGGAAATATCAAAAATGCATATTTGCAAGAGAAAATGTTTTTTTTGTTTGTTTGTTAAAAATTCAAAAGGCACATCTTAAAAATATTTTAATTACCATTATAAAGTTTACAAGAAATATGTTATGAATCTTTCAGAAAACAATTTATTTTAATAAAGAAATTATTTCAATTTTTCAAAGAGGAATTAGTGAGTGTTCCTTTTTTCCCCTTCGCCTTGTTAATAAGTATCTCTTTTACAGAAGTAATTAATTCCAAGTCTTTTTCTTCTCGTTAAGTATATCAAATACACATGCATATTTAAATCATAAAATTATTATTTTGCTGTTATTGTGTATTTATCATTAGTTTTGCTTTCATATATGAGTATATCCTTACTAGAAAGTCTGGCGGTCATAGGGAATGACCGCTATTCTAGATATTATAAATTGTAATTAAAATGATTTGTGCAAAGGTGTGTGCTAATTTAAACTGAATTACCCAGGGCAGACGGCGAGGACACCCCTTTGCTTACTGCCCCACGGGGTTTCCCCCTTCTACTTGCTTAATTGCTTAAAGCAGAGTACAATGAAGGAAACCACTGGCGGTACATTTCTTAAGAGCCCACCTCTAGCTCAATAAATAAAGCTGATTTAAATAATGAAATGTTAACTCACATGTCAAAGATATCTTTGTACACATTTCTTGTGTACATCTTTCCATCATTTTTAAGCTCGCCTTTCAGAGGACCATCCAATATTTTTAATTTTAAGTCCGTTTTTTCACGAACTCTTGAACAGGCAACATAAAGTTGACCGTGTTCAAATGCAGGCTCAGGTAAAAATATGCCAACATGCTTAAGCGTTTGGCACTGAGACTAATGGATGGACATAGCTAAGGCGAGTTTTACAGGAATTGTCCACGTCTCAACTGAAACGGCAACCCTGCGCCGTGGAAACTTCAGCCCATTGGCTAGTACAGTTACGCAAGCAACCAATAAATTATCGGTGACAAACAGACACTCGAGCCGCATATATATATATATATGGGGTGAAGTAACATCATCTCTTCCGAAACGGCTGGCTCCCGGGCTTAGCGGAGCACAGCGTTGGATTCCGCAGGTCCATGGCTCGCCATTTTGACCATTCGCATCTTCTTGGGACTTTAATTAGCCGAGATATTAATTAAAAACTAATTTTCCCCTATGTTTTCCCTACATTCTCCACTTTCTTTCTTGGGTTTTCTTTATTAGAGGGATTTCACTACGTGCCAAATTCTTTTTTCTAGAATATCTACGGAACGGCGCCGAGCTGAAATTCGAGACGCGTATCCTCGGATTCCAAAAAATTCTCCGAATTTATCGATACCGTTCTCATCTTCGTATGATTTTAATCGACCGAGATATTAATTAAAAACTTCGGAAACGTTAATTTCCGCGCGAATTTTTCCGAGTGGCAACAATAAACTATCGGCGACACACATTTTAGCCGCTTATATATATAAAAAGAAGTATTTGTGTCATCGTGCAAATCCTAATTGCATAGCGAAAGACTTAACAATTAAAAGGATTAACAAAGTTTCACAAGCCTCAAGTTTTGTAACAACACGTGTTCTTTAACTGGAACCACAAAGCTTATGGTTTGTGTCATGCCATTCCAAATTATGAACTTCCAATTTTACCGCTTTAGCGTACCGCCAAGCAAACTAACATACCATAAAATCATCCTTCCATTAATTAAAAACTGTGCATTTTGGGGGCGATGTTGGGTTTCCTTTTCGTATTGTTATTTATTTTTTTATTTACAGGTAATATTAACGGGATATTTTAGATACAAATAAGTACAGTCAAAAGTCTTTAATCCGGACTCGTCGGGACTTCGGCGATTCCGGATTACCGGTTTTTCCGGATTATAGATCATCAGTTTAAATATGGTAAGATGGCATGCAGAAATTATAAAATTAAAAATATGAAACCGTAATTTATGAAATAAAGAGCAATTATGATCTAAAGGGTATCAAAATTTACAAAAAAAAGCTTATTATTTATTTATTTACTTTATTAAACATTTCTTTCAACGTGCGCATGCGCAAAGCATACATTACGCATAGTCGAAATTAGAAAATGGCAACCAGAAAAGTATTTGATGTGTATTCGTAATATTTATAATGACGAGGAATTTGATTTAAATCATATCAAAGAAGGAGTACATCGAGATGAAATACTGCATTTAGTAAGGAATACACGCTGAATAAAATCAAAACATCTGCCCTGAAGATAAGAATAGTGCTGACGGATCAACTTCCAGTTCATTTCGCGCCGCGACGTCCCCCCCCTACAGAGCTGCGTGAAATTGATAAATAGATTTCGGAATGGTTAGAGAAACAAAGGATATGCCTTTATCCATTTTTTGCAGCTTTTTGTTTGATGAACATCGAAACATGCTTTCGCCTTGTAGATCCTTTGACAGCTCTAGAATCGGAAATTCTTTTTGACATAATCGAAAGTTCAAGCTCTCTTTTATAAAATTGCTCTAACAGTCTGCAAAAAATAATAAGCCGGATCTAATTAGAAGATTAAGGAACAACGCAATCTGCAACATTAACTGAAATAGATAATTAGATAATTTTAGCTTAGCTTATACTGTCCGTTATACGTTAAACGCGCATGCGTAAACGTATTATGCGTTTACGCATGTGCAGAAAGTTTGTAGTTTGGAGGTCCGGATTATAGATCATTCCGTATTATGGACGTCCGGATTAAAGACTTTTGACTGTATATAACAACCTAAAGAAAATCCAAAATGAGTTAATATAAATATAGGGTGTCCCATAAATGTGCATAATTTTCGGGGGAAATAATGTACAATCTTCATACTAATACATCAGAGTGCACAAAGACATAACAGTAGGGGTTATGTTTCAGCTCAAATGCTCATCAGTAAATGGCACAGTTCGTACTGCATGGAAAGTAAAATATGAAAAACTATTAAGATTTTATGGCATTTATTTGTTTATATTAGCGAGCATATTATTATTACATTGATCATGTACTAGTTAACGGAGATTTCTCAGTTACATACCACCTTTTTATAGATTTAAATTTGCTCTTTGGAGTTATATTAACTGCTCAAATTACACCATTTAAAATTTCATCAGTGGATAGTGCTGTACTTATTGGTGGCACTATCTGTTTGTGAGATTTTCAAATAAAACATACCTTATACCAAACTTAAATCCATCTCTGTGATAAGTCTTTAGATCCAAACACTTCTGGTATCCCTGTTTGTTAATTTTAGATGATTTTAGAAGGAGCTCAAGTTTATAGGGCATTATATTATTATGAATTCAAGACACCGGGTATAAAGCATCAATATCGTACCTATTTAAAAGAGTAGAACCTTTAGCAGTACAATCTTTCTTATTAAATATTTCTATGCTTCTTTCTACAGGTTGTGAAACTCTTAACATTTACCGTTCTAAAATATCAAATATTTGCTACCTTTTTCCCCTCCAAAGGTAAAACCTTTTGCTTCTGAAATTAGCCTCAGTTTATGATAAAAATATCTTTTCCCTCTTTCACTGTTGTCAAGACCTAAGAAAAAGGAAAAAAATCTTTTGTGTTCCCTAGTCTCGCAATTAATAAAGACGATCTCGCAATTAATAAAGCGATAAGCAGTCCCCACTACAATGGCGGCTGAAAGAAGATGGAAGTGCATTCCTATCTTCAGGATTCTTAAGCAAACTTCGCTATGATGTGTGTTGCTGATACAACCGCGTGGTCTGAATAGTGAGTGACTAATTAGGATATAACTTCTCTTTAAATTTTTAGCGCATTGTGGGGGTTGGAAAATATGAAGTGGCGAAACCTCTCGATGGTAAAAATCCAGACTAGGTTTACTCTTGACAATAGTGTCTCGTTGCTGATGCCAGTCCCCACTTTTCAAATCGACGAGTCTGCTTCGGAGAAAGCGGGAGATAGTATAAATTCTCCAGGAAAGCAAGATGGGATTTCATGAGGCATATAATAAGCGAAATGATTTGGAAGTGATTTTATTTAATTCAGTCAGTCAAAATATTATCTGCATGGTTTTGCTTAGCACAGTTATCGAATCTGGAACTTCGAAATTTGTTGTATGACACATGAACACAGGTACAGGTACATGTAGAAGCTAGGCCAGCACCTCCGTAGTACCACAGGTAATTGAGGTATTGCTGAACCTAGCTAACTGTTAAACTTTCCACCCCAATTTTGAGGGAGAACACCCCGGGGGATGGTCCGAGGTTCGGCTTAACCAACTTTTATAAAGGTGCCGGCATTTCTTTAGGTTGGCCATTTTTCGCCAAGAGAAAAAGGCACTCTGGAATAAAGCCACCAGAATTCATTTAAACGATACTTTTGTGCGACATATGTATGTATGGACAAAATAAGAGACTAATTTTTCTAAAACGGATGATAAAATGCATTTGAAATGGATTCAGAAGAATTTTTTTCCTTGACGTCTGTACATACGTATGAACATACATATATCTCACATAACTCAAAACCGATTTGCCGTAAGACCTTAAAATTTTGTACATGGGATTGCTAAAATATTTAGTTGTGCAGTTGTAATATTTAGTTGTTTCAACTGCAATCGGCCACGCCCCAAACGTGTATATATATATGTAATAATAAAATTCCATAGTCAAGATTACACTTAAAATTCTAACTGTATGTTCTTTTTCATTCTTAATGGCGACGGTCTTTTATTTGAAAGTATTAGTGCAATTAAATGTACACCAGATACCAGAAGGTATACCAGGGATACCAGAAGTGTAAAGTGTAATTAAATGTACAGCCCCGTAGTCAAGTTGTTTTTCCCGCTTTTTCTACACGTACAGTTATAGAATGTTCTGGAAATATTTAAAGCGAACTGGATTGGCTGACGTCATTTCTTGGATGCTCCGCCTTTCCAGAGGCTATAAAAGGACTCGCGAAGGAATATCGGGGGCTCTTTCTTAAATGTAATATGCAGTAAACTTCATACAAAAAGTCATTAGTAATTCTTTTTTATTTACTCCGGAAATATGATTTTGTAACTGCTGTTTCTCCTGATATAATAAATGGATCCCGTTTTTTAAACTTATCATATGATAATTTAAGCTACGACTACATTTATTATTCTTCACCAATCTATTTATTTTTGACAAAAGCTGGTACATCACATATATGTATATTCCGACCCTCTTACTCCGTTCGGTGAGGTGTTTTTTATCCTTGTATGTTGGTAAACTCTACATTTTTTGCCATAAATATGATTAAATTACTTTCTTGTTATGTTCCGTTTAACTTATTTATGCTTTTAGGTAATTCATATGCAATAGTTATCGCATTATCACCAACTCAAAAACGTAAAAGGCGGCTAAGCCTATCGTGGTGGCTATTTGTTTACATGTAAGGTTTTATCCTAAGTTTTTAACAGTTAATGTTTCGTTAAAGAAGCTTTCATATCTTTCTTAATTTCAGCTTTCAATTTCTGCCTGAACGTGTTTTCAGAATCGCGGTTAAATGCAAATGAAGGAAGAGCAAGTATTTAAAGTTGAAGTTCTACTGACTTCGTTAGAAAGCCAAAGATTCTGACCAGCCCGCGTTCGCCTTTTAGGCTACATTCTAAGCTATTTCTACGCACGCCGTATTTCAGGCCATTGATAACTTCGCCGTTTAGTTAGCGTTAAGAGGCCAACTCCTGTAGAATTGTGATAGCTTCGGATATATCTCTTTAGATAAGTTTAATTAAGTTTTATTTCTTAGCATTCTTGAGTTCAAGCTCAAGTACACGCTTTTCTGCATGTCCTGAGAGAGGATCGTCTGTGAACTTTATTTTGAGCAATAGAGAGCTTTGTCTACGGAACTAAAGCGATTATTCGCTTACCAGTTCTCAATGTCCCACACATTTAGCTGTAAATTATAGGTTGGAATATTACATATATTTGAAACTCTAAGTATCATAATGAATTAAGTGAGCTGGTGTATCAGGGTCTTTATGCCTAAATGAGATCAAAAGTTAATTTTAAATTTTTGAGCACTGACAATTTTATTTTTACTTCCAGTGGCGGAATTACTTGGTTTTGCTTAGAAACACTAACTGAAAAATTGTTTTATAATGTATTTGATATTTTACGTTTTTCTTTATTTTACATTTTTCAATGAAGATATTTTGAGTTTTTATGTATTCTTGCCTTGGTGCGATGGGAGAACTGAATTGATTGAATGGGAAACATATCTCTAATCAAATTCGAGAAAATAAGTTTAAATGAAGTGCAGCAAAATGTATATAATTTTACATGACGCATAAGGAAGTCATATTGTGTCCACATGATTTTTTTTTTTAAATCATCGTTACCATGTAACAAAGCAGAATCACAAGCGCAGGCGCATCTGGAGATTTCCCGCATTCTCGCAGATCCCATCCACCCCTGTTTGCTATGGCCTAATATGAAACAAGTTTTGTGACCTCTTTTCGTTTGTCGAATCTAATGTCATCTTCTGTGTGTAATGCCTCAGATCATTTATCTTTTAAAATGAAGCAAATAAAAATCGAAAAAGCTAAAGAAGTATCCCCTCCTGTATGCTACGAATCTAATGAGAAATATGATTTGTGGCCAATTTTCCATTCTTGAAACTAATATCAACTTCTCTGTGTACCTGCATATGTTGCAGATCATGTATTCCCTTAAATGGAGCAAATGCAAATAGAGAAGGCTGCTTTACAAATCTTTTTCTAATAAAGCGGAACATAGCCTCACGTCGTGGAATCATATGAGAAATAAGATGAATTGGTGATTTACAAGATGATGGATTGATCAAAGTTCACCTATCCAATCACTCGCAGGAAGTCCTCATCTTGTTCTTCTAGAACTCTTTTTCAGAAGAAAAGAAGTCTAAGTAAGTAGGAAACATTACTTCCGTCGATTCTGGCAACTTCAAACATTGTGTTCTTGTGAAAGTGTTCTTGTTAAAGTCACAGTTAAAGCCTGGATCGAAACTGAATATTACCTAGATCATTGGCCATGCTGCTATTGGTAAAGAAACTGAATTAATATTGCTCTCGAGCTTTTTAAGAGATTTCCTTTTTTTAACAGACTATAAAATAAATTACCTAATTTCTTATTCCGAGGTTATTAACTTGGGTTACTGGACAAGGAAAGCGACGTTTAGAAAAGTGCTTAATTTGCATAATTATGAATCTTACCACCCCTGTTCTTACAAGAAGTTTATAAGATACTTTGGAAGTTAAAGATACTTCCGAAACCTTCGAAATTTAGAGATGAAACAAATTCTGGATACTGATTTTGCTATCATCATCACCACACAGACAAAATGGTCTTATAGGTACTGTTACATTAAATGGGTTTTCAGAATTGCATTTTCTGAGGGAAAACATATTTCTGCATGAAACAAAGAAGTTTTAACTAACAACTATAAAAAAAAAATCTCTGTGACTTTTATGAAGTTGATTTTAGAATGAAACAAAGATTATCGAAAAGCTGCAAACTCTGTTTAATCTTTGATGACAACTACTCATACATTTAAAATGTTAAGTGCTTTATCATTTTTGACTTAAAAAAGGACAAAATGGCAGTTTTGAGCAATTCAAATAATATAAAGGGTGGGCCAAATAAGACCTACTAATAATTAAAATACAATAACATGCCGAACAAATATTAATTTAAAACTCAAACAACAAAAATCAGCGTTATATTTTCAAATTTTCACAGAACTAGTTTCGATGGTTTTACCGAACCACCATCCTCAGCTGCGAAAGCGCAAATGAACAAGTAAGATATAATGACTAGATAAGATAAGAAATATTGGGCAGGAGATAAGCTACTGGCGCCATCTCTTGATGAAACCAGAACTAAAACATAATTTCTTTAAAGGCTGAAGGCAAAGTTGGATTGGAATTAGGGTCGTTAACTCGAACAGAAAGATTTTTTTGAATGTGAAATGCCTCTAGAAAATGCAGTTCACCAATGGAAAATGTTTTTTGAATAATTTTGGCAGCAGAAAATTTGAAAGTATGATTTTCGGACCAACAATGTTGGGCAACAGAAGACTTCCGTGTTTCCGTTTTTCTAACATATGCCTCATGTTCCTTAATGCGAAATTTTAAGGCTCTCTTAGTTTGGCCAATGCAAATTAAACCACACTGGCAAGGAATCCTGTAAATACCCCAGGAATTCATATCCGGAATGGTGTCCTTGAGTATGGAACTCGGAATTTTATTGATCGGAGAATAACGACGAATCGTTTATCTACGAATCGCCACAAAATTATCATCATTAATATTATCTCGATGTATCAGTTTGATTCAGCGATCTACGTTCTAACACCTCATTAAAAATATGCACGATATAAAATGCATTATTAATTTTTTAAATAAATATTTTGTCTTATTTTGCATGGCATAAGAAGCTCCAAAATTAAAGATAAATAATTTAATCGATAATAATATTACAAAAAATATTATCCTTCACTATGTATTTCTTCACAGTTCTTTTCATTTACGATTAATGTATGAAGTAAATTAATTTTTTTTATTCCTGCAAGAAAATACATGAAGTGAATTTTTAATTGCCACAAAAATACCATGTTTCTAAGATGCAAAATTATTGTACCAAATTCATTAATTATTTCTATCAGAGGTTTTCTTGAAAAGAGGAATAAATAAATTATAAACTTTTATGAAAGGTATAAAATGAACACATAATAAGGAGCAAACATATACTATCCCATTCTTTCAAACAAATAAGTTGTTGAATTAAAATTTTCTGCCTTTAATTTTATAAATCTTTTCCAATAAAATATACTAAAATATTCACCTTTGAAAAAAACTTCTATCTAATATCTAGGAAAATCCAAACACAACGAAAATGAAGATTGTATTTCATTGTCTTTTGAGAAAATTACATTAATTACTATTTTTGCATTATTTGCTAATGATGTCTAATAAATAGTTAAAAAATACTCTTAAGAAGCCACACTAAAAGAAGAACGATAATGGAATTGTAGCTATCAATATAAAAGTGATGTTAAAATCAACAAACTTTTAATACACACAAAAAATAAAGTTTCAATACCTGAAATGACATTTAAAGACAAAGAGAATTGTTAATGCAATCAGACTAAAAGGGAATTAAAAATCCCTAAGCAAAATTTTAGAAAATTGATACTCTTCTTTTTCAGTTTACAAACTCGAGCTTTGAAAATGCAGCAATAAACATTCCTTGATGAGTAAATATACAGAAGAAAATTTGAAAATGATTACGTCAGTTATGATAATAAATCTAAGAGCCAATAGATGACAAAGTTTCAGTTTGGTTTCATCAGAGTAGCTGTGGTTGCTTTTGTAGGGTATTAGCATCCGAGGTATAACAATTTAAAATTTACGCGTTTCTTTAAATTGCGTTATATTACTACCTGTAAATAGCACACATAGATTACAACGCTCACGGAAGCTATAAAAATATGTAATAAACAGTTAAAAGATGACTTTTTAAGTTTTAATCGATTCGCTAGCCAGCGTTATGAACTGCTCACTTTCGAGAACTAGTTCATAACACGGCAGATTTGCGAATAGTTAGAGACTTGATAAATCCACCTTTAAACCCTTTTTACCATAATTTCAGTTCCTATGTATAATGCTATTTACAGGTCGTAACCCAATGTAGTTTAATGAAACCCACAGGTTTTAAACTGGTGATAACACCTATAAGGCATTTCCCCTGCCTTCCTAGTGTAATAGTCAGCACACTCGGTGCGTATCCAGAGGTCCGAGGTTCTTGTCCCGGCGACGGTATTGCTCATTTTTCATCTTCTCCTACTTTCAAAATAACCTAATGTCTGTACAGTGGCGTCCGAACTAAAAAAGGAGGGTGGTAGACGAAGATCCTCCACCACCAGGTCCTCTAATCTCCAGTCGTCCTTTAAAAGGGGGAGTATATATGGTCAAGAGTATATATGGAGTATACATGGAGTATATATGGTATTTCTCCCGCCTTCTTAGCATGCCTTCATGGTGTAATGGTCAGCAAACTGGGCGAGTATCGAGAGGTCCGAGGTTCGAGTCCCGGCGAAGGCATTGCTCATTTTTCATCTCTCCTGCTTTCAAAATAACCGAATGTCTCTACCCACCTTACAAAAGTCACCACAGCCACCCGGCTAAACTCAAACTGTCTTTCTTCTTTCTTCTCTTCTCCTCCGTCAGCAGTATTGAGGAAGCTGATTGGCTGACAGCAAAGAGATACATTAAGATTGTGCTTCGCCAAAGCGAAATGAAATCTAACAAATGAATCAACAAGTGAGTTCATAAGTTTAAAACAAAAAAAAAAACTTAATTGATATTACTTCATAACAGACGGAAAACTGTGATGTATTTTGCAGTAAACAAGTTCATGAACACTGAAAGTATTGCAACATTTAGCGGACTATTTCGTGGATTATAACATTTACATATAATTAAGTACTTAAGCTTCAATTCCTTGAAAATATAACAGGTGTCCACAGGTTTATTGATGTGTTGAAAAATTCTATGATACGAAAACAAAAGTATTTTCATTTTAGAAGACTAAGAAAATGTTAGATTCTTTGTGACAAAGAATCTGTGCATTAGCCAAACAAAATCATGAATTCTCAATGGACTCGAATGTAATGTTATTTATTTTTATATACTGACAAATATAACGTCGTCAGGTTTTGATTCTGGGTTTTGATTTTTCTCTGAAATAGCATATGGCCTATTTATTTAGAATTAGTCCCAGCGAGAAGGTACTCATTAAAGTGGGAAGGTATTCAGTAAAATGCAATGAAATGTTTGGTATATCACCAGATTTTTAAAAAATAACTTTTAAGCAAGAAATAAATACAGAATTCTGAACATTGACACAACATAATTATTATAAACGTAGTATCATCAGAAATCGTAATGCTGTTCTAAAACCAAAATTCAAAAACCAGTTCGTAAGTAACTTATTTGTGGCCAAATTAGCGTTTCAGAGTTTTTTATATCTCGCAACAACTTATACCCATCAATATTTAGTATCTCGAGGCAGCCAACAACAAACAATTCGTAAGCAAATTGTTTGTTACCAATATATAGCGTTTTCAAAGTTTTTAATTATCTCGGCTAATAAAAGTCGTACAAAGATGAGAATGGTCGAGATGGCTTCCCATGGATTTTTAGAATCCTGGGATACCTCTCTTGAAATTCAACTTCCCGCCGTTCCGGAGGAGATAATGCAACAGACAAACAAACAGGCGCAAATTTCAACAGCATAGATTATATTTCATAAATTTACTTTGCTGAAACTGAGATAATTTTGATGAAGTAAGTCGGATTATTTATTAAATATGTTGCGGGCTTTTGACCGGGCATCATTTCAAGAGGGATTTTCACTGAGGATTGATTTTTAAGTGAAATATTACGCAAAATAAAAATAGGGTTACTACGTTTAAGCACTATTATATAGTAGAGAAAAGTATTCAATATCTAGTAATAGCCATAGGCACACCATTTTTGTCAATCTTCTTAACAATTTCACAGCTTTAAGTCTCAGATTCAATAGAAAAAGCTAGCAAACAGCTGTGTTATAAAGAAAATAAAGCTTCAAGATTCAGATAACTTAATATTAAACAAACCAGTTTTGTTTAAATAAGCAAATTAAACAAATGCAAAATATTTGAGGAACGCGTTACTATCGGGAAACAATTAAGCTACACTAGGCTCAAATATTTTAAGCGATATAGAAAGAGGTTTTATGTAACAATAAAAAAATCACTTAAAAACTGACTTTTTTGTCAGTCATTACAAGTTAATGACTTCATGAAAAATGACTCGAAATATTTCACGGAAAGTAAAAGCTATTATAACATTGACTATTAACCTGAATTTACTTATCTTTAAAAAAAAAACAAAGGGAAGAATCATTGATTAATTGAACACTATCAGGGGTTTAAAGACTACGATTCAAAGGGGATATATTAGGCACATAAAATAAATGAATGCTGTTCAACTATTGTTTTCAAAGTTTGTAAGGAAAATATTCATAGGATTAAAATGAAAAATCAAAAATTTTCCTTAAAATTAAGATTATTAATTATTTTATTCTAACATTTTAATGTTTCCTTTTTAACGTTTTCGATAGTGGGAACCTCTAAGGTTATAATTTCTTGCCGTGGAACCCGTGAAACTATACCTTTTTATTATGGAACCCGCACCATTTTAATTTTCAGAAAAATAAATGTTAATTGTTTTTGGAAATATACCAATTTATTTGAATGCATCTTATAAACAAAATCTGTATTCCATTACCGGTTGACTTATGAAGCATATTTACTTCATACTGTATTAAATAATAATTACAATAGAACTAAAATTATGATTCAATTCATAGAGTTTGACTTGCTCTAAAAGCATAAGCTATATCCAAACTCTTAACAAACACAGCGCGAATTAACACTATATCTTGAATTAACTACACAATTTTGGAAATGTTTTAAATGAAACTTTTTATTTACACAACTATGAGCATAAGTATACTTTATCTTGTTCGTGCTACCGTGCAACATACTTCATCGTGCTATCGTGCCACAACTTGTGGCGATGCAACTAAAATAACAGTTAAATTCAAAATTACAAACTTTTCAGAGCTGGCAGGAACGTTGCCACGAGGGGCACAAACACCATATGTCTTACAATCCAGAAACCTCAGTTTAAATACTCTCTATCTCAATTTAAATTCTGGCAAAGAAACGGAAAGGAGAAGATACAGTAAAGTTTTAAATCATAATTAGTCCAAAGATGCTTTGTCCCTGAAGGACTATTGCTTTCGTTTGGCGATTTTGCATTGGTTCACTATAAATGTTGGTTTCCCTTTTAAAACTGTTGCCACTAAATGTTAGAGTCCTGCATTATATTTGAAGAAATTAAATAATGAAAAATTTGCATAAATGTATGTATATTTCTCGCTTTGTGATAAAACAACGGTACATAGAGCCATCGAATTTTGAATAACGTAATCCTCGTACGGATATGGGCATGTGGAAAACCCAATTTGAAATTTGGAATTTGTTTTATTATCGATTTCATATTTTGTAAAACTTTAACGAATTTTTTATTAACAAACTCAAGGATTTCAAAGCGAGTAATGGCAACGGGGGGGGGGAAGGGCGCGGAACTGCGTATCGGAAATTCTAAAGATATGCTCATTTTAAAATTATTTTGCGACATTGCTATTGAACTGATTTGTATGGTTTAAGTGCAAAGAACATGATATTTATTTAATAAAGGTAACACAAAAAACGTTAAAAAAACGCTCTTTGGACGTAATTTGAAATCTGAAACCTTTCAGATTTTTTTTAGTTAATTTTTACTAGTTAATTTTAAATAATAACGCTACGAGTTTGTCGTGTCATTAGTTTTTTTTTTTTTTTTTTTTTTATGCTAGAGCCTCTCGAATACGCGCCGAGTGTGCTACCGTTATATCACGAAGGCATGCTGGAAGGAGGGAGAAATAACAGTGTAAGTTAATTATCATAGACTTAGCATTACATCTGTTACTGAAACTTACTGTTATTTTACTCAAATTTTGATTTTGATTTTGGTTTTTTGTAAACCTAAGGTTTACAATTGGAGGACCGCTTCTTTATGCCACTAAAAATGCAACTGTAAATTCTCGAGAACATTAGAAACTCCATAGAAATTTTAAACCAGTTATTAAGACGTGCATTTTATTACGAATATGTAAAATATTTATTTGGTATCTTCTATTATTTCAAAAACTGTTTGTAAAAATTAACCACACAAGTAACAATGCTTAACAAAATTTATTTGCCTTTTTTATAATAAATTATTTTGTTTTCTTCCCCACAATTTTTACTCAACATTTATCTTATAAGCACGAAATAATGTGTAAATGAGACACCAAATGAAAATGCGAGAAAGAAAAGTTAACTTATGTGAACTGTAGCGAAAGTACAGGTGATTTAATTCTCCATTCCTAGTGCCTAAGTGACGTATTTGCATCATCTGAGCGGATTAAGTTGCGAAAGAAATTTGAAATGATCTGAAGGAATTTTGTTTGGTCTTTAGACAAGTTCCATTAACTTAAGGATCATTTAATAAGAGTGTTAATTAATTAAAAGCTTCCGACAAGCTAAATTTAACTTTTCTCGCTTATATCGTGCATATGACTCGTAAATAATGCAAAGCACTAATTATACGTGTTGCAAGGGCTACTCGAAAAAGGCATATATGAGAAAAATCCAAGTTTCAGTTTAAAACATATCACACGTATTTTAGCCGTAGATTTGTAATTTTCTTACTGTACTGTCTTTCTGTAAAGTTACCATACTAATTTTAGCTTACTAATTCAGAAGTCAAACAAAAAAAATCAGCGTTATATTTTCAAATTTTCACAGGACTAGTTTCTATGGTTTTACCGAACCACCATCGTCAGCTGCAAAAGCTCAAATGAACGGGATAGGATATAATGATCAGATAAGATAAGAAAGCCTGGACAGAAAATAAGCTAGTGGCGCCATCTGTTGATGAAACTAGAAATAAAACATAATTTCTTTAAAAGCCGAAGGCAAAGCTGGATTGGAATCAGGATCGTTAACTAGAACAGAAAGATTTTTTTGAATGTGAAATGCCTCCAAATCCAGTTCTTCAATGCAAGATGTTTTTTGAATAATTTTGGCAGCAGAAAAATTGAAAGTGTGCTTTTCGGCCAACAATGTTGGGCAACAGCAGACTTCTGTGTTTCCTTTTTTCTAACATATGCCTCATGTTCCTTGACGCGAAATTTTAAGGCTCTCTTAGTTTGGCCAATGTAAATTAAACCACATTGCCCATGAATCCTATAAATACCCAGGAATTCTTATCCAAAATGGGGTCCTTGAGTATGGAACTCGGAAGTTTATTGATGGGAGATTAAACGACCCAAAAGTTAAATTTCTGCAAATTATGTGTAACTTTATAGCTAATTGATGGAAAGAAGGGAATGACAACAGAGGTTTTATAATCTCCTAAAACAAGAGTGTGCCTTTTAGTGTGTTGAGATGAGAATTTTTTAACTGCTTGATTAATAATGTTGGGTGACTAGCCCCTGTCAACAGCTATTGCTTTTAAATAACTTAGTTCTTCATCAAGGGGTAGTTTGGAGGAGCAAACTTGAAGTGCACGGAAAACATAGGAATAAAATGAAGCTAACTTTTGTTTAGTCGGATGACATGATTTAAAGTGTGGTGGAGGCACCGGTGAAGGTTTACGGTAAACCGTAGTACTGAAGTTGGATGTGTTACGTGATAGTACTGAAGTTGGATGTGTTTTTATTCCTATGTTTTCCGTGCTCTTCAAGTTTGCTCCTCCAAACTATCCCTTGATGAAGAACTAAATTACTTAAAAGCAATAGCTTTTGATAGGGGCTATTGACCCAACATTATAACATTATTAATCAAGCAGTTAAAAAATTCTCATCTCAACACACTAAAAGGCACACTCTTGTTTTAGGAGATTATAAAAATGCTGTTGTCATTCCCTTCTTTCCGTCAATTAGCTATAAAGTTACACATATTTTGCAGAAATTTAACTTTCGGGTCGTTTATTCTCCCATCAATAAAATTCCGAGTTCCATACTCAAAGACCCCATTTCGGATAAGAATTCCTGCGGCATTTATAGGATTCCTTGCCAATGTGGTTTAATTTTCATTGGCCAAACTAAGAGAGCCTTAAAATTTCGCGTCAAGGAACATGAGGCATATGTTAGAAAAAAAAAAAAAGAAGTCTTCTGTTGCCCAACATTGTTGGTCCGAAAATCACACTTTCAATTTTTCTGCTGCCAAAATTATTCAAAAAACATCTTCCATTGGAGAACTGGATTTTCTAGAGGCATTTCACATTCAAAAAAAAATTCTTTCTGTTCTAGTTAACGATCCTGATTCCAATCCATCTTTGCCTTCGGCTTTTAAGGAAATTATGTTTTATTTCTAGTTTCATCAACAGATGGCGCCACTAGCTTATTTACTGCCAGGCTTCCTTATCATATCTGATCATTATATCCTATCTCGTTCATTTGCGCTTTTGCAGCTGACGATGGTGGTTCGGTAAAACCATCGAAACTAGACCTGTGAAAATTTCAAAATATAACGCTGATTTTTGTTATTTGACTTCTGAATTAGAATTTGTTCGGCGTGTTATTGTGTCTTAATTACTTTTAGCTTGTTTATTAAATTATGCGTATTTAATTATAAATTAAAATACTGCATTTTACTCGCATATTTTTCCTTTTTAAGCACCTCTAAAATGTTTAAGTATTCACTCAATTTTCCATTTCTTCAATGCGTTTGTTATGTCGCGAATTTCAATTATTAATATGTGTTTTAAGTTATTATTATTCTAATAATTTTATTTGTATTCATGTGTATTTTAATCTGGAAAAAAGTATTCTTAGGCTTTTAAGGTGTAGTTTAACTTGTTGTTCTTGAGTAGGAATTGTAACTAAGGCGGGAAACGGTTGCGGGAGCCATCTGGTTTATGGATTTTACCAACAATGGAGGCAGTTGGGAGTCGTGTGTCGCCCTTTTAACTCTTGGCATGTGAAACGGAAATCGCTTTCCTGTCGCTTTGTTAAGATTGCAGTTTTCTTTCTTCAAAACAGTCGGTGGTTAAACTAACCTTGGGTAATTGGATTCTCGTGGAGCTTATTTTCCGCTTGTTAGTTGGGAGGGTCTACTTTTTCTCACGTTATGTGTGCAGATGTGTTTCGGATTGCATCGTCAGATTTTCTGGTGTTTCATTCGTCATGGGTGTGTCATTTTCTCAATTTAGGTAACATAAAATTCCGGGATTGGTAAGATTTAATTTTATGATTTTTTTGAAAGCCTATGAACTCACAGAGGCAGAGAAACCGAGATTTCCTGAGTACTTACACCAGGCCAGAGATCATTCTGATTCAGATTTTTGAGCGAAAAGGAAGAGGAGAAACAAGTGGGGGCTTGACGCTTCGGGTCCTGCTCCCGCGAGCGATTTGTACCAGGACAGGACAGGAAAAAGTGCAGGGGGCACCACGACATCGTCATAGATAAAAATGGTATTGCCCCACTGCACTAACCTTTTCTGGCATTTATTAAGACAAAAGACTACAAGTCATTAAGCAGTTGACATAATAAATTACATTAAAGTAAAAAGTTATTTACATAGGAAGAACAATTATAAAGATAAACGGGGTACAGGTAATCGAGGTACAGATATATTGGTATACAGGAATCAATATGGAGATAACATGTTACAATTAATTAGGTGTTGCAGTTTGACATTTGTTGGTGTGCTTGGAAGAATGCCTTAGCATATGGGAAGATGGATGTGATGTGAGTTATAATGCTATGTTATTTTTGTGTTGGTGGTATCGTTGTGTGATTGTGCACAGATTTTCCAGAGTTTACTTTGTACAGAGTTCATTATGCATAGAGTTCAATGTGCACAGAATTGTGCGCAGCAGCATGGAGAGCACTTTGTATAATGGGCATCAGATAATAGTGTAAAGTTCAAAGTACTGCGCTTTGGTAGTTTGAAGGCACTGGTAGTTGATAATTATCACTCACATAAATAGTGATGACTTAGGATAGGAGCACTCCCTGTTGAATATCATATTTGAATCATATGAGTACCTTAGATTGTTTCCATGGAAAGTTAAATGGTGAAGCTGCAGATTAGATGTCGTTCTTTAGTGGAAGTGAGCAAACAGTCATGATTCTTTGGACAGCTGTGTGGTGGCACTTCGATTGCTAAGTATTCATCATTACGTCCGTTTTGTTATTTATGAGTGGCATAGTTCTCTACCTTGTTGTTGTAGCTTGTCTATGATTATTGTAATGTTTTTGTAGGTGTGTTGATGGTTGATCAGGAATCTTTTAAATTCCATTCCCACTTGATTAGGGTGTTTGACGTGTAGGTTGGCGGTTAGTGGGCAATGAAAGGCATAATGGTCAGGGTCGCCTCTTTCCCCACATACGCACAGATCAGTAGAAGCAAAATTTCTTTCCAAGAAATATGTAGGGAAAGGGCCGTGACCTGAGACATATTGTGTCAAGAAATAGTTGGTACTGTGCAGGTACGTCGTCCTGTTGCACCATTTTCCCAGTCTTGCTGCCATGTCTCAGTTGCAAGTTGTTTGAGCTTTGATTTTAATGCCGATTGTGGCCAGGGGATGTTTATACCGTCACCGACTTGATCAAGTGCTGCCTGTTTTGCAAGGAAGTCCGCTCTGTCATTACCTTCGCAATTATTATGGCCTCTGGTACATGAGAGAATGAACTGCTTATTACTTGTCCTTATGGTCTTCTGGATGTCTGTGCTATTGGTGAGTTGGTGTAGAAGCTTTAAATAGCTTGTATAGATGACTGACTGTCTGTCACGATATGAAAGGTGTCTGTTGGGTCTCGTAGCAGGTGGTTGATGGCGAGGCGAATAGCGGTTAATTCGGCCTGGTAGACACTGTTATTTGATCTCAGGTGCCCCTGCCATTCCGAGTGAACTGATTCTGGTGCTGATTGAGGTGTACTGGTGTTGATACAGATTGTTGCTGCACATCCCACTTTATTGTCAATTTTGGATCCATCTGTGAAAGCTGTTATATTGGTGTTAGGAGGAGGTTGGTTGAAGTTGCAGTGGAGGTTATGGAGTTTGAAGGCTGGATGTGTCTGGTATTTTTGGGGTTAGCGATTTGTACCAGCGTGTTGCGGTGATGGCTGGAGCGGAGTCTGATTTGAGTGAATTTTGAGCAGCCGCGATGCGAAAGAGAAAGAAAGATCGTTGGGCGCTTTGCTCTGCTGCGGCCTTCCTGAGCCAGAGGGACTGGGTAGCGTTTTTCTTTGCTCTAATGGATTCTTCTGTTCTGTGAGATGCTAAGTTTTGGGTGAGAGATGCAAGGAACATTTTCCTGCGAGATGTCTAAAGAAATGTGCGCGAGCTGCAAAGAGCATTTTTACTGAGAGCTGATTGAGATGTATAGAGAAAAATTAGCACAGATTTTCTCTCTTCACCTGAATCGCCGGTTAATCTCGAAGAGCCTTTCTCCGAAACATTCAGCATAAAATGCTGCCTCGCCGCTTCGATGATGCGCGTGATTGTGCTAAAACTGGTGTGTATTCAGCTACCTGTTATTGAATTGAAAAAAGATCCTTCTGAATTGGACTATTGGTTCCCACCTAATGGACAGTTAAAGCGATTCCTGGCTGTTTGAAAAATTATTAGACTGTAATGGGCTTGGCTCATTTCCATGTGGATTGGACACTAAGGAGCCTGCTAATCAGGAAAAACTGTTTTCCATCTGTGAGTGAAATTTTAAGTATATTTTCTCTCTCTCTCTCTCTTAGTTTTCCGAATGCAGAAGAGTTAATAATGATTTATCTACCTGTATATTGTTATTGCCTATATAAATTAAATATTACAGTTAGAAAAATTGAGAAGTTATTTATAATTTCAAGTGAATGCCCGTTTCAGGAGGATTAAATTTTGTTACACCTACTTAATTTGAAAAAAAAAAAAAAGAAAGAAAGAATGTTAATCTTAATTAATGTAAGCTGTAATTTGGTGTAGTATTATGTGTTATTTTGCTTAGAAAAATATGTGGTAGGATACTGATCAGTTATCCATTATTTAATTATATAAAATAGTCAAGAATTTAATAAATGTGTGTTTAAAATTTAATTGCATTTGTGTATTTATGTTGCGTATATTTTACTGTGGTCTGCCATGTCCCTCCATTTGTTTGAGCCGGAAGGCTTTTAAGAAACATAAAGTTTAATTGAATTTGGGGTTATTGATTTTTCCTTTTGCATAGGTTACTCACAACGCGAACCTAAACATTAAAATGTACTACCACTATACGAATGTTTATAAGAATGTCAAAATGATATATGAATATTATGAATTAGCTTTTGAATGTGAATTATTTGATATTTGATATTTTTTTTATTGTTAATTTTGTCCGGCACCATGAACCAAAGTTCAAAGTTTAAAAAAGTATTAACCACAAAATTTTTTTCTTTATAACAACAAAACAAACACAATTTTTTTTCTTTATAACAGAAAGCAAGCTTTCTTAAATTTTAATATAGATTCTTCCACTAAATGGTCGTTTTTTTCTTTATAATCGATTTGCTCGTGAATTTTGTGTACAAAGGCTCTGATTAATAAAGCAGTAATAGTAAACAAATTCAAGAAAACAGCGATATCTAATATACTGAAGTTTTTCGCACGAGAGGAAACAGATTGAACTGCGATTACCACACCATGACAGAGGTAAATTTGGCGACAAATTGCACGCTTTAACAGACAACAAAGCAGTTCTAGCAGTACCAAATGATTTGAGGCCTAGGGAGTAGCAATCGATAACAGTAAGCGTGAGAGAGATTAAAATACGTAATGGTTTTAGGCTTACCTAGGAAATATTTGTTACTATGTTTAATATAAAGCAGTGTCTGCAGAAGTTAATATGCCATAATTCGCTAATTACTTCAGTTACCAGATTTAGTTGTACTTGATATTGGCATAATTTTCTAACTAATTCTGCCTAATTTCTTTATATCCCATATTTTAAACAAATTATTACATTTTTGCGTGCGTACCGTTTCGTAATAGATTGAATGCATAGAGGTCCGACGATAGGTTAATAAAATTTATTTTATCAAAGCAACACTTCCAAGTTTTGGAATTTTCCACAGAAATAATCGTACAAGTGTTCACAGTAACCCATCGTACAGTCAATAGTAATACTACAAACTACTAAGAACGTTAAACACAACGCACTGCAAAGTTTAGCTAAAGAGCGAAGCTAATTCGGAGATCGTAGTCGGAACTCACGCTAAGCTAACAGCTAACAACTACTGAGAGCAGATGCTCTCTCCGACCTTTGTATAGCTTTCACCCGTCCGCCGAGATATTTCTAGTACTTTCTGCTTTTTGAGATTACCGGAAGGCAATATGAGGATCGAATTACGGTTGCAGCTAATATAGTGATCAATTACATTTATTTAATTGTAATATCTATTACTTTGATACAAGGACCGGATCCAAATGTCGCCAAATGGTCGCCAACGCTGGTGATTTTTGGCAATTTCTCGCCAATTTACCTAGATACCCATTTATTCGATGTTAAACAGACTTGCCCCTGTATTATTACTTTTCCGGCAGAGCTTCTCTCTCTCGATTTGTTTCATGTTATATTACACATAAAGATACAACAATTTCACATATAACTGCAAAAAAATCATCGATCTATGTTCAAAATTCCTAACATATGAGCGACCTTTATTACGTATTTTGTTTCTGCTTGATGTTGAAATGGCCCAATGCGAATCAGCTGCAGACAGATTGTCGATTAACGATTGATTATAGCAAAGCACACGAGGGCTGTTTATGATAATAGAAGTATGCTTTCGAAGGGGACTTTTCAAAAGAGACTGTCTCATGTTCTTTCTAAGCATAGATGAAATTACATCTTGTAAGCATAACATTTATCGATCTCTACAAACAGGTCTCATTAATTTTGAACTGGTTTAGTGGAAATACGTATGTAAATAATACGAATAACCTTATGAATCCGTCATAGAAATTAAAACTTTTATGAGCATGTTTCTAAGTATAATCAGTCATTCGTGTAATTAATTTAAATTTTATTTTTAAGAGGAATTATTCCCCATATTTTAACTATTAATTGCGGAGTTACTTCGATATACGTATTATTTACAAATTAAGCATATCGTGACGCTATGCTTAATTTGTAAATAATACTAGGATTTCTCTATCAGAGTCATACAAATTAAAATTAAGATTATTTTGTATAAATATAGTGTTCAAATTCTTAAACATTCTAACATAAATTTGTCAAACACATTTTTCATTTCCCTGCCCCCCGATAATTATCTACATCAACTATACTGCATTTCCTTTTTGAAATAATTATTGAACAGTTTTAACCCTGTACAAGTTAATCTCTAAAATACAAAACGTATCGTAATTCAAGTCATTATAACATCTAAGCAAGTTATTTAAATAATTATATCTCTATTAAACCGACTAGCTTTAACTATTTTCCTCAAAAAATGAACATACTATCTTTTTATCACCTGCAAATGCTGTCTGCTTAAAAATATCTTTATTGGTGCTTTGCTTATTGTTTCATTTTATATTTTTATCCGAATGCATTTCACTTATTTTACTATTTTCCTGAGAACCTCCGTCAATTTGATTTTAAGCTAAGTCATATACAGATCAATTGCCGAATTTCGGATAATCAATTTAATAAATTTAAAATGCGAACAAGTACATTAGAATATTAAGCTTTAGTTTTTATGAAACTAAAGCAACAGCGTTTGAATAAAAGTTAAAGAAGAGAACTGCTAGTGAAAATCTAATTTTATCCATGTGAATGAGTATATAAAGAGATAATTTTTCTCCGCTAGGATTTTAAAAATATGATCTGAAGTGAAGTCATTTAACGAGTAAAAAAATGTAATGTACATATTTTAAGAATATCTCAAAATTCACTTTAATATTTTATACTACTATGAAAATTTCGAAGTCAGAATAAGTCAATTTACGTAATAGTGGCTATCATTTTTTACTTCCTTGTACCAAGTAAAAAGGAAGTATTGTAATCGCGAAAAGTTTCAGGCAGCATATTTCAACGAAAATATCCATTTCGACCGCTATCGAAGGAAATTTAACAATGTTTTTTCGTGATATATGTACGTAAGGACAGACTAAAAGACTCTTTTCCTCTAAAAAAATTATAAAACTGCTTTAAAATGAATTCTGAAGAGAATTTTTCGTGGCGTCTGTACGAACGTATGTACGTACGCACGTACGTATCTCGCATAACTCAAGAACGAGTAGCCTCAGAACGTTGAAATTTTGTATATAGGACTGCTATAACATGTAGATGTGCACCTCGTATTTTGGTTACAGTCGGCCGCACTAAACGTATATAAATATATTTATATATATATCCACTCTGTTACCTGGCTCAGTGATCTGAGTTTCTTTACTCTTATATGCTTGTAAATTGTACATTTTTTGCTTTAAAAATGATTGAATTATGTTGTTCTTATTTTCCGGTTAAGAGTTTTATGCCTTTATTAAATTCGTATGCAATATTTTTTAAATTATCAAGAATTTTAAAGCTGTTTAAGTGCCGCTAAGCCTAATAGTGTTTTTGATGGCGGCCATTGCTTGTTTACATTTGAAACAGCAGAATGGTGGATTTGTTGCCAATCTAAAGAAACTTAGCTTCGCAACAACAAAGATAACGCCTTCATTTATTATTGTGAATTAAATCATGCTTAAATCTTTCTGGAATTTTTTCGAGGAAATAACTGTTTAAGATTTACTTCGTAATTTTTAATACGGATATTTTGGCTTTTTATGTATTTTTGCCTTGTCGCGAAGTGAGAACTGAATTAATTGAATGGGAAGCACTCAATCGTCTGTGAAAAACTGTTTCCTCTTTGTTTTGTTTGCTTAATTTCTTTTAAAAATCGTTCTAGCTTTATTATAATATTTGAATAGAACATGTGGCAACGATTAGATAATTCTTTAAATGATATAAATTTTGTTCATTCTGAGTTATAATATGAACGAAATATGTAATACCGTTAAGTGAACCTAGCGCCAGAGTGTCGCTATGGTAAACAAATAGAGTGAATTTTAAAGAATGCATTTATTCTATTGTGGTTTATGCGCTGTCTGCGAAGTAGATTTAATTCAATCCAATAAGTTTAAATCAAATGCAAGAAAAAATGCGTATAATTTACTATTACGCACAAGGAAGTCATCTGGTGTACACATCAGATTTTTATAATACTTATATCTGTGGATGTTCTGAAAAGTGGTTTGAGAAAATGGCTCATTTTAATAATGAATTACTAGTCTGAAATATAATTACAGAAGATGTTAGCACATTTTGTAGATGAATTTGCATTATTATAAAACAAAATCGTCTCTTTGGAATTTTTGTTTAGATAAAACTATATTTTTAGTATAAATTATAGTATGCTAGTTAACAATTTTGTTTTCATGTAAAATGGCGCTTTTTAAATAAGCAATGAATGGAAGGCTATGTTTGTGATCTTCTCGAAGAAACTTATATGTTACTAATAATTAAATAACGCTGTGAAAGCCATCATTGTTCGATATCTAAAGCTACGATACGTAATACTGGCACCAAGGAAGAAAATAAAACGTCAAAGTTTGGCTTCAAGTGAAAAAATTGTTCCAAATACATATCCAAGGGAAAAAACAGAACGTTTCGAATACTGTAAAGATAAGATTTTTAATGATAAAAGATAAACCGCGAAGTCAAACAACAGTTGCAAATTAATTACAATGCTCAGTGTGAACTGTAAACAAAGTGATAAATGCTGATTTGAATCTTAAAAAAAGCGAAAAAAACATAACGGGTATCGTCTTTCTCTGTGACATAACCCAGAACGCAGATCGCACTGCAGTATGAGAAGCTTTATCCGCACAAAAATGGGAAAATGTTGTTACAATACATGAATCGTGGATGTATTTAAAGACTGCAATAAGAAGAGATCCACTTATTATCGTTCATTCATTATAAAAATCTTTGAAAGTTTGTTCAAAGAATCTCAAGAATGTTTTTCAAAAGGATTTATGATTGTTGATTGTTTTTCATATACAGACAAACTAACAATATAGAGAGGGGCCCAAAAGCGGCCGAGCGGTAAAGTCGCTGAAGCCTGGTAGTTCGGTTCGAGGTTCGAATCCCGCGAACGGGCTGTTCGGTTCGAGGTTCGAATCCCGCGAACGGGCTGGCTGCATGGGCGTTTTTGTGGTTTTCCCCATGTGTAACGTGTATACGAGCCGGTTTCCCTTAGAAAGTCTTCCACGAAGGCATCCCTCCTCTTAGGCAGATAGCCCTTGGAGCTTTGCCATAATTACACACACACACAAACACAACAATAAAGAGAGTGGAGAAAAATGTTAAGATCAATTCCGTATGTTATCAAAAACACATTTCATACTCAGTGTTTGAATATAAAATACCTTCTCTTTACCCACAGTGCCTTCATCAAAATCTACTGTTAATTTCCTGGAAAAAAATTAAACAAAAAAACGGATGTCAAAGCCACACCATTTAATAATGTCACTACTAAATCTCCTGATGTATCACTCACGGGTTTTTGACTCTTTTAGAATTTTAAAAAGGGGATTGTCTAAGCGTCGATTCACAACTCTCTTTGAAATTTGGGAAACTCTTCAAGAGGCATGGAATAAAATACCTCTTCCGATAAAGAAAGCTTTTTTGTCTTCGAAGTTACTGTGTAAAAAGATAGTGAAGAATAAGCGTTATCAAATAGAACATTAAGAACACAAAACCTTTAGGTAAAGCATTTCTATAAATATAAAGAAAATCGTCTAATAAATGTGCCAAAAGCTTCTGCATTTCTATATATTCCGTTAAAAGTGTTTATTTAAATTTTAAAAGAAATAAAACAACAAACGATAATGATATAAAAAGATTATGAAAATGAAAGGATTTTCTGTAAGCTCATATCGTAAATATGCAAATATGATAGCTCATTATAAAAAATTTGAATTGATTTTTCATGTTTTATGAATTATATAGATACCACTTTATGTTTTTTCCCCAAATTAAACAAACCTTATTTATAAGAGTTCATAATTTATAAAGATAAGGACATTCATATTAGATTCATTAAAATAAGAGGCAAGGTTTTTTATTTATGTGCTTTGCTATAGTGAAAACAATCAAGTATATTAAACGAAATCTCTTAATAGACGAGAGAATTTACGTTATAAATACAACATAATATTTACCTTAGTATAATACATCAAAAAACTCCAATAAGGTGGATAATTGCTACATGCAATGATCAGAATTAAAATAATTACACAAAAGTGATCATGAAGCATAAAAAATTTTGTAGAATCATACAAAATACACTGAAGGTTTGAAAACTGCAATCAATAAACTTACAACTAGAACTCCTAATGGGATTTAATGCCACGGTATTAATTGGCAATTTGGCTACCTTTGGATTGTTGGAATAAAAAGTAATTTGATTAAAAATTTTATTTTTAAGGTAAATTTATTCTTTCTCAGATAATGTTAGAGCTAATGAAATATTTTGTTGAAACGATACAGGAAACATTTCACTGGATTAAAAATTAGCGAATTAAAACGTAGCGTATTCGGAAACTAAGTACCGTTTCATTCTAGCGCCGTCGCAGCGCTGTGGTAGGCGTCCCGCGCATGCGCACTAGTCTTTCTTGTTCACTGACTTTCAATTGTCGCCATTTTGGTAGCTCTATGTTGTGTTTTCAGTTTGCTGTGCACATTCAAAATGTTTAAGACAATTAGTTCTCCCGCTGACTGTGAGATTCGTGCCGTGATTAAATTTTTGAACGCGAGGAATGTTAAACCGGCCGAAATTTATCGTGAAGTGACAGAAGTTTACGGTGAATACGCGATAAGTGATAGAATGGTGAGAAAGTGGGTAAGAATGTTTAATGCAGGTCGAACAAATGTCCACGCCGAGGCTCGGAGTGGTCGGCCTTCTGTTGTCACCGATGATTTGGTAAGGAAAGTTGCTGAAGCAATTCACGAGAACAGACGCTTCACAACGACAACTCTTTCAGAGGCATTTCCACAAATTTCACGTACTGTTTTGTTCGAAATTGTGTCTGACCGCTTGAATTATCGCAAACTGTGTTCCCGATGGGTTCCAAAAATGCTCACTGATGTTCACAAAGCAAAGCGACTTGGTAGTGCCCTAATATTTCTCACGCGGTACAGTGATGAGGGAGAAAACCTTTTAAACCAAATTATGACAGGTGATGAAACTTGGGTGTGTCATTTCACACCAGAATCAAAACAACAGTCGATGGAGTGGAGACACACTCATTCTCCGAAAAAACAAAAGTTCAAAGTGACAATGTCATCACAAAAAATCATGTGCACTGTCTTCTGGGATAGGAAAGGCGTTTTGCTTACTGAATTTCTTCCCAGAGGTGAAACCATTAATGTGGCACGATATTGTGAGACTTTAACAAAACTAAGGCGTGCCATTCAAAATAAACGAAGAGGAATGCTCAGTAAAGGAATTGTGTTGCTCCATGACAATGCTCGGCCGCATAATGCTGGTATCACTCAATCGTTAATTCGACAGTTTCATTGGGAGCAGTTAAATGACCCGCCGTACAGCTCGGACTTGGCGTCGCCCGACTATCACTTGTTCCTGAACATGAAGCGCGATGTTGGTGGCAAGCGCTTTGTATCGTAACTGGCGGGAAGTTTCTTTGACGATGGTATACAAAAACTGGTCACCCGCTATGACAAGTGTTTGATCATTGGCGGAAACTATGTTGAAAAATAGTTTAAGACATGTATTTTCATGTAAAAATAAAATTGGATTCGAAAAAATTGTTTTACTATTTTTTTTTTTCAAAACGGTACTTAGTTTCCGAATACCCCTCGTATATAAAAAGGTTGTCCTCACATTTTCTAGAAAATTTTGCTTTGTTATTAAAAATTATCTGCTTAGAAATTTCTTTTTTGACCGCAACTATATTTTTCAATGTATAAATTATCGTCTAGTACTTGACAGTTTTGTTTTTGTGCAAAATTTCGTTTTTAAAGAAGCATCGGATGGAAGGTTATGTCTGTGTTATTTCTCAGAAAAATTATTCGTAGTTAATTAGTAGTAATAGTATTCTAGTTATTAAAAACGCTGTAAAAGCCATTGGATCTAAGTCACTGGATTGATATCTAAAGCTACGACAGATAGTGTTGCCAACAGGAAAGGCCAAAAAAAAAAATCCATCAAGTCAAAGGAGAGCAACAAAATCATTACACTGCTCAGTATCAAATGTAAACAAAGTGATTAATGCTGGTTTGAATCTTAAAAAGGACAAAAAAAAAAAAAAAAAACATATGTGCATTGTCTTTCTCCACGACAAATCGCCAAATGCAGAACGTGCTGCAGAATTCTTTATGAGAAACATTTATTCGGACAAAAATGGCAAAATGTTGTCATAGTACACGAATCTTGGGTGTATTTAAATGACTGTAATAAAAAGAGATCCATTTATCATCAAAGAGGAGGAAAAACCTTAAAACATATTCAGAGAAGAAGAAAGTTTTTCAAAGAGATTTAGGATTGTTGTTGGCTTTTCATTTAACGGCAAATTAAAAGTAAAGGGAGTGCATAAAACTGTTATGATCAACTCCACATATTATCAGGAACATATTTTATACCAATTTTAAAATGTGAAATACCTTGTCTTTACCCACAGTGTCATCAATCAATAGAACTTCATCAAGACAAAGCAAGCAGCCCACGCGTCAAAATCCACTCTTAATTTCCTAGAAAAATGGTGCAAGAACCAGCAAGGTATCAAGGTAATATCCTTCATTCATATCCCTACTAAATTTTCTGATCTATCACCTATCGAATTTTACGCTTTTGGACTTTAAAAAATGAATTGTCGACCTACAAACCTCCTTGGACTTTAGAAAACTTGTAAGGATTATGTTAATTTTATTAACAGTTAAATTTTGAGTTAAACATCTTTCCTGTCAAATTCTTAACTTCAACTTACTACTTCTGGCCAGAACGTAGTTTTAGAATCACGTCTGAATACATAATCAGGAAGAGCGGTATTTGACCGCGAAGTTCTACTTGCTGAGTTAGAGAGAATCAGAGTTTCTGATTAAAGCACGTCCGCCTTTTGTCTACTCTCTCTCAAAGCTGTTATTACGCTCGGCTGTACTCAGGCCCTTGATATAGCTTCGCAGGCAATTAGCGTTAAGGCGACAACCTGGTTAGAATCTTGGTAGCTTCTCTAAATCTCTTTAGTTTAGATTAGTTTTAGTTTATTTCTTAGTCTCTTAAGTTTAAGCCCAAGTGTCGGCTTTGATTGTACACTCCAAAACGGAGTTTTGTTAAATTTTATTGGAACAATAAAGGGTTAGTTACCCTTCCATCTTGTTGTTTCTTGTCACACGAACTCAAGCGATTATGCGCTTATTAGTTCTTAAGATTCTTCACGTTGAACTGTAAATTAGCATTTACAAAGTGAGGAACTCGGAACTCTACAAGCTGTTCAGGAGGAATGGGTTAAAATACTTCTTCCGACATTACGAAACACTTCATTGTTTTGGAAATTACGGCGTAAGGAAACAGTGAAGAATAAAAGTTATCAAACAGAATATTTAAAGCACAGATATTTGAAGTAAAATATTTTTGTAAATACAATGAAAATCGTCAAAAAATGATCGAAAAGCCTCTATAGAATATTAAATACGTAAGAAAGCATGTCCTGTGAAAAACATCGAAAGTGTCATGCCCAGGGGGAAGATCGTGAAGGAAAATATATTTGTTTGATTAATATGAACTAATGAAGCAGAATAGCAGAACGCCCTAGTTAATAAAACACAAATTTTATTTGCAGTATTAAAAATCACAACAGTATCATTTCCTATTGAAACAATTCTGTATATGGTGTTTGTGAATATTTTGCTAAGGGAATGTAACATAAAAAAAACTAAAAAATGTGAAACAAAATAACGACTAGGAAATCAAGGTAAAAAGAGTGTTAAAGATAGAATGAAAAAGAAGATTTTTTTTTTAATTATCCAGAAGTATATTGAATGAATGTTTTCTTTTACTTCTCATAAATTCCAGCTTCATATGTAATATATAGAGACAGAACACCAAAGAGGAACTCCTGTCCCAGTCCAGACTCCGGAGACCATCCAAGCGGCCGTAGTTCCCGTGCCCCTTCCGGGCTTTATGCAAAGCATATGGACGAAACCGAACGCTCAGACAAATAAAGTTCCATGACGACTGTACTCCCGTCTACCATTCCGGTCGCAAAAAATGAATTCAAAAGGTTTTTCATCCCAGGATTTAGAACAGAAGCCGTTTGACCCTGGTTCATCTACTCTGTTAGTCCTTCAGCAGAGGACCGAAGTTGGCCAAACTCCCAAGGATAGCCACAATATCTAAACCAACAGGCAAGGAGCAGATAACACATACTGAGACCAGTACGGTCTCTGCCGAGCCTGGACCATCCACCGAATGAACGGTGTTTCTAGTCCTGTGAAGACTGATTGTATACCCCCGTGGAAGAGAGTGCCTAAGTACAGATCAATGTGTAGAGACAGCAGAAAGAACCATATTAAAATCAAAACACTTTTTTATGCATTGCACTTAACGTTAGTCAGATTAAAATTCCCCTATCCAATGGCAGGGCCTTTGCTGGAAGGCATTCGCAACGAATGGCTCAACCCATCAGCCACTTACAGCTTGATGACCAAGAGCGCTGTCCAGAGTACAACACATAGTGTAGACTGGTACTGTGTCCCCAAGAAAAAGGGAATGCCCCACCAAAGAATAAATCCTTGCGCTGGTGTCAAGCTCACACCATTGTCTACCACTGCTAGCCATAATGCCATCCAAGTCAAAAATCTGATTGAAAAGTTGTAGGATTGGCCTTCTTAACTTCCTTGTACGAAATAAAAAGGAAGTATTGTAATCGCGAAAAGCTTCAGGCAACATATTTCAACGAAAATATCCATTTTGGATGCTATCGAATGCAATTTAACGATGTACGATGTTTTTGCGTGATATCTGTACGTAAGGACAGAATAAAAGACTCATTTCCTCCAAAAAAATTATAAAACTGCTTTAAAATGAATTCTGAAGAGAATTTTTCGTGGCGTCTGTACGAACATATGTACGTACGTATCTCGCATAACTCAAAAACGAGTAGCCTCAGAACGTTGAAATTTTGTATATAGGACTGCTATAACAGGAAGATGTGCACCTCGTATTTTGGTTGTAATCGGCCGCACCAAACGTATATAAATATATGTATATATATATCCACTCTGTTACCCGACTCAGTGCTCAGTTTCTTTACTCTTATATGCTTGTAAATAGTACATTTTTTGCTTTAAATATGATTGAATTATGTTGTTTTTATCTTCCGGTTAAGGTTTTTATGCCTTTCATAATTCTGGAAGCAATATTTGTACAATAATGAACAATTTAAAAGCTGTTTAAGTGCCGTTAAGTTTTAAATAACATGGCGGACATATTTGTTTACATTTGAAACAGCAGGATTGTAAATTTTTTGCCAATCTAGAGAGACTAAGCTTCGCAACTCAAAAATAATGCCTTCATTTATTATTGCGAATTAAGTCATGCTTAATCCTTTCTGGAATTTCTTCGAGGAAATAAGTGTTTAAGGTTTACATCGTAATTTTTAATGCAGATATTTTGAGTTTTTATGTATTTTTGCCTTGTCGCGAAGTGAGAACTGAATTGATGGAATGAGAAATACTAAATCGTCTGTGAAAAACTGTTCCTTTTCTGTTTTGTTTGCTTTATTTCTTTCATACATCGTTTTAGCTTTATTATAGTATTTGAATAGAACATGTGGCAACGATAATTCTTCAAATGATATAAATTCTGTGCATTCAGAGTGTCGTTATAGTAAACAAATATAGTGAATTTTAAAGAGTGCATTTATTCTATTGTGGTTTATGCGCTGTCGACGAAGTAGATTTAATTCAATCTAATCAATTTAAATGAAATTCAAGGAAAAAATGCGTATAATTTAATAATCCGTACAAGGAAGTCATGTGGTATACACATCAGATTTTTATTTTTCAAAATCAGATGACCATGTGCCCAATATGTTTTAAAAAGTTGAGGTTTCAATACTAAAATATATTTCAACAGCATTTTGTAAATGATTTCTAAATCACAATGGTTTTCTGACATATCTTTTCAGCCAGGCAGGGGTTAATTTCTAAAATCAGAAGTGCCGGAGCCTTACAGAAGGCCGTTAAAAAGGGAAAAGCAAAATACTGAATAAATAAATGAAAATAAAATAAAATAAAAAAATATATAAAACTAAAATTAAAATAAAATAAAATTAGTAATTAAAGTAATAAAATTATAAGTATTTAAAATTCAATAAAAGGTACCTAGAAAAAGAAACTATTAGTTTAACTAATTAAATTTATGATGAATAGTGAAACAACAAAATATTATACAGGATCTTGTCTTATTTGAGGCTGCGAGTGGAATTACGTTTCATAACTAAGAAATAGTGTAGCTAGGCTTCCGTTGAATCTAAGCCCTGAATAAACACTGTAATACAATATTTCAATGAATGACTGAAAAAAGATCATCCATTTTCTAGCACACCGAAACGGTTAAAGGTCCACTGTAAGAATAGAAATAATTCCAAAAAGAGTAACAAAGTATGGAAGGAAATATAGTTGCTTCGTTTTTCTATCGTCCAAAATGATGTTTCACCTTATTTTCTTCACTCCTTATCAGTTTCGGAGGGGTGTGACTTTTAACTTCCCCCCCCTCACTGTCCTCTTAATTAAGGACATGTGTATAATTGTCCTAGTTTCCTTTCATCTCATGTGTTGCAATATTGACATCAATTCCCCAGTAGATGACCTTTCAGAAAGTGCTTCGTCAGCAACTCCCATAAGTATCATACGTTACGGAGTTTGAAGCATACTGAAAAACTAAAAGCTTGATAAATACTTCATCACGATATTTTGCCGTAATGTTCCAAGTGTTTCATTAGTTGTTCTCGAATGTAACGCAAAATTCAGTCCTACTTCTGCCGATTTCCATTGAACCGTTTTCCACACCCACTACTACAAAATATACAAAGTTCTTCCATAATTTGCGACCAAATAGTGAAGGCCAAGACTATCTAGACTATAACACTCAGCGAAAGGTTGCCTAGTCTTGTACTGAAAAAAGAATTAGAAGGAACTCCTCGATCCTCGAACTTTTTAATGGTTCTGTATAACATTGGTGTAAAAAAAAGTCAGCAACTTGGCAGTTTTTACTGTTATGATGGACCAAACTTCAGATTCCTTTTACTTGCGTTTGAAAGTTAGATTTGCAGCCTCACACTCGTCATATAATTAAGCCACAATAACATGCCGAACTACTAATTCAGAAGTCAAACAACAAAAGTCAGCGTTATATTTTCAAATTTTCACAGGACTAGTTTCGATGGTTTTACCCAACCAGCATCTTCAGCTGCAAAAGCGCAAATGAACGAGAGAGGATATAACGATTATATAAGGCAAGAAAGCCTGGACAGAAAATAAGCTAGTGGCGCTATCTGTTGATGAAACAAAAAAAAAAAAAAAAAAAAAAAAAAAAAAAAAAACATAATTTCTTTAAAGGCCGAAGGCAAAGATGGATTGGAATTAGAATAGTTAACTACAGAACAGAAACACTTTTTTGAATGTGAAATGCCTCTAGAAAATCCAGTTCTCCAATGGAAGATGTTTTTTGAATAATTTTGGCAGCAGAAAAATTGAAAGTGTAATTTTCGGACCACCAATGTTGGGCAACAGAAGATTTCTGTGTTTCCTTTTTTTTAACATATGCCTCATGTTCCTTGACGCGAAATTTTAAGGCTCTCTTAGTTTGGCCAATGTAAATTAAACCACACTGGCAAGAAATCCTATAAATACCCCAGGAATTCATATTCGTAATGGGGACCTTGAGTATGGAACTTGGAATTTTATTGATGGGAAAATAAACGACCCGGAAGTTAAATTTCTGTAAAATATGTGCAACTTTATTGCTAATTGATGGAAAGAAGGGCATGTCAACAGAATTTTTATAATCTCCTAAAACAAGAGTGTGCCTTTAGCGTGTTGAGATGAGAATTTTTTAACTGCTTGATTAATAATGTTGGGTGAAAAGCCCCTGTAAATAGCTATTGCTTTTAAATAATTAGTTCTTCATCAAGGCCTAGTTTGGAAGAGCAAACTTGAAGAGCACGGATAACATAGGAGTAAAATAAAGCTAACTTTTGTTTAATCGGATGACATGATTTAAAGTGTGGTGGAGGCAAACCGATGAAGGTTTACGGTAAACCGTGGTATTGAAGTTGGATGTGTTACGTGTGACCAGAATGTTGAAAACGGAAGACAATTGCAAGTCTCGAGTTCAAAAGTGAACTGAATAGCAGGATCAATGGAATTCATTGTTGAAAGAACTTTATTTAAATCATCTTTATTACTTTCAAACAGGGTAAAAGTATCGTCTACGTAGCGGAACCATACCGGGAAGTTTAAAGTTTCAAACTATTTTGATTCATAATAATGCACGTAGATACCAGCCAGGATGGGACTGAGAGGGCTTTCCTGGCTAATCTCTCAGTTTGCTTGTAATATTTATTTTGGAAAACGATATGTGTTTGTTTCAAACAGAGTTGAGTGAGAGAAATTAGCTCATCAATTTCGATGCAAGAGAAATGAAATTCGCGAAGTCTGGTTTCTAGATATCTTAATGCATCCTCGGAACATTGGCGAATAAAGATTTTACATCAAAAGAAACCATGAGTAAATTTCAAGGAGAAATGTTTTTAACCTTTTTTACAAACTTTATTGAATTTTTTATGGTGTAAATGTTATTGTCTAACAGAGATGAAAATCTAGAAACTAAATATTTAGCTAATGGATACGAGGCAGTACCTAAATTTGATACAATAGGGCGGAAAGGAATACCACTTTTATGAATTTTGGGAAGAGCATATAATCTGGTACAATTCGCAACAGATGGGATAAGCGAGTGGTTTAAATAATTTGTGAAGATTTGATAGCAGTTTTTATTTTTGACAGGTCCGAAGGTGAAGGATCTTTAGGGATCGGATTATATGGTCCTTCTTTCAAGAGTTTAGTGACACCATCGATGTAAGTGTTCTTATCCATGACGACTATCTGGCCACCTTTTTGGCCTTTGAAATGATAATATCCGGGTTAGAATGAATTTCGAAAAACTTCTTTTACAGTCTTCCAGTTCAAGTAGTTCAAAAAATTTTCACATTGTAAACATAGTTAATATTTCTCCAATAGTTTCTCCAATAATTTTCCGATAGTTAATATTTCTAATGTTAGTTTATCAGAAGAACAAGAGAGAATTCGAAAATATAATTTTAAGCAGCAGTTAAACATTATTAATCAAGCAGTTAAAAAATTCTCATCTCAATACACTAAAAGTCATACTCTTGTTTTAGAAGATTATAAAAATCCTGTTGTCATTCCCTTCTTTCCATCGATTAGCTATAAAGTAGCACATATTTTGCAGAAATTCTGTAAAATCACAGAAATCTACTGTTGCCCAACATTGTTGGTCCGAAAATTACACTTTCAATTTTTCTGCTGCCAAAATTATTCAAAAAACATCTTCCATTGGAGAACTGGATTTTTTAGAGGCATTTCACATTCAAAAAATGTTTCTGTTCTAGTTAACGATCCTAATTCCAATCCATCTTTGCCTTCGGCCTTTAAATAAATTTTGTTTTGTTTCTGGTTTCGTCAACAGATGGCGCCACTAGCTTATTTTCTGTCCAGGCTTTCTTATCTTATCTAATCATTATATCCTATCTCGTTCATTTGCGCTTTTGCAGCTGAGGATTGTGGTTCGGTATAACCATTGAAGCTAGTCCTGTGAAAATTTGAAAATATAACGATGATTTTTGTTGTTTGACTTCTGAATTAGTACTCGCGATATATTTAGAATTATGTTGTTGTGTCAATCAAACAGTTCAACAGAAGTGAACAAAATCACGTTTTGTAGATGTTCTTGGGTAATTTGAGTCACCATTTCTACTGCAGAATTTCCCTCAGCAATTATTCTAGATTATTTATGAGCGTGGGCCCCAGGAATATGTACTCTTGGGATTACTGTTTATGAATTCCTTAAGCGTTCCTTATACAGAAAAAATCCGAACGATATTGAAGAATTGCAAAAGGTTATAGTCCTACTGTGGAAAGCTGCCATATGATCTTGCAGCTGTTGGTTGTTTAAGGGGCTACCTGGTTATTAATGCTAAAAGCAGATGACGCTTGAAGACCGTGCTTTTCACAAAACGATTCTTTTGATTGCAACTGGTATATGTATTAATAATTATAACTTTATAACCAATTTCAAATTATAATTTAGAATCAAAAAACGGGCTAACAGTGGCAAATCAGGAAATGGTTATATCACCACGGAAACATTACTTCTCAGCCCTATTTGAAGAATGGAACCACATGACACAGACGCATTGTTCTCAAAGCCGAAGTTTACAGCTACTGTCAAATGCACTTCTGAAAGTTTGGTTGGTTTATTTAATTACGGCAAAGCACTGGAGTGCTATCTACTTAAAAGGAGGGATGCCTTCTTGGAGGGCTTTTTAAGAGAAATTGCCTCGTATACACGTTACACATGGGGAAACCTCGAAAACGCCCATCCAGCCAGCTCGTTAACAGCGATTAGAACTCTGGACGGAATAACCAGTGTTCAGTGACTTTACCGCTCGGCCAATTGGTAGGACTGTTACTGGAAGAATATTGGTTAGTGCACATGGGTAGGTTATTACTTGAGCCAAAGAGTTAGCTCCTAAGCCTCGGATTCTAGGAGACGTTTAATTATTTTATAATGTCTCATAGCTCTGCTTTTCAGGAAAACATCGAGAATAATGAGCCCCGAAAAGTATGCTATGGCTAAGTCTTAAACTGTCTTAATGGAGTTTGAATTTTTTTTAATGGCCGTGCTCTTTATTTAATAGCCATTAGGGTTGCACTGCAAGGGCCGAAAGTGGTGACCATTTCATTATGGAAAGACTTAACAGGTGACCCGGTGGTGACCATTTCATTATGGAAAGACTTAACAGGTGACCCGCGTTGAATCTTATGAAGGGACGACCCGTTGCAACCATGCCTTCTCTGGTATTCGAACCCAGGCCCATCGCTACGGCAGTCAGGGCCCATACGCATGATTAATTTAGTTCCTAACTGTAAAGACAGCCCATCTTGAATTAACTGTTTAAGATCAAATTTAGAAACGTACACACAGTACAACATTTGTCACACTTCTAATTCTTACGCTTGCCCTGTTTTTAAAAAAGAGTTACGTTCTCAGTTAAAGGGTATGTCTTAAAATAGCAAACTATATGTTATTGCTATATTATTTGTTTGTTTTTCTCTTCTTAGTTTTTGAGAATAATTGTATTTTAAACCGGAATATGTTAATTAGGAGGGCATTTATTCTATAATTAAGATAAATTATTGCCTAGATAAGAATTGATTTAAATAGATAAGAATCATTATAAATAGATATGTAGTTTTGTACAGTTTAGAATTGTATTGAAAAAATTTAAGAATTAGTTTTCTTCCTTCTTTATTTTAATCATCTGGGAGCCAAGTTATTATTTCCAAAACATTTGATTCTGTGAATAATAGTAAAATAGTGTACATATTGCTATGGACACACATAATGAGGTGTGCAAACTGTTAAGGACACGAAGTTATGATGTATTGAAGTGGACAAGTAGTATTTACGTGAACAATGAACTTAACAAAAGTGTACTTCTAATTTATCAAAAGTTAATTTAGAATCCAATTTATATGAACATAGAATAGTCTACACAACATCATATACTTTGGGCTATGGAACTATCCTTTCACTGTGGAAGGCAGTTACTCTTTTTGTTAAATTAACATTTTGGCACTAAATTTACCTCTTTGCGGAACCCTCTTTTTGGCGATAAAGATAATTCTTTGACGATGTGGGTATAAAGGCTACATGCCTAAGAGCCCCGTAATAGAACCCTTCCTTCCTGGAACTATCAACTGCCTGAACTTGATGTGACTGGCCTACTCTGCGGATAACTTCTAATACGGACACACATCATTAGGTGTGTAACCGATAAGAACATGAAGTTATGACGTATTGCAGAAGACATAGGTTTAGAAACTGGTTAATGCATAAGTTCCACTCCCCATAATATAGATCCTATCCATGACAATGTAATGATTTATTGACTGTGTATTTATTTTTCGTACGGATTATTTATGTAACAATTATTGTATAGGATATGCCGCCGGCAGTGGATGGTAAAATCTTTTCCGTCGCATGGGCATAACTCTGATTGGTGTAGAACCTTAGGTCGGTGATCCCTGCGACGGCGTTTCGGTCACTAACCACTATACTGGCTGGGCGGCTGGGGTTTGAATTATTTTAGTCAGAATATGCAAAAGATATTGAAATTACGAATATTGCGTTAAACAAGAAATTTGTTTTGAGAGAGAGAATTTTTGTAGCAATAGAAAATTAAAAAATATCAGAAATTCATACTATTTTAACTGCGATACATGATTTCCCACAATTCTCAGTATTAACTGTGTAAATAAGAATCAGATCTCTTATAACCATAAAATTGTAAATATGGCGCTTGTCGAACGTCAAATTTAGTATCTTCAAAGTAGCAAGAGGTACTTACTTTAAACTCCTTACTCTCCTTGATACGCAGCTGAATTTTATAATTATCCCCAAGACGAGGTTTGCCGAGCAGAGCAATTTTTTCTGCTTCTGTTAATTCCGCGCTAGGTCTGTTCTCATCCAGTTCTTGGCCAGATTGTTCTTTGATGTAATCTGCAAATTAAAAAAAATATTTATCACTTCTTTCATATAGAAAAATAAAATCAATGTACAATAAGTAAAACCATTAATCCAGCTTACAAACGTAAACAAAAGACAAATTAAACAATTTCTTAATCTGCATTTGAAAGAATTTCTTTAAGATCTAACCAATGATAAATCTACATTTTGTATGCCAGAAATTTATCAATTTTAGCCCAGAGAATCGTTAGCACAGAACGGCTATGTCTGGAAACGGCATTTTGAGTCGGTTCACTGTAAATAGCCTATCACCTTTTAAATTGTTGCCATCAAATATTATCATCCTGTATTATACTTAAAGAATTTAAATAATAAAAAAGAATCTGCATGAATGTACGTATGATTCTCGCATTGTGAAAGAACAACGATACGATACCTAGAGCCACCAAATTTTGGATAATGCAATCCTCCACTCGAACATGGGTACCTGGAATTCCGACAGTTGAAAATATTCTATTATTTAGTTCATATTTTGTAAAATGTTAACGAATTTTTGATTAAGAAACTCAACGATTTCAAAGTCAACAATGTGAATACTGCATAAAAAATTATCTCCAGTGCGCGAAACTATCTATCGGAAACTATAAAGATATTATGTTTTCAAATATTTTGTGATATTGCTGTTGAATTGAATTTTGTGCGGTTCAAGCGCGAAGAACATGATATTTATTAAATAAAGGTAATATACCAAACTTGGGAAAAAACACCCCTTTGGGTGTAATATAAAATTTGAAAGATTTAATTAACTTTTTTTTAAATAGCTTAGTAAATCGTAAATCCAAGACCCCTACTGTTGCGCAAAGATTTCAAGAATTTTACAAACTTCTCCATTTTCTTTAAAGATGAAGTCATATGATATTGACGATTCAAGATCAAAACCGCATTTTGAGACAAGATTCATCTAACCAGTAGACAATCGAAGCATATAATAATTTATATTCATCATGAAATAAGCTAGAAATCATATCATAAAAGGCTTGGAAATATGTAATTTGTGTATTTTGTCTGAAAGAGCACTTCCGAATGTTTTGGACAACTTAATCAACTAGCTGGGTGGATTGATTATATTATAGCAATTGTCATTATAGCAGCGGTACATTATAGTAGCTTCAAATTTATCGGCTCTCGGGGCTCTTAGATCTATACGGTTCTTTTCGGATAACCCCATGGCGTCCTTAAAATAATAGATCTTGAAATAATATTCAAAGTAGATCAATATGCTATAGGTGCTTTATGTACAAAAAAATTAAAGAAAAGTGTTTCTACTTAAAAAGAAGTTTACTAAAAGTAAACTATTGCAATTTACTCATTAATAACGTCAACATGTGTTTCAGTTGTCATCTGCCCGTGAACTATATTTAGTGCCAGGAGTGAAGTTGCAATTTTTTTTTACACCGACTAGTATACCTCTGTTTATAAGTTATTTTCTCCCTCCTTTCTGCATGCTTTCGTGATGTAACGGTAGCACACTCGGCGCGCATTCGAGAGGTCCAGGTTCGAGCCCCAGCCAGGGTATTGGCCATTTTTCATGTCTCGCTTCAAGAAATCCCAATGACTCTACAGTGAATCCCGAACTAAAAAAAAGAAGTAAATGATGATTCTTTACAACCAGAATATGGCGTTTTCCCCGTACGATTTGGCCTGTAATCTACAGTCACCTTTTAAAAGAGAGAAAGTATTTTCTTCCTACTTTCCGCATTCTGTTGTTACTATTGTTGTTGTTACTAATCTCCATGCCTAGGAATATACTAGACGAGGTCCACGAGTCCATTCACCTTTAGAAAATCAAAACCAAGCTTAGGAGACCCGTAAAGGTCCACAAGCGACAACTCCAGGCACTCAAGGATATGTGCCGGTGATGCGGGTGCATTGTGATAGAATAAATTTGGTGCCTCTTGACACCACTCTCAAAAGTAAGTCCCCTCAAGTGTCCACTGAAGAATCGGGAAAGTGTTGTCTGAACACATCTTTCGCAATCCATAGCAAGGGATCTTCCAAGACAATCATCTTGATACCAGGTACGACTCTGGGGAACAAGCCAAATCTGCCTGTCAGCATGTCTTCTAATGGAATGCAGTTCAAGATATGTCAGTGAATTGATAATTGGCAAAGGTTCTTCAGAATCTTCCCTCGCCAGAATATCTGCCATTTCATTCCCCCATATCTCAACATGAAAAGGAATCCACTGAAGATGCACTTCACAGAGTGACGAGACCATCCCAATTCCGCATTCCTTCGGCGTGTAATGGTAGCAAACACGTCGTGAATTCGACAGGTCCAGTTTCGAATCCTGGCGAGGACACACACTGCTCATTAAACAAGGATGGGTTTTCCAAAATAATGAAAAGAAAAATTAATGCTATTGAAAATGTTATTTGAGATCATACTTTTTTACATAAGTTTTTACATGAAAATGTGCTTTCTGTATTTTTTTTCTTAGAAACTAATTCATTAATTGCAAAGTCGATCCTTAAAGCTGCTAAGAACACTCTAGGGAACACAATAAACAAATCAAAACTTTTCTTCAAAAAATTTTAATTTGGAAAATATAATGGCAAAAATTTTTTTTCAGCTTAAGATCATTTTTGACTTACGAAACCACTTCATAATATTCTTAAAAAGTAAAAGAAAGTTCTTAAATAACAACAAAAGGTTCCGAGTCCCGTTAAAAATATTTAGATTTGTTTTTCCACTTACGATAGCGGAAATATTTTCATTTAACTCCACACTTTATTTTTAGAAATGTAGTAATTCGTCTAAAATCAGCATTTCAGAAAATAATTCTAAAAAAAAAAGAAAAAGCCTCTTTTGAATGCATTGTGTAACGTTACATCAATTTTCTAATCTTCACCAATCTTAGAATAAATAATTAAATTTGCGTTTTCAGTAATGCAACTCATATTAATTACAAATTCATTTTAATGTAAGCATTAAACCTTAAAAAAGATTATTATTACTTGTAAATGAAGGAGTAATGAGAGAAAATAGATTACATGTCTTCTGGGGGAAAAAAATTCTGTCAGTCGAGGTTATTAAGGAAAATCACGAAATACAGATTGTTTTCCCTGTTCAAAAGCACGGAAAATTATCATTATTCTTTTTCTCATTTAAGAACAGTCTTTTTCAGAGTTAGAAAACAATTGCTTTTTCGCTATTATGCTATACCTAAATTACATTTCTGAAACACCCTTTGAAACATGTTATTTTCCGACTTGAAGGGGAAAAAAACAGTATTCTGAATAAGGCAAAATAAATATTTGCATTACAAAGAAATTTTTTCTGACAACAAGAAGAAGGGCATAAAAGAATTTAAAAAACATAGAAAAGGAGATAAAAATATATTTTTTCCTGAACAAAAAGAAATATTACTTAAACATGGAATATGCACTCTGTAAATAAATATAGAAATAAAAAAAAATAAATAAGATATCCTTGCATTCAACGTCCTTTGAAGTATTATAAAATTGTCATACTAATGTAAAACATTTTACTTTTACATTTCTAAAAATATTCTAATCTTGAAAAGAGTATTTGTTGTTTAATAGAAGAACGTACATATCGTAGGAAATTATTGATTACAAAGTCCCAAGGGTTACAATTAGCTACTGCACACTTTAATTTTCGAAAGCCTTTTACTTTCTTTATGCAACTTTGAGAAAACTGCATGGTAACAACTTAATCTACATAAAAATACGATGTATATAATTCCCATATAAAAATAATTATAAACTAAAAATAAATATTAACTTTTAATTACCAAATGAAAAGCAAAAAGTAATTTAAATAGTCGTAATTAACTGGACTCTCGATTTTCGAACTTGTGAAAAAGCAAAATATATAAAATAAATAATAAAATAGATAATAATATAACAAAATAAAATAAATAATAAATAATAAATAATAATATAATAAAATAAAATAAATAATAAATAATAAATAATAATATAATAAAATAAAATAAATAATAAATAATAATATAATAAAATAAATAATAAATAATAAATAATAATATAATAAAATAGAAACCTCATATACTATAGCGCATAAAGTTTCGGACCATGCGAAATAGGTTTAGTTTCGTTTATTATTATGGCAAAGCGCACTACCGCTATCTGCCTAAGGGAAAGGATGACTTCGTGGAGGACTTTTTAAGGACTGACTCGTACACACGTTACACTTCGGGAAACTCACGAAAACGGCCATGCAGCCATCCCGTTAGCTTGAATTCGAACGCAAGTCGAAACTACCAGTATTCAGCAATTAAAACCGCTCGGCTGGGCCCAAGCGAAATCATTCACTGTATCTGTTTTGATTAGCTTCTCCATTTTACCCATAGACTTAGAATCAATACATGTAAAGAAGAAAATATGTATTTTTGTCCTCTAATAACTCAGTCAACTACTATAGCTATCGTCGCCAAGCTTCCTACGATTCTTTTCTAGATCCTGGTAAAGGTCGAGGTCCACTTAAAAAGAAACTAAAATGAGATATTAATTAATAACTCGAAAAAACGATAATTTTCGCCCTCATTTTTCTGAGTGGCAACAATTTCGCAAGCTGGAGATGAAAATCTGCTTTATTTCGAAAGTTGTTGCCACTGCTCGCTTTCAAATCCTAGAATTTGTTAATAAAAAATTTCAAAGTTTTACGCTGAAATAAAAATAGCATTGCAAAACATTACATACATTATTCCCGATTTCAAAAATTCGTGGGAAGCCATTTCGACTATTCCCATCTTCGTGCGACTTTAATCAGCCAAACTATTCATTAAAAACTTTGAAAGCGCTAATTTTGACACCCATTTTTCCGAGTGGCAACAGTGTCACGCGTTGGAGATAAAAATTCTTTATTTCAAAAATTGTTGCTACTGTTCGCTTTCAAATCGTAGAGTTTGTTAATAAAAAATTTGTATATTTTAGAAAATCTATACATAGAAAGAAGAATACCCGTTTGTGTATTTGTTTGTTAGTTCGCGTTATTGATTTCTGGTCAATTATGATCCATTTCTTGCCACATTTAATGGACTAAAATTGAATATAAGGTGAAATATTGGACCGGACTTGAGTTTTTATGACCATTTGATTAGAAACAGGAAAATCATTCAAAACTGCGTGCCATTGTTGATGATATAATGAGAATTAGCTTATTTTTCTATCGAAATTTTTATGTGACTTCCATATCGCATCAGACTGAACAATGTATGAGTATGGATCCTATTGTTTTTTCATGGTTATTAGAGAAGGATTACAGCGGTATCGTTCTTTCTGTTCTTAAATACATTACTCTTAATCTTAAGTCGGTAAACTCCACTTTTTTGTAGCAATGTATACCGCTCAAAACGTACATGAGAAATGATAATTAATTCCCAAAGAACGTTATCTACTACTCAATACACCTGGTCCCATCTCAATGTGCGATTTCTACACATAGATTCCACTCCATAACTGTCTTATTTGGTCCTCTTCCCCTCTACCTGACTTTTGCCAGATATTTATGCAGATTTAACTTGCCATCTATTTTTGAGTCACTCTCTCTATATATATATGTATATAAATACATAGAATTAATTTTAACCGTATAATTTTGCGCGGTATAGCAATATAGCACCTAGCACTGGAAGCACTTGATTACCTTTTACTATCCCTCCCAAAATGTATCCTTTAAGATAGAATCTATTAAGATACACATCTTTCCCAGTGTGAAAATGCAGATTTCTATTAAAAATAAAAGACAGAATAACTGGAACTCCACAAACTAAACATGAGTTCCACATAAATCTATAAGTAAATTGAGCATTAGTTTACAAAAAAACACAATTTTCATTTTAGATTTGGCAATATTATCTGAGCTCCTATACCCGAAAATCACTAGGAAACAAATGTTTTACCTTAACACGCTGTTGTATTCAGTTTCTTTTAATTAAATTGAAAGTGTTTACATAATTCTTTGAACAGCGAAAACTATCAATCAATATTCGAGTTTAGGAATTAGTAAAATGTGCATAATTTTGTCTACGGTTTGATAATTAAAGCAAACCAAGAATATAAAAGAGTTTGGGGAATTTTTTCGTTTTTATAGAATGGATATATTTATATTGTCAAAGCACAGGGCAAATAGATTGAATACATTTACAATATCATAGTATTGGATATATTTACAATGGCAATTTTATAGATTGGCTATATTTACAATGGCATTTTATAGACTGAATAGATATACAAAGGCAGTTTTAAAGACTGGATATATTTACATATAATGGCAATGTTATAGATTGGATATATTTGAAATGGCAACTTTGTAAGCTTGGATATATTTACAGTGGCAAAGTACAAGGTTAGCTATTAGAGGGATGCTTTCGTGAAGGACTTCCTAAGGGAAATCGGTTTTTATTCCCTTACACATGGGGTAAAATATATTAGCTCCCATGCAGCCAGCCAAGATTTGAGAGTGATTTCGTCTACAAGTGTTAAGCTCTCATTAGGCAGTAGAGGGCCATAGTTCTTCATCAAATTGGATTCCATTTTTGATTATGGTAAACCTTTCGAGTGCTATTTGGCTAAAGGGATGGGGTGATTTCATGGAGAACATTTTTAAGAGGAACTTGTTCGTGTCTCTTTAAGCATCATCTTTGATGAAAAACAAATATGCAAGTCAGTTTTATTTACGACGATTCATGCGAAAGTGTCTATGTCCATGTGGCACAGTTACCAAGATTTTTTGCATTAATAATAAATCTCATTATGAACATCAAATATTTATTTATAACAAACACTCGAGAGCTCTCTGCGAGATGAACGTTCAATAACGTTCATGAAGGCAAAATATTTCCAGGGATTTAAACCTAGATCGAGCTACCAATAATGAATGGCCGAATGGAAATGATACCATTCGGCCGCTATTGGAACAGTATACCGGATGTATGAATAATTCACTGAATATTGCATAAAAAACGAATATAGAATAAATATTACAAATTGAATTGCTCATTAGTTAAATAACTGACATGCCTGACTGGTTTTATTCAGTTTCCTTTCTGAACTAAACATAAAATAATATTTTGTTCTCATCAAGAAAGCTCTTATTTAAAACAGTTTATGGAAAATTCATAGTTTTATAAAAATATCTTTTTTTTTTTTTTAATGAGGGAATTTTTTTCCTCAATTTATAGTCATTATTTCAAAATCCTACAACCCTATTAAGAAAATTTAAAATAACTTTGTTCTTTTGCCGTTATAGCTATTTTAATTTTTAATGCCTTTTTTAATCGCTATTAAAATTAGAAAATAGGTTAGATTAGGTTATTTATAATTACGGCAAAGCCTCGAGGGTTATCTGCTTAAGGGAAGGGATGCCTTCGTGGAGGACTTTCTAAGGGAAACTGGCTCGTATACACGTTACACATGGGGAAAACCGCGAAAACATCCATGCAGCCAGCCCGTTCGCGGGATTCGAACCTCAGACCGAACTACCAGTGTTTAGCGACTTTACCGCTGCCGCTGGTGGGCCCAAAATTAGAAAATAAGTTAACTGCTATCATCAATGCGGTATCTTTAACTCAAATTTTTCGTTTATTTCGCGAAATTTCTAACTTCCACTTAAAGCTTTCAAAATGAGAATACTTACTCTACGAATTTATTCATTTTTTATAGAAAATTAAAATATTTTTATAGCATCGCTTTATACAGTAAACAAAATACTATTTTTTAGTTATGTAGATTTTAAGTGAAAATTAATTGTGCACTATTTTCAATGTCCTATAATTAATGCATTTGAACTTAATAAAGTCTACATTAATTGAAGTTTACATTATATTGTCTAATAACTGCAAAGCCCATGAAAAGTATGTGCTTAGATGAAGAGATGCCTTCGTGGACGACTTTCTAAATAAAACAGGGTTGTTCTCATGGTTAAAGCTCCGAAACCATATGCTAACTTAGTTCGAAACTATATCGAACTAAAAGCGACTTTTTCCACTTGTGCCTTTATGGTTGCAGTTTACTAAGAAAAGAAACCTGTTAAGAAAATCCCTTTCCGGATATAAAGATCGCAACAACTTGACAAAATATTTAAATTTTTCATATTTTGCCTGGTGTCTTAATAAAGTAGACTCTGTCTAAAGTCATTTATATCGATGCACGAAAGTGGAAAATGTGTAGTGTCCTTGCCGGGATTCGATCTTCCTTCCCTCCCGATAATGTGTCGAAGTTCCTTCCAGCTACAGCACGAAGGCATGCAGAAAGGAGGGAGAAAGTACCTTATATTCTCCCCCTTTAAAGACATTCTCAGGATAAGGGGAGCCAGTCGCCATATACTGGTGGTAACGAATTATCTTCCATCCCCTTTTGGTTCGGCCGCCACTTTTCTTTTAGAGTTTTTGATGCCCGGAAACTGAAAAAATTCGCAATACCTTCATCGGGATTCGAACTCCAGAGCTCTCGATCATGGGTAGGATGTGCTTCCAGCTACATCAGGATAGCATGTGGAAAAGAGGGAGAAAATGCCTTATAGATTGAACACTAATTTAGAATTCGATATTTAAAAAATTGTCATAGTTTGCAGACAAAGATGAGAACTCATTTTTTTATTTCAGCTTCTACGACAGTTCTTTGCCCACAGGAAATATAAACGAATTCAGAGAAAATGGTTGTGCTAGAAATATGTTTTATTAACTTCTTAAGAATATGGGATAATATATAGCACTAAAGGGTTTGACTCTCTCTCGTATACATATATATGTAGAAAGAGATATATATATAGATGCATTTTGTTGCATGAGTACGGGTTTGTTATATATTGAATGCACACACGTTCGATGACAGGTTGGTAAAATTTATTTTTATGAAAAGAAACTCTTTAGAGTTCTGGAACTTTCCACAAAAATAGTCGTATAATTCTTCATAAGTTCACAGCAGTTAACACTTCAAACTATTAGGAACGTTAAGTAGAACTCAGTGCAAAGCGTATCTAAAGGAGCGAAGCTAACCCGGAGATATCTCAGTAAGGCATATGAGGCAAGATACGGTTACAGTTGCATATGAAATCAATTACAGTTATTTTTTTACAATACATATTACGGTGATAAATTGACGTTATGATATCGATGCAATACTGTATTTAGTTCAGTTTTGTGTATCCACTTCCATCATTTAAGACAAGAACTCCATACAAGTATACTCTACTCCATACAAGACGGTAAAAACTAGTTCGACAATTGGAGCCTAACAGTGCCCGAGCGGTAAAGTCGCTGAACACTGGTAGTTCGTTCTGAGGATTTTCAACTATCTAGAATAACAGGAAGATTTTTCGAAACCGACGGTCATCCATAACGCTGAGCTCTACCGGTGGAAACATAAATAGAAACCTGGTACATAGTAATTAATTCCTCCTTCACTTAGGATCGAGGTCCCCTGAGCAGAGATCAATCAGAATAAGAGATTCCAGGGTATGACTCTCATAATTTTTCCTCTGTAGCTCATTTTATAGAAGTCTCCCGTGCCACACATAAACATCACATAATTCGTAGAGGAAACATAAGACCTGCTAATATATCGGTTGTATTATTGTTATAGTTATATGACCCAGAGTATTCTATTAATAGTTAAATTTTGAAAAAGAAAATATTATACGAGAATTAGTATTTTTGACAATTGTTAGAGCTTGTAATCCCACATAGTTCAAGATTCAACAGCATATCTTAAGCTCAAGCGAACAAAAGAAAAACCCAAGTGTTGAAAAGTCTGTCTTTGCATATCTGCATTTTATTATTTTTTTAAAAAGAATAAATTCTCAGATGAACTGAAGTGTCTCAAAACCAGTTTCAAATACGCAAAATTTTTATGAACTTTTTAAAAATTATGATTTCAACGAAGCTGTGCAAAACAACTCTGTTATTTATCACGTTAACTTAGAAGAAAGAAGACTGAACTAATTAAGGAAATTAATTATGTTCACACTCAGTGAAACTCGCTCATTTTTTTACATGCATTCGTAGTACGATACGTCATGGCGAAGCAAGTTTTGTTGTGGAAATTTTAATGAGAAAACGCAGCATTTTTATTTTGGTTTTTTAAACTTCTAATTTTGTTAATTAGGCATGCTTTATTTATTACAACAATAGAAACTTTTTGCAGAATTCTTTGTGAGTACAATTTCGCCTTTCGAAAAAACATTTTCTCATTTAAATACACTTAGAACGAAGCTATTACTTAACAATTAAAAAGAGAGAATTTATTATTGAACACTTTTCTTAGTACTGTTCAAAATTTTTATAAATATTCATTTTTAACTTTAAGGTATTCTCCCTTCTTCATAGCATGCCTTTGTGATGCAATGGCCAGCATGCTCGGCGCGTATTCGAGAGGTCCGAGGTTCGAGTCCCGGCGAAGGCGTTGCACATTTTTCATGCCTCCTGTTTCGAAATAACCTAATGTCGCCCTTTAAAAGGGGAAGTATATAAAGTATTTTTCCCGCCTTCTTGACACCCCTTCATAGTGTAATGGCCAGCACGCCCGGCGTGTATTCGAAAGGCCCGAGGTTCGAGTCCCGGTGAGGGCACTGTACATTTTTCATGTCTCCTGCTTCGAAATAACACTACACTGTTCTCTACACTGTTTTTGTAATTCAGATTTTTAAGTATTTTGGTACAATTAAGCATGGCGTTAATTTTTAAGGCATTTTATTAATATTTGTAGTGTGTATTACACTTTTTGTGTTTGCAAATATCTATTTCTCAGATTATTTATTGCAAATATTTTATTACTGCGTTGACTGATATTTGAATTAAAGAAAACATAATTAGAATTAGACTACGGGAAACAAAATCTTAAAACGGGTCTTGGTGACATATGACACTTTATCACCAACTTAGCAACATTCTAGAAGTCTACTCTTTTAATGATAATGAAAATAATGTTGAGTTGGACTTCAAGTAACTAAAATATTGAAAGTTTTGGAATATCGTATTTTCAACAAATAGATAATTAAAATGTACTCACGGGAAACATACGAGCTTCGGGAGTGGCTAGTTTGAGAACTCTGGCCTATGCCATATTAGGTATTTCTCCCGCTTCCCTAGCGTGCCTTCGTGGTGTAAGGGTTCCGGTATTCAGAGATCCCGGCATTCAGAGATCCGTGGTTCGATTCTCGGCGAAAACGGTTGCTAATTTTTAATCTCTCCGGCTTTTCCAATTAACCTAATGTCTCTACAGTGGCGCCCGAACTAAAAGGGTGTTGGATGAGAATACTCCACACCCAGGATTTGGCGATCCAGTGGCGACTGAGTCCCCTAAAAACCCCAGTCGCCTTTTAAAGAGGGAAGTATATAAGTATTTAGTGCGCCCAGTAAAAGGGTGCAGGATGAGGATTCTCCACACCCAGGATTTGGCGACCCAGTGGCGATTGGGTTGCCTAAAAACCCCAGTCACCCTTTAAAAAGGGGAGTATATAAGGTATTTCTCCCGCTTCCCTAGCGTGTCTTCGTGGTGTAGTGGTTCTGCAGGCTGCGCCGGTATCCACAGGTCCGTGATGGGATTTCCGGGGAAGGCGGTTGCTAATTTTTCATCTCTCCGGCTTTTCCAATTAATGTCTTTGCAATATTAACAGCTTAGATTTATAATTCTTACAATTGTTAATATCCATACAAAATAAAATATTTTTGGCAAAAATATAAAAAAAAAAAAAAAAAAAAATTAGGCAGTTTTCTTAAAGCTTAATATTTAAAATGGGTTGCATTATAAATTTACAAGCTAAAATCTTGACAAAATTTGGCTATTTTTATATTTCCATGAATTCAGCATCTTCAAATTGCAGAATTAAGAGTATAGATGAAAATAATATTAAACACACATTTTGAATAACTACGCGTTACTTATCAATTATAAATTCTTTTCGCATTATTTCTCTAACAACGTTTTTAAACATCATTTATCAAGTAATTTTATTTTTGCGTCTCTTAAGTCTGCAGTAATTATAGTTTTAGTTAAAAGCTAATGCATCGTGTCATTTGAAGAATAGTTTACCGAAGGCAACTATATAAAAAATAGTTTTGAAACTAATATTTGCATAGAACTTCATTAATTTAAAAGAGTTATATCAACCCCGTAAACGTAATGAAGCGGATGGTATAGCTTTACTTTTCATAAAAAATATTAATGGTGCTTTCTACTTTATTTATTTTACACTCTAATGTAAGTTTTATTTGCTCAGTATTTCTTCATGTAAATAAAACCCAGATAACAAATAAAATAATAACTGTGAAATAAAATTTTAAATGGGGTTAAAGCAACCGCATTACCAACGATTATTTGCCTAAGAAATTTGCTATTGTTTTGTTGTATTTTTATTGTTGTGACTTATCTCAATTTTCTAACAGTAACACCAACAGAACAAGTCCACGAAATTCATCGTGGTAAGGAGTACACGATTGCGTCTGTCTTTCGATAAAGCATTGAGCACTATACAGATGACAGTACAGCTTTGCTCAGTTTGCAGGATTTTCCTTATTTTGCATAACAAATTTAACTTTGATACCTATTCTAGACTTCTCAACTTCCCCCCACATTCTCTCGCCAGGATCCAGATTTAAAGTTAAGTGAAGTGCTTATTTAAACGAGTGAATATCTCAGTTTATTCAGAGCGTGTTTCGCTAGCGAAGCGCACGCTTCGTTGTTATTTCGCGGTCAGGCTAGTAAGCCTCTTGGGCTTATCAGATTAGTATCACACCGGTTAGATTCCTGTCACCTCTTAGGCTTAACGTAAGAGCGATCTTGCCCTATTTATTTCAGGTTTGACTTATAATATATTCTATGTTAGCGGTTTACGTTTAGAATTCCCATTGCAGCGTTACGTGTTATCATATATATTTTTCCTATTTTTCCAGTCTTTTGTCAGTTCATCATATCAATATTCAGTTTTCTTACTAAGATGGTTTTACAAAACCTTTTTTGTCTTTTCATTATAACCATTTTGTGTGCTTACTGCATTTATTAAATATCACGTTCTTGGCGTTTACGCCACATAAAGTTCGATTCAACAGCAAAATCAAAAATTATTTAAAAACAGCATCATCTTTAGAATTTTCAATAGACAGTCTCCGGGATGGTGGTTAGTGACTCTGAATGCCGTACCTAAGGACCCGGGTCCGAATCCCAGAGAAAGCATGGATGTTTGTAAATGTATAATATCTCTGCGGCATGGGGGCACTCTAAATATGCGGCGATGTATAACTTGATAGGTTGATGGTAGGGTGAGAGGGGTGAGAAATCCTTGAACCCGTTCTCCCCGGGGTGCTGTCTATCAAAAGTGGGGGCGGAAATGAGCAAAGTCATCCTGTCACCAGTATGGTGCTCAAGGCTGTCGACAACGGCAGGCGCAATCATGCATTCCTTGCATGATGAATTTCGTGGGCGTGACATAGAATAGCTCGTGGGCGTGTCATAGAATGGGCGTGTCATAGGGCCAGTGATCATAGAATAGGCGTCCTGATGTTACTGTGAGGCAAGTGAGGTAAGCCACAACAACAACAGATCCTACCAATTTTCAGATTAAAAATATAGAAAAAATTGGGTCGGCACTTCTGTATTTTTCTGCCCACTGTATTATTAATTAAATGTCGTCGAACACAGCGATTTAGTGTCAGTTATGGATAAGACGTCACAACACTCTTATAATATCTGAGATTTCGTTCGTAGTAACCACGGGTAAACAATGGCGATACAACATGAAAAATTTGACAGGAGAAAATATATTCGAAAAAGAACGTAGTTCGAAGTACCTGCGACTGCATCATTTACGGCTGGTCGAGAGAATGAACATCTGTTGAATAGGGAAATGAACAGTTGGATATGATAGAACAACTGGAAAAATATCTGTTGGAAATCTGTGTAAACAGAGCTTCCAGTAAAATCTAATGGCCTAAATACAATAGAAACCGAGAAAACCTTTTTATATAGGGCAAAAAGAAGTGGATCGAATACCCTTCATCAGGGGCTATTTAGTGGGTTGTGTACAGAGACTGACGAACATTTTAATGAATTGTTTTATAAGAAGTGCAGAATTCCGCAGGAATATTTGGCGCAACTTTGGCGGAATCTTCAACACCGTTCTTGGTTTGATTGCAGCCAACTTTCACAGTCAGCGGGATAATATGCAAGTACCACGTGGTGGTGTTAGTTTACAGGAATCACGACATATATATATTTCATTACAACCTTTCTTCTAAGAACCAACTTCTTTTCCTGCTATTTTTTGTTTACCATGCATGTGGGTTGTGATTAGTCTTAACTATCTGCATATGGTCGCGGGGCTAAACTTTGGGTTCCAAACAAACTTTGGGAAACAGTCACGTGTTTGAATTTGTTCTGTAAATTTAAGATCATCTGCCTTATAATCTGTATTTTAAGCAGCAGCACATAATCCTTTTTCATTAGTCTGCCTGACTTCTTTCTCTTACTTAAAGTATACAGTAAACTCTCGCTACAACGATACCCGATACAACAATAACTCCCTCTACTACAATAATGTTTTGTGGTCCCGGTGATTTTGCATATAAACTAATGTTAATCTCCCCTCAATATTGCTATATTCTCTAGAACAATAAACCTCTGTAAAACGATTTTTCAATCTAAATTTCAGTATTATTTTCTCCCTTTATAATAATATTTTGATTTCCAAATGCTTTTTTTTTTCGTTTTCTTTTGTTATTTTTTCCGTCTATTAAGACTCACTGTGGATATTCAACTTATCCCTGAATAAATAGCTATTGTTCAGATTTCAAAACAGATGAAGACCACCCTTTTGGGAATTGGAGTGGGTGAGGGGGGTGAAGTGTAAATGTATGCCTAGTCTCATTTCCCAGTAACCTTTGGAATTCTGATAAGGTTTAAGGACATCTAGACCTGTCTGGTCACCTTATCACAGAACAAGTGCCCTTTGTTAGAGGAACAGGGGAAGATGGAGGCGGGGTGTTGTTAAGTGACGTACTGAAAAGTGAGTTCAAAGGTTGTTTTATAGTCTTTAACGATTTTGAGTTCTACGCGAAACATTTGGTTTAAACTTTTCTTTCTTTCACGCGATATTGTTCCCTACGATGGCAGGGCGAAAGCAACTATCTTTTTGAGATAAACTGAACATTATCAATGATATGGATGAGGGAATGAAGCAGATTGATGCGGCTAAGAAACATGGATTATCGCAATCTACAGTTGCAACGTTCCTAAAGAAGAGAAAGCAAATCGAAGATGCTGTAACTTCAAATGAAATTAACCCAGAGCGAAAACGACTGAAAGTTGCGACAAATGAAAACATTGATGCTGCTGTTTTAAAATGGTTTCAAGAGATGAGAGCAACAAATGTCCCAATAAATGGACCTTTATTATGTGCAAAAGCACGGAAATTTGCAGCAATGCCAGGGAACGAAACTTTCAGACCTAGCAAATGGTTGGTTAATGCGTTTTCGAGATCGTCATGGAATAACTTTCCAAGAAGTTCACGGAGAGAAAAAGTCAGCCCCGATAAACGACGCAAATGAATGGCGGCAAAACAAGATGAAAGAAATCTTAGAAAAGTATGCTCCAGAAGACAATTATAATACAGATGAAGCTGGGTTGTTTTTCCAACTCCTACCCGATCGAACATTGGCATTCAAGGGTGAAAAGTGTTATGGAGGGAAGAAATCAAAGCAGAGACTGACTGTTCTTCTGTGTACAAAGAGCACAGGAACGCATAGAATACAACCTCTCGTCATTGGTAAATCATTGAAGCCAAGGTGCTTTAAGAACGTGAAAAGTCTTCCCGTGGAGTATAAAGCAAATAAGAAGGCTTGGATGACGTCTAAATTTTTTTCCGAATGGTTACAGAAGTTAGACAATGAAATGAAGAAGAGAAAGAAAAAAATCGTTTTGTTGATAGATAACTGCGGTGCTCACACGTCATTTCCAAAGCTACAAAATATCGAAATCGCTTTTTTCCCTGCCAATTGCACTTCAATTTTACAGCCTCTTGATATGGGCATAATTAAGTGCTTCAAAGGATATTACAGAAAACGGTTGGTGGACTCCATACTTGTAAACTTTGAAAATAAAGTAGAAGACCCTTTCAAAGCTGTAAATGTCAAGGAAGTGTGTGAAAGTATTGCTGGAAGTTGGTGGGAAGTAACAGAAAAAACCATTCGGAATTGCTGGAAAAAGGCCGGTCTTCTTTGTGTTATGGAAGATAAGAAATCTGATAATGATGAAAATTCCATAGACAATGATCTCTCAGATGATCAAGAATGTGTTTTGCACATCAAAAAATCCGTATCCCAACTTGAGGAAACAAGCGGTAAAAAGTTTGGAATTAGTATAGAAGACTATTTAACAGCAGATGATGATCTTATGGTTTTCGCAGGAGTTACTGATGAAGATATTCTCTCTGAAATTACTGATGAGATAGGAAACAATGATGAAGATGATGATGATATTGATGATGATGATAATACAGGTCCATCGCAGTCCTTATTGTCATCCCAGGAAGCTCTTCAATTTGTGAATTCTCTACGGACATTTTTTTCAAGCCTTCCGTCGACAAATGAAGAACATTTTCGTACACTAGACTCAATGCATACAGTATTGGTGAACTTAACAGTTAAAAAAATCAATAAACAAACAAAAATATTGGATTATTTTCAATAAAAAGCGTTTTCAGGTATGTGAATATTTCTGTGCTTATTTTCTGAATTTATCTTATTTATTTATTTTTTTAGTATTTAAACCACTATTATTAGTATTTTACAAATTAATTTCTTCTAAATATAGACTTAAAAGTAGTATGTTATGCACCTTAAACTAATAATAATAATAAAAAACTCTTATTAAATGCTCAAAATCTGTGGGCCCTCGATATAACAATATGCCTCTCTACAACAATATATTTATTTGGTCCCTAAAATATTGTTGTTACGAGGTTTCACTTATTCATTATCCCAAGGTGGCCATATTACAGTTGAATGTCAGCTATAACTGGAACGCAAGCTTTCAGCATTGAAACGTGGTGTTCTTTCTTCTGGGTGTGATCTTCATCGCCACGTATAAACGGAACGTATATATCCACGTATATATTTCACTTATACGTATATATTCACTTTCAAAGAAATGGAACAACAACTCGAATACTGATTAGTAAACGAACTTACAATTCAACACCAGAAAGTTGGTGACAAAACGAAGTCAAATATTTTATTCACTAAACACGTCAAAAGCATTTTGTGGAAGCGTTTTAGCCTCCCCCCCCCTTAATTTTATGATATTTTTAAGTAAGTTGCCTCCCGCAGCGTTAATGTGGCAACCGTCTCCAAAGGATTAAAATTCTCCCTAGAAATATTTAGTTAAACATATGAGAATTTTAACATTTTTCCTCGTTTTTTCACAGGTTTACCTCCTTTAGAATTATAAGCCAAAAGGTGTAATCTCTATTCACTCCGAATTTTTCTAAAAAAATTAGACTAGGGTACTAATTAGTAAGACATAAAATTCTTCTTATGCTTTTGCCTTCCATCATTTTTAATCACTTTAATGAAGTTCGAATATACAGAAAATATTCAAGGAAATTGAACAGCAACGCGAGTATAGACTACTAAACTGAGTTTATAATTCCACATGAGAAAGATGTTGACCAAAGAAGTCAAATGAACTCAATGAACATGTCCAAAGCTTCACGATTCGTTTAATATTTGATGAGATGGACTGTCATGTACGAGAGCGTATTTTCCAGATAAATATCATCCATTATCCTCGGAAACCTGGCACACCCATGGTCTTCTACAGTCTTCACGTGTATCTTTAACAATTTAGATCAACACGACTTTTAAGCGAATGTCGCAAACGCTTATTTCTCGCTAGTTTGTCGTGTTTGTGTTAAAATTCGTGACAGGAAGAAAATTAGCATCTGGAATTCTTAATTCGCGCCATTATGACCTAAAAGTAAATACCCGAGGTTGTTCGGATTGAAACTGGTCAAGTTTGGTAGGTTATTTATACACGGCAAACTACACGAAGGGTTCTATAATTAAGATACAGTGGATGGACAAAAATATGGAAACACCTTGTGAAATGCATGTTTGAAAAGAAAGATTGATTTTAATGAAATATGTAGGTGGCGCTGGCGTTTTTGACTACTGACGCCACCTATACAACTTCGTAAATGTGCTAAACAGTTCAGTTGTTGTCGGAGTACTGTTATGTGAGGTTGTCATTGCATTATGTCAGAGTTAACAGACTTCGAACGTGGGCAAATTGTTGGAGCACGTATGGTAGGTGCTTCCGTAAGCAAGGTAGCCGAGGTGTTTAGTGTTTCAAGAGGTACTGTATCGAAGATTTATTCCGCATATTTGAAAAGCGGAAAAACATCATCTGCTAAATCACAGCGCGGACGAATGTGTGTCCGGAGTGATCGTGACAGACGATCATTAAGGGCAGTTGTGACGAAAAATAAGAAGACCACAGCTGCAAAAGTTACTGCTGAAATAAATGTTGTGTTACCGAACCCTGCGAGTACCAAAACAATTAGAAGGGAGCTTCATAACCAGGGAATTGCTGGCCGTGCTGCAATTGAGAAGCCACTCATCAGTGATGCTAATGCCCGTAACAGGAAAAGGTGGTGTTTAAGTCATAAAGCCTGGACTATAGAGCAGTGGAAGCGAGTAATATGGTCTGACGAGTCTTCTTTCACATTGTTTCCCACTTCTGGCCGAGTTTAAGTCTGGAGAACGCCATCTCAAGCCTATGACTTGAGCCTATGACTTGAGCCTATGACAAGCTCAGACTGCTTGTTGCCAAAAGTGAAACATGGCGGGGGTTCTGTTATGGTTTGGGCAGCCATATCGTGGTTTTCTGCTAGCCCCATGATAACTGTGTCAGGGCACATGACTGCCAAGACTTATGTGAACATTTTGGCCCATCAAGTTCATCCATACAAACTTTTTTCCCCGATGGTGATGGTGTCTTCCAAGACCACAAAGCCCCTGTTCACATAGCTCACATTGTCCAGGACTGGTTTTCTGAGCACGAGGATGAGTTGTCCTCATCTCCTCTGGCCACCACAGTCACCAGACCTGAATATTATCGAACCTTTGTGGTCTACATTGGAACGGAAAGTGCGTTCTCGTTATCCACCGCCAACATCGTTATCTGAACTTGCCACCGTTTTGCAGGAAGAATGGTATAATATTCCCTTGGCAAACATACAGGAATTGTATTTATCCTTTCCGAGAAGACTGCAAGCTGTTTTGGATGCCAACGGGTTTCCTACACCATATTAAGCAAAGAAACATGTTTTTTTTAAAGTTTTTCCATATTTTTGTCCAACCCCTGTATTTCCGTGAAGCAGGCAGATAGCACACAACGGGTATCTGCTGATGATTTAGAAGAAACTACTGCCTAATAAAATATAAATTTTGAGCAAGATTAAATGGTGCCTTTGTACGTGATGTTGTCTATAACTCAATCAAGTTAATTACTAAACAAAATGAATCGCAAGAAGCTTCTGCATTACGCAGTGGAATTTTAAGACTAAAGCAGTAGAGAAACATAAAATTTATAACACTAGAGTCATTTATATTAAGTTGTTTTTGAAGCAGGAGACAGGAAAAATGTACAATGCCCTCGCCGGGACTTGAACCTGAACCTCTCGAATACGTGCCGAGTGTGTTAACCGTTATATCACGAAGGCATGCAGAAAATGGAGATAGAATGCCTTATATATTTATTATTATTATTATTTATTTATTTTGTTATTTTTGCATTATGCTAACCTTTTTTGTTACTCGATTCCCTGGCTTGGTTTCTCGGGGCGTTTAAAATTTTTTTTATGTTTCTATTTTTAGTGCAGTTAGTTAAAAGCTGCTTTTAACTTAACTGTTGTCTTGTTTTATGGGACACGTCTGGCTCGGTGGCTGCCCTCGTTTGCTGTTGGAAGGGTTAAGCCCGATAATATCATAAGGTCCTACAGACCAGGTGGAGGGGCTGCGCCCAATTTGGGCACTTTATATACTCCCCCTTTTGCTACTCGGAATTACGGACCCAGTCCCCAAATCTTGGCAGTAAAGAATCCTTATCCATCATCTTTTTAGTTTGGGTGTTACCGCAGATACATAGGTTATTTTGACACAGGAAACAGGACAAATATACAATGCCCTGGCTGGGTCTCGAACTTGGACCTCTCATAAAAGGTCCGAAGTTCTAAACGTTACACCACTAAGATATGCAGAAAGGAGGCACAAAATACAGCCTTGAGTTTGGCATAGATTTAAGTCAATATCTCAATAGATTTCAAACAGATACAGGTTGTCCTTCATTAGGAGCAGAAAAATCTGCAAGACTGACCTGTAGAAAGGAAAGAAACAACAAAGAAATCTACATTCTTGCAGATTTCTTTGCTCCTGAAGAAGAGCGACCCGCTTGCTATCGAAATCGACTGAGATTTTGACTTAAATCTACACCAATCTCAAGGTTGTTGTGTCACTGATCTACCACACCAAACGAATTTTTTTCTTTTGAAGTTATTGCCTTAGACAGATGAATTTAATACCAATGTTTATTTATGTTTTCAGAAAGTCACGTCCTTTTAGAGGTACAAAGTGCTCTCACACTAGTAACATTTACTGACATTCAGATTGCGGTTTGATGGGTTGAGCAAGGACTGCTGTCGGCCCTACATATTCCCTCGCGGTACAGTGTTAAAAATCAGAAATGTTACTTCACATGGAATGATCATCGAGATCATTCAATGATCCAGCAGAAGTGATCACGTACCGTATTGACAGACCTTTACTCAAGAACGTTTTTGGGGTCTATATTTGTGCTTAGCAGTATATTTTAGTTATTGATTGGTTATTTTATTTGTGTGTCCCTACTTTATGTCTTTTGTTATACTTTATTATTGGTGATCCTTATGAATTCCACTAAGTATGTTTCTTCATATTCGCTTTTATCGTTTGACTGCTTAATTATTAAACCCTATAATCCCTAGAATATCCCTAGCATTATCCTAGAAAGCAATGTTACATTTTATTTAAACTATCAGCTGATTATACCTAACAGAAAACTATACATTATTTAAGCAACGTGATGTATTTTATTTTTTACTTAAGGACATTCGAGTCAATATATAACTTATCATATACCTTAACAGGATTACTTGATAGCTCTGTATCATGTCATATTTATTTTATTCTATCGATACCTGGATGGCTCGAAACAAAAGAAGTTTTAGTGTTTTTTAACCCGCTTCGATATAAAATTAAATTATAGCATCACGTGCATTTATTGTCACAGGTTATTCTTTTTCCCTGGGAAAGAAGGGTAAAAATCGATGTTTATACACGAGCTGTTTGTTCTTTTTGTAATACTTTTGACACATGAAATTGGCAACGTCCCATGTCGCATCGGGAAACTGTCATAGAACATTTCTTTTTTCATTTTTCGTACAGTGAAAAGATAAGAAACGAGTTCAGAACAATTCGGAAGAATACAATGCTTTCCACTCAAGTGGAAATCTATCGACGACAAATGCAGTTAGCTTCGAAATAATATTTAATTGAAAGTTCTCCTCTGTTCCGTGATAATGCTATTGTACAGTGATATAATTAGGACATCGCAAATAGTGCCTACGCTTATAATGAAGTTATTGTACTAAAATCTGTTTTGTTACTTCGCGCACGACTGCTATCGATATTGTTTCCCAGAGGGCGATGCAAACGCAAATCAGAAACCTATACTCGAAGCAAAGGTAATTAGAAAACACTGGGAAAGGTAATACTTCTATATGTTTCTGTCAAGTAATATGCAAATATATTCAGCAGAGATATTTACTAAAAATGCTTCATTTACTAGTAATCGCTTAAAGAGTTATTGATTGGTGAAAGAAACACAGTTCTTTTTCATATTTAATACATTTTATTTAGCTTTGAACAATGTAATTACGACTTGGTAGTTTTAAATATGGGAAAATTGTTGGTCTAAAGACATTTTCCTTTAATAGACTTAATTGATTATTAATTCTTTGCAGCAGCTCTATTAAAGATTCATTTTTATTCCAGTAGAAATTCAGTATCTAATTTTCACAAATTTTATCCATAATCTTTACCAATTAAAATGGACTAATTGATTTTATAAAACCTGCCTGAAATGTTTTAACACTGTCTCTTCATCTCTGCGTTGTTGTTGTGAATTATCTCACTTGTCTGACAGTAACATCAGAACAAGCCCACGAAATTCATCGTGGTAAGGAGTGCAAGATTGTGCTTGTCGTCGGCCAGAGCCTTGAGCACCATACAAATGATAGTACAATTTCGCTCAGCTCCGCCCGAGAGTCTTCTACTCCCCTTCAACCTCTCCAGAGGACTTTCGGCTAGCCAAATATTTAGAGTGTCCCCACGCCGCATGAACACTATGTTTGCAAACATCCATGCTGTAATACTTCTTTGGCGAAATGAAGCAACTCCAATGATGGAACACAGCAGTAACTTTTATTTAACACTAAAAAAAATGGCGACATACAAACAAAAAGAGAAAACATATTCTATCATTTAAAAATAAATTACATTCTTCGTGCGAGAGTCGCACGAGGCACTCGAGTCTGGCTTCAAATATTGCCATTCACAAATACCTTAATGTTCATCTATTTAAATTATTTAATCTACAAGATTTTAATATTATTTAAAGCTGTTACAACCTCTCCCCCAACGGAGAGACTTTTATCGAAGGGAAAAGTTCTGTAAATTTCGAAAGTTTATAAGCTCGGCTTGCTCGATTGCTTAAAGAGAAAAGGTTATTTCTCTTATAAATTTCTAAATTTCAGGCCAAAAAATTTTAAGTTTTAAACAATACTTTTACACCACATTTAAATAGGAAGAAAATGGACAGTGTTCAAATTAGTCTTCTTTTTTTTGCTTGACGGCGCCTAGATCTCTTCCATTGTGAACCAGTTCCTCGGCTATAATTCACAGCAAAGCCTTTCCTCAGTTCATCTGTGCCTTTCGGATAATATTTATTTGTCATTTGCTTTCGACAATTGTTTTCTTCGTCTATTAGTAGCGGCTTTGATAATAAATCAAAAGCCGAAAGATGATGATAACGCTGCATTGCAAAATAAGTCTCAATATTAATTTCTTTATCGTTTTTCAAATTTTCGTGAACATCTTCCACGTTTAATTCTGGTGATTTAACTTCTTCTTCAAATACATCTCTGGATGCTTTATTTTCTTCCTTCATCGGTTAAAAGATCTGCTCTTCAGCTATTTCTCTTTTCCTTTGAGCTCTAGTAGAAACGGCATTAAAATGGTATCACTAAGTTTACGTTCAAGTGATAAACTAATAAAATAAGGCAGTTCAGTGTTAACAGGAAGTAATAACCTGATATCACTAATATTACGTTCAGTGAGGAACTAATAAAATAAGGCAATTCAATATTAACAGGAAGTAATAACCTGGTATCACTAATATTATGTTCAGTGATGAACTAATAAAATAAAGCAATTCTTTATGAACAGGAAGTAATAATCTGGTATCACTAATATTATGTTCAGTGATGAACTAATGAAGTAAAAATACGCACGATTATTCGATCTCGCCGGTGCCTCCAAAATAATTAAGACTGTAATACTTCTTTGGCGAAATGAAGTAATTCCAATGATGGAACACAGCAGTAACTTTTATTTAACACTAAAAAAAATGGCGACATACAAACAAAAAGAGAAAACATATTCTATCATTTAAAAATAAATTACATTCTTCGTGCGAGAGTCGCACGAGGCACTCGAGTCTGGTTTCAAATATTGCCATTCACAAATACCTTAATGTTCATCTATTTAAATTATTTAATCTACAAGATTTTAATATTATTTAAAGCTGTTACAACTCCTTCTCCGGGATTCCAACCCAGGCTTTTCGGTACCGCAGTAGGCTCCCTTAACCACTATACCGTCTGGGCAGCGCCAGCATCTCTTTCACGAAATAAGCAACATCAAGATTTCATGGAGGATATCGACGGGTCTGAACCCCTAATTGGACAACCATAGGCTTTCTGTGTTTGGTCACAACACGTAGAAGATCTTACCAGGTTTCTTTTTCCTGCGTTATGAAAACATCTTATTGAAAATGTACCACAGATGGGATTTAATATCATGCTAAAATTGGGTAATGTGATAACGAAATTTGAAAAGGTTGCGGAATGCATATGAAAGTGAAACACTCAACCGTGCTTCAGTATTCTAAATGTGGAGGCAGTTCATGAGCTCTAAACCTGGAGTGGCTAATGGAGCACGTCATGGCAGGCCATCCACAGAGACTACGCATTTCAACATTGCCAGCCTTTGGAAAAACTTTGAAAGGTCACTGTTACACATACTTCCTGACAACATGGTTAGTGGAACTACTAGGAAAACATATCGGATTTGTCAAGAAGCAGTAGTTTTGAGCAGGAACGTGCCCAGCCATGTGTTTTAGCCAGAGCCAGAGGCGTAACAGACAGAGACTCTGAGGTCAATATATGATAATGTCGACACATCTTAATTGATTCTTCCAAACTTTATCACTTTTTTTCCCTTGTTAGGTTTGATCAATTTCTTAACAATTAAAGTAGCGTTTCATATTTAATCAAACTACTAACTTAAGATATGTTATCAGGTTCAGTGTTTCTCCTTGTTTGCTTGGGGAACATTCCAGAACCTGACTCGGAACAGGGAGCTTACTAAAGCTATGTTCAATAAATGTGGGAAGTAGACAAGATACACAGGAAGGGTATACGAAACCCTTTATTTTTCACTCTTTACAATAATTTCCGGACTTCGGAATACAGAGACCAACTACTTGTGGTCTGAACGTAAGAATATAAAAATATTAACTAAACTTTAACTTAACTTTGGAATAACAAACAAGGGCCTACGTGGAAGATTGACCGTATATTAACAGGAAGCCGTATGTAGTACAGAGAACTGTTAACACTACAATACGTTTAAAATTATTAAGAGGATTAAACCTCTGGCCTGGAAGGCAACCAGCAACCGAGTAAAACTGCTAAGGCAAGCGGCCTGCTTCGACTAACTCCTTCCTCTCTCTCGCTTGGCAAAAAGCTACAACTTAAGTACTTGGCGTTCGCCAACAAATTTGCATAAATAAGTTAAAGCTTTTAATTCTGGCCGGAAGTAGAAAATAAGAAGTGATAGTAAAGATTTAAAATAAAATAAACGTTAGTAAAACTTAAGATCCTTACAATGTAACGTACTCTTAGAGCTGAACAAATATAAAAATATATTGGAATAGTTCAGACTTTGTCAAAGGGTATTAGAGAAATTGATCCAAATATTTAACAGCTCGCTGAAAGATAATCAGTACAGTTTGTTGCCACAAAGAAACGTATGAAAAGAAAAGGACAAAGAAAGATGTACACGCATGGATAACGCGAATTTTTTTAAAAAAAATTAAAAACATGCACTTTTAATGTTACTTTTAATAAAGGAATTTGAATTCATTAATCGTGTTTTGTTAACTGTGAAACTGGAGGAAAAATATTTTTGGAACCAATTATCCTTTTTTGTACGCATTTAGTTCCACTGTTAGTCGTGTTTCAAACACTCCATTATATTTTAGGTTAAAATAACACGCCGAAGAATTATTACTGGAGAAGCTAAACAATCAGAATCAGCGTAATATTTGTAAATTTTGCAGGACTAGTTTCTATGGTTTAACTGCAGAGTCAGTTTCTTCAGCTGTCTAAGTGCAAGTCATCTAATCTCGTACATTTGCAATTACGCAGCTGAGAAAGATGGTACTATAGTTAAGCAATCGCTGATATTCTTGTTGTTTGATTTGTCCAATAGTTCGGTATAGGATTAGTACTGTTGCACTTAGTAGGTCCTTACTGGTAAGACATAACTGCAGAAACATGGATTTGTAATTATGCAGGAGTATTGTGTAAATAGTGAATATACACTTTCTAAAACGAAATATGTAAATATACTATATTCCGAGATACAGCATTTTTATGCACTGCAAGGCATTCCAGATGTGGTCGATATCTTTTAGATGTAAGATCGTAGGTGGTCGTTGCAAAACTCGAAACTTAGATCAAAGTTTTCCTAACCATAATGTAATATCTATAGACATATCTGTCTGTATATGGTTCTATTAGAAATGCCCAGACCCACTGTAATTAATTCTGGACGTGAATAAATATAACTCGTTAAAAGGATGTGTAATAAAGATTACGTCACTGAAATGATCTGTAGTTGTTATAGGAACCTCACTGAATGCCAGCTAGATAAGTACCATTGTGTAGCCACCACAGCTGTGGAGTCTCATGTTGTCATAAAAGATCCGTGGAACCATGAAGTTTTTCACAATACACAAATCCTTCCATCTGCCCGAAAGAGTTGTATTTAGTACGATTGGTCAGACCAGATAATCGTTTTCAATCACCAAGTATTTAGTGCCCAAATTGCTGAGCTCATTTGGGTTTCTGTATCATGTATTCACAAGAGCTGTTCTCACGAGTTGTTGGCTCCTGAAGCCGATATACTGGAAAGAAGATCTTACGGTGTTCAAGATGATATTTACTAAGGTCAGTATACTAAATTTCGATGATATTTGAGGCAGTGTTGTATCCTTCTTCTTTAAAATAATTTCTGCCACTTAATGCTGGTGGTGTACATCCTTTTGTGACTCTCTTTGTGGCTACGTGTTTGTCATAAATGCAGAGTTTTGACAGAATTTTTACTCTCCCGATGCATTCTGTAAATGGTCACATGTGAAAATCCACATTTCATCTCTACTTATGAAATAATGTGATCCATTTTATGAACTCCAGACCTCAACTATTAGAGCCAAGAATTGTGGAGCCGGTGGTACGCGTACCACTGGTGGGACGCAAGAGAAAAATAAGTGGTATGCAAAAGAAGCAAAGTACTTTTAACTATTAAATTCAAAAATTAAAACACCAACATCCTGATTGAGTTTCTTCTCTAACACTCCTAAATTTATGCGATCTGAGTTTTGTTCAAGAGTGGTGGTGGGAGTAGTACTTTGTAGTGGTGGTACTAAAGGTTTTCAATTTTTGTTTAGATGGTATGCGTTAGTCAAAAGGTTGAGAACCGCTGTACTAGACAATACTGAAAACAGCGCAAATTGTTTAACTATGCTATTCTGAGAGTGAAAACGGTTCTAGAAGCTTTAAAATCTTTTTTCTGGGGACTGGTATATAGATGTCCCATTCAATTACAACATTAAATAAGGCTCAAAGAAATTTAGCTTACTAAGAAGGCGTAAAATTTACTGCTTAATGTGAAACATGTCGATTTGCTTTTCTGTTTCATGCCGGCTGAATTTCTGACAAATAGGTTACAGTGCATAAAACAACTAGTCAACTAGTCCCCACGGGAAATAATTTCAATGGTCATTATTGTGATTGACCACAACTCACACAATCAAATCAACTCACACAATCTTGTGTGAGTTGATTTGGAGGGTGTGGACATCATTTGTGTTTACGAATTTTTGATTTTGTATTTGTTGTTAATTTGATATATTAAAAGCTTTAAAATTGCTTGAACAAGGTTATAAGCCATGTCTTATTACACAAAATATTTATTACACATTTACCTACCATATTTGTCTTGTAAAAGTTAATAATATGTTTTCAAAAATTGCAATAAAAACTTAGTTTAGATTTTTTAAATTATTTTTCCTATTTTGTTTGATATTAGTTCTAATGTATTTTTGACTTTAAAAATAAAATAAAAATTCACGCATTTAAGGGTTAACTTCCACGTTAACTGGAAGTTTCACTAATTCAACTGGAATTATCACCAATGATTCAATAAAAGTAAAAATTCACGCATTTAAGGGTTAACTTCCACGTCAACTGGAAGTTTCACTAATTCAACTGGAATTTTCACCAATGATTCAATTTGTAGCACATCAAGAAGATAAGAATCAGCAGCAATAACTCATGGTCAGGAAAGCTCACGTCCATGTATTGCTTACTATATTTGAAACATCCTTTGTATCTTAATTAAAAAAATTAATTATTCTTTTGGTGAAGTATCGGTTTTAATGTCTTTCTTGCTAATGGATCAAGAAGGTCCCCTCCCTCCACCGAAATTAAAGTACTTTCAATTCTATCCATTACACTTGGATAATACACTTTGCTTTAAAAAGTCCCCAAATGATGTTAGGGGACGCACTTTCCCAAGCTGATATCTTTTTTGGGGAACATCCGATCTACAAGATCGTAGTCGTGTAGATTGAATGGCTTGAATTGGATTATAACCAAATAATCCAATTCAATTCATTTTTGTTGCATTTGCGCAGTAGCTCTTCTGTAGACTATTAGGCTCTATAATGCAGGAAGCAGATCTAGTCGAGGAAACACAGTTGATTATGAGTTGTCATCCAATAAATCGCCCAATATTACTTGGCTATTATTTGTGTTTTCGAAGCTGTAAATATCAGCGGTGGCGTCCGAACCACGGTTCTTCTAACTGCTGATTAGATATGCCAACAACGTTAACTGCTGATTAGATATGCCAACAACGTACATCATGAAAACACGCTCAAGGGAATGTGATAATTCTTTACAATACCACATAGTAATTTATCTTGTAAGTAAGGACAGAACACTCTGACCGGCAAGTCCGTAAATATACGGCCTAGAATGCATTCGCGATGTCTTTAGGAAAATATATGCACGTCCGTCTTGAAATTTGTTCAAAAAATTAAGGTATGTTATTAAAAGTACATAAATCTAAGTATAAAGGTACCAGAAACATTTTAGCATTAAAATCACTAAAATACTTCTTTCTCGTGGTAGTTTTAGGAAATATGGGCTTTATTAGTAAAACTTTGTGCTTGTCAGACGTTTAAAAAGTCAATTGTTTTACTTCCCGCCAATCCATAACCGTAGGTAAGGGAGGTAAAGTTTTCGGTCCAAAATTTAGATAGTGAATTTTTAGTGAATAAGCACAAATTAGTGTCCCCACAACGTGCTTTTAGTACTTTTACAATGATATCTGTCTGTCTGTGACGATTGTTTCGTATACATTAACTCTATATCAAATTACTAAAAGTTTCTGTTTTCGTTATTTAAGCTTTCTGTATTCATATAAAGAGTTGATTTAGTTTTAGTTGGACAACCGGAAGTGGCACTTTTCTTATAAATAGTTGATTTAATTTTAGTTGGGCAAACGGAAGTGGCACTTGTCTTATAAAGAGTTGATTTAATTTTAGTTGGACAACCGGAAGTGGCACTTTTCTTATAAAGAGTTGATTTAATTTTAGTTGGACAACCGGAAGTTGCACTTGTCTTATAAAGAGTTGATTTAATTTTAGTTGGACAACCGGAAGTGGCATTTTTCTTATAAAGAGTTGATTTAATTTTAGTTGGACAACCGGAAGTGGCACTTTTCTTAAAACCCATAAAAGTTTTGCAGCAGTTCATATAATATAATTGTTCTATATATAAACCATAGCATATATCTCTACATTTAATTGTTCTATATATATAAATCATAACAATATTATATAAATAATTTACATAAACATGCATTTATTTTAAATATATAATAAACACTCTGTAGGGTTTCCCCTATTTTGTATAACAAATTATTTTTAGCACTTTTCCTGAACCTCTCATTTTCCCTTCGCATTTCCTCGACAGGATGCAAATTTAAAATTAAGTGAATATAAAGTCAGACGAATCTTGTAGTTTATTCAGAGCGTGATTTCGCTAGCCAAGACACGTTACTAGTTTGCCCTTGCTGTTACGCTGAGTTTCTGATACACCTTTTTGGCCATTTATTAAGTACATTGCCGGGTGGGTTGTTCAGTCAGCCTAGTTAACCTTAAATTAAATTGTTACTCCAACATTTCTCTTTATCTTTTAATTTATTGTAAAACTCTTTTTAAGTTCCACCGCAAGTCGACGGTGTTATTGTGAGCAGGAATTTCGTGCATTTGTGTTCAGAGTTTGACGAATAATAAAGGATTATTTTACCCTTCGTTCTGTAATGGTATTCACTTACACCTGCGCGAGAAGTGGCCAGGTTCCCTCGTAAAATCACGTTAACTGTATGATAGCTAAGAAGATCAGATCTTCCAGCTTAATAGCCTTTAATTACAAACCAATTACATTATTCAACTGCCCAATAAAATGTAAATTTTTCGTAAAAAAATAAACGGGCATGCATTTGAATATGTTGGTATAAATTCAGAAAAACTAGTTTATGTGTATGGCCAGGTGTGATTAATAAAATATAATCCAACATTTATATGGATTAGAGATTTGCCTATTTATTGAACTAACAAATTAGACAAACTAAGATATAATGCTGGTTTACAAGCGATCAACTGGAAATGAAGTTTTACTTAAAGCCCATTGCTACTTAAGGGGTGTTGGAACCCCAAAATCTTCAAAAAATTGTGATTTCGGATTTTTGCATTTTCAAATTCTGTACACTTTTATCTTTCTAAAAATACCATTCTTCAATCTCTATGAAAATTAGAACTGCAAAAAAATCTAGTTTTAATTTGTCATCTACTGCTTTGATCAATGGGGATTTTTACATAAAAACGCGTTTTTCTCCAAATGTGATTTTTTTATACTCGATGTACCTTTTCTCAGGAACTACTGCTCACAAGTATCTAAACTTTTTATGGCTTATTTATTAGGTTCCCTTATATTTACTGAAATGAGCTTTTTGTAATAAACTTAGAAAAAATAATTAATTTTTTTTGTGTGAGAAAAGTGCTAAATTTTACTATGCCTAACAAAATATTCTGTAATTTACTCTAAAATTTAAAATGCTTCAAAAGCTCATTTCAGTATAATCAGATAAGTATACTTTAATTACAGAAAAAATTGTATCTACAGCAGAGTTTGAGAAAAGGTACATCAAAAATGGCCAATTTAACATTGTCGGTATAGGGGTTTCTGATACGCCTTAAAATATGGAATTGGTTGAAAATCATGTGCTGGGCATGTCAGATATTTTCCTTACATTCTCTTTTGAAAATCAAAATTTAGCCATTACAGGACTATATGTAGATTCAAATTTTCTATCTAAATGTTTTAGTCTGATTATTCGAACACTGATAAGACACTGAATAGTATAAAAGTTAAATATAAAGCCTTGACATAAAAATAAAAATGTATTAAATTTAAGTTATAAGTTATAATTTAAGTTTATACATTAAATTATATATAAACTTCTTTACAATAGTTTATACTATAAACTTATAATGTCTAAGTTTATACATTAAATTTTGAGAGTGAATTATTCAAAAGCTCTGATAGTTAATGTATACTAGAAAGCCGTCTAAATGTAGAAGCACGATGCAATATTCTTACTCTTTCAGACAGAAAAAATGCAAGCAATATTACTTACCTTCTTCAGTTCTCGGATCTCCTAATTCTACGTAAAACACAGAATCTCTTTCATAGCTTTCATTGTCAACAATCTGGATAGGTATTTCTTTCCTGTAAGAGACAAAATTGGTATTTTAAGTAATAATCAAATTTCGTAGTTATTAAAATGTTTAAAATTAGTTCAACAAAATTTTACTTGATGTTATTTGTCATAAAAATACATCTGCAGATTTATATTTTACAAGATAAAATGAATGCAGTAACTTTTTAAATAAAATTGTTATTGGAACAAAATTTCTGGAAGTTAAAAAAGCTAAAATAGATACAAAAATTCTTAACATGAGCTTTCGAAATTCCATTTGAATACATAAATTTATTTTTTGAAACTATATTCTTCAAAGTGAAATGAATCGAATAATAAAAATCTGTTCAGTCCATATTATCGATTTAAAGAACGTCTAGACGTCCCATTTTATGATAGCTATCGTAAATTAGTTTTCATAAAATAACATTTACGTCGTGTAGTATAGATCTTAAAAAACTCTGTGAGTAATAAGCAAATTTTATAGGAAAAATAAAAAAAGGAAGCTTTCAGATTTGATATTACTCGCAAATGGACGTTTATTTAACGTTTTGTATGCTACCTTTATTTATATCATGTTCTTCGTTCTTAAATCATAAAATTCAATTCAACAGCAATATCACAAAATAATTTAAAAAGATAATATCTTCAGAATTTCCTAAACACATCTCGCGCGCTGGAATTTTTTTTTTTTTTTTTTTTTTTTTTTTTTTTTTTGGTGCAGTGCTGCCAGTTGCCATTCCTTGCTTTGAAATCGTTGAGTTTGTTAATCAAAAATGTGTTGCAAAATATGAAATAGATAGAAAAACAAATTCAAAATTTGGGCTCCCAGTTGTCCATTTACGAAGGACTACGTTTTTCAAAATTTGATATCTCCAGGTAGCGTTGTTTTTTCACAATGAGAGAAATATTCATGCAGATCCTTTATTATTTAGTTTCTTTAAATATAATACATGACGATATATATTAATTTTCTCAGAAAACCTGGTTAGCATTTATAGGAAAACTTAGGGGAAACCAAAAAATGCATATACATCCTACGCATTTTCAGGAGTTTAAATCGAAATCAAACTACCAGTGTATAGTGGTCTTATCCACTCGGAATAGTCGGTCTTTCTTTAGAAAAACATTCACGTCAAGAGTGTTAGCTATCACTATTGTTTAAATCATTCAAAAACTAATTTCAAATTAATACGCTTTAAACTAGTAATATACTATTTCTATTGATAGCAAAAACATATATTAATCTGTTAAGTATTTTTCCATAAAAACTTTCTTTTAAATGTTGTAATTGTTGGTACAATGTCTTTAATTAATTGGTTATCGAAAGAGAAATAATAGAAAAAGAAATGTTACTGCATTGGATATACGGATGCGTACATTCACAGTCTGGAATTGTTTGGAGAATAATAAATCAGAAAATATCTCAAACACGGAAATAATACTAAAACTATATCTGAAATATATTATTGCCTGTTTAGAGTAAAAAAGAAAAGTAAAATATAATTTAAAACCTGACTGATAATAATTGGAAAATTTAACAGTTCGGCAGGCATTGATAGCATTAATTGAAATTGATCTGTTCATTTCAAAATACAGATACACTGGTCTCTCTTCATTTGAAGCAAAGAATGCTTTACAGTCATCGTCGGATTAGTCGTGCTCCGAAACACTACAATAAAACAACGTAACGTGAAAACTTTGTTGTACAAAACATCGTGGAAGTCAAGAAAACAATGAGAAAATATCACAGTTCCAAAACAACTGGGAACATCGTAATAGAAAGTAAAGAAGTGCAACGCACTTTTAAAACATCATGCAGAATTATCACAGTAGAAAAGAAAACATCGACAAATGACTGCATGGTGATAACATCGCAGACATATGTTTTCAGACATTAAAAGTTTCAAATGCATGTCCACGTAACGATTTGGGGACAAACAAAAAAAATGGGGAATATTTTTAGCTGTATATCTCATATTTTTCAATCAAGTAATAAATGTTTACTGGAAAAGTAAGGCGGAAACGTATACATTCAAAATCTAGAAGTTATTATATGTTAATGCTATGAACAGCAGTTAATAGAAATTTAAACTTATATTGCTAATTATTAAAAGTTATTATTTAATTAATTTTTATAGACCTCTCATCACTTTAGTAATTAATTAACACATTTAGCATTAATGTTCACTAATTTTCATATTTCCAATGCCAGAAATTTCCTTTTGTATTTTGCAGTAGATATTTATAATACAAAAATGTGAAATGTAAAAGTGAAAAAAGTTCCTCATTTTAGTTTTCATGATCATAAATCATTACGCAAAATTTCACTTGAAACTTTAATAACCGTAAAACAAATGTCTGAAATGTTATCATCATGCGATGCTTTGTAGGTGTTTTATTTTTTACCAAAACCTTTTATGCGATGATGTTTTAAAACTGCGAAGTTTTTACACAGCTTTATTTTCTAACACGATGTTTTCTACCATAATATTTTATCTTTGCAATGTTTCTCCGTACTTGTTTTCCTACCACGATTGCTTTTCACAACGATGTTTCCCCATGCGTTGTTTTTTTTTACATGACGCTTTACATTCGCTGTGTTCTAAACCTAAAATTTCGTGTTTACACTCAAAATACTAATTTGGTTAATTCAGAAGTCAAACAACAAAAATCAGCGTTATATTTTCAAAATTTTCACAGGACTAGTTTCGATGGTTTTACCGAACCACCATCCTCAGCTGCAAAACCGCAAATGAACAAGATAGGAAATAATGATTAGATAAGATAAGAAAGCCTGGGCAAGAATAAGCAAGTGGCGCCATCTGTTGATGAAACCAGAACTGAAACATAATTTCTTTAAAGGTCGAAGGCAAAGATGGATTGCAATTAGGATCGTTAACTAGAACAGAAAGATTTTTTGAATGTGAAATGCTTCTAGAAAATCCAGTTCTCCAATGGAAGATGTTTTTTTTAATAATTTTGGCAGCAGAAAAATTGAAAGTGTGATTTTCGGACCAACATTGTTGAGGAACAGAAGACTTCTGCGTTTCCTTTTTTCTAACATATGCCTCATGTTCCTTGACGCGAACATTTTGCCAAAATTATTCAAAAAACACCTTCCATTGGAGAACTGGATTTTCTAGAAGCATTTCACATTCAAAAAAATCTTTCTGTTCTAGTTAACGGTACTAATCCCAATCCATCTTCGCCTTCGGCCTCTAAAGAAGAAATTATGTTTTAGTTTTGGTTTCATCAACAGATGGCGCCACTTGCTTTTTCTTGTCCAGGCTTTCTTATCTTATCTAATTATTATTTCTTATCTTGCAGCTGAGGTTTTGCAGCTGAGGATGGTTGTTCGGTAAAACCATCGAAACTAGTGAAAATTTTGGAAATATAACGCTGATTTTTGTTGTTTGACTTCTGAATTAGTATTTCTTCGGCGTGTTATTGTGTCTTAATTAATTTGGCTGTTTACTCTGTTTGGGAGAAAATTTCAAACCGCGTTGAATTGTTTAAGTAGATGTAAATTTTAGAGAAAAATTACAAAGAATTAATTTCTCCGGAAGACGGGATGCAGACGATTTTGTGTCATGAAAACACGGAGAGTGTTTAATCTTTGTTAACACCTTTGATAAACTAAATTATTTTAAGAACTCTATTAGGTAATTAATATTCAATAATTAATATTCAGTAATTAATATCCAAAATGTTAAATTCATTAATGCATTCAGTAATTAATATCCAATTTAAAAATTCAATGATGTATTTTAATAGTTAATATTCAAATTGCAATTCTCATGTGTAGAATTTTAACACGAGTTTTTACTAAACATGCATGAGGAAGCTAAGCGGAAAAGTTACACACAAATATATCAAATTCAAATTAATCTTAGTTGGTGAAAAGCTGATTTTAGTCAACTAGAAAAACTCAACTTACACTAACCTTTCGACTACCGATCATTGCTATTCATGAGGGATTATTGCTTTCTAATTGGTATACAATAATCATTTCACGAAAACTCGCTGACGTTGTACCCCAGCATGAAGACGAAGCAAATGTTTTCGTTTGAAATAAAATAAATATCCGAAAACTTATTTTTATTTCCTACTTGATAATTTCGGTTACAAAAATATTCATTATGCTGTAATCTCGATCAGATGGAACTAACGATGATCAGATGGAACTAATCCCGATCAGATGGAATCTCATTTGACTGGACGATTTTTAAAATAGATTGTAAAACTGATTTAAAATGAATTCATTCTATTCTTGATGTCATTTTCAACTTGCCTTGAGGAGTCGTTTAATTAAGTTAGAATATTTTGAAGAATTAAGTTTAAATAAAGCAAAGCAAAAAGTAAGCATCAATAAATATTTACAAATTTAGATGAGAAATCATTAATAAATATTTAGAAAACCATAATTTAACGACAAATCCTATTTTAACGAATTCAGGATTTTTAATCGGAAATAAGCACATTTTACTGCATACGTTTTTCCTAGATTTGTTTTCAAAACATTGTGAATCTATGTTATTTTCTACCGCAAACTCTTAAACACGAATAGAATAATCATAGAAATTAATAATTTGTTATCGAATGTCTGTATGAATTTTACCATTAACGTGTCAGAAAGAGTTTCTCACTTCCTTGTACGAAGTAAAGAAAGTATTGGTGTTGCGAGAAATTTTGGGTATCGTATTTCAACTGAAATATCCTTTTTTTGACCGTTCTCGAATCTAACTGGACGACTTTTTTTTGCACATCATCGGAACATATGGATAGCGTAAAAGATTCCTGTTTCTAAAATAGATTGTAAAACTGATTTAAAAGAAATTCAGAAGGGATATTTTTGCGATGTCTGTACATACGTATGTATGTATCTAGTATCTCGCATTAACTCAAAAACGATTAGCCGTAGGACGTTGATATTTCTTACATGAGATTGCTATAACATCTATTTGTGTATCATCCTTTTTATTGTAATCGGCAAAACCAATTGTATACAGTATATATACAGTGGTGGCCAAAATTGTGGACACTTTTCGGACTTTTTTTATGTTTTTGAACTTTGTATGCTTATAGAAAATATTACGTTTCGCAAAATGCAAACTTGTATAGATCATTTTAAAGAGAATTTATTACTGAATTCAATACAAAACACAAAATTCAGTTATTTGCAATACAAAAAATTTATATGTACTTTTAATATAAATAAAAAGCACAGTTATGTAGTCGTTTGTAATGACTAGCTTTCCTGGCCAATTACTGTTCTTGTTCTGAGAACCAATCAAATGTTAGTAACTGCCAGTAGAAGCTGACATCATGTTTACACTTGAAACAATTCATTATTTTGCTTTGTTCTGTAGAAGGAGGACCTGTTTCTTATACACTGCAATTACAAGTAGGAATTTTTGTAAAAATTTTTCATATTTAGTCAAGAAGCAATGACATCAAATAAAAGAGTAGATTGGACACCTAGAAAGAGATGTAATATTATTGTGTTACGAGAAAGTGGTCTTTCCTATGCTGAAATTGCAAGACAGGTGGATGGTTCAGCGACTACATCTGGAGTCCGAAAGTTTTGTTTACGATATCAGGAGACGAATTCAATAAAAAAACAAAGAAGGAAAAGGCTGAAAAAGGTGCATCACATCTATTTATGACAGAAGAATAAAACGACTATGTCTCCAAGATAGAAAAATGTCATCAGCGAAACACCACTGACTCAATTCAAGATCTCCAAAACTATACACGCAGTTGACTTGAAATTTTGCATAGTTACTCATTTCACGATGTAGACGCGCTCTAAGAACAATTTTACGTAAATCCTGTCCAAAATGGAGTTTTATTTTACAATAGAAGTTTCTCATATCTTTGGTTTTCAAATCGAAGTTCCGAATTTTCTTTTATTGTTGTCAAAACTAGATACGAAATACAATGTTGTGAATGAATGCATTTTCTTTTAAAATTATTAAATTGGTAAATAATTTGCATCTATCCAATGAATACAAACAACATTTAAATTATAAGGTTAATAATAACATTTATATTTAAGTGTCATCATAAGTTTCATTAAATTAACTATTTTTTAAATGTTATTATTATGAGAAATAAATTACTGCGATGAAAAATACAAATGTTGTTGTTATCTATAAAAATTGCCATACATACAAAATCAAGGACAAATAATTATAATTGATTAAAAAAACTTGATAACAAAGATAATACATTTATTTTCATGAAACTTATGATAAGAGTTAAATGTATACATAAACCTTAGTTTTATGTTGGCGATTTTTTATGGTGTAGGCCTACTGGGGATCCCACCACGTTAAATAATGAGGACACATCCCAATAAACAGTACCACATAGTTGATGTGGAAATCTGTGTAAGATCACTGAATGTCACTGGATTTCCCGACTTCAAATTAAAAACAATTACATTAATTATCAGTTCGAAATTAGACATTTCGTCCATATAAGAAGACTAGGTTCACGTTCAAATAGATAGCGTGCCCAGCAAAGTCGGCGGGTATCAGCTAGTATATATATCATATATACTTATATTCCTATACTTATTTTGGGGGAAGTTTTATATACTCGTTATGAAAAAATAAAATTATAAGAATATTCACTCTTGTATGACAAAAGTTGACCGGAATATAAAATTTAGCTATTGTTGATGTCATTTTCAACTTGCCTTGAGGATTCGTTAAGTTAGAATATTTCGAAGAATTAATTTATATAAAGCAAAGCAAAAAGCAAGCATTATTCAATAAGCTGTACAAGGAAGTCATATATAGTTTCCCCATCAGATATCTTTTTAAATGTTGAATATTAAAGTCTGAATGGAGCTTTTACAAGATGTAAAGAATTTTATAAATTTTGAAGAAAGACCCATGGCGGCAAAGCATCTGCGCTCTCGCCTGGCTCGAACTATGATGGTCCTGGAGTGATCGAGTGGGCAAGACCTCTGAATATTGGTAGTTCTGCCTAGGTTTGAACTCAATCAAACAGGCTGGCTGCAAGTTTGATTTTCGTGTTTATCTCTGCGTGTGTAATGAATACAAGGTAGTTTCCCTTAGATTGTCCTCCACGAAAGCATTCCTCTCATTACGCAGATATCCCTTGTGTGCTTCGCTATATTCAAATAACTGAAACCACGGAGCTTCCAGTTACAACAAGCCGTACGTGCTAAGAACTTAAACTCCGAAAGCAAGCGCAGGGGGAACGTGATGATTCCTTACAAAGAAAAGCACACGTTTTAAATTAAAAATAATCCACTCACGGCGTTGATAGTATTTTTATAATATTCAGCATCCCTTTGTTTAGAAATTTTGAAGTTGGAAAGACATGATTAGGTTCAATATTTAACAAAATAAAGTCAGTAGTGAGTCCTTTATATTCATCCTAGCACAACTAAATTGTAAAAGTTGTGTCTATTTTCAGAGAAAATATAACTTTTCTATACTCTGGGGGACGAGAAAATAACCACCTTCTGTTCAAATATTCCAAGTCGGCAAAGAAAAGAAATTATTTCCTCTTATCTTCTGGGCCATTTCCCAAATATCAGCATCATCTAATGTGATAAATGGGGCGTGAAACGGTGTTAAATATCCTTCTCATCCCTCAGAGACCAGACAGTTTCGTCAAGAGATGGCGACAGCGGAGCTTCTGGTTATTCGATAACTCCTTCTTATTTTTCTCGAAATCCTCTTCAAGAAATTAGTTCTTGAGGTGAAAGTTGCTAAAACCTCGGGCCCTAACGTTGTTTGTTCTGGCCGTTAAGCTGATGGCCAAGTTCCATGTTGTTGGAAGGACGACACGAACTCCAGCTGGGGGAAATTGCTTATTTTCTACGTTAATAACTGAAATAAAGACTGGAACACTGTACTTTTTTTTTGGCAGTGTAAGAAGTAATTTTATTTTTAAGGGAAAGCTAATTAGGAAGATGTCGGAGTTTCGCATGTTGAGAAAAATCGCTAATTTTTTTTCCTGTTAATAAATTCAGAGCTATTTTAAATCTCTTAGTTGCATTTTGCACGACAAACTGTTAATTAAAAAGAAGTATTTAAAACAATATATTTTTACTATTTTATGATTTCTTATAGACATGTTCTATTTGTAATATCTAAATTGAACGTTTAAAGTATATACTGTAAGTAACTAGTGTGTGTATACTAAAGTGTATAGTAAAGTAACGTAAAGTATATCATTAACTATTTTTTAAATCTTAAATTGAAAAACTCGTTTCACCACATTGTATTGTCACAACAAACGTGCATGCGAAACTTGCGTTAAAGCTTCTGATTGGAAATTTAACAAAAAAATTGAAATAGCCTAAAATATTCTTCGATCGTAATGAAACATTAAAAGAATGCTGATTACATTCTATGGCTAAAATATTCTTCGACTGAAATCAATCGTTACAGCAGTGCCGAATGTGTTCTGCTACAACAGATATGCTAAAATAATACAACTCTCTTATAACCAGCCCTGATTTAACGAGAGTATAACTCGCTTTTAACGAGCAAACTCGGGTCATAGTTGTGATTTATAAACTTTTTATTGAGTTCCACTTCTCCAGCTCAGCTAAACCGTTCTTGGAAAAATGTTATTAACATTACGAAGTCAACCGAAAGTTGGTCATAAATCCTGAGCATGCATACGTGACGATGGCTTTTTATCTTAGGTAGTGATCAGGATTGAATTTTTACCCCCAAATTCTACGAGCGTTAGCTAGTCTGTGTGCTTAGGGATCATCAGAAGCTTTAAAACCATTAGTTTTAAAACCGTAAGCACCTGATGATTTTGATGCTTCTCGATAGAAGGAAAAAAATAGGAACACCGTCATATGCTATTGTAAACGTACTCGAAACCGATACGTTTAATAAAGGATGCATGGGAAAACACTACATCAATATGCATTATCAATTGCTTCCGTAAGGCTGGATTGGATATTTCTCAAGAGGGAGGCTACTTCTTCACTAAGGAAGAAGTAGATATCTTGGAAATTTTGGAAATGAGTAGAGAAGAATTGGAAAATTATACATCTGCTGACTGCAATCTTATCAATTCCAAGATATCTACTTCCGAGGATATTGCAGCTGAAATTCAAACTAAAGTGAATTAAAAAATAATGGAAGTGCCGATGATAATGACGACTATGAAGAATTTCAAGATGACTCGCCCACAACATACACTGGTGTGGAAAAATTAAGGACGAGACGGTTTTTTCAATATAACTTTGTACAAAAATTTTCCAAATCAACACATTTAATACCGTAAGATCCCCAATACGTAAGGACATGAGTAATGTAAGCAACACTTACTAAAAGAGAAATCAGAGGGATAAAAAGAAGCTTTATTGAAAAAGTAGCATGGAGCGCAATGCGACTGAAGGCCGAAACATCCCTGTGATGGGTGTCCAGCAAGAAACATCCGGTCTTTAATAGGGGATATGATCTCCCCTGACTGCTAGGCAGGTTTCACAGCGTCTGCCCATGCTGAGAATGAGGGTGTCAATGAGTTGTTTTCAATCCATACGTTTAATATCCTCACTCTCTAAGAGCTGTTCCGCAGCTACTGTGCGATGACATGGTGCATTGTCGTCCATGAAAAGGAACTGAGGACCCATAGCGCCTCTAAAAAGACATACATATGGAAGAAGAATCTCGTTACAATAACGGGTCCCGTTGACTGAACCTGCGTCGAAGATGTGAAGGTCTGTACGACTACCAAGCATGACGCTTCCCCAAACGAGAACACCGCCACCTCCATACCTGTCCCTTTCAATGATGTTCGAGGGATGATTGCGGCTTCGCCGCTCTCTCCAGATGAGTATGCGATGAGAATCGCTATCACACTGAATCTGCTCTCATCTGTAAAGAGTACTCGTCCCCATTCATTGTCTCTCCAATTCCGGTGTTCCCGGCACCACAGAGAACGCCTTCTCCGACGGGCAGGCGTTAGAGGTACACACCGTACAGAGCGTTGTGCAAACAGACCACCACCGTGCAGTCTTCTGGCCACGGTAAAACGCGATATCGGTCGTCCAGTCGCCTGTGTCGTGTGTCTAGCGATTTCTCCCGCTATCTGCCGCCTGTTTCTTCTGGCCTGTAAGGCAATATACCGGTCATCTGCGGGTGTGGTTCCTCGTGGACGACCACTACTAAACCCCCGGATAGCTGTTCCTGTAGTTTGAAATTGTCTCCAAAGTCGTGAAACGATGCTGTGAGCAATTCCGAACTCTGCAGCCACACTTGTCACACTGCGGCCTTCCTCCAACTTCCCAATGATTCGACCTCGGGTAAAAGCATCCAGATGTCGTCTGACAGATTGATTATTCGCCATTTCTCACTGAGGCAGCAACTCGGTTTGATTTTAACTGCTATACGGCGTGCAATCTCTTTGCCAGAAATACTGATCTTACACCGACAACATGCTTTATACTACTCAGCACTCCCCCATTACGTCTACCTGCATATCTGCGCATGTGCTACCGTACATCACCTTACTTAATCTACAATCTTACTTAATCTACTGGTCTTTCTGTCCGCTCTGCCTCTTCGTTCAGCTGATATGCTAATTTTTTGACTTCGTCCTTAATTTTTGCACACCAGTGTACTCTATGGCTTTTGAGTGCGATGAAAAACTTCAGATGGTTTTCGAAGCCCGGAGTATAAATGACGATATTTTTAGGACCATCATTCTTTTCCGGATAACAATAACACAACAAAGAGCCAATAAGGCATTTCAAAGCGAATTAACCAAATTCTTTTGCACTGTGCAGAAATAAAAACAAATATCTTATTTATAATCTAGTAAGTATGAATGAATTTTTATGATTTTTTCACGAAACTGTTTTTTGCAAACACTCGTAGGGCTGCTATTTAAATTCCTGGCCTAAGAATGAAAAAACAAATGTTTACGGTCGAAATTCGTTTTATTGTTTTTAAAAATATTCTCGATGAAGATCAATACACTTTCGTGTGCGTCTGAAACAATTTTTGAAGCACTTTTTCCGCTTCGGTTGAGGTAATTCCAAAACATGCGTTTGGATTGCATCAACCGCTTCTTTGGGTGTCGCAAATTGCTGGCCACGTAATTTATTTTTGATGTGAAGGAATAAAAAGATAAATAACCGTCAAAAATTCTTTTGTTAGAGCCGATGTGTGAAAGCTCGCATTGTCATGATGAAGAACGATTAGCCTCTTCTGATTTTTTTCGCATTTCTTCGATGTCTTCTGGCAAACAAATGGTCGCGTACTATTCGGAATTGACCGTCCTGCGCTGCTCTAACGCGGCCGGTAATACCGAAAGAACAGGCAGCCATTTACATCGATGTGCTTCTTCCGCGAACAGCATTTGTTGGATTTTGCCAGCCTTCGATGACATACAGTCGACTGCTGTTTTGTTTCGGGCTCATATGCATAATCCATGATTTATCACCTACAGTGTCTCACAAAAGTAATGGGACACTTGTGCTTTACAAAAGGAAACTGTAATAAAATAAATTAAAAGAACATGTAAACATTTTATGTGGGTGTGTTTCATACTTAAATTTAAAACAATTATTACATAAGATACATTACCTCAAAATATTAAAATATTAATTTAATAAAAATACAATTGTTTAGACCGGGGCAAAAAATGGCTCACATAAGTGATGGGACACCATTAGTCATTCAACTTGAGTCATTCAACAGTTTTCAATATCATTAAACGATAGAAAAAGAATCATATGATTCAGGATAAAAGAAGATCTGGCCGACCATCAAAGCTATCCGATGGAATAAAGCGAATTATCGTTCGAAATATTAAAAAAAATCCAAGATCCTAAAGTTGCTGCTGATTTACAAGCATTATGGAGTAATTGTTAATCCTGAGACTATTAGAAAAGTAGTTCGATTTGCTTGATATCGCAGTAGAGCAGCCGGGAAGAAATTCTTCGTAAGTGAAAAGAATAGAAAACTCAGACTGGCTTTCGCAAAATCCAACATAAATAAGAATTCTGATTACTGGAATGAAGTTAATATTTGCTGATGAGAGTAAATTTAATATATTTGGTTCTGACGGTAGAATCTTGGTGTGGAGAAAACTCATGGAAGAATTTCGCAAACAGAACTTGGTGCCAACAGTAAAACATGGTGGAGGAGGAGTTATGGTATGGGGGTGTATGTCGTCCGCTGGAGTTGGTAATCTTGTTTTTATTGAGAGTATAATGGATCAGTACAAGTATATTGACATTTTAAATCAAAATTTAAAATCTTCAGCACGAAATTTTAACCTTCATAACGATTTTAAGTTCTACCATCACAATGACCCCAAGCACACTGCTTTGAACGTTGGACTCTGGCTGCTGTATAACTGTCCTGAAATAATAAAAACACCACCACAATCTCCAGACTTAAATCCCATAGAGAATATTTGGCAAGAATTGGAATCAAGAATTCGCAAACACACCATTTCTTCAAAACAACAATTAAAATCTGTGCTTCAAGAAGAATGGGGAAAAATCACTCCAGAAATCACAAAAAAATTAATCGAAACCATCCCAAGAAGATTAAATCATGTTTTAAAAGTAAAAGGATATCCAACAAAATATTAAAACCTTTTAAAAAGTAAAATTTTTGGATAAATATTTGATGGAAAAGTAAGTGTCCCATCACTTATGTGAGCCATTTTTCGCTCCGTTCTAAACAATTGTATTTTTATTAAATTATTATTTTAATATTTTGAGAAAATGTATATTATGTAATAATTGTTACTAAATTTAAGTATGAAACACACAAAAATTTTTACACTTTTTTTTATTTATTTTACTACAGTTTCCTTTTGTAAAGCACAAGTGTCCCATCACTTTTGTGAGACACTGTATGTAGATGTTATGCACAGCCTTTGATGCACTTTGAACATATTTTTCGAAAATTTCCTTGCAGCAATCAACACGAGCCTTGAGTGTTTGTCAGATTATACGGGATCCAACGCGAACAGATCTTTTTTATGGCCAAATGTTTCAAATCTAATTGATGCTTGTCATACTAATGCCCAGAGATGCCTAAAGTTCACAGTATGTCACACGACGATCTTACTTTATCCGTTGACGCACAGCATCAATTGATTTTAGACGATCTTCACGAAATTCGTCCTGGAGCGAATATAGACCACGATTGAATTCGTTATACCAGTTTTTTACAGTACCGTAAGATGGTATTTTATCGCTGTATAAAGAACTAAGTTCATCGAAGAACTTTTGTCTTGATAATCCACGTCAAAAGATATGAAAAGTAATCGAACGGAAATGTTCACGAGTCAATTCCACTTTTTGTCCGAGATGAATTTTTCAATTTACTGTATGCAACACATATTCCGCTAAAATGGCAAAACATGCTGAAGAAGTTAGAATTAAAAATATCAAACTTTTTGATTGAAATCGTCTGCGGTTGCCTAGCAACACTTGCTGTTGCCAAGGCCAGAATTATAAAAAGCAACCTTCGTATAGCGAGTAACTATCACGGTCAATTCACACTAGTTTTAAGCGAGTTCGAATGTGGAATCCGATGCACAAAGTGTTATTGATGCATTTTACTTGTATCTCCCAGAGCGTTTTGTCACATTATAAACATTTCTGGTTGTCTATCAATATTTCAAAACGCTGCTGGTTTTGAAGAGCAAGTGCAAGTACGTGGGTACAACAAAGGATGTTGCACAGTTTCAATAATTTATAAAACAAAAGCAGGATGAAATTTACCGAATGAAATTTGAAACAGTATGCAAGTGCAGATATGAGCTTTTACCTCGGCATTCCATGCGGTAACGTAGACTGTCATCGTGAATCACGTAAGTCCAATTTACAAAACAGTCACGTTTTCACTTGAGAAGGCTACTTTTGCTTAGCTGATTTAAGTGCTGCATTAATAAAAATTTGGCCTGGAATGAATTTTAACTGCTTTCGCTAAAATGCAATCTGAAGTTAAAGATTCACCATCGTTGTTCTTTTTCTTCCAGTTTACTGGAAGAGCCTCGAGCTTGTTTAACTTGTTCGTTAGGTAACCAAGGTCTCGCAGGATGTCAGCCTTTCCTAAACAGTATATACTTCAAGCAATTCTTCTCTAGTAACCCCAACTCATGAAATACGCTACTTAGTAAATTCTCAGTTACTTAAGTGCACAAAAGATGTAATATTCGTACTAAAACTCATCAATTCCTAAGAAGGATTTTGTAAGCGATTTCTTCTTTCCCTCATTTACATTCAAATAATATTCGCTTCGTTATTTTAGTTACATGTTTACCACTATTTGTAGACGTTACTACCCTTATTTATTTATTCAATAGTAGACGTTACTACTCGTTTATTTGCCCTTAAAATGTGTCTAAAACGCAAAACCCAATATGTTCCTTACAAAAATCTAAAAAACAAATTTAGGAACATTACGAAATTTCAAAGAAAATGCTAATCCTACTGAACTGTCTTATATGTATGTATGCGGGTAATAATTATAAACAATATTGCACTTTCGCACGCTTAAGCGGTTTAAGAATTCGACTTACGTGAAATTAGTGTAAGGGATTATGGAATGCATTACTTATGCAACTTGGAGGACTACTGTATTATAGTCTTTTAATTTAAAATAGGCACTTCAAGGCATTTTTGCTCCTTACCAATAAGCAATCGCAACACATGTTCTCATTATCGTACGATGCTTACGCGAGTCAATTTTTTTTCCGAGCGTTTTAAAATAACAAACTCAACGATTTCAAAGCGAGCAACGGCAGCAGTGCACAATATATATGTATATATATATATATATATATATGAAGTACCAGCTATAATCGTAGCTTAAATTATCAGACGATAAGTTTTAAAATAAAAACAGGATCCATTTATTATTATTCAGGAGAAATAGAAGTTACAAAAATCATATTACCGGTAAATAAAAAAGAAATACTAATAACTTTTTGTATGAAGTTTACTGCATCGTGACATTTAAAAAAAGCCCCCGATATTCTTTTGCGAGTCCTTTTATAGCCTCTGGAAAGGCGGAGCTTCCAAGAAATGACATCAGCCTCGTCAGCCAATCCAGTTCGCTTTAAATATTTCCAGAACATTCTAAAACTGTACGTGTAGAAAAGGCGGAAAAAACAACTTGACTACGGGGCTGTGGATTTAATTCCACGTACTTTCAAATAAGAGAACGTCGCCATTAAAAATGAAAAGAACATACAGTTAGAACTTTAAGTGTATTCTTGACTATTTTTGGAATTTTATTATTACAAATATTATTTGGAATTTTATTATTACAAATATATATATATATATATATATCCAGCTCGCGAAGCTGTGTATACGAAATTCTGAAGATATGCTCTTTTTTAATTATTTTGCGACATTGCTATAATTGAATGTTATCTTTTAAGGGCGAATATTTGATGGAAAAGTAAGTGTCCCATCACTTATGTGAGCCATTTTTCGCTCCGTTCTAAACAATTGTATTTTTATTAAATTATTATTTTAATATTTTGAGAAAATGTATATTATGTAATAATTGTTACTAAATTTAAGTATGAAACACACAAAAATTTTTACACTTTTTTTTATTTATTTTACTACAGTTTCCTTTTGTAAAGCACAAGTGTCCCATCACTTTTGTGAGACACTGTATGTAGATGTTATGCACAGCCTTTGATGCACTTTGAACATATTTTTCGAAAATTTCCTTGCAGCAATCAACACGAGCCTTGAGTGTTTGTCAGATTATACGGGATCCAACGCGAACAAATCTTTTTTATGGCCAAATGTTTCAAATCTAATTGATGAATTTAATAAAAATACAATTGTTTAGAACGGGGCAAAAAATGGCTCACATAAGTGATGGGACACCATTAGATACTACTAACGTACTACAATAAAAATATATTTACGTTATATTTACGTTAATATAATATATTTACGTTATATTTACGTTAATATAATGTATGTGTACAACACCATTTTAGCTCGGGCGCCACTGCACAGACATTAGGTATTTTTGGAAGCAAGCAACATGAAAAATGAGCAACACCTTCGCCGGGAATCGAACTACGGATTCTGGAATACGCGCCCAGCGTGCAGGTTACCACACTACGAAGGTATGCTAAGAAGTCGGTAGAAATACCTTATAATGCTTATTCTTTCAATTTATCCAATGTCTGATCTATATTTATGGTTGGTAGTAAGTTTGGTTTATATCCAAATTACACGAGAGAAAAACTGAATCTCGTTTTGCAGCCAAATATTTGAAACGGTGATAATTGCATCGTGAAGAGTATCAGCACTTAATGGGTTTATGCATTCTGCCACGCTTGTGTCACAATACAGATACTTACAAATGACAGTTGCAGAATGGTAAAGACTTACATAGCATCAAATGAAAATAATAGCAGCAGTGAAATAATTAAATTTTAAAAGCTTGGAAGTATTCAACCTTTAGTTTACAACGAAAGAACGTCAGAAACGTCTCCGCCTTACTAAATTAGAAGTATTTCGCGACACTATTTCACAGCAATTTAATTTCGTATTATCTTCAAGAAATCCTTGTTAATTGCAGATGCAATTTAAAGGTCGAAGAGAGGAAATTGGCTGAAAGAGGGCTACAATAAATCCTTTCTGTCGATGTACTTCGAACTGGAGAAAACAGGAAACGAAATGCATTTCGCTATCAGATCCCAAACGTAATTTCTGGAATACTCTCATCAGTGTTAATTATAATGCTCTTGTGAATAAAGCCATCTATAGAAACAAACTCTCGCTAATAGGTCTTCAAAGATAGGAATTTTAAAGAGGATTATTTTCTTTAGTTTCATTAATTAAAGAAGATTTAAATTTGCTTCTTCAACAAATGGTCTAATTATTTTTTTTTCTTTTGTTAGTTTAACAAGTGGTTACAAGAGAAACTGTTGCGATAAGAATGTCGAAAGGGTTGTGTTGAAAATGTTGAACAAACAAAACCCAGAATTAAAACAATGCGGTAGGAAAAAAATCTGATGTGTACACCACATGACCTCCTTGTATTTGAATATTAAATTGGAATATTAAATTATACGCATTTTTTCTTTCATTTCATTTAAACTTATTGGATTGAATTAAATCTACTTCGCCGACCGCGCATAAACCACAATAGAATAAATGCATTCTTTAAAATTCACTCTAGTATTTGTTTACCACAGGAACACTCTTGCGCTAGATTCACTTAACAGTATTAATAATTATATAGCAGTTAACTTATATAATAATTATATAACGGAAACTAAGTTAACTGTTATATAATCCATAAATTATATAACAGTTAACGTATATATTTCGTTCATATTATTACTCATAATGCACAAAATTTATATCATTTAAAGAATAGAATTATCTAATCGTTGCCACATGTTCTATTCAAATACTACAATAAAGCTAGAATGATGTATAAAAGAAATTAAGAAAACAAAACAAAAAAGAAACAGTTTTTTACAGACGATTGAGTATTTCTCATTTAATTCATTCAGTTCTCGCTTCGCGAGAAGGCAAAAATACATAAAAACTCAAAATATCTATATTAAAAATTATGAAGTAAATCTTAAACACTTATTTCCTCGAAAAAAATCCAGAAAGAATTAAGCATGATTTAATTGGCAATAATAAATGAATGCGTTATCTTTGTTGTTGCGAAGCTAAGTTTCTCTAGATTGGCAACGAATCCACTAGTCTCCTCTTTCAAATGTAAACATCAATGGCCGCCATTAAAAACAGGCTTAACGGCAATTAAACAACTTTAAAATTGTTGATAATTCTAAAAATATTGCACACAGATTTACTAAAGGCATAAAATCCTTAACCGGAAGATAAAAACAACATAATTCAATCATTTTTAAAGAAAAAAATATACAATTTACAAACATATAAGGGTATAGAAACTGAGATCGCTGAGCCGGGTAACAGAATGGATATATATATAAATATATTTATATACGTTCGGTGCTGTCCATTGCAACCAAAATACGAGGTGCACATCTACATGTTATAGCAGTCCTATATACAAAATTTCAACGTTCTGAGGCTACTCGTTTTTGAGTTATGCGAGATACGTACGTACGCACGCACGTACGTACATACGTTCGTACAGACGCCAAGAAAAATTCTCTTCAGAATTAATTTTAAAGCAGTTTTATAATTTTTTTGAAGGAAAAGTCTTTTATTCTGTCCTTACGTACAGATATCACGCAAAAACATCGTTAAATTGCATTCGATAGCGGTCAAAATGGATATTTTCGTTGAAATATGCTGCCTGAAACCTTTCGCGATTACAATACTTCGTTTTTAGTTCGTACAAGGAAGTAAAATGGGATGCGAAAATTTTGCAGTTTTTTTAAAAGATTGTCGTAAAAAATATCATAGTCAAACATGAAGCACCTACAAATCATCGCATTATGTTAATATTGCAAATATGTTTTTTTTTTTTTTTGACTAAATAGATTAAGTGAATTTTTGCGTGATGATTTGTAAGAAACTTATGTATGTTCCGCTTTCCAATCTTTTTATAGAATATGTTTTATCAAAAGATGTGCAAAATCTACCATAAAGACGCGTATGTCTTTAACGTATGTCTTTTAGCGAGACGCATGACTTTATAAAGACGTATGCCTTTATGCGAGAGACTAATTATAGTAGCAAAATAAATTTAAAATTCTTTCAATTGCTAAAGTACATAGCACTAATTGGTACTTAATTTCAAGATTTTTAATGATTTACTTTTTCCTTTTTCAGTAAAAATTTATTACTCGATATAAGCATATGAGATATAGAGATGAAATATTTATTTCTTCTTTTGCATGCAAATAATTACTCGAAAATTCACTTAAACGTTTTTCAGGGAGAAAATGTATGTATGCAGTGTCATTAGCATGCGATGAATTGTAGGTTTTTTTTCCTTTTAAACCGCATTAAAAATTGCAAAGTCTTATAGCGTTTTATTTTATGATATTTTAGAATTGCGATGCTTTCTCTTTGCTTTCTTTTCTCCCACGATGGTTTTTTACGACGACGGTTTCTCGAAGATTTGTTTTCTCCGCGACGTTTACGTTAGCGCTTTCGGCGGACACCGTGAAAATAAAGAAGTCAAGATTTAGTTCTAAAAGATAAAATTTCAAATTCTGCTGTAGAGAATTATTTTGAAATATACGTGGGCAAAATCTAGATGGTGATTTGCTCAAACATTTTCTTATATACGGTGTGGTAAAAATCATCTTTAAAATAAAGATACTCGATGATTCCTTATGGAAAACTACCTCTAAAAGTTGTTCTATTTTCTTTTTTTTTCAATTGGAATGAAATCTAGGAGATACATAAGTTGAAAGCTTCCCTACGTCGCTTTAAGTAATGGAAATTCTGCGTGCAAGGTGACGCAGGAGCAATATTCGACATGGAGAGACGCAACCATCGGAAATAATACGTATGCGTCGCGTTTGAACAGATTTCCTAATGGAGTGGATGGGTAAAATTAGATCGAAATCGAGTTATGGTACCACAACACCCAGCCCATCGAGTTACTATGATATACGTATTTAACCGCTGTGGATTTTTACACAGCAATCCTCTTGGACGGTTCGAAATCTTTTGGGGAAGTGGTAACAGTAGGTGGTCAAACAGTAGCTAACTAAATCATATAATGTCTACGGTCACTACCTGAAGCTGCCGAATGATTGGAAGGCTTAAAATGTTGTCAGTCTTTGTGTCGAAGATTGAATTCTGTTGTTAGCCCTAATGATAGTTTTTAACCATCAATAGTAAATGAATCAGCAACTGACCCCCACGTTCGCACACTTGACGTGCCTCTCCCGGGTTCGTTCTTAAAAGATGAGCTCGAGAGAGAATTACTCAAACGTTCGCAACATCTGTGGGAGACAGAGACCACCGGCATAAGAGTTTACAGATTTTTTCCAAAAGTCTGCCGGCTTCTAAAATCTGGCTCGTCTCACTGCACTCAGTATCTAACAGGACATGGTCCCTTCATGACTTACCTGCATCGCTTCAGACGACGCGAAAACGAGCATTGCTCATGCGAGATGGTAGGAGATCCGGACCACTATCTGTTCGCTTGCAGAGAGACCGCCAAATATCATCTTAGGCAACCAGTAGCAAACCACATCCATGCATGAGCCGAAGCTACTTCAAAAACTTGCAATGCATTGAAACGCATATGCGATTGCATAAACATTGCGCGCAAAACCTCAGACAGGCTGGAGAAATTCTCAGCCACCATCCTCGTCACCAGCACAGCCCCTGTATGCTCTGTACCTGTAGTGAACTAGTTTTATCTTAAGTTAGATTATTCGGCTTTTCTTATTCCCTGTATATATTTATCTCCTTGAATTGTAAACCTTGAATTATGAACCTTGAACTATGTATTTTGCCTTATTTTATGTATTGTTTCCACTGTTTTGCCTTTTTTTATTTTATGTATTGTTTTACTTTCTATTATTTTACTTCTTATTACTTTTAGTATTTGTAACCACCTATCCATAACTCTGTAAATATGTAACTGAAATTGTTCTTCACACCCGCAATGCACCCTTCTTCCATCATGCACTATCGTCTTCGTCCAGCATTTGTTTGCACTGCCCCCAGCAGTCGTCTTGAGCACAATATGTATTTATAAGTGTGTTTTTTTGTTCAAGTTTTTTCCGTCAGCGGACTACTTGGCCGATATGCTAACTACCCAGTGGACCGGCTGCCTCGCTGTCGGTGGAAAGAAAGAAAGAAAGAAAGTTCTTTTATAAATTACACAGCATAATCTCTACTTTTATTGCCTCGATTTCTTAACAGAATACCAATTTAGCTGCTATGCAACTAACCGTGTTGAATCAAATAAAGAGTTCTATGTGTTTTATGTCCACCAAAATTGTATTTCTTTCTTCCGCTTTCATAGTTCGAACCTTGATTGTCTCACGTTTTCTTCTGTATTTCAACATAACCTACTCAGTTCTTGCAGCTATAACGCCCTTATGATATTCCGCCTCACTTGCACGGCATTTTGACGGACAGTTTCATTTTTGGATGTGATGTAACGAAAATGTTTTCCATTGCGGTTCAGGATTGGTTCTGCATAGGATCGACAGCGTCTCTAATGATACATCAAGAGCTGGTTTCGATATTAATGTCAATGTCGATCTTATGTCTTTAGGGATGTCTAGTGATGTCTCCAGTCTATGTTTTGTTTAGGTGCGGGTAAGCCTAATTTTTTCTGATCATAGCAGCCATATTTATTTACATTTGAAACTTAGAAGAATAGTGAATTTAGCCATTTTGCATCCTAAATGGCTTTTTGCCAAGTGGGATCAAAAGGAAGCTTTTAGTTCTGTGCACTTCAAAATCTGCCTTTTTGCCTGCTGGCCGAGTTGCTTGCTTTTGCGTAGAAACTGCCATTTTTATTGTAAAAATTGTTTTTTCAAATTCTTTAAACTGTATTTGGCGTTTTATGTTTTTCTGTATCTTTCAATTTTTAATGAAGATATTTTGAGTTTTCATGTATTTTTGTCTTGCCGCGAAGTGAGGACTGAATTAATTGAATGAGAAATATATCCGTAAAGAAATTCTAGGAAATAAGTTTAAATGAAATGCAGGAAAAAATGCGTACAATTTAATAGGCCGTACAAGGAATTCATGTGGTGTACACATCAGATTTCTTTAAACGTTTCTTTGAACCAACAAAATATTCTATGTCTACTCCTCTGCTATTTAAAAATTACTATTATATTTTCGTTTTCTTTTTGCCCTTTTTTAGTGTGTTCTCATGTCAGAAAAACAGTCCGACTTCCGTTCTAAAAAGTTCTAGTTGCTTTGGCAACCACAGAGAATTAGTGCATTACTCTTAATTACGACAATCCCGGTATTTGGCCCCAATGCATTTTTATTGCCGTTCCTCGACGAATGCTATTCAAAACAAGACAAAAAGTGTATGCAAATGGATTACAAAACGAGTATTTGCGTGTCAAGGTAAAATTTTGTGAAGTATCACGTAAAAGTGACACGTGATACATTTGCTGGGCGGAGTCAAACCAAGATTTAGTACGAAAAAAAGCGCATACTAAAGTCTAATCAAGATGCAATAAAAGGTTATATATGACCTCAGTTTTTATATTCACAGCTTTATGTACTTTCATTGATTTGCATGTTATGTTTTATGACTAATATTAAGATAATCTCTTTGACATACCTAGAAGAAATATTATTTTTACATAAGGGGATTAAGAAAGCCGAAGAATTTTTTCTGTGTGCTATTTTAAACATAAAAGACATTCATATATCATTCTTTCGTTGGCACGTTAAATTACCTGAAGTCCACGAAAGTACAAGGAATTTTTCTTTTGTTAATTTATTTAACTAATTATAAATTTTAGACATAGCGTTTGAAACTCTAATTACAATAAAAATATTCACTTTTAGTATACATTCAATGCATGATTATACATAATCTAGGTTAATTAATCGAAATATACTTCGTCATTTTTAAATACTCTAAAAATCTCATTGCTTTTAAACATGACTCTTGAAATAGCAATAAACGTGTGCGAAATTTGATTTTACATTTGAAACCTGTATTGTCAGTACCAATTCATACTCTCAGTCTGCTATATCATTGCACCAGAGAAAATGAATTAAATGTTTACCCATGCCAAAACCGCAAATCTGAAAAATGATTGTTGCGATGAAAAACGAGTTAAAGGCTATACAGAGTTGACATCAGGGATGTGGAGTTGGGTAGGTTTTGGGGTAAAAGGAGTCGGAGCTAGAGTCGCTAAAAACAGGTCGACTACAGTTTTTGTTGAACAGTTCGAATCTGAAATGAACTGAAAAAAAGTTATGGCAACCTGTGTTATTATTTTTATTTATGAACTATATACATTAATAAATAATTATTTTCTATTTTATTGACATATTAATAAATAAACATATATAATAATTGTTCTCGTTTTGCGATTTTGCGTCGAATCACTCTGAATAATATCCGTTTCATTTTTCAAACTGTTGTCACCAAATATTATCGCCCTGCATTATATTAGAAGAAATTAAATAATAAAATAATCTGCATAAATGCATGTATGTTTCTCGCGTTCTGATAAAACAACGGTACCTAGAGCCATCCAGTTTTGAATGACGTAATCCTACTGCGAATATGGGCAACTGGAAGCCCAAATTTAAAATTTAGAATTTGTATTATTATCGATTTCATAGTTTGTAAAACTTTAAAGAATTTTTTATTAACAAACTCCAGGATTTCAAAGCGAGCAATGGCAACGTTGTAGAGAAAAAACTATGGCTCAAGTGCGGAGAGCATGATATTTAATAAATTAAGGTAACACACAAAATGTTAAATAATGCCCCTTTGGACTTGATTAAAAATCTGAAACCTTGCAGATTTTCTTTTTTGTTTCAATTATTTTCCCTTGTTAAATTGGGCGTGGCCTGTTATGACCATGAGACCAACGTCTTTGGTTAGGTGGATAGGGCTGCGCCCACTACTGACACTTTATAGTCTTCTCCTTTTAAAAGGCGACTTGGGATTAGTGGACCCAGTCACCGAATCCTGGTGGCAAAGAATCATCATCTCCACCGTTTGTAGTTCCTGCGCCAAGTTAGGTTATTTTGATGCTGGTGACAGGAAAAAAGAACAGTGCCTTCGCCGGGACTGGTGTATTGGTGTTGGTGTGTTTAATTATGGCAAAGCACACTAGGGCTATCTGCCTAAGGGGAGGGATGCCTTCGTGGAGGTTTTTCTAAGAGAAACTGGCTCGTATACACGTTACACATGGGGAAAACCACGAAAACGACCATGCAGCCAGCCTGTTCGCGGGATTCGAAACTCGGACCGAATTACCAGTGTTCAACGACTTTACCGCTCGGTCGCTGGTGGACCTCGCCGGGACTCGAACCTTGTCCTTTTAAATACGCATCGAACGTGCTACCGTTACACCACGAAGGCATGCAGAAAGGATGGAGAAAATAGCGTACGGAATTATTACTTGTCTTTATGCATTTAACTGAAAGAAAAAAAACTAATTCCTATTCAATCTTTGCTTACAGTAGATAAATTATTAACGATAAATAACAGTTTGCTATTATCTTTCTGTATGAATATATTCATTTTTTCATTTTAATTTTGCTTGCTTTTTTAAAACAACTTTCTTGTTTCTTAAGCATGTCAGATAGTAATCTTGAGATATATCTTCAGTCCTCAAAAGATTGTACAGGTCTGCTGTTAACTCCATAGAAAAGAGGAAAGAAATCGTTAAATTATATAAAAATAATCAAATTCCTCTTGCCTAAAACACTATAAATGAATTGTTAACATTAAATAACAAGCCAGTTTAAAATATACTAGGCAATATTTCGTTTTGCATATTTTACTTTTAATCTTTTTGCATTTCGAAACGTTAAAAATTTAATATCTATGCGTTATAAATCTCTCTCCCTTCTATTGGAAGAGTAGAAATAAATATTACAAAAACAGGGCGAATATTTATATGCATACGTATAAAATAATCGTCACGTATTTACGTACTTCTTTGTAAATATTTGCATTTAATCATCTGTCCAATTTTATACTGCACTGATGTATATATGTATAAATACTTTTATACTCATAAATACGAGTATATAACGAAAGCTTAAAATAATTTTCAGTTTTATAGAATGAATTTTTATATTTTCCGCTTCACTCTTTACAGGTAAAGACCAAATTGTAAATTTAAATGTCAAATACTTTTTGAAAAAAAAAAAAAAAAAAAAAACTAATGATTTTGAGATGCATGCTTAAGGATGAATTCGACTTTTATTCAAAAACATATAAGCATTTCTCAAATCTCAAAAAAACGAAAATGTCGTTTAATTTGAAATATACATCCTAGTTTAAGAACAGAACATCCTAGTTTAAAACACAGAAGTGGACGCTTTAGGATTTTAATATTGTCTCCTCTGATTTCTTTTTCCTAAAGAATAAAATTTAGAAAAATGAAAGAAAAGTAAATAAGAGAATATTACTGACATTGAATAAAATTTAGAAAAATGAAAGAAAAGTAAATAAGAGAATATTACTGACATTGAATAAAATTTAGAAAAATGAAAGAAAAGTAAATAAGAGAATATTACTGACATTGAATAAAATTTAGAAAAATGAAAGAAAAGTAAATAAGAGAATATTACTGACATTGAATAAAATTTAGAAAAATGAAAGAAAAGTAAATAAGAGAATATTACTGACATTGAATAAAATTTAGAAAAATGAAAGAAAAGTAAATAAGAGAATATTACTGACATTGAATAAAATTTAGAAAAATGAAAGAAAAGTAAATAAGAGAATATTACTGACATTGAATAAAATTTAGAAAAATGAAAGAAAAGTAAATAAGAGAATATTACTGACATTGAATAAAATTTAGAAAAATGAAAGAAAAGTAAATAAGAGAATATTACTGACATTGAATAAAATTTAGAAAAATGAAAGAAAAGTAAATAAGAGAATATTACTGACATTGAATAAAATTTAGAAAAATGAAAGAAAAGTAAATAAGAGAATATTACTGACATTGAATAAAATTTCGAAAAATGAAAGAAAAGTAAATAAGAGAATATTATTGACATTGAATAAAATTTAGAAAAATGAAAGAAAAGTAAATAAGAGAATATTACTGACATTGAATAAAATTTAGAAAAATGAAAGAAAAGTAAATAAGAGAATATTACTGACATTGAATAAAATTTAGAAAAATGAAAGAAAAGTAAATAAGAGAATATTACTGACATTGAATAAAATTTAGAAAAATGAAAGAAAAGTAAATAAGAGAATATTACTGACATTGAATAAAATTTAGAAAAATGAAAGAAAAGTAAATAAGAGAATATTACTGACATTGAATAAAATTTAGAAAAATGAAAGAAAAGTAAATAAGAGAATATTACTGACATTGAATAAAATTTAGAAAAATGAAAGAAAAGTAAATAAGAGAATATTACTGACATTGAATAAAATTTAGAAAAATGAAAGAAAAGTAAATAAGAGTATATTACTGACATTGAATAAAATTTAGAAAAATGAAAGAAAAGTAAATAAGAGAATATTACTGACATTGAATAAAATTTAGAAAAATGAAAGAAAAGTAAATAAGAGAATATTACTGCCATTTTAAATTCGAGAAGATAATGTTTCTCTTGCGTTTATCAAAAAGGAACAAAATGTCTGGAGAATACCTTATTTCTTGACACTTGAGAAATAAAAGGGAAAAATCTCGAAGCAATTCATTTTTCCTCTTTGTGAATGCAGGAGACGTTTTACAGACCCATACTTAAAAAAAAAAAAAAAAAAAAAAAAAAAAAAATCGGGGAAAATTCTTTTTGACTTTATAGAAATAACTATACCTTAAATTTTAACTTTTACGTATCACGTTACTTTACGTTATGATACCATTAATGAGCCATTGAGGCGAAGCAAATTATTCGTTGGGAAATTTTGCCATTCCCTGTGCATAAAATCACTAATTTTATTTAATTAGGGTCATTTTTATTTGTTACTGGTGATTTTTTAATTTAATTGTATTTTTAAAATTTAATTATAATAGGAGGATATTGCTTATACAGTTTAGTAAACTGAACGATTCAAATATAAAATACGCACGTAATTAAAATTTTGGTCTTTATCGTGTTTCTCATCTTTCAAATTAAAGCACTATAAGGTATTTTCTCCCTTCTTTGCGTATGCCATCTTCCTGGAACGGTAGCACACTCAGCGCATTCGAGAGGTCAAGGTTCGAGTCCAGGCGAGGTGTTGCTTATTTTTCGCATATCCTCCTTCAAAAAAAAAAAAAAAAACCTAACAACTCTACATTGGCACTCGTACTAAAAAGTTGTGGATGATGATTCTTCACCAATAAAATTTGGCGATTGAGTCCCCTAGTCCCCAGTCGCCCTTTAAAAGGGGGAGTATATAAGGTATTTTCTCCCTCCTTCCAGCATGCCTTCGTGGTGTAACGGTTAGCACACTTGGCGCGTATTCGAGAGGTCTAGTTTCGAATCCCGGCGAGGGCATTGCACATTTTTCATGATTTCTACTTCAAAAAACATAATGTTTCTATAGTATTATGACGTTCGAGAGACTGTCGGAGAAGAAATTTTGCTTGTTGGAGATGGAAACGGAAAAGCAGCTCAAAGAAGGTACTTCGTTAATCTTCCTCTATACGCCTTTTAAGTAGCTACTTCGCTTTAGAGGGATTCCTATATATAAAATATAGGCACATATAGGCAACGAACGAATCTACAAACTACGCACACCTCGCTTTAATAAATTAACATAACAGCAATAAATTTCAAAGAATACCATGTACACAGCATCCTGTTTAAACTTAAAAAAAAAATCTACGAATTGCACAATTTAGGCAAGGAAGGAATCTACGATCTACGCACTCCTCGTTTTAGTAAAATAACATAACAACAATAAATTTCAAATAATACCATGTAGACAGCGTTCTGTTTCAACTTTGAAAAACATCTACGAATTGCACAGTCTCTAAACAACAAAATAAACTAAAATAAATTTCAAACAATTTAAAAAACTACAATAACGACAGAAATTCATACTAAAGAACCAATGAACATAACATTCTACAAAATAAGAACAAGGATAAAATAAAATGCACTTACCATGAATTAATGCTTTTTCGAGCAGCAGAAATACCAATTTCATACCGCCTTTAACATGCCGCCACGTATTCACTATCGTATTTACATGACAGCCAGACACACTCGAGAAATTTCATACTATGGTTCACAAATAAATGAAACCACAAATCCCTACTTCTATCATGCACAGCCATAAAAAATAATCTCCCAGACCCTATTTCCACACATCCAAATACCCACTACCCCTCAACAGGATGGCCACAATGATATTTCCTTTTGCCGAACTTCAATTCAACAACTACCATTTTATCCTTCCCTCCCATTTTCTCAGACACAGACGAGAATCAACGAGCTCCAGCGAAAGATTTTTCAACGTCAGCAGGGTTGCCTTAGAACACGCAATCGCGCCAAAAACCAGCGCAGAACACATATCGCCACATTTGGTGAAATTAGGGCGTATATCAGAGTTGTACCGTACTTTTTCGTCATTTCTGTTAGAAAGACTCTATTGTGTAAATTTTCCATAGAGCAGTAATTTATACAACTAAAGGAATATTAAAAAATTAACCAAATGAAAACATGGTACAACACTAATATACGCCCTAATTTCACCAAATGTGGCGATATGTGTTCTGCGCTGGTTTTTGACGCGATTGCGTGTTCTATGGCAACCTTGTTGACGTTGAAAAATCTTTCGCTGGAGCTCGTTGGTTCGCCTCTGTGTCTGAGAAGATGGGAGGGAAAGATAAAATGGTAGTTGTTGAATTGAAGTTCGGCAAAAGGTAATATGATTGTGGCTATCCTGTTCAGGGGTAGTGGGTATTTGGAAGTGTGGAAAGAGGGTCTGGGAGATTATTTTTAATGGCAGTGCATGATAGAAGTAGGAATTTGTGATTTTATTTATTTGTGAACCATAGCATAAATTTTCTGGATAGTGTGTCTGACTGTCATTTAAATACGATAGTGATTACGTGGCGCCATGTTAAAGTCGGTATGAAATTTATATTTCTGCTATTCGAAAACGCATTAATTCATGGTAAGTGCATTTTATTTTATCCTTGTTCTTATTTTGTAGAATGCTATGTTCATTGGTTCTTTAGTATGAATTTCTGTGTCTTAGTATGAATTTTAGTGTCTAGACTGTACAATTCGTAGATGGTTTTTAAAGTTGAAACAGAACGCTGTGTACATGGTATTATTTGAAATTTATTGTTGTTATGTTATTTTATTAAAGCGAGGAGTGCGTAGATCGTAGATTCCTTCCTTGCCTAAATTGTGCAATTCGTAGAATTTTTTTAAGTTTAAACAGGATGCTGTGTACATGGTATTCTTTGAAATTTATTGTTGTTATGTTAATTTATTAAAGCGAGGTGTGCGTAGTTTGTAGATTCGTTCGTTGCCTACATTGTGCAATTCGTAGATGTTTTTTTAAGTTAAAACATGTCGCTGTGTACATGGATTCTTGTCAAATATTTTTGGTTAGAAACTTTACGTTTTTGCTATCTAAATTTTTTGTTTTTGTTTCGGATTTTTAGCTAAATTGTGTGTTCAAAACGTAGTTTTTGCATGTGCGAAAACCGCGTTTTTGGAGACATTTTAGGCTAAAAGTTCAAAATGTAGACAAAAAATTTAGTATGATGGCAGCGTGAAGTTTCTCTCCAAAAATATTTGGCGAGAAATTTGGCGACTTGAGGGCGCATATCAGAGTAGTTCCGAAAACATTCAGTAAACATTTAAGGGCGTCAGTTACCTATTCTTTTTACCCAAATTATAAAGTAAGTAAAACTAAAATTATATTTTATTCCCTTATGCGCTATTTCTATTGAAACGCTTTTCGGGATCTTGGATTTTAATCTTGCTACTAGTACCTACTACAAAGAGTACAAACCAGGAAATAAAAATAAGAAAAATTACCATTAATATATAAATAGAGAAAATAAAGGTGTTAAATTTTTAACACTGCACCCGACGGCGAAAAGACGAATAACGACAAAGTCATTCAGTAAAGTTAGGCTAAAAATAAATCCGTGCAGGGCAGAGTTAATAAAAGTAACCAGCGAGGGTAGAACTGACGATCTAACATTCCGAAAGCTTGCTCGTTAGCGCTGAGCAGCAGTTTGTCCGACGGCTTCCGCACACTTTTTGGTACAAAACCTCATATGCAGATAGTAAAGGCGATGAAGCGAAAGTCGCCAAGCACAAGATTCTGTAACCCTACGTTTCCTGTTTTAACCAATCGGAGCAAACAGTAGCAGAAATGATCTGTAGGCTTTGTGAATATGCGTGTGGCAGCACAGAAAGCTGCAAAAATGTCGCGTAAGTTAAGGAAGAAATGTTGCACTTGCAAAAATTATTAGAAGATGTATCAACTGTTGAAGACTCCTTTGAAGAAACTGATGGTGAAAGTTATAATGAATTTTTAAGTTCTCATAACACTGATTCAGAAATCGAGATGCATTCTGAAAATGAAAATGAGAATGACATTTATTGCTTTATTGGAAAAGACAAAAAAAAAAAAAAAAAAAAAAAAAAAAAAACAATGGTCAAAAGAAAAGTTTAAATTTGGTGTTAGACCTCCTGCTCATAATATTGTTACTAAATTGCTTTAAAACATCGGTAAGGCAACATATGTACAGACTGCATATGAATCGTGGGAACTTTTACTAAGTGAACAAATGTTGCTGAAAGTAGTCAGTTATACAAATATTTATATTGCATCTATTTCTAACAGCTTTCAAAGAGAGAGAGTCGTCACACAACCCTAATTCAAATTCGCGTTTTTATAGGTCTTTTATATTTTTGTGACAAGTCATCTCATGTAAAATGTGCAGGATTTGTGGGCAACAGACGGAACCGGCTCGGAAATTTTCCACAAAACTATGTTTTACAAACGTTTCCCTTTTTGTCAAGATGTTTGCGTTTTGATGACATAGGAACTCGTGTCGTCAAGAAAGAATCAGATAAACTTGCAGCTGTAATAGGGTTTTTTGAAGATTTTGTGAATAACAGCCAGAAATGTTACACTGTCCGTGAGTTCATGACAAATGATGAAGAACTTGAAGCTTTCCGAGGAAGAAGTTCTTTCAGGCAGTATATTCCTAATAAACGTGAATATTAATTCCTGAAAAACCTTAATAATAATATAATTAATTTCTAATAAATCCTATATTAATATAATACGTTTTTCTATTTCTTTAAAAAAATTATTTCATACAAATATTTTAGAAATTAAAACTGAACATTTAATTTTTATAATTTGCATATTTTTTAAGTTTGATCATAATATTTTGGTATAAATGTAACACTTTTACCTGAAGAGACATTTTTCTTTCCTACAAAAAACTCGAGCCGGGTCTTTTGGACTCATGGCGCGAGCTCGTGTAACTCAAAAGAGAGCGCGCGCTCCCGGATGCGTAATGGCAAACCGCACATTGAGTTGATGAATGTTAAACGAATTTCGCTTACTGCGCATGCCCAGAGTAGAATTTGGCTCAATTTTAAAAGACGATAAATACAGTATATGGTTGATATTGTGTTATCTAGGCGTAAACAGTTCGGGGTTTTAAAATTTGTTAGGTTGTAAGTTGTTTCATTACTTAGAGTGTAAATATCGATTGTGAACTACGCAAATTTTCATTTAAGAAGGATATATTACAGGATGTATTAGCAGAATGTTTATTGATTATACTTCTGAGGAACGAAATCAATTGAATATTAACCATACTTTCCATTCGTATATACTTTCACAAATTAAGGAATAAATCTAGTAGTTTAAACTACTGAATTAAAGTCAAATAACTCATATTAAATGTAATGTTTATGAACAAAATAAACCGAAATGAAACAGAAGCACTCGCAATAAGCATACAAAAAATTTCCGTAGTATTGCAATTGTAAAAACAGTAAAACCAGCATGACTAACTTGTGTAATGTTGTTTATTCCCCCCCCCTTAGTCGCTAGTATTTCCTCCCACACCAACGGTACACCATTGGGCATGCGCACTAAGCGAAATTCGTTAACACTGATCAACTCAATGTGCGGTTTGCCATTACGTCTCCCGGATTAAACTGCCATTTCCGCACCTACATTCTATACATACTTTTTTTTTTTTTTTGCAATGGCAGATTCTGAACAGTTACAGTGTAGCACAGTCTATTAATCGATACAAGGCCAGATGTGGTGGTCTCTTTATTATGGAGGCACCTAATAGGTGGGCCACCATCGCCTCCTATAAAGAGACGAACAGTTACAACCATGCCTTCTCCGGGATTCGAACCCAGGCCCTACGGTATCGCAATCAGGCTTCCCTAACCACTATACCGTCTGGCCGGCTATTCCATTAATACTTGATATATATATTTGAATCGCCCTGTATATGTAAAATTATGTAATATGTGCAGTTTCTTTCTTAAGGGTGAAATACATCCAAAAATACTGAACCCTTTTATATGAAACCGTCTGATTTACCAACTGCTATAATCGTTTAGAAACAAAATAAACACGTTTAATTACATTGAATATTAAATTTTTATAGTATTAAAATTACTTAAAAGGCAGCCAATGGTGGTACGTGTCTCAAAAGGTGGCATTTTTTCAGTGACTTGACATGTAAACACATTTAATTTTAAATTAAATAAGAAAAAGAAAAGAAAAATCTGAAAGCTTTCAGATTTTACATTATTTCCAAAAGGGCCTCTTTTAACGCTTTATGTGTTACCTTTACATATTAACTATCATGTTCATCGCACTTAAGCAATAAAATTCAATTCAACAGCAATATCACAAACTATTTCAAAGAGCATATCTTTAGAATTCCCGATAAAAATTCTCGCGTGTTGGAGATAAAAATGTTTTTTTTCCCGCACAATGTTGCCATTGCTCGCTTCGAAATCATTGAGTTTTTTAATAAGAAAATTCTCTAATGTTTGACAAAATATGAAATAGGTAATAAAACAAATTCCAAATTTGGGCTTCCAGATGCCCATATTCGAACGGAGGACTAAGTTCTTCAAAACTTGATGTCTCTAGGTACCGTTCGTTTTTAACAGTAGGAGAAACATATATGCATTTATGCAGATTCTCCATTATTTAATTTCTTTAAATATAATGCAGGGCTCTAATATCTGGTGGCAACAATTTGAAAAGTGAAAGGACATTTACAATGACCTACGCAAAATGCCGAAACGAAATTAATAGTCCTGTTCAAATTCCTCTTTAGGATAATAATAAATTACGGCATTTTTTAAAAATTTTTAAATTATACACGTAAACCTTAGGTATCGTTTTCCTGAGTATGATTTTCAGAAGAAGAATTTTAAAGAAGAAAATATCTTATTTTCGAACCAAATGATGTTGTACGCGTTTTCTAATTGCAGTATGGATTTTGAGGTCTCTGGTTAACGTATATATTCCCTAACCAACGGTTTGTCTTTTATATACATATATATGCATATATATACATATATATATATATACCCTGCAATGTATGTAATTTCTTAAACGATTGCAAGTTTATGCAATAATGTTCTGTTACTTAATATAATATTTTTAATTACTAAACAGCTTCAGATAATTTAATATTAGATATAACCAAATGACTGAAATATTCTTATATGATATGATTATTAGAAGCACGATACCATAAATAGTGGTAATACGTTGTATTATTTGTTTAAACACGCACATTTTCCTTGAGAAAATTACAACAATTTAGAACGTAATTAGTCACGCATACTAGCACGTGCGTGTTGAAAGTCCATTTAAATACTGTCGCTTTCACAACAAACTATTTTAGTTTAATTAGGAATTTTTATTTCGAAAGAATAATGTACATCGCTTCTAATCACGAGCACTGTAAATATGGCAATATAGTTCACTTTTTAACAAAAGTTAGTTTAGTTAGTTAGAAAGTCATTTAAATGCTTTTTCTTTCATCAGTTTATTAACTTAAAGAGTTTGACTTTCTTTGGGAAGATAAATTACTGCCTAACAGACGTCAAGCGATTTATTACTGCAAGTGAATAATTACTACCTAACAGACGTCAATCGAATTAAATTAAAATAAATTACTACCTAACAGACGTCAAGCAAATTAAATTAAAATAAATTACTACCTAACAGATGTCAAGCGAATTATTACTACAAACGAATAATTACTACCTAACAGATGTCAAGCGAATTATTACTACAAACGAATAATTACTACCTAACAGACGTCAAGCGAATTATTACTACAAGCGAATAATTACTTCCTAAAAGACGTCAAGCGAATTATTACTGTGTCTGAAATGAACTACAGAGCCTTGAAAAGGTTTAAAACAAACGTTTTTGTCACAGAAATTAGAACATAAATGCAGTTCTTGTGCTCACAGGATCAGCCACCACTTGTGGCGACGCAACTTAAAGTAATAGTCGAATTCAAAATTTAAAATACAGATTCTTAGTCAAAGAATTAGCTTTAAATCTAAGGTGGTTTAGAACACCTCAGCATTACGACAACTATAACGCAAAGCCGAATAAATACAATCTTATCAGAGCTAACAAAATTAAGTAACATGGCCTCAAAAGGCAGAAACATGCATTATTTTACAACCCCCAAACCTCAGCTGAAATATTTTCTAACTCATTTACATTTGTGAGGGAACGGAAAGGGGAAGTTATAGTAAAGGCTAAAATTATAATTAAATGGTTAATGAAAAATAATAATAAATTTACAAATTAAATCTCAGAAACTTTTACAGAAATTTTGCAAAAAATACCAAAGTTTCTGAAAAATCAAAAATTTCTGAAATATTTTAGTTAGGTAAAACCTAACTTAAATGCTAACTTTTGATAACTAAAATACTAACTTTTAAGTAAGATCAGTATAAGCAAAATAAATAAGTAAAACTGCTGTTTAAGGCTTTTCACTGGAAACTAAGTTTGTTAAAACGCAGCAGTACAATGCATTTACTTCAATGTTGAGATTGTAGTGTTTGGCAAGGAATCTCAAGTGCTTAACTCGATAGAATTATGAAAGACATGAGGAATACATATATAAAGTTTCAAAAACGGAAATGAGCACATGCAATGTCGTTTACAATGCCAGTTCGAAGGGGAAATATTTGAAGTACTTTAATTTTTACTTCCTTGTACGAAGTAAAAAGGAAGTATTGTAATCGCGAAAAGTTTCAGGCAGCATATTTCAACGAAAATATCCATTTTCACCGCTATCGAATGCAATTTAACGATGTTTTTGCGTGATATCTCTACGTAAGGACAGAATAAAATACTCTTTTCTTTCAAAAAAATTATAAAACTGCTTTAAAATGAATTCTGAAGAGGATTTTTCGTGGCGTCTGTACGAACGTATGTACGTACGTGTGTGCGTACGAACGTATCTCGCATAACTCAAAAACGAGTAGCCTCAGAACGTTGAAATTTTGTATATAGGACTGCTATAACATGTAGATGTGCACCTCGTATTTTGGTTGCAATCGGCCGCACCAAACGTATATAAATACCACTCTGTTACTCGGCACAGTGATCTCAGTTTCTTTACTCTTAAATGTTTGTAAATTGTACATTTTTTGCTTTAAAAATGATTGAATTATGTTGTTTTTATCTTCCAGTTAAGGGTTTTATGCCTTTCGTAATTCTGGAAGCAATATTTGTACAATTATCAACAATTTAAAAGCTGTTTAAGTGCGGTTAAGTTTTAAATAACATGGCGGACATATTTGTTTACATTTGAAACAACAGAATTGTAGATTTGTTGCCAATCTAGAGAGACTAAGCTTCGCAACAACAAAAATAACGCCTTCATTTATTATTGCGAATTAAATCATGCTTAATCCTTTCTGGAATTTTTTTGAGGAAATAAGTGTTTAAGATTTACTTAATTTTTAATAATTAGTAATTTAATTTTTAATAATTAGTAATTTTAATACATATATTTTGAGCTTTTATGTATTTTTGTCTTGTCGCGAAGTGAAAACTGAATTAATTGAATGAGAAATACTCAATCGTCTGTGAAAAACTGTTTCTTTTTTGTTTTGTTTGCTTAATTTCTTTTTTACATCGTTCTAGCTTTATTATAGTATTTGAAAAGAACATGTGGCAACGATTAGATAATTCTTTAAATGATATACATTTTGTGCATTCTGAGTTATAATGTGAATGAAATATAATACTGTTAAGTGAACCTAGTGTCAGAGTGTCGCTATGTTAAACAAATAGAGTGAATTTTAAAGAATTCCTTTATTCTGTTGTGGTTTATGCGCTGTCGGCGATGTAGATTTAATTAAATCCAATAAGTTGAAAAGAAATGCAAGAAACAAATGCGTATAATTTAATATTCCGTACAAGGAAATCATGTGGTGTACACATCAGATTGTTTTTTTCATTTACACATACATGACACGATTCGAGAGCATTTGGGCTAAAAATATTTAGAAACAACATATCTTTAGAATTTTCGATAGACAGTCTCGCGCGATGGAGACAAAAATGTTTTATCCCGTGCAGTGTTGTCAATGCTTACTTTGAAAACTGTTGATATTTTAATCAAAAATTAAGGCTTTAAAAATATTAAATAGACAAAAAAAAAAAAAAAAAAAAAAATTCCCGGATGCCCTTTTTTTTTAACTATTTAATTTCTTTAATTATATTACACGGCGATAGTATTTGGCGGAAAACTCTGAAATGTGATTTAATATTTTTTAGTGATTCGACGCAAAATGCCACTTCGAGGCTAATAGCCTTTCTGAGCTAAAAATCAGAGAGCAGATTTACATGACTGACAGTAAGCGACTTCATATACTGAGGATGTACGCGTTTGAGAAACTTAATATGCCCATATACATATACAAAGATATATATATGACATAACAAAAGGAAGGAAAAGCCGGAACATTGTTGATGCGTACTTAGTTCCATATTAAAGAATTCTGATTGCGTCGTATGCTAATATGTGACTTGGCAATATCTGAAAAACTTGGCAGTCAAGGAGGTTTTAATTTCATATTTATTTTCCAGTTGACATTTGTGGCCACAATCACTTCGCACTCGAGTTGTACCTGATCAAGAAAATTTACATTTTTTATTGTTGAGATAGAAAGCAGGCCAGCGGAATTACATCCTAGCATAGCAGAGAGCGAAGCTAAAGTGCGTAGTTATGCAATATGGAAGCACGGGAAGAGAAAAGGTTTGGTTCCCAATTATTACGTCATCAGAGCTGCGAAAGCCATAGAATGATCTAGAAATAACGCAATCCAGAGAAGTTATTACAAATTTTAGAACCGAGGGGAGAATTAAAGTTTCACCGTTAGTTTAAATTATAATTTTGATTTACATATTTTTATCTTACATATATATATATATATATATATGTAGAATCGGTATTTACTGTCCAGGAATATGATGTAATAAACTTACTTCTTAGTTGGCTGTCTAGGGGCTAATAAACTAGTCCGATTTACAAATAACTTGAATATTTAATGAAACATGAATAGTTACAACAAACTACAAAGTAATTACATACGTAGAAGGAAATAGGTGAGATTATTTACAGATGAAGAGAAGGAATCATCTTTACATTCAAACATCTTTTAATCGCGTCATCGTCTTAATGGCGGAATCGTCTGCCTTCTATCATCGGAAAAGTAAAAGATTTATTTTCACAGCTTGTCGCGTCATCCGATTATAATGAATAATGCCATCCCACAACTGCTCGTCCATCCTGATGGAATGCGGCCTCGCATTCTCGTAGCACCACCATCTCATCTAGGGATCTGAAAAATAAAATTTAATAAAACAAAAAAAAATTTTTTTTCTTTAGTTACTATTGAGGGAAAAGTCGTCTTAAATGGTTTATTTCAGCCATCTTCCCTTATCATCTTAACATCCTCAGAAATAACGGCTTTAGCTCTACTTCAACGTTCGTTCATCTTTAACAGTCTATCTGAATGCATGTATTTCCCACACACGTCTTCCTTTCATGTTGTCTGGAACAATTCGTCTGGATTCGTCTTCGTATTTACGTCTTCTTAAACATCGTCTGGATACGTCTTCTGAATGCGTCTTCTTAGATACCGTCTGGATACGTCTTCTGAATGCGTCTTAGATATCTTCAAGATCCGTCTTTCGAATGCGTCTTCTCAAAATCATCTTCTTTAAGCCGTCTTCCTTCATACATTTCAACCTTAGACCTCATCTTCAGTCTTCTTAAATTAGTTCACGTCTTTAAAACAATAGTCCAAGTCCATTAGTCAAATCGGAATAAACTTGTCTAGTCGGGAAAAACGTCTAAATCAGAAATCATCAAAATGGTTATTTCATTATCAAAGATTTTCGATTTTCTTCCTGGGTCTTTTGAATCTGCATTTCCGCTTCTTTTTTCTCACCTTCTTTAATTTCGTTTGTTCCATTTTTGCTTTCTGTATCAGCATCGTCGTCATCAGGTTTTCTGACTGACTTCTGTTTTTCAACCTTTTCCTTTTCTTCAGTGGTCTCGGTAGTTTCTTCGTCTCCAGTGGTTTATTTTGCTTCTCTATTGCAAGGTATTTCACTGAAATTGTTCTAGTGGAATTTGCATTTAATTCATCATCTTTAGCAACTGACTCTTCTTCGGAAAAATGATTCTCTTCAGAATCTCCTTCTGCAGTGTCGTTTCTCCTCGTTGGCTTCGAAGCTAATTGTACTGTGCTTGAGTTTCCTTTTTGCTCTAATTCAAATTCATCTTTAATAGCATCATTTTCACTTATATCAGAATCTGCATCACTCGGGACGTCGTCAGAATTCACAATCAGGAAATCATTGCCACTTGCTTTGATTGTAGATGAAGTGTCCAGTTTGATCACATTCTGTACTGTAACAGGAACTATACTAACAGGATCAGTTTCTGGTTTTGGAAGTAAAAAACCATAATTAACAACTTTTCCATATCCTTCTTGAGAACCATTTCCATCGCAATGAGCATTATTATGGTTCAGAATAATTCTCAGATTTCTTATTTTCTGCGATAACGCAAATATTTGATTTAAATAAAGAACCATCGATTTGGAATTCACCTTCAAATCTCTCTATAGGTTTGTTGCCAAATTCCGTTAACTGCAGCTCTTCAGACTTAAGTTCAGAAGAACCTATCTTGTTATGTATATCTTCTCGGATTAGCGTTACTTGACTACCAGTATCTATTAAAGCATCAATTTGCAAATTACCCAAATTAACAGTTTTATGCATTTCTTTCTGACAAGTCTGAGTTACTGGAGTAACAGCTTTGGCATCTTGGATATTTTTAGATGATGTTTTCGAACAATCTACGGCTTTGTGTCCAAACAAATCGCATTTAAAACACTTAAATCCTTTACTCTTATTGTTACAAAAATTAGACTTATGCCCTAAACTTCCGCAATTATAACACCTTGGCTCTTTAATCTTACTAGGTACAGCGCGTGTTTTATTTTGTGTGTTAGTACTTGAATAACCCTTATTCTTCGTATCTGGAACGCGAATTTTCTCATAAATTTTTAATTTCTCTTTGAATTCAGAAATAGTTTTACAACCGTACAAAACAATTTTGTTACTACTCTGATCTGGTATTCCATTGATTACATAATCAAGAATTGATGAATCATCAACAGAACCGCGACTGGCTATTTCACGCATGGCAATTAAATATTCGGAAAGTGATTCACAGGGTTTTAAGTGTCGTTTCTGTAACAAATTATGAAGTTGTGCACTGTTTATTTTAGAACCAAATTCAGATAAAAGATTTTCTTTTAATTTCTCCCATGATATTATACCCTTCAAAGACCTAATAAATACTTTAGCAGAACCAGTAAGCAATTTTTTAGCAAACACAATTTTCTGTAATTCCGATAATTTAAATAATTTAAAAGATTCTTCTAAATCACCAATGAAGGATTCAACTGGATATGTATCAGTGCCATTAAATTCAGAAACAGTTTCTAAAATATCACGAAAATGTAAGGAAATATTGCTAGGCATTATAATATTTTCATTCACTGAGTTATTTATGGGAGGTGATTCTGACAGAACAGAATTAATATCATCATTTTTATCAGAATCATAAACACTTTCGTTTTCAGATAACTCATCATCGTCATCACTTTCGGATTTTAAAAGCTTAAAATCACAAAGACTATTCAATATTAAATCGCAGTTTTCATCAGGATTTGAATCATAATTAAGATGTAACAACTTACACACAGAAATAAAATCATTTTCAGTAAGAGTTTTAAGTAATTTTTTTGTTTCTTCAATATTAAAATCAGATGGAAAACCGCAAAAGTTACGCAATCTAGCTCTATTTTTTCGATCACCCAAAGTTCCAAACACAATTTGATGTAAAAGTTTAATTGACTTAGTAGGCCCAGTCTTTAAAGAATTTGAAATTCTAGGAATAGAATTTAAGGTTGTCATCTTAATTCATAGTATCGCAGAACACTATTCTTAGAAGTAACAATGTGGAAATAATCGAAACAAAACTTACTTCTCTTATTTTGTACTATTCATCATGCTTCTTCCTAGGCTCATATCGGCCTGAGCGCCCAAATCTGTAAAATCGGTATTTACTGTCCAGGAATATGATGTTGTAAACTTACTTCTTAGTTGGCTGTCTAGGGGCTAATAAACTAGTCCGATTTACAAATAACTTGAATATTTAATGAAACATGAATAGTTACAACAAACTACAAAGTAATTACATACGTAGAAGGAAATAGGTGAGATTATTTACAGATGAAGAGAAGGAATCATCTTTACATTCAAACATCTTTTAATCGCGTCATCGTCTTAATGGCGGAATCGTCTGCCTTCTATCATCGGAAAAGTAAAAGATTTATTTTCACAGCTTGTCGCGTCATCCGATTATAATGAATGACGCCATCCCACATATATGCATTTGTAATAATAAAATTCCATAGTCAAGAATATAATTAAAATTCTAACTGTATGTTCTTTTCATTTTTAATGGCGACGTTCTCTTATTTGAAAGTACGTGGAATTAAATCCACAGCCCCGTAGTCAAGTTGTTTTCCCGCCTTTTCTACACGTACAGTTATAGAAAGCTCTGGAGATATTCAAAGCGAACTGGAATGGCTGACGAGGCTGACGTCATTTCTTGGAAGCTCCGCCTTTCCAGAGGCTATAAAAGGACTCGCAAAGGAATACCGGTGTCTTTTATTAAATGTCACGATGCAGTAAACTTCATACAAAAAGTTATTAGTAATTTTTTTTTCATTTACTCCGGAGATCAGATTTTTTGTAATTGCTATTTCCCCTGAAATATAATAAATGGATCCTGTTTTCTAAACTTATCGTCTGATAATTTAAGCTACGACTACATCTATGATTCTTCACCAATGTATTTATTCCGGACAAAAGCTGGTATATCACATATATATATGTATACTAAAATCGGCAAGAAATTTGATAATATTGTATTATCACTGATAGAGAAATTTCTGAAGGAATCTTATAATTATTCTGTATTCATATATTGCAAACATACATGGATATGACGTACAAGGAGTGCGACACAATGGCTCGAATTTGCATTCTTTTATCATTATCGTTGCTAATCAATTAATATCAGAATGCAAACTCGCTTCATTTTGATTAATTACATGCAGGGATAAATTAGAAGTACATCAGTATTCATTACACAGTGGCCAAATGTGTCGAAAGGAAAACGTATCTTCAGTCTAGCTTAAAAGCATTATTCTCAAGTCAGAAAAGAAAATCTAATTTTCTGGATAAATGTTATCTATGAGTTAATGTTATAGAAAATGTGTGTGAACTTAAAATTATATTTTAAAAATCTAAATAAACCAAAATTTGCTTCAAGTTTATCAGCGTTTACTAAATAATTTTGATAAAATATTTTTTGTTAAGTTCCCATGCGCTTTTTCTTCTATGATATAGGTTTTCATTTTCATATAGAAATTATGTAAAGGTAGCATCCGATAAGGCTGTGGATTGAAAGCGGTAACGTCTATACGTTTGGTACGGTAGCAGCTTGTAAAGTCATAAAGTTTGCCGATGTCAAGAGCGTGCAAAATGTGCGATGACCTCGCCGGGCTTCGAACTCCGGACCTCTCGAGTACACGCCGAGTGTGTTTCCAGTTACACCACGAAGGCATGCGGAAAGGAGGATTTTTGCGGTGTCAAATCATTCATCACTTCTTTTTTTTTTTTTTTTTTTCTTTTTCATTTTTTAATTCAGGTGGCATTTGCAAATTCTTTTTTCTTTTTTTTAAGAATTTTTTTTTCAAATAAATGTTTACGTATGAATGTTTTATTATTAAATGTATTCAGTTTGGTTTAAATAGACCGAGAGTCGTTGAATTTATTAAGAATATTTAAAATCGAAATTACGTCATCCATTTCGGCGCCATTCTAACACAGGATCGTAAACAGTAAGGAAATCGAAGAAATTACATTGCCCACGCCGAGATCCGAACTCGGAACCTCCCGAATATGCGTCGAGTGTGCTTTCAGTTACACCACGCAGGCATGCTTAAAAAAAGGAGAAAATGCCTTATAATCTTAACAATCCTTTGAAAACGCTCAAAAAGGTTATAAGGTATTATCCCTTATAACCTTTAGCATGCCTTCGTGATGCAGTGGGCAGCACGCTCGACGCGAATTTGAAAGGTCTGTGATTTGAGTCCCAGCGAGGGCATTGCTAATTTTTCATCTTTCTTGCTATTAAAAAATGCTTAATGTCTCTACAAGGTGAGCAACACCGAAAGTCTTGCTTTCCGTTTCGTGCATTAAAGTGAAATATCAAAGTCAGGTTGATGGTTTATTTCCATTATCGTGGTATTTATGCATCATGAATTTCTACCGATTGGCCAAACTGTTAGCGAAGAATATTACTCAAATATTTTGCAGGGTTAGCAGTTGGTAGAAAACGACTTGAATTGAGGGAAGACATCTTACAGATTTTTCAACCCGTTAATATCTGTGCTCAAAATGCTCATTCGTTTAGTGAATTTGTACCTAAAAATTCAAAACTCTAATATTTAGCTGATACCTTTTTCTTATTTTTGTGGTTAAAATTCTTGTCTCGTGTCTACGTTTTGAGTCTAATATAATGAAAGAAAATTTTCTATGAGCCTAAAAGAAGTTTCATGAAAACGTGTTTCCGGAATCGGAAAAAATGTTGGGATGGTGTGTGTATTTAATTATGGCAAAGCACACTAGGGCTATCAGCCTAAGGTGATGGATGCCTTCGAGGAGGACTTTCTAAGAGAAACTGGCTCGTATACACGTTACACATGAGAAAAACCTCGAAAACACCCATGCAGCCAGCCTGTTTGCGGGATTCGAAATTCGGACAGAAATACCAGTGTTCAGAGACTTTACCGCTCGGCCGCTGGTGGGCCCAAAAAGGTTGGGATAAATATTACATATTTGGAAGAGACCACGTTGAAGGGTTTGCAATAAATTAAGCTAGAAAATTAGAAACTTGAGTTCCTGGAATAACTATCCCAAATTTTTTGTTATAATAGCAATACACCTAGCACCTTTTAAATGTACATATAATTTAATTTGTACAGTTCTGTTTGTAATACATTTTCTATACGGTAATTGGAATGTCTGAATTCAAAAAATATTGAAAATCCGATATTCAAATATTCAAAATGTCTTTTTAACCCCCGTTATTCTAATCTTTTGAATTATAAACTAAAGAGCCATTAAATATTTTAAGACAAAACTTTAAAATGTTAATTTTATAAATGCCGATGTATTTGTTAAAGATATTTGTTAAAGACGTCGACCCCGCGTATCATCACGTGACAAATAGACCAAGAGTCAAGTACAACCGTCTTAAATTTCAAAAACGAATTTAGCATTTTTTTATTTAGCGTTGATCTAAATTAACTCTTGATTCCTACTTCCAATACCTGTGGGTATTCAAACATTTTGAAAAATATAAAAAATTTAAAATTCTGCTTAAATATTTTTTCTCAAATACGAAGAAAATGAACCTCAAGATTCAAGAGTTATACTTATGTTTTGCGTTAACTAAATTAATGCCCAACCGGGGTAGTTGTTAGTAACTCTGACTGCCATATCGAAGAGCCCGGGTTCAAATTCCGGAGGAAGCATCAATGTTTGTAAATGTATGGTATCTGTGCGGCATGGGGACACTCTAAATATGAGGTGAGCCAAAAGTCTTCTCGAGAGCTTAGGGTAGGGAAAGAAGGATGACAGATTCTCGGATCGGTTGTCCCCCTGGGGTGATCTCTCTCCAGATTGGGGTGGAACTGATCTAAAGTCAGGCTGTCGCCTACACGGTGCTCATGGTTCTTGCCAATGACAGGCGCATTTGACTCCTTGCTGACCATTGTGCTTGCTGTCCATAGTGGTAGCAAAAACACTTACTAAATTTCATTTGCATGTTCTCAATAAATATACATATATAATAAAATACGATGATATAATAAAATAAATAAATATAAATAATATATAATAAAATACGATGATATAATAAAATAAATAAATATAAATAATATATAATAAAATACGATGATATAATAAAATAAATAAATATAAATAATATATAATAAAATACGATGGCTACGTTAAGAAATGACTGGCGACCTCAAAATTGACTATTCTAAATTTGATGTTCTCCCCCTAAGTTAATCTTTTCTCCCAGATTCGAGAACTTTCCAAATTACATAACTCCGCCTGCAAAGGGAACTAAAACCTAAAATTAACCAATCGCAGCTTAGCTATACATATGCACCTATCTAGTGTAAATACTGCTTCGCAAGCAATTACGTTCCTGCAAGCATCTCTGATCTGGTATGCTTAAACGTCTACGATAATGTCGTCCCTTTTAACCTGTGTATATAAAAAATTGTTGTGATTGCTTATGATCAAAAAGTAACTTGTAAAAAAGAAATGATTTGATATGTGTAAAAATAAAGATGGGTGACTTTTTAAATTCAGTTTTCTTCGCTTTGTCTGTATGCCTCTACACTCAGCCATGATGAATACCGGAAGTTAAAATATCACATATATATTGCCAAATCTACATTAATTTGGTTTTTACTAGACTTAAATTTCATATTTTGTCATAATTAAAAATTCTTACTAAAAATATCTTTCGTTTATTTCTCCCTTCTCATTATTAAATTCCTACTATTAGCTCACACTCTTCCTATATCTTGTTCAAATATTCAATCGTTAATAAAATACTTTTTATTTATCCACTCATGTTCAAATGCAATTTTTTAAACCTGTAGTGGGTGAACTTCATGCTAATACAGTTTTCTTACATATTAATTTTTTTTTAAATTTCTAATTTAAAACACTTTTTTTTTTTTTTTTTTTTGTATTTTTAAAATTTTTCTTTGTTGACTAAGTAGAAATGAGATACATTCCGCAAGAGAAGAAGAGGAAGAATGACCTTGTTGTTTACATTAGCTATACAAAGTCATGTGATCTCTGAGGTCATCTGCATTGTTTGTTTACATTAGCTATGCTAATGTAAACAATTTATTAGCTAAGTCACGTGATCTCTGATGTCATCGGAATATATCTCATTGACATTAATTTTTTTTATTTAGTTACTTATTGATTAGTTAATTTTCAGTCCTTAATAAAGTACTTTTTCCCCCTCCACTTAAGTTCAATTGCATTATTACTTCCTTGTACGAACTAAAAAGGAAGTATTGTAATCGCGAAAAGTTTCAGGCAGCATATTTCAACGAAAATATCCCTTTTGACCACTATCGAAGGCAATTTAACGATGTTTTTGCGTGATATCTGTACGTAAGGACAGAATAAAACACTCGTTTCCTCCAAAAAAATTATAAAACTGCTTTAAAATGAATTCTGAAGGGAATTTTTCGTGGCGTCTGTACGAACGTATGTACGTGCGTACGTACGTATGTATCTCGCATAACTCAAAAACGAGTAGCCTCAGAACGTTGAAATTTCGTATAAAGGACTGCTGTAACATGTAGATGTGCACCTCGTATTTTGGTTGCAATCGGCCGCACCAAACGTATATAAATATATTTATATATATATCCTATCTGTTACCCGGCTCAATGATCTCAGTTTCTTTACACTTATATGTTTGTAAATTGTACATTTTTTGCTTTTAAAATGATTGAATTATGTTGTTCTTATCTTCCGGTTAAGGTTTTTATGCCTTTAGTAAATCTGTAGGCAATATTTTTAGAAATATCAACAATTTTAAAGTTGTTTAAGTGCCGCTAAGCCTAATAATTGTTTTGATGGCGGCCATTGCTTGTTTACATTTGAAACAGCAAGATAGCGGATTTGTTGCCAATCTAGAGAAACTTAGCATCGCAACAACAAAGGTAAAACGCCTTCATTTATTATTGCGAATTAAATCATGCTTAATAATGCCTGGAATTTTTTCGAGGAAATAAGTGTTTAAGATTTACTTCGTAATATTTAATATAGATATTTTGAGATTTTATGTATTTTTGCCTTGTCGCGAAGTGAGAACTGAATTAATTGAATGAGAAATACTCAATCGTCTGTGAAAAACTGGTTTTTTTTTGTTTTGTTTAATTTCTTTTATGCATCGTTCTAGTTTTATTATAGTATTTGAATAGAACATGTGGCAGCGATTAGGTAATTCTTGAAATGATATAAATTTTGTGCATTCTGAGTTATAATATGAACGAAATATAATAATTTTAAGCGAACCTAGCGCCAGACTGTCACTATGGTAAACAAATAGAGTACATTTTAAAGGATGCATTTATTCTATTGTGGTTTATGCGCTGTCGGCGAAGTAGATTTAATTCAATCTAATAAGTTTAAACGAAATGCAAGAAAAAAATGCGTATAATTTAATATTCCGTATAGGGAAGTCATGTGGTGTACACATCAGATTTTCTAAACTTGTAGTGGATGACACATGCTGTTAATATAGTTTTTTCACATATTCAAAATGTTTCAAATTTTTATTTTTTTAAAAATTTTGTTTCGTATTTTTTAAATTTTTCTTTGTTGACCTAATTAGGTATTGATTTTAAATTTTTTTTTGTATTTCTTGATCATATATGAAGATGCACAAATTCCAGAAATTGAAATGTTTTGAGAAAATTTTATATGCAGATTAAGATTCCAGAAAATTCAAGATTCGTTCCATTTCTAAACAGTAATAATTTCAGCTTCTCTTTCTTTCCCATTGGCATCAAAAACGAAAGCATTCATCCGCGGCGAAGACAATAATATTTCCGCTTATTTCCTAGAATATATTATTTTCGAAAGCACAGCATAATACTTCATATCATTAATCACACTGTTAAGTACAACTTCATTTGTATATAAATCTAAATTAGCTAACATTACAGAGAATAACATTAGTGGCAAGATGAAACAGAGCCCACAAATAAAAAAAGGAAGAAGTAGCGGAATTTTTGTGACTGAAATTACTTCAATTAGCAGCCTTCATTAATTTTTTCTCAGCATTTCTAAGAGTAAAATAGAAAGCAAGATATGAATTTATTCGTGAATGTTGTAATTTAAAATAAAAAATACTAAAACGTTTAGTAATTAAAGTAATAAAATACTTTTCCTTAATAAATTTGGCTTCGCCAGTTTAAAATGATTAAACTAACGTGAAGCCTCTTAAAAACGTAATTTTCATGTGGTTAATAAATTATCTCCGCGTCGCACCAAAATTATTTTATAGCACCAGTTATTAATGAGTTGAGAAGTAAATTGGGGAGCTAAACGGGTAGGAATGCGTTAGAGTTTATTTGTCTACAATTTTTTTACATATGATTACAATTTAACTACTCTGTGTAACTACCTGACAACTCCTAATGTCTCGGCGTGTTATGTCTGCAATCACGGTTAATTAACTTTCAAGAAACTCTTAATTTTTAATGTGATAAATGTATTCTAAAATTTATGAGTTACTTAGCAACTTAATTTATTAAAACCTCAACACTGGTCACAAACTTAAAACATGGTAGGTAATACATGCAACTCAGGGTATGACAGGAAATCGCACAACTGTGCGAAGCTGTTTAAGATAAAGACGCGCAGATGTTTAAGATAAAGACAAAAATTCCAACTTTTGCTGTAACAGGTTGTGCTGTAACAGGAAGCTTTGTAGACACATTAGGTTATTTCGAAGCAGGAGACTTGATTAATGAACAATGCCCTAGCCGGGACTCGAACCTCGGACCTCGCGAATACGCGCCGATTATTACACCACAAAGACATGCTAAGAAGGCGGGAGAAATACCTTATATACTGCCCCCTTTAAAAGGGTGATTAGGGAATAGGGGACCCATTCGACAAATCCTGGAGGTGGAGTATCATCATCCACAACACTTTTTTTTTTTTTAGTTCGGGGGCCACTGTAGCGACATTAGGTTATTTGAAGCAGGAATCAGGAAAAATGTGCTATGGCCTCCCCGGGACTCGAAATACGCAACCTCTCGAATACGCGCCGAGTGTGCTGACCATTACACCACGAAGGCATACTAAGAAGGCGGGAGAAATACAATACCTTATAGCTTTAGCTCTTCAGTTCTTAGTTTTGAAACGTTGTAATAGAGTAAGCGTATTGATGATCGTATAGATCATAAGGTTATTACTTTTAATGTTTACTTAACTAGTATAATTGATAGCGGAATAGTTCTGTTACTAAATAGAGTAATCATATTGAATAAGAGTGATTGTATTGTTTTATAGTATCATTGTGTTAACTGGTTTGGTATGATTAATCATTGTACTTAGCAAATGCATAGAATCACTGTACTACTAAATTATTATATTTTAGTAATCATAAAGAATCATTCTATTGAATCACTGAATTGTAATGAACAAATAAAGTGCAAGTTATACTGTACTGTACATATTTAACAATTGATTTCTTTACAAGTAAATGTAATATCAGTACTATAATAGGTACTTAAATGACTATACCATATATTTAAATGTTATTAATAACATGTATAGTATTATTACAAATCTGAGTATAAATATTAAATCACTGAATACTTGTATCGGAATCTTTATACTTTAGTAACTGCATATAATTATTGCTTTGGTACATGGTCTAAAGAAGCAGTATAATATCACTGTATTGCATCATTATATTATTTATAATATTCAGTGTGCAAGGTAAAACTGTACAGTACATAATTTGTAATTAACTGCTTTCAAGTAACATGTAGTACCATTGCTGTAATGATTAATTAATGGTGTAGTTTAAATATCTGTGTCACTTGGCTAGGGAGGTTTATAATATAAATAGTATTTTTATTAATTTGAGCAATAATACTGAAATTTTAAATAATTATATAGATGTTTCTTCTAATAAGCGCATAGAATTGTTGTATTGAATCATTGCATTTGAATAATCGTATAGAATCATAGTATTGAATTATTTATGAGTAATCGTACGGTATCATTGTACTGAATTATTTATTTGTATAGTATTTCCAATGTGCAAGTAAAATTGCACTGTACATATCTTATTATTGAATTGCTCGCTAGTAATATGTAACATCATTTCAGTAATAAGCAACTATATGAAAAAAATTATTATTTTGATGTCAACATGGCATATATGATTAATAATATGAAAAGTATTATCATTAATTTAAGTAATAGTATTGGATCATTGTATATTTATAGTGAATCATTGTTTTAATAATGCATATAATCATTGTTTTGAATCGATGCATTTTAGAAATTGATTAGAATTAATGTTTTTATAATGTATTTATAATCTAAGTGCAATTATTCATTTAACTGTATTAATATCCAGTTTTAATCAATCACAACAGTATAATATAATCATTATGTATGATATATCTTATTTATGTATTGAATTGTAAACTTTATATATAACTTGCTAAAATTACTTGCTAGGGTATTGAATTGTAATCTTATGTGTCACTTGCTAAAGTTTTGTTCATAAGTACTGTGTTCACACAGATGTAACCATTTTTAATATCTATGTTTTTAACACTAATCAATTTTATAATTGTAACACTAATAATTTGCCTAATTGTTTTGTAACACTAATCATTATGCCCTATGAGTGGATCTCGTGTGGCCCTAACATGAGTCAGCCTTAGATAAGGGTGGACGTGGCGCTAAACCAATTAACCATAATGGTAAAGGGGTGGTGCCCACGTCCTCCGTCACTAAACTAAACTAAACTAAACTAGACTGATAGCGGGTTATTGCGAAGTTTTAAACAACTCGCAAGTACTGAAGAAGGTGAGGTAACCGTTTTATTTAGTTTTAAATTGAACAGCACAGGTACAACTACACAGGAAACTTTCGCAACATGCGAGTATTTAAATTAATATACAAAAGTTAAATTCAACTTAAATAAAGTATTTTAAGACTACACATAAATTGACTATGTAAGCTCCTGCCTGGGAATTTTAACCCTGCGTATTTTAAAGCACCGGTTAACAAGACGCTGAAGTCGGAATATAACTATCATAATAATTAGTTAATTTGTAGGGTTTATATTTATTTTAACTAACATTTATTTTAAGTTTAAACTATCTTTCCTGTCAAGCCTTACTTTCCCCTGGAACTGCCAAGGCCAGAATATGTAAATTTTAGTAGAACGCGCAAGGATTCAAATTATCAGCGGAAGTATTATGATTTAAATAGTAAGGAAACGAGTTCGGTGTGTGATGTTCTTACTTCACGAGCGCGGAGGTAGTTAGCGAGCAATTGAAGAACCCCGCGTTGCGGCCTATGTGCTTGGCGGGAAGTAGTGTTAATCGTTCAAGTGAGCTTCAAGTCTGCTGAATTAGCAGCGGTATTGTAAAACGCGGTGAGTTAGTTATTTTAGAGAGCCTCGTAGTTAGAGTCTTGTCTTTAGTTTCTTTTCAGGTTATTATTTTTATTTGACCGTCGAGTTGGCGCAGTCTGTGAGCGTCAAGAGCACGCAATTATAATTTATTACGTTGAATAAAAAGGGACTTAAACCCTTTACAAGACTCTGTGTTTTATCCAGTTTTCACAGTCACCCCTTGGTTGCGTGCAAGTTGGAGGCGCGCACCGTTACAAATTAAAATAAAATACCTTAAAAACCTAAGCAAAGCCTGTCGGTTGACTTTTTTAATTAAATTATTTATTTAAAAATACAAATAGTATTAATAATTTAATTAAACAATAATTTATTTGATTATGGCAAAGCTCTGGAGGGCTATCTGCCTAAAGGGAGGGATGCCTTCGTGGACGAATTTCTCAGAGAAACTAGCTCGTAAACACGTTACACATTTGGGAAAAGCATAAAACGCCCAAGCATTCAGCTCATTCACCGAGATTCGAACCCCGGACCGAACTACCAGTGTTTAGCGATTTTATGGCTCGGCCGCTGGTGGGCGAGAAATTCTGTTGGACATAGGGTGTTTCAAAATAGATAAGATAAATGTTAAGCGATAATAGAATATATTGAAACAGTTTCATTAGTGACTGTGTACTGAAATTACTGTGCCTAACATAGTGTCTGCGCTGTAGTGACTGTACCAACCTATAGCAATTGCATTAAAACTTAGTGACTGTGCCAAACTCCAAATTTAGTGCTATTAGTACCACAGTGTACACTAAACTTTAGTGTAGCCTGAACTCTTGCAAATTGGAACTATAGTGCAGACTGTACTTTCAGCGAACTCTAACACTAACTCCTGGCACCATAACTCTACATCCGGTACTAATAGCTTCATCTCTGTGTTTAAGTGCTCACAGCACATTTGCAACCTCAAGGATACCAGCAATACACATATGACTCTGTAAGTATTTATTACTCTTGTTTTTACTCTTGTATCTTACATATGTGTCTCTCTTCATATCTATCTTAATATCAATGGATCCTTATGTTCGTATCTGTTAGTATTTGTTTGTTTTTGCCTGTATATGTATCTATTCTTGTATTTGTTTTGTATATTTTTATGTATCTGTGTTATTCCAAAAGCCATGCACACCCACAAAGTTATTGTCACGCAACCATTGTCAAATAATAATCCTCAGCCCCTGTTTGGCCATGTATTGATCTTTAGATCTGTATTATAAACTCCCGAGGCAGCCTCACGGGGCCCCAGGGAGTTGTTATTCCTAGATAGAGGAGGGCGTGGGACACACGCCTGTTTACCTATGTTAAACACCAGGCGTCCCCGTCCTCCGTCACCTGTCACCTGTCATACAGTGCATGGTCAATGAAAGATAATTGCACTAAGAAGATAGTAGTGGTGAATTTCAGGAGAAGAAGTAATGAAACACGAAGGTGATGAAAAACGAAAGAGAGTGAATTCAAGAAGAGGACGTAGCGAAACCCGAGAGTGCTGAAAGCTGATGAGACACGAAAATGTTGAAATGCAAAAATTATGCGGAATATTAAAAAAGAACTTTAACCGCAAATAATTATGATTATTACACGAAAAAGCAATTATTAATACATAGTGGCGATGGAGGATTGACAAACATACTACTCCTAGCTAGCTCCTAGCACTTTGCCCCGGAGCTGCAGCACCGACCGAAAAATCTGGCAACGAAATCCTAATCATCTTCGAGGCGGGTGACATCGAAGAGCCTCTGGAAATGTCCTCACATAAAGAAACTGAGACAAGTCTAGGCAATGATAAGTGCTTGCACTTGAGACGACATCGCCTAATACAGAGTCTGGAAAAATTGACAACTCGATAATTTCCAACGGTTTATCGAAAACATACTGCTGCTGTGTCATGGTGCAACACAAAAAGCTGAAACCCTCCAGAAATTCTTGAGCGACCGCTTGAACACTACTTTGACGCTGTACTTTATACTGATATAATCTGTCCATGAGTTCGTCCATTTCCTCCAAATTCAGAACAGACGGGAACAATTTCTTATTGTTATGAAGTTCCCTAGATCTGATAACAGTTAATAAGTCCGAAACGTCTGCAATAAGACAACGTGGTACACGTAATCAAATTAACGCTATGTCTGAATGTAGCTACAGAATCAGATAAAGCTTTAAATAAACCTTTTTATATAAACAGATCGTGGAACAAAAATGCACTTTTCTGTGTCAGCAGAATCAACCACAGCTCGTTGGGAGGGAACTAAAAGAGAAGTCAAATTTAAAACTTTAAACTAGTAGTCAAAGAGTACACAATTTAAAAATGCTCTAAGCTGGTTTAGTAAGTCTACTGGCATATCAAATTCAAATGTCGGCAGCGATGTAACGCAAAGTCGAATATTTACAACTTACCAGAGCCGGCAGGAACTAAAAGTAGTGTGCTCGTGCAGCCCGTAATCACGCTCTGACTTAAACGGAAACATCCCACTTTAAATACTAGCTAACATCATTTACATTCTGGTGACGAAAAGGAAAGGAAAAGCTACAGTGAAAGATGAGATTATAAATAAATGGATAATTTAAGTAATAACCTTGCATAGTGTTGCGTGCGTACGGTTTCGTTACGAAATGAATGCACAAGTCCGATGAAAAATGAACAAAAATGTATTAATAATCACAAGAAATATACTTAAATTTCCTCAAATTATCGTGCAGTATCACAATATCTCACAGTAGTTATCTTTTAACTACTCAAATGTTCAATAGAACTTAATTCCAAAACAGCTAAAGAAAGCTAATTCGCGAAATCGCTACAATCAACAGAAGCAGTTTTCTAAACAACAACAAACTAAGTAATTACCACAAACTGAACGGTTTTCCTCCTTTTATAAGATTTTAAAATCGCGTGCGAGAATTTTCTAGTACTTTCTCGAAATCAAAAAGAGATATTTATTAAATGTTTAATGCACGCGCTCTTGTATTTTCAATTTTCCGGCTTAGCTTTCTTTTAATATTCGTCACGCGCTGCACTGCGCGGGAAATAAAACCATTTAATTTATAATTGAACTAACATTAGCTTTTTAAATACCAAATTCGTAACAATAGTTTTCAGTTTCTCGAAATAATGCTATCAAGCCGAAACGTATTAGGTTCACGAACACTTAAAATGACTGTTGAAACTAAAATTACGGGCCCCAGATGGCGCTGTTCCTTTCAGATCTTTAAATGAGAATTGGTGCCTTTGAGACTGCGAACAAGAATAAACACTGTTTAACGATAAATGTTTCAGTGCAAACTATAATTGGATTATATATGTTTTCGTATACGTTTTGTATTCTTTATGTTCTCAATGAAATTCTGATTTAAAAGTCCTAAATTGACGCGATCTCGTCTGACAAGTAGAAGAGTTTAAATTATTCTATTTGTTTGAATACTGAATTGTGGATTAAAACGAAACTATTTATACCATGGGTGGCCAACCCACAGCACACATGCACACAAAGCTGTTTTAAAAGTGGCACTCGAAACTTATTGAAAAATTTTAAAATATTAAAAAAATAACAGTCGTCTTCAGAAACTTTGTCAACATCCTTAAAAACTCATCGCTCCTCACACCACTACAAAGATACGGTAAGGATAGCATGGTTGTGGGACGTACCTAATGGTCCTGAGTGTCTTTGGCGCCATTGTGGCTTGCTATATCTGTCCGTTTCAAACGAGTGTAAACCTCTGGCTGTCTGAGTTTATTTTAAATTGACGAGTAAAACGAAACGATAGACGTTTTTGAAACTGTTTTCATATTTTCGGGTCTAGGTTCGTTGTTTTAGAAATTTTATTTTCGCAATGTCCATCAGTAAACCTTCGACATTGGAAAAAAAATATGAAGGATATTGCAATTCGTGATTTTAAAAGTGTCCGGGAGAATAATTTTTGTTTACGCATCAAAATGCTTCCACGCCTGTTTGTTTGTTACGTGGAATTTCTGTGGCAGTGCCGAAAACTTCAATCGATACCAATATTTCAAATAACTGCATAGTGATTTCAACGGCAAATATCCTGTCAGATCACACTTGCGAACGTAAAAGAAATATTTCAGACGACTCAAACCTGGACCTCTCGAATACGCGTCATTACACCACGAAGGCATGCAGAAAGGAGAGAGAAAATTCCTTATAAATTTATTATAGTATAAACTCTGCTGCTTTAATCTTATTAACGAGGTTCTTTTTTACTGTAGTAATGGTCATCCGATTCATTGCTATCGAGTACTTTGTACTTCTCCAGTCTGTTAGATGAGATATTCTCAATTGGTGGTACGCAAGAGAAAAATAGGTGGCAAGCAAAGAAGCAAATTATTTTTAAGAAATAAACTTAAAAATCTCCTGAAGAAAAAGAACAATTGATAGAAATTTCCTGTGATCGAACTCTAACTGAAGGTTTAAAAAAATTAAAGGTATTTCAAAATTAAATTTTTATTGCCTTTTTACACAACCTATTTGTGTCACCAAAAATTTTCTTCCATGTCATACTGCAAAATAATCACAAAACAAAATTAAAAGTGGATTCTACAGTGGTGACCAAAATTGTGGACACTTTTGTAAATTTTTATGTTTTTGAACTTTGTATGCTTATAGAAAACGTTACGTTTCACAAAATGCAAGCTTGTAAATATCATTTTAAAGATAATTTATTACTGAATTCAATACAAAACACAAAATTATATTATTTGCAATACAAAAAAGTTAAACGATATACATTAGATAGTGATATACATTATCGATATACATTATCGATATACATTAGATAGTGATGATTGCAGTGAGTTATCAGTACTTAGTAGGGTACCCTTTATTTTTGATTACAGTTTCACATCGACGTATCATTGAGCTGACAAGAGTTTTAAACTCTTCTTTCGTTATTACATGATGCCAGGAAACAATTATAGTCTCAATTAGTTCCCTTTTATTTGATGGGCGCCTCATTCGGACAAGAGTTTTCAAACGGTGCCACAAATTTTCGATAGGATTGGGGTCAGGACTTTTCCTGGCCATGACAACAATTTAATGCTATTTGTACGAAAACACTCTTTCGATATTTTTACAGTGTGGCAAGGAGCAGAATTCTGCTGAAAAATAAACGAAGCATTGTTGGGAAAGAGATCTCCGATGGAAGGTAGAAGTTTTGGCTCTAGGATAGTGTCAATGTATTTTCTGGCATTTCAGTGTCCCATCGATGACATAAAGGCGACCCATACCATCTGCTGACATGCATGACCAAATCATAACACTAACTGGGTTCTTCGCAAATGCTTCATTGCAGTCAGGATGTAGCTCTTCTCCTATTCTACGACTTACATATTTTCGCCCATCACTACCGAATAACGATATCTTAGGTTCATCACTCTGTAACGTTGCGTGCCTCCAACTTGCACGCAACCAAGAGGTGACTGTGAAAACAGGATAAAACACAGAGTCTTGTAAAGGGTTTAAGTCCCTTTTTATTCAACGTAATAAATTACAATTGCGTGCTCTTGACGCTTACAGACGGCGCCAACTCGGCGGTCAAATAAAAATAATAACCTGAAAAGAAACTAAAGACAAGACTCTAACTACGAGGCTCTCTAAAATAACTAACTCACCGCGTTTTACAACACCGCTGCTAATTCAGCAGACTTGAAGCTCACTTGAACGATTAACACTACTTCCCGCCAAGCACATAGGCCGCAACGCGGGGTTCTTCAATTTCTCGCTAACTACCTCCGCGCTCGTAAATTAAGAATATCACACCGAACTCGTTTCCTTCTATTTAAATCAGAACACTTCCGCTGATAATTTGAATCCTTGCGCGTTCTACTAAAATTTACATATTCTGGCATTGGCAGTTCCAGGGAAAAGTAAGGCTTGAAGGAAAGATAGTTTAAACTTAAAATAAATGTTAGTTAAAATAAAATATAAACCCTACATTTGCCGCTGCCAGAATTTGGACAACTTGGAAGCAGGTCCTACAAACGACCTGTTGTAAGTTTCTCTAATTCTGAACTAACTGGCGAGAACCTCGTTTACACAAAAAAAAAATCTTATGTAACAAATTTTATACTAAAATTCTGTTGCTCGTTATAAAGCTCTCTTCTTACAGCAACTTTTCCTGGACTTCATCAATCAATCTTGGTCTTTCCTTCCAGCATCTGGAAGGAATAAGTATCAGTATCTTTCTAAATACATTATAATTTACACTTTCTTGACACAATAAATTTTTGTTTTTAAACGATTCGTTTTTCTTAGTTATTGCTTACTTCACATTCATTCAATTTTTCAAGCATTAATTTAACTTTACCCTGGCTCTCCACCGTGTGTGGTGTCAAACGGAAATATTCGTGTTTTAGTCTTACAACACTTCCCTTAACCACCATGATTTGTTAGAATTCAACGACCAAATAGACACACCTTACTCGACATTCTACAACTCAATGAGCGCTACTTTAATAGTCTTAAAAATTCAAATGTAGGTGGAGAACCCTACAAAACACATTCATTCTAACTTCCCCCTCATTCATCTTTAAACATGCAAGCTTTCGCTCTAAAGCATGACTTTATCTACAATTTAATACTTAAATTTGAATTGGTTTTAAGCATTCACTTTTAGCATCTACAATTTTATGCTTCTAGACTAAATTCTACTTTTACATAACATTCAAGTATTTATGTACATTTAGAAAATTTTGATACATATGCTTTTTAGAATTTACCATAAAATGAATAAGAGAAAATAAATTTTTACTTTACTCATTCTTCGCCAAGCTGGCGGCACTGAAACTAAAATTCTTATTAATACAAGAATACGAAGTTATTTTTATCTTCGGCCAGATTTTGGCTTTAACATAACAGAATTAGTCTTTCGACCAACAGAAAATGCTTGTTTTTAGCTTTTACACTTAAAGAAAATAATACTTTTGCCTTAGCTAAATGAAGTAAAACAAAACTAAGTCTCAACCGAGACATATTGACTTTCGTCAAAACATAGAACTTCGTAGTTATGCATAACATTTCGGAACAAAAGAGAAAAAAAATTATAGAAGGTTTTAACTTATCTTTGAGTTTTCGATGCTTGAAACTCCGTCATTCGTTTTTGGCAAAATTGTTCCCAAGTTAGAGGTTTCATGGATGTCAATCTTCTCCTTATTGCCCTCCGAGTATCGTCCACACTTTTTCTTTTGCGTCCTCTACATGCTGGCCTCTTGGCGGAGTAATCGTCTGGTTGTTGGCATTTCCGTTTTTCCCTGGGACGGCTGGTCTTGACGTCCTCCGGTCTGGAGTCCTTCTTGAATTTCTTCTGTTCCTCGTATTTTTGTGCCTCCTGTTGGCGTTTCAGTTTCCGTAACGGCGGCCTTGCTGGCACCTGACTCTGTGGCCGTGTGCGCGTTCTCCTTGATGTATAATTTTTCCTGCAATCCTTTGTAGGTGGTGTTTTTCTCTTTACCACGGTTTCTTTACCCGGTGCATCTGTATTTTTGTTTTTCTTAAACGCCGGCGTTTGAAAATTATTTTTTCTTTTTGATACCGACGTCCGGGTTGTAGAAGGGCTAGGTCTCTCTTCAGTTCTCTGTTTCTTGGGTGGCGGAATAGTTGTTGTCTCTGGACCTTCTATTTCGTTTAGACTTGAGTCCTGCAAGAAACTTTTAAGGATTTCAAAATCATTTGGATTATAGTATTTTTTCACCTGGTCGGGACTTGCTTTACAGATTTCCCCTCTCTCGTTCTTAAGATATAAGACTACTCCTTTGATTTCCTGAATTACATAGGGGCCTTCAAACTTTGGAGCTAGCTTTGCCATAAAATTGTCTGGGGCACTTGATAAAGAAAATTTCCGCTTCAATACTTTATCCCCAACTTTAAAATCTGCTTCACGGCGTTTTCTATCATAATATATTTTCTGTCTATTTCTTGCCGTATCCGAGGTTTTAAGCGCCTGATCAATTAGCTTTTGCACATCTTTTTGTTTAAACTCCTGCTCTCTTTGTTGCACAAAGAATAATTTATCTAAAGGCGTAATTAATTTTCGGCCTAAGAATAATTCTGCTGGAGTTTTCCCGTAGTATCATGATGTGCCGTTCTTAAAGCATAAGCTAATTCATTTATGTAGCCATCCCAGCGCTTGTGATGTGTGCTCACGTAACTGCGAATTATTTTGACTATATTTTTATTAACTCTTTCTGCTATGTTAGCTTGTAGTCTATACGGAACCATTCTGATATGGCGTATGCCAAGTCCATTGCATATGTTTTCAAATATTTGACTAATGAATTGTTTTCCGTTATTGCTAATGACTTTTATCGGTGCACCGTATTTTAAAATGTATCTGTGTAAGAATGCTTCTGCGACTGTTTTGGCTGACGCGCGTTTAAGTGGAACAATTTCTGTCCATTTTGAAAAATGATCTACTATTACTAAAAGAAAACGATTTTTATTTAACTCGCTTTGGGGGAAGGGACCAAGGAGATCTATGCCTAAAATTTCATTCGGAAATGTAGCGCGAATGCTATTTAAGTACCCGGCCGGGCTGTAATTAATATCATTTATTAACTGACATTGATTGCAGGACCTGACATACGCCGTTACTATTTTGTATAATTGCGGGAAATATACCGCCTCGCGTACCCTTTTTAAAGTCTTTGTGACCCCTAGGTGGCCCGCTGTTTTTGCTTCGTGCAACTCCTTCAAAATGCTTAATCGAAGCGAGGCTGGGATGACTGGCTTATACTCAAGATTTTCGTTTGTTGTTTTCGTATAAAATAATAAATTATCTATTATTTCATAGTTTTTTGCTCTAATTCTTATCGCATCGATATCTGTGTCTTCTGGGTACGCGGATGTTTATTTTCAAATTTTCTTTTTGGGCCTTGACCTTCGAGTTTCGATGCGTTAGCTTGATAGATCTTTCCCCCATAAGAGCGATTTCCATTTCTGGTTTCCTCCTTTGAAGATTTCCTTCGGGTACTTTGAGAATATGTTTCCCCTCTCGCTTTTTCCGCTATTCTGCGATTTTGAAACTTCACCGCCAATTCGAAGAGTTCCTGCAATGTGCTTGGGTTTCTAATTTCAAAGTAGTCTTGAACAGCGGGTAACAATCTTGGTAATTTTATTTCAATTATCTCCGCATCTTGTTTCTTTCCATACAGCATACCCGTTAGCTTAATTTTTCGTAGAATAAAGTTCGTCAATTCTGCTGTATCCCGTTGATAGAAACTATATAGTTCGGCTTCCAGCCGTGCGCGATCTTTCACTATGGGGAAGGCCTTTACTAACGATTTTTTGAAATTTTCAAATATATATGTCTGGCTTCCAAATTCCCCTAATAAAAATTTGCCTATGTTTTTCCACCATAGCGCGGCCTGTCCTCTTAGTGCTGATGTGGCGATGGCAACTTTTTGTCTTTCGGGAACAGGGTAGAGCTGAAAGTGGTTTTCTGGACCTTCTAGAAATACCGCCACCGAATTTTTTCCGTCGAAATGGACGTTTGGCTTGATTGACGCTCTCAAAGTCTGGACCAGGTATCCAAATCCTTCTAACTGGCTTGTCATTTCTTGGTGTTGTCCAGCGGCTTCCATCCAGTTTTCGGCCATTTCAGTTCGATAAGTGTTCGGGCGCCAATGTAACGTTGTGTGCCTCCAACTTGCACGCAACCAAGAGGTGACTGTGAAAACTGGATAAAATACAGAGTCTTGTGAAGGGTTTAAGTCCCTTTTTATTCAACGTAAAAAGTACAATTGCGTGCTCTTGACGCTCACAGACTGCGCCAACTCGGCGGTCAAATAAACATAATAACCTGAAAAGAAACTAAAGACAAGACTCTAACTACGAGGCTCTCTAAAATAACTAACTCACCGCGTTTTACAATACCGCTAATTCAGCAGACTTGAAGCTCACTTGAACGATTAACACTACTTCCCGCCAAGCACATAGGCCGAAACGCGGGGTTCTTCAATTTCTCGCTAACTACCTCCGCGCTCGTGAAGTAAGAATATCACACCGAACTCGTTTTCTTCTATTTAAATCAGAATACTTCCGCTGATAATTTGAATCCTTGCGCGTTCTACTAAAATTTACATACTCTGGCATTGGCAGTTCCAGGGGAAAGTAAGGCTTGACAGGAAAGATAGTTTAAACTTAAAATAAATGTTAGTTAAAATAAAATATAAACCCTACAACTCCATATAACTTGTGACCACTGATCATCTGTCCAATTAATGTGCTCCTTTGCCCACTGTAGTCTTTTTTTTCGTTGCTGAAAATTAAGAATTTAAGTCTTTTTTCGTGGAATTCTACCTCTCAGTCCAACATCTGTTAATCTTCTCCTGATTGTTCTTGAACCGACAGAAACACCAGCATCATTCAGATCACTTCTGATGGCCGCTGATGACATTTTGCTATCTTGGAGACATGGTCTTTTTATTCTTCTGTCATCGATAGATGTGGTGCTCTTTTTTCGGCCTTTTCCTTCTTTGGTTTTATTGAATTTGTCTCCTGATATCGTAAACAAAACTTTCGGACTCCAGATGTAGTCACTGAACCACCCACCTGTCTTGCAATTTCAGCATAGGAAAGACCACTTTCTAGTAACACAGTAATATTACATCTCCTTCTAGGTGTCCAATCTACTCTTTTATTTGATGTCATTGCTTCTTGACTAAATATTAAAAATTTTTACATAATTCCTACTTGTAATTTCAGTGTATAAGAAACATGTGCTCCTTCTACAGAACAAAGCAAAATAATGAATTGTTTCAAGTGTAAACATGATGCGAGCTTCTATTGGCAGTTACTAACATTTGATTGGTTCTCAGAACAAGAACAGTGATTGGCCAGGAAAGCTAGACATTACAAACCACTTCATAACTGTGTTTTTTTATTTATATTAAAGTACATATAACTTTTTGTATTGCAAATAATTGGATTTTGTGTTTTGTGTTGGATTCATTAATAAATTCTCTTTAAAATGATATATACAAGTTTGCATTTTGCGAAACGTAACATTTTCTATAAGCATACAAAGTTCAAAAACATAAAAATTTCCAAAAGTGTCCACTATTTTGACCACCACTGTAATTTACGGTTAAAGCTAAGACCAGACATAAAGAACTTGATCTCTCTTAAACAGGCCCAAATTTCGCATTAAATTTTGGAATTAAAGTATTATAACTCAAATTTTCATAATTAAAATGGCAACCAATTTTTAATCTAATATTTTTAATGTGTGCATATTTAATACAAAAAACCAAAAGGTTGCGCAAATGGCAAAATATATATTTTTTTAAAATATTTCTGTTGACAAATCGAAAAATAACCATTGAAAATATAGTGATGGTACTAAAGTTTTTCAATTTTTGTTTAGAAGGTTCGCGTTACTCAAAAGGCTGAGAACCGCTGAGTTTGATGATTACTTCCCAAGCAAGTCTGATATAATAATTTCCATAGTATTCTCATATAAGCCTTATTCTGTTCAGCATACGTACTACTGATTACGTATTTGATATTCACGCTTATTGGTAGTTACTGTAATTCATGAGTTAAACCTTATTGCTAGTGGAATTGATTGCTACTTTGAGTAGTATAATCCGCTAAGTATCCCATACTGAGGAGCAGCTGCATGCGAAATCTACACGTAAGCTATTATCAATTGGAAACACCCATAGGTGTTTCACACTGAACACGTGGTGCTTCGTTAATAATACAGAACATAATATAAATATACACATGTGTATATTAGACGCTTTATAATACCTTATAAAGTCTTATATACGTTGCAAAGTTACATTTAACTTATACGTAGGTCTTAAGAAGTTATACTGAGTAGCTTACACGGCAATAGACATCAAGGCCGTGACCAATGAGGGTGTTTTTATCATTGTACAAACAATAATTTAATTCTTTTTTGTCATTTTCAGCATTTAAGAAACGTAAGTAGCAACACAGATATTAATTTACAACAATGTACAGAGGCTGTTCACACATTTTTTAGACGAAGTATGTTGTATTCACAAAACTAAAGTACATACAATTCTTGTGTTTCAAATGTTCTATTTGACATCCCTTATACTGAACTATCTTTCGACACCGCCGCAATTTCCAGGATAATAATGGCTTTGGAAAAGGCAGAAGAGGTATTCTATCCCATTCCTCCCGAACAGCTTTCCAGAGTCCTGTTAGGGTTTTGGGACAACCTTTGGATAATGCAATTTTTAAAAGTCCGAAAGCACAACAATCCATAGGTGACACATCGGGAGATTTAGTAGGGATATCAGTGAAGGGTATGGCCTTGATACCAGTTTTTTGTTCCATTTCTTTTAGGAAATTTACAGTGGATTTTGATGTGTGACTGCTAGCTTTGTCCTGATGGCACTGTGGGTAAAGCGATGGTATTTCGTTCAGAAAAATTGGCGATAAAATACGTTCCTGATAGTATTTAAAGTTAATCTTGACATTTTTTTGCACTCTCTTTGTTTTTAACTTGCCATTATAAGAAAAACCAGCAACAATCATGAATCCCTTAGAAAAACTTTCTTTCGATTCTTTGAACCATGTACTTGAATTTTTTCTCCCCTTTTATGATAATAAATGGCTCTTTTTTTTGTTACAGTCATTTAAATACACCCATGCTTCATCTATTCTGACAATTGTTTTCCATTTATTCTTTCGATAAGTGTTTCTCATATAGAATTCTTCAGCGTGTCCTGCGTTGAGTGACATGCTTTGTAAGAAGACGATGCGTTTTTTCCGATTTCTTAAGATTTAAATCAACGTTTATCATTTTGTTTACAGTGGACACCGAGCATTTTAATGATTTTGCAACTGTCCTTTGACTAAAGGGATTTCCTTTAACATTAAACAACGTACCTTTGCAATAGTCGAAGATGTCCGTTTGTTCCTTGGATACTTGTTTGGGATTTTTGTCCCATTTGAGGCTCCAATTTGACGTTTTTTATTTCGTTTCTTGTTGATGATATTACCTATCGACGCTTTAGATATCACAAAGCCATGACTCTCACATCGTTTTTGGATAACGGAGTATGCATACTTCTCTTCGGAAAGAGCTTAAATGTAGCCTTCGAACCACTGCTTTGTTAAATTCGCCATTTTGAATAAAAATAAAACTTTCAAGCCACAGACGATAATTTGGACTTTTAAAAACATAGTACAATTGCAAATACTTCTTTTGCAGCAAGCGATTTTTATTACCGCTTACCAAATTCGTCTAAAAAATGTGCGAACAGCCTCTGTAATTACTGGATGGATGCTGCTGTTGTACCTTGCTTACAATCTCTCTTTAGTTAAAAAATGGCAAAATGAAATTAAGACGAATCCTGAAATTGATTTGCCACGTAACTGCGATCGTCAATTCATAGCAGGTTTATGATTATAAATTGACAGGAGCTTCCCTGTTGTTCAAACAAATTCCGGGACAAGTTGCCTTTCGCCTTTTTAGTATCATACGAGATTTACTCACGGGAGACGACCACGAAATCAGCTATGCAAGCAGACCAATAACCAGATTCAAACCTGGGTCGAACTACTAATGTTCAGCAGTCGTATGCCATCCACCATGTTCGGCGATGAAAATGCGTGATGTGACGGCTTAAAATTAATTTTATTTGTATAGAAAGTGTAGATATTTTCAGGTTCTTACATATGGCTACTGTCAGGCGTCAAGAAGCTCTCACTTGGGATTTGAACACACTCTCCTACTGAAGTCACCTAGACTTCAGCTTAAATACTAGTTTCTACCTTATCTACGTAAATCGTAAAACTGGAAACTCATTCTGGCAGGGAAACGTAGGTAAGAAATTAGAAAGTAAAGGGAAGAATTGTTTCTGGAATAAAAATAACTATTAGAAAAATAAAGTAAAATCTTAAACTTCAACAAAAACAAAGCACACTTAGTATATTTCGTAGAAGATAAAAAGATTTACACTCTTTATTTAAACACATATTACCAAAAACAAATGTAGTTTTTGATATCTTCATGTAACTTAATTAAAGCAACATACAAAAAGGTCAAACTAATAACGTTGCAGTTGCGAGAAAGAACTAATTAAATATTGAAAAAATACTAGTGTACGTAATATGTGCACATGCTTCAAAACCTTCATTAAATAATTGGTCAGAAAATATTTTGTGAAAAGAATTCGCAAAGAATTAATTATAAGTTTACAATGTTATAGGCATAATGAAATAGTTTGCAATGTACAGAACAAAATTTTGTTTCTTAATGTAAGCCGAGATTAATATAATAAGTGTTGATCCAATTTACAAATTCTCATAACAATGCCTCACTAGATCTAAAAATTCTTACTCGCTTTGAAAAATATTATATATACGAGTAAAAGACATGCTCACGTTATTGAAAAAGTCAACTAAATTTAATTAAATTCAATTTACTTTGTATTTAATTTTTTGTTTGCGAAGTAATGAAGTAATCTGTTTGGGAATGTATGTAAATCTCCTATACGATTCTATAAAATTTCTTAAAAAGATTTTTAAGCTTGCTCGTGTTTTTAATTTTAGTATCTGTTATACTTATATATATATATATATATATATGTGTGTGTGTGTGCGTGTGTAATAATAAAATTTCATAGTCAAGATTACACTTAAATTCTAATTGTATGTTCTTTTCATTTTTAATGACGACGTACTCTTATTTGAAAGTACGTGGAATTGAATCCACAGCCCCATAGTCAAGTTGTTTTTCCCACCTTTTCTACAAGTACAGTTATAGAATGTTCTGCAGATATTTAAGCGAACTGAATTGGCTGACGAGGCTGACGTCATTTCTTGGAAACGCCGCCTTTCCAGAGGCTATAAAAGGACTCGCAAAAGGAATATCGGGGCTTTTTCTTTAACGTCACGATGAAGTAAACTTCATACAAAATGTTATTAGTAATTCTTTTTATTTACTCCGGATATCTGATTTTGTAACTTCTATTTCTCCTGAATAATAATAAATGGATCCTGTTTTTTAAACTTATCGTCTGATAATTTAAGCTACGACTTAAGCTGGTACATCACACACACATACACACACACATATATCTCTCTCTCTATATATATATTATAAGTGAATATTTGCAAAGAAGATGAATGTTCAAAAGCTACTGTAGTTCCTGAGTAAAATATTTACACCATTTAAAAACAGCAAACAGTACTAAAGAAGTCATGGTTATCGACTCTTGACCACTAAAGTTTCTCTTGCGCGTGTTATCTTTCTACTTTTATATTATAAGTGATATATATGTAATAATAAAATTCCATAGTCAAGAATACACTTAAAATTCTAACTGTATGTTCTTTTCATTTTTAATGGCGACGTTCTCTTATTTGAAAGTACGTGGAGTTAAATGCACAGCCCCGTAGTCAAGTTGTTTTTCCCGCCTTTTCTACACGTACAGTTATAGAATGTTCTGGAGATATTTAAAACGAACTGGAATGGCTGACGAGGCTGACGTCATTTCTTGGAAGCTCCGCCTTTCCAGAGGCTATAAAAGGACTCGCAAAGGAATATCGGGGTCTTTTCTTTAATGTAACGATGCAGTAAACCCCATACAAAAAGTTATTAGTAATTCTTTTTTATTTACCCTGGAAATATGATTTTTGTAACTGCTATTTCTGCTGACCAATAATAAATGGATCCTGTTTTTTAAACTTATCGTCTGATAATTTAAGCTACGACTACATCTATATTTCTTCCCCAATCTATTTATTCCGGACAAAAGCAGGTACATCACATATATATATGAATTTCAAATTTGGTCTTTGTGAAAAATTGGTTCTAAATTTCTTTCTTAATTTTTACTTAAATGTCTTCACTTATATATATATCACTTAACAAAATACACAGTTTTTATTGAATACTATTGACATATTTGACTTAAAAAATCATAATATTAATGACGTAACATATTTTATTGATGGACTAACTGAAGAACTGTGATAAATTAATATTTTAGCAACATGTGAATTCAGTGCATAAAATAGCTACTAGCAGCGTCTTTAATAGTTAATGGTCGTTATTTATATTCACTCCTACAGAATAATAACAGTGAAAATACTGTTTGTTGATATACTAAACAGGTTTATAATATTCTGCGTACTTATTATTCTGGCGAGTTAGAATTACATGTGTTGCACTAGATTGAAGACCGGGAAAATTACACAGAAATTTTGAATAAAAACTTAAAGAAAAGCTTCATGAAAGTTACCCATTGGTAAAAGCTTGTATGACATAAATGACTATATCTTGGTAAATAAATACTTTTAGAATGGAGTTTTATTATCATAAATGTAAGCTGGATTTTTCTTAAAAATTTCATTCTCTGTTGTTAAGATACCAAATATTTCTTCGCTCAAATATGCAACGTTACATGGAGATTGAAAACATTTATTCCTGGTATCAACGATAATTTCAGATTCTCCTTGATACCAGCAACAAAAAAAAAAAAAAAAAAAAAAAAAAAAAAAAAAAAAATTGGAATTAGGCGTATTTCAATTTTAAATTCGGTTTTAGTCTGTTGGATTTTAAAGGAATCATACTTATATGCTCTCAGTGGTCAATATTAAAGTTTGGCTATCCGTTTCTAAAGCTTGAGTTGATTTCTAAATCTGCTGTGTAACAGATATCAGGTAGACTTCTGTATCCGATAAGCCAACGAGTAATCGTATGAGTTAAACTAGATAAACACTGACAGCTTTCTTAGTTTCCATTATCACCAGTTCGAGGTTTCTCTAGTGCAAGACGTTGTGGGATTCTCACTTATGTATTTCTCAGTTACTATAGAAAGTGAAGAATCTTAAGAACTGCTAAGAAAATAATCGCTTAAGGTCGTGCGACAAGAAATAACAAGGGTAACTAACCCTTTATTCTTCAAATAAGATTTAACAGAACTCCGTCTTGGAGTGTACAATAAAAGCCGAAACTTGGGCTTGAACTTAAGAGTCTAAGAAATAAACTAAAACTAATCTAAACTAAAGAGATATAGCCGAAGCTATCAAGATTCTAACGGAGTTGGCCCCTTTTAAGCTAATAGGCTGCGAAGCTATCCATGGCCTGAGTACGGCCGAGCGTTATAACAGCTTTACGAGGGAGTAGCCAGAAAGGTAGACTCGCCCTAATCAGAAACTATGATTCTCTCTAACTCAGCAAGTAGAACTTCGCGGTTAAATACCGCTCTTCGTCATTATGTGTTCAGAATGATTCTAAAACTACGTTCTTACCGGAAGTAGAAAGTTGAAGTTAAGAATTTGACAGGAAAGCAACTTTAAACATGAAATTTAATTGTTAATAAAATTAACATAATCCTTACAACGTAAAGAGGTCCATTTTCCTTTAGAAACTTCTCCATGGTAAATCTGAAAGATTTGCTCTGGAACTGATTCAAAGACCGATTCACTTTACTTAGCAAATGAATAGTTGACTCTAGAAAACGACAGCTTTTTCACAATTAAAAGGAGATCTCTTGTTGGAACGGGCCAAGAAAAGAGATGAGCTGTTCATCAGGAACTAATTCACTTTATGGAGTGAGCAAATGCCTGATTAGCCAAAAACCAGCGGAGCTCTTGCTGAAAGCGTACCAGGAATAATCTATTCCCATTTTAGGAAAGAAGAGAAGGTTTGTTCTCCCATATTAGAAGTGAGTTTAATTCTTGCCATTCCCAGCTTTTTGAATTTTTTATTCTAGAACTTTATTGCTGGTTCTGTGCAGAAAGGAAGTTTTAGGTAATCTCAAAACTGCACTTGATAGAAACCAATTCTGGGAGTTAGAGTTCGATTGAATCGATTCTTCCAATCTCCTCTCCATCCTCGCTAAACGCCCTATAGTCATCTATGTTTTTCATTAAGGTTATTGCTAGTGAGTGGTGAGTCATAATAAACAATCCATTCATTTTAGTTGAGCGAATGGCTCTTCTATTCTATAAAGCGAACTGTTCTTCTTCTATTCCATTGTATAAAGAGGCGGTTTTACCCATTTCTAGTCAATACATCCAGTTAGCAACTGGAAGGTTAGGTTATTTAATTACGGCAAAGCCTCGAGGGCTATCTGCCTACAGGGAGGGATGCCTTCGTGGAGGACTTTCTAAGGGAAACTGGCTCGTATACACGTTACACATAGGGAAAACCACGAAAACACCCATGCAGCCAGCCCGTTCGCGGGATTCGAACCTCGGACCGAACCACCAGTGTTCAGCGACTTTACCGCTCGGCCGCTGGTGGGCTCCCCTACAAGTAATGGAGGTTTTGTATGTAGTACAATTTGTGCTTATTCTGTTTCAGACTAAATAAAAAGGTAATTTTAATCTTCTGTAGTAATCTGTGAGTTTTTTATGACGCAGTGATAACTCACTATAAGTCTAGTAAGGTCTGCAGGACTTGACAATATGGATAATTTTATAATGGTCATTCGTATGCAACTGCGCTAAATAATTTATGCATATCGAAACTAAATAATGGTCTTTGATTCTGTAACTGCGCTGATTGTCAGTTCAGGTTTGAATTGACAAATGCGTTGGAGATAATAATTACAGAACAAGCGTTTTGAATTTTAATGCGCCATGGATGAGTTTGATATGGAGAGATATACTACAGCATCAATTAATGAATGCATTTACAACTCAGTGAATATGCGATATGGTACTGTGTCAAATGCCCAGATTGTAAACAGCAAATTGAAGCTAGCAGAATTTACGCGTAGCATATAAATAATGACCTTTGGAACTATGAATACAGAATGCGTTTGAACGTTTTAGAGAACCGTGGAATATTTGTTAGACGCTGTTTGTTTTGTATTGCAATTTACATTTGACGTAGCATCTGCAGACATGTTTAAAACAATTTAAGTTTATTTAAAATTTAAGTCTATTTTAGTTAATCCTTGTAAGTATCAAATCTAGATAAAAACATTTTCAATTCGTTTGTGGATGTTCATCATGGCTCAAATATATGCATATCACAAGAGGGATCATACCTTAGCCTAAATGCATACTTTAGTATCTTGCAAACTCAAAACAGCATAACTGTAAAGAGTTTTCATTAAACAGTTCCGTAGAAGAAATGCAGAAAAATGTTACTCAGTCTGAAAGAAAACTAGCTGCAATGATTAATGAATTTATAATATCTCAACCTCAAAATATTCAATAACAGTTGCTATCGTAAAATCTGAAATAATTATTCCAGATAATGTCAGAGTACCGAAATAACGATTTCAGTTTCTAAATAAAGTAAAATATTAAATAATGACCCTTCGGATATGAATTTATCTAATAATGATATTTTGATATTTTATTAAATTATCTATTAAAACATTGGAGATAACGACGGTAATCTTGAATTTATTTCAGAACAACGTTTGCAGGAAATTTTTAATTTTTTAAGAATAAGTATGAATATGATATTAAAATATTTATTACTTCATAAAGTGCAAGAAAAGAATTCTAGTTTAGTGTGACATGGAGCAACGTTTTATAATTAATGGTGGTACTCTTCTGTTATCAGGGGCAGATTCAGAAATGTATGTATGTATGCATGTGTGTATGTTCATATATTCCTACGTACATTATACGTGAATACTTGAGCACATGTATCCATACATTTCTGAATCCGGCTTCGGTAACAGAATATTACTTTAATGATGACATGGGAAGTAATTACTCTAAAACTGTGAACCCAAACTGACATCCAGTTCGCCTCATGTGGCCTTTGAAGTAATTTTATACGTTCAGCAAATTCATTTTTTGTAAATTAATTAACATTGTTATTATAAAAATGCTAAGAAAAAGTCTAACTACAGTCTAAGTTTTATGCATTATTACATGCCTTATATGTTAAAATTAATGAGCAGGTTTTTATGTCATTCTAGATACTATTAAGATCTACAAGGCAAGAAAATGGGGTAAGTCAAACTATAATGTCGCCGAGATCCGAGTATCCGAGAGTGTATCAGTTTTTGATTTGTAACAGACTTTACCCCTTCTACCTTCGCTAGAATGCATAAACACAATGTTCTATAGTTTACAATTTTAAAGAAACAAAAGGGTAAAACTTTTCAGTAACTCGTTGGGTAGAAGAAATGCAGAAGAGTGGTTACTCAGTCTCGGATTTTAATGATTTGGAATCAAATTTTACGACATTTTCATGACGAAAATCGAAAGTAAGTGACGTCTCAGGAAAAACAAAAAAGCAGCTAATTAGTTTGCACTGGGATATAAATCCTATGCAAAGATTTGAAGACACAGATTTAGTTACCCTTTATTTGCATTTGTCAAAATGCAATATGTACGTGCATGCAATAGTTGTAGAATTATCAACAGTTTAAAAATTTAAGGTGTTGTTAAGCCTAACAAGGCCACCATTTGTTCACATTTGAAAGTCTTAGTAAAATAGTGAATGACGTCAGTTTGTGCACCAACTTCAGCGTCTTTTTGCTGAGTAGGATCAAAAGTAAACTTTCAGTTTTGTGCACCGAAAAATCTGTCTTCCTGTCCGCTGGCCGAATTGCTTGGTTTTGCGCAGAAACTCTAATTCTAATTTTTTTAAAGATCTCTTTTAACTGCATCTGGTGATTTATGTTTTCATGTATTTAACCATTTTTAATGAAGAAACTTTTTATTTACTTAAGATACAGAGGTTGGACAAAAATATGGAAACACCTTTAAAAAAATATGTTTCTTTGCTTAATATGGTGTAGGAAACCCGTTGGCATCCAAAACAGCTTGCAGTCTTCTCGGAATGGATAAATACAGTTCCTGTATGTTTGCCAAGGGAATATTATACCATTCTTCCTGGAAAACGGTGGCAAGTTCAGATAACGATGTTGGCGATGGATAACGAGAACGCACTTTCCGTTCCCGTTCCAATGTAGACCACAAAGGTTCGATAATATTCAGGTCTGGTGACTGTGGTGGCCAGGGGAGAGGGGAGAACTCATCCTCGTGCTCAGAAAACCAGTCCTGGACAATGTGAGCTGTGTGAACAGGGGCTTTGTCGTCTTGGAAGACACCATCACCATCGGGGAACAAAGTTTGTACCATGGGATGGACTTGATCGGCCAAAATGTTCACATAAGTCTTGGCAGTCATGTGCCCTGACACAGTTATCATGGGGCTAGCAGAGAACCACGATATGCCTGCCCAAACCATAACAGAACCCCCGCCATGTTTCACTCTTGGCAACAAGCAGTCTGTATTATAGGCTTGAGATGGCGTTCTCCAGACGTAAACTCGGCCAGAAGTGGGAAACAATGTGAAAAAAGACTCGTCAGACCATATTACTCGCTTCCACTGCTCTATAGTCCAGGCTTTATGCCTTAAACACCACCTTTTCCTGTTACGGGCATTAGCATCACTGATGAGTGGCTTCTCAATTGCAGCACGGCCAGCAATTCCCTGTTTATGAAGCTCCCTTCTAATTGTTTTGGTACTCACAGGGTTCGGTAACACAACATTCATTTCAGCAGTAACTTTTGCAGCTGTGGTCTTCTTATTTTTCGTCACAATTGCCCTTAATGATCGTCTGTCACGATCACTCAGGACACACTTTCGTCCGCGCTGTGATTCAGCAGATGATGTTTTTCCGCTTTTCAAATATGCGGAATAAATCTTCGATAGAGTACCTCTTGAAACACTAAACACCTCGGCTACCTTGCTTACGGAAGAACCTACCATACGTGCTCCAACAATTTGCCCACGTTCGAAGTCCGTTAACTCTGACATAATGCAATGACAACCTCACATAACAGTTCTCTGACAACAACTGAACTGTTTAGCACATTTACGAAGTTGTATAGGTGGCGTCAGTAGTCAAAAACGCCAGCGCCACCTACATATTTCATTAAAATCAATCTTTCTTTTCAAACATGCATTTCACACGGTGTTTCCATATTTTTGTCCATTCACTGTATATATGAACTTAAGGTAACTTTAACTTAAGGTATTTTACCATTTTAATGAAGAACTTTTATGTAATTTGCCTTGCAGCGAAGTGAGAACTAAATTAGTTAAATGAGAAATATATCTCTACTGAAAATCGACGAAAATTTAAATGAAATACCGTAAAATCGTGTATAATATAGATCGTATTACTCGTGTGGTGTCTATATCAGATATTTTTAATTTCAAGCGGCGATTGCTAAAAGGTTATTCAGATATTGCAGATGTGTTTGTTTCCAATTAAAATTTTGTTTATTAGCGCTCAATATGCGGTTATTATTCACTTGGAAAATCTGTTCTCGAAAGGGAATGAGAAATATGTACGGTAATGGATTTTCTCTCGCCACGCCTTAATGTATCTCATCACTCATTTTACTGTCAAATGAATACAGTAAGTATTGTTCTTATAATGCAGATGGTTTTACACAATGTAGCTGAAACAACCGCAATATAGTGTTTTGAGAAGTACACTGGATTTTAATACTAACTCATGAATTCATCCAGCCTCCTAAATGTAAACTGACTTTCATTGGAAAACATAATATTTTCCCATTTTGCTGCTAAAGAAATAACATTCATGTGAATTATATTACTCTAGAGAGTAAGGAATTTTGATAGATGAGGTGATGACTTCAATTTTAATGCATTACATATATGGATTTGGACTCAATCTTCTCTGCATAGATTAGCTTGACCGCTGTACCTTAGTGTCATGAACATTTCCTGACATAAGCAAACTTTTTTTTTATCCATGCCAGTAAGAAAACTTCTGATTTTTAGAGCTTGGGAAAGGAAGAATATCTAAATGGATACTTATGTTTTTCATAGCTTATAGATCATCTGGTTGCTTTAAACTGCTGCCACTTCATACAAGTAATTTTATTTTTCTCTTTGCTGGCCATAATGACCCGTCGGAATGATGGAGGATCACATAAAAGTAATTCTTATAGAATTACAAAAAGGATGGGTATAAGTTGATTAGTATCATTAATCTACATAAAGAACAATAATGATTTTATCATACTTTTCAACAGGTGTAAGGGTAAATTATATAAGGTATTTTCTCCCTCCTCCTACATGCCTTCGTGGTGTATTGTTAGCACACTCGGCGCATATTCGAGAGGCCCAGGTTCGGGTTCGGTTCGGGCCGAATTCCTGCTTCGAAATATTCCTAATGACCACAATTAAAGGTTTGAAATTTTGTTCCTTTATTTTAAATATAATTTCTTCTCTCGCCAATTTATTGAGACTTTATTGCCACTTTATTGAGACCATCATACATTTCGTGACAGGATCGGTGTCCGCTGAATACATGAAATTATTCTGCGAGAAAAAAAAGGAGTGAGAAAATATTGCAAGTCTAAAACATCGCGGTATAAAAGGCTGCGGTAGAAAGTAAACTGCTTAAGAACTAATTTTAAAACATCATTGTGGAAAATACCGTGGTAAAAATTAAGCAACTGGAAATCATAGCATGATGATAATATCTCAACCATGTGCTTTCTGACTAAAAATTTTAAGTCGGTTTTCGAATAACAATTTATGAGCACAAGAGTTCAGTAATACTATATGTTGTTAATACTATAGTTCAGTATATACTATATGTAATATGAGATCAAGAGTTGGGTAATTTTAAATCTCAGAGTTTTGTAGTAACTAATGAGTTTATATTTAAAAAGCAACAAGAAAATTTAAGTATTCAGCATCTGGAAGATAGTAAAAATTCATGCTACCTATAGCAACAAATGAAATTTTAAACTTATGTTGCTAATTATTAAAAGTCATTATATAAAGTCATAGTAGTAGATTTTCCTGAAAATCTATTATAAGAAATCTGATGGGGACACCATCATTTTACGGCCTATTAAACTATACACATTTTTTGCTGCGTTTTATTTAAACATATATACTCCAACTTCATTAGAAATATTGTTACGTTTTTCTGTGCGTAAGAGTTCGTGGATTTAAAGTGAATAACGGCGACACTTGATGGAGTATCGAAACACAATTTATTAGCCAGTATTACTCAGGAAAGCTCCAAAATCACTTTTACAGTGGTTGAAGAACTATTGCAAACAAGCTGAAACAATCAGCGACACAGCCTTCAGGCTATAACGGTAAAGATGGCTTCACCGCAAAGCACTGGAGCTATCGACTCTCCTCGGACGTTCTCGGAACTCGACATATTCTCGCGACTCTCCACGCTACAACTCGCGATGCACTCGCCGATACATTATAGTACAGCTCCCGACTCGGTTCAGTCGTTCTCGGAGTTCAACACACTCTAAGATAATTCGCGAACTCTAACAAACTCGCGATACTCTAAGAGACTCTCTTGATGCACTCGATGACCAACTCAGCACTACACTACGAGACACTCCCTCACCGATTCTTAAATGACTCGACTAGGCACTGACTCTCAGCGTGCCAGCAGGGTTTATATAGCTTTTGGCTTGCATTTGAGAACATTCCGGGACAAACCGGTAAGAACTCGTTCCAGAAGTTTCTCCATCCGTCTATGGCATATCGCCAATTTTGTTGTCAAATGGGCTATTTCTCGCCAACTATGGCAACCTTTCCGCCGTCCAACGTAATGCCTGCCCAAACATCGCATTTCCACCACCATGATGACGCATTTTCTTGAGGAGTGAGTGATTGTATCTAGGCTGCCTTGAGATTCAGGTACGCCAAGAATCTGTGTCCAAGCTGAATCTCGATTCATGTGCAGAAAGTAAGCGTCTCCACTACAGTTTAATTCAAAGCATCCAATGCGCATGTTGTCTGCAACATGATAAACGCTCTTTCTTGCGTGCTGCAGTGAGCGGGATACAAATAACGGGTCTTCAGGCATATAACCCTATCTCCTGAAGCTTTCAGGCAACTATAGACTGTGAAACTCGCTTTCCAGTAGCAGCATACAGCTCATGTGAGAGCTATGAATTTGTAGCAGTTTTTCGTTCGCGGAGCTGAAAATGCAAATAATGATCCTGATGTATCGTCATGAACTTTGGTCGACCTTGTTCGTATGTTCTCTATATGGATCCAGTGTCCTGAAACTGTTTGTACAAACTGCAGATGACAGTGGCGTTACACTGAACTCTATAACTGCTTGGGCTTGTGACTGGCCTGCTTTTAATCTATCGACGATTCTCCACTCCATTTCCTATTCCCTTATCCATACTTTCGTGGTTACTCATTCTACCTGACAGATTATAAAATTTATCCAACTCTTGGAAGAAACACTTGGAATGAGTACGAGCACACAAATTACCAAAAAGCCCTCGTACACTTATATCCCCTCCATAGTCACAGTTTCTCAGACAGACACGTTTACACTTACGCATTTGACTCTAAATATTTGCATAATTTTCGGTAGCATAATTATTAGTTTTGGTTAATTTACAAATTCTCCTATTTTTGCCCACGAGTGTATATTGCAAGTAAATCTGTGGAGACATTAGGTATATTTAGAAACAGGCAAGATGAAAAATTAGCAATGTCTTCGGCGGGAATCGAACCGCGAAGCTCTGGAATACGCGTCCAGCGCGCAGACCATTACATCACGAAGACATGCCGAGAAGGTGGCAGAAATATCTTATGTAAAAAAACTAAATTTAGTGGCGGAAACAGCCCTAGAGCCAAGGCCTGCAGTTCCCCGAAATCTGCTTTCTTGACCGTGGGCCCGTGGTTCGTAAGCATATGCTATGAACAAGTAGTCAGCTTGTCGCAGGACCCCCTCCCCCCCCCAGTGTTTAGTCCCTAAGCGAACTTAGTACTAATTTTATCCACCTGCTGAGTCGACCTTGCCCAGCTAGAGGTTCGAACCCCGGACCTGTGGTGCTGCTGAGCGATGCGCTAGCCACTGCGCCACCGGGCCTCGAAATATCTTATATACTCCCCCTTTGAAACGGTGATTGGGTTTTTAGGGAGCCCAGTCGCCAAATCCTGTGTGTGGAGAATCATCATTCACCACCCTTTTAGTTCGGGCGCCACTGTAGTGTCATTAGGAATTTTTGAAAGCAGTAAAGCTAAAAACTGAGCAGTGCTTTCGCTGGGACTCGAACCACGGGCCTCTCGAACACGCGTCGAGCGTACCGATCACTGCACCACGAAGGTATGCCAAGAAGGCGGGAGAAGTACCTTATATACTCATCCTTTTAGAGGGCGACTGGCGTTTTAGGAGACCGAGTCCCCAAATCCTGGATGAGGAGAGTTATCATTCAACATCATTTTATTTCGGGCGCCACTGTAGAGACATTAGGATGTATTTTGGAAGCAAGAGTTATTGAAAAATATGCAACGCCTTCGCTGTCAATCGAACCCGGACTTCTGGAATACGCGCCCAGCATGCAGACCACCACATCATGAAGGCATGAGAAGAAGGTGGGAGAAATAAATCTTTCTTAGTTCTGAGAGCTGCAGAATTTATTAAAACTCTGCATACTGATTTAGAAAAATTTCTCTGCTATATTTCAATAAAATATTTTAAAAATCTTTTACGATATATACGACACCAGCCTTACTAGAATAATACACTAAACTAATACCTCCATTTAAAATGAATTCTTGAACTTCAGACTACCATGCAATACTGATTACTCCCGATTGGCTAATTTGTATCCCTTTATTTCGCTCCGCTTTTGCGTTCTTCTTGATGAACGGTTATTTTGTTCTTCCATCGTTAATATATCGTTAACTTTTTCCCTGGTTTCCTTTTAATTTTCAGGGAATTCCATATTAATAACGCATTTTACGCTAATGCTTCTAACAAGCTCGATTACTTCACTAATTGGTTAAAAGCAGTGATACCATTTTTTTAGCGATGCACGCAGCGTTTCAACTGATTACTGCAATAGTATCGATATTTTTGAAACACGATATAGGTGTTATATATATATATATATATATATATATATTGCAATTGACCAAGGTCATTCGGATTAGCTGTAACTCAACGTTACAGTTTTAGGTTTGTCTGAGAGGTAACAGAGAAATTTAGTATTAAGGGGGCTCATACACCTTAAACCCCTTAGTATCTTCGAATATGTGACTGTTGCAAGAATTGGGATAACTTATTTATTTTAAAAGCAATTACTTCCAACTTTTTATGGTTGACTACGTAATATAGCTGCTTTCTGAAATCGTAATCAGAAAGTTTGTGTTGCCACAAATATTTTTATAATTTAATCCGCTTGGTGACAAAAATTTTCGCATGTTTCCACGTTGCGCTCACAGTTTAAAATTATCTGTTGCATTATTTAATTCCATAGTTTATATATAGCTTTTATAACATTTGCAAACTACTGTAAACCAAAAAAAAAAAACTGAGAATTTTATGTTGAATTTTTATTTTATTTGGAGTGGAGTTTATAAAATGTATTTTATTAAAAAAATCTGTAATGATTTCGTGCATAAAATTTTTAATATTAAAATATTCATCAGATTTTTGGTTCAGTTAGAAAATAGTGCCCATATAAAGAATTCCATCAAATTTCAAGTATCTACCATTAGCCATTTTTAAAATATCATTCGCGCAAGGTGAAAAAATTTTGTCCCAGTGGCAACACAAACGTTTTGGTTACCAGTTTCCAAAGCAGCTATATTATGTAGTCAGCTGTAAAATGTTAGAGGTAATTACTTTTAAAATAAATAAAATATCTCAATTCTTGCAAAAGTCCCCTAATTCGAAGCTCATAAGGGGTTTGAGTTGTATGAGCCCCCTTAATGTAATGAATTCTATCTGAGATAACTACCTGCAGTTCCTAGTAATTTCGGTTTTCTGGGATAGTGTTAGACTTGGCGAGGTAATATTCGTTATCGATGTTTATTTATATTTTCAAGTACGCAATTTTTTTTCCGGGGACAGTCGCGAGAACAGTGTTCATGTATATATTTGTGTACGGAAATATGTAAGCCAAATTATTAAATGACTTATTCAAAAAGCATTTACTTCAAAGCAAAGATTTTACAGATTTACAGTTTTGACATGGCGCTAACAATGTAAATCAAATTCACAAAAGACCTTACTCAACCTTTAGTTTCGCAAGCACTGTCGCATACATTTACAAAAATATTTTAAGTAGTATAAATATTCGTTTTTAGACATTTTAACATTTAAAGAAGCCAATTTTGTAAATATTACAAAATCTAACTTTTTGTACGTCCGTCCGGTTCATATACGTATATTTAGAAAAATTTTGTATTTGCTAAAAAAAATAAAGCATAAAATGTTTAATCCCCGTACGACAAAATTTGACCAATATATTTAATTTTCGAATTTCCGATTTTTGACCTTATTTTTGATTTGCTATGAGGGATCTATTAATTAATAAATTAGTGGTGGTAAAAGCTAATTTTCCCCCTTAAAACGTTCATTGATGATCTTTTGTGATTTACTATTGTATTTAATATAATTTTTTTACGTTTCGTATCCCAAAAGAAATTTTCACAAGTAATTTATGTTTTGTCAAAAATTTATTATCAATATTCTCATAAAGTTTTATTACTTTGGAATCACAATCTGGTAATTGTACAAATTCGTTAAAATGCAAATTTTTTAACTTTCATTAACGCAGATAATCTTACAAATATGCGCGCAACCTTGCGCGCATGATACCTTACAAATATGCGCGCATGATACAAATATGTTGCGAGCCTGCTGAAGCCTGCCAGTATTTTCTAGAAAAAGAATTCCATAAGATTCTCTGAACAAGATTTCCATTTGGGAAAAAAAAAATGTATTTATCAATACATTTCACGATAATATGAGTATAAATTTTCGTCATTTAATTTATTAATATCGGAGACTTTTTTCAAAGCAAATATTTTGATTTTAGTTAGCTACGAATACAAATATTTCCCTCTTCAATTTATGCACGATCCCTAAATAGGATCTCCGACTTTAATATTGTTACGAAATGTAAAGGCGCGTAAGACAGCTTCCCCGCAAAAAAGTTTTAGGGTTGCTATAAAATGGCAAGTGAAGCAGGGTTGCCACATTTGGCGAGAAATCGCCCATTTGGCGACAAAATTGGTGATATACCATGGACGGTTGGATAACCTTCTGGAACGAATTCTTACCGGTTTAGCCCAGAATGTTCTCGAACACAAACCGAAAGCTATATAAACCCTACTGGTCCGCAGCCAGTTAGTGTGTGTACCTCGTCTAGCGAGCTGATAGTCAGTCATTGAGCGAGTGTCTCGAAGTCTAGCGCCGAGTTGGTCGTCGAGTGCATCGAGAGAGTCTTTTAGTGCATCGTCGAGTTTTGTCTTAGACTGTGTTGATTCGAGAGCTATACTCTTGTGTATCGTCGTGCATCGCGTAGAGAGTCTCGAGAGTACGTGGAGTTCCGAGAACGACCAAACAGAGTCGGAAGCTGTATTCTGGTGCTTTGCAGTGAAGCTGTCTCCACCGTTATTGCCTGAAAGTGTGGAGTTCCTGAACACTGGTAGTTCGGTCTGAGGTTTTCCCCATGTGTAACGGGTTAATAAGAGTCTGTGTTCCTTAGAAAGTCCTCCATGAAGGCATCCCTACCTTCCGTGTAGTGCCTTAGCGCAGAGCACGTAAACAATAATAATGATCAACGTTTGCGGAAACAAAGCCCGGTAGGAGCTCTTCTAGCCAGAGGATATATACAAATAAATATACCTTTATTAAAGAAATCAGTTTGAATCTGTTGGTCAGACCTTTCATTGTGAGAAAAGTTCTCCTGTTCATAAATAGTACTTTATTATTGAATACTGACAGGTATGGAAGATTAAACGAAGACTAACAGAATTATGATAATCCAATTCCAAGTTTATTCTGTTTCTCAAATTATTACAATATATTAATTTTAAAGTACTACGAAAATTCTGAGAGACAATCTTCAAAATATGCGCCTTAGAAAATAGTAATTCTTTAAAGATATTTCCATATTTCTTCTAATACAAAATATTTAAGCTTGCATGCTGCAGTAACGCGTGTAAATCTATCTATCTATATATATACGTAGCGTATTCGGAAACTAAGTACCGTTTCATTCTAGCGCCGTCGCAGCGCTGTGGTAGGCGTCCCGCGCATGCGCACTAGTCTTTCTTGTTCACTGACTTTCAATTGTCGCCATTTTGGTTGCTCTATGTTGCGTTTTCAGTTTGCTGTGCACATTCAAAATATTTAAGACAATTAGTTCTCCCGCTGACTGTGAGATTCGTGCCGTGATTAAATTTTTGAACGCGAGGAATGTTAAACCGGCCGAAATTTATCGTCAAGTGACAGAAGTTTACGGTGAATACGCGATAAGTGATGGAATGGTGAGAAAGTGGGTAAGAATGTTTAATGCAGGTCGAACAAAATGCCCACGCCGAGGCTCGGAGTGGTCGGCCCTCTGTTGTCACCGATGATTTGGTAAGGAAAGTTCATGAAGCAATTCATGAGAACAGACGCTTCACAATGACAACTCTTTCAGAGGAATTGCCACAAATTTCACGTACTGTTTTGTTCGAAATTGTGTCTGACCGCTTGAATTATCGCAAACTGTGTTCCCGATGGGTTCCAAAAATGCTCACTGATGTTCACAAAACAAAGGGACTTGGTAGTGCCCTGACATTTCTCACGCGGTACAGTGATGAGGAAGAAAACTTTTTAAACCAAATTGTGACAGGTGATGAAACTTGGGTGTGTCATTTCACACCAGAATCGAAACAACAATCGATGGTGTGGAGACACACTCATTCTCCGAAAAAACAAAAGTTCAAAGTGACAATGCCATCACAAAAAAATCATGTGCACTGTCTTCTGGGATAGGAAAGGCGTTTTGTTTACTGAATTCCTTCCCAGAGGTGAAACCATTAATGCAGCACGATAACAAAACTAAGGCGTGCCATTCAAAACAAACGAAGAGGAATGCTCAGTAAAGGAATTGTGTTGCTCCATGACAATGCTCGGCCCCATACTGGTGTTACTCAATCGTTAATTCGACAGTTTCATTGGGAGCAGTTCGATCACCCGCCGTACAGCCCGGACTTGGCGCCGTCCGACTATCACTTGTTCCTGCACATGAAGCGCGAGCTTGGTGGCAAGCGCTTTGGATCTGACGATGACACGAAAAATGCTGTGGAGTCGTGGTAATCGAAACTGGCGGGAAGTTTTTTTGACGATGGTATACAAAAACTGGTCACCCGCTATGAGAAGTGTTTGATCATCGGCGGAAACTATGTTGAAAAATAGTTTAAGACATGTATTTTCATGTAAAAATAAAATTGGATTCGAAAAAATTGTTTTACTATTTTTTTTTATACTTAGTTTCCGAATATATATATAAATGTTTATTTGCTGTTTTTTTTTTTTTTTTTTTTTTTTTTTTTTTTGTCTTTTATACAAATCTACAGATTAATTCCGATCTTTATGACACTTGCCACACTCGACCTTAAAAACAAGAGGAAGCTCGCTGTTTACATAAGATTTCCAAAAAAACCTGCCATACATTACGCACTCTTTATATATATATATATATATTTTTTTTTACACTAATTTAATAAACCTTTTATTAAAATCTCAGCGATTTAACAATTTTTCGGTGCCACTAGCGTGAGATAGTATGTATGCTTCAAATTTAATCAAAAAACACGTCGATATAAAAAAAATTATGGTCCCACTAGCCAAAATGCAGTTACATTAATTTGTGTCAAATTTAATAAACAAACTCGGCTATTTAAGAGAACTGTGTTGCCACTGCCCAAATTAAAATATTTTAAAATATATTATCGCTCAGAAAAATGTAAAATAGTTTTTTCATGAATTAATATTTTCTTTGCTTTTTGAAAATGAATTTGTAATAGTCGTCACAAATCATTTCTTCGCTGCGAAATCAATTATCCCCCCAAAAAAACGAAAATCGATTGCTCTATCTCCAACTCAAGCAGGAAAAGAAAGCAAGAAAGAAAAAAGCATCACGAGCTTCAGAAACAAATGAGCAACGAGAAGCAAGACTAGAAAACATTCGAGTATGCCCTGCTTAAGCCCGTTCGTCTGAAACGGACGAGCAAAGCGAAGAAAGACTGGGAAACGCTCGAGTATGCACTGCTCGATCCCGAAGAACGCTGCACGCTCATTTAAATCTTCGTGCATTGCATTACGATGCTAATTATGATTACAGCTGTTATTCAAATGTGGTTCTGAGAAAGACGATAAATTATGCATATATTGCAGATCCCTCAAATTTAAGAATGAAGCACGTGGAATACGCAAGTGAGATTGCCAGAATTAATTTCATCATTCGAATTATTATCAACCTTGGTGTTAGGAGATAGAAGCCAATCGAAACATGCAAAATACACATAAAGAAAAGGTACAACTCTGATATACGCCCTAATTTCACCAAATGTGGCGATATGTGTTCTGCGCTGGTTTTTGGCGCGATTGCGTGTTGTATGGCAACCCTGTCCACGTTGAAAAATCTTTCGCTGGAGTTCGTTGGTTCGCGTCATGCTCTGTGTCTGAGAAGCTAAAATGGTGGAAGTTGTTGAATTGAAGTTCGGCAAAAGGAAATATCGTCGTGGCCATCCTCCTGAGGGGCAGAGGGTATTTGGAGGTGTGGAAAGAGGTTCTGGGAGATTATTTTTAGTGGCTGTGCATGATAGAAGTAGGGATTTGTGATTATTTGTTATTTTATTTATTTGTGAACCATAGTATGAATTTTCTGGATAGTGTGTCTGGCTGTCATATAAATACGATAGTGATTACGTGGCGGCATGTTAAAGGCGGTATGAAATTGGTATTTCTGCTGTTCGAAAAAGCATTGATTCATGGTAAGTGCATTTTATTTTATTCTTGTTCTTATTTTGTAGAATGTTATGTTCATTCTTTTAGTATGAATTTCTCTCGTTATTGTTGTTTTTTGAATTGTTTGAAATTTAGTTTAGTTATTTTGTTGATTAGTGCGTACCGTCTAAATTGTGCAATTCGTAGATGTTTTTTAAAGTTGAAACCAGAACGCTGTATACATGGTATTCTTTGAAATTTATTGTTGTTATGTTAATTTATTAAAGTGAAGTGTGCGCAGTTCGTAGATTCGTTTGTTGCCTAAATTGTGCAATTCGTAGATGTTTTTTAAAGTTTAAACAGGATGCTGTGTACATGGTATTCTTTGAAATTTATTGTTGTTGTGTTAATTTATTAAAGTGAGGTGTGCGTAGCTCGTAGCCTAGATTGTTCCATTCGTAGATATTTTTTTTAAGTTAAAACATATCGCTGTGTACATGGACGCTTGTCAAATAATTTTGGTTAGAAACTTTACGGTTTTGATATCTAAATTTTTTGTTTTTGTTTCGGATTTTTAGCTTAAATTGTGTGTTCAAAACGTGGTTTTCGCACTTGCGAAAACCGTGTTTTTGGAAACATTTTACGCTTAAAGTTCGAAATGTAGTTTAGAAAGCAATATGGCAGCGTAGAATTTCTTGCCAAAAATGTTTGGCGAGAAATTTGGCGACTTGAGGGAGCATATCAGAGTAGTTCCAAAGAAAAATTTCATAACAGAATTAAAATACAAACACTGTCCTTGATTAAGCAGCATTGCAACGCATGCCTGGAAGCAGCTAGTAATGAAATAAAACACCACTATTTAGCTCTGAAAATAATTTAATCATCCTAAACATAAAAGCACTTTCTCCTTTTTTTAACTTTCCTCAGTACTAGGTTAGAAAAGGAGAGAAGATATCTGGTATTGGATATAAGACAGACTTCGCACATAAAACAACAAACTTATGCGTCTTCTTTTTTATTCCCCAAGCAAAGGAGACATGTTATTAACTGTTAGCTTAACAAGAAAAGTTGCTGACTACCGAAGTTCTGCCGATGTCGGAAAACGAAGAAGTTTAGGTTGTGCCTCATTTGGTCTTTGATCCTATGCTGCGTGTGATGGACTTCAAAGGAAGCGATCGTGATGAGTAGTTAAGGGAACAAAGGAACGTATTATAGGGCATGGCAAGATAAATTACTGGACTCATTCAGCAGTGATTCTGCTTGAATTCTTTCCCGGAACTGAGCGAAAAGAAAATAAAAGTGAAATGGGAGCATGGGAAGAGGAGCTGTATGTATTGAGTTAAACCATATTCATCGGAAATTAAAGAATTCCTATCGGTAAATCATAACACTTTGGTCATAGATTGCTGCATCAAAATATATTGCTGCTTTCCTTTACTCAGCATTTTTATAGTTTGAAACTTTAAGGGGACACCTTAAACCCCTTAGGATCTTCGAATATGTGACTGTTGCAAGAATTGGGATTACTTACGTATTTTAAAAGCAATTATTTCCAACTTTTTATGGCTGACTACAAAATACAGCTGCTTTCTGAAATCGTAATCAGAAAGTTTGTGTTGCCACAAATATTTTTATAATTTTAATCCGCTTTGTGACAAAAATTTTCGTCATGTTTCCACCTTGCGCGCACAGTTTAAAATTATCTGTTGCATTACTTAATTCCATAGTTTATATGTAGCTTTCATAAGATTTGGAAACTACTTTAAACCAAAAAAGCTGAGAATTTCATGTTAAATTTTTATTTTATTTGGAGTGGAGTTTATAAAATGTATTTTATTGAAAAAATCTGTAATGTTTTCGTGGATAAAATTTTTTAATATTAAAATATTCATCAGATTCTTCAGTTAGAAAATAGTGCCCATATAAAGAATTCCATCAAATTTGAAGTATGTACCTTTAAAAAATAAGTATGTACCATTTTTAAAATATCATGCGCGCAAGATGGAAATATGACGAAACATTTTGTCACAAAGCGGATTAAATTACAAAAATATTTGTGGCAACACAAACTTTCTGGTTACTAGTTTCGAAACCAGCCATATTATGTAAGCAACTATAAAAAGTTGAAGGTAATTACTTTTAATTAAAATAAAATATCTCAATTTTTGCAACAGTCACATAATTTGAAGCTCATAAGGGGTTTAAGGTGTATGAGGCCCCAGAAAGAAGTTAGCATTTAAGGTTTTGGAAAGTGAATTTAGAGAGAGAGTGAGCGTGTTCTACCTGCCTGAAGGTCACGTTGTTATTTTTGATTTATTGGCGATGCTTGTGGCGTTGAGCGGTTAGGCCATTAGGCTTTGACTTTTACGAGTCAGAGCATGCCTGCGCGTTAAGTGACTCCTGAAAAGCCGTAAGGCTAAATTAATTCTATTATATTTTAAGTTACTTGTTACGTTTTGAGTTAGGCCGAAAGTTTTGGCTTTTGTAAGCACCAGTCGGTGCCATCTGTGAATATATTGAGTTAATAAAGGGTCCTTTAGCCACTTTCTCTACATTTTGTCGTAGCTAAGACTTAATGATAATTCCTTACACAGTCTGTTGACGTCTATAATTTATGCTCGCTAAGAATACTAGGCGTTGCAAGGTCTTTCACACATTGAAAATGTTCTACTGCAATGTGTAAAGCAGATGTCCTATTCACTCGAGGGTCTCCTAAAGTATGGGTTATTCTGAAGATTGAGTCTAATGTAGTTTGAAAATTGAATCGATTACCGAGTCGAAATATAGACCTAGTACTTTTCAATGAAGAGCTGAAAATGAAAACAAATTTCTTCACAAATTTCTAATGTTAGTTTTATAATCTGTTGGTATTTATTTTAGAATTCGAAATGGAGCAATATCACTTTATTTCTTCAAATGGATTGATTGCTGTTCGTGAAAGAAACTCAGACTTGTTGACTAATAGTGTTTACAGACGAGAAAATATGAGCTTGAATTTAGAAGACAAAATGCCAAATCATATCAGCAATATATTTCACTGGTCGAAATCAAAATAAGAAAAAATTTTCATCACCTTTGATAACAGGAAAAGAATTTTTGATGCCACAATTGTACCCTAACGTATTAAGTGATAATTTTGTAGTTTACTTAGAATGTCTTTGTGAAAGGTGTTGGTGTATTTAATTATGGCAAAGCACACGAGGGCTATCTGCCTAAGGGGACGGATGTCTTCGTTGAGGACTTTCTAAGAGAAACTGACTCGTATACACGCTACACATGGGGAAAACCACGAAAACACCTATGCAGCCAGCCCGTTCGCGGGATTCGAACCTCGGACCGAACTACCAGTGTTCAGCGACTTAACCGTTCGGCCGCTGGTGGGCGTCTCTGTGAAAGGTAACACCACGCTAGGCTCGAAGAGTGTAACTGTTTCTTCTTCACATTAATGCCTTTTGTCAGTCGACTGTCAATATTTAAAAACCTACGGTTAAAAAAAAACATTTACATTTAGTTAATGACGTGGTTATGTTTTAGCTTAAAATCCTGTAGTTATTTTCTGTTTAAAAAAACATAAATAGTGCACGAAGAAGATGATTTTGATTAAGAGCTTGCCATTGAGATAGGTATGAAGAATATTTTTAAAAGTATTCCTTCAACAACTTTCCAAAGAGTATTCTATGTATTCGTGATCAAGCAGAGCAGTATATACTAGATTACCCACAATTGTCTTCGAATATATCAAATTTATTTATTATTATTAGAAATATATTTTTTCTCTAAAGCACAAACCTTGCGTTCAAACTGCTGCGTTATGTGAGATTATGTGTATTATGTGTGTTATTATCATGTTATTTAGTAAGTAGGAAATAGTAAGTCTTTTAAAATAATTTTACAATTAAATTTAAATTTAAGATGATAGAATGGTTTAAAAAAGTGGTATAGCCTAAATTAAACTGTAAAGCTTACAAAGAAATGTTTTTCATTTTCAGTACAGCGGAAACCTTAATTGTATAATATTGCACAATCTGAATAAACATCGATTATAGCATGTTCCAAACCTATACCACCTCAATAAAATAAATTAATTAGGGAAATCGTTTTAAATTACTGTTCCGTAATTAGTGAAAAATCTATTAAACGGGAAAACAAATATTTCGTGTGCATATGCTTCGTATTTTTATAATGAAGCTTCAAAGAACTCATTAATTTTAATTGGACAATTTCAGAACAGTTATGTGAAAAACAAAAGAAGTAAATAAAAATTAAATCTCTCTCTCTCTCTCTTTCTTTTTTTTTTTTTTTTTTTTTTTTTTTAATAAATCCAGTTTGGAGGCAAGAGCATAAAGTTAAAGATCGTAAAAGGTTTCCTTTTTTTTCGCAAAGCGTTGCTGAGAAGAAAAAAGAATCTAGAGTTATGTTTTTCTTGGAGATTCAATTAATAAGTTGACGATTAAAATTCAGTTACCGTGACGGAAAAAAAATTATGAACGCACCACGTGACCTTCCTCGTATGGCCTATTAAATTATACCAATTTTTTCCTGGACTTCATTTAAACTTATTTCCTCCGAATTCATTAGAGATATAATTCTTCTTCAATCAGTTCAGCTCTAAATTCGCGGAAAAGAAAAAATACATAAAACTCAAAACGACTTCGTTAAAAATCGTAAAATACAGAAAAACCTAAAACACCAAATACAGTCAAAAATTATTAAAAAGACAATTTTTACAATTAAAATTAATTGTAAAAATACTTCATAAATATAATAATAATAATGAGTTCTTACGCAAAAACAATTAATTCGGCCAACGGACTGAAAGACAAAATTTTCAATGCACAAAATTGAAAGTTAGCTTTTGTCCTACTGGGCAAAAACACGGTGAAGGCGCAGAAAGCTGACTTAATTCTCTACTCTGCTTTGTTTCAAATGTAAACAAATGGTGGTTAGTAAGGTGTAACTCGCCACTTAAACTTTTAAATTGTTGATGAATCTAAAACTACTGCATGCAGATTAACTAAAGGCATAAAATTATTAAGAGGAACATAAAACCACATAATTCAATCACTTTTAATGCAAAAATTGCACAATTTACCAACATTAAAAGAATAAAAAAATAAGCTCACCGAGCTCGGTAACGAGGTGGGTATATATCCATATATACTGGTGCGCAAAAATTAAGGACGAAGTCGAAAAATTAGCATATCATCTCAACGAAGAGGCAGAGCGGACAGAAAGACCAATCAGGAGATTAAGTAAGGTGATGTACGGTAGCACATGCGCAGATATGCAGGTAGACGTAATGGGGGAGTGTCTGAGCAGTATAAACCATATTGTCGGTGTAAGATCAGTATTTCTGGCAAAGAGATTGCACGCCGTATAGCAGTTAAAATCACACCGAGTTGCTGCCTCAGCGAGAAAGGGCGAATAATCAATCTGTTAGACGACATCTGGATGCTTTTACCCGAGGTCGAATCATTGGGAAGTTGGAGGAAGGCCGCAGTGTGACAAGTGTGGCTGCAGAGTTCGGAATTGCTCACAGCATCGTTTCACGACTTTGGAGACAATTTCAAACTACAGGAACAGCTATCCGGGGGTTTAGTAGTGGTCGTTCACGAGGAACCACACCCGCAGATGACCGGTATATTGCCTTACAGGCCAGAAGAAACAGGCGGCAGATAGCGGGAGAAATCGCTAGACACACGACACAGGCGACTGGACGACCGATATCGCGTTTTACCGTGGCCAGAAGACTGCACGGTGGTGGTCTGTTTGCACAACGCTCTGTACGGTGTGTACCTCTAACGCCTGCCCGTCGGAGAAGGCGTTCTCTGTGGTGCCGGGAACACCGGAATTGGAGAGACAATGAATGGGGACGAGTACTCTTTACAGATGAGAGCAGATTCAGTGTGATAGCGATTCTCATCGCATACTCATCTGGAGAGAGCGGCGAAGCCGCAATCATCCCTCGAACATTATTGAAAGGGACAGGTATGGAAGTGGCGGTGTTTTCGTTTGGGGAAGCGTCATGCTTGGTAGTCGTACAGACCTTCACATCTTCGACGCAGGTTCAGTCAACGGGACCCGTTAATGTAACGAGATTCTTCTTCCATATGTACGTCTTTTTAGAGGCGCTATGGGTCCTCAGTTCCTTTTCATGGACGACAATGCACCATGTCATCGCACAGTAGCTGCGGAACAGCTCTTAGAGAGTGAGGATATTAAACGTATGGATTGGCCGGCACGATGTCCGGATCTCAATCCCATCGAGTATGTATGGGATTTTCTAGGCAGACGCTTGGCAAGCTCGTACCTTACCACCAGTAACGATTCCGGAGCTTCGATTGGCGCTGAAAGACGAATGGGCAGCAATGCCTCAACAACTCATTCACCCTCATTCTCAGCATGGGCAGACGCTGTGAAACCTGCCTAGCAGTCAGGGGAGATCATATCCCCTATTAAAGACCGGATGTTTCTTGCTGGACACTCATCACAGGGATTTTTCGGCCTTCAGTCGCATTGAGCTCCATGCTACTTTTTCAATAAAGCTTCTTTTTATCCCTCTGATTTCTCTTTTAGTAAGTGTTGCTTACATTACTCATGTCCTTACGTATTGGGGATCTTACGGTATTAAATGTGTCGATTTGGAAAGCTTTTGTACAAAGTTATATTGAAAAAACTGTCTCGTCCTTAATTTTTGCACACCAGTGTATATATAAATCTATATATATATATATATATATACCCAGCTTGTCTTTCTCTCTCCCTCTCTCTATATACACTTTTAGTGCGGCCGATCGCAACCAAACAGGGAGGAACACAACCACATGTTGTAATAGTTCCATATTCCAACGTTGTGAAACTTGTAGAGACATTAGGTAATTTTTGAAAGCAGGAAAGCTGAAAAATGAGCAACCGCCTTCGCCGGGAATCGAACCGCAGACCTCTCAAACACGTTGAGCGTGCATACTATACACCACGAAGGCTCGCTAAGAAGGCGGGAAAAATACCTTATAAGCTATTCGCGTTGGTTCTAATTTTAATTGTAATTATTTCTTAACTATTAACTGCATCTGGTGTTTTATGTTTTCCTGCATTTTACAAATTTTAATGAAGATCTTTTGAAATTATATACCGGGTAGCCCTAATTAAACTGACAATGCTCACAGTGTTCTGTAGCGTGATCTATTTGCGAGAATGACACCACATTTTGTAGGAAGATTAAACAAGACGAGGGACGAAGGATTCCGCGAAAAAAAATTAGTTCCGAAAGTCACCGCTAGGTTAATATTTGGCGCAGTGTAATAGAAAATAGAGTGTTAACAAATGCAAATTAATGCGGAATAAAATTTATCGTAGGTCCATTCTTCTACGAGAACATTACCCCGACAGGACCGGAAACTTGTTCTGTTACCGGAGAGAAATATCACCACAGCTTTGTCATTTCGGCACTTCAGCAAAGAGAATGGCTGGGGAAATCATTTTCATGCAAGATGGAGCCTCTCCACACGTTGCTGTACGGGTGCAACAGATGCAAGCATTGAAATTCACAACAGAAAGAGTCATTAGCCGCTACTTTCCAACTGCATGTCCACATCGGTCGCCTGATCTCACCCCATGCTACTTTTGGCTATGGGGTTACCTTAAGTCCAAGATCTATCAAGGAGTGGTCCAGGACCTGGCTACGTCGCAGGATAACATATCACGGACTGTACGGGAGATTCCTGCAGACATGTTACTTTCTGCTGTTGTGCATACTGTGCACAGAATGCAGTATGTGGTCCACAACAACGGCAGCCACATTGAACCTCATTTGAATGCAAAGTAAAAGGTAATTTCCGTATTGATTTGCATTTGTTAACACTCTATTTTCTATTACACAGCGCCAAATATTCCCCTAGCGGTGACTGTTGAAACTAATTTTTTTTCGCGGAATCCTTCGTCCCCCGTCTTGTTTAATCTTCCTACAAAATGTGGCGTCATTCTCGCAAATAGATCGCGCTACAGAACACTGTGAGCACTATCAGTTTAATTATGACCACCCGTTATATTTTTGTCTTGCCGCGAAGTGAGAACTGAATTAATCGAAAGGGATTTGCACTGAAATTCCAGGAAATAAATTTAAATAAAGTGTATTACAAATGTGTAGAATTTAAAAGGCTGTACAAAGAGTCATATGGTGCCCACATCAGATTCTTTTAAAACAGACATAGTGTATCAAGTAAATAAAATGGTCAATGGTCATTGTTATTAATGCAACATTCACAGAAGCTATTACGTAAACATAAATCTCAACATTGCAGTTTGTTTTATAAATCATGAACACTACTGACTGAATGCATACTGAATGCTACTGACTGAACATACTGAATGCAGACTTAGAGAACACACGGCTGGAGGCAAATATGTGAAAATAAGCTGTCTTTATCGATCGAGTGGGGGGGGGGCGTTATGATAATTGCCTGCTAGAGGTGAATGCCAGTTGATGGAGCCAATGCAATCTAGCGTTTCAGCTGGCGACATCTGGGTATTCCGTCAACGAAATTCCAGATGCTCTAGGGAGGTGAGTAGTGTTAATGATACCGGTGGGTTAATTTGTAACGGTGAAAGCATGAAAGGGCATCCCATGCGGTTACCTGTATGAAAGTAATAATAATGTAGCACAATTATTGCAAACTGTCTTAGAATTAAAAAAAGTTCCTGAATCAGTACAGTAAATGGATTGTAATTGAAATGCATATAGCCTATAATAAACATGCAAGAGACATGCAGTCCAGTGACAGGAATACTTCCATGAAGAAGTTTGCAAGGTCAAATATATGTAATGTTAACATATGAAAATCGGGATAAAATCTGTGGAAAAAACATAAAAACATTTATGAAACCCGCATGTAGAGTTACTACTAAATGAAGTCGAGACAAAACTACCGGTATTTATCGACATTATCCAGGCGGATTGTTGTGAATTTTGCAGGAATTTTTAAAACGGGCTCAAATATCAGATTTTTCCAGGAATGACGAATACTTTCGCTCTATTTTTTTTTCTTTAGTTTTTAGTAATTATTATATGCCTGCACTAATTCCAGATAGAAGGTTTGCAAAATTGAATTGGAAATAAGCTTTACTTTTTCAATGGCTGGGCACTTTATTTAATATCGATTAGTCTTGCGCCACTACAAGGGCCGAAAATGAGGGCCATTCCATTAAGCAAGCACCGAATAAGCCGTCACCTTTGTCTCCTATGAAAGGGCGGACAGTTACAACCATGCTTCTTCGAGATTTCGAACGCGAGCCAATCACTACAGCAGTCAGGCTCACTAACTCTACCGACTGGGCGGCACTGTAAGTAAGTAATCCTACTACCAGAAAGGCCCACCAGCGGCCGAGCGGTAAAGTCGCTGAACACTGGAAGTTCGGTCAGAGGTTCGAATCCCGCGAACGGGCTGGCTGCATGGGCGTTTTCGTGGTTTTCCCCATGTGTAACGTGTATACGAGCCAGTTCCCCTTAGAAAGTCCTCCACGAAGGCATCCCTTCCCTTAGGCAGATAGCCCTAGTGTGCTTTGCCATAATCACACACACCTACTACCAGAACAAAACCTATTGTCTACCGTTCTTTTAGCTGATCCCACGAAGCTTCTGCGCATGAGCGGAAAAAACTTAATCCATTTTCAAGCAATGGTCGGCAGTTTAAGCAGTTTGGGCAAAATGCATAAGTTGATGTCTTACATCTCCATTAAAAAATAAAGACAATTAATTAATGTTTAAAGGAATAAACATCAGAATCATTTCTTTCTCCCCTAAAACTGCAATGGAGCTCTCCTGGCATGCTTCCAACAAGAGATCTATGGTAAGCGGGTGGACTGTAGAAAACTGAACTTTGAATTCCTCTAAGTTTCGTTGGACTTCTGGAGTACAAGAGCAATAATTTTCGCTCGCCCTTCCTTGTCTGTCGATGTCTGGAAATAATTTCGATCATGTATGAACTTTTTTAAAAGGTGTTACTTATTGGTGAATATATTGGTACGTACAGTGTAACATGCAAAAACAAAATACAGTTTAACTGTAGTTTTGAATAAATAATAGCGTAAAATATATTTACAGAATATTATTTCTTTATAAATGCAAATTTCAATGTAAAAACGGGCCCACCAGCGGCCGAGCGGTAAAGACTCTGAACACTGGTAGTTCGGTCCGAGGTTCGAATCCCGCGAACGGGCTGGCTGCATGGGCGTTTTCGTGGTTTACCTCATGTGTAACATATATACCAGCCATTTTTCCTTAGAAAGTCCTCCACGAAGGCATCCCTTCCTTCAGGCGAGATAGCCTTCGTGTGCTTTGCCATAATTGAATAATCCAATCCAACGTAAAAATGCAAATTTCAATTAATTAAATCCAATGTTATTCTTATCATTTATATACTGTATCAGTTACGCTTGATTCGTTTCTGATAAATATCTTTTTTCACATAAATATTAATATGAGTTCAAAACCATAAAACTGTTAATTGGAATTATACGCAGAACAAATTTCGAGAAATTTCATTGGCTTAAACGGATTATGCAAAGTGAATTCTTTTTTCCTCGATTAAATGAATGCCGTGCTGATAATGAATAAACTTACAGATATTCATCTATTTTATTAGAGCTATAATTTTTCAAGTACACTTATCTTTCTCAACTAAATAATTGCAAAGACTATGAATTTTAAATCTTGTCAAGGGTATACGATTTAAAGCTACACAGTTTTATCTGTGGATTAGAAGACTCAACTTATAAAGTATTTGCTCCCTGCTCTACGCATGTCTTCGTGGTGTAGTTGGATTTCCGGTATGCTGCTTTCCAAAAAACTAATGACTGTTCAGTGGCGCCCGAACTATGGGGGACGATAATTCGTCACCACCAGGATTTGCCGTCTGCGCTCCCTAATCCTCCGTCGCACTTTCAAAGGGGGAGAGTACGTAAAGTAATGTAACGTAATATACGAGTGACGTGCAACCCTCCTGGCCGATAATAATCGGCCTCATGTTTAACGCAGCACACACCACACAGATTAAAATTAAAATATAGTTAAAAACATCAAACCAAATTCCCAATATTGTTCTATTGCCATTTCTAAAGTTTATCGAATCATTTGCAAATCTAAACTCTTTTCTGCGACAGTAGGATTCCTTTATGTGTACCATGATATTTCCTAACATGTCGCAATAATGCGCAGTCTTCAACGAAACGTCCTGCATTGCTTTCAGCGCTTCAAAAACTACAAATATTAATATTTTGCAAATTAAATCTGTTCTGGTGCGCCAGGAAGCGCCTGTGTCCAGTAATTATTCGATTGTAATCAAAATAACATATCATTCTCATATTTTTAGAAACTTCAACAAATAATTCTACAAGTAATCTTTCCTCCTTCCCGAAATGTTCCATTTTTCTTGTGTAATTGGAAGAATATTCGACGCGTATTCGAGAGGACCAAGTCCGAGACCCAACAAGGACATTGCTCATCTTTCACGTCTCCTGTTTCAAAATAAACTAATGACTTTAAAGTGGCGCCCGAAAAAAAGGTGGTGAAGAGTACAGAGGCTGTTCGCACATTTTGTAGACGATTTTCGCGAGCGGTAATAAAAAATTGTTTGCTGTAAAAGAAGTAATTGAAATTGTACCATGTCTTTAAAAGTCAAAATTATCGTCTGTGGCTTGAAAGTTTTGTTTTTATTCAAAATGGCGAATTTAACAAAGCAGTGGTTCGAAGGCTACATTTACGCTCTTTCCGAAGAGAAATATGCATACTCCGTTATCCAAAAACGACGTGAGAGTCATGGTTTTCTGATATCTAAAGCTTCGATAGGTAATATCATCAACAAGAAAGGAAAAAAAAATTGGAGCCTCAAGTGGGATAAAAATTCCAAACAAGTATCCAAGGAAAAAACAGACCTCTTCGACTATTGCAAAGGTACGTTGTTTAATGTTAAAAGAAAATCCCCCTAGTCAAAGGACAGTTGCAAAATCTTTAAAATGCTCGGTGTCCACTGTAAACAAAATGATAAACGTTGATTTAAATCTTAAGAAAGCGAAAAAACGCAATGTGCATCGTCTTCTTCCAAAGCATGTCGCTCAACGCAGGAAACGTTGCAGAATTCTATATGAGAAACACTTATCCAAAGAAATATGGAAAACAATTGTCACAATAGATGAAGCATGGGTGTATTTAAATGATTCTAACAAAAAAAAGAGCCATTTATTATCATAAAAGGAAAGAAAAAAATTTAAGTACATGGTTCAAAGAATCGAAAAAAACGTTTTTAAGGGATTCATGAGTATTACTGGTTTTTCTTATAATGGCAAGTTAAAAATAAAGACAGTGCAAAATAATGTCAAGATTAACTCCAAATACTATCAGGAACATATTTTATCGCCAATTGTTTTGAATGAAATACCATCGCTTTACCCACAGTGCCATCCATCTGTGAGACTCCATCAGGACAAAGCTAGCAGTCACGCATCAAAATCCATTGTAAATTTCCTAAAAGAAATGGAATAAAAAACTGGTATCAAGGCCATATACCCTTCACTGATATCCCTACTAAATCTCCCGATGTGTCACCTATGGATTTTTGTGCTTTCGGACTTATAAAAACTGCATTATCCAAACGATGTCCCAAAACCCTAACAGGACTCTGGAAAGCTGGTCGGGAGGAATAGGATAAAATATCTCTTCTGCCACTTTAAAAGACTTTATTATCCTGGAAATTGCGGTGTCGAAAGGTAGTTCAGAATAAGGGATGTCAAAGAGAACATTTAAAACACAAAAATTTTATGTAATTTTGTTTTGCGAATACAATATACGTCGTCTAAAAAATGTGTGAACAGTTTCTGTAATGCGTCACCACCAGGATTTGTCGACGGGTCTCGTAATCCTAGGCTGCTCTTTTAAAGGGGGTGTATATAAGGTATTTTCTCCCTCGCTTGAGCATATTCGTGGTGTAATATAAAATATATTCGATTCAAAATAATCTAATGACTCTACAACCTGACCACTATGCTTTATACTATTCACTTGCAACTGCCACTCACTATTCTCAACCGATCTGCAGTATGAATTCGTTTAAGACGTTTTTTTCAAAAATCGTGCGTAACATCTGCAATAAAATCAACACTACTTCAGCTGTGGGGTAAGATTTTTGTCAAACAGAACGAAGATTTTATATATATATATAATGTATTGGAAGAGTTAAACATAATAGCATAGGAAAAGAGTAAGAGCAAAATATATACAATTCATACTCATATTTTATGACTTTAGTTTATTAGCCCAAAGGTTTATTTGCTCAAAAGGGCTATTAATTTCGTTTTGGCATTTTGCGTCGTCCACTATAAAACGAAGTTTTACTTTTCAAATTGTTGCCACCAAATATTAAAGCCCTGCATTAAATTTAAAGAAATGAAATAATGAAGAATCCGCATGAATATATGTATGTTTCTCGCATTGTGAAAAAAAGAACGGCATCAACAGACATCAAATTTTGAATAACGTAGTTCTACTCAAATGTGGGCTTTTGGAAGTCCTTTGGAATTTGAAATTTATTTTATTATCTATTTAATATTTTGTGAAACTTTAACAAATTTTCTATTAACAAACTCAACGATTTCAAAGCGGAAAACGACAACGCTGTACGAAAAAAAAAATAACATTCTTATCTCCAGCACGCCTGACTGTGTATCGGAAATTCTAGAGATATACTCTCTTTAAATATTTTGTGATATTGCTGTTGAATTGCATTTTATGGTTTAAGGGCGGATAACATAATATTTAATATAGAAAAGTATAAGGTATTTCTCCCGCCTTCTTGGCATGTCTTCGTGGTGTGGTGGTCTGAACACTGGGCGCGTATTCCAGAGGTCCGTGGTGCGATTCTCGGCGAAGACGTTGCTCATTTTTCATCTTGCCTGCTTCCGAAAATGCCTAATGTCTCTACAAAGGTAACACACAAATCTATATGCGTAATATAAAATCTGAGCGTTTTCAGATTTTATCTTTTTTAATTTTTCCATTTTTTATTATTCTTCACACCAGAGCATATATTAAAAGGAAGTATGGTTTAGTATTGATGATTCTTAAGATTTTTTTAAATAAAATACTTTATTAAGTATGATTTACACTGAATTAGGTTTAATCTGAGAAAACGTACAAATTGCAAGATGAAAACTTTTCAATATTTTGCTATTAGCGCTGATCTTAACACATTATCAATCAATATTTGACTTTTTTCAAAAATTTCCTATGCAAATAGAAAAACAGACATTCAAGAATTAGTGATTCTTTAAGTTTTGCATAGCCAGCGAAAATTTTTTAATCAATTCCACACAGCTGGATCAATATCATACATATTTTTGCACATTGTATAAATATATTATCAACAATAAGCATAAAATGGAGATATTTTTAAAAGACGAATCAGCTTTAAACTTAATGAGACAGAAATAATACTAAACAAAATGAAAAAGAATATTAACTTACAAATAAAAATGGCGAAATATTCTGGCATCAGAATCAGGTCACATCATAAATAAAATATTCTTTTGTGCCCATAAAAGTCTAGGTCATGCCTATTAATTTTGTCGCCCTTTTTGTTGTCACATGCAGATGATTCGAAATTCTTTTCGCTTCTGCACAGAATGAATTCCTGCCATCCATTCATTGCAGTTATTAGCTTAAAAGAAGTTGAGTGTGCCCTCAATGTGTGCATGTATACATAATCAGATTAAAGAATTAAAGCCATAATCTTTCTCCTTGGAAATGCGCTATGGGATAATTGATAATTCTGCTCGTTAACAAAGACAGCTTAGTTTATGATCGCTACATCTGTTACGCTGAGTTAATGAATTACATTGGAATTGAATTAGAATTCTGACACAATTAGTAATCGTGCCAGCTGAAACTGTACGATACAGCAGAGCTATCCTTTAAACATTCTAATAAATTGCACTACCAGCAAAGCAATTAGATGCATCCAAATGGTATTTTATAGAGCAGAAATTTCTATTTCAATCATTTTCATGGCTAGTACGTTTTAGTTACGTAATAATGAAGATTGATAAACATAGTAAACCCTCTCTAAGACGACCACCAACAATTTTAAAAGAATTTGCTCTTGTGTAGAGAAAATCGTCAGAGAGAAATGATATCCAAGTCTATTTTATATCCTCATAAATATTGGTTACTTTTAGTGGTGGTCGTCTTAGACAAGTGGTCCTCATGAGAGTATTTATTACATTTTTAGCAATAAAAGGTGCTATTACAACCGGACATTACTTTTCTATCTGTTTCATTTTTGTTTCCATATCACTTTTCAAATTTTGCCAGCAAATATTATCGCTTTGTTTAAAGAAATAACACAGCGAATATTGCAATAAATAAAAAATATATTTTAAAATAAGCATATATTTAGAATTTCTGATACACTGTTTCGCGCGCTCGAGATAAAAATGTTTTTTTTTTTTTTTCGTACAGTGTTGCCATTACTCGCTTTGAAATCTTTGAGTTTAATAATAAAAAATTCGATAAAGTTTTAAAAAAATTTAAATAGATAATAAAGCAAATTCGAAATTCAAACTTCGGGCTTACAAGTGTCAATGTTCGGTTGGAGGACTACGTTATTCAAAATTTGATGGCTCTAGGTACCGTTGTTTGTGAAAAAACAACGGTACCTAGAACAACATTCCTGCATTCATGCAGATTCTTCATTATTTAGTTTTTTTTAATATAATATTTGATGGCAACAGTTTGAAAAGTGAGCCGAAGCAAAATGCCGTTTTGCAATTAATGCTAACGACTTTAATAAATTTAAAATTTAAAAAATAATTTAATAAATTTTAAAAGGTACCAGATTTAATCAAAATGAAACACATAAAAAAGGGTAATGCTGTTTTCTTCAATTTTCGATTTTGTATGACTTTATATCTAACAATTTGCAGACGCGATTTTTAGATTTTCAAATTTCCAGGACATTCCAGAATGAGTGGCATACTGTGAGGTATTTTCTCCTTCTTTGCTGCGTGACTTCGTGGTGTAACGGCAGCACACTCGACGTGTTTCGAAGGTCCAGGTTCGAGTCACGTCAAGGGCATTGCTCATTTTTCACATCTCTAGCTTCGAAATAGCTTAATGATTCTACAAGTGGTGCCCGAATTAAAAGATGGTGGACTATCGTTCGTCACTACCAGGACTTGACGACTGGGTGCCCTAATCCCCAGTCACCCTTTAAAAGAAGGCGCATATGAGGCATATTCTCCCTCCTTTCCGTTATGGTGTAACTAACGGTAGCACACTCAGCGCGTATTTGAGAGGTACAGGGTTCGAGTCTCGGCGAGAACACTCATATTTTTACGTCTCTTGCTTGAAAAAAAAATCTAATTACTCAAGATTAGGCTAGGTTATTTGAGCAGAATAAAAACATAACAGAAAATGAGAATTCATTCTTATGCCTAATAACTATATAACTGGACAGGAGATTTGTTTTATTAAAAATAGCAAATCGTACTACGTTTTATAACTACGCAGAGGATATACTGCACAGGGAAAATTGTCTCATATTCATGTTACTTAACAGGTTAGGTTAGACTTTTTAAATATGGTAAAGAGGCAGTGCTTAAATTGCGCCGGAGCCCTAAATAAGATGAGCTTCGGTACTTCTTTTTATGAAACTTAACCCCAATTTAAAGGGGAAAAATTTAGAATTCCTAACGTTTAAGTTTAACAATAAGCAGACCTTGCAATACTCTATTTCCCTAGAAATACGAACTCATGAAAACATGAGACGTTCAAGTAGAGTCCCCTCACTCACATGCGGAAACCTTTCCTTTTAAGAAGAGCAATAAATTTTGAGGAGTTTGTTTAGGAAGGCATAAATTTCTCGCCCTGCCATCGTATCTAGTGTATTTTCATCGCGGTTTACAGTTAGTTATCCTCGCAGGAAGGAACATTTGTGTTCTTAAATGTGCGTTAAGTGACAGCGAGTACAATAAGAGTGAAATACTGAAATAAACTGCTCAGGCAAGTCCTATACATCGTCTTCCCACAGTATCCACTAATGGGGGGAAACCGTAACCAGCAACTTCACATTCATCCTTAGGAGTCAGATTTAGGACTCATTTTACCCCTGAAATACATCTGCTTGATGGCTATAATTATATCAGCAGAGAGCCGCGGTCAAAAAGAACGTTCTATCTCACCAAGATTACCCTCATTTTCCGTTTCCACCCGCTCAAACCCTGAAATACCCTGAAATTTAATTATATTTAATTTTTGTGATGATAAAAGAACTTCTCCCTTACGATCAGAGCATAAAAATTGGGCCGGAGGCCACCTGATATTGACTCCGGTGCTTCTTAGTTTTTGTAATAAATCATAATTCTAGCCGGAACGCACCGGAGCACTGATTAAGAAGGCTGCGACTCTTCTTTTATGTAACTGAATAACACTTTCACTAGAAATTTTATCTCAAAAATTTTATTTTTACAATAAAATTATATTAAAAATCGCTTATAAAATTCAATTTATCTCTGTACGTTTTATTTAATTACTTCAATCTTTAATTATTTCAATAAATAATAATTAATTATCTAATAATTATCAATTAAATTAAAATTTAATAATTATCGATTAAATCACAATTTATAAACATTAATTAAATAGTAGCTATTAATTGGATAATAATTAACTATTTAATTTAAAAATTATTAATGAGTTTAATAGACATTTTATTTATTTATTTACTCTTGTTCCTCTTTGCTGACTGTCTTCCATAGGGCTCCGGCAGTTTTAATCTTAGAAATTAAGCCCTGTAAAGAGGAGTGCAGCTATCTGACTAAAAGGAGGAATGCTTTCATGGAGAACGTTCTAAGAAAAACTGTCTCATTTTTACATTACACATGGGAAAAAACCACAGAAATCAACCACGAAGCCAATCCATTTACTGTCTGTCTACGAGAAGAAAACTTCCCGCCACAGTGTCTGGCGTGTGGCGGTCGCTATAGCAACAGGGCTAGTCTATTTCAAATAGGGACGAACCAAGGGTTGCTTTATTGTTATTTCGTTTTTGGCGACTGTTGGCTGAGGGGAAAAAAGACTTCAAGACACCCCCACGAAAATGGGTCAAGTCTCGTTTCTACGGCAACAGACAACTGCAAACTAACTGGCGAGAGCTTTTCTTATGATAGACAGACACTACCTAGGTTTGAAGTCGGTTCAAGCTAACAATATTCAGCGGTCTTAAATACTCGGCCATTCGAGGAGCGAAAGAATATGGAAGACAGATACGAATCTTTTTCCTATACAAGACAAGCAAGAAAGATTTACAGTAAACGGTTGGTTTATATGGCAAAGCACTTTCGCGGAGGACTTTGCATACATGTTACACATAAGGTAAACCAGGAAATCGCCCATGCAGCTAGCCTCTTCACCAAGATTCGAACTCCTGACCGAACTATCAGTGTTCAGTGAGTTTTACCGCTGAGCCTCTGGTGGGGCCCGGACTAAACGGAATTGCATACATATATGTAGATGTTTATATTATTAATAAATTAGCAAATTCCTAGCGTTTCGAATATTAATGGTTATTAATAGTATTAATTAATGTTTATTATTATTTGAAATTTTCTTATGCCATTTTAACTTTTAGACCAGGACTGTAGTAGAATATTATTTCCATAGTAATGTATTTGATACATCGTCCTGCATTACTACAGAAAGTAGTAGTAGCACGACTTAAGATTTCAGTTTAACAAAACCTCATTTGTATATCTTCACACAAATCTTATTGGAAGCTTCTATAAAATGGTAAAAGTGACTTTAAAATATTTCGTTAAAGATAAACTTTGTTCTAAGTAAATTAGAAAATAATTGCTAACGTAAGTACATCTAGTAGAATGCAGTGGTTCAGGAAGAATGTTTTTCAAAAGAGAAATAGAAGAAAAAGATCAAAAATATAATGCTAGGGAGGGGGACGAAAGAAAAGAAGAATAAAAAATATGAAACTTGACACTAGGAGCAAGTGACAGCAGCCGCTGCATCTTACATGAAGCTCTTATCGTTATCGCGATTCCAGTAAACTGTGGTTACCTGCAAAGAAACACTTTTGGTTTTGTATTCGCTTCTCAGACAATAAAAAAGTCTTATTTTTTCTGCTTTTCTCAGTGCACTTATTTTGCATAAAGGAAAGGTTTTGATAAAAGGTGGGGAGTTTTAAGTATTCAGACTACAAATTTTATGGTATTTTCTTCTTTGTTATTAGCATAGTTTGAAGATTAAGATAAAAAATTTATTTCATGCAAACTTATTTCTTATTCTTATCTATAATAACTCATTTTAATGTGTTTCTTTACGAGCAGTCTGCAACATTTTTCTTTCAGATCTACTGCCATAACTTAAGATCACTCATGTTCTTAATCCACAAACTTTCATCATTAATGCAGTAGTAGGGCTTTTGTGCCTGTAACGATGATTTATAATGCGAAGTGTTCAGCTCGTCATTTCCCATGTTTTAATATTTACAATACTTTTATCGATTTCCTTGATTTTTTTTTTCTTTTTGGCAAATAAATTTTTTCAACTTTCGTCATTGTTAGGCGTAGTTTTACATTGCGCTATGATATGAAAAAATATGATGTGTACACTGCATGACTTCCTTGCATGGAATATTAAATTATACGCATCTTTTCCTGCATTTCAATTACACTTATTTACTTATATCATTACACTTAGAGATAGAATTCTCATTCAGTTAACTCAGATTTCCTTTCGCGGCATGGAAAATATGCATAAAAACTCTAAACAACTTCAATAAAAATTTAAAGATATAGAGAAACAAAAAACACCAAATACAGTTAAAACAATAAAAAAAAATACAATTAAAATTACACTTTCTGCACAAAAACAAGCAATTCGGCCAGCAGGCGAAATGGCAGAATTTTCGATGCACAAAACTAAAAGTTTCTCTTTGCTCTCACTCGGCAAAAAGACACTGAAGGTGCAGAAAGACTTAATTCACTATTCTGCTAAGTTTCAAATCTAAACAAATATGTCTGCTATGGTAAAAAAAAATTAGGCGTAGCCGCACTTAAACATTTTTTAAATTGTTGATAATTCTACAACTATTACATGCAGATTAAATAAACGCATAAAAACCTTAACCGGAAGATACGAATAGCATATTTGAATCAATTTTTAAAGCAAAAAATGCACAATTTACCAACATATAAGAATAAAAACTGAGCTCACTGAGCCCAGTAACAGAGAGGTTAGAGTGGTTATATATATATATATATATATATATACATACTTTTAGTGCAGCCGATTGCACCAAAATAGCAGGTGCGCATTTACATGTTATAGCAATCCTATATACAAAATTTCTAAGTTCTGAGGCTACTCGTTTTTGAGTTATGCGAGATGCATACATATGTACGTACAGATGCCACGAAAAAAATTTCTTCTGAATCCTTTTTAAATCATTTTTACATATCATTTTGGGAACAGAGTCCTTTATTCTATCCTTACGTACAGATGTCACGCCAAAACATCGTTAAATTGCATTCGATAGCGGTAAAAATGTATATTTTCGTTGAAAAGCCAGTAATATTTCTGCCATTTCTTATGACATTTGCCTTGCTTTAAACAAGATAACTGAAAATGTTTTGCCACGCAATTTCTTCTATAAAATAGTTAAATCATTTTGGAGTTTTTGTGAAAATTTTCAGTGCGAAGTTAGATTAAAGAACTAAAATTTTATATGTAAATAATAGAAGTCATAGCATTTTGTATTATTATCTGTATGAAAAAGATACTCTATAATAATAGCCAATGCACAAATTTATTCAAAGTGAGCTTTCCTAATTTGCATTCCTACACATTTAGTGTGTTTAATGTGTTTAATTTCACATTGATTATAATTCACTCTTCAATGTATTGCTTGCGCATGAAAATGTATTTCTTTCAAACGCTATTGCAGAAATAATTAAACAAATTGGCCCGGAGAAAAATGAAAAATCAATAACGCTCTCAGAAAAATTGAAGTGCGGATCTTCCAATTGCTACAGCTTACTACTTTAAAAAAAGGCACTTCAAGGTCTTAAAGGCCCTTCCCCATTTGATTTCATAACACAGTCTAAGATGTGGTGGAGGAAATAAGAGCTATTTTCTACACATTATTTGAGACAGTTCAATTCAGCTGTTACTCGTGAGTTTTACGACGTGGAAGTACGGAACGGAAGTGAAGTGGGTAAAAATAATTGTGGGATTCCAACCATCTGTCACAGCTGGTGTTACTGTGGTTTCGAAGCAAGCCGGGTGGGAAATATGACTTTGAATTGTCTTTCTAATGTAATAGACTAAAGCTCGATGTACTAACCTCTTACACCACAAGAGCACGTACACGGGAACACGATAATTTCTTACAGTCTTGCATTTAAAATCTAGAGGTCGACATGTTCAGTTTTAATACGTTCTTTACAAAATGTTTTAGTTTTATCTTCGTCAAATGTTGTATATTTTTAGGAGGGAAAAGTCCAGTTTTTCAGAAGAACAAAATAATACATAAGCAACGGGAAAACAAACGTTATATTATTGAATTATTTTAGTCTTACTTTTCTTGAGCGTTATCACGCGATTTCTTTGTCCCTTAATCTTTGAACTGGAATTTGAAAATAAAAGAACTTTATTATTAGCACTTATTTTTTAGCCCAGAAATTATGGTTAGTACTCCAGACAAAGGGGTTCAGATTTTGGTTATTGGCAATTTTGCCATTAAAGCCGAAAGGGAGCTTATATACTGCTGAGCTATAATTTGCATACTTGAATTATTATTAGAAGTCTCCGTAAGTGATGAAACTTTCTCTATCTTTTAAGCATTTTTAAAGAATAAATGTGCAGCTCCATCGAGTTTCCAATGTCGCGTCCAGCAGATGTCAGCTATTGATTTTAGATTACAGTTCTCGCGAACCTTCCAAACAATGTAATCAATATTAAACTGACGCATACTTACGCTAAAATACAGATTGTGAAAATGGAACATTATATGCTTAGATACAAATATGTAATTTGAACTACTCAATGCTCAAATCATGTGTAGCGACGACAATTCTTTCCGTCCAGTACTAAAGTTATGCAAATTTCTAATTCTTGCAAAATGGCAAATGAATATAAACTACGAATTACACAGAACAAATTTTTAACGGTAAGCCTAATCATTAATAGTGTTGATTACGCTGGAAAAGAATTCCAAATCGTAAATTTTTGCTTTTCATTCTTTGTTTAAGAAATAACTGCATAAGAGTTTCTATTTGTCGTATTATGATTTTATGTCAGGTAATGAAATTCTAATTAATATAACGCAGAAACAAATTGCAATAAAGAGTTTACTAAAATAAAAAAACAGTAATGTCAAAGAAATCATTAAAATAAAGTAGAGAAATCATATATTCTGTTTAGTTAATTACCCTAAAATTTAATTTGCTTATAAATTCGAGTTAAGCTTTAATTATTTAATGAAGTTATTTTCAATAAATTCCCCAAGTATTTGTTCAACTGGAAAGTGGTTAGCGTCCAAACTGTTAAATTGAATATTTGCATCTTGAGCCGCCTAGATGGTATAGTGGTTAAGGAAATCGACAGAGCCTGGAATCCTCACAAAGCACGGTTGTAACTGGCCGTCCCTTCATAGAAGGCGACGGTAACCGTCTATAAGGTGTGCTTCCACTATAAAATGCCCACCACTTTTGGCCTTAGGAGTAGCCATTGCCGAATAGAAAAATGACCGCCATTAGATAATATACAAAACAAATATTTGCATCTTTAATAGGATACTTGAGCTTGATTTTGTATGTGTAATGCCCAACCATTGTTCAACTGACTATTACTGCTAGTTTTCCCACAGTGGCCGAGTGATCAAATCTCTGAACACTGGTAGTTCTAACCTGGGCTCAAATCCACGCGAACGGGCTCTCTGCATGGGCGTTTTAAGGGTTTGCCCCGTCAGTAACGTGTATACGAGCCAGTTTCCTTTAGAAAGTCCCCCACAGAGGCATCCCTTTCCTTACGTAGATTGCCCTAGTGGTGATTTGCTATAGACAATTAAATCAAACTAATTCATTCTAGTTCTTCCAGCCTTAGCTGGCAGCATGGCTAGCTTTCGTTGTTTAGCCCATATATAACGTGAATACGATCCAGTTTCCATCGAAACTTCTTCCACGAAGGCATCCCTTTTCTTAGGCAGATGGCGCTCGTGGCTTTGTCATAATCAAATAACCTATCTGTCAGCATTAGGTTCCTAGTTCCTAAACACACTGACTGCACGAGTATGTCATCTCCTGCATTAAGTAAAACATTAGCCAATTGCTTTAAAAAAATCGTACGTCAAGCTACGCTTTCTCTGAACGAAAGAGTTCTCAGTATCTCAGTCATAATGTGTTAATCAGCAAAACTCATGTATGCCATGAGCTCAGTGAATTGACCACTAAACTCTAGCATAAAACAGAACGCCGTATTTACCTATTAAATCTATAAATCTTTTTTTCCGAAAGAATTCGCCGAAATTATGGTGGACGAAAGCGTAGGAGGGAAGAAATATAACGTCATCCTTACAAACGAAAAGAATATGTCATCCTACAAAACATCATGAGAGGAAAGAAAGCATAGAGAAGAAAGGCATCAAAGTTCTAAAACAATAAATGGTATAAAACAGCGGGATGAAGAATAAAACAATGCATAAATTTCACAGTGTTGAAATATCGAGGTAAAAATAAAGCACCTGAAAATCATGGTGTGATTACAGCATTGCAGACAAGCACTTTCTGACCATTCAAATTTCAAGCGAATTTAAGCGTAATAAGATATGGGAAGTGAGTAAAAAGAGGTATATGTAACTTTTACTTTTGCATTTCATTTATTTGCGCTAATGAATACAAGAAGAAAACTTAAGCATTCAAGCATATATAAATTAGTCAAATTTATCGACATTTATAGTAGTTAATATAGAAGTTTAGACGTATGCTGCTACTATTAAAAGTAATTATTTAATTAAAATAGTTTTATAAAGTCGTGTTAGTAATTTTCATGAAACATGCTGTATAAAATAATTAGAAGAAGGAAGATGCAAAGCTTAAAATTTCATAAACACAGAATTAATTTATACTTATCCACAGATTTTCAATCCTTAGATTTTTTTTCTTGCTTCATAAGCAAATATTTATTGTTTAATAAGAAAACATTACTTACTTTTTCTATTCACGATTCATTACGCGAATTTTTACTTAAAATATTTTCAGCCAAGAAACGCATGTCTACGATGTTATCATCATAAGATGAATTTTAGGTGCTTTGTTTCTTGCAATATTTTGTACAGCGAAGTTTTGCAACATTTAAATTTCTGCCTCGGTATTTAGAGCTGCGATGTTTTCTCCTTGCTTTTTTTCTCCCACGATGCGCTGTATGACTAGGCCTTTCTCTCTGTATTATTTTCTATACACCATTTTCTTCCGAAAAGTTTCCACCGTGATATTTTTACATGTAACCTAAAGGAAAGCGTCCTTTTAGAGTTTTCCGCACCAACAGTTTAACTGTGCCTGTTATTTATTTTTGAATTTTCAGCTGTATAAACTATACTATTTTACAGTTAGCAATTGTATAAACAAAGACTAGATAAGATTAATTAATATAATCGGTTTGCCTTCCACCACTTTCATCCGTTTGCCTTCCACCACACTTCAAATCATGTCATTCGACTAAATAAAAGTTAGCTTCATTTTACTCCTATGTTTTCCGTGCACTTCACTTTGTGTGTTCTTTACTCCTATGTTTTCCGTGCACTTCACTTTGTGTGTTCTTTACTCCTATGTTTTCCGTGCACTTTGCTCCACCAAACTGGGTTTTGATCAAGAACTGAATTATTTAAAAGCAGTAGCTATTATCAGGGGCTTTTCACCCAACATTATTTATCAAGCAGTTAAAAAATTCTCATCTCAACACACCAAAAGAGAACCTCCTAAAACCTCTTGTTTTAGGAGATTATAAGAATTATGTTGCCATTCCTTTCTTTCCATCAATTAGCTATAAAATTGCACGTATTTTACAGAAATTTAACTTTCGGGTCATTTATTTTCCGATGAATAAAATTCCGAGTTCCATACTCAAGGACCCCATCCCAGATATGCTTTCCTTATTTACAGGATTTCATACCAGTGTGGTTTAATTTAAATTGGTGAAACTAAGAGAATCCTAAAATTTTGAGTTAAGGAACATAAAGCGTATGTTAGTAAAAAGGAAAGACAGAAGTCCTCTGTTTCCCAGCATTGTTGGTAAATTTTTGTTTTCCAGAATTGCCCTTCTGTGTTTCCCGGAAGGTGCGAAATCACACTTTCCAGTTTTCTGCAGCCAAAAGAATTCAAAAAACATCTTTCATTGTCGCATAAGATTTCCTATAGACGTTTCACATTAAAAAAAATATTTCTGTTCTAGTTAACGACCCTAATTTCAATCCATCTTTGCCTCCAGCCTTTTAGGAAATAATGTTTTTTAGTTCTCGTTTCATCAATAGATGGCGCCAGTAGCTTAGCTCCTATCCATCCCTTTTTATCTAATTACTATATCTATCTCGTTCATTTGCGCTTTGGCAGCTGAGGATGATGGTTCGGCAAAGCTATCGAAACTAGTCCTGTGAAAATTTGCAAATATAACGCTGATTTGTGTTGTTTGACTTCTAAATTAAAGACTAGATTGCCTAAAATGCTGTAGAAAATTACGGATGTTTTCATTTCATGACAGAAAATGTTTGCAAATTAATTTTAATCTTAAATTTGTTGAAAATATAAAATGGAGTTATTATATGCCTTTTAAAAAACGGAGGGTACCCTTATTAGATTAATTAACGTATTAGTAATTAACGTATCTACGTGTTGATTCCTGTATAAAAATCTTGTTTTATGCGATTTTTAAGGTTTCCTATTTTATTAAGGATTCTTCCTATGAAAACTGCAGTAGCGCGAAACAATGCGAAGATGTGTAGAAAACAAAATATGAAAGATTAAAATTGACCTGCAGAATTTATTTTTCTTAAAAACATCGTACAAAACATTGAGGACCAGAGAGTCTTAGTGTCAGTAAATTAAAGAAAAATAAATCTTATTCTTTTCCACATGGCAAGTACTCGGTAATGAAAGAAATCATCACCAAATTCAGAGTAATACAATCTTAAATAAGACCTTTTGACTAAAATATTAGACAATTTAAATTCTTATACGCTTTATTTGAATGCTCGTATTGTCTACACATCCATAAGAGCTAAACAAATGTTCAGATTCTAGAGAGAAGGAAACTTATTTAAAAATTACAAATATTATTTTCAAATAATATTTTTAAATAAGTATACAAATATTAATATAGTAATATGCAAATAGTAATATTTGTAAATAAGCATAATTTATATATTTTATTTACTTTTCTTCCCTTTATTTCTTTCTTCTCACCGCCGCAGCAATTATGTTTCATGCAAATGGCACATGTGTTATAAAATCTCGTAATATTACGCTTAGAAGGAAGCTTTCGCTTGAAATATGATAACCTTTTCTGGCAAAATTAATGGCAGTAAAAAACGAAGCAGTCATTCGTTAGCGTGGCCTAAAATCTTAAATTTATCATTTAAACACCCTCTCACAAAGGGGAGTCTTAGATCAATAACACATCGTCATTCAGCAAACATATCCGTATATATATATATTTATGCTTCAAATCAGTCAGTATGTTACTCATTAACAAGCTAAGCCATTTAAAAGCAATAAAGTCTCTCGTGGCAAACATGAAGTGAATAATGTAGCTAAATTCCGAATTTAAACACATTTAATTTATAAAATAACTTTAATTTTTGAAAAGCTTGAAACTTTGCTATAATTAATAAACGATGGAACGAAATAAAATTTGCAAATGCACCTAATAAGCTGTACAAAGTATGAAATGCTACTGCCATTCTGTGTTGCCAGATTTGTGTTGCATAGATAAGTTACAACAATTTATAAATAAGTATTCTTTTCTAAGTTTCCTTCCAAACGATAAGTTACAGATTTGTTTTGCAAAGATAAGTTACACAATTTATAAATAAGTATTCTTTTCTAAGTTTCCTTCCAAACGATAAGTTACGCAAAGATAAGTTACACAATTTATAAATAATTATTCTTTTCTAAGTTTCCTTTCAAACGATCTATATAACTCTGGTAACGTCATTTATAACCGATTAGTGTGGTAAAACGAATAAACAAATGATTAATATGGTTTAAGGTTTGAGGAATGTTGGACGCGACAACAATAAATATTATTAATATGCAATTTCATTTAGCATTCCAAAATGGCGAATGAATGGAACAATTAATCAATATTCTAACTAATGTATCCCAAAGTATGCGTGAATTAAATTACAACAAATAATTTTTTTCTATTCATAGAACAACGATTTAAAGTTCCACAACATTGCTAATAGTCCAAAAATATATTAATCATGCCTTATTAATATAATTATGACATAAAACGCCGATTTATCAATTGACAACAGCTTACCAATTCGCCCATATAAAAACATTTATCATTACGTCTTTAGCAAAGAAATTCTCGTTTATTTAGATAAAAGACGACCAATAAATGGGGCTTCACTTCTTGTATAAATCAGAAGAACGTTTTCATTTGTAAAAAGAGAAACTGTATACATTTTTTTTACAAAAACTTAGTTGATTATATGTGATGACTTTACTTCTAACTCCTTTACTTTGTTCAGTATGCTTCATAAAATCTTTGCCTGTTAAGGATGTCAGCGCAAATTGACGATAATTACAAGGCATAAGGGTAATGAGCATAGATTTTATTTCTCTTGGCAGACGGTTTCTTTTCGAGACTAGAATTAGCTAAAGAAATAAATTACTGAAGCAGTTTTTCATGTCTTTATCCAATTGCCATGCCTTTCTAATATGATAAAACTTAATATTAATCGAGCTTCTAACACGTGAAAATATATAGCTTTTATACTGATAGTTATCCTGATTCTGGACTTATGGAAAATTAGACCTATTTCAGATTCTACTAAGAAATTACGCACTTGATAAATTATATGCGAATTAAATTCATGGCGTAAAAACATTTTACAAAGGTTTTATTATACGCTTAAACAACCGAGTAAAATTGCAGCACAATTGTACCTGGAATTAAGTTTCAATACAGGATGCTATTAAAACGTTGCGAATCCTTTAAATATATATAAATGTTTGCCAGGATTCGTATCCCTGAGAAGGCATGGTTGTAACTATTCGTCCCTTCATAGGAGGTAAAGGTGGCCGAATATTAGGTACCTGCACAATAAAATAGCCACCGCTTCCGGCCTTAGGAGTGCGAATGTCAAAAGAAAAAAGTACCCACCGTTCGAAATATATATATGTAATATACAGGGGGATTCTAAATTGTTTTTACAAATTAAGAGGGGTGGTAGTACCCATCCAGACGAGCAATAATTACCCTAGAACATAGGGTCGCATTGACTTTGAGAGGCAGGATAGAGGAATATTAGAATTTCATCATGAACTTAAACAGTGTTGGGAAAGCGGATGAATGAGTCCAAAAGTCGCGCAATCAGATTTACTGTTTAGTGAAAAACTCATAGAAAGTGCTCAAAATGCCGACAATTCGCTCTTCCATTTCTGGCGATCGTACATTTCGCGAACGTTCTGCATTGCTTTTTGAGGTGGCAAAAGAGCTGGTTTCTCGCATTCTTTGATCAACACTGGAAAAGGTTGGATGACTTGGAATCCGACGAATGGAAACCACTGTTCGTACAATTTTCGTGCTTCGCGTCCATTCCCTTTTGCTTCATCGTATTTAAGGTGAATATCTGCCAATTCTTCGTACGTGTACTCCGTTATAGCATTCACGAAAAGTTTCGGACAATGTTTCTAAGGTAATACCTGAAGCGATGATGTTGTGCCGTTTTCAAGGATACCGTTTGCTCTGATTGGCTTTCTCCGGTACCAATTAAGAGCACAATGCTGTTCTTCACAGTGAAAATTTGAAAACTGTTAATTCTTGATATCCTTAGGAGACAGTCTTCTTATTGTTCCTCAACGTGTTTCTGCTTTCCTCATTTCTGCCTGTCAGAGTGGAATGCGACCGTATGTTCTATGACACTTATTGGGGTACTATCCCCCCTCTTAATTTGAAACTTAGAAATACCCTGTATATATTGATGTAATATGTGTAAAAAAGGTTTAGTTTCTATGTCTTACACTGCATGGAGATTTTAACGAACCGAAAGACTTTAACAAAATGTTTGAAAAGGAGAATTTGTAATCGCAAAATTTCTATCAGAGATTTTTAAGTTTCCCAGAGTCACCCCTACGCTTAGGATTTCAAGTACAATCACTTTTCGGCTTAGCTCTATCAATGCATGATGATTCTAACTAGACTAAAGGTTCCTTTCAGGTCTCGTATAAATAATTTACGGATATAAATGAACAACGTACTGGCTGAGAGATAACGAGTATTCTTTGATAGAATTCATACTATAGAGCTGTCCAGTACATCATTCAGCAAAAGCTACGGGACATTACCATACAAATAGAGGATATATTGGTATTTCTGTCTATACTCAAGCACCACCACATATCCATAATAGCTACTGAATTCCAGAGAAACTTACTGAGGTATCAAAATAATAACATCACACTGCCCTGGGCGAAGGGCTTGCTGGAGTGAGTTGTAACGAAACTGCTAACAGATTAGCCAAGAAGCCAATATCAGAAAGTATATATTATCCACAACCAACACTTTGGCTACATTCATACTTGAAGGAACAACTGAAATGCAAGGCGCAAATCAAAAGGAAAATAATATAGGATAAATGTAAACAACGCCGCCGCACATAATATTACATGGCACAAGTACGCAGCAAACACAACATGAATTCCTCAACAAGATTTATTACAGAAAACGGTCCTTTTTCCCAATATTTTGATAGACAAAACGTCAGCAACACCGATCTCTGTGTTTGTGGAGATACTCCAGACCATTATCTATCTGCCCATTTACAAGAGATCACGACCTTAAAATTTCCAGTAACAATATACAAGCCTACTGCAAGTTTATGATAAAACAACGTCGACAATGATCACCCGGAATATAAGTAAACTCCCAAAACTCGGCTCCGACATACACCTCAATATATATATATATTGAATGGAAAAAGTGCTCAGAATTAGAATGTAATACTCACTCTGTTTGTTTCTAGAAGTGTAACGGTCAGTACTACTACTGTAATTGCATGTCCAATAATGTACGTTTATTAAATTCTGTAAAGTTTGTAAAGTGCGTTTGCGATTTGTACTATTGTAAAGTATATGTTTTGCTATAAAGTACTTTGAATATCTGAAATTACGTAAGGATTACCTAACTATATCCTGAGACACAACGGTAACAATACCTTACAATATTATTTAATGTATCTCCTAATGCTAGACATGTGGCGATGCGAGACAATACCACCTAACCTCTGCTTAGAATGATGGTGTCTCCGCCTTCCGTGATTTTTTAACTGTGGTAAAACAATTTCATGCGATATAAAAATAACTCGTCATCTTCATATGTGGTATACGTTATTCGGTTTAAAAATTCCAAACCTTTAACTTCAAGCCAAGAAGTATAGAATTTTCAAATGTTTGGATGCGGGAATGTACTTTAAATGGCTCCTGGAAAAATGTGGGACTTAGAATTCGCGGAAAATTTGGGCCATTTCACGGAAAATTTCAGTTTGTACCTAGGTCCGCGTCAGTTTTTTTTTACTCTGGCGACGTAATCTGTTTACGTAATCTGGCGACAGTGTTCTCTTTCTTGCAGTGTCCCTTTGGAGATCGTGGTTGGACTACATCCGCCATGCAGTCTGCTATGTGGTCTCCGCTGCCCATCTGTTTTTTTCAGTCGCTGGTTCTTTTAAATTTCTTCCGCAATACCAAGTATAGCTTAAGATCATTCTTACGCGATTGGTTGTGGCTTAGATTATTAAATTCTCTTAATTTTGCCATTACGAAAACTTCTATGTTGCTCAAAATCTATAACAGTGGCATTAACTCTTTCGCATCGAAGTGGCCCGTAGCAGGCAACGGCAATTCATTCAGGCAACGGCAAACCGCCCCAACGCCTCGTTTATTTTCTACCTAGTTCTTTCCGCTCCACGTTAGTGTATGGCTCATTGGTTCCGCGAGTTGTTAAAAGACATGTCAATCATTCTTTTGAAGCAAATAAAGGAGAAATACAGAAAGCTATCGACGTTCGCAGGTGCAATCCGGCCCTAAGGTGAAACTGCACGCAATGGAAGAAACCGCAGAAAAACCTCCAAGAGCAGCAAGGGAGAAAGGAAAACTATTCCAAGACAAATTCGTAAACACGGGCGTTTTCGATGTTTGTTGAAAACAGATTTGGTCGTCTCTCGATGCGAAAGAGTTAATGATATTTAAGTAATAATAAAGGAAGACCCTTTATGTAGTATGCTCTATATTGTAGTTCTTAATCTACAATACAAAAATTTAGAACATATACTTGTAAGATATAAAAAAAAAACGAAAATACGATAGATGTTTACAAAAAACAATTGGCGACCTCAAAATTAACATTCTAGATTTGGTGCTTTCCTCCTAAATTCAGGTTCTCGCAAATTCAAGATCCTTCCATGTTACGTTATGCTTGATGCAGATACCTCCTGCCCAATCAAATAACTGTAAACCAAAACTTTTTCTGACTCGAGCTGAAACTATGTAACTCTATCCCTTCTTCCTTTGAAGTGCTGCGTTTCTCTTTCGCTTATACTTTCCTACTGCCAAGACGCTGTTGTTCCATGCGACTGCGTATTTGCCTAAGATGACGTTGTACTTTAAAATGGAACTTATTGCATTCAAATATAATTAAGAAATATCTTGTTTGCAAAAAAAAATGATTTGATATGCGTAAAAAATAAAGATTGTGATGCTTCAATCTCAATTGTGCTAAATGCGTCATCATGCTTTTCCGCTTAACTCTACCTTCAGCTACAGCGATCTTCTCAGCCATGACGCAATAACGAAAGCTTTTAAAAGTTCCAATGTTTTCATCTACGCCTTTTAAAATCATGACATAATGATACTGTTTCTGTTTCCCAGAAATTAAAGCCATATTCTTCCATACCGAAACGCTCCTTATGCCGCCTTACCCGTACCTGCATGTCGCAATCCATATTTAATACTTTTGAAATTTATACCACGAAACTACACTAAAAGTTATACCAAATGGCAGAAAATCACAGTATTCCAGAGATAAATTAGCATGCTTTAATGCTTAAAATAAAGGTTAGTAAGGTGCTTGAATTGGAGGAAAAAATTAGTACACTTGGTAGATAAATGGCTACCAAAAATAAATGTCCTTTTAATTTGGATTTTTTAACTTTCTTGACATTTTCTTAAAACATTTTTTTCATTTAAGAGTTTCAGGTGAAGTGGATTTTAAATTATTACCCACAATCATAGGTTCTTTCATATTCAATATTAAGAGTAGGATCCTAGCACGAACCACTGCAGCATTAAGTGGTTTCATTCAAAATGACGAAACTATTTGAGGATAAGTAACCAAACGCATGCTTTTGCAGGAGTTTTATTTAACAACTCCACGAAATGCGAACCAAAATGAGCTTATTTCTATAAAACACGTAAATCATATTTCAACAAGGAAACATACTTTTTTTAAATTAGATAAATATCTGTGTTTATTTATTTTATGTAATTCGGTTGTTATATATTTTTGTATTGTTATTAATTTGTTTATATGGTATATATAAACAAGATACAGTAATTATTCAGTTAAATCAATATTTAATAGGTCTACAGTTAATAGTCTAAATAACCACTTCAATAAAATAATAAAATAAATATAATGTAATAAAATAAATCGTTTAAAATTCATTGGTCACTTCCAAGGAGCGGCTAAAGAATTAAGTCAACATTTATAATGTCTAAATTTAATACAGTATTTTTGCTTTAGGTCATGTTGAACCATATTTACCTTGAAGATTTATTAAAAAGATTAAAAAACATTTTTTCAAATATACTTTATTTTATTTCATTCTTTATTTGTACACTCATGTCCATAAATTAAGGATAACGCAAAATCAGGCAAAGGAAGAGTTAGAAGCAAAACAAATTTGACTTATTTGTAAAGCTTATTTATTAAACAAAAGGTAAAGAGCAAAAAAAGATGCTATATGTTTGATATTATTAAAAAAATTAGCGATTTTTTCTCCCTGGAGCAAATTACAAAAAACACCTATTTACAAAAACCCAATATTACATGGTTGGTATGATTGTTAATACATTGTATGCCTCCCAGACGATGCAATACAGTCCGTACAACGCCTAGGCATGCAAATTATCGATCTGATATTGGGGGATATTACACCACTCAAAAAGCAATGCTCTCCGAAGTTCCGGTAGACATGTAGGAGGAGGCTGACGGGCTGCAACTCGTCAGCCAAGCAGGTCCCACACGTGCTCTACTAGATTCAAGTCCAGTGAGAATGCTGGCCAGTCCATACGTGTGATATCCTCCGATTGAAGGCATTCGCTTACGATGTTTGCACGGTGAGGACGGGCGTTGTCATCCATAAACACAAATTGTGCGCCCATGGCGCCCCGAATAAACGTACATGTTGTTCCAGAATGACGTCCCGATAGATTTGGCTTGTCATGGTTCCAATTTGAACATGAGGTCAGTTAACTGGAACCCAGAATAATTCCACCCCTAACGAGCACTCCTGCACCACCGCAACGGGGTCGTTCAATGATGTTTCCTTGGTGGTAACGGGTACCTGGAGCTCTCCATATGAAAGTCCGGCGAGAATCAGACTGCAAGCTAAACCTGGACTCGTCGGAAAACATCACACAAGCCCGCTGTTGCGGTATCCACAATGCATCCTCTCTACTCCAGGCTAACCGCAGGCGACAGTGAGTTGCAGTAATAGGAACGCATCTGACAGGTCTACGAGCATATAGATCAATCTGTCCTAAGCGTCTGTACACGGTCTGTCTTGAAATTGTCGTACAGTGGCTGAAGAGAGCTGACGAGACAGGTCTGAGGCTGTGCTCCGCCTGTTTCATTTGGCAGTAACTGCCAAATACCAGTCCTCATTCGGCGTTGTAACTGGGGAGCGACCTGTGCTGTAACGTCTACTCACATTACCATCATCTTGGAATCGTTACCAAAGCCTGGAGATGACACTCTGGGTAATTCCAAGTTCGTCTGATACTTCCAGTTGGGTACGCCCACATTCCAGACGGCCGATAATTCTACCACGTAAAAAATCATCCAAATGCGTCCTTTGTGTCCGGTTATTGCACTGAAATGCTTATAAAGCGCCTGCGAACAATTTTACTTCTTTGCCTGTATTCCTTATATTTAACTCTCTTACACTCTCGTCATTGTGACGTACCATCGGTGTCATCTTGTTACTTCCTGAAATTTGCATATGATTCTTGAAGATGTGTGTAGTGATTTTACAGGTGATATATTTATTTTAGAGTTCGATTTCCGCGTGACTCCGAATTATCCTTAATTTATGGACATGAGTGTATTATAAAACATTTATGATATTATATACTTTAATTAATTTAATTTGTTTTTTATTTGGCATTTCCTTTGATTTATTTTATGAATTCATCATCAACCAAACATAATTCAGAAATTTGACTGTGTTAAATTTCTTCGGCTGTTCCTTGAAAAGGACCAAAGAATTTTCAACTTTTTTTTAATTATGTTATTTTATTGCGTATTTTTATTGATGTCTTTTGTTTTTATTCCAATTTCGATAATGATCTTCATGTCAGACTGTTAACCACCAATTTTTTATTTAATTATTTAGCTATTATATCTTGGTTATTTAATTTATTTCGCAGCATTCTGCGCGATACTAATAATTTTTTGAAATGCCAAAAATCTTGTTGATAGATATATATAGATAGACAGATAGACTATATAGGTATATATATATATATATATATATAGGTAGATAAACAGATAGATTAGATAGTTATATATATATATGTAATGTAAGCACAAATTTTGGAAGCACTTGCATTGGAAGGTAGTTCCACGCACTTTTTCTGAAGAATTTGCAAAATGAAGTAAGTACCATTTTGGATACTCGATGATATCAAAGTTAAGAACAATGAACTTGCAGATACTTTTCCAATTGGAATTCTAGGCAGCAAATACACAACATCCTCTCCGACTAAAAATGTCATGATATGAAATGAGCTTGGCTGTGGCGTAATAGGTGAGAAGCGAAGAAACTTGTCAAGGCAAACATGTCCGGATTCAGGATAACTTTATTATTGAGGAAAGCAATTCTGTATTCGGAATATTTGGTTAACATACGGACGAGCGTTTTATGCGCTCTACATTTTTGTTAGATCAGCACATATTTCTTGAACAAAGAAGGTAGCCGCAAAGATTCCGGCCAGGAGAAACGCTTAAGCGAAAGTGTCTTAAAGGGATGAAAGCATAAGCCAGAAGACAGTGAGTGTCGCAGTAGTAATGCAGCGGAAGAACGGGGAGGCAAAAGTTTCAGTTTTGAGTTTTGGTTTACGATTAGGTGATTGGTCAAGAGGCGTCTGCATTAAGGGTTACGTAACATCGCATGATTTATTTGAATGACACAGTTTGGATTTAAGCGCTATTTTTAGAAGAGATAGATGAATTTCCAAAATGAAATAGAAAATAAAAGAGGTTATTAGTGGATTAAATTTAGAAGTTTGCTTTCATATTTTTTATCTTACATATGTATGCAAATGTAGATGTAATTATATTGTGTATTTTATATGTTAAAGTTAGTGTGTATGTTTATTTAAAATCGAATTTCTGGTCACTTTTTATCTGTGTAATTCTCCGTTGTATGTATTGTGTTATAGACAATTTAATTATGAATGAGTTAATATTTAAATATTTCTGAACTAAATTAGGTAATTCAGGTAAAACCAAAGTTATGATAAAATCTCTCCTATTGGATCTTGCTAAATTTTATTTACCAATTTGATGACATAGCAACTTTTCTTCTACTAAACAACATTCTGGAATTTTGTAGAAAATGCATCTTCGAATATCTTGTAGAGACGTTAAGATTTTTTTGGAAGCAGGCGAGATGAACAATTAGTAAACGCCTTCGCCGGTGTCCAACCACAGACCTCTTGAATACCGTCCCAGCGCGTAGAACCACTACACTACGAAGGCATGCTAGGTCGGCGGGAGAAATACCTTATAGACTCCCCTTTTAAAGGGCGACTGGGGTTTTTAAAAGGCCCATCCGCCAAATCCTGGGTGGACAGAAACCATCATCCACCACCCTTTTAGTTCGGGCGCCAGTGTAGCCACTGTAGTGGGTTTTTTTTTCTGGAAGTAGGCAAGTTGAAAAAATAGCAAACGCCTTCGCCGGGAATTGAACCACGGACCTCTAAGACACCGGCCCAGTGTGCAAAACCACTACACCAGTAAGGCACGCTAGGAAGACGGGAGCAATACCTTATAACCCTAGAGCGAGTTTTCTTATACTAACTTAAGTAATCACTTAGTTAATTAACTCTTCAATAATCATGTGAACTTCCCAAAATCCTCTCCTGAATAATCTATATACATCAGCTGCACTGGGAACTTAGTCAATAGTAGATCCGAGCCAATAAGTTCTATTAAACTCTTAGTGAACTTAGTTCGTTTAGGGATTAATACTTCAAACTTTGCCCGGCAAACTATTTCTCTTGCTTGGGTGTTAAGAACTTTGTCTTAATGTTGTTCTCCTTGGACAGTTAGTAGATGTGTATCTTGCTCTATGAGCTGCTATTTATTTCAATAAACTTTCAATGTCTTTATGTTTATCTACACGCCTAGTTACAAGAAATCATCTGCAGACCTATAGTAACTCAACAGTATCCACATAAATAAATGTTTAATTCAACAGAATTATTTCACTAGGCGAAATATATTTTATTTCATTTAATTAGTTTTTGCTACATATTACGTAAAACTGCAGTGATATAGAAATACTATTAATAATAGTTATTTATGAGCTTTCTTTAAAATAAAAATGAGGTTGATTCACTGTTGTAAAACACTTATTGTGTTTGCCTTTACTAGGACGGCAAGTATCTAAATGTGACTGGGAAGGTTTACCAAGACATAGCGGAAAGCTGGTTGATGCTACAGAATGAAAACTGTGCTGTTTACCTCCTTCAGCTAGACCCCCACTTACCGCTCCAGAGACAATTATCAAGACCATTTCCGAGACTATCTCAGGGAAAATGGGCCTCAAAGACGGAGATCATTTGCGAAAGTAACTCAATTAAATTTGCAGCTAAGGTTGACAGGATGCACAGAGGAAAGCGGAATAAAAGTTGTGGCACTCTAGCTTTGGATATTATGCCATGAGAATTTTTTTGTGGAAGGTATGTTAAGGATAGTATTGCCTTTGTGTTTTCAACATCTGCTGTCTTTTAAATATTCCCAACTAGTTCATCAATGGTACGCTACTTGTGACTGGTACACATATTTGTCGATAAGATAATTTGTTACACGCCATGGAATTGCCAGTATATCTGACGAAAGATGATATAATTAAATGCAAAGTGGAAAGAATAAATGCTGTGACAGGGCAATAAAGGTTTATTATTTATGGTTTATTTGATTAGGGTAAATTACACTAGGACTATCTGCCTAAGAGGAGAGATAACTTCGTGGAGGACTTTCCAAGACAAACTGACTCGTACATAGTGAAAACCACGAAAACGCCCTTGCAGCCAGCCCGTTCGTCGGGTTCGAACACCCGTCCGAACTACTAGCGTTCAGCGGCTTTGCCGTAATTAAATAAACCAAACCAAACCAAACGGTAATGAAAAAAGCAATTTTTGCCCGATTGCGCAAGTAAACATGGCTCATGATGAGAAGTTAGTTTTTAAACTTATAAAATACCACTGAAACGTCGCTGTGTTACATTTCGCAAGCAATTACAGTTACTATGGAATATTTCATATTAAAAATTTATGAGTTTTTAAAACACATCCTTGTTTTTTCTCTACTGCCTACCTCTTCCAAAATCTAATCTTATCCTTACGTACAGCTTTTCTACATTAAATTTATACTGGGGAAACTAAAATACAAATCTGGAATTTTTTTTTATTATTATTATGCAGTCTAGAGATATATTTTGCATTTCTGCTGAAATCGATAAACATTTGTTTTCGGAATATTCCTATCTATTTTCTTGCATGCATTGGAAGAACGTTTGTGCTTCTTGAAATAAGGTAAATAACTATCGTTTGCTCACAATGTTTCAAAATGTTGACATTTGTAATACTCAAATCACAGTAAAATGCAGTCTTTTAAGACGGTAAAATTACGCAAACTATTCTTACACATTCTTTGAATTTTTTTTTTTTTTTAATTTTTCAAATACTGACGAAGCAAAAGCGAATTTTAGATATTGCTCAGATATATGCTTTGACAGGAAAAAAATAACATAAAATTAAAGTGTTAACTGAAACAAAATTTACATATCCACGTAAGAGATACATAAGAATAAGAGCGCTATCCATAAAAAGCCGTGCGTAAAGCAACTTTGGAAAACCATATTTAGTTTTATTGCTAAAAATACTCAAAAACTATTTGCTTAGAAAAGGATGCTTTAACGAAAGACTGAAAATATGTATATGTTACAGACATGTTACTGTAATAATATCAGCAAATTATTTCAGGCAGTTACCTCTTTTCTATCGAATCTAGACTGGAACTTCCAGTGTTTAACGATTATGTCACATGATCACTAGCATAGTATGACAAATGAAGTTCACATAATATAAGGAATTTTTCACATACGACACTGTAGTGCTATTTCATGGAAGAAAAATTAATAGCCTATCATTGTCAAAGAAATATCGTCCGGCCATTATTTTTCTGAAAGGCTATTTGTTAGAAGAGAAACAAGCTTTCGAATTTAAAGCTCAAGGGGAAACGTCCTTCGTCAAAAGCATTTTTAAACAGAAATAAAGGCAGAATCCAGTGCTTCAGCCAGATAATACTAAAGCCTTATTTTCATGTCAGACCAAACAGTAGCTCTTGACAAAATAATGAACTTTGCGAAAAATAAATGGCTTGACTTTGTTTTTTTCTGTTTTGGCAAATAATAAGCTTCTATTTAGAAATAAATCAGTAAAATAAATATGAAATCGCGTATGTAATTCGAGAATTAATGATTGTTTTTAGATCAAAAACACCCATATTAGTTGAAAAAAAAACTTTGGATAATTCAAGCGTTATTAAAATGTAGAATGTCCATCCTTTGAATATAATAAAACATCACACTTTAGGCTTAATTACGTTCACATATGAATGCTCGAAAATGGCGGAAACTATCACATTCCCATGGTAGCCAATTCTACCAGTTTTTCATCATACAGCCCGGCATCTTGGTAATCTTTCGGGTTTTAATTTTTAGTGTCTGCTGTGGAAAATAACTGAGAAAAATGTGTCTACAGCGTTAAATGATTTTTTTAATTAATGAAACTTAAATTGTGTAAACTTCATTTCTCTATCTTCATTCCTTCTTCGTTTTATATTTGTAGTTCTTTTCAGCATAATTTTTCTTACGACATATTATTTGATTTGAACTCTCTTAAATAACTGTAGATATTTGCACAACTGCTTAAGGAAACTGAACTTATGTTTAAGGGGACTCATACACCTTAAACCCCTTATGAGCTTCGAATTATGTAACTGTTGCAAGAATTGAGATATTTTATTTATTTTAAAAGTAATTACCTCCAACGTTTTACAGCTTAAAAGTAATTACCTCCAACGTTTTACAGCTTAAAAGTAATTACCTCCAACGTTTTACAGCTGACTACATAATATAGCTGCTTTGGAAACTAGTAACCAGAAAGTTTGTGTTGCCACAAATATTTTTGTAATTTAATCCGCTTTGTGACAAAATGTTTCGTCATTTTTCCACATTGCGCGCATGATATTTTAAAAACGGCTAATGGTACATACTTGAAATTGGATGGAATTCTTTATATGGGCACTATTTTCTAATTGAACCAAAAATCTGATGAATGTTTTAATATTAAAAAATTTTATGCATGAAAACATTACATAATTTTTTAATAAAATACATTTTATAAACTCAACTCCAAATAAAATAAAAATTTAACATGAAACTCTCAGTTTTTTTGGTTTGCAATAGTTTCCAAATGTTATAAAAGCTATATATAAACTATGGAATTAAATAATGAAAACACAAACTTTCTTATTACGATTTCAGAAAGTAGCTATATTATGTAGTCAGCCATAAAAAGTTGGCAGTAATTACTTTTAAAATAAATAAGTTATCCCAATTCTTGCAACAGTCACATAGTCGAAGATCATAAGGGGTTTAAGGTGTATGAGCCCTATTAATCAGTTTATATTAAAATTTTATTTTGCATCATTATACGGTAAATTAACATTTTTCTGCACAATAGTCATGCATGAAGCATTAATTTCATATTTATTGTATTTAAAAGTACTTTAGTAAGCAAAAGCTTTCTGTTTCTACAAAAAAGTCCCATAAATATAAAAAGGTGTAAGAGAAGTGATGGAATGAAAATACTCAAAGAACATAATATTTACAAAATCTAATAAAAGATTAATATTTTAAAACCAGAATCATAATACAAACAGTCTATAAGTTTGAATAATGCATTATAATGTGAATTTAAGTTGATTTAATGGACCGCTATGCAGCGCGAAAATTAGAAGAAAATTTCAATTTTCGCTTGTACGTGAACATACAGGTTTCTCATATTTAAAAATTAGAAAATGTGTATATTTATCTGAATTAAAATTATTTATTTATTGTAACACAAGTAACAGAATTTGCACTGTATTGTATTCTATTCTAAAATACATCGCGCAATGAAATAATTTAACATGTTTGTGTTATGATATATTTTTACTTCATTCGGCGAAATTGAGATTCTCGTGTGTAACTTTAAGGGGCTCATACACCTTAAACCCTTTATGATCTTCAAATACGTGACTGTTGCAAGAATTGGAATATTTTATTTATTTTTAAAGCAATTACTTCCAATTTTTACAGCTGTCTACATAATATACAGCTGCTTTGGAAACTAGTAACCAAATGGTTTGTGTTGCCAAAAATATTTTTGTAATTTAATCTGCTTTGTGACAAAATGTTTCGTCATGCTTCCACCTTGCGAGCATGATATTTTAAAAGTGGCGAAGGCTACATACTTGAAATTTGATGGAATTCTTTGTATGGGTACTATTTTCTAACTGAACCAAAAATCTGATGAATATTTTAATATTAAAAAAACATTTATGCACGAAAATATTAACAGATTTTTTTAATAAAATACATTATATGAATTCAACTCGAAATAAAATAAAAATTTAACATGAAATTCTTAGAATTTTTGGTTCAGAGTAGTTTCCAAATGTTATAAAATCTATATATTAAATATGGAATTAATTTATGCAACAGAATGTTTTAAACTCTGCACACAAGGTGGAAGCATGAAGAAAACCTTTGTCACAAATCGGATTAAGTTATAAAAATATTTGTGGCAACACAAACTTCCTCATTACTGTTTCAGAAAGCAGTCATATTATGCAGTCAGCTGTGAAAAGTTGGAAGTGATTGCTTTTAAAGTAAATTAGTTATCCCAATTCTTGCAAAGTCACATATTTGAAGATCTTATGGGTTTTAAGGTGTATGAGACCCTTTAATACGATACAGTCTTCCTTAAGAAGTTCTTCATGAAGGTATGCCCTCCATTAGGTAGGTAGATCTTATATGCTTTGCCATATTCAAATACCGAACTTACCATATGGAAAAATAAAGAAATTTGAAAATTGTAGAAAAAAATTTCTTACATGCAAAGAAAATTGATTTAACGTCATTATGGCCTTTTAATGTTTTCTTAGGGAAACAGCTCTTGTTGTGGAAAGAAAAACGATTCAAAGAAACAAAAAACAACAAGCCTAGAACAAAATTCCTTTTTCTTTAACGTTTACTGGCTACATACTTTCCGAACATTAGCGAGAGATCATGATATCATTTTGATTCGACCTTAAAACGTGTAATATCCTAGATAAACCAGAGTTCAATTTAAGCTAGAGTACTGAAGAGCCATATAGTGACTATTCCTAGACTTTTTATAGCGTAAGTAACAATTTCGCGTTAAATTACCCTTTTATTCCAACTCTAACTATAATTTCAGGTGGAACCCTTATAACAGTAATTCCAGGTGAAACGACTTAAAATAAATTTTTGGTTGGGGCCATTCTCAGAAAATTAAATCTTAAAGAAGTACCAAAAATATATTAATGCTGCGTTCAATTTACGTGAAAAATAAAAATAAAATGATTATTTTGTAACAATTTTATATTCATAAAAGCATATGTATTCCCAGTTGCTTTGAGTAAGAGTAAAGTACAAAAAAAAATATTGTTAATTAATTATTTAAGATAGTTTTAAGTTCCAAACGGTATTCAATATCTTTTTACTTCCTTGTACGAAGTAAAAAGTAGTAGTAATAGCGAAAAGCTTCAGGCAGCATATTTCAATGAAAATATCCGCTTTGACCGCTTTCGAATGCAATTTAACGATGTTTTTCCCTGATATCTGTGCGTAAGGACAGAATAAAAGACTCTTTCCCTCCAAAAAAACTAAAAAACTGCTTTAAAATGAATTCTGAAGCGAATTTTTCGTGGCGTCTGTACGAACCTATGTACGTACTTCCGTACGTATTTCGCATAACTCAAAAACGAGTAGCCTCAGAACGTTGAAATTTTGTATTTAAGACTACTATAACATGTAGATGTGCAGCTCGTATTTTGGTTCCAATCGGCCGCGCCAAACGTATATAAATATATTTATAAGTATATCCACTCTGTTACCCGGCTCAGTGATCTCAGTTTCTTTACCCTTAAATTGTAAATTTTTTGCTTCAAAAATGATTGAATTATGTTGTTTTTATCTTTTCGTTAAGGGTTTTATGCCTTTAGTAAATCTGTATGCAATATTTTTAGAATTATCAACAATTTTAAAATTGTTTAAGTGCCGCTAAGCCTTTTTCTTGATGGCGGCCATTGATTGTTTACATTTGAAACAGCAGAGTAGTGGATTTGTTGCCAATTTATAGAAACGTAGCTTCGCAACAACAAAGATAACGCCTTCATTTATTATTGCGAATTAAATCATGCTTAATCCTTTCTGGAATTTTTTCGAGGAAATAAGTGTTTGAAATTTACTTCGTAATTTTTGATACAGATATTTTGAGGTTTTATGTATTTTTGCCTTGTCGCGAAGTGAGAACTGAATTAATTGAATGAGAAATACTCGATCGTCTGTGAAAAACTGTTTCTTTTTTGTTTTGTTTGCTTAATTTCTTTTATACATCGTTCTAGCTTTATTATAGTATTTGAATAGGACATGTGGCAACGATTAGATAATTCTTCAAATGATATAAATTTTGTGCATTCTGAGTTATAATATGAACGAAATATAATACTGTTAAGTGAACCTAGCGCCAGAGTGTCGCTATGGTAAACAAAGTGAATTTTAAAGAATGCATTTATTCTATTGTGGTTTATGCGCTGTCGGCGAAATAGGTTTAATTCAATCTAATAAGTTTAAATGAAATGCAAGAAAAAATGCGTATAATTTAATATTCCGTGCAAGGAAGTCATGTGGTGTACACATTAGATTTTTTTAATTTTGATTTTGGCATTCAGAACTTCCAGAAGAATTGCCTAGAACCACTGTAAACTAATCTAAAGAGCCTACTCTTTTATTTAAATTTAATAGCTCCATATAAATGTATAGTGCATTACCTATTCAATACATTTAATTAAACATTGAAGGTTTAATTGAATTAACTAAAATAAGTTAACCATAAGGTAGAAAGGAAAAACACATTTTCCTATAAGTAAAGCACCTTATATCTGGATACAATAGAGGTATAATGAGTTTTATCCTAATTAATAATTAACGTTTTTAAAACGTGAGGTGCCGGCATAGTGGCCCGGTTGTGAGATAGTTCACTCAACTACTATCACCACTATCTCACAACCGAGATAGTGGTTGAGTGCCGCAATGACGCTCGAATCTCGGAAAGGGCATGGATGTTTGTAAAAGTCATCCCTATAATTAAAGCTCCTTATATCTGGATAAAATTACAATAGAGGTATAAAGAGTTGTCTTGTAATTTTACAACATATTAATTTAAGTTTTTAAAATGTGAGGAGCCTCCTATCTGGGAGAGTTGTTAACGACGCTGACGAAGTACCCGTGTTCGAATCCTGGCATGGATGTTTGTAAATGTATAGTGTCTGTGAGGCATGGAAGCACAGTAAATATGCAGCTAGACGAAAGTCCTCCGAGAGGTTAGTTGTAGGCGAAAAGGGGTGACAGCATCCGTCCCCTCCCCGAGGTGCTCTCTTTCAAAATTGGGGGGGGGAGGAAATGAGCTAAAGTCGGGCTGTCACCTTTATGGTGCAAAAGGTTCTTGCTATCGAGAGGCACCTTTGACTCCTTGCCGCGATGAATGTCATGGGCGTGTGATGACCCAGACAAGTGAGACTGCTAATAACAATAACAAAATGTGAAGTGCAATGTTACTAATTTTAAGGATATAGGGTACTTTCTCTTTCCTTTCTGCATGTCTTCGTTGTGTAACGGGTAGTACACTCGGCTTGTATTCGACAGATCCAGGTTCGAGCCCGGCGAGAGCATTGCTCATTTTTCATGTCTCCTGCTTCAAAATAACCTAATTACTGTACAGTGGCGCCCGAACTAAAAGGTGGTGGATGATGATTCTTCACAACCAGGATTTGGCAGTTGGATCCCCAAACCCTCCGTCGTCTTTTAAAAGGTATTTTCTCCCTTCTTTCTGCATGCATTCGTGGGCTAATGGTAGCACACTCGGCGCGGTAGTAGGTTTAATTCAATCCAATCAATTTAAATGAAATTCAAGAAAAAAATGCATATAATTTAATATTCCGTACAAGGAAGTCATTTGGTGTACACATCAGATTTTTTTTCTGCATGACAGCAGTACACCAAAGTGAATAGCACTAAGCTTTCGTTTAAGATTATTTCCTAGTTTTGACTCACCCCGCTTAAAAATGCAGAAACTTTTGATCCAATCGAGTAATGTGACGAGACAAGACATAGAGGAAAGAAATTTCAAATTTCCACAATCCAAGCAGCCAACTGCGAAAGGTTAATTAATTAGCAGTATCAGATTACATGATCTTGTAGTATTTTGTGCAAGATATAACTAAATAAGTGTGTATAAGTAAGTCTAAGATTTAAGCAACTTTTTTGTGTTTATATTGGTGCATGGCAAGGACGCTGTATATGTGTTATCCTTACCAGATTTGTGACAAGACATGCAGCAAACATTGAAACTACTAATGTGGACTTCCTGCAAAGAGTATTCCAAGAATTCGAATTCCGCGTACACTCCGCATTAAAAAAAAGGGGGGTGAAGTTCTACTGGACCGATTGAGAAAACTCAAATTGCGTTTTTCATGTCTTAAAACGCGACTTAGGATATATATTACATTTATATATAGCATTGTTCTAATATAGCTATTTTGACACAAAATCGAACTTTTTTGAAATGTGATGCCAATTTTTTCGCATAAATTATAAAGATATGCTGATTTTAAAATTATTTTGCAATATTACTGTTGAATTGAATGTTATGGTTTAAGTGCGAAGAACATGATATTTTATAAATAAAGGATAGCACACGAAACATTTAAAAAACGCCCCTTTCGGCGAATATAAAATCTGAAAGCTTTCAGACTAATTTTAATTTTTCAATTTATAGCAGACAAGAACGAAATATGGAATTAAGAAAAAATTTCAAAAATTGGCATTTACATAAATCTTTCAAATGCAAAATAAATGATTTTTGGTTCTTGATTATTGAATAAGTATTTTTCAAATTGTCGCACTTTGTTGCTTATAGCATATTTGTTTAATGCATCCACGAGGTTTCTGAATTTTGTTTTAATTGACAAAAGGGTTTTAAATTCAGACTCACGTAAATATGTCGTCGCAAATGAGATAAACACGAATAGTGACTTTCATTAAATTTTGGAAACCTATTCATTACTGGCGGTAAAGACGCTGAACACTGATAGTTCGGTCCGAGGTTCGAATCCCGCGAACGGGCTGGCTGCTTGGGCGTTTTCGTGTTTTTCCCCACGTGTAACGTGTATACGAGCCAGTTTCCCTTAGAAAGTCCTCTACGAAGGCACTCCTCTCTTTAGGCAGATATCCCTCGTGTGCTTTGCCATAATTAAATAATTCCAATCCCTATTCATTGCTGAACACCAATGTTGATTCAAAGTATTGCTTTCAAACTGCATTTCAAAAATACGATTTGTGCCCTGCTCTGAAAGATCTTCCACCAGTTCTTCTTCATCTCGACATATCATCCAAACTGAATGAGTATGAGTTTAAATTTCATGTTTTTAAATTTCAGTTCTCGTCCTTTAAAATACTCATCAAATGATTTTGATAATATTTTCAAATGATCCATTATTTTTTCACATACTTCACATGCAAGTCACATACTGGCGTTAGGATTAATAAGAGGATTAACAAATCGGTTGCGCTGTTATCGAAACACGCGCAGGAGATATGTTTTGTACGCACACTAATGTAGTATGTGTAATTTTTAAGCAATTATTTAATATATTTTAAACAGAAAATTAAATATTATCTCGCATCTTCTTACGAATGTTACTTCCCTTCAAAGACTTTCTTACCATTATTTCACATAAAGTACTTTTAACATTCATATACATTATTTTCAGCTTTTTTTTTTTTTTTTTTCTAAAAATAATAGGGATTTCATAAAAAGAAATTTGAGTCTTTTGGCTCCAAGGATACAGCAAAGTTTCAAGATCTTCTACACTATTAAAATCTGTGCGCATCTGTTTGTTTGTTTATTTGTTTTATGGTTTGTTGCATCATCTCCTCCGGAACGACTGAGAGTTGAATCTCGAGAGAAGTACAAAAATTCCAAAAATTCGTGGGAAGCCATTTAAACCATTCTCATCCTTGCACAACTTTAATCAACCAAGATATTAATTAAAAACTCTAAAAGCACTAATTTTCGCCCTCATGTTTCCGAGTGGCAACAGTTTCGCACGCTGAAGCTAAAAATCTGCTTTATTTTGAAAAACGTGTAGAGACTTTCGGTTATTTAGAAGCAGAAGATATGAAAAATGAGCAACGCCCTCGACGGGAATCGAATCACGGACCTCTGAAATACGCGCCCAGCGTGCTGACCGCTACACTACGAAGGCATGCTAAAACGGCGGAAGAAATACCTTACAAGCGCTACCTCTCTTCGTTTTCAAATCGTAGAGTTTACTAATTCAGAAGTCAAACAACACAAATCAGCGTTAATTTTCAAAATTTTCACACGACTAGTTTCGATGGTTTTACCGAACCACTATCCTCAGCTGCAAAACCGCAAAATTTTTGTTCTTTGATTTCTGAATTAGTATTTATTCGGCGTGTTATTGTGTCTTAATCGTAGAGTTTGTTTATAAAAGTCTGTACATTCTACAAAATATGAACTAAAAATAGTATTGCCATACATTAAACTTATTATTATAAGGTCATGTTCTGACGCTGAAGAAAGCACGTGATTCCAAGTGACGTCATTGTATGTCGAAAATGTTTCGTGAATGTCAGCATTTTAAATAAATGGCTTCCGTTGACAACATTTTTGTTTTAGATTATGATAACTGACATGGTATGTTATTGCCACGTTAATTGGTTTATTGACATTGAGAAAAAGTTGTTGCAATAAATTAAATTTAAATCATGACGTCATACGTATACGTATTAACCTGAAGTGTCTGAAGTTTCTGTTTCCTGTTTTGGCAACATTGAGAAAAAGTTGTTGCAATAAATTAAATTTAAATCATGACATCTTACGTATACGTATTAAAATGAAGTGTCTGAAGTTTCTGTTTCCTGTTTTGGCAACAAAAAGTATTTACGAGCTGGTTAGGGCTTTTAAAGAATGAACTGATTTCATCCATATTGAAATGCTTCTATGCAGTTTCTTTTCAGGTGTGCATAGAAATATGTAGTCTGATCATCTGGTGGGCTTACCCGATAGTTGTGTTGGTGGTACTTTGGTAGACGGTTGCACGGATTTTTGGCGATTTACGTTGGCGCAATTGTTGGCGCGATTTTTACAAACGTCAGCCATCTTGAAAAACGCCGTTTTTACGACGCATAGTAAAGTATTCGAAACTTAAAAAAAAAATAAATAAAGATCGTTAAAAGTAATGGATTAATTTTTTGTTGAAAATGTCGTTTTTTAAGATGGCAGGCAAGTGTAAATAAATACGTTTACTATGAGTATAAAATACTAAAGTAAGGTTATTATTACTTTCATATAGCAAAGAAGAGAATAAAATCACCGCTATAAAAACATTGGGCCAACGTTTAATTAGATTAAAATATTACTGAAATTGAATATCGAATTAAAAACCATCATACCAACATTTAAAAGAATTAGAATATTATTAAATTCAAATACTTTAAAATACGTTATATAGAATATAATTAACATTAAAACATATGGACAATAATTATCTCAGCAATTTCTGAAAATAGTGTATTAATTTTTTTAACAAAAATTGAAGTATACAATTATAAAATAAAAGAAAAATATGTACTTACATTTTTTTTTTGAGTATTTAACCTGCTGTTTATTGATAAGTACCACAAAAAAATCAGAATCATAATTTAGATAACATCTTTGAAGGAATTCGAAGATATGAATTAAATTTTAAAACGGCGCGGAAATGCACAAATTGTCAGTAACCAATCACTGAGCTGATTACAGCTCGTTAATGCACAAATATTCTATAACCAATAGATTATTACATCACGGCTAGAAGTTAAATTATTTAAAAATTCATACATAATAAAATCATTTTTTTAAAAAATGCAAAATTAAATTGTCTTTTAATATTTAAGAGCCATAAATAATGTTTAAAACATTAGATTAAATTTATACATATTGAAACGAATTACTTTTAAAGTAAGGTGACGTCATTGATCACATCATCCAAAACATAAAATTTCATAAAATATGATAAACAATAAAATTTTTATTTCAAATAAAAATGCAAAATTAAATTGATTTTTAATATTTAAAAGCCATAAATGATATTTTAAACACGGAATTTATGCACAATAAAACGCATTATTTTTTAAATAAAATGACGACAAAGTATCGGTTACCATAAATAACTTATCCAGCAATGGGTTTACCATAAGTTGTATTACTCGCCAAAGGAAAATCGCCAAAAAATCGCCAAAATCCGTGCAACCGTCTACCAAAGTAGCACCGTTGTGTTATGCAAGTGATGAAATACAGCTTCACAGCTCTTCAACTATCGTCTGTTTTTGGATACTAAAATACGCATGTACGAATGAGCCAGCCGCGATCCGAAGCATGACCACATTATGAACACATATTTATTATTAGAGGTTGCTTAGATTACTTCGGCAAAAGTTTTACTCGTCGAATGAATGAAGCATGACCACATTATGAACACATATTTATTATTAGAGGTTGCTTAGATTACTTCGGCAAAAGTTTTACTCGTCGAATGAATGAAGCATATCAAGTTATCCTCTGTTACTTTCACCAACACATAAATTCCATATTTCTTGACATGGCGTGGATGGATTCCTCTGGTCCCTTGCTTATTGCTTTGGTAATCCTCTTTTTCCCATATAAATCATTCTATCTAATACCTTTCAAGACATTCCTTTCTATGAGGGTTCCACTTCTTTCATTTCCCCACCTGCTTCCTATTCGCAATGCAATTTATTTTCGCTTTCACAGCAACGTTATTTATCGTTCTTCCAGTATCTCTTAGGTAACCTGTGCCTTATTTCTTATAAGTTGTAATGTGAAGTTCTGCATAAAAAGCAAGTAAAATGAAAACAATCGATTTTCTTTAACATGGAAATATACATAACTCTTATTCGTTTTCTTTTTTTCTTTTTTATGCCAGGTACTAGCCATTTTATCTTTCACCACTACTAAGGCTAGAAGCGGGGGTCATTTTACCATGGAGGCACCTAATAAGAGGCCACCGCTACCTTCTTTAAATGAACAAATAATTTACATCCGCGCCTTCTCCGAGAATCAAACCCGGGCCCTTCGATATGGCAGACAAAGTAACTTATCAATTTCCCCGCTGTGTGGCAGATCATTCATTATAACTAATCCATGAATTAGTAGGCTTTTCATTTTTTTTTTTGGGGGGGAGGGATTCGATATTGGATTTTCTGCTTTATGTTTTTATTTTATTATTAATTATTTATTTTATGGAATATCACTCTAGGGTTATCTGTCTAAAGGGAGGGATGCTTTTCTGGAGGACTTTCTAAGGGGAACTGTCTCGTATATATGTTACCGTGAAAGACCGAAATTGGAGAATGTCGACTTTCACCGGAGAATATCAACATTCACCAAATACATCGTTGAAAGACCGAATATTTCACTACATTCTTGTATATTCGGACCCTCACCGGTGTATGTCGACAATCACAGATATGCTCTGGTGAAAGTCGAAAAGAGAGGTCATAATGTGTCATAATAGTTTAAGCTATTGCAATAAATAAGATTTGAATCACATAATTTAGTAAGTTTTTTATGACTGTTATTTTATTTTCTCATTTAGAACGTACTGTATAATTAAGCAAGTTTTTAACTTCTATTATTTTCCTTTCTCATTTTGAATATATTGTGTGTTTTAGGTTCTCAAGTTCTTAAGTTCTTATTTCAAGTCTCAAGTGCGTTTATTCGCGACTGAATTACGGAGAAGAAAATATAATATTGTTATATGTTCAACATTAGTACTTGGTGAATGTAGACATTGACCGGTGTAAGTCAGAAATAAGAGTATTTGGAAAATATTTCGGACATACACCAAGAGACTATGTTAATGTTGACATTCACTGGTGAAAGTCGACATTCTCCAGATTTTGGTGTTTCACCGTAACATACATTACACAAGAGGAAAACCACGTGCAGCCAAGCCCTGCTCCAGGATTCGAAATCCTGATCGAACTAGCAGTGTTCAGCGACCTTATAGCTTGGCTGATGGTGTGCGATACTGGATTTTCAAAAATTGTAACAGCTTGATGGTATTATATGTTGTTCATTTTTTTGTGAAAACTGCCGTGTTACCCAGTTTGCGGGCAGAAGTCGATTTTAAAGATTTCTGATTGTTAGAGTTTTCCGAAGTAGTAATTCATTGTTAGTAAATTATTCTTAGTTCATTAATATAATTTTTATTGTCTATTATTTATAGAGGATAGAAAACATTTACCAGCTTTTATAATTTTAGAGATTAGCTTTATTTTAAGATGAAAGAAACCTGAAGTGTGATCATCATTTGAGTTTATGACGGATACTGCCAACAATTACCTTATTTGTTTAGTTCGTGACTTAATCTAATATTTAGAAGATTCTGTACCTTAAAAAATGGTAGGGTATAGTTAGCCAGTTTTAAAATACTTAATTTCTTTTACGAGAAATAATTTAAAAATTAAAAGTCGCCTTTAGTTATTATCGCCTTATTTAATTACAAGAAAGCGTTGATACATCATTAAATCTTTACAGAAAATAAAGTTATTTATACTATTAATTACCTAAGATTTATCTAAATGTATGATGTGATTGTATAATATGATACATAAAAGTTCAGATTGCATTTTAAAAAATCTTTAAACATTTGCTTGCTCTTTTGTAACGTGAACACTTAAGAACCTAATTAAATTAAAATATAAAATTAGATGTATCGTAGTCTGAGTGTTTACAAATCAACTTACTGAAGTAATCTAAAACCTTTAATAGTACGTACTAATGTCGGCTAGCAAAACGGCTAAAATCGGAATATACATGGTTGAACTGGGGGGTTGAATAGAAAACTGCGAGCGCCTGTGCCTAAATCCTTCAAAACCCACGATTTAAATAAACTTCAACTTAAATTTGCATCTTGATAAGAGCTATAGATAAGATAAGTTACAGTAAGTATATCAGCAAAAATTCTAATACCTAATAAACAATAATTGGTTAATTAACATAAAATATCTGACAAGTAACCACTAGGATGTTATATTTTTAGAAGAAATGGGCCATGTTAAGTTAAACGATTAAACGTAAACCGTTTTACAATTGATGTAAAAATACAGCAAGGAACTAAAAATGAAACTGAAATTGTTTCCAACTGAAAAAGAAATATTCCTATTATCCGAATAATAATGTAAGTATGCTTATCAGGAACCATTTCTACAAAAAAAGATGTATTTTGCGTAATATTTAATATATCGAACACGGAAGAATATTGTTTATATGGTACCAACAAGAGGAAAGTAAGTTAAATTTTTGGTATAAAACAAAAATTGCAATGCAATTTTTAACGTAAGTTGTCTCGCCCAAACTGGCAGCCAAAAAAGCTGCTCGTCTATGATCTGTAAGCTTTTAACAAACCAAATGGCACAGAATCAGATCTAATCGATTTGCTCTTCACAGATTTACACCACTTTCGTTCTTAATGCTGGGAACAAGTCCAACAACGGGAAGATATACATCTTGTGAGGGTCATGATGTCACAGATGGAGAAAAAATACCGTCTCCTTTCAGAAACGAAATTGGAACTACGATGGAAGTTTCCGCCAAACATTGTCAGAAACAAATTGTTTCCTGAAAGAGCTAGGAATGGGGTAAATAGTTCCTGTATTCCATTTAACCTTTCCTTCTATAAATCAAAGAAGTTTACTTCTTCATCTGCTTCATTTTCGAAGTTTATTCTATAGTATAAAGGTTTACAGGAAGCTTAAGTCAGAGACAAATATACACTGTGTAAAATGTAAAGATTTCCTTACGAGTTATAAGAATGTAAAACACAAATGAAATTTCTTTTTATAATGTTGCAAAAATGTATTTGTACTGACGTTAATATTTAATATGATGAAAGGTTATATAAAAAATCGTTGTTTGTAGAACTTGCCTAATTATCAGCTTGAGAAAAATGTCTTATTTAAATGTAAAGAGGGAACGGAAAATAATGTATTTTTTGCCAAAATAGAACAAACAATTTGGTATTATTTTTTTCATTTTTAACCAATCATGTCATCTCTCTCAATATCAATGCTTCTTTGCCAATTAGTGGGCAATTTTTCAGTTCCCGATTTGTAAAACTAAAATCCTTTTTCATTCAAAAAGATATAAAATTTGACTTCACTGCACATTTCATTTTAGTTTAAAACTCAAGACGTGTTTCATTGACCTGAACGAATGATAGTTAGAGATCACCACGGCAGGCGAATAAGGTGGATGAGGTGAACTTCCCATTAAAATTCGTTAATGTTATTTAGAGATTCTCTTGCAGAGTGGAGGCTAGTAATGTCGTGTTTCTCTGTTTTCTGTTACCAAGGGCTGGACACTTTTCAGACAAAACCTGTTGTTGTTCTAATCTCGCTAGTTTAGACTAAGAGTCGTCACACTCTCAGTATGACTTAATCAGACAACATGTCTACGAATTTTACCGTGGCAAGGAGTTCAAGATTGTGTCTGTCGTTGGCATGAGTCTTCATCACCAAACGTCTTCCACCATTTCCGCCTCAGTTTTGAAGGAGATCGTGTGGCTGGTCTCCTGTCCCTCTTGCTTTACCACCAGACCACTCGAGAGGACTTTCGTCTCAACATACATTTTGAGTGCCCCCATGTCGTGCAGATACTATACGCTTTTTTCCCGAGAATTTATGTCTTCTTCAGGTACAATACTCAGCGTCACTACCCTCTATCTCGTCCGGGCACCTAATCAAAGCTTCCCAATGTAAGTCTGCAATTATATTTTAATCTTGTCTAGTACCTCAAAAGAGATTATGACTCTAGTTTTCCACCAAACAAACAATAATATCTTTCTAGGGCTTTGATTTGAGATACCAATGGGTTTTTACTGGGAGAAAGCTATTGTATTTTATATTTGGGTTTGCCATAAAGGACTCTTCTTTTCTTCATTGCAAGTCATCATACAATCAACAAGTTCTTCTACGTTATATCCTTGCAGTACCATATTTCTGGGGAGTGGATGATTAATTTAATCTCCTTTTCCACTGTGTGGAAGAGAGACACCTTTTCTTGTAATTTTACCTTTTCTTTTAATTTTTCTCTTTAATTTTATGCTTCGTATGCTCTTCAACACTCGACTTACGTAAGAGGCTATTTTGTAAAATGATGTTAAAAAGATAAATTAGATTATTCGAACCCTGCAAAGTACACGGAGGCTATCTGCTTAAGAAATAATGCCTTCATGGAGGATTTTGTAAGAGAAACTAGCTCGTGTTAATGTTACACATGGAGAAAAACAACAATGCAGACGACTCGTTCTCCTGGAATCGAACTCGTGACGAACACTCATTATTCAGCGACTTCAACCACTTGGAGACCGATGAGATAAAATAAAATTAAATCTGAGCTAAGTGTTAAACATATTTGAAAAATATACTTTATAGATATTTTTGTTGTCTTTCTTCTGCATACATGGAATCGAAATTTTCTTATTGAACCAAAATTCTAATAATTATGATATTCTGTATGAATACCTTTACAGAGCGAAAAATGCAATTTTCGAAAAAATATTATTTTTATTTTAAGGTATATTTTTCGTGAGTTATTTATTCATATGGAGGTATTTAATCGGATATAGTTGAAGACCATTTGATATCTATTAAACACATTTCTCTTACACTATCCATTTTATCTTTTTAGCACAGGTATATCTAACCATAAATAAAATGATTTGCTCTCACATTATAGATTATTTCTAGATAAAGACATCTTTATTTAAAACTAATTGCTGAAGTACTGGACTACGAACTAAAAATCCACGGTCTACTGCTAGAAGATAGAACGTGCAGAGCTTTCAGCTTCGTTCATGGATAAAACGACCACGTTATAACGATGCCCAGTCGTAAAAGTGGCATCAACTTCAAGCGTGTTGGTCACTGTTCGAAAAGTTAAAAACTTTCATAAGATTGCTCCGGAACAAAGATGTGTGAGTTCTTGTGAAAACCAGCTTCTAATCTGCAGAAGGTTACATTTATAAAGGTGCTGGCACCTTTATGACGAGGCATTGCTGAACAGACAGAGTGGTTTTAGTTAGCTACTCTGAGTAACACAAAAAATTCTACCTGTGTAGTGGTGCATTACTTAAAGGTGCCCACTTTTTTATGAAAATTGCTCTTCTCAGTTATGAACTGAGATACTTATGAAAGCGGACACCTTTACGGTATTTTCGTGTTACCTAAAAGTGGCTGACATGCATAAAAGTGCCAGCGCCTTTTTGAAAGAGGACCATTATGAAGGAATCCTAGCATTGCTGAACAGATAGAGTGTTGAGTAACATAAAAAACTTCTACCTGTCTAGTGGCGCATTACTTAAGGGTGCCACATTCTTATGAAAGTTGCCCTTCTCAAGTCATGAACTGAGATACTTATGAAAACGGCCACCTTTACGCAGAGTTACGGTGGTTTCTGCGTTACCTAAAAGTGGCTGATCTAAAAGTTCCATCACCTTTTTGACCGAGTACCATTATGAAGGAATCATAGCATGTGATGCGATTACAATAAATCATCATGAAAACCTACACAGCAGGTCGTTTATTCTTCTGAATGTCTTTCGAAGTGAAAACAACGTCTGTTTATATTTTTAAAGCATTACAAAAATCTATTTCAACGTCTATAAAAGCTTAAAATGAAAACGACAAGTAAAAAATAAAATAACCATGTGAAAAAGTGAAAAAACGACAATAGAGAATTTGAGTGTGCTGAAAGCACGTTAAATGGTATGAAAAAAGTAAATAAACTTGTTTTGACTCTACTAACTTCTCCTGCTACTACAAGGCATATTTTGTTGTAAGCAGTACAATGGATGTAGAACAATACGAAGTAAAGTAACAAAGAAGGTAAAAATAACTAAGGAAATCAATAAACTTGTTGATGGTTACTTGATCCTGATAAAACACGCTCATAAATTCTAGAGAGATTTAATGTTTACGGAAAGACCACATCAAAACAACTTAACAGAAGAGTAAAGAAAAGGTTATTCATCAAGTATTAAATGTAACGAGTTCCTTACCAGGTATTAAACATATCCAAACTGCTGATAAACACAAAGGCGATAAAAGTTTCTCAAGGAAGAGTCTGAACTCTTCTTTCTTTCTGATTTCTTATTACTCAACTGAATAATGAAATAAAGAAGTATCTGGATTTCTATAAAAGATTGGATTCATCAGATAACTCTGTCATGGTGAATATAATCGGTTATTTAGAATTATTTAGTTTAGTTCCCAGTATTCATTAATTTAATCGCTTTCTCCACATATTATATATTGTGTTGTAGAGCCATTAGGTTATGTTTCGAGCAGGGAATATGAAAAATATGCAATGTCTTAGCCAGGACTCGAACCTGGACATCTCGAATACGCGCCGAGTGTGTTACCGTTACACCACGAACGCATGCAGAACGAAGGAGAAAGTACCTTATATACTTCCCCTTCTAAGCATATATTTCAATAAATGAATGCTAGCTGATTACCATTGTAGCAGTTAACAACCTCCTATATCATTGAAACCACTGCTCTAAATTTTCATAGATGGGTTTCCGCATTATATAGAGTAAGCAAGCAGTGGTATGAGACAAGATAATTTAGAATACCATTCCAGATTACATATTTACCTGCAGGAATTTTAAATTCATAATTTCTATAACTTATATTGCATTGCGTTGCAACGAGACCATATTTGCGAATCAGGAACTAATCTCAGTCTACGTTAAAATGCATGTATAAGTTGTTCTGTTGACAGACGTTATCTCTGCAAAACATGGAAGATTAATTTGGTGAAAAGTATTCAATTTCTTCGTAAAATTTCCTTCACTTTCACAAAATAACATATGCATGCTTTAAAAACGTATTAGAAATAGCATGTTTTCAGCCATTTATTTAAATGGAATCGCTGATTCTAGAGCGTTTCGTCAAGTACTTCAGATGCAGTCATTTCCACATCAAAAACCGCTTGGTTCATCTACAAGGTATTTTCTCCCTCCATTCAGCAAGCCTTTGTGGCGTAATGGTAGCCCACTCGGCGCCTATTCAAGAGGTCCAGGGTTCGAGTCCCGGTGAGGGCACAGCACAGCACATTTTTCACAACACTCTGCATCAGAAAAAGGCGCTCGAACTAAAAAAAAGGTGGTAGATGATGATTCTTCACCACCAGGATTCGGGAACTAAGTACCCTAAACTCCAGTCGCCCTTTCTTCCAGTTTGAAATGCGTTCGATTTTGGACTGAAAAGGAATCAAGGTACAAAGTGAGGGAGTCGTTTTTAATTGTAATCAAAAAAATAGAAAATACCACTTATTTATGACATTCTGAGGAAATTTAAAATTTCAGGGCTAAACCCGTAACGCTCGGAGGGTTAAAAGGGGAAGGAGTATATAAGGTATTTTCGCCCTCCTTTCTGTATGCCTTCGTGGTGTAACGGTAGCACACTCGGCGCATATAGAAGAGGTCCAGGTTCGAGTCCCGGCAAAGGCACTTCTCATTTTTCCAGTCGCATGCTTAAAAACAATTACCTAATGAATCTACACATCTCTTGGGGGCAGGGAAAAATTTACGAGTTAAAATAATTTTTAGAAATATGTTATACAAGAATTAAGAGATATATATAGGGTGATTAAAACATATATGTCAAAAATGAAAGTTAGGAAGAGGGGACAGAAATAAACACATTCTGTAATGGAATTGTATGCGTGGAAACATCGCGTTCAGATGGTACAGGACGTTGTTCAGCAACAAACAGAAGCATTTTGCTAGCGCAAATCATCATTTTCCATATGAATTTGGAGCGGCATTTATCGCTACCGGATTCGAATCTTGTCGGCATGAAATATTTTGAATAGTTAAAACAAAGCAGTTGCTTAAATGAAGCATTTGGAATTCGGTCTCTGTACCACTTCTGAATAACTCTCCATTCCAGCTGAATTCGCATCTTGTATATACCAGACATACATACATACATATATATATATATATAATATCTTAGGAGATAATATAATAAATATTCTTTAGTAAATAAATTATTATATATATATATGTAAGATACAACAAAATACGATGCCTGCTTTGCAAATAATTGGCGACCTCAAAATTAACTATTCTAGATTTGGTGCTCTCCCCCTTAATTCATCTGTTCTTCCAAATTTGAGATCTTTCTATGTTAGATAACACCCTAAAATTAACCAGTCATAACTTGTGTCTACAATTGCATCTACTTCGGTATAAATACCACTCACAAGAAATTAAGTCATTCTTTTCCTAACTTCGCCACTGCTAACACATCGCCGCTTCTTCTTGTCCGTCTAAAATGATGTCACCCCCATTAACTTGTGTATATAAGAAATAATTGTAATTGCTTATGATCTAGAAGTATTCCATCCATTAAGAAAATGACTTGATATGCTTGAAAATAAAGATTGGTGATATTTCAAAATCCAGTTTCGTAATCACGCGTTTAACCTTCGGCCATGACGACTGCAAGCTGTTAAAATATCGCATTCGGATTCTTCCTACACATTAAATTATAACATCATATATATATATATATATATATATATATAGATAGATAGATATAGATATAGCTGCGTACATATTTAATGCAGTTTTAAAACAGTGTAATGCAATTACTTCTTTTGCAGCAAACGATTTTATATTACCGCTTGTGTTTAGCAGTTTTAAAACAGTGTATAATGCATAATATATATAATGCAGTTTTAAAACAGTGTAAGTTAAAACACTTTAGACAGTTTTAAAATAACTTAGGTGCAAGAAACATTAAAAAGTACTGCATATACTCGAGTATTATACCATTTTTATTTCTAATTTTAGCATGCGAAACTCGATAGGGAAAAATTATTCGAATAATTTAATTTACGAAGGACGCTGTTACAGTGAAAGTAACAATTCATGGACAAACTACCAATAACTATCGAAATATTATCTCATTGCAGCGTAGCTGCAATCAGAATAAATAGTAATTTAACTTTACAATATTTAATAACGCATCTTCAGTTCTACTTCACTGTACTTTGAATCTCGTCCAGTCTATTTGTTGCCTACAGCTATTTCCTAGACGTCTAGACCTTAATTCATTCGATGCTGCTGGAACGGATGACCTATGTCGTCTGCTATAGTTTTCAAGTCGTCGACACCGTCATTTTTGTCATTGTCTTTGTCCCGGTTGAGTCTGTCTTCCCTCTTCGATTGATTATTAGAACTACCAAGAAAATTAGTTAGTCATCTTTTCTGGAAATTCTTCACCATAATTGTTTAATCAGTCAGAGCCCATGCACCCAAAATCTACAAGCAAATCAATTAGTAGAATGAAACTGGTAACTACGTGGAAGAACCTATTTTAAAATTTAGGGAAGCTGGCTTTCTGGACGCCTTGAGGAAGAGGAAAAGTATGTGAATTAGTTTTAAATTCTTTGCGCTAAAACGCTGGGGGAATATGCAAGGGGTAAAACACGCAAGTAAATATGGCATTTGGCACGATATTATTCAAAATTTCTAGTTACTGTACATTTTGAAATGGTTCTGAATTCGTTACGTTTCTCAATGACTAGTAAAACACTTTAATTTCCACATAAAATTTTTCTCTGTGAAATGAACTGACGAACCTTTCTTGGCAAATATACTCGATCACAGGAAGAAAATATATTTTATACTGAAATGAACTGAAGAACTTTTCTTGGTAAATTTTCGCGATTACGGAAAGAATATTTATTTTATGTATGAAGAAAGCTTTTACCTTACGAACATCTCGGAGAATTTTTAGCTTATACAGAGGCTATTCGCACAATTTTTAGACGATTTTGGTAAGCGGTAATATAAAATCGTCTGCTGCAAAAGAAGTAATTGCAATTGTACTATGTTTTTGAAAGTCAAAATTATCGTGTGTGGCTTGAAAGTTTTGTGTTTATTCAAAATAGCGAATTTAACAAAGTAGTGGTTCGAAGGCTACATTTACGCTCTTTCCGAAGAGAAATATGCATACTCCGTTATCCAAAAACGATATAAGAGTCATGGTTTTGTGATATCTAAAGCGTCGATAGGTAATATCATCAACAAGAAAGGAAAATAACGTCTAATTGGAGCCTCAAGTGGGACAAAAATTCCAAACAAGTATCCGAGGAAGAAACGGACATCTTCGACTATTGCAAAGGTACGTTGTTTAATGTTGAAAGAAAATCCCCCTAGTCAGGGACAGTTGCAAAATCATTAAAATGCTCGGTGTCCACTGTAAACAAAATGATAAATGTTGATTTAAATCTTAAGAAAGCGAAAAAACGCAATGTGCATCGTTTTCTTCCAAAGCATGTCGCTCAACGCAGGAAACGTTGCAGAATTCTATATGAGAAACACTTATCCAAAGAAATATGGAAAACAATTGTCACAATAGATGAAGCATGGGTGTATTTAAATGATTCTAACAAAAAAAAGAGCCATTTATTATCATAAAAGGAAAGAAAAAATTTAAGTACATGGTTCAAAGAATCGAAAAAAACGTTTTTAAGGGATTCATGATTGTTGCTGGTTTTTCTTATAATGGCAAGTTAAAAACAAAGAGAGTGCAAAAAATGTCAAGATTAACTCCAAATACTATCACGAACATATTTTATCGCAAATTTTCTGAATGAAATACCATCGCTTCACCCACAGTGCCATCCATCTGTGGGACTCCATCAGAACAAAGCTAGCAGTCACACATCAAAATCCACTGTAAATTTCCTAAAAGAAATGGAACAAAAACCTAGTATCAAGGCCATATCCTTTACTGATATCCCTACTAAATCTTCCGATGTGTCACCTATGGATTTTTGTGCTTTCCGACTTTTAAAAACTTCATTATCCAAATGTTGTCCAAAAACCCTAACAGGACTCTGGAAAGCTGTTCGGGAGGAATGGGATAGAATACCTCTTCTGCCACTTCAAAAGACATTATTATCCTGGAAATTGCGGTGTCGAAAGATAGTTCAGAATAAGGGATGTCAAATAGAACATTTAAAACACAAGAATTTTATGTAATTTTGTTTTGTGAATACAATATACATCGTCTAAAAAATGTGTGAGCAGCCTCTGTAAATAACAAAGAGGTTATGAAAATGCCATTAAAATGTCATCAGTGAATATAATTAAATACGATGCTGTTGTTCCTTAATACCTTCAGAGGATTTCAATTAATTTCCATCTTGCGTTTTGTTGAAGTTATTAATTTAATAGAAATGTGAATCCTCATTAATACGTTTTCACGATCAGGCATAATTAATTTTCATTCCCAAGTTATTTGTAGTGTCAGCACTTTTTAAATGGTCACATAAGTCTTCGTGGTATTAACCTTCAGGCATTTGTCCATGTCAGCAAAATATTCATTTCTTAGCAAACATAAGGCAAATCTTGCTTTAACTTAGAAAGCTCCGACAATAAATCAAATTTTTAAAATGAAATTGTTTGGCTATACTGTATGAAAAATGTTACCTATTAAATATAGATTCTGATGAAATATAGATTCTGATGAAAACGTAACAATTACGCTCGAGCTTTTGTGAAATTTGTTATTATATGTATACGTAATAAAAGAAAATTCATATGTAATACGTTTATCAAATAATATCCTTTCATTCATAGGTCCACCAGCGGCCGAGCGGTAAAGTCGCTGAACACTGGTAGTTCGGTCCGAGGTTCAAATCGAACGGGGTGGCTGCATGGGTGGTTTCATGGTTATTCCTATGTGTAACGTGTATACGAGTCAGTTTCCCTTAGAAAGTTCTCCATTAAGGCATCCCTCCCTTTAGGCTGATAGCCCTCGAGGCTTTGCCGTAATTAAATGACCTTGTAAGGATCTTAACTAACGTTTATTTTATTTTAAATCTTTACTATCACTTCTTATTTTCTACTTCCGGCCAGAATTATAAGCGTTAAGGTTTTTATGCAAAGTTTGTCTGGCGAACGCCAAGTATTTAAGTTGTGGCTTTTTGCCAAGCGAGAGAGAGGAAGCAGTGAGTCGAAGCAGGCCGCTTACCTTAGAAGTTACGCAGTTGCTTGTTGCCTTCCAGGCCAGAGGTTTTAATCCTCTTGATAAATTTTAAACGTATTGTAGTGTTCACAGTTCTCTGTACTACATACGCTTCCTGTTAATATAAGGCCAATCTTCCACGTTTATTATTCTAAAGTTAAATTAGAGTTTAGTTTTATTTTTATACTTTTACGTTTTGACCCCAAGTAGCGGGTCGGTGTATTCCGAAGTACGGAAGTCATTGTAAATAGAGAAAAATAAAGGGTTTTGTATACCCTTCTTGTGTATCCTGTTTACTTCCCACAGTTTTGAACATAGCTTTAGTAAGCTCTCTGTTCCGAGTCAGGTCCTTGCATGTTCCCGAAGAAGGTTAGAAGGAACATTGAACCTGATAACCTAAATAACCTTTCATTCATAAATTTATTTCTTCATTCATTCTTTGTTGCTATAGCTATTAACAAGAAAGTAAACAGTATGAGTACCGAAATTTTACGAAAGTGTTTTAATACAAGATAAATGAATATTGTAAAATGTACATTTAACTGAGGCATTTCGCAGTCATCTTCCGAAACAAATGGATGCCAGCAGCTTCGACCTAGTTGGTTTTAAAATATGTCACCAGTCCTAAACTACAAATATGTGTACATACTGTTAATGATACATAATATAAGTTTCTATCCATTTTTCTGCGCTAATAATAGTATTTACTATAAAACATAATTATGAGGAATAATCTGCTTTATGTTTTTGGACACCCATTAAAACCATACATACTACCGTATACAAAGCAACCAAAAAATAAATTAATTAATTAATTAAATCTGAAAGCTTTCAGATTTTACATTATCCCAAAGGAGCGTTTATTTAACATTTATTTAACATAAATATCATGTTCTTCGCACTTAAACCACATCAAATTCAATTTAACATTAATATCGCAAAATATTTAAAAACAGCATAACTTTAGAATTTCCGACAGAGAGACTGGAGATAAAGATGTTATTTTCCGCACAGTGTTTCCATCATTGAGTTTGTTAATTAAAAGTTCGTATTTTTTTTTTTAAATATAAAATAAACAATAAAACAAATTCGAAATTCTGGCATCTACGTGCACATGTTCGGGTTGAGGATTAAGGCTGTAGGTACCGTTGTTTTACCACAATGCGACAAACATACATGCATTCATGCATATCCTTTATTATTTCATTTCTTTAAATATAATACTGGGTGATAATATTTGGTGGCAACAATCTGTAAAGTGAAATGGACATTTATCGAGAAAAAACTCAAAATGCTACCGCCCCTTTGGCCTAAAAATATCGTCTCGGGTTTAATCAGTTATTCAACTTGGTTCAAGTGAGTGATATGTGATGTGTGATTATGGCAAATCCTCGAGGGCTATCTGCCTAAGGGGAGGGATGCCTTCGTGGAGTACTTTCTAAGGGAAACTGGCTCGTATACACGTTACGCATGGGGAAAACCACGAAAACGCCCATGCAGCCAGCCCGTTCGCGGGTCTCGAACCGACAGACCTTAACAGACCCTTTTGGATGACCTTTAAAAAATAATACTACCAGTGTTCAGCGACTTTACCGCTCGGCCGCTGGTGGGCCGGCAACAACTTGGTTCAAAATCTGCATTTATATCTACTTTTTAGCCCATAATGGACACTAGTTCAGAATGGGATATTAGTCTGGAAACTACATTTTGTGTTAAATCACTATAAATGGCTTACCACTTATCAAATTTTTGCCACCAAATATTATCGCTCTATTTTATAGTTAAAGAAATTAAATAATGAAAAATCTGCACGAATGTATGCATGTTTCTGGCACTGTTAAAAAATAATAGTACCTAAAGCCATCGAATTTTCGATAACGTACTCCTCCATTAGAACAGGGGCATCTGGAAGCACAAATTTGGAATTTGTTTTATTATTTATTTAATATTTTGTAAAACGTTAACGAATTTTTGATTTAACTCACCCAATGATTTAAAAAAAACATTGACAAAGCTGTTAGGGAAAAAAAAACATTTTTATATCTCCTGCACGAAACTGTCTATCAAAATTCTAAAGATATGGTGTTTTTAAATATTTTTTGATTTCGCCGTTGAATCGAATGCTACGTAGCGCAAGCGAGCAGAACGTGATACTTAAACAGTAAAGTAAACGCCATCTTAGTAAGAAAACTTAACATTGATATGGTGAGCTGAGAAAATATAAAAATACACAAAATGTTTACCAAAACTCAAAGCTGTTATGGGAATTCTAAACGCATATTACTGTGCTTCTTTTAAAAGTTTTGTAATTTTGCTGCTGAATTGTATATGGCGTACTATCAAAGAAAATTAGGCTTAATAATAAAGCTGAAAAGACAAAAAGAATGGGTTAGTAAGAGTGAGTGTGACAGCAGACTGATAGAGTACGAGCACAGCGAGAGCGTACGAAACCTTAACAGACCCTTTTGGATGACCTTTAAAATCTGAAAACTTTCAAATATTTTTGTTTTAAATATTAAATAAATGTTCTCAGTTAATTTTCATACTCCAGAATAACGTGAGTGTTTTGTGCTACGTTTAAGGATAACCATGAAAAATAAAATCAAGCATTTTTGACTCCCGCATACAGAGCGTCCAAAGAAATATCATGTTGGGTTTAATCAGTTATTCAGTTTTGTTCGAAGCTAATATTTATCCTTATATTTTAAATATCAAATAAATACAAATTAACTTTAGTTAGCTAGCATTACTAATCAGACCACAACATAATCCACACTTTAGAGTACCTGACTCAGCATTCATTACATTCACATGCACCTGTCCAAATGCTTTCAGCAGCAGAGCAAGAGATCAGAAATTAATACGAATTCCAGTTTACCTGCTGCTATTACAGCATATATAAACATGTCGTAGAGTGATGAAAACTGTAATGCTCCCAATAATATAGAGTTGATTTCCATGTTTCCCCATTTGGAGACTGAATATATTTGTCAATGATCGCAACAGACCTGCGTGAGGAAGATGAAGTGCCAAAAGGAATTATTGTGCGAAATGTTTGGGATATAAATATATTTTTACAGGTTTTAGATCTTATACATACTTTGTTGGCTCAGATACCATCAGTGTTTTATGTTTTAAAAAATCTGATGTGTATACCACATGACTTCCTTGTATTGGAATATTAAAATATACGCATTTTTTCTTGCATTTCATTTAAACTTATTGGATTGAATTAAATCTACTTCGCCGACATCGCATAAACCACAATAGAATAAATGCATTCTTCAAAATTCACTCTAGTATTTGTTTACCATAGCAACACTCTGGCGCTAGATTCACTTAACAGTATTAATAATCATATAACAGTTAACTTATATAATAATTATATAACAGAAACTAAGTTAACTGTTATATAATCCAATAATTATATAACAGTTATAACTCATAATGCACAAAATTTATATCATTTAAAGAATAGAATTATCTAATCGTCGCCACATGTTCTATTCAAATACTATAATAAAGCTAGAATGATGTATAAAGAAATTAAGCAAACAAAACAAAAAAGAAACAGTTTTTCACAGACGATTGAGTATTTCTCATTTAATTAATTCAGTTCTCACTTCGTGAGAAGGCAAAAAATACATAAAAACTCAAAATATCTATATGAAAAATTTCGAAGTAAATCTTAAACACTTATTTCCTTGGATTTAATTGGCAATAATAAATGAATGCGTTATCTTTGTTGTTGCGAAGCTAAGTTTCTCTACATTGGCAACAAATCCACTAGTCTGCAGTTTCAAATGTAAACAATCAATGGCCGCCATAAAAAAAGGCTTAACGGCACTTAAACAACTTTAAAATTGTTGATAATTCTAAAAATATTGCATACAGATTTACTAAAGTCATAAAAACCTTAACCGGAAGATAAAAACAACATAATTCAATCATTTTTAAAGCAAAAAATGTACAATTTACAAACATATAAGAGTAAAGAAACAAAGATCACTGAGCCGGGTAACAGAGTGGATATATATCTAAATATATTTATATACGTTTGGTGCGGCCGATTGCAACCAAAATACGAGGTGCACATCTACATGTTATAGCAGTCCTATATACAAAATTTCAACGTTCTGAGGCTACTCGTTTTTGAGTTATGCGAGATACGTACGTACATACGTTCGTACAGACGCCACGAAAAATTCTCTTCAGAATTAAAGCAGTTTTATAATTTTTTTGGAGGAAAAGAGTATTTTATTCTGTCCTTACGTACAGATATCACGCAAAAACATCGCTAAATTGCATTCCATAGCGGTCAAAATGGATATTTTCGTTGAAATATGCTGCCTGAAACTTTTCGCGATTACAATACTTCCTTTTTACTTCGTACAAGGAAGTAAAAAGATTATTTATTCAATATTGTTTAAATTAAATTCAATAGGCGGTGGCGCCTAAATAACGAAACGTAATAAATCCAACAAAGGTATAAGTCATTAACTTTATATATTTATCTAGACAGCACCACATATTTATTATTTGTCACATAAAATTGTAGATAAAGCTTATTGAAAAAAATTATTTTATTTCATGATATGCTTACTCTTTATTATTTTACTGATTTAAAAGGTTTTTAGGAAATAGTTTTATTTTTCAGCGAAGTATTTCTGTTTCTTGTTGTCATGACAGGAAACAGATACTTGTACAGAAATATACTTGTATAAAAACTATGTTGTATAGAAAAGTTCAATCTAGAAAACTGCATTTCTTACGTAAATGTGACGGCCTGGAAAACTGTTCAGAAAAGGCAAGATAAAAGGTGAAGTAACCCTTTAACAATTATTAGAATTCATAGAAATTTAAAAAAAATATATCTGAAAGCTTTCAGATTTTATATTACGCCCAAGGGGGTGTTTTTTTAACGTTTTGTATGTTACGTTTATTTCTTAAATATCATGTTCTTCACACTTAACCATAAAATTCAATTCAGTAGGAATATCACAAAACAATTTAAAAATAGCATAGCTTTAGAATTTCCCTTACACAATTTCACGCGCTGGAGAAAATTTGTTTTTCCGTACAGTGTTGCCATTGCTCGCTTTGAAATAGTTGAGTTTGTTGATCAAAGATTCGTTAAAGTTTTACGAAATATTAAATAGATAATAAAACAAATTGCAAATTTGGGCTTCCTGGTGCCCATATTCGAGTGGAGGACTACGTTATTCAGAATCCTTGAAATTCTTAACCGACAAAGGTTTTTTTAAAAAATACAAATGTACTAATTGTCTTTTTTATCGTTTTAAATCATTTATTTAAACCAATCAAATTTTAGTTCATGTTTACAATTGGTTGTTCAGTTACATTTTGTCCTCTTCGAAACTTGCATAGCTCTGCTTTCAGAATATCAACTAAGTTATGATCTCTGTGAACATTAATAAAGCAGAATACCTCGTTAAAAGAGAAATGTTTTAGAGTTTTATTTTCGTTATTGCTAGGGAAAACAAAACAGAAACGTAAAAATCTTTGTCCTTTTGTATTGAAACTCTATACATAGTTAATAGTAATAATATAGCGAACCTTCCTCACAACTGTATTAAGTGCTGCTAGTTGTGAGAAGCGTTTTCTGAATAAAAATCCATTAACTATTATTTAATAACTATAAATGTTTATTTTGCATTTAAGAAATGTCTCTACATTACTGCAACTGGTGGAATCAAGTACACCTATAACTATATCATCGACGGTTTTATAAACAAAAAAACAAACAATATAATAATCATTTTTAAAGTGTTAGAAAGAAAATTTGTTCTCAAAATTGCATTTGGAATTTATAAATTTATTTCTCTATATATAATTTTGACATTTTTTGAGTTATTTTTTGCACATGAAGAGGAACAGCAAAACTAGGGGCCGTCCCACGCGGCAAAATAAAGGAATCAATTACACCATAAAAATAATTGTAAATAAAAACAAATTGTAAAAATAATCCAATAACAAATTTTTTTCTTTTTGCGATCCTTGCTCTCGATATAGCACAATGCCATCTATCGGTTAATGCTTGAACTATTGATAATTATTTCTATTACCTTCTGCTTTATTTTTCGGGATCAATTTTAGAAAGAAACTTACTCTTATATACATTTGCTTGATTTTATAATCCGGGGCGGCAAAGTCTGAAAGTCTCTAGCTATGCCATTGATCACAGAATGCCTTATGTTGCATTCATTACACAGAAAACTGTTGCACGGAATATAATTTTGGAGTAGTACGATTTTAGGAGCCGTATTGCATTAAAACGTTTTTTCGTGCATTCTAAAGCTGTCAGCTGTCATATGGATAGATCACTGAACTCTGATTGTTAAAAACAAGTTTTCATCCCCCCCTCCACAAAGAAAGGGATTTACTGAATTTCGGCGAGAAAAGGGGCTTACTCTCCATCTGTAATACAAATACAAGCCAGCTATTAAAATATCCTCAATGGAAGCATCTTCTTCAAGTACAGAGCCATCATATACTTTATTACAGCCAATTAAACTAATAAAGAATTATTGCATCATATGAACAATCAGCTTTATTGAAACACCACAAATTTAGCATTTTTTGCAGTGCCTAATAATGCTGAAGAGGATTTAGTAAGTTTATAAGGTCTTTCTCTCACTTCCCTAGCGTGCCTTCGTGGTGTAACGGTACCACGCTGGGCCGGTATTCTAGAGGTCCGTGGTTCGATTCAAGGCGAAGGCGGTTGCATATTTTTCATCTTTCCTGCATCCAAAAATATACCTAATGTCTCTACAAGTTTCGATAAATATCCTGCAATTACTGTTTAGCTAGATAAACAGAACAAAGATTTAACTTTAAAAAAATAATAATGTAAAATCTAAAATCTTTCAGATCTTATATTACGCTGAAACTGACTTTTTTTTTCATTTATTTTCATTTACAAACACATACACGTTTCTAGAGCACTTAGGCTAACGCCTAATTGTGCTAAAATGTATTAAAAAACAGCATATCTTTAGAATTTCCGATAGACAGTCTCGCGTGTTGGAAATAAAAATGTTTTATTCCCTACAGTGCTCCCAAAGCTCGCTTATTAAAGATTTTTAATCAAAATTCGTTACAAATTCACAAAATATGAAATAGACCAATAAAATGAATACCAAATTTGGGCTTCCATGATCGGGTAGAGGACTATGTTAGTCAAAATTTTATGACTCTAAGTACCGTTAGTTTTTTCAGAATTCGAGAAACATACATACATTCATGCAGATTCTTCATTATTTAGTCTCTTTGAATAAAATACAAGGCGATAATATTTAGTGGCAACAATTTGGGAAGTGATTTGGATGTTTAATGTTTTTCGACGCAAAATGTCGTTTTGAGACTAATAGCTTATCTATGCTAACGCCCATTTGGGCTAAAAATATTGTTAAAATAATTTATAAATAAAGGTAATTATTTTATGTACTTTGCACATTATCGAATGCTAAGAAATCCTCTAAAGAATTGTGGAAAAAGCAACCTAAATATATCCTTGGCAGAATACGGAATTGTTTCCACTGCTGTTTCAAAAATAACTTAACTGTAAAACCAGATCTGATAGGAAAAGGAAATACGAACTCTATATAGGCTAAACCAATGGAAGATATCAAAGACTCTAAATGTTTGAAGGCTTTTGAGACTAAAACCGTATAGGTATCAGCTTAATAAGGGTTCTTTCTCCAAAGTATCTCCTCTGCGCTGAAAGCAAACGAATGCAGGCTCGTTTATGTGAAAACTCTATTCTCCCATAGAAAGCATAAAATTCCATTCAAGGAAAAGTTCAGCATCCAAAACGAAGTCTAAATATTTGAAAGACATACAGAAGTTCTAGTGAAGAAAAAGGGATAAAAATACCGGAGATAAAAGTCTTGATGCCTATGTAAAAGAGGAGAAAAACGGTGGATGTTTTTAAATAAGTCGTGGCTTTGATAATACTAATATAAATATTAATTTTTATAATGACAGGTAAGACACGGAAATCGTAAACAGTCAAATGTTAGAAAATGATTTTGAAATATTTTTGTTGAGCTTTCCGCGAATTATTGTATTCCCCCATGCGTGGTCTCGTCACGTATATGGTCAGCTGATCAAATTTGCAAATGGAAGATCTATGTTAATCTTGGTAAAGGCATAGTTGATTTATTATAAAACACTATATTCTCTACAACAGCGTATAATTCACAGTAGATGATAAATTGTCATCGACTGGACTTAGTCCGGAAATTCTCTTGTCTCTTATCAGTCGCCCTTGGAGTGGGGAAGAATGCAAAGAATTATTACATCCTTCTTCACGTGCTTTCGTTATGTAAATAAATAGCAAATTCGTCTAGCCAAAAACACTTGAAGATTAGTAGTCCAAGTTTCGTCAAGGATATAATTGATTAAATGACTTCTCAGCATCGAAACATCTAATAATCTGAGAATTCATAAAAATCTTCCTGTTCTAGTTAACGATCCTAATTCCAATCCAAATTTGCCTTCGGCCTTTAAAGAAATTATGTTTTAGTTCTGGTTTCACTAACAGATGGCGCCACTTGCTTATTCTTGTCCAGGCTTTCTTATCTTATCTAATCATTTTTTCCTATCTTGTTCATTTGCGGTTTTGCAGCTGAGGATGGTGGTTCGGTAAAACCATCGAAAATAGGCCTGTGGAAATTTTGTAAATATAACGCTGATTTTTGTTGTTTGTCTTCTGAATTAGTATTTATTCGGCGTGTTATTGTGTCTTAATTTGAGGATGTTTGTCAAAAATGAACATTTTTTAATTTCAAAAATTATGCCCTTTTTGTTTCTTCTTTCTTTTTTCACAGGATATATGCAAAGTTTAGCAATGATTTTTAACATAACGGATAAAAGGAGGGGGTAGGAAGATACTTATTCCCATTTTAAAAATTTATTTTAGCTTTTTCTAAAGAATTCAATGGAAAATATATAATTACTTTCTATTTCTTCAGCTTCATTTCTAATCTCTCCAGCAGTAATTCAAGATATAACGGTAATACAGCAGAAATGAAATAAAGTGGAAATTCACGTGTACGTCTGCTTTAGCATAAGCCCAAATTGTCCTGTTTGGATGTGAACATTTTTGCTTGGAGTGCGATTCGAGTTCTCGCAGTCACGACTTTAGAATTAGTCCAACTTCATATATATATCCTATTTGGCTGCGAAGAGATTTGTTTGGTATACGATATTTGTCTGGAATATGACTTGAGTTCGATGAATCACAACTTCACACAGACTTCGTTTACTGCACACTTTGCACACCATTGTTTACCTCTCTCAAAATGATACTACGGCTGCTCATTAGCATCAGTCCTCCTGTTGAGGTTGTTTAGTAAACAACTTACGTTATAGCTATGAATTTTTAAGCTATTTTATGTTTTCTTGCTCACGTGTTTTGTAAATTTGTTTACAATGATTTTAACAAAGTTTATGAGAAACGTCAAGCAGCGAAGAAAATGGTTAGGATCACCAGAGATGTAGAAAACAAGATTGTTTAAATGTATGAAGATGATCCCCAGAAAGGTAGAAAACAAGATTGTTTAAATGTATGAAGATGATCACCACAGAGGTAGAAAACAAGATTGTTTAAATGTATGAAGATGATCACCACAGAGGTAGAAAACAAGATTGTTTAAATGTATGAAGATGGTGTGAGTACTTGGATTCCACTATTGCGTATCGCATGAAGAGAATGACAGTACCTATGGTTTTGGATAAGAGAGACGCTATTAAATCGTTACAAAGGAGATGAAATTTATTGCCAAACAAAGATCAGAGATATTAGAACATGTAAAGAAATTACTTTGGATCTGGATAACAGCAAAACGTTTATGTACAGTATTTGATTTATGTATAATATATATTTCATCCACAGCGTTTGTATCTTAGTATTAAGCAACAACAATATCACAAAATATTTAGAAAGAACATATATTTAGAATTTCTTACACACAATCTCGCGCACTGGAGACAAAAATGTTTTTTACTTCCTTGTACGAAGTAAAAAGTATTGTAATCGCGAAAAGTTTCAGGCAGCATATTTCAACGAAAATATCCATTTTGACCGCTTCCGAATGCAATTTAACGATGTTCTTGCGTGATATCTGTACATAAGAACAGAATAAAAGACTCTTTTCCTCCAAAAAAATTATAAAACTGCTTTAAAATGAATTCTGAAGAGAAATTTTCGTGGCGTCTGTACGAACGTATGTACGTACGTACGTATCTCGCATAACTCAAAAACGAGTAGCCTCAGAACGCTGACATTTTTATAACGTTGACATTTATTCTGAGTTTTAATATGAACGAAATATGATACATTTAAGTGAACCTAGCGCCAGAGTGTCGCTATGGTAAACAAATGAAGTGAATTTTAAAGAATGCATTTATTCTATTGTGGTTTATGCGCTACCGACGAAGTAAATTTAATTCAATTCAATAAGTTTAAACGAAATGCAAGAAAAAATGCGTATAATTTAATAGTCCGTACAAGGAAGTCATATTGTGTACACATCAGATTTTTCTTTCAGTGTTGCAATTGCTCGATTTGAAATCCTTGAGTTTGTTAACTAAAAATTTTTACAAAATATAATAAACAATAAAACAAATACGAAATTCGGGCCTCCAGGTGGGCCCATGTTCGGGTGGAGGATTACGTTATTCAAAATTCGATGGCTGTATGTCCTGTCGTATTTTCAGAATGAGAGAAACATACATACATTCATGCAGATTCTTCATTACTTAATTTCTTTAAAGTTGCAAGGCTCTAATATTTGGTAGCAACAATTTGAAAACTGAAACGCCTTTTTTTGTGGATGATGTAAAATGACAAGACGAAATTAATAGCTCTTCCGGGCAAATTGCTTCTTCTTTGGTCTAAAAATGCTAAAAACTTTTTGGTGTACCAGAAATGTTTAAAACATAGAGATTAATATAATGGAGAGCGGTTTTCGTGAAAATCAATTAGATCTTTCCCGGGAGGCAAGAGAAAATAAATACTTAAGTATTTTCATTAACAATTCATTTACATGGAAGAAATCCAGTACAACATGAAAATAATTGCAAATAAAAAAAAAAACCTGTAAAAATAATCCAATAACAATTTTTTTTTTTTTTTATCCTTGCTCTCGATATAGCACAATGCCATCTATCGGTTAATGCTTGAACTATTGATAATTATTTCTTTCCTTTTTGGGATCAGTTTTAGAAAGAAAATTACTCTTACATATATTTGCTTGACTACATAATTTTTTAAAAATTTAGAGCATTTTTGAATGTCAAGTTATGTTCATGTAAAATAGCATTCTTTCAAAATATATTGTTTTAGAAGACACATGATCAATATTTACGATGTTGCGATTATTTACGAATAAAATAATCATTTTCGCCCCGAAGAGAATCATTAATGTTTAGAACCCAACAAAGAAATAGCCCATACGAACATCATATTTCACATCATTAAATCCGAAGTTTCGAACAAATAAATTAAAATGAAAATTTTCAGTGTAAACAATAGGTGCTCCCAGTTTGTTCTATTGAATATGGAGAAGGAAATTGATAATAATGTGCAAAAATGTGATTAGGAATAACAATGAAAATGGATAAATCTTAGGAATATTTGAATAGAATATCTCTTATTGAGTATTAGAAAGTGCTTTGCAGCGATCAGCTCTTTTGTAAATTCTAAATTTCGATAAAAATATTTTACTGATTTCTGAAATGATGATAAATTTATTTTGGTATTCTTGTTATTATTCTTTCATGATGACTTGAAAACATTACCACAAATACTGCAGAATTTCCTTCTTAAAGCCCCACTAGTTGCTAAGTGGTTAAGACTGCTGCTCAACCTGACTTGACCTCGATCCCAGGCGAATATGCATGGTTGGTTTTCGTGTTATTCGCCGAGTGTAACGAGAATACGAGCCAGTTTCCCTTAGAAATTCCTCCACAAAGGCATCCCTCCTCTTACGCAGATAGCGTTGGTGGATTTATGATATTCAAATAACCTAAATCAATAATACTTCGCAAACGTTTTGACATATATGTAGTATTTTTCCTGTACTTCAAAAGTCCACCAACGTCCGAGCATAAAGTAGCTAAACACTGATAGTTCCATCGTGAGTTCGATTCCATACGAAGGGGCTTCGTGGATGGCTATTTTCGTGGTTTTCTCCCTGCGCAAAGTGTATACGAGTCAGCTTCCATCAGGAAGTCCTCCACGAAGGTATCCATCCCTCATGCAGATATGGTGTGATTTGCCATAATTCATTTTAATGGACAATAAATCGTGTACTTTATTAACGAAAATGTTCTTTCACACAAACATAATCCAATCAAAATTAAATACATTTCTTAATAATCCAGAAGTTTTTTAAAAATCTATTTACATTCAAATAATAACAAAAACATTTAATTTGCTCGAATAAAACTTTTCCTTAAATCAATCTATTCTGTCTGAATCTGAAAAGGAGCATCCTATATATTAAATCAAATGACATATTTGTATATATTAAATCAAATGACATATTTGTATATATTAAATCAAATGACATATTTGTATATATTAAATCAAATGACATATTTGTATATATTAAATCAAATGACATATTTGTATATATTAAATCAAATGACATATTTGTATATATTAAATCAAATGACATATTTGTATATATTAAATCAAATGACATATTTGTATATATTAAATCAAATGACATATTTGTATATATTAAATCAAATGACATATTTGTATATATTAAATCAAATGACATATTTGTATATATTAAATCAAATGACATATTTGTATATATTAAATCAAATGACATATTTGTATATATTAAATCAAATGACATATTTGTATATATTAAATCAAATGACATATTTGTATATATTAAATCAAATGACATATTTGTATATATTAAATCAAATGACATATTTGTATATATTAAATCAAATGACATATTTGTATATATTAAATCAAATGACATATTTGTATATATTAAATCAAATGACATATTTGTATATATTAAATCAAATGACATATTTGTATATATTAAATCAAATGACATATTTGTATATATTAAATCAAATGACATATTTGTATATATTAAATCAAATGACATATTTGTATATATTAAATCAAATGACATATTTGTATATATTAAATCAAATGACATATTTGTATATATTAAATCAAATGACATATTTGTATATATTAAATCAAATGACATATTTGTATATATTAAATCAAATGACATATTTGTATATATTAAATCAAATGACATATTTGTATATATTAAATCAAATGACATATTTGTATATATTAAATCAAATGACATATTTGTATATATTAAATCAAATGACATATTTGTATATATTAAATCAAATGACATATTTGTATATATTAAATCAAATGACATATTTGTATATATTAAATCAAATGACATATTTGTATATATTAAATCAAATGACATATTTGTATATATTAAATCAAATGACATATTTGTATATATTAAATCAAATGACATATTTGTATATATTAAATCAAATGACATATTTGTATATATTAAATCAAATGACATATTTGTATATATTAAATCAAATGACATATTTGTATATATTAAATCAAATGACATATTTGTATATATTAAATCAAATGACATATTTGTATATATTAAATCAAATGACATATTTGTATATATTAAATCAAATGACATATTTGTATATATTAAATCAAATGACATATTTGTATATATTAAATCAAATGACATATTTGTTAATGACAAATGTTTTCCAATTTTTTTAAGGTTTAAAAGACTTTCTGCTAAATTTAACATGCAACTCCATTTGCCAATTTTCAATACTTAACAGAACCATTATTTGGGTTAGGAAAGAGATGGGAATGTCGTTACACAAAATTCTATAAACAGCAATTTTAAGCAAACAAAGGCACCGCATTCGACAGGCAAGCCGGCCTGGTTTAAGGCATCAGCCAAGTATCATAATTGGCCCGACTCCTATAGTGATAATTTATTTTCATTTGTAATTATCACACCAAATCTCTCGGGACTTAAGCGTTCTAAGCGCGAGAGAATTAAACACTGAGATACTGGTTGCAATTAGGCCTGAAATTTGACTTATTTTTTAAAGGAAATTTAAGTTTTATTGCAGCGCATAGCAAATTACAAACTGTGGTACGTTTCTTCTGATTTTTGTATTATTCCCCTTAGTTAATTCCTGCACACTTCTAAAAGATCTAGATATAATAAATGTTAAAACGTCGCAAGCCCGATATTTTTCATTTGCTTTCCAATGCAGTATATAGCAATTATCTTTTACAGAAATTCCGATTTGAGAAAAAATAAACTAAAAAATCGCAGAGATTAAGAATTGCATAAAAGACAGAAATTTTAAAGAAGTTTCTTAATGCATTTCATAAAAGGAAAATGATGATATATATATATAAGAAAGGAAAAGATTTTTTAGCAGCTTAAAGGAATTTACGAATAGTTTTAAATGGATTCTAGTAACTTTTATATCCAAAATAAAATAAAAACGAAAAGCTTTTTCTTAGACATAGTACAAAAGAGAAATCTTAAAGAGCATTTTTGAAAATTTTATATTATTCTTTGTGGTTCTATATCCATACAAAAATATATCCAATCATGGAATGAAGTCTTAAAGCCAAAAACGGAAAAGCGAAAAAAGAAACGGAAAAAATAATCTCTTCTATTGCATCCAAGTCACCTTAAAAAGTATTATTTTTTAAGAATAAGAGTTTTTTAGAATGGAAACGTCAGGTGCTTACTACTGATAAAAATAAGCAGAAGGTTTCTGCCTTTGCATTTCTTCTTAATAATAACAGAACTTAAAAAGAATTACATTTTAAAACGTATTTGAGACCCAATACCTAAACTGGAAATGCGATCTATGTTAACTTGTTCTAAAATTTATTTTGTAAGTAAATCATGTAAACCTTGTCTAAAATATTATATTAATAATTAATTTATTTTTGAGTTAATATTTTATGAGAATTAGACATTCAGTTATAAAACCAAACGAGAAATGTTCTATCTGTAAATACTCAGATTACTGTAAATAACCTCTAAGAAGAGGTTGTCTTTAAACTGGGCCCACCAGCGGCCGAGCGGTAAAGTCACTGAACACTGGTAGTTCGGTCAGAGGTTCGAATCCCGCAAACGGGCTGGCTGCATGGGTGTTCTCGTGGCTTTCCCCATCTGTAACGTGTATACGAGCCAGTTTCCTTAGAAAGTCCTCCACGAAGGCATTCCTCCCCTTAGGTAGATAGCCCTAGTGCGCTTTGCCGTAATTAAATAAACCAAACCAAACCTTTAAAAGGACCCATACACGTTAAAGCGCATAAGATCTTCAAATATGTGACTGTTTAAAGAATTGGGATAACTTATTTATTTTAAAAGCAATTACTTCCAATGTTTTACAGCTGACTACATAATATAGCTACTTTATATAGCTGCAGCCAGCTATATTACTACATAATATAGCTGGCTGCATGGGTGTTCTCGTTTACAAAAACTTCCAATGTTTTACAGCTGACTACATAATATAGCTACTTTTTGAAATAGCAATCAGAAAGTTTGTGTCGCTACAAATAGTTTTATAACTTAATCCGCTTTGTGTCAAAATATTTCGTCATGTTTCCACCTTGCGCACACAATTTAAAATATTTTGTCACATAATTTAATTTCATATTTAATATATAGCTTTTATAACATTTGGAAACTACTGTGAACCAAAAATTCTAATAATTTCATTCTAAATTTTTATTTTATTTGGAATTGAATTTGTAAAATGTATTTCATTAAAAAAAAATCTGTAATGTTTTCGTTCATAAAATTTTTTAATATTAAAATATTCATCAGATTTTTATTTCAGTTAGAAAATAGAGCCCATATAAAGAATTCCATTCAATTTCAAGGATGTACCATTAGCCATTTTTAAAATATCATGCGCGCATGGTGGAAACGTGACGAAACATTTTGTCACAAAGCGGATTAAATTACAATAATATTTTTGGCAACACAAACTTTCTGGTTACTAATTTACAAAGCAGCTATATTATGCAGTCAACTGTAAAATGTTGGAAGTAATTGCCTTTAAAATAAATAAAATATACACATTCTTGCAACAGTCACCTTTTCGAAGATTATAAGGGGTTTGAGGTGTATAAGCCTCCTTAAAATCAAATAAGTTAATAGAATAATTTTAAAAAATAATAAGAAGAATTATTTTTTAAAAAAGCTGAAATGTTTCATACTCCCAAGCCGGTATTTTTTTTTTTTTTTTTTATTTTATTTTTTATTTTACAGACACATACTCGTTTCTAAAGCATTTGGACTAAGGCCACTTTGGGCTGAAAACATTTAAAAACAGCATATCTTTAGAATTTCGGATAGACTGTCTGGAGGCGCCGGTGATAAAAATGTTTTATTCCCTATAGTGTTACCACTGTTCGCTTTGAAAGTTTTTTAGTAAAAAATTCGTTAAAGTTTTCTAAAATATGAAATAGACAATAAAACAAATTCCAAATTTCAAATTCGGGCTTAATGTCTCTAGGTGCATTTGTTTTTTCAATTATGCGCGAAAGATGCATACATTCACGCAGATTCTTTATTATTAATTTCCTTATATATAATGCATGGCGATAGTATTTGGTGGCAATATTTTGAAAATTGATTCAGTCTTTTATTGTGATTCAACGCAAAATCCGGTTTTGAGACTAATAGCCCTTCTCGTCTAACGCCATTTGGGCTAATAAATATAACTTTTAAAACACAGATTTAAAAATAACAAATTATTCTTTTTTAGTTATATAAAATGTGGTTTAGGAAACTTTTGTTAATGACGACAAAGCTGTAAATGTTCGTACAATAATCGACACTTCAGAAATTAAATGCATTTTAATTGATGCAAATTAGACACCATATTAAAAAGAATGCAGAGTAGATTTAAGTTAATGCAGTTATTGCTTGAAATCTGTTAGCTTGCTAATCAATCTGTTGTTGATTATAAGTAAAAGGTGTTATGTTTTGAATAGCGGCAACATTAGCCAAGAACTGCCTCTAAATTATAACATTCTTCTCCTCCTCAATTATTATCATTTGAGTCATTACTATAACTTCTTCTTTCCGTAGTCCTAACCAGATTCCAAGTTAATTAAGTGAATATTGAAGCAGAGAGGTTGAATGTTTTACATATAAAGCATTTAACAGCTTTGTATCTAACGTCTAGCACTGCCAATGAATATTCTAGCTTTAACCATTTTGCTAGATGACTGTTATATTAAATAAGTGCCACTAAATGTAATGAGAGAAGTGAGCCGCTAAATGTCATACACCATTAACCCAAAAAGTGGATGCGTGCAGATAGAAGTGTGTGATCTGAAAATAAATAGAATTAAGTTAACTTACCCCCAAAGCATGACACTTCAAATGATGTGAACTACGAGAAATTTATTGTACCTTGACATCGTGAAAATGCAAAATAATATTATCATAAATCAAGAAATATAACCAGATATAAGACAATTTACCACGTGCTACTATTTTTGAGTCCTAACATTCGTGCGCAAACGCGTTGAAGATCCAATCTAATAAATCTTAGTTCATCTTCGTTGCAGAAAGTTACAAGATACCAGAATTCAAATTTTATAAGGAAGGAGTACCACTTCGATGATTATTTCAATATATTTTTTTTTGGAACATGTGTCCAACTCAAGATGCGACACGTGCACGGAAATTCCTCTCAAGTTGTCAAGCACCATTCATCTACCACAGAAGCCAACATCTAAATCAATTTGGTTAATACTTCATCCGCTTACTGTTATTTTTCACAAAACTGCATTCTCTTGAAACTATGTGGAGGTGGTCGTTAGAAATGCACGAAAAGGAACCAATTGCAGACACGCATCATCCCCGGTGAGGACGGTCAGAAGACCGCCCTACACCTTCGGAGTCTCGGAGCTCTATCGTCAACCTCGCTGTGTCATTGAGCGGTCGCAGTGAAGACTTGAAGCTTAATAAATGTGGAGGCTTGCCTGCACAATGACATTAAAAGTGAATCGTTAAATATTTGAGCCAGCTAAGTAGATCATTTTGTGTAGTCTTCTCCCCATCCCTAGTCGACGACGGTAAAACCTGTGAAGCTACTGGCTAGGATCTGTACTTGGGCAGTCTGGACTACGCGAAGTATATAATTAGTCTTCACAGGACTACAGTACTGTTTTGTCTGGTACTTGCTTTTGGGAACATTACATGGTTTCACCTCGAAGGTTGTCCTTGGGAGTTCGGCTCCCCCTTGGTCAAAACACTTGGGAATGAACTGCGATGTGCTATTCTTACTTTGTTGGTGGATGCTACCTGTTCACCTTTGACTTGTGAACATATCCCAGACTGTGTATATCATATAAGTCCCCCTGGCTTGACCGGGGAGTCATGCCTCCTTGGATCGCCTCTAGGGGCTGGGGCGTTTAACCGTGAAAGGCATTTAATAAAGCTAGGTCTGGAGCCCCTTCTCCCTAGTGTACTGTGTAGTCTTCGAATACGTTACCTGAACTTCAGTTATATGCCCACAAGTGACGGAGTTTTGTTTCTTAAGCAGCACATGTGGTGCCTTAGCTTAAATTTGAAGAATTAATAAAAAGATTATTTTAACTTTCATAGAGCTTTGGCATCTTAATGCAGAGTGAAGTGATAACTAGTTTCTCTGTCTATTGGGTTCTGTAGGACTTTGATTTGAGTAAGTAAAATCCTACAAATTTCTGAAACATGATCTTACCTATTGCTATTAGTTTGTAAGACTAGGCTTTTATATGTTAAGCGAAACGAATACAAGTTCTGTGACGTGCGCAAAGCTCGTGATTACCTCGAGAATTAGTGAGAAGTTTGAATCTTTATATAGTCTAATAATCAGCAGTTTAGTGGAAAATATTCAAATACTGTTTTCAGGAAAATATTCTTAAAACCAAATTAGTGAGAAATAAAACAAAATTTAATAAATAAATATGATGATTTAAAGTATATTAAAAATTAAAGGTTTTGCTAATGAAAAGAGTATGACATCATAGCTAGTGCATTACCATGAGGAAAAAGTGAATAAAGAAATGCGTACCATTATTGTTCAAGCTATCAGATGATTTCGGTAAAAGCACTAATGGCAGTTAGTGTCTTAATTCCCCCCATAAGTCCTACTAGTTGCCTCAACGTGGCGAGGGGATGACAATCTGTAGAATGGGCGAAGTACGTGTGGAGTTTCTCCTTAGGTAGGGTCACCTTAGGCTTGAAGATCATTCCTACTAATCCTACTAGTTGTCTCAACGTGGCGATGGGATGACAATCGGTAGAATTGGCGAGGTACGTCTGTATTTTCTCCTGGTAGGGCCACCCTAGGCGTGAAGATCATTCCTACTAGTCCTACCAGTTGTCTCAACGTGGCGAGGGGATGACAATCGGTAGAATGGGCGAAGTACGTCTGGATTTTCTCCTGGTAGGGTCACCTTAGGCTTGAAGATCATTCCTACTAATCCTACTAGTTGCCTCAACGTGGCGATGGGATGACAATCGGTAGAATAGGCGAAGTAAGTGTGGATTGTCTCCTGGTAGGGTCACCTTAGGCGTGAAGATCATTCCTACTAGTTCTACTAGTTGTCTCAAAGGTGCGATGGGATGAGAATCGGTAGAATGGGCGAACTACGCCTGTATTTTCTCCTTGTAGAGCCACCCTAGGCCTGAAGACCATTCCTACTAGTTGTCTCAAGGTGGCGATGGGATGACGGTCGGTAGAATGGGCGAAGTACGTCTGGAGTTTCTCCTGGTAGGGCAACCCTAGGCGTGAAGACCATTCTTCTTAGCCAAGCCAAAACTAGTAGACGAAGTCGGAGCGAAGTCAGCCTTTTACCTTTTGGTGATCTGCGTCTCTTGACGAAAAGAAACTGTACCACTCTCTTTTTTTCACAAACCAGGTGTCCAATACAAACCATACTGCAGCAACCGTCGCGCATATTATCAAAGGATGCATTCGGGGCTTAGGAAGAGGACCCAGTTCGAAAAATAAGCTACAGTTTCCATCTAAAAGAACATTAAGAATTCTTCAAAGTGAAATAAACGGCTTATCGACAAGTGCCACTAGGATTAAGGTAGACGCAATCCCGGATATTGCGGAAAAATTTGGTGTAGAAATCATTGCCCTACAAGAAATAAGCTTAAAGAAACCTTTTGTTTCAAAGATTACATATCTTGAGATCTCATATACAACATAGAGGTGCTGAGGTTTAGCTTGTGTAATTCAAGAAGTAAATTATCAGCAACTTGACCTCTCACCGGTAATAAATTCAGATTTGGAAGTTCAGAGGATAGAGGTAAACTGGAACAGAAAGCATCTCAACATATTTAATTGAAAGCACGAACAGAAAGCATCTCAACATATTTAATTGAAAGCACGAACAGAAAGCATCTCAACATATTTAATTGAAAGCACGAACAGAAAGCATCTCAACATAATTTAATGTCTCAACATATTTGTACCTTCGCCAAATCAGTCCATTTGCATTATCATCAATCACATTCCTCATCTAATCTTCAGACATGTTTGATTTTGTCGATTTTCCTTACGCAATATCGAACATGAGAATCTTATTGATATAAAGTATAGGATATCAGTTCATATCAGCATCATAAAATATAAATTATTAACGTGTTACTTAAAATTTAGTACATCTGAATTCAGTTTCATTCTATATGACACACGAATTTGTTACTTTTGAGCAAACTGTAGAGACATTAGGTTTTTTTTCGAAGCGGGAGAAGTGAAAAATGAGCAATGCTTTCGCGGGCAATCGAACCACGTACTTCTGGAATACGCGCCCAGCGTGCAGACCACTACAACACGAAGGCACACTAAGAAGGCGGGAGAAATACCTTATATACTTCCCCTTTTAAAGGGCGACTGGGGTTTTTGGAAACCCAATCGCCAAATCCTGGTGGAGAGAATCATTCTCCACCACCCTTTTAGTACGGGCGCCACTGTAGAGACATTAGGTATTTTTTGGAAGCGGGAGAAGTGAAAAATGAGTAATGATATCCCCGGGAATTGAAACACGGACCTCTGGACTACGCCCCCAGTGTGCAGAGCACTACACCACGAAAGCACGCTAAGAAGGGAGAAATACATTAAAAAATTTCTGCGCAAGATAAATGAAACTATTGTCTTTGTATTTTCAAAGATTCATCCTAACTATATAATACTTCTTTTGAAATTTCTAAAATTAAGAAAGGAAATTTGAAAAAAAAATATTTTACATTATACGACTGAAGAGTTCTGTTAAAATAAAAATCTGATTTTTAGAATAAACAGCATAAAATGAAATTTGTGATAGTTACGCCTTAGTGAGCTAATTTCCTCCTCATTAAATCATAACTACTACAAATTTTCCATGTCTTTGTGTACAGATTTTACAAAAGTACTAGAGAATGCATATACCAGCCTAAGCCTAGATTACAAACTTAAATTTCATAAATTCAGAAAAATTTAGGAAAGACCTATGAATCAAAATCCAGTCTATTTGACGAGCAGTACTTTCATTTTAGATAGAAACATGTTCTAAGAAAATTTATTAAATTAATCTCAGAGAATTTAACCATCAAATGAAGGAATCTTAAAGTTTTAAATATTTAAAGCATAATGAATATTTTATTAATTAGAGAATTTGCTTTAGATTACATTTTAAAAAATATAGAAATTTTTACATCTGGAGTAACGATAATGTTTTCAGAAAATTCTACATATCATTTACCTGCAAATTTTAAAGAACGGTTTGTAAATTTTATTGAAGTATCCGATTTTTTTATGTTAATTCCTTATTATCCTACCTAACCTTCAGCTGAACTTCACTAAAAAGCAAATTAGATTAAGCGTAAATAAGAAGTAAAAAATAGCATTTAGCGAATTGGCAATGCTAGAGTTTTGTTGACAGACTTATGTCTGCATGTTTAGATGTTGTTATGTGGACAGTGACAAGAGATTTAATTCCTCTAATGTAAGTTAAAATAGTATTAATAAAAGTTAAAAGATAATGTACTGAAGATAAATCTTGTAAGTGTGAGATTTTATCGTGTTCTCATCGTTTAAATGCTCTGTGTTGATTTAACGGAATGGAAGCGTTTTACCAATTTTGGATTTTATCATAATATTCATAAGGGTAGCTCTTAAGGATTTTTAAAATTAGTTTTCTCCTTATTTTTATTGAAGCCCAAGTATGCATTTAATAATTACTTTGCGACAGATATAGTTCGTCTGAAAGAAGCACGTTTAGGCAGTGTAAAGAAAGCTAAGTAATGCACAACCTTGCACAGTAAAACCCTCTCTAAAACGACCGGTTTCCACTTCAGGCGATTTTGATCTTCTGTGGACGTAGTCGTCTTAGAGAAGCGATTATACATTTTATCGTAAATATTTGTCATTTTCAGAGGTGATATTTTTAGGGAGGATTTCAAGACGAGAGAAATAGTTGTATTTGTAACTGGATGCATAGATCTGAGATAATTATAGTGAATCGTCTTATCGTGACCACCTCTCTAAACTACAGCTTTGAAAGTGAGCAATGTATCAAAGATCAGGAACAAATATCAGTAATGAAACTCGCCTCTCTAAGACGGCCATCTCCCAGAAAGCCAAAATCATCTGGAATTGTGTGTGGTCGTCTTAGAGAGTGTTCAGTATACATTGAATAAAAATAAAGGAAATAAAATTTTCAGCCACCTTTTCTAAACATCGTGCATAAATCTAAAAAAGAAGTGCTCTAAATAATAGAGGGATAAGTAAGATTAAGAATAAACAATCGTCAAAGATGTTAACAATAAATAATCTTGTTTCTCATTCCATCGCTTGCGAATGTGGAAACACTGTAGCCATCCGACTAATGAGTACAAATCGGAACGAACGCAAATTGGACTAAGATCTTGAGGTGAAGGAGAAATCCATTGTCTTTTCTTCAGCAATGCACATACCCAATTAGACGATGTCGGGCCTGGTTTATTACTCGTTTCTGAGACAGAATTTGCAATCGCCTAATTGAAGTTCCGATCATCGTTGGAATATTTAACCCGGATGAAAGGAGACTTTATTCTTTCGCTCATGGAGCGCTGCAGTGCTGTTTCATTTATGGCTCTCGTTAAGGATGCTGCACGAAAGAAAATTAGAATTGAATTTCCGTTACATTTCGATTGCGAAAATTATCGGATATATATTCCCTTTCGCTTCAATTCCTCTAAGGAAATAACCTTCCCCTTGTATAATTAATACCCCTTGTATAATTAATAATTAATAGTACATATTTTGAATCTGATTGCTCTGAAAATTTAGCCATTGCAGCTTGCTATGTATTTCTTTGCCCAGAAATAAGTGCTCAATTCTCGATTCTTGATTGCTCTTTTGTAATTATCCGTTTTCTAAAGAATAATTTGTTCCAACATAACTTAATTTACAAAATTATAACACATATTAAAAAAGATCTTGTTTTATAATAAGTGTACGTTTTTAAGTTAGAAGGAATTATCTCGTTCCCTCCTGCATTCTTTGATGCTGTAATAGCACGTCGAACTAGCAGCCGGAAGATCCATGGTTCGAATCTCGTCGAGAGTGGCACTGAATATTAAAGAAAAGCAATAAGCAGAGGTTTGGTTTGATTAACTAAATTATGGCAAAGCCCTCGAGGGATATCTTCCAAAGGGAATGAATGCCTTCCTGGAGGCTTTTCTAAGGAATACAGGGTCGGATATAAACTGTACACAGAGAAAACCACGAATTCACCCATGCAGAAAGCCATTTTTGAGGAAATAGAACCCCGGACCGAACTACCTGTTTAAATACCTTTGCATGTAGAGGTATTTTCCTTTGCGGATGGAATGTGCATCCTAATATCCTAAACTTCATTTGTTCTAGGTGTTAATAATTTTTATCCTTAAATCTTAATCTTAAAGAAGTTATGCAAAAATACGAAAAAAAATATTTTAATTGAACATATCCGTGCACTTTGTATATCCGATTTTCATATTTTTGAAGTTTAGCCATAGCAGCCCGAAATAACATAAATTGTATAGGAAATTGGAAAGGACCAAAGCATTCATTCATTATATCTAGAGGCTCGTTATAAGCAAAAAAGGCAAAAGTTCAGAAAAAATACAAAAACCTCATAAATGTTTCAATCGAATATATCCGTGCAGTTTGTTATATCCGATTTTTATAATTTTACGTTTGTAAAACAGTATATAATAAAATTAAGTGTATTAGAGATTGATTGGAAGGAACCAAAACATTCATTTACTACACCCGGGGGGGGGAGGCTCGTTATAAGCGGGAAACACAGAAATTTTGGAAAAATACGAAAAACGCAAACACATTTCAGTCGAAGATATCCATGCATTTTGTTATATCCGATTGTTATACATTTGAAGGTTCGCTATTGCAGTATAAAAGAGCATTAAGTGTATAGGAAATTGAAAACGACAAAAACATTCATTCGTTATATCTGGGGCTAGCTATAAATCAGGTTCGTTATAGCGGGATTCGATTATATTTAAAACATTGTGGTTAAGTGTTTCCTCTTGCCTATGTTATTAAAAGTTTTTAATACCTGTTAAATTAATAACTATATTATTTAAATTTTTAAGGAATATTTAATTTTAATAAACATATTATCTAAATTACCGTTTATTTCAGTAACCATATTATTTAAAGTTTTGAGGAATATTTAATTTTAATAAACATATTATCTAAATTACTGTTTATTTCAATAACCATATTATTTAAATTTTTAAGGAAAATTTAATTTTTAATAAACATATTATCTAAATTACTGTTTATTTTCGTGGTGTAATTAGAAGTGTGATCAGCTAGCAATCGGAAGTTCTGCAGTTCTAATCTCATCAAAGGATTCGCTGATTTTTCGTGTTTCCCGCTTCGAAAAGCTTAATAGACTCTACAAATTTTATCTTTTCCTCATGTTATTGGACTTTAGTTAAACTCCTGTTTATTTGTTTAAATGATAATTCTTCTTTTCAGAGAAAATAATCCAAGTTCAGTTATCAGCGAGGTAACTGGTAAGACTAAGAAATTATTATTTGTTTAAATGATAATTCTTCTTTTCAGAGAAAATAATCCAAGTTCAGTTATCAGCGAGGTAACTGGTAACACTAAGAAATAAATATCTAAAATAATTATGAACTAGTGGTACTATCTAAAATAACAAAACTAAACTACAAAATGTGATATATTCGTTTCATATAAAAAAGAACAGAAAATAAATATAAGTTCTCAGTTTTTAACAATTGTTTTGGTTCTAGATGATATATAGCACACAGTAGACAGAAAAATAAAAAGATATATATCAGTATTATTATGCTTTCTGTTCGGAAGGCACATAACGAAGGCGAAGTTTTATATCCTTTAGCATGTATCGGCACAAACAAAATGGGTATTCCCCATATTACACACTATATCATGCCTTATAGCCCATCTCAAACCTCTGTGAGAAAAATACTAGCAAATGATATAGCTATTCGTGTTGTAAACATCCACTAAAAATAAAAACTAACTCACATGAATTCTGTATATCCGGAACTTAATTTCCGTTATGTTATAGACGCTGGAACACCAGTTATGTTTGTTTGTATAATAAACAAATGATGTTATTATACAAACAAACATAATATCCAATTTATGACAATAGGATATATTTTATTGCGAGAACGTTAAGCGACGGTTTTAGGAAAAATTGAATCAAATTTCAGCAGTTTACGGTTAAGTAATTCATGCTTGAATTTTCCGATTTTTCTTTATTTTTCTAGGAGGGCGGAGGATGAGTTACAATGCATAACTCAACTTTTTTATTTATTATCCACGTGAAATGATAAGCATTTACTTTTCACGAGAATGAAGATTTTTATTTTCTATGCAGCTTTACAAATATCTAATTTTCAGAATACTGCCAATCCAGGAGACAAAGGATGTATTATACTTCTTTCAAGTTATATCTGCATTTTTAAAAACATGTAGGGGTTTATCATTTTAATTAATCCTTTATTATTATATAGACCTTTACTGTCACTTCTACTTTCCGTTTTCACGCCAGAATGCTAATTAGTTCACGAGAGCGTGTTCTGTCTTTTGAGGTCACGTTACTGAGTTGCTACTAACTCAGCTAAGATTTTCAGTTTTCGGCCGTTCATTAAAATTGCCGCTATTTGAATTTCTACACCGGTTAGGTTTGTGAGCCAACTCCGAGTTAATTTGGATTGTGTAGTCTTTAACTGATAGCTGATTTTAAATTAGAACTTACTGTTATTTAAGTCATCTCGCCATAAGTGCTAGCTGAGTTGTAAGCACCAAATGTTCCTTCTGCCCTTCTTCTGTTATAATAAAAGGGTCTTCTACTCTCACAAGTCTCAAGTGTTATTTCAAACTTAGCGATAATTCGCAGTATGTCTCTCTAAAGTTTGGTTACATTTATGTAGGTAAAAAGGCTAAACTTTTGGAACTGAAAGCTTTAAAAACAATAAGCACAGTTCTTAATAAAAAAGAAAGAAAGAAGAAAATCTGAAAATTTTCAGATTTTAAATGACGTCTAAAGGGGAGTTTTTTTTTTTACATTTTGTGCGTTAACTTTATTTAATAAATATCGTGTTTTTCGCACTTAAACCATAAAATTCAGTTCAAGAGCTACATTGCAAAATAATTTTAAATTGCGCATATCTATAGAATTTCCGATACATAGCCTCACGCGCTGGAGATAATTTTTTTTTCTGTACAACGTTGCCATTGCTCTCTTTGAAATCCTTGAGTTTATTAAACCGAAATTCGTTTAAGTTTTAAAAAATATGAAATCAATAATCAAACCAATTCAAAATTTCAAATTGGGGCTTCCAGATGCCCATATGCGCAGTAGGATTACGTCATTCAAAATTGGATGCCTCTAGGTATCGTTGTTTTATCACAATGCGAGAAACATATACATATTTAAGCAGATTCTTCATTATTTAATTTCTTCAAATATAATACAGGGTGATAATATTTAGTGGCAACAGTTTGAGAAATGAAACGTACATTCAGAGTGATTCGACGCAAAATCGCAATACGAAAACAATAGTCCCTCAGGGACAAAGCCTCCTTTGGGTCTAAAAGTTTAAATTCTTATTTCATTTTTTAATAATACGCCTAACTGATATTTTAAGATACACGTACATTTAAATTATAATATGTCCAGCTGATAGCATTTAATTTGCAAAACAGGCGAAAGAAAACTCATATTTAATTTCAATATATCTCGTTGGCAATTATGAATATTTATTGAATTATTGTAATTAATAAAAATATTTATAAAATAGTTACATTACATGTCTTGGTACAGTGTCGTTTGATTTTCTAGAACTGTTTTTGATTTGCAGGGGGGAGTAAAAGCAATCTGAGTGAAAATCTGAACACTGTTTTGTTACGTGCCATGCGATTCTATAGATGAACCCTATAACGTCTTGTATGCTTGGCTATCATACGCTGAGCTCGACTTTACAAGTCTGTTTAGTGAATCTCTAAGTCTCAAAGTACGAGAAGGTCAGAAGAAAGGTGTAAAGAATACTTTTGGCTTAATTCAAAAGGTAATTCCTAACTTAAAATTTAATGAAGTTAAGAATAGTCTATCGTTTTCACAGGTTAATTATCTCACAAGCTGGCTCTGACTCGGACAATCGGCGTAAACAAGCCTAATGGAAAGAGCAGCTTAACACCACAGACATCTAATCGCTAGGAAATCAAAGATAGCAACGTGGCTTTCAGGCAGGCAGATCACGCTCTGATTTCACCTTCCAAAACTTCTCCTTAAGTACTAACTTCTTTCTACCTCAATTTGAACACACTCGCGCTAGACGACTTGCATTCTAGGGAGAAACTGGGAGTTGAAAGACAGGGCGATAGGAACATCGTTTAAAACATAAAATACCTATTAAGTAAATTAAATAAATCCCCGTACGACACGCTTTGGTGTACCGTCGAGGCTGTTTGAAGATCACTTTGCCTAATTAAATAAATAAATAGTGAACTCTTATTTCGACCATTTCCCGTGTAGGACCATTTCTGAAAATCATAGGTGATTATGATACATAATTAATATTACTACTCAAGATGAGCTCTCTAAGAAACCCACCTATTCAAAAGACCAATATTATTTGGAACTGCCAGTGGCTTTAGACAGAATTCAATATATTTCAAACCTTAGTATCTGTGTGATTGACATTTTCTGTGGATTAGGCCTTCATGCTAATTGTGATTTCTATTTATTCGTGTAATATAATCAAAAATGAATTTTCATTACATATATAAATTGCTCTCGCCTTTTCCCATGCGTGCGTTCATGGTGTAACTGATAGCCCATTCAGCTAGCACTGGAAGATTCGTAATTCAAATTTCAGTGAAGGCAAAGCTGATTTTTAAATTTTCCTGTTTCGAATAACGTAAGAATTCTACTGACACCCAAAGAAAATGTAGTTGGTAAATAAAAATTTTAATGACAAAACATGATTAGTAATTTTTAAAGCTTTGAATAGCTAAATTTCATTCAGTGTTAGCAACTAGATAGATATGTGCTAAGTAAAAGAAGATGAAGCAGTTAATCATAATGTATTTTAACATTAATTAACAGATTAAATTTGAACCATGGAAACATAATCAGTTCATTTAGTATTAAAGAAAAAATGAAATTATATTATTTATGCTATAATATGTGATCTGGTTCATGCCCTCTTAGTTCTTGCAAAATTTTACTAAGAATCATAGACTTAAAATTGCAATTTAGTTCGCAAATTCTACTTACAGTAATTTCAGCTACACAAACTGCCTTTATAGTAAATTATTGTACATTCAAAAGCATTCCTTTTTGGATAAAAAATTCCTTAACCCGACTGAATATTGGATTGGGTTTGGATTATTCATTTAATTAACGCAAAGCATGTTATGTAATTATTACAGACATTTAATTTAGTTATAAGGCATATTCTCCTCTTTCCAGCACGCCTTTGTGGTGTAACGGTAGCACAATCAGCGCCTATTCGAAAATTGTTTCGACTCTCAGCGAAGGCATTGCACGTTTATCCCCCCTCTGGCTTCAAAAGAAACCTAAAGAATGTACAGTGGCGCCCGAACTAAAAGATGGAGAACAATAATTCATCACTGACAGGATTTTCCGAATAGGTCCCCTTATCCACATTCACCCTTTAAAAGGAGGAGTATATAAGGTATTTTTATAATCCTTATCAGCATGCTTTCGTGGTATAATGGTAGCAAACTCGGCGCGTATTCGAGAGGTCCAGATTCGAGTCCCTGGAAACGCATTGCTCATTTTTCTTGTCTCCTGCTTCAGAGAACCTAATGACTCTACAAAGTGAGTTATTAGGATAAGTAAGTAATAATCAATGATTAATAGTTATTTAATTAAGCACAATATGTATTTAACCTTTAACTACTGTGACTTAAATTGTGACATAACTACTGTGAGCGGTCTCTCAGACCGCTTCTGCTAAAAACAAAATAAGATATTGTTTTATTTTTCTTATTTGAATAAATGTTATTTAATTTCATATATTTAACTTTTTCATGAAGAAATAAAGCAATTTTTCTACTTAAGGGGACTCATACACCTTAAACCTTTCATGATCTTCGAATATGTGACTGTTGCAAGAATTGGGATATTTTATTTATTTTAAAAGCAATTACTTCCAACTTTTTACAGCTGAGTACATAATATAGCTGCTTTGGAAACTAGTAACCAGAAAGTTTGTGTTGCCACAAATATTTTTGTAATTTAATCCTCTTTGTGACAAAATATTTCGCCATGTTTTCACCTTGCGCGCAGGATATTTTAAAAATGGCCAATGGTACATACTTGAAATTAGATGGAATTCTTTATATGGGCACTATTTTCTAACTGAACCAACAATCTGATGAATATTTTAATATTGAAAAATTTTATGGACGAAAACATTAAAAATCTTTTTAATAAAATGCATTTTATAAACTCGACTCAAAATAAAATAAAAATTTTACATGAAATTTTTAGAATTTTAGGTGCACAGTAGTTTCCAAATGTTATAAAAGCTATATATTAAATATGGAATTAAATTATGAAACAGAATGTTTTAAACTGTGCGCGCAAGTTGGAAACATGACGAAAAATGGTGTCACAAAGCGGATTAAATTATAAAAATATTTGTGGCAACAAAAACTTTCTGATGACTATTTCAGAAAGCAGCTATATTATGTAGTCACCTGTAAAAGGTTGGTAGTTATTGCTTTTAAAATAAATAAGTTATCCCAATTCTTGCAACAGTCACCTATTCGAACATCTTATGGGTTTTAAGGTGCATGAGTCCCCTTAAATCAGTTCATTAAAATAAAATATATACTGTGATAATAATTCCTACGCTTACGTATCTGGATGGAAGAAGTAAATTTTCAAATTCAACTTTTTTATTTTACATTAAAATTTGCGATAAGAATGTTTTAATAAGAATATAAGAAATTAATTTTTATTTTAAAAATTATAATTCGAGATGCATTTTATATATACTTTTCTACTGCATTGTAGGCACACTGGTTCTTTGCATGCTATACACTTGTAAGCTGTTTTCCTTTTTTTTGCTCGGTGGACAAATCTAGCACGTTCTTTTTTTTATCTAATTTATCATCTTCGATCGCAATGTTTCCTTCATCATCATTTATTCCGAAAACTCTACTTATTGTAAGTTTGAGTTCTTTATGTAAAAATGATGAAGTTATCCTCCGTTTACGTGAGACTGCACCAACTGAATTGCTAATGAAATCTTTTCGTTTCATTTTCGGAGCCAATGGGATAAGATTGAAATAATACGAATACATTTATTGCACAGATATCCAAATTTCTGAAGAATATTGCCATAGGGCAACGTCGGGTTCGACGAGCAGTTGAATAGATTGAACGAAGAATAATATTTTGACTACGAGTTCGAACACACTTGTTGGGCTCTTGAATAGACCATTTGAATTCATTGTTTCCAATAAAAAAATCTCTTGTAGAAGGAGAACATGGATTTTCATTTTCATCGGCAGATATTTCTAAATTTGTGATCGCTCTCAATAATTTCATCATAGGAACTTTCATCAGAGAACTGTAAATTAGACCAATTTCGAAATATTTATTCAATTTGGTCTTGGGTAAGATATATAAAATGTTTCCTGCACGCATTTGAAGCCATTTCAAGAATATTTTTAAAAAAGCGAAATATGTACCAACAACGAAAATTGAACATTATCGGCTGAAATTTGAATCGTATCTGCTGTGGTTGGTCCCACAGACCGCTGAGGGGGGAAAATTTTAAAAAATAAAAGAAGAAATAGAGTTAGCCAAATGCAACTTGGTATGTGAAGTTGGACAACTAGTTTAGGAAGGTACTAAGAATGGCAATGCCCATTAATTATTCTAAGGGGTGGAAGCCTTTAATGGAAGATGTCGCGCGGTCTAAGAGACCGCTCACAGCAGTTAAAGGTTAACTATGCAATCAAGGGCGTCTGATTAATTAAAACTATTTAATTTATTAATCATGTTTGCTTAACTCTATCCTAATATTGACTTAAATATCCGTTTAAATCAGAATGCAGCAAACCGAAGTTAAATTTATAATCCTTACCACCCACAAACAAAAAAATAAACTTATTTTAAATAAATTCACAGCCTGGTATCTTACAAACTGTTTTCTGATTTCTGCACATCCAAAATTTTCTTAGAAGATTAAGGTTTCTTGAAATGTTTGTAGGCATTGTACCTGCAACTAAATGTAACGTGTGGCAAATACTTGAATAGATGTTTAAACGACTTACAGCTATGTTTAAGATGAAACATAATCCAAGAAGGGTGTAAGATACCCTTTTATCACTCAAGATAATTTAACAGAAGGCATTTTTTATGCTTACAAAACAGCCAGCATCTGTGGGATAATTCAAAATGGTAGAAATTCAAACTAAAACTAAGTCGTTAGTTAGCCAAAGTTTACACAGAAATAAATAACGAGCAAGTTGGCTCAAGCGACCAAATCACCGGCATGACAAGCACAACTGGCAAGAATAACGCAACACCGAAAAGAGACTGCTATAGCAGCATTATAGCAGGCGGAACAGGCTCTGATTAAGCAATCTAAAACCTTCTTTTAGATACTCTCTGCTCCCAGATGGTACAGTAGTTAGGGGAGACTACTGCGATAACGAAGGCCCTGGGTTCGAATACCGGAAAAGGCATGCATGTTTGTAAATGCGTAATGTATTTGCGGCATCGGGCACTCTAAATGTATAGCGAACTGAAAATTTTCTCGTGTGGTTTAGTGGAAGGGGAGAGGGGTGGGAGAACCTCGGACTACACCTTCCCTCTAAATTCGAGTGGAAGTCCAACCTCCTTGAGGCTCTGGAAACTCTTCTTCGATGAAATTCATAAAACAACAACAACAATACTATATCTTTCTACTTCCTAGTAGAAAATATTGTATACAGATATAGTAGTTCCTTTCTATCTACTTCCTAGTAGAAAGATATAGTATACAGATATAGTAGTCCCTTTCTACTTCCTAGTAGAAAAATATACAGATATAGTAGTTCCTTTCCACATCCTAGTAGAAAGATATAGTATACAGACATACGTAGTAGTTCCTTTCTACTTCCTAGCAGAAAGATATAGCATACAGATATAGTAGTTCCTTTCTACATCCTAGAGAAAGATATAGTTTATAGATATAGTAGTTTCTTTCTACTTCCTAGAAGAAAGATATAGTAGTTCCATTCTACTTCCTAGTAGAAAGACATAGTATACAGATATAGTACTTCCTTTCTACTTCCTAGTAAAAAGATATAGTATACAGATATAGTAGTTTCTTTCTACTTCCTAGTAGAAGGATATAGTATACAGATTAAATAGTTCCTTTCTCCTTCCTAGCAGAAATATATAGTATACAGTTATAGTAGCTTTCTCCTTCCTAGTAGAAAGATATAGTTGTTTCTGTCTGCTTCCTAGTACAGATATAGTATACAGATATAGTAGTTCCTTTCTACTTCCTAGTAGAAAGATAAAGTATACAGATATAGTAGTTCCTTTCTCCTTCCTGGTAGAAAGATATAGTATACAGATATAGTAGTTCCTTTCTATTTCCTAGTAGAAAGATATAGTATACATATATAGTAGTTCCTTTGTACTTCCTAGTAGAAAGATATAGTATACATATATAGTAGTTCATTTGTACTTCCTAGTAGAAAGATAATAGTATACAGATATAGTAGTTTCTTTCTACTTCCTAGTAGAAAGATATAGTATAACAGATATAATAGTTCCTTTCTCCTTCCTAGAAGAAAGATATAGTATAGAGATATAGTAGTTCCTTTCTCCTTCCTAGTAGAAAGATATAGTATACAGATATAGTTGTTCCTGTCTGCTTCCTAATAGAAAGATATAGTATACAGATATAGTAGTTCCTTTCTACTTCCTAGTAGAAAGATATAGTATACAGATATAGTAGTTCCTTTCTCCTTCCTAGTAGAAAGATATAGTATACAGATATAGTAGTTCCTTTCTCCTTCCTAGTAGAAAGATATAGTATACAGATACAGTAGTTCCTTTCTACTTCCTAGTAGAAAGATATAGTATACAGATATAGTATACATATGTAGTAGTTTTGTACTTCCTTAGTAGAAAGATATAGTATACAGATATAGTAGTTCCTTTCTACTTCCTAGAAGAAAAGTTTAGTATACAGATATAGTAGTTCCTTTCTACTTCCTTCTTTCTATTTCCTAAAAACACAATAACTAAAATTTGCATTTTGGCCGGAAAACGGAATGTGAGAATGACAGTAGCTGGTTGGATAAAAATAAATGAATGCTTAAGAAGTTTATTTCCATACTTACAACTGTTAATAATATATTTAGAAAACAAAACATTTTTCGGTCAAACTGTTTTAGTTTTTTCTGGAATTTAAGTAACAAATCCATCTGCAGCTTGAAATGTGTAGCAATTAGAGATTTATTATTCTTTCCAAGAAATAACTATAAATTATTGTTAGAACTAGAACTATTGTTAGAACTATTGTTAGAACTAGAACACTGCCATTTTTCAGGTACTTGTTTTAAATTACCCGTTTTATGTTTCAATCGATTTTCCTAATTTTCAATAGCTTAAACATTGAATGGACAATAGTTTCAGCTCCATTGTCTAAACCCTGAACTCTCATTGTTATTGGAGGACATAACAGTTACAAGCCACATGCCATCCGAATTATTTTCAATCAGTCATTAAGCCCTATAATGGCCCTTCTCAGCTTGTGGCTAATTATGTTGTTTCACTGCGACTGGTCTCACCCACCAATAAACTGGCGATTGTAAAGTCTTACCCTGCACTTCCAATAACACGGATGAATGTCCCATTAAATGAACTTTAATGGGCAACACGGTGCGGTACAAAACGCTTTCTCGTTAATGTTTCATTGGAGAAATTAGTTCACGAGGAGTGTGAAAGTTAAACCATGTTCCTAATGCTAAGAACACCTCTAGGCTTTTTATGACTTGCACGAAATGTCTTCAGAGACGATGTTACGAGATGAAGATATAATTTTGGCCTACGATTAATTGTAAATGTTTGGCATTTTTATGAGATGCTTAAAATTTATCGATGGAAATAATCTACAACGCCTATAACTAGTACGTGAATTTGTTACAGTAATTGACTAACTATGTGTTAGCATTAGATGACTATACAACGCTTATGCAGGTAATATGTTATATCCTACTTAATAATATATAATTAGTTTTAATTACTGAACAATTTAAGTGATATTCTAGGAGTAAATACATCAGTTTTTAGCCCAAAGTGCGTTAGCCCAGAAGGGCTATTAATTTTGTTTTGTCATTTTGCGTTGCAAACTTTAAATGTCCGTTTCACTTTTCAAATTGTTTTCACCAAATATTTTCGCCTTGTGTTATATTTAAAGAAATTAAATAATGAAGAATCTGCATAAATGTATGTATGCTTCTCGCACTGTGATAAAACAACGGTACTTAGAGCCATCCAAGTTTGAATAACGTAATCCTCCACCGAATATGGGCATCTGGAAGCCCTAATTTGGAATCTGTTTTACTATCTATTTCATCTTTTGCAAAACTTTAAAACAAATTTCTGATTGACAAAATCAGTGATTTCAAAGCGAGCTATGGCAACGCTGTACAGAAAATAAACATCTTTTATCTCCAGCGTGCGAGACTGTGTATCGGAAATTCTAAAGATATGCTCATTTAAAAATTATTTTGGTGATATTGCTGTTCAATTGAATTTTATGGTTTAAGTGGGAAGAACGTGATATTTAATAAATAAAAGTAACATACAAAACGTGTAAAATCTGAAGCTTTCAGTTTTTTGCTTTAAATTTAATTCTTTTTCTATATAATTTTTTTAATCTTAAAATCATGTTAGACAGTGTAGTGAAAAAGCAAATCTAATTTTATTTTGAGTTATTAAAATTATAATTCTTTACGTATTTCTATTATGATTTCTAGCTAACTAAAATTACTAAACAGTTTAATGAGATTTTCGACAGACTTCCAGATAATTCATCAAGGTTATTAAAGGGCAAATTATCCTTAAGGCTATGCATTGCTTGGTACTCTGTTTAATATCAAGATGTCAGTTCCTATGCAAATTTAACTTACATGAACCACACGTTAGCGACAAGTAACACGTCGCTGTATCGAATTCGCTAGAACATGCTTTGGCTGTTTAGTATTTTACTGTATTGCACGAACAATAATTACTTGACCAGAAGAGAGGATATACTTCTGTTTATTAATCATCTTTGAGAGGTATTTATTGCTTTGAATAAGGTATTTACACTGAAGTGATAAAAGTCATGGGATACCCCCTAATATTTTGTAGGTCCTCCTTTTGCCCGGCGAAGTGCAGCAATTCGACGTGGCATGGACTCAACAAGTCGTTGGAAGTCCCCTGTAGGAATATTGACCCATGCTGCCTCTATAGACGTCCATAATTGTGAAAGTGTTGACGGTGCAGGGTTTTGGGCACGAACTGACCTCTCGATGATATCCCATAAATGTTCGATGGCATTCATGTCGGGCGATCTAGGTGGCCAGATCATTCGCTGGAATTGTCCAGAATGTTCTTCTAACCAATCGCGAACAATTGTGGCCCGCTGACATGGCGCATTGACATCCATAAAAATCCCATCGTTGTTCGAGTACGTGAAGTCCATGAATGGCTGTAAGTGATCTCCAAGTAGCTGAAGATATCCATTTCCAGTCAATGATCGGTTCAATTGCATCAGACGATCGAGTCCATGGCATGTAAACACAACGCAGACCATTATGAAATAACCACTAGTTTGAACAGTACCTTGTTGACAACTTGGGTCCATGGCTTCGTGGGGTCTGCGCCACACTTGAACCGTACCATCAGCTCTTACCAACTGAAATTGTGACTCATCTGACCAAGGCACGGTTTTCAATTCGTTTAGGGACCAACCGATATGCTCACGAGCCCACGAGAGTCGCTGCAGGCGATGTCGTGCTGTCAGTAAAGGCACTCGAGTCGGTCTTCTGCTGGCATAGCCCAAGGAAGACAAATTTCGCCGCACTGTCTTATCGGACACGTCCCTCGTACGTCCCACATTGATTTCTGCGGTTATTTGATGCAAGGTTGCTTATCTGTGAACATTGACAACTCTACGCAGACGTCGCTGGTCTCGGTCGTTAAGTGCAGGTGGTCGCCTACTGCGCTGTCCATGGTGGGATGTTATGCCTGGAATTAGATACTCTCGGCACACTCTTGAAACTGTGGATCTCGGAATGTTGAATTCCCTAACGATATCCGAAATGGAATGACCCATGCGTCTAACTCCAACTACCATTCCGCGTTCAAAGTCTGTTAATTCTCGTCGTGCGACCATAATCACGTCAAAGCCTCTTCACATGAATAACTTGAACACAAATGAAAGCCCTGCCAAAGCACTTTGCATTTATACATTTTCTACGCGATACTACTGCCATCTGTATATTTGCATATTGCTATCCCATGACTTTTGTCACTTCAGTGTATCATCGCGCCAAAATGAAAAGTGAAACTACTTGTGGGAATATTTCCTGCACGCTTCTTCCCAAAAGTTTTAATTAAATAAGTGCCTAGTTAAGTCTTGAAAAATTAAGCATCTTGTATCAAATAAACGCACAAGTCTCTACCTAGCCTTAATTTAAAATAAAAGAATATCATAAATATTTAAAAGCTTTTTCGAAGAGTTTATTTCTAATATAATATTTAATGCTTTGTTACCTTTAATTTTTAAACAACCAATTATTCAACAAGTTGGAACATTGTAAATGCTTAGGTTAAAATTATTGAAGGTGTTCAATTGAAATCCGCATGCGTATAATCCTATTACAATTTATTTTTACTCTTGTAACTTTTATGTATTAATTGTATTTTAAATTGTTTAAGTTAATTAATTGTAAATAAAATTGTTTAAATTTTTTATGTAATTTTTATATTTTCATACTTTTTATGTAACCTTTTGAAACTTTTTATGGTAAACGCTTCAAGGAATTTAACTGTAATTTAGAGTTTCTAAATTATTAACCCTTGCAATTTGCTTAGAAGAGCTATTAATTTCGTTTTGGCATTTTACGTCGTTCACTATAAAAAGGCGTTTCACTTTTAAGTTGTTGCCATCAAATATTAGAGCCCTGCATTATATTTAAAGAAATTAAATAATGAACAATCTGCATGAATGCATGTATGTTTTTCGCACCGTGAAATAGCAACGGTACCTACAGACATTAAATTTGACTAACGTAGTCCTCCACTCGAATATGGGTATCTGGAAGCACCTCCCCCCAAAACATTTTTTTATTTCCAACGCGCAAGACTGTGTGTCAGAAAATTATCAAAATATGCTCTTTTTAAATATCTTATGATATTGCTGTTGAATTGAATTTTATTGTTTAAGTGCGAATAACATGATATTGAATAAATAAAGGTGATATACAAAATGGTAAAAAAAAACGCCCCATTGGCCCTAATATAAAAATTGAAAGCTTCCAGATTTCTTTTTTAATTTTTTAAAAATTTTTTAAAATTTTTTCTTTTATTATTTTTGTTAATTTACTTTTATTTATTTTGGTTTTCTCTTCGTTAGAAGTTAGCACACTACACATCATAAGGTAAGCCTATACTACATTTTTCATGCAGTCGTCAAGAAGAATTGCTGATAATATTTTTTTTCATGGACTACAATCGTGAAAACGAACATATATAATTTAGCATTTTAAAAACATCTATACATATGAGAATAAAAAAAATGGAGTACTTGCTTCATTCGGAATTTAGTAAAATAAGAATATTCTGTATTGATGCATGCGTAATATATAATATAGGTGTTTTTTGCATTATTGCAATTCTGCATTCTATATTCTACTTGGGAACCACTTCAAAGTAATAAATTAAATAATAATTTATTTGATGCAATTATTTATTTCAAACTTTCCGTCTTCCCTTGGAATATTTTCTAAGGAAGCCGATGTCTAGAAAGAATAGGTTTCGAAAACTATTTTTATACTTACAGGATTCTATTCTTTAGTTCTTCGGTTTAGCATATGAATAAGATGACGAGAGTAAATAATAACTTGCAAATATTTGCAAATATGCAAATATTTCAAATAATTCAACTGTTATGGAAAGAAAGCCAAAAGCATGTGTCTGTTTCTAGCAGCGTAGTTGTTCCATCACGAAACAATTCTACCTCTTCAGAAAGTCTTGTTGATCTTTTCTAGAAAAGTAATTTTACAATATTTCTTCCAAGAAACACGATTTTCTGTATCTTTCTAAAATATTCAAAGCGATAAATTATATTTGGAAACGAGAAGCAGAATTATAATATAGTTTCAATCATAAGAAAAAGTTTAACAATTTGAAAAGATATGTAGTGCCTAACAAAAGGAAGGGCATTATTAAAATTTTTTCTCTTAAGGGGACTCATACACCTTAAACCCCTCATGATCTTCGAATATGTGACTATTACAAGAATTGGGATATTTTATTTATTTTAAAAGCAATTACTTCCAACTTTTTACAGCTGACTACATAATATAGCTGCTTTGGAAACTAGTAACCAGAAAGTTTGTGTTGCCACAAATATTTTTGTAATTTAATCTTCTTTGTGACAAAATATTTCGCCATGTTTCCACCTTGCGAGCATGATATTTAAAAAATGGCTAATGGTACATCCTTGAAATTGGATGGAATTCTTCATATGGGCACTATGTTCTAACTGAACCAACAATCTGTTGAATATTTTAATATTGAAAAATTTTACGGACGAAAACATTACAAATTTTGTTAATAAAATACATTTTATGAACTCGACTCAAAATAAAATAAAAATTGAACATGAAATTTTTAGAATTTTAGGTTCACAGTAGTTTCCAAATGTTATAAAAGCTACATATTAAATATGGAATTAAATTATGAAACAGAATGTTTTAAACTGTGCGCGCAAGTTGGAAACGTGACGAAAAATGGTGTCACAAAGCGGATTAAATTATAAAAATATTTGTGGCAACACAAACTTTCTGATTGCTATTTCAGAAAGCAGCTGTATTATGTACTCAGCTGTAAAAAGTTGGTAGTAATGGCTTTTAAAATAAATACGTCATTCCAATTCTTGCAACAGTCACCTATTCGAACATCTTATGGGTTTTACGGTGTATGAGTCCCCTTAAATTAATGTATGGCTATTGGCTTTCCATCTATATAAACAGACAAATAATTAAACGTAACAGTAGGAAAATACTACTATCCAAGCGAGTTTTTTTGTATTAGTTATTCTTAAAAGGGGTCTTAATAGTAATTAGGCTTTAGTAGTTTATCTAACTCTAATTCATTAGCTTAATAATTTCTCAAACTCAGCATGTTATAGCCCTGCTGACAATTAGCTATATAAACTAAAATTTAGTAACTTTATTTGTCCACATCTGTTCGATTATAAGAAGATTATTTGAAGATTAGTTATTGTCAGTTAGATTGTCGGAAGACAGTTAGATTGTCAGTCAGAAGATTAGATATTGAAGTTATGGCAATAACTTGCGTTACTGACAATAATTGGCCTTGCTGATAATAACTGGCAAGATTTCAGCGGCCTGCATTGAAATTAAAAATTATCCAAAGGAAGTCTTTTAAAACAAATGACGTGATTTTTTCCCTAGCTAATCATTACGACGGGAATTGTAATGTCCTTTGACAAATACTAAACTCTTCCGAACAGGTATCCTTTAGCATTTTAATGACAGAACGAGAGAGAGGTGTGGTGTATTTAATTAAGGCAAAGCACACTAGGTCTATCTGCTTAAGAGGAGGGATGCCTTTCGTGGAGGACTTTCTAAGGGAAACTGGCTCGTATACACGTTACACATGGGGAAAACCATGAAAACACCCATGCAGCCAGCCCGTTCGCGGGATTCGAACCTCGGACCGAACTACCAGTGTTCAGCGACTTTACCGCTCGGCCGCTGGTGGGCCAGAACGAGAGAGAGAGAATAGATGTGACGCTAATCAAAGGAATTGTGTGTAGTGTTTGAAATAAGCTTATCTTTTAACAAAACTTAAATAATTGTTTCAAAATTATTCGTCCTTGAAGACTGGAAATGACTGCTGAAGAATGGATGCTCCTACATGTAGGAGGTGTGATGTAAACTGACATGATATATTTTAGAAACTTGAAGATTGAAACCAATAACACAAGAAATAACTTATAAGGTATTTTACCCTCCTTCCAGTATACCTTCGTGGCGTAACGGTAAGCACACTCGGCGCCTATTGGAGAGGTCCAGGTTCGAGTCTATGTGAAGGCATTGCTCATTTCTTACATCTCCTGCTTCAAAAATACCTAATGTGTCTACAAACTCAAATATTTAAATGCTTCAGATGATTTTTTTAACTATTATTTGAAGTTCAGTTCATATTCACGTAAGAAAATTGCAGAAATGTTTCAGTTACCAACCTATTTTTGTTGCGCTTACTGAAATACTTATAAACTTAAAACTGTAAAGTCATTAAGTTTTTTTGTAGCGGGAGAGGTGAAAATGGGCATTGGGACTTCAACTCTGGAGCTCTCGAATACACGTCGAGTCTGCTTCCAGTTACACCATGAAAGCAGACGGAAAAGGAGGGAGAAAGTACTTTATATACTCCCTTTCAAAGGGCGACTGAGGATGAGGGGACCCAGTCGTCAAATCCTGGTTGTGACGAATTATCCTCCACCACCTTTTAGTTCGGGCGCCATTTGTAGAGTCATTAGACATTTTCAGTCAGGATATTAAAGAAATCCGCAATTCCCACGCCGGAACTCGAACCCTGGACCTCTCGAAAACGTGTTGATTATGCTCCCAATTACACGACGAAGACATGCGGAAAAAAGAGAGAAAATACCTTATAAGCCTAAACAACTGAAAATAATGGGAAATAAATTATGAATTCCTAACAATTACACAAGCTCATTCCATACTTGTTCATTTCATACCATCAAACACTACTTTTATTTTTAAAAAGCAATTGGGGATTAATTGTCCAGTAAGGTGAAAGAACAAGTTAAAAGCTGACAAGAAAATCTTGTGTGACCCACGAGCAGCATTTCGTATAGAAGAAGCTTTTCTTTTACACGTTTTTTCGCAGCTCCCAAGTGATAAATAAAAGCAAAAGGCGCCAAGTTACCCGAATCGAAAAATGCACCGTTGAGAAATTTTTGATATCAAATTGCTTGTCATCCTGATATCCCATCCGACAGTTTAAGTGGATAGGCTTACAATGAGTTCATCCTTTCTTATACGCCGTACTTCACTTTTCATTTTAGGCTGTTCGTATAGAAAGAAATGAAATGCACGAAGCCAAAAAAAAAAAAAAAAAAAAAAAAAGGAGGGTATATGAAAGAAAGTTTTGCGACGTAGAAAAAGAACAATGTCGTATATGCCAACAACATAGAACGTTTTTCCATGCAATTTACTGTGAAGATATGCAGAAAGAAATCCTGTAGATTTTCTAAAGTATTTCTGTATCGACATTGGCATAGGAAATCTAAATACTGTTCATTACTACGTATTTAATAAACATGATTATATTATTAGATAATTATAAAATATAAATATATTATTATACATTATGTGTTTATAAATATAACATGATTATATTATTATATATTTATAAAAGATAAATATATAATATAACACATTATATATTTATAAAAGATAAATATATAATATTTATAAAAGATAAAGATAAAAGATAAATATAAAAGATAAATGTATATATCTTTTATAAATATATTATATATTTATAAAAGATAAATATATAATATGTGTTATATATTATGTGTTTGTAACTTTTTATGATTACGTTAAAGAAACTAAATAATTGTATAAAATTGCTTTTAGCAAACAAACAAAGAATATGAAAATTGCATTTAGACAAAGCAGTTAACATACACCCTTTGTCAGTAACGTTCCAGGACAATTTTCTTTTATTTCTGAGCTTCCAGTACTAAAAAGGAATAAATGTTGTTTTTTATGTTACTTGGTATGTGTTCTTACTTAATATGACTTTGCCCACGTTTTCATGGAAACTTACTATATGGCAAAGGCTGTGCTTCGTCTTAGTTATACACTTGGCCA